>NC_136069.1:1193292819-1194654819 GCF_964261635.1 Lissotriton helveticus
AGTAGAGACAGAGTAGTCTCTGCTGTCTTCTACTATGAACCACCCACATTTGAATAGTGCGGGTAAACCTTTTCCTTGGCAGGAGGCAATTCCAATGCCATTGAGACGGAGTTCCCTCCCTGCCAAGAAATACAATTGGCCCATTGACTTACAATGCTGTTTACTGAGAAGGGCACTATATATGTGTGGTCTGGACTCAAGCCTTTGCATCTCTTGATCCACTCCGGCTCCCCTACCGACCCCTTCCCACACCACATCTACAACAAAGCCGACTCCATCATCGCACCCCAACTCCGGAACATCATCAACAGCTCCTTCGCATCCGCCACCTTCCCGGAGAGTTGGAAACATGCTGAGCTGAGCGCCATCCTGAAGAAACCCACCACGGACCCCACGGACCTGAAGAACTTCCGCCCCATCTCGCTCCTCCCCTTTCTGGCGAAAGTCATTGAGAAGACCGTCAACAGACAACTCTCTGCCTTCCTTGAGACCAACGGATCCCACGACCCCTCACAGTCCGGCTTCCGAGCGAACCACAGCACCGAGACCGCCCTCATCGCAGCCACATCAGGTCCCTGCTCGACAACGGGGAAACGGCTGCCCTCATCCTCCTGGACCTCTCAGCAGCCTTCGACACCGTCTGCCACCGCACCCTGATACAGCGCCTCAGCAACACCGGAATCCAAGGAGCGGCCCTGGAGTGGATCATCTCATTCCTCACCGGAAGAACCCAGAGAGTCCGCCTCCCCCCGTTCCGATCCGCGGCCACCGAAGTCATCTGTGGCGTCCCGCAAGGATTCTCACTCAGCCCAACCCTCTTCAAAGTCTACATGAGCCCTCTCGCAGCCATCGCCCGCCAACACAACCACAACATCATCTCCTACGCCGACGACACCCAGCTGATCCTCTCCCTCACCAACGACCCCGCCACCGCCAAAGCCAACCTCCAGGAAGGAATGAGAGACGTCGCAGAATGGATGAAGATCAGCCATCTGAAACTGAACTCAGACAAGACGGAAGTCCTCATCCTCGGACCATCTCCCTCCGCGTGGGACGACTCCTGGTGGCCCCCTGCCCTGGGCAGCGCACCCAAACCAACGGACCACGCACGCAACCTGGGCTTCATCCTGGACTCCTCCCTCACGATGACCAAGCAAGTGAACGCAGTCTCATCATCCTGCTTCAACACCCTGCGCAGGCTCCAAAAGATCTTCCGATGGATCCCCACAGAAACCAGGAAGATGGTCACCCAGGCCCTTGTCACCAGCCGTCTGGACTACGGGAACACCCTCTACGCTGGAACCACAGCCAAACTCCAGAAAAGACTCCAGCGCATTCAGAACGCCTCAGCACGACTCATCCTGGACATCCCTCGCCGCAGCCACATCTCTGCCCACCTGAAAGACCTGCACTGGCTCCCCATCAACAAGAGGATCACGTTCAGACTCCTCACCCACGCAGACAAGGCTCTCCACGACATGGGCCCAAAGTACCTCAACAGCCGCCTCACTTTCTACACACCCACCCGCCAGCTTCGATCCGCCAGCCTCGCCCTCGCCTCCGTCCCACGAATTCGGAAATCCACCGTCGGAGGAAGATCCTTCTCCTACCTGGCAGCCAAGACATGGAACACCCTCCCCACTCACCTACGGCTGACCCTGGATCACCTCTCCTTCAGGAAACAACTCAAGACCTGGCTGTTCGAGCAATAGCGACCCCCCCCCCTCCTCCCTCAGCGCCTTGAGAACCTTACGGGTGAGTAGCGCGCTATACAAATTCTTGTGATTGATTGATCTTACATTTTGGAGCTGCTGCTGTGGACAGGGAATTTCAGATTTTTGTAAAAGATTTGCTGGGCATGGGAACTGGTACACAGGATAAAATTAGTTCCATCAGCTTGATCCCAGGTTAGTTTCTTCAGCAGTAAAAGAACCACTGCAAATTTAAATTTCAAGAGCACTATTCCTGCGGTGAACAAGTAGTCAAATAAACCCTACAATCAATACCAACTTTAGGAACTATTTGCTGCGTCAGTTTAGCAGGTCAAGAATCATGAGGTAATCGGGTGACTACATGTTATCAATAAGCAAGTGCTTCCTGAAATTCTGATCAGTGGGAGTAGATTTATATTTCATGTCAATCAATAAAAGCTCTAATGGAATGGAAAAATTCCCTTTCTTGATAACAGCTCTAATTCTGGCCACCTTTCCAATAATGAAACATCCCAACATAAAACAGCTGAGGGTTCTATTATGGGGTTTTCAACCAAATTAACAATGGAATCATGGAATCCCTGGGCCAAATGTGGTTCATCTCTTCAACAAATAGATGTCTCTGTTTCGAGCTCAAGTTTGGAACATTGATCCGTTAACCTTTTTCTAATTTCTACATGATTAGCTAATCGCTAACATGGGCCTTAGCCATGAAGTGTCAATGGGAGAATAAACAAAGCATGTAAGCAATCTATTCCAATTTGAAGAAAGAAACATTTATTCTGTTTGCACCAGCATTTTTGTAGCATGCATGTCCTGTGGCCTTTCTGGGATTTTGCCCCTTCTTGGCTTTTGTTAGTTTATAGTTAATTGGCCTTTCTGGTTTTTATATTCATTTTACTCAAACAATATCTCAATTTCAATATTAAATGCACCATAATGTAATTTGTCATGGACACACACTATAACATTCTGACCAACGCTAGACATACATATAAATTGAAAGTCAGACAGTGGGTCTACTGAATTAACTACTGAATTAAATGATCCAATCTGTAATGTAGAAGAGACTCACATTTTGTCTAAAAGCAAGCTGATAGATATTCCGAGCAAACATTGAGCTGGCTGACAATATTGAAGAGTCAGCTGAAGACATCACAGCAGCAGAGACAGCGCCAAGCCCAAAGAAGGAAATGTAAGGAGGACATAGATACTGAAGCACAATAGGTAAAATCATGTCCGCTTCCTTTCTGGTCTTGGGGTCTGGATAACCGTACATCGTCTGGTTCCAGTCTGTGACATTAAACAAAAAACAAAAAACTCATGATCTCAGCATGTGATTTATATCAGATAATGCAACAGATTTTAGTAAGTATTGGCACAGTAGGATGTCTTAGAACATTCAATTCACAAAGCAGCAGAGGCACACCAGAGCACGTAATAATGTTCTCTTTTTTAATTCATGTTTCCAAGGAACTTTTCAGTCCTAAATTCCAAAGCAGGTCCAAATATATAAGTCAATGACTTTGTAGCATTATAATATAGCAACAACGGGGCGACCCTGTGTCCCTCAGAACCTGTGTATGTATATAGTAGGCTATAATAGTTCTGTGCTTGGCAGCAGTCTAGACTGCAGCCGAACACAGTTAAATCGAGAGCTTCAATCCAGGAATGTTGCCTGGCCCCCCTGAAGGACCTCATTAACTCTGTGTCCTCCACATTCTGGAATTGATTACCATATCGTGCTAGGGGTTTCACTTTATGAAGCAATCTTCACTCCTTGAGCTTATCTGACACGTGCAGATCCTCTGACGGCATTCACCAAGCAAGGGATGCCACAGCGATTCACCCCACCTTTTGGGCTGTCAACGCTTCCACTTGGCCTGAAGAAGACCCGCCATGACATTCTAATAACGCTCTGTCAGGGTCGAAACGTCGACAAATATACATGGTTCAGATCAACCAAATCTCTGGGTGTCAAATCAATAAGCAAACCTGCCAGAGTTATTGCATACCCTCGTTCTGACCGCATTCTAATTCTTTGTGTAAATACATTGTGCATAATATCACCTTGTATATATGCACTGCACCACTATCCCTGAGCACTTAATGTCACCATACCACTTGTCACCTTTGTCAGTATTTTTTTTATTGCCAGGCTTCTGATTACTTGTAAATATTGACTTAAGCTTAAATTGATATAAAAGAAGAATCTTTTGCAAGCATATTCTAGTAGGAGTTTTGCTTTAACCTGTGTTCCAACGTCATTTGATATGCGTTCCAACGTCATTTGATATGCGTTTCATGATTTATCCAATGTATATGCTAGACTTGTCATAGGTTTTTAATAGGTATCAAGCAACTCTCCCTGGTTATCTTTAATTTCATTTTTTCAAAGCAATTGGGTTCTCCCCGACAGAACCATTGTAGCCTGCAATATTTGTCTCATTATGGGCACAAAGACAGTTAGGACCTTATTACGAGTTTGGTGGACAGGGTTAGTCCGTCACAAACATCCCTATGGAACTTGTAGTACCCATCCGCCAAACTCGTAATCAGACCCTTATCTTAAATCTTTATTGCTACTACTTAACAATTATTTCTATTTACAGCCACCCCGTTTTGCCCTGAACTCAACAGGCCTTCCTCAGGGCTGTTCATAAACAGATCAAAGAAAACAAATATATTTAAATATGCTGAAAACAAATAGATCTAGATTCTATACTTCCACTTTGATATAATTTCCAGTCACAAAAGGACACATAACGTGTATATGCTCTATGAAAAAACTCTAAAGTGTACAAAAAATGAATAAATGGAATGCTTGAATTAATCTCAGCCACTGGTAATTACTTGGGCCGCTTCTCAGTCCATCATAATTTTGCTCTAATGGGTACAGTTCAGACCGAACTGCCATTCCAGGTCTTCCCTGAGCCTTAATACAAGCAACCCAGGACTAGTTTTGCCCTAGTTAGGGCTCATCAGCCAGGATTAGCTTGATTCCAATACTACAGTGTGAGCAGGACCCACTTCTGGACATACCTTTCCCACTTAGGGTGGCACACTAAAGTTTACAAAAAGTGATGAATGCAGTGCATGAATTAATCTCAAACACTGGTGAGACAGATGCATCCCAGTTCATTGTTATTTTGCACACCATGCCACATCAGTTTGGGCCAAGCCATATGCAAATCAGTCTTGAACCTGCTCCAATGGGAACATGCGAGCCCAAACAGCCAGGCCAGATCTTACCTGAACCAGAGTGAAAGCAACCCCGGACCAGTTTCCTCCTAGTTAGGGCTCATCAGCCAGGTATAGCTTGATTCCAGTGACACAGTTTGCACGGGACCCACATCTGGACATACTCGTCCTACTAAGGACTCACATTGTAGATTTATTGCTTTACATCTCAGAAAAGAAAATCCAAAGCACCCTTTTTTAGAAGAACAACTGCATGTAATAGTCAATTACAACCAGCAAGTACACAACCGGCTAGTATCATGAAGGCAACACCTGTCGGAGAAGTGCTTCATATTCAGGGAAGTTGTAGTGAGGACGTGAATTTTCATGAGAACTGCGTATTATTAACCCCTTGCCTGCGCTGAACGTTCTGCGCTAGTGCGGAACGTTCTATTGTGCGGGCGGGGCCGCGACATTCAACGGACGTGCGCAGCACTACCGAGGTAGTGCACGCAACGTCCGCTGAACGTCGGCAGCAGCGGTGGGGCTAATTGACCAAATGATCCTAAGGAATTACAAACCTTAGATTTTGAGGAAGACTAAAAATAGAGAGGATGCTATCCCTAGAAAGAGCCTTGTAAGGGGTCAAAACTAGAAAGAGAAGGGAGAAGTTTGGTTGGCTTTTATCACAACATACACTAGATCTAGCAAAGAAGTATACAGAATTCTCAACAAACTTTGGGATATCCTATCCACTGTATCAGGGTTAGAACACTATTAAAAAAGAAAGTCATGGCACACAATGCATCGCAACACCCAAAGAGGCTGTGCTGCATTGCATGACAGGAAGGGAACTAGAGAGCACCATATCTACAGACAAATGGCTCTCTTCTCCCCTTTCCCTAGCACCAGTGCTAATTTCAGCTGTGGTGCGCCAGGCACACACCTTAGCACCATAGCCCGAGGGTGCGTGCATTAGTCTAGCATAGGTTTTGTACAGGCAGGTTGCCCTTCCTGTACAAAATACTATGCCTAGCAAGTTAAACCAATTTTTCCAATGTGTATGTGTTCTGGACAGTGCAGCATGCATGCATGCAAAGTTGGAAAACAGATTAGAAATCAAAACATTTCTCCTGTTCATGCCTCTTTTGAAGTGGCGTTCACTTTTAGCGCTGCACCCTGTTAACAATTGTTTGTAAGAAGGGTTTTGTAACAAAAGGCATGGGTGGCAGCAAGATAATGTCCATGTACCACCCATGTAATGTCCCCTTGGTGCTAAGTAAAGCAAAGCAGTACTTCCTGTTGCCTTCCATTACTTACAGGGTACTTTCCAGCTCAAAAAGAATTTTGCACTGGAAAGTAAATTCAGAAATAATATTTTGTACTGGTTAGTGTAACTTTTGTGACGCTAACCCAATGCAAAACATTTGTAAATCTACCCCTCTGTGATGTAGTAAGCTCCCTTTAGGGTCTACTTTGGTTCTCCCTTATTTTAGCCTAATTGCACAGCCACACATAACACATTTATTTTTGTGACATGATATTATTTTAGAAATACGCTGTGCATGTAATTATTCAGATTTTTCCTCTTGGGATTCACACTGAACATTTCCTACAAGGCTGAACAACATGGTGCCCCAATTTTCTCTCCTCTGTAAAACAACAGTTTCTAACATTTTAGACAAAACACAGAGGCAGAGCTGCTGTTTTTCAACAGAGCACTTCTTATCATATAAACCGAGACTCGCCCTCTGGAAAACAGAGAGGAAGATTCTAGCAGAGGAAAAGAGCCTTGTGCAACCTGAGATACTGACTACCTAACTGCAAATGCCAGATTGGAGTCTGGTGCTAATCCCAGAGATCACTGCTATATCACTGTGTTCATGTGATAAGGGTAGGCTTAGATAGATATATCATTTACCATGGTAGGGCTTTTCATTGTATACAGTTTGCTCGTAAAACTAATTACCCTGCATAGTTGTATATGTTTTTTAATCACAGCACAGTTGCTTCAGAATAGAGCACAATAGTTTCAATAACTATTGTAAGCTTTCCTTGTGTCTTTCTTTTATTATGGAGATGCAAGAGTAAGAGAACGAAAGGTGATGATCTGTTTCCAGGGTCCCCTGGGAACAAGAGAGTTGTGTTATAGGTTGCAAATTCACCTGTTACTCTGGAAAGGTTAGGAGGGCAGGTAAGGCACTGTGAGCTAGACGGATTTGGGCCCATATGTACTGTTGTGTTATGGTGACTTAGCCCTTACATACATACTGACGTTATGTGATCAGAGGTAAAGTTCTGTTTCCAAACAGAATACCTGCAACAGTGACATATAGAAGAGGGTATATGATTTAAAAAACTTGTTATCCCCAGTGTTATTCGACTGATTTGCAATTCCAAAAGTACATGGCTACAAAGTCAGTCCTCAGGTTTCCACACATGTAAATGGGGTATGAACAAGGTGACATCTTTTAAATTTACCACAGTCTGGGAATACATGATCAGATACTTCATCAATTGCCATACCAGATCTGTGGTATATGTCATTCTTTGTGGCTGTAATAAGATCTAGGTACTTTGGAACAGTATGGACCCAGAGCTTTGACTTATTGAAAATGAACTCTCTTTTAAAAAGAGACTCAAGACTTGGTTGTTCCCCTAAATTAATGTGTAAATATCTTTCTGTCCTGTTTCGTTTCAGCGCTGGGATGCCCAAGGGTAGCTATGCGCTTTATAAATCCCTAGACCTATGTAGGTAACCGCACTAGAGAGCTGAGATATCAGGTCCTTGGACATGCAAGGATATACAGAAATGGTGATGCCACAAATCCACTGGTGTCACAAAATTGTGACATTAGAGACAAGCAGTTATTTCTTTTTCAAAGGATTGATGGAATATCTGCTGATCCAAGACGTGGTGATTGAGAACTGCTGTTGAGACAGAGTGAGGCAAAATAGATTTGTAGCTTAAGAAATTTGAAATATGATCTGAATATGGATCAGGAATTTCATCATTTTTATAGTTCATTGTTGGAAAATGGATTGGTGCAAAATACAAAGGGCCTTTATACATGTCACTGTAATTTTTGGGACAATATATATGCTTGGAATATTGTTCTGTGACTATGGATTTCCTGAGTGATCGATTAACTGTCTAATGAAGGTTGCCAATTTGGTTTTGACCTGAATGGATCATAAGAGGGTGAGACACTATAAGGATTTGAAATGTTTGTTGCTTTGGTTGTGGGATTGCTGTTGGAAAGTGAGGATGGGAGGTGATTCAGTTACCTCCTTCTCTTACTGGACTACCTTGATACAGTATCAGCTTGACTAACTAATCATTTAAAGATGGTGGTTACTCTGAACATTAATTCATGAGATGTCTGCTATTACATTGCTGGTGGTTGGTTACGTTTTTATGCTTGTTTGCATTTGACAGGGCCCAAGATACAGTGGCATGACTTACCTTATACATCTAAGGAGATTGTAGGTGGATGAGGCAGTATTTATCTCTAATGAAGTGTAGAATTAGTATTTGGTTACTTTATGTAGGTCATTGTAAAATGGTCAGTGTTTTTTACATTGTTGACATGTAGATGGATGTGGATGAAAATTTTAAGGTGAAACGTTTCTGATTCATGAGGTATTATTAGCTGGTTCATGAGGTATTATTAGCTGGGGAACGCAATATGGCCTTTAACCAGTACACCATTGCAATGCAACGATGTCCTATTACTACTGCTAGTGCAGGCATGTAAGCCTCTATGACCATGATAGGTCTCTCTAGTAGAATATCTTTGATGGCCTTTTTAAGAGAGCAATAATGTGAACTTTCAGTTTTACTGTTGTACAGGTTGTGGTAGGCTCTAACAAGAACTGGTGTTTCAATCAGCACTGTGAACAACTTTACTAAGATGGCCACAACCAATGGAAGATTGTGGATTGAAATATGTAGAAGTATTTTTTTCAGGTGTATGAGGTACTAATAGTTGGGGAATCCAAGATTATGCTTAACCGGCACGCCATTATGACATGACGATGTCCTGCTATAACTGTGCAGGGAAGGATCCTGGTACTTCCCAGATAGGTTCCTCGAGTAGACTATCTTTGATGGCCTTTTTATTAGGGAGGTAATCTGAACTTAAGTTTTCTCTATGCAACAGTTTGAGGGAGGCTTCAATAAGTCTGACGTTGGATTGGCACTCTTATAGACTCCACTAAAATGGCCACCTCCAGAGGATGGGTGATGCTTTCTGATGGTATCGGAATACTATAATTTGCATATGCATTATGCTTTGTTTTAACTCTTCTTTGATCCTTTATTACATTAGCATTCTATAGGCTGTTGCATGCATTTCCCTGGATAGCCATTGCTATGGGAATAATGTTGATCCCTGAAATGATTACACTGTTGTGACTTCTCTTTGTATGAGTTAGGAAACGCTATGGATAAAGGGAAAATGTTATTCTTGAATACGTTTTGTTTAACAATGGTTTGAGTTGAACGTATGATGTTAATTAATGTGTAATCAAAGGGATATGCTGCTCATTTAAATATGTATTGTGTTAAGTTAGGTATGTTATCTCTCCATCAGTTTGAGTTCCAGTGTGCAATCAAACTTCATTGGCTTTGGCTAGAAAGAAGAGATCAGCGTTTACAGATAAACCACATTGGGAGTCATGTAACACCTTTCCAAGACTGCAGACAACATATAACGCTATATCATATACACATGAATCAATTTATAAAATCTTCCATTTTCTTTGTACATAAGAACATCTGTCATTGTGTATCATAATTTGTGAATTCTAGCTGATAATTTGATTTGATGTTCAATGCATCAGTTTTTGTTATATGCTATCGAACATATAGGTATTACATTTCAAAATGTAGTCACATTGTTCACAGGGGACTATGTGATTGTATATATATATATATATATAAATATATATATATGTATATATATATATATATATATATATATATATATATATATATATATATATATATATATATATATATTTTTTTTTTTTTTTCTCTCGCCGCAGCCCAGTCACGGATACCTTTGGCGCAGAAATGAAGAGGAGACCCAACTGCAGGTGAGCAGTTTTATTAAGTCGTGGGGAAGGCGCACCTCAGCATAACGTTTCGGCCTTCACAGAGGCCTTGGTCACATGACGCATGCAAAAAGGGAGGCATTATTTAAAGTGCTAGTGCTAATGGTCTTTGTTGTGTCATTGGTTAGATCTCACCACATGATATTATCAACAATTGATGGATATGGAAGACAGATTACGGCAAAGATGCCACTCATTCCGGGATAATCCCTTAAATTTCAATGAGTAATGTGCAAATTAGCTATGTGCAAAAATATGCGGCGAATACCTTAAATAAGATAATACCTTAAATAAGATAATACCTTAAATAAGAATAAACACTGTGCAAATTAGCTAAGTGCAAAATGCAAACAATGATGGATTTGTGCAAATACTAATATTTACACACTATTCAAACTTCAAAATGCATCAGCACATATATGTACATTACTAATTAATATATTTACAATATTTACACTTCTTCTCAGATGGCCATGAATTAGCTATGTGCAAAAAATGCGGCTCATTCCGGGATAATCCCTTGAATAAGAATAGACACTGTGCAAATTAACTATGTGCAAAATACAATCAATGATGGACTAGTGCAAAACATAATATTTACACACTATTCAAATTCAGAATGCATCAACAACTATATGCACATTACTAATTAATGTATTTACATCTTTTCTCAAATGGCCATGAATCCACAAGTACTGAACAATATTGGGTTACGAATACTAAAGTATTCCAAAATCCCTAATAAAAACAGTCATTAAAAATTTTTTTTTGTCTATTATACAGCTTGCTCATGTATCAAATAAGAGAGGGAAGAATCATATCTGTCTATATACATAAAGTTGGCTGGGGAGGAGATAGAATTTGCTTAATTAAATACATTATCGCAGCCTCCCCTACCTTTTAACCAAAATCTACACAACATTACATAAGACACTAGCTAGCAGTGATTTAAAAAAACCGTGATATGTGCACTAATACATCATGTTCTCTCTTATATCCTTTTGTTTTCCCTTGTGGAAACTATTTTCAATGCCACTTTGTTTTCATCTTATCAGTTGTATGATTCATAGTGAATAAATTCACACTCCCTGAATGCTATACACTCTTATAGCCCAAGCCTGGGCTATAATGAGCTATATGGTCATCAGGCATATTGGGCATTCTCAGGACCTGGTTAGACTAGAACGCTGTTTTTAACCAGCAACATTGACTTGTAAAGACTATCCTGTTCCCTCGCATACCAACACCACTCATTATCCAAAGTCTAAACCCCACCCCAAAGGTAATGTTTGAGTTCTAATCAAATAGTATTTAGAGACAGGTGTAGAAATCTTCAGTGGAGTTTAATCCTCCCGGAGCTCTACTGTCCATTTCCAGTATGTACCTAGTCTCCAATCTTCTTAGGGCACCTTCTCTATTGCCTCCTCTTCTCAGTGGGCTCACATCATCAATGGCATAATATCTTAGTAGGGCACTGTCATTATTATGGCATTCCTTAAAATGACGAGCTACAGGATATGCCGGGTCACTAGTATTGATAGCCCTTATGTGCTGAAGTATCCTTTTGTGCACCTGTAGTTTGGTACTACCTACATAACGCAGGGCACACGGACACTCCAGCACATACACCACAAACTCACTTTTGCAGGTCAGCTGTTTCTTAATCTTCCTAGCAACAGTGGAAAATGCGACAACGAACTCTGTCTTGTTTAGTCCGTGTTGACAGGCTTTACAAGTGGAACACTTCCTAAAACCCTTACTTTTGTCCAGCCAATTACTGCGTGACACAATTTCTGGACTAGATTTAACAAGGGCATCCTGCATAGAATATGCCTTTCTATAGGTGATACTAGGTGTGGCTGGAAGTTTCTCACCTATTATTGGGTCGCATTTAATAAGATCCCAATGCTTTGTGATGATTCTCCTAAGTGCTCCGTGTTGCCTATTATAAGGCCAAATCAGCCTGGCTGATTGATCTTGAGAGGTGTCTAGTCCAGAAGTGTTTTTGCGTTTGAGGGATATATATATATTCTTGTAGATATTAACTGTGACATCCAGGGACAATGTGTTATATGCCAACAGAGAGTGGTAATTGATCAGTAATTAGGGGTGAGTGTGACCTATGGTATGGTATGGTCCATAATGCTGTAAAACCGGGGTCTTCAGCGTTGAAAATTATGTTTTGTAGATATTACAAGGTATGTTATTATGATAATTTGGGATCTCCTCTTGAACTGCAACTTGATAAAGTGAGTAATAGAGACTTACTTGCTTTAACACTTAAATACACTGCAAATTGAACAGGTCCAGAAATTACATAACAATTGTTCGAAAAACTGAGCATTTTGATCATGTATGGTTTGTGCTGAATTCTTTTCATTTTGCACTTAATATAGACGTTATATGTCCTTTTGTAATTGGAAATTACATCAATGTGTCCATAGAGTCTTGCACCATTTGTTTTAAATACATTTGTTTCCGTTGAGCTATTTATTAACAGCCCAGAGGAAGTACAATGAGTTGAGGATGAAACACGTTTGTTATATATCAAAATAACTGTTAAGGTTCTATAAAGATTTTATTTTACAGGACTAACTGTCTTCGTGCCTTTGATGATACAAACACATCAATTTATATATTTGGACCTGTTTTAGAATTAAGGACTATAAAATTCCTTGGGAACATGAATTAAAAAAAGATAAATATGTTACATGCTCTGGTGGGCCGCTCTTGCTTTGTGTATTGAATGTAATACTATATCAGGGTGTTAGAATGGTTAATTCAGAGAGGTGGGCACCCAGGATTTGGAACAACATCAGAGTGCAGCAATATACACCACAAACATTCAAGCTTGTGTTAATTGCAGCAAGACAATTTGCTAATTGTTAACTTTGGTAAGACAATACATTATTATGCCCTCCTCTTCTCTCATCCATTTCCCTCAACCTACCTGTTCTCCTAGACACACCTTGTAGATTAGAAAGCTGAACACACCCCTCCACCAGGTGCACCCACTTGCTAGTTACTGGGCAACCACTTGGCTGGACCTACATGTGAGCCTAAGAGTCTGAGAGAGGGTCACCTAACTTCACCACCAGCCTTTACAAGACCTCCCCCCAGGGTGTCTCAATGTCGAGGCTATGGGCAGAGAGGGCAAGGCAATTGCCTGTATGGGCCTGTGTGGGCTGGTGAGGGCAGAGGAAGGCTAGAAATGCTCTACATTGAACAATCTACACACACTCAGCAGCAAACATCCACAAACACAACCATGCATGCAAACCCATAACAAACAAGGTCACTCCACCCAACACTCACTCACCAAATGCTATCTACTCATTTAACACACTCCTACATGCCCAGCTACCCCTACATTCACACACTCCTACACAAACCACAACTCTATACTTCAACAAAATCATAAACACTAACACTTGGCTACAATCTCACAATGTATGTATCCTCAATCTAACCAGCACCCTCAGTTTCCAAACAAAATCCTTTTGCTGCCCTCTGCCAACTCCTAATATTCTCCTTAAACCCCCTCTCAACCCCTTCTTTAACCCTCTATCATACCGCTTCACCACATAACTCTCCTCTTTTTGCCATACAAAAGCAATGACAACACTCTTTTAATACTCTGCTCCAACAATAAGGACAAATCTTACCCCTACCCAGCCATCAACCATCGCTTCAAACTAATGTTCATACACTCTCACAGTCCACACTCTCTTCTCACACCCAATCCACCCCATCAACATCCACAATTTACCAGTCCTTCACTTTCAAATCCTACACCTCAAGTCACTACCAACATATTAGATACAACTATCAAACGAAAATATACCCAAACACACTTAGAACATTTATCTTACCCATTCAAAAACATCAAACCATCACAAATACCTACATGCATCCACTCTGCTCCGAAATACCAACATAAATAGCACACATTCAAACACATCTCTACCTCACAGATTTAAAACAACAGACAATTAACATCAATCTACAAACACGCAACAACACTCACAGACATGTCTATCTAATATTGCATAATTCATAGCCATAAAGCATAACCCTCATGCTCCACCACCACCCCTCACCCATACACCTTCCACCTTCAATTTACGTAAAAGAAAGCAACTTCACAACACTTTTCATAAGATTGCATGCCCTTGTCTGTCACACAACAAGCTTACCTTTCTCACCACCACCCACATGCATCCCAAACAAATGTCTTTTAAGCCTTTTGGAAGAAGATGGCAATGAACAAGAACAACACTATTGCTGTCCTGCAACAGTTAACTCCATCACCAACATCACCAATAGCACAGCATTTACAACTTCAAAAACCAATACACACTCTCCTTAAGCACAAAATGACATCACCTCCCAAAAACATTATTTAGACAACTGTTCAGATAAATGCTTGTCCCATTTCAAAAACCAAATACCACATTTTTGACCTACTCACAGATACAGTACCTGAGCTACTTTTTATAACTGAATCATGGCAGTGGGAAGACATCAAACCAGTATTGCATGAAGCAGTTCAACCAAGCTATCACACTGTGAACCAAAATTTCACAGGAAAAAGCAGAGGCAGCTTAGCCATCATATTTAGGGAAATAACAAATCTCACCAAAGGTGAGGATGGTTGTTTACAAGGTTGCAAGACCCTCCTTTTCAGATGCAGCCCTACCCCAACCTTTTCATGTAACTTTCTTCTTCTTTAAAGATCACAACCTAGCAATGGAGCATTCCCAGACATATTTCTAGACACAATCTCCTATCTTTTTACAATATGTTCAAACCTATACATCCTTGGTGACCTGAACATAAGGTCTGACAAACCAATATGCCACACCCCAGAACTATTCTCATTGGCCTAAACATATACAGCCTACAATAGCTCATATCCAATCCCATACACATTGCAAGGCCACCATACATGTAATTGTCAGCAACCCTTACATAGTCATTTTCCAAAGGATTACTCCAGTCACGTGGTCAGACAACTATCTATTTGCCTTCCAACACAAGACACCACAATTCGCCCAAGCTAAACACACCTACATTGAAACAAGATGTCTTGGTAGGAACTAGAAAACAAGCTTACCTCCTAGGAATATGTGGTCACAATAAGTTCTGTACAAACACTGTATGGATGGCTCCATGAAGCTTTTGATCTCTTAGTGGTACAAAATACATCTACACATAACAAAAGAAAACTTGCCCCTTAAACTAATGCAGGATTAAAAATAATTTTAAAACAATGCTACGCTTCAATGCCATTGCCTCATACCAAACAGCTCTCCTAACAAAATGTGTCTACACAGACATAACAAAATAAACAAGTCAACAATCAAAAAAGATTAAACAAATATTATTCCAGTTGAATCCACAATGCACAATACACCAATAAAGAATGTAATAGACTACTCAGAGAATTCTGCTAGCCAGAATACAGAAGGAAGCAGTCCATGTCTCCATATTTTGTGTTAAACTAGCAAATCATTACACAAATAAATCAAACATGTTGTATTCCTACTTAACCAACAAAGGACTCCAACAGGCCCAACTCGTTTACAACAACTCCCCCCACCCCCTGGGAAGCTTAACACAGCCTCTACACCACTTCAAAGAACTATCATCAACTTAATTTCTGGATCTTGTCAAAGTGAACAAGCCGACCGGCCGCCCCTCTGACCCTTGTCCACCTCAATGATTCAAAAACATTATTTTAACGACTTCATCAGCAATAAAAGGCATACATATGCCCATTATTAAAGAAAATTAACCTGGATACTCAAAACCCTGAAAACCAGGAACACATAGCAATCAGACCATTCCTGGACAAGCTTATAGAAAGAGCAGCCATCATCCAGATGTCACAATGTTTGGAAGACTATTCCATAATTTCTGACTTCAAAACTGGATTCCATCCAGGAAGATGCACTGAATCAGCTCTAATCTCAATCTGGTATCACCTTAAAAACACAGCAGACCAGAATGGAGTTGCTGCCCTACTTTTGTTGGAGGTTTCAGTGGCCTTTGACACGCTCAATCATGAGACACAAGCCAAAGACTCAAGGAAGCCGGATTAGAGGGCAATGGTGGGTCATGTCCTACTTACACAATAGAACAAATATCTGTACTCTTTGTTTCACTTCAACATCATACTGTATAAAAGCAGAAGTCCCTTAAGGCTCAATCATCTCACTTATGCTTGTCAAAATCTATATTAATTCATTACCAGAACTGATCAATGGTTTTCAATCCACCTGCTATAACTATGCAGCTAACATTCAGATACTCCTGAGATTGGAAAGTCCCAAGGACATTGGAAAATCCAAAATCTTAATTTGCCTTTGAGTCATTGCCTAATAGATGACATGGAGCACCACAAGCTGAATGCATCCAAAACTGAAATTCTCACCTGTGGCAACAGGAATACCTATGCCCCTCTCTGCACCTGGCCTAACGATTTTGTTATACTGCCACAAATATCTAAGGAGGGAGTAAATCCTTGGATTACAATAGACACCAAGCTGTCAATGAATGCCCAACTGAATAATATAGCCAGATTAAGCATTTTTACAATGAAAATGCTGTGACACGTTTTCCAAAACCTAGGATTCTGCATCAAGGTCCAAGCAACAATCTTTCTTGTTCTATGAAAACTTGATTATTGTATATCACTGCTCACCTTTATCAACTATGAGAAGATTACAGACAATTCAGAACTCTGCTTCTAAAGTACTACTACATGCAAAGGCACAAGCATAAGCACACCTCTCCCTTGCTTTGGGTCCCTACACTGGTCATGAATAAACACATCTTGGATAATTCGTAGTTGTTCTTTCAAGAACAGGGAATGAAAATCCATTTAATTACTATATGTACGGGCTCCCCCGGCCGTCCTCATACCGCTATGCCAAGTCACAGGAGACTGGAGAACTCTTGGCAATTGCATATATGTGTGTGTGTGTGTGTGTCTGTGTGTATGTGCACAATGTGCATTCCTATTTACGACCTTACACAGCACACATATAGATGTTTATATAAATAGTATGGGTATGTACATATATGAAGAAATATGGGTCTATACTTTGTATAGTGATGGCACTTTTATTTGTATGAGAACATGACCATATATATGTATATATATGTTTGTTTCCTCTATATAGAAATGCATACATTAAAACAAAACTATATATTGAAAAACACACATAAAAATATAAAAAACTATTTTTCAAGCATGCCATATAGAACAATTCATTTATGTTTATAAATTACATCCTTAAGTATGTCATTGTAAATGGAAAATATATATTCAGATGAACCTCTTGATATATATTTCTGGTCCTTTTAGGATTCCTCAGAGTATGTACATATGATTAGGGATAAAAGTAACTATAACATGTATATAACAATATATTTTAAAAATTAAAACATAGACATGGGTATGTCTGAACATGTAACTATTATTATATACATGTACATATGGAGACAGATTTATAGGCATTTATTCCTTATACATCAATATTAATATGTATAATATTTATATGTGTGTTTTTTATATATTTTGGATACACATAGATCTAGATGTGTGGGTATTTTTTACATGTATATATTTATTTTATTTTTGTTACAGTAAAAAAGAAACAAAACACAAATTACATAAAAAAATGTTAACACCAAAATCAAGTAATTTTCTAAAATGAATCTACATATAACAATACATATTAACAATAAATGTATGTATTTTGCGTTGCATATATATATAATGCATAATAAATACATTCTATTTACATAACATTTAAGTGGATGAGTGCATGTATATGGCTTTATGCTTCAGTTCATGAAAATAAATATAGGTCACAGTATGTAAATCTGATTATAGGGAAGGTACCCGTAAGCGTATTAGAATATTTTTTGATATGAAAAAAATCAAAGGCATACATATTACCCAGTGGCAGTTGCCACTGAGTACTTCTGGTTAGGCCCATGTTTCAATACGAAACGCATTTTTTGGGATTCCTAAAAACTTTGGCACTGTTTGATGAATCTTCATGAAACTTTCTCACAAACAAAGTTCATCCACCTCAGCTCTTTCCTGGAAGGTTGTGGGTGGTTCATCATCTGGGGGTTGAGAAAAAGAGAAGGTCCCAAACATGTTTTCTCCATGCAATTTTCCGTAGTAAAATTGAGTAGCTATACCACAAAAATGGCTGAAGGTAAATTAACCTAGTCTGGTAAGCTAGATCTTAGTCCTGAAAGTGTGCGTTTTGTTATTTGGTGTGAATTGTTCAATAATTTTTGAGAAATGAAGGTTGAAAATGTATATATATAACACACTGCAGAGAATTCGCAGATTTAACAGATTCAAAATATAAGATCTAATAGGCTGCCACCACATTACCAAAGAAGAGTTGAGGCCCAGCTCTGCATCTTCTCCTCGGCCTCCTCAGTGGAAGGCAACTCCTCGGGGCTTGGGATCGCTGGACCACCCCACACCACCACACCGGCCGAGAGCTTCTGCCTACATCTGATCCCTTATGTGTAGTGCGTGGCTTTGGGAAGTGGACCACTGCTGAGCTTGCGTTGTCTGCGGCTCCCGTGGCGCTCTGAGGCATGCGCCTTGCCTGCGGCTCACCTCCTTGGACCCTGGCACTGCTGGGGCTGGGGAGCTGGTTGATGCCCGGTGCCGTGGAATCCTGGGCCTGGCTGCTGTACCAGCGCTGCCATGAGGTGCGCCTGACTCTTAGCTGAACTTTCAACCTTCGCAGTGAGTACCCACGGCGACCCCCACTCCCCTCTATAGTGCTTTGGGCACTCGTGGGACTCAACACAAGGTATCCTGTCCTCGCGCACCACAGCCATTACTGTTCCTGCGCTGTGGCATGGCCTCGCCTGACCTTTGGATTCCTGGCCCTACGACCTGCTTGACCTTGGTCTACATCTCCTGCTGGAAAGGCTACCGTGACTTCCTGCCCCCCCTTTTACCTTCCACATTGCTTGCAACTCAGATGGAGGTGAAGTAACTGCAGTGCCTGACCCCAAGATGGCGGCTGGGGCTAGTCTTGACTACCGCCGCGGGGGACTCCTTAGGCCCCGGGGCACTCCCAAACTGAGCTGTTGGGGCAATCTAGCTGATCCCCCCTTACGAAGGTGCTCTATTCTGAGGGCATTTCGAGACCGGGGTGTCCAGTGTAAGGATGGGCCAGGACAACGCCTGACTTTAAGATGGTGCCCGTGCCCTGACTTCGTACTGCCTGCAGTCTTCTTCGGTTTTTGCAATCATTTTACTGACTGCGAAGACCGAGCAATTATGGCTGATGCCCGGTGGAGCTGCCATATGCAGCTATAGCAAAGTCTGGCTCTGGGTCACCCCATCAGCCGTCACCTACCCAGCCAGACATCGGACATTGTTTTTCACGGTTCTTCATGGTTTTATTTGGCTCTCTCTTCAACTGCCTTGACTGCTTTATTCCCCCTGGAGCACTTTCCCCCTTCAGATCTATCTGACTCTGTCTGCTTTCCTCTCCCCTGTTTACCTTTCCCCCACTACCTTCCATTCCCCATATGACGTGTGTCTTGTATAAGCAGCACGCTAATATCTTATATTATTGTGTAAGCTCACGCTTTTCTCCCAAGCATATACTGATAATTGCAACTGTAACTGTAACTGATGTAACTATGTAACAATGTTCTAATGCAATGTCTTATCTCATGTAAAGTGCTCTGATACCTCTGGGTCTGGCCAGCGCTATAAAAAACTTTTAAAATAATAAATAAAATAAATAAATGTGATTGTGGCCCATTTTAGGACTCAGGGGCTTTGTCCCCTTTCCTGCAAAATGACAAGAAAACATATAGGGGTGGGGTAGACATACCCTAGCCCCCAGGCCTAGTGAGGGGACCAAACACGTTTTTTTATTTCTAAATTACACTACAGATCTGTGTAGAATTTTTCTATTTTGGGCCTTGGAGATTGGTAAAATTATTTCTTTCTGGGGAAGGAGGCATGTGGCCCCACTCCCCGAGCATCATAGGGGCCATGGGGACCCCATTCTTGCCCACCATTCATATTTAGGGGAGGAGATGTGTGTCCTCCAGCCTCACAGAGGCCCTGGAGACCCCAAACTATGGGATTGACTTTGACATTTTGAGGAGGTGGCAAGGGGCCCAGTCTGAAAACTGTTCTCCGACCCAGCGACCCCACCCCTAAGGGGTCTGTGAAAGCAGTGTCCTGGGGATCCCATCCCCAGAACTGTGTTGTTCCCTTCCCAACAGAATGTGGACATTCCCTGTTTGCACTCTCCAGGAAGGAGAGTGCAAACATGTTCCCGCGTGGCAGGGGCACAGAAAAAAGCTGTCCTACCCAGGCGGGAGCAAAGGTTTGAAACGGTCTCCTCAGCCAGCACCGAGGATGGGTGGTGGCAGGGGAGTCACAAGGGCCACTGCAGCCTCCAACAAGTAGACATACTGTGGGTGTTCTGAGTGGGCACGGGGCACCCACTGTAAAAAACTGAATTGTTGGCTCCTTCCTGCACCAAGTATGGATGCTGGCTTAGGAGGTGGCAGGTGCTGCGGGCCTGG
Source organism: Lissotriton helveticus (assembly GCF_964261635.1). Classification (NCBI taxonomy): domain Eukaryota; kingdom Metazoa; phylum Chordata; class Amphibia; order Caudata; family Salamandridae; genus Lissotriton; species Lissotriton helveticus. The sequence goes on from NC_136069.1 coordinate 1,193,313,432, forward strand.
GGGCTCACCCACCAGCCCCCAACATTTTTCCATGTTGTGGGTGCCCCGGCTGGGCACCCACAGGGGGTTAGGTGTAGGACCAGGCCTTGCAACTTACCCCATGCCTTGCATGGTGATGAACATCTTACTTTAAGTTAAAAAACATAGAAATTCACTGAAAAAACAATGGTTAAGGTACCATTATACTTAGGAAATGTAATAATATCTTACATTACATTAAAAAACACAATCTTGGAAATTTACTGAAAAAGCAAAGGATAAAGAGATGTTAAAGTTAAGTAAAAATGTATTCTAAAATATTCCATTTTAAATGAACTAAGCCACTGAAATTCACCATTTGTAGTTAAATTAAGTAACTGTAACTCATGCCCTAAAGTAACTATAACTTGAACCCTCGCTAAGCACTGCCAATTACCTCATATATTACATCATTTATGACATGTTCTATGACATCAATCATAACATTCCTGTAACATCCAAAATGACATCATTGATAAAAGCACTGTGCATGGCAGGGACAAAAGTTATAGGTACAGGTGTTTGGCCCTACGGCTAAGCCATGCTGAAGTTGTAGTGTGGCTAGCAAGTTCACAACACTGTCAACAGAGGTGCATGAGTTGTAAGATGTTTTAGAAGGGGCACAAGCTAAAACTGTAATTTAGAACTATAACTCCAGAATTTCAAAGGTTTGTGTTGTTTATGTTTTTGTATAGAAAGAATAAAAAAGGTTTTGCTAACTATACCTAAACATTAACCGTTGGTTTTTCATTGAATTTCTTTTTTTTTTTAGATGTATGAAAAATTTTTTGGGAACATAAAGAAAGTAAATCCGTCATTGTTTCTCCTAGCAGCCATACAGATTGAAATGTACCTGCTTTATGAAGAAACACACATACATGGATATGATGAGGTATAATTTTACATTTCTCTGTTATATATTTAAAGAATAAATAAAACTGTATTGATGTCCAACAGCTAGCACAATCTCTAAGGTTTTTTCTGGTATTGGGCTGTGTTTATAGCTCATTCGGTGTTACTTTCTAACAGTCACCATAGTCTCTATGGTTGTTGGGTGATATTTAGTAGTATTGGGGTGAGGTTATAGCCCACTTGCTACTATTAACCAATTACATAATGAGCTGCAGTTGTTTTTGATTCTAAAATGAGGTTACTTTTGAAAACAACACAAAGGCTGTTGCAACAGCCAGGCTATATTATATTTTTGTTCATTTTGTGAAATCCAATGTTTTGTATGTATTTTGTAAGTACCGTGGTACCTCCTTTGTATCATCGCACTAGTATCACTGTACTTTCACATTTTGTTAAACAGCATTTAATTGGCTTAGAACTCTGTCTATTGTAGGAAACAGAAGGTTTACACCCCTTTTCCCCACTTCCATTCAGATCCTGAAGAATTGATATGAATCTCCAAGAAACTTTCCAAAATGTGCTCTTCTATGCCTTGTTTATATATGGAAAGTTTCGGGTTGATCTGTCCAGCAAGGGCTGAGAAAAAAGAGAGGGTCCCAAAACGCCAGTTCCTCATGCATTTTCCATAAATTTAGTTAAGAAGCACTACCACAAAAACTACTGAACAGATTTACATCAAATTTGTCAGGAAGGAGGAGGAGCTACGCACGCATCCAGGATGGCCGCGTGAGCACAGGGCTCCCGAGTCCCTCGCTGCCCTCCGCATATATCCTGAAAGATATCCTGACTTTGACTCTGGGTTCTTGCAGATGAACCTCAGCTGACACCTTAGCTGTTTTCAAAATTTTATTTGGACTTCGGGAACCGCAGATACGCCGATCGGAGTTTTGGAGGCCCACCCCACGGTGACACCGGGAGCTGGCACGCCAAGACGCCGGGGAGTAATTGAACAACAGCGGCCTGAGGGGTTTCCCCTGTTGCCCTGAGTTGACTTTCGGTTTCGTTTCTGGGCCGCTGTCTTCTCTGATTGCGTGATTGCCTCGCTCCCCCATCGGGGTCCAGCCTAACTCTGCCGCCTGACTATACGGCAACTGTTCTAGGGTTTGGGTGTTGGGCTGAGCTGTTGCTTCTGCGCCCTTTTGGCCCACCTTCGCTATTTGCAGTGGTCTGGGGGTGAGCGGCCATTTTCACCAGGTCTCGCAGGCCCCCTCGGGGCTCACCATTCAACATGACCACCAGGCCTGACAACGAGAAGCGGAAGACTAAAATGCCTCTACGCGGGGGACCGATTCAAACCAACGTCATGGATCGCTATTCCCAACCCAAGGGGTCCCCCGGTGGTGCCAGTCGAGCTTTTGAGGGCCCCACTGATGATCCGACTGCGTTGGCCGAATTGACTTTGCAGGACGTTATGGGCGCCATAGCCAACATGCAGACTTCCATTGGTCAGCAATATGAGGCTCTCGCGCTCAAAATAGACACTGTAGCAGTTGATGTTATTTTGATCAGAGCTGACGTGTCGAAGACCAATGAAAGGGTCAAGTCTCTGGACCTGAAGACTTCTAGCCTCACGACCGATGTCTCTGATCTGCAAACGGAAGTTGGACGCTTGCGCTCCTCCAACGATCTCATGGTCCATCGCCTGGAGGATTTTGAAAATAGGGCCCGGCGCAACAACATACGCCTTATTGGGGTCCCTGAAACCTCTAGCGCCTTGGTGACTGATCTTCTTGTGGAGGACATCGTCTTGAATCACCTGGCCCCCAGAGGCCAAAGTAAATTCTTTGCTGTGGAGCGTGCCCATCGAGTGCCGGGCGGGAAGCCGAAGTCGGGCGCCATGCCGAGACCAATCATCGCCAGGATCTTCAATTTTAGGGACAGAGACACCATCCTACAGGCTTTGAGAGTAAGTGGCCCCGTAAAATTCGAGAACACAACGGTGAGTTTCTACACGGACTTCACGCAGCTTGTTCAGAGACAAAGGATGGGGTTTCAGGGAGTGAAACGACGGCTGAGGGACTTGGGCCTGAAATATGCAATGCTCTTTCCAACCAGGCTGCGTTTCGAATATGGAGACCGGACATTCTTCTTTGATCGCCCTGACGGAGTTAGTGACTGGCTGGATACCCTCCCCAAACAGACTGACTCAACCGGGCATCCGGGTGGAGCCGAGGGCGGCGTATCGGAACAAGAGTGACATTATGTTTCCTGATCTCTGAACATTCACATATTATTCGGCTGGGTTCGATATTTCTTCTATTACTGTGTCTTATTGCTAAGCACCCGAGGGTGGCGGGGGGGGGGTGGGGGGGGGACTCTTTCCTCCTCGGGGGTTTCTTTCCGTAGACTAGTTTAATGATGGGGCGACAGGCACACTGCAAGTAAAATGTAAATGTCGGAATTTGTAAAGCGCACAGCTACCTCCACCGGAGGTGTCCCGGCGCTGTCCGTATACCGCTTAGGAACCCTTCCTGGCTTTCCTGGGAAATGTCCACTCCTGGGTACCCCCCAGGTGCAGCCAGGCATCCCAGCGCTTTTGGGGCCGTTGTGGAGGCTAAGTAAGCTATTGCCCAGAGTTGCAGCGTGGGACCCATGATCAGAACAGGCACTGAGGCGAGAATATCCAGTCTGGGGAATTAATGAGCCAGAGACCCGCCGAGGCGGGAATCGAACCCTGGTCCCTGGCCAGAGCTCTGCATCAAGGTCTGCCTGCTCTAACCATTGAGCCACACTTCTCCAGTTGGGGTGGCTTCTGAGTCTAACGCACAGGTGCAGGGTGGGGGGCGTTGTAACGGGTTCTCTTTGGGGGGTTGTGGGGGGTTCTTGGGTGTTTGTGGGTTTCTTTCAAGGCAACGTATCGTATTTCTTCTTGATTAGGTCATTGTGTTCATTGCGGGGTGGACTCTGTACATTTTTCTGGGATGGGGGTTAGTGGGTTGAAACTAATGTGTTGGAATGTCAATGGATTGGGAGATAGGATAAAACGGGGTGTGGTGTTGCAGCTTCTGCAGCGGCTCTCCCCCGATATTGTGTTGTTGCAGGAAACGCATCTGGTTGGGAACACGTGCCATGCCATGAATCGGCGAGGGTATCGTTTGGTGGCACACTCTGGCTTCACCTCTGGTTCTAGGGGTGTGGGTATCCTCGTTAGGTCCTCCCTCCCCTTGGCAATCGATGATGTGCTTCTTGACGATAGGGGGCGCTATGCCGCTCTCACTGGTAGATGGGAGGGGAGAACGGTCTCCCTTGTCACTGTCTATGTCCTGCCGGGTCTACAGACCTCGACTTTCGCTGATCTTGGGCGTGTAGTACTGGGGCTCCCTGAGGGCATTTTGGTGATAGGCGGAGACTTCAATTCGGTTGTCTCCGGTGACATAGATCGCTACCCCCCCAGGGATCTCCCCAAGTCGCAGTCCTGGTTGAGTGGGTTTCTGGAGACACTGGTGGACTGTTGGAGGTTGCTGCACCCAGATCAGGCGCAATACACCTTTCACTCTGGAGCCCATGGCAGTCTGTCCAGACTCGACTATATTCTGTTGGCGGCGGCGCTGTCCTCCTCCGTTGGGGAGGTGAGGCACCTCGCTCGGGGCATATCCGACCACTCCCCAGTCTGGCTTCACATAGATATTACTATGAATAATGAGGGACGGGTCGCCCCTATAAACCCCTGGTTTCTTCGCAATCCCAAGACCCGTAAGAAAAGAAAAAAATTGTCAGGAAGCTAGATATTGGTCTATAAATTGTGCTTTTTGTGATTTGGTGTAAATCCGCTCATTATTTTTTGAACATTTAAGTTTCAAAAATATTTTTATATCTGGACAGTTGGGTTCGAGGGACTCTCATGAGAGTCCTGTGAACCCAAATAAAATAAAACCGAGCCTTCTGATTGGCCTAGGGAGCATTTTTTAACTTGGGCTATATCTGTCTCCATTTAAAAAAACGGAGTATGCAGTTCCTAAGGAGACAAAAAGTGACTAAAGTAGATTGTGCAGGTGACTGTCTATCAGAAAGGAGGAAGGCGAATTCCTCCTTTCGGATTTAGGGCCACTGTGGGCCACTATGCAATCTTGCTATCGCCATCAATGAACACTGGGTCCACACGCCCCAGGCTTCCTAACGTGGAAATTGATAACTGGTTTGTCATTTTTAAACCTTTAGGCCCTACCGTCCCCTTCCCGCCCTCCCTCCTCCCCTTCCCCCCTCCCCCACCCCGTCTTTTATTGGCTATTTTCTTGCAGGACCTATTGTAGGACGAACGTGTCCACTTGCTGTCACAATCCCGAAGGGGAAAATCTTTCACTTCATTTAGGTGAGTGCCTACTTCTGCAGCTCCGCTACCACCAGCCAACCTCTGAAGCTGTATATTGTTTTTACTTCACTACATCTTATAAGCTCCACATTTTACGTATATACTGCATTTATTTGCATGTAATAGCATGCAGTACTGTGCAAGATACTTATGAGCATACTTGTACACTTGTGGGGCTTTGGACAACCCCACCACGTTTGTCAGACTATCAGTGACTACTGTTTTTATACTACTGTTTTTTATATATTTGTGCTTTCCCCTGGATTGTCCCCCGCACCCACTGACACTGGACACCACAGGTGCGAAGAAGACTGGTAATATACAGATCACTTTACCACATTATCAGACATTTAGTGTAGAATACTAACTAGGTCCTGAAGAATTGCCGCTTGATCCCGGATGGGACATACAAGGCAAGAAACATGTTGACCGCATGAGTTTTTATGAGCAACTGACTATAACATTACTGTAGTCAGTCGCCACCACTTCTCTTTTAATCAAGGTGGGAGACAGGATCATTAAAATAGTTACCCTGATCCTCCCGTCCTTGTTTTAATCCCTTTTTTCACACAACACCCCACTGCACTTCTACACTATAGGGCCCCTTACACGCACTCACCCTCACAGCAAGGATTACAAGATCTTCGCCAAACAGCCCTCGGTGGGGTATTGCAGCGCTGACCCGACGAGGAGCATGCCCAATGATGAAACATGACACCCAGCTGGCTGGGTGTGTGAGGGCCCTAAATCCGAAAGGAGGAATTCCCCTTCCTCCTTCCTGATAGACAGTCAACTGCACAATCTACTCTAGTCACTTTCTGTCTCCTTAGGAACTGCATACTCCGTTTTTCGAAACTGTTACATTGGGCACGTATGCTGGACCTCTGTGAAAAAAAGCCCTCCACTCTTGTCTCTCCTTTTGATAACTATATCTGACTCCCTCAGGAGCAGCACTCTATATGGCTTCCATCAAGATGAGAAAAATGTTGCTGCCAGCCATTACAGAGCTTTGCGACTTAGTCCCCTGTCCTGAAGTTTAAAAGTAAAAATAATATAAGAGTGCAGGGTAGGGATACCGTGCCCCCTTAGTTCTTGTGGGAGAGACCCAGAGGAATGCCCTCTGGGTCTAAAATAAAAAGAAATTGGTGGGTGTTGCTGCAATCCCATGGAACTCCTGCAAGATTTCAGCAAAGAAAAAATAAAATTGTCTTGCCATTTAAAAAAAATATCTGAGGAGGGACGTGAGTAGGGCACCCCTCCCTAGCCGATTTTGGGCACTGTGAACCTATTCCCCACGGCCCAGTACCTTAAGTAAGGCGAGAGGGGCTTGCACACTGTACACATTTGTTGTACATGTTGTTCTCTGATTGAACACAGAGGAGGCAACATGAAATCACAAACTTTGGGTATCTTTCAACAATGTTTCTGCTGTCTGATTAGACTTTTACCTACGCATAGAGTGTCCAATGCAAGAGCATTTAGAAGGAAGCAAAGTAAGAGTATAGCTATTCATCCGACTTCATGTGGCTAATTGAAAAGTCAGGAAAGATGTGGTGCGTCAGAGAGAAGGAATTCACCATTCACTGCTCTTTGAATAGTTGAAATCTAACATATAATCTTACAATAAAAATGAGGAGGGCAAGTCCTGCATAAACACAGGCTAACACATTTTCTACAAAATTCCTGCTCACTGTGACTTTATACACCTAATGTAGAGACTCAATAAAGTATTTGGGTCTGACTGAAAACGTTGTATTATTACTGTAAACATGTGGGTTACAAAATGCCAACACATTAACTGGCACAAAATTCCACATCAGCACCACACTTTTACAGAACTTACCCAAGAGCAAATTAAATGAATGTGAAAGACTGACAACTAGTAACATTAATGACTCTGAAAGTCAACATATTTTTAATACACTCAAAGATTCCTATGAACTTCAACTGTCCTGACTGGCCATAGAGCCCTAAAGTGACTCATACAAATGTGTGGAGAAAATCCAAAGAAATTGAAGTGGACGATATCTTTGCAAAATTTAGACTTCACAGACAAATATAAACTTGGGAAGGGGCATGTCATTTTAAAATGGATTTCAATATTTGTTGATCTTAATAGGAGAAAAAGCAGAAACTAGATATGGTGTCATTTGCAAGCTGGAAATGGCAAGATTCATCTGTTTTGTTGTCATCCCAGGAAATAAATTGCTTTTCTGCATACTTATACTTAAACTTTACTGAGGTCCGAGGACAGGGAGCCCTTATCACAAAGGTTAGCTATGTTATGTAGATCTCCCTAAGCGTGGATGTACACTTATACCTAGGTGTAAGTGTCTATATGGATGTTTACCATTTCCATGTGTAGATTAACACCTACATTTACACTTATAAGTCTGAACCCACTGAAATGAGGTGGAGAAAACTCCTATACCTGAATTTACAAGTGTCTGACTGTTTGTGTAAAGCTCTGCTTCTGTGATGGAGATCTCTCTTAGAAAGTAAAAGGGAACAAAAAATATTTTAAATTAATGAAAAATAAAAAACACATTTTCCTAACTCCTATTCATCCAGGACTACCAAGGTAACAAGGGGAAGCACCCATGCACTAAGACTTACATATTAACACATTTTAAATATTGTATATTTTACATATATATATTTTAATAAAATAAATGTAAAAGTTTATTTTCCCTTTCCAGCATTTACTGTATCAGATATGTAGAATGGGTCACGATATTGGATGCAAGTGACTTATTTTTTTTTTTTGTGATTTATGTTTTTTTTAAAATACCATTTGCATTATATTGCTAAATGCCATTGTGAAAATTTAAAAAGTGTATTTAGAAATAATTTATTTAAATATATTTATTAAAAATGTAATTTAGAGAAAGCTTTATTTAAAATGCTATTTAATTTATTTAATTTGTTTTATTTTTTGTTTCATTATGTGTTAGTGTTATTCCCTGTGTCCAATGATTTCAGTAAGAGTATGTTGCAGTACCAGTGGTTGGTCATGCATGGTACTTGAATTATCCGAGGCTGGGCAGAAGTACATTTAAACTGGTTTTATAAGTAGTACTACTTACAGTAAACTTAAATATGTATTTTGTGAATTGCAATTGTCTTACCCTTATGTTGGTCTGTGCTTGATATTAGCATGCTTCTCCTCAAACCTTTAACTAGACTAATTTTATAGTCATTATTTAATACAAGTAAATTAAATGCACCAGGGCAGAGATCTCAATATACAAAACAGAGGTGAGACTGTGATGGAGATCTCTGGCCGGTGGTTTATGAATTGCATTTTTGAGTGCATAAATACATACTACTCCACAATGTCAGTCAATCATTCAAAAGTAGCTCCCGTGAAAAGGCCCAGATTACCTGATTCTGCACTTATGTTCTTCTGTTGAAATACCAAACTGATTCTGATTTGAACAGCACACAGGTCAGGTTCAATGCTATGTACACCTAATCTTTCATTTTTTATAAAGTGTTATGTTATTATTCTTATAAAGCGCTCAAATACGAAAAGGCGCCTTGGCTCTATCTGAATGCTTACCATAAAAAAAAAGATTCTCCACACTTTAAGGAATTATTTAAAAGCCAAGTTTTCAAAGCCTTATGAAAAGCTAGAAGATTGAGCATGATTTCAATGTCCGAAGGAGGCATATTTCAGGCCTTAGTCACTACCATCACAAAGCTTTTGCCACCCCAGGACATACAATGAAACCTAGGTACATTCACCAGTTTCGCAGAGGCTGAACGGGGGGACCTGCCTGGGGTATACCAGCTGAAACCATTCTTAAGGTAGGCAGGTCCTTGACCATGTAATGCTTTAAATGTGTTGCAAATTGCTTTGAAGACAATTCTATGTCAAATCGGAAGCCATTGCAATTTTTTAGCGAAGCTCGAGACAGACTGGTATTTGGAGATTTTTAACGAAAGACAAGCTGCTGCATTCTGCAGCACCTGCAGTTTATTTAGTACAGATTGATGAGCATGGAGCTATAGTCCATTGTAGTGATCAATCTTTGCCATTACTAAAGCAGTGACAGCTAATTTCTGCAAATGGGCAGGAATGTACGGCAAGATATCTTCAAGAGCCTATGTGTGTGAAAAGCCACAGATGCGATCGCATATGCCTGGTCAGAGAGAGTTAACGTATTGTTGAAAATCATTCCCAGATTTCTTGCTGTCCTTACAGGCACAGGGAGAGGGTCAAGCTCAGGTGGCCACCAAGAAGGAGACCAAAAGGATGGGTTGGCTCTAAAAATAATACCCTCAGTTTTGTGTGAGTTTAATTTGAGGTAGTTTTGGCCATTCATAAACTGACAGCCTGCAAACAGTCCTTATATCTGTAGTCACTGCCTGAGTGCCCTTACCCAGTGAAATGGCAATTTGTATATTGTCAGCATAAGAGTTGAGGGAGAAGTCAAAAGATCTTATAAGCTTTGCCAGAGGAGTAACATATATATTGAATTGGGTCGGACTAAGTGATGATTCCTGAGGAAATAGTTTAGTAGTTCCCAGGCTGCTCCAGATACTCCTGTTCCAGTAAGGCGATCTTTCACCAGCCCATGATTAACAGTATCAAAGGCTGCTGATAGATCGAGCAGGATAAGAGCAGCTCTACCTCCTTGGTCCAAAGTCAATACTAATATATTTGGTGGTTTTAATGAGAGCCGTTTCCATATTGTGCTCCGTACGGAAACCAAGTGCAATCCAAGAGGTTTTTCTTCTGGAGCTGTGCATCTAATTGCAAATTCATCACTTTTTTCACTGGGAGGGGCAAAAAAGAAATAGGACGATAGTTCATCGTAATTTGCGGATCTAGAGAAGACTTCTTTTTTATTAGGGGTAGCACCAGCAAGTAGGGAAGATACCAGTGGCACACATCTTCTGATAGATGTCAGTGAAGATGGGGGCAATAGTCCCTGCTGCCAAGCTAATAACCTTATGTGGATGGGGATTGCCAGGAGATCTTAATTTTGCCATTTTAATCAGTTTAGTAACCTCCTCACTGGTAGGGGGAGTGAAGCTTACAAACTTCTTGAACGTAACTTAAGAATTCAAATTTAAGACCTCTGAACCAGTAGCCGTAGTGATATTCTTAAAGCTACTTAAAATGTCCTACACTTTAAGGCGGAAAGAATCAGCCAGAGCATTACAAAAGGATTGAGAGAAGTCTTTAAGAGAGTTAGTGTTAATAGTGCTTAGTTTTTGCATGGTTGAGAACAGTTCTTTAGAAGAATTACTGGCTTCTTCAATCTTTGCTATAAAATAAGTTGTCTTTTCCATACGAATTTGCGCCTTGTAGATAGTTGGGCATTTTTTATATTTGACATTTTCTGATTCACAATATGCGGAACGCCATCTTTTTTCTTGCTTCCTAAAGTCCTGCTTAAGGGTCTTCAGAGCTTCCAAAAAGCAAGGAGTTGACAGATTTTTCCTCTTTATCTGAGATCTTTTTACAGGAGCCAACATTTGGGTCTCATCATCAATCCAATGAGCGTATTGTGCAACTGCTCTTTCTGGGTCATCTCAAAGAGTTGGGCGGGAACTGGTTAACCTTGAGATAAGTTCCTCAGAGGGAATATTTTGCCATGCTCGGGATTCTATCCAGAATGCCCGGGAAGGAAAATCATGACCAGTGTTCATATACAGAATCTCAAAGAGTACTGTTTTCTGGTCAGACTAAATTAACGGCATCATATTTAAATTTACTATGGAAGAATTGTTTGTAAAGATTCCGTTGAGAGGATGGCCCGCCAAATGAGTAGGGCCCTCAACCAGTTGGGATAAACCGAGAGCTGACACAGAGGATAGAAAGGAAGCAGTATCTGGGTCTCCTTCCATATTCAGATGGAAATTATAATGCCCTAAAACTATTAGATTATTACGCAAAATATCTGCCTCTAATAGACTACCTATTTCATGGGTAAAATTGGCTCGTGGACCGGGGCCCAATAAATAAGAATCCCTCTGAGGGCTTGCGTTTTAGATATTTCAACATGACAAGAGTCTGCTACACAAATAGAAGATGCTAATGGAGTGCAATGAATAATGAGGTCAGTCCCAGTCCGGCTCTCCTGGACTGTCTACTCTAAGAATAGAAAAGCCATGTGGAATCACTCTGTTAATTTCTGGGCTTGAAATGGCTTCCACACAAGTTTCAGTAATAAAAGTAAGCAAGGGTTTATGGGTTTCAACAAACAGATTTAAATCTAGGGCATGCTTCATCAAGGACCTCGCATTGACAAGTGCACAGGCTAGCCCTATACTCAATTGTGGTGGTGAGGAGGGGACATATGAATCAAGATTTGTCAGTACGGCATTGGAGAAAGTGCTAAGAATGCCAGGCTGAAAACCACAGGCAACACATCTCGAACTAGCCTCACTATCAAAACACTTGCACCCGGACTTCTTACCAGAGTGATTTAACCCCATAAAGGAGCTGTGTGAATAACAGTGTCTTGGTGCTGAGATCAGGGCTGTAACTAACAGCATGGCCGGCGCTGTTTGCGATCCGTGCACAGATGGGCTTGCCTTCGGTGCGCCTTTGGCTTGTCCGTGAAAGCGTGAAGAGCCAAAGAAAAAACATGGGGGCAAAATAAACTCTAACTGGGGTCCAGCAATCCCTGAATTCCTATCCCAGGCTCCCCTGGGAATGGGAAATCTACTGGTAACAAAGCACAAGCTAAAATAAAGATGAGAAAGACAAGCACATAAAAGGAACGAAATGAATATAAAACCTCTTCCAATACGGCCCCACCAGATTTGGGAGCCAGCCACCTCCCAGAAAGTGGCAGGAACCACCTACAAGGAAACAAAATTGTCGAACAAGGTGGGAGCTTCACTGGCAGCTATCAGCAGTGCGGACACACTGTGCGCTTCCGTAAATAGGCCACTACGACCGGAAGAGCGTGACCAGAGGAGTGGATTGTTCATGAAAGTGCGACAACCAAAAGTATAAACAGGGTCCAGCAACCCCTGAAATCCTATCCCAGCCTCCCCTGGGAATGGGAAATCCACTGGTAACAAAGCACAAGCTAAAAGAAAGATGAGAAAGACAAGTCCTCTGTGGCCTGATCACAAGCAGTCTGAGCGCGGGGATACCCCGTATTGGGTGATTCAAGCGCTATACAAGACACATAAAATAAAAAATAAATATAATGAATAAAACGAGGATAAAACTTCTTCCAACATAGCCCCACCAGATTAGGGAGGCAGGCACCTCCCAGAAAGTGGGGGGAACAGCTTACAAGGAAATACAATTGTTGAACAAGGTGGGAGCTTAACTGTCAGCCTTTTGTAACATGTCACGGTGCACAAGGGCTACAGCAGTGCCAAAGTATTGTTGTACTTTTAAAGGGAAACTAAAGAGAAATTACATCCTGCGACCATATCTGGTGTTGCACTGGCAAAATATAAACACAACTTTGCCAAGAATTCCTATGTGCTCACTTTCGAAATGTTGAATCATTATATCATTACATAAATGTTTTTAATATCCTGCTTAATGTTAATCCCCTGCTCACTGCGCTCATGTACATGTGTCTGAGCTGCCCTGGTCCTTCTATAGTGGTTTAAAAAAATGATCATGTGCTGGTAAATGTTCCTGAGAGCCCAAATTCAATTCAGAATCCAGTATTGGATTGTTTATTGAAATTGTGATGAAATCGGGGTGTTTCACATCATCCGGTGAGCATTTCAACCCACCCCTTTGGTAAAGTTTTGCTTCAGAAAAGTAATTTGGTGCATAAGCATCTGGGCATAGCCTAACATTCATAGATTTGACAAAGTACACGTGTGAGTTATATTGATTTCACCCAAAGATTCCTGAAAAGTATATTAAAAACAGTTATATTGCTACCATGTTATGACTTTCTTATAGAACTAATTGTTTCTTAAGGTACCAATGTAAAAGGTTGGTTCTTCAATTTCTTATTAAAGCCACTAACCCTCTTTTCCCAATGTTCTATAGGAAAAAAATTGAAAAGTAAGCCTTACAACTCAGGCTAAACTTATTGAACATGGCACATTTCTGCCTTTGCAAAATGTTGGGATCACCTTTGTTTAGTATGTTGCCGAATCTTCATTGTAACATGATCATCTTTGGTCAACTTTGTTGCTCTTTGCCTGGTGAATGGGTAATTACATTGGTCCTAAACAAACTTTGGGGAATAGAGAAAATGATTGTATTGCACAATCTGACATGGTATGCTTTGACAGAGGAAGCATTTTACAATCAGCTGCTTGGTTCTTTTCACATCCAAGCTACCAAGGCTAATTGAAGTAGACTTGCGGATGTTTGCTAACTTGGATAAAGGGCAATAGTTTCATGAAATATTAGCAGGCTTATGATACTACAGGGATGTTGATTGTAAATCCCGTTGATGGGGTACGCCATCATTTTACAATATTTAATCTATACAATATAACTGGTCCCCTAAACGATAAACTTCTCTACCCATAGAGCTTTAGCTGGCTTAAATCTAATTAAAGTTACACAAGGGTTTCAAAGACAGGCCCAATCTAGTTTATAGAAGGTGAGATCAACATGTTTCAGCTCCCATTGGAGATGATTAGAGAGTTAGCATGGCATTTGTCAACAAATCGTGCTACATAAAGTCGGAAAATATAGAATTTCAAAACCACTATAGGACATGATGCTGAGTTATGGATTCACAGCATCTAATGGAAGTTTTTAAACAACTAGGCCCATTGTTTTTACTGTTAAGAAAAGGGATTGTATGAGTAGGTTTGTGGATATTTTTCATTGGGGATAATATTCAGAATTTAAAGTTTGATACTTGTTTTGAGACTTACCATGGTCCCCTGATTTTAATCTTCTTTTTTGAACTCATATATGATCTAGGAGATGCTGCCTCCAAGCTGTTCTCGCAGTACCTACGGTAGACAGAAATAGATTTGTGACAAGTTCATGGTACCTAAGAGCACCATGATATTGAAAAGATGGTAACACATTTTAGGAACTAGGTGTCATTAAGGAGTCTGACTCCGACCCTAATGATTTATGAGATGCTTTTGGATCAATTGGAGTCTTAAACTGCAGAACTGTCAGCACCATGTAGGGAAGTTCAAAGCAAACTGACTTGTGCATAGCTTGAAAGTAAATGACTTGAGGCAAAGTATAGCCTTTTAAAAGTGATTATAGGTTTAGACCTAGACAGATCCCATACTGAGACTATCTGTACAACTAATTTCAAGAAATTGTCAACTGAAAGTGGCAGCTGATAAAAAGAGATTCTTTGTGCCACAATGTTGAGAGGAACTACCGGAGGCCGTTCCGGCTAACAATTAGCAACATTTATGGGTTATGGTCGGCAGAGTGTTGGGTGATATAATGAGAGCACCTACATTTTTCATTAGTGAAGTGGAATGGTAGGAATGTAAAGCTGGTGGTTCAAGTCGGACCATGAAATTTTGGAGCGTTCGGTGGCACCAATATTCAGCTGCATCCTCTCACTCCCGCTGAAGTTGAGATAGCACTTACAACCAAAAAGAGGGGTGAGCTCCAGTTCCTGATTTTGTACCACTAGATTTATTTTCCCATAATGCCTCTATTCAGGTTATCATAGTGCCAATAATATGAAATCATTTTTGTAGGAAGGTGGCTACCTGACTATGGTTACCCCAGATTTTTTGCCTGTGTTTAGCTGGTTTTTTGACTTAGTTGACCTGGTTCCCTGCTAATCAGGGCCCCAGGCCATCTGCTCTCTCTGTAAAATGGATTCCATGTACCCTAGGTACATACCACAATTGAAAATGGACTCCTTGTCAGCCCCTGTATAATGCACTATAGGTGCCCAGGGCATAGGAGCCACCAAGGCCTACCAGGGGCTGCAGCATATCTTTTGCCACCCCTGGCTGGTTCTTAAATTGACACAACTGGCTGATCACTCAGCTGGGGTAAGGTGGTGTAATCACCCGTTACTTAGATATAGTATACCTATATCTAAACCTATATCTGGACACATATTAACCTGTGAGCCACTCCTATGGAAGGCCTCATCAATCCTGGAGGCAGAGTGCGTGGTTTAATGTGAGATGGAGCTCTAGCATGAGCTGAGCCTGTCTGCAGCTGTCGGGAACAACTCCCTAAGCTGTTTCAGGATAATGCCATACCATATACTCTTAAGTGCCTTATAATCCTCGCGGTTATATAGCAACTCTGGTTTGGCTTTATCAAAACATGTCGTATAAGGTGTCATACGATTTGGAATACTATCCCCTCGCCAGTTCTGGCGACGGGGATAGCATTCCACCCCTCTAGAGGGGTAAGACATGTTACTTTACTTAAATGCGGTTAATTTCTAAAAAGACCTTAGATCCACAAAATGGATGCCTCTGCCACAGACAAGAGTCTGACCCCCTGAAGCTGACCGAAACTCAGCCAAATGGGGCCTGGACAAAGGGTTTCCTGTCGCAGGGGGGTGTTACCACCCCTCAGACAGGAGATAGTGGATTGTAGCAGGGAGGTTTGAAAGAAACCAGACACTGCCTGGGGAGCACAAGGCTGCCCCTTGCAGGATCCGGCCAAACCGGTTCTGGGGCACTCCAGCCCTCGTGCCAGGGCGGCCTGGATCAAAGGAAAGGGGTGTATCCACCCCCTTCCTGGGTCCCACCCATAGGAGGGGACCTAGCAGGTAATCCAGCCCCCCAGATTCGAATAAGAGTGGGAGCAGTGCCAATGCACTTCAGATTTCCTGATGAAACATAAGAAACGAAACTCTGGACCCTTCGACATCCTACTCAACGTAGAAGACTGAAGAATCTCCCTTGTGGTCAAGGAGTGACCACCCTGTGCAAACAGGCACCATCCAGCCATCGACGTCTGCTTTGTCGCAGTTCCCGCCGGAACTCGAGCGACAGAGATCAACGAGATCAAGCTTGCCTGCCTTCCTACAGCCCGATCCACAGTCCCTGCAGAGCTGAGACCCGTGGAGGCGACCGGAAGCGTGGGGCACGCCATCTTGAATTGACCACGAGACGCTGACCGTGCAGCCCACGAGTGACCCTCGAAGCTGTACACCGGGGTTTGAGAAGCCCCAACCCTGAGCCACTCTTGCACCGAAGTTCAGCCCTCCACACTTGACGAGTGCTGCGTGGGGCCCTTCTGCTCCATTTGGCTCAACGCGTTGGCCCGGTCACTTGCCAGCCGGCTAGTGGCCCCTGTACCGACGAACTTTGAAATTCGACCTGCAAATCTGGTTGCTCCAGATCTGCACCAGCTCCCCTGAAAAGGAGCCCCCACTCTGACGCTCCTGGTTCGAGTGAGAAGCAATCTCCCGGTTCCGCGTGGATTGCTCTTGCCAAGTGTTGTTTGCTCCAAACTTGAAGCCGACTGCGCCGACGGTGAGAGCCCTCGTGGGACAGATCGTGACCTGCTCCTGGACGTCGCAGATGCCCCAGAGCCCACGTGACAGCGGAGAGAAGCTCCTCGACGACCACCTGATTGCGCCCGACATTGCCTGGTTCCGTCCTGGTTCCACCCTGGTCACTGCTGAGTGACCCAGACTCTGTCCCCTCTGCTTTCAGGTACTTTTCGACTCGAGTCCACCCTTGGACTCCACCGGACACTTCTCTTTCACCCCGCCTGCAGCCCTTTCAGCTCCAAGCACCAAGAGCCTGCGTGACGAAACCCGACTCAACTTCGACCCTGTGCACCCGCTTCCTGTGGGTGAGGTAACTTTGCTCCGCCGGTGTTCCCACACTGGTACACATCTCTAGGGTCTGTGTCTTAAGTTTTGTTCCTCTAGGTTCAGCGGAAGTGTCCTTAAACTTTAACTTTACAACTTTTACGCACCATTGGTTAACATTGGTGCATGCGTGCGCTTTCCGCACTGCTCCCGAATCCCGTGGGCCTCTCCCGACTTCAGCATTGCTTGTCCCGACTGCTCCCAGCGATTCCCTAGGCCCCAGGCCTAACCACTGTTCGATTGGTATCTCTTATACCACTTGTTTAGTATATGGTTTGAGTGGCCACCCGCCCTCATCCATAATTGTGCAACTTTGTATGTTTAAACTGTGCTTTTGATTTAACGCTTGTGCCCCTTTATTCATAAAGAATACTGGGGATTGTTTTTAGTAATAAATACATATATTTTTATAATATATACTTGTGTGGTGTCCTTTCATTTGATATTACAGGATTGTATGTGGTAAAACAGCTCGCTTAACACGACCTCTTAAGTTAAGCCTTTAGGCTGCTTAGTCCATGCTACCCCTAGGATAGCTTGTCTAATAAGGTTGACTTACAACCAGACACCATAAGGGATTGTTTGGTCTGATAACAGGTGGTTCCAGAATTGGAAACATCACCTATCAGGCCAACTTCTCACAATTTTTTAAAATTAAGATCATCAGCCCAGCTTCATAATAGCATGCTGTCGGAAATCCTCCTCTCTGCATGGTCGACCCAGATTTTTTACCTTTTTCTGGACCCTATATTTGTTTTCTGCCTTTAGCAGTCTATGCATTTTACCCCTGCAAACCAGTAGTAAACTGCATGTGCTCCCCCTTTAAAACATGGTTGAAATGGGATAGTCCTAATTGTCTTATTAAACTTGTCTATAGGTCTATAGCATATGGTGCCCGGAAGTTAAATGCCGCTAGTAGACTGCAGACTGGTATGGCAGTTTGGGCTAGACTGCTCCCCTTGGAGCTAGGTCAAGACTGATTTGTATATGGCTGGGTCCAAACTGAGAAGGCATGGTGTACATAAAACTATGGACTGGAATGCGACCCGAAGTAATTACCAGAGGCTGAGATTAATTTAAGCATTCCATCCATCACTTTAGTGCATGTCCTGAGTATGCCCAGATGCAGAATCCGGGCACACTTTGCCACTGGAACCAGGCTATATACGACTGATGAGCCCTAAAAAGAGAAAAAAGGGTCTTGGGTTAATTGTGCTTCAGTTCAGTGGGGCCTGCCAGTTCGTACTGGACTGTTCCTATTGGAGCAGAGTCAAGACTGATTTTCCTGGATGGCATGATGTGCCCAATAATGATAGGATGGGATGCTGCCCTGGGTAATTACTAGTGGCTGAGATTAATTCAAGCATTCCATCCATGACCTCTTTGTAAAATTCATTGTGACGTCATAAGTGTGACAAGTTTGACCATTTGGGGGTCCAGTGCACACTGTTCTACTGGAATCAAGGTATATCTGACTGATGACCTCTTATAAGGGCAAAACCGGTCTTAGGCTGCTCATGTTCAGGTTCAGGAAGAAGCTGGCCTGGCAGTTCGATTGAACTATTCCTATTAGAGCAGGAACAAGACGGTTTTGCATGTGACTGAGGCCAAAGTAAGATGGCATGGTGTGCAAAATACTGATGGACTGTCCGACCAGTGACTGAGATTAATTTAAGCACTCCAGCCATCACTTTTTATGTAGTAGTAGACTGCAGCACCTATTGTGCCATCTGTTACAATGGCACTACAAACATGGCTTCAAGCCTACCATTATAGATTGGCTGTAGCGTTGTAAAAAACGCACTTTGCCTTGTCAAAATAAACCAGTTTTGACAGATAACAACCTTCCTTTTAAGTACTAATAAGTCACTCATATATAGGCATTGTAGCCGAGAAGGCAGGATGCATGGTGTCTAAAAGTAGGACATGTAGAAATGCAAGATAACCTTACAGTGAATAACACCCAAAAGCTGTTTTCACTGTGTCCTATGACAACCAGAGTTTATTAAAATACTAATAATGTAGCTCGGGTAAGGGACCAACTAGTAAAAATTATTATGCAACTATTTTTAATAGGTATTAAAAATCTAATTCCATGGTAACGTCTGATTTACAATAAATATTAGGACAAATGAACATTTAGAAGGTAACAGGTTCCCTGTCTGAAGTTCCTGGATGCTTATTTGCATCAATTCTCCAGCTTCTCCCAGCCTGTACTTGGCCAGAATACAATTCCTCCGAGGAGCTACATAATCGGTTGCTGTGATAGACAAGTTGGCCTGAATCTAAAGGGATAACTAACTAATTTGAGCTCAATGAAAGAGTGGGACTGTACCCATCCGGTTGGCACCCCACTGTCAAATCCTCCTTGACAGGTCTGTTGAGCCACACATAACACTTTAAGCACCCTTGAAGGTAGAGAGAATAGGATGCCAAGAGAATTCTAGTGGATCCACTATCTAGTTACTGGATTTAGTTAGATGTGGGAGGACACTTTGACTACCCATAGTACACTTCACACATGCACCCCATTCCTCAGAGCCTAGGTTTAATGTAGCAAAAACCTGAAAATGCCCAAAGTGGGTAGATTGGCCCTGTGAACATCTATCCTGTTGGTTAAGGTATGCCCAGGGGTCATTCCCACCCACTAGCTAGTACTCTGAATAAATTGAGCACCTTCACACACCCACTCTAGAACACTTCTGGACCTGCAGACGAACAGAAGATTACTGGACACGCTGTCTGTGACCTGTGAGGTTCCCTGAAGGACTGGACCTGCTCCATCTTGTATCCAGGTCAAAAAGGCAGGCCAAAGAAGTGGACTCCAAGGGTCATAAGGCTGACCTCCTATACATGCTACTGGGGTACAACAAACTACAAAAGGTATTTTCCTGGAAGTACCCAGCTGACCAGGGACTAGACTGAAGTACTATGAGGGCTATAGAAGTGTAATCCTGTGGTGGACTGGGATTTACAGAACTAAGTCAGAAACTAAAATCTTGGATCAGGAAAAGACTGTTTGGTGTATGCGACCTGTGCTCCATGCTGATCAGCTTCAAACTGAGCCTAGGTTCTGGTGTATCTCGCCCATATACTGTTATGAAAGTTTTGTGTTTTTTTGGTGCTATTTTCCAATAATTTGTTATAAACTCATATCTTTGGTTCCTATTATTGGATTTTCATAATTGTGGTGGCATTTTGTATATTATATTATTACATTATTTGTCTAGTTCGATTTGGGATTTTTATTGTTTTGCATTTTGACTTTATTACTGTTTTGGTACTGCATAAATACCTTAAACATCCCCCTAAGTTAAGCATGTCTCCTCTATACCACAGCTACAAGGGGGTTGTGATCAGTTTAATTTTACTAACATTGAGGGTTCACCATGACAAGGGTTGTTATCATTTATTGAGGTGGTGTTAGACCTGTCAGCCTTAGGGTGATCTTCCTCCAAACCTTTAGTCTCACCTCCTCCATTTTTGCTGCAATTATTTTTGTTCACCTTAGGATTCTGTGCACTTTGCAACTGCTACCCAGTGCTAAAGCGCTTGTGCTCCTCCCCCAAAACATGGTTACATTGGCTTATACCCAATTGGCATACATAATTTACCTGTTAGTCCCTTGTAGAGTGGTTTACCACATACCCATGCTGCGAGTGGGCCTGCAGCACATATTGTGCCGCCTACTTATGTAGAACTTTAAAACATGTCCTAGGTCTGCCACTGCAGCCTGAAGTTAGTTTGAAGCTGCCACATGGACTTGGCATGTAAAAAACCTTGCCAAGCTTTAAAATCTCCTTTTATTGCATATAGGTCATCCCTTAGCTATGCCCTAGGCAGCTCAGAAGGCAAGGCGCTGTGTAATTGAAAAGGTGGACAAGTACTTCTAAGTTTTACATGTCCTGGTAGAGAAAAACTCCAAAATATCTTTTTCACTACTTTAAGGCCTATCCCCCCTATAGGATAATATTGGGGATTCCTTATTACATTTTAAAATCATGTTGTCCCTTCATGCACAAAAAGAATCCTGCCTACACTGCAGGCACCCTTGCACTATGACGCAAGGGTGCTTGAATTGGCGCTAGGTAACCAAAAGTGCGCCACCGCTAGAAAAGGACAGGAATGCACTGTATAATGTTAAATACGGTGCATTCCTGCCCTTTACCTTTCACGCAGTCTGCACTATAAAAATACCATATAAATACAGGACGTTATAATGGGAGATTTTTCTTCTTTAGTGCACCAGCCACTTAAGGACTGGAATGCACAAAATGTACATTACAAATAGCACCAGCTGTGTACAGAAATCAAGTGAGCTTGAATAAAAAAAATGCAATCCCACATATGATCCCATTCCAAAAACATTATTGAATGAAGCCAAACCCAACCATGACCTCAAATGGGTTTTGAATGAATATCAGGGAATCATTGCCCCATGCCCAATAACCATGATCACAACCATAAACACCCTAATTTTCCCTGTATTGAAGCGAGATTGGAGATTCATTATTTGGAGATTAATTCTGGACTATCACATTTTGAACCAAAACTGATGGACAAAAAGCACACGGTACTGGAATAATGATGCGGCTCACACACAAAAAGTACAATACAAGAATAGACACAGCAAACAGGTTGCATACCTAGAGCATAGCTTTTGAATCATACTACTTAACCTCATTCAGGTTTGGGGGAACACGGTACATTCTTACGAGATTACTTCAGGAGTGTACGAATAACCCAAGAATTGTCTCTGCCTGACTAACTGATATGATTCAAGTGTGGTCTCCTATGCTGATGACATGTACATCCCAGGCAATAAATTAGATGAACACCTTCAACATGTAGAACATGTAGAGAGAATAGTTACGA
Organism: Lissotriton helveticus; assembly: GCF_964261635.1. Classification (NCBI taxonomy): domain Eukaryota; kingdom Metazoa; phylum Chordata; class Amphibia; order Caudata; family Salamandridae; genus Lissotriton; species Lissotriton helveticus. The sequence goes on from NC_136069.1 coordinate 1,193,335,272, forward strand.
CACTAGCCGAGGTGGGGTAGAAACTGAAAAAGAAATTACAAAAGATGCTTTCAGAATGTAATATTACTGGGATATTAGTAATCCAGTGACGGAAAGGGACTCATATCGGAGTTTCTAGAGAAGTATCGAATATTAAAGCCCTCAAACATTCTTAGGAAAATACAAGCATTAAAGTAATTTCTGAATCTTGGGTGAACATATCTTCAACATAATGCAGACTATATAATACCTTGGTACCAGTTGACAATCCGTTCATTTACAGGGGAAAACTGAATAGAAGAACACACTCAAACTTAAGGACTTGCAAAGGGACACGATTGCAATGGCATATTTACTAGCATGAGACAAGAAGCAAAAACGTAATGCAAATAGTTCCAAACCAGTCAGGATATGCATAAATGAAGTACAATGAAACACCAATTGCCCTCCAATCTCAATTGTATTCTACACCAGAAGAGTATTTTGAGCTATTGGCTAATGTTCTCACAGTTATACAGACAGCACTCATTAAAGAAAGACCCACCACACAAAGTAAGAAAATAATCATGGTGATGCCAATACAATCTCTGGGACTGCCAATAAAATGATTGTATCAAATTCCAAAGCTTTATATGTGTCCTGGGTCGTATGACCCCAAATCAAGCCAGTTTGGCAGACCCGTTTGAGGATGATCTAACATAAAACAAAGGGAATGCCTCCAGGATCATCAAACAATTTCCAAGACATTGTCAGTAGAGCTGTTACATGAATATTGTCATGGTTTTTACTTAAGTGGGTCAGCGTAGCCTGTAGTGGGCACCAACCAGCGGTACTCCGCAGTATGTGCAGTTGAGTGAGCAGTTTTTGATGATTCAGAATTTAAAATAAAACATATACATGTGAAGCCCTCAAATGCATAAACAATAGCATTAAATGTTCTCCTCCTACCCTTGCAAAAAGCTAATGCTTCATTTCCCACATTAATAGCATACGATATTTCATTTTGTGTTCACAGATGCAATGTAGATTTAAAACAATGGTAATTCAATGGTTAGAAAGTTTCATGGAGGGAGGAGATAGGAGGTAAACTGTTCTAGGCATGGATAGCTGGCTTCAAAAGACAACTTTCATTGGTTGATGAAATCTGTTGTACAGGTGCAGAAATACAAAGTAGCTACTGGTTGCAAACTAGGATCAAATCAGAAATATCCTCAGCAGTAATCACATATTAAAATAAGGTTGTCTCTGGCTTCCCGGGGAAGTAAAACCACTTCCTAGGAAAAGATAGTCTCCATAAAGTAATGATTCTGCAAATTGGTGATCGAGAAATATGCAACCAATCAAGTCGACTTACATGATTAAATCAACTCATGAAAGGATAGGCTCCATTCGATGACGCACTGTTCTGTTCCTGGCCTGCGGCTTGGCCTAGTAGCGGGCGCCGACGCTGTACACACATTATTATCATGATAGGGCCGGGCTGGCAGGCTGGTGTTAAAGTTAAAGGCCCTACCCGGCCCCTGCCTTTGAATTTAGTAGTAATAGTATCATCCGTAGCTCCAGCTCCACAAGACTCAATGACGCACTGTGCCTGCCCTGGCCTAGTAGCGGCTGCCGGTGCCGGCCCACATACACATTTAATATATATCACAATAGATAGGGCCGGCCGGGGTTACGAAGTTAAAGGCCTGCCCCTGCCCTTGAAGTATCCTCCATTCCTTCCCAAACAGACCACACTTAATAAATGAGCCCATCATAGGCAAATACACTGGGAAAGGAGCTCTTTAAGCGTGCCATGGTTTTTGTGCTTGTAATGTAAAATAAGTTGTAATCGTGCCTTATATGCAGATTAAGAAGACGATGTGAAAAAACAACTGACAGGAGTGGGTCTGTCAACCACCTGCAATGTCCTCAATTAAATCAATTCGAAGCCAGTTATATTGCGTGACGAGTAGTGGCTTCCAACCCTAGTCCTGGTGGCGGGAGGGGCTGTGGGGGTGGGAGAGTATGCTGGGGGGCTAATGAATACCGCGTCTGCGTGCCACCTGAGCTTAATAGCAGCACTCTTTTTAAAAGACTATTTCTAATCTGCAGGCTGCAAGTTTAAAAACTGGCATGGCAAACGCTTTGTTTCTTTATACTTAGCAATAAGTATCATTATCAGAAGTTTACTGGAAAGGCTGCTCGATTTCTGTTTGATGTTGTGCGCTGCCTTTCCAATTGACAACCTTTTCACATGAATGTTGACTTTCAAGCAGTGGAGGCCTTTCTCATTTGGGCATCATTCTGCATTGGACGAGTTGTCAAGGGTGGGGTCTTTATGGCTTCTTTTGGCTGTCATTCCATGTAAATTTAGAACGCCCACCCCTAAATTTTGCATCTCTTTGCTACTCCTGTGGGGCTCTGTGTGTGCATCCTCAGCATGCTCTGTAGGATACCACAGGTTTACCCCGCCATCACTGCCTGGAATGATCATCAGTAGTACTAGCGGGCATAAATACCTGGGTGACTTTACAGGCATTGTATAAACCGGCATTGCCATGTCCGTGCACCCAAGGATAGAAACAGCAGAAACAGCAGTGCAGAAGAATTCACGTTAGCAACACATAATGTATGCTTTGGTGCAAGGTGAAGATGCTTAGTTACAGTGGAGTGGATAAGGGCGCAATGGGCCCTAACGCAATAAGAAAAATTATCCTCCTATCCCTGGTTTTAGTAGCCAATTGGCATAACTGAAGTTCAGTGGTTCGACAACTCCCTGGGCCCCGTTGTGACCCTACCTGCAGTGCTTATGATTGCTACGCCCCTAAGCATGTAATGTCCACACTCACTTTGATTGATGTTTTTCCCCTACTCCTTTTTAAATGTGTTTCTATCACATGTGCTCCTTGACTAATTAAGACGAAGATGAAGTTGGTGTCTTACTGCACATGTGTGGTTTTCGTGCACAGCACAGTTGTTTTGGTGGCTCTTATGGTAAATGGTTCTCGAGGGGGCACGTTATTGGCGCATTTGTGCATAATAAGCAACACTTCCCTCTCTCAGTGTGAGGGGAAAGGGTTTGGATAAACATGCATTTCAAAGGTTTAAAGGGCAGTGCACGTCAGGACAGTGAAAGGTACTGAAGAGTACAGATGCATCCGTACCTGTAACCCTTGTTGCGGCTCTGACACAGGAGGCTGTCAGAAAAATTGCACTGTGTCCAGGTGGAAGCTGTGTGTCACCTCCAATCTATGTGGAGATAGGCTGCCACTGGGACAATGTGACCTCTTTCACTTTAAACAAAGTATTCACAAACACATTGTGCTCCACCTCTCTCAGTACAGATGACCTTTATGAAAACAGGCCCCAGGGTGACATGCTGTATGTATAGCACAACCCAATGGTGCGTTTTTATTGGTTTCATAAGTATGCAAGTCTGAATCACCCTTGCTTGGATTTGAACTTGTCACATGATGATTTGGAGTTGGGGCGGGTGCATTGTCACACAAACTCAGCTGTTTTATCAAAAGACAGTCCCAGGAAGTAGAGGTCCCTTGCTGAAATTCATCTGACTTTTCGCAGTGCCAGTTGAGGATGTGGGTGGGGCTAATAGAGGAAGTGGGTGGAGCCATTGGAAGAAGTGGGTGGAGCCAGAGTAAAGTAGGTGCGGCCTCAGGCAAAGATTTGAGCACCTACACTTCATATTTGACAAATCGAGAGTGTAACATTTGCCAGCAAAGAATACATTCCACCATTCTGAGGCCACCACAAACTCCCTTGGTGCAATTAGCGCAACACTTGCTTTTTGTTTACCTGGATCATTTCATTTCATCAAAGCCAATAACAAAATTACAAATGTATACAGATGGAGCTAGTTTCTTGCACACAAAATATGTGAGTGTGGCAACAGTGCAAGACTATGTTCATGCAGTTACAAAAGGCTTGCTGTACTTATTAGCAATCAGTGGAGTTTGTATCTTTCACTTAGAACAAGTGCTAGCTTTTATGTATAAGTCATTAGTGAAATTACTTTCTGAAGTGCCACTAAGCCTGCAATTCTCACACCCCTTTAGGCCTAGGTCTTCCGGTGTCATTAAGAGAGCCAAACATTTGCTTAAGCAAGCATTGACAGTGAGGGCGTTAAGTATTGGTGCACTCTTGCTAAAGAACTTAAATATTGCACAGAGAGCTTTAAATAATATGCCACACATTTGGTTGAACTGACCACCGTATGTACTGGATCTTTCAGAAGCAGGGAACCCAGATGATCTGCCACATTGTGATCTGTTAAAGGATTTACAGCTTACTTGGCAAAGCATGAGTGAATCCGCCACAGCCCCATCATCGTGTACTCAGATTAGCTGGTTACCGAAGGTCAGAGTACATGTAACAGATGGACTGGAAAAGGAGATACAATTTGACCCTGCCTATCAGACACCTGTGCAAGTGCTAGTGACAAAGGAAACATAGTTGGTGACTTTACCATCATTACTTGGGACAGATGCCCATTGATTGAGTGAAATGGTATCATGTGGTCCATTCTCCCCTACAGCTTACAAGTGCTGCCTCTGCAATTACTGGAAATCATGCAATTAACAACAACATAGCCAAATGTGCCCCAGTTAGAACCCCCTCTAAATGAAGAGCAATCAGGTACAGGCAGAGAGCACCAAGCTGCAGCTTAACCACAAACGTTGACATTAAGTTCAGAAAATATTCAAAACGTATTCCAAGCATTAGGGAGCTGCATCAGGGAGCTGCAAGGTTCTGATTCAGAAGTATTAGAATGTGAGACTTTTGATATCAATGTTTTAGCTATAGATTAGCCAAATTATAGGTTTTAAATAATTTGCCATAAAGCATATGACAACGGAAAGAGGTAGAATCTAGAAGTGTTATGAAGATGTATGTGAAGCCACCTGGACCTATATTTGGATAGTATTGACGCTGGTCTCTTTTCTGAGTAGGATAATGATAGTGGAGTTCTTAGTAAAGATGGTGCAAGGCAATGTATCTTCCAGAAATTGAGGATCCTGATCTGGAAGCAGGAAGGATTGCATGCAGTTACAAGCAGAGTGACAAATAATTCTCAAGGTACCCTGAGAGCCACCCCACTGCTAGATGGTCACTACCAGGAGGACTTTGAGCATCTCGTCCTCGTTATGTAGAGATGTTTGAGTGACACACTCTGTCTGTTTGAACCTCAATGCCATCTAACCTCCAGGGCCATTCACTTGTGACTGGGATGGGAATACTACAAGGAATTTGCTTGCAGGTCTGCTATTTGATGCTTTCATATATGATGCAGAACCTTATCTCACAGTGAAAACTACAAACATGTGTACTGCTATAATCAATATGCTGATTGTTCTTTGCCTGTATCTAAGTCCACAAGGATGTGGCTCCTGAATTATCAGTGAGAGCATTGTACCATGTCAATGTGTGAAAGCAAGCCCTAATCTTTTGCCAAATTCACATATTTCAGACATCCGTCAAAGTATAGGTTTGACCCTGACACATATTGCCATTACCGAAAATACTCAAATCTTACATGTGTGTTTCTTTGTTTCTTTCTAGACACAAAATGGTTCCTTAACTTGCTTTTTTGATGAACATACTGAATGGATTTCAGTGCATTCATGTGGTTTGGAATAAACAATAGAAATGAAGTATGCCATTTCATTGGGGATCCTAGATAGTATATTCAATATCCATATTCTAATGTTCTCAAGAAGCATTTGCTTAGTGGAGCACACGCCCTTAGCTACCCAAGGGTGACATGTTTCATCATCGGGCCAGGCTTCTAATGGGGCCGGCACTGCAATGTCCAATGGGCCCCATAAGGGGGCTCTTTGCTGAAGATCTTTTTATCCCTAATCGGGTTGCAAACGTGCAACTTGACTGCCTCCAATGTTGGAGGACACTAATAGGAATATCTAGGAAGATTGGTATGGGGTGTTTAAAATTGACTACGGATCTCTACTCATTGCTTTTATTCTATCTAAAAGTTAAAAACAGATTGGAGAATAAATGGGAAAATGATGCTCCTGTATTCTCACTTGGTCATATTTAGATGATAGTTTGTCTGTGAATTCTGAAGTCAATGAATAGGTCTACATATTCCATGCCTTTATTGTCCAAGAGGATCTATTGCAATTCTGCAGGACCCTATATCTGTTACCTAATTTTTTCTAGTGATCAAGCCCCCTTTCTAATCAGGAGAAAATTGAATCCCCAGCTTGGTGAAGAAAAAACACTGATAGTTTTTGTCTACAAGACTTACACCCCATTCATTAGGATTGTAGTCGACTCAACTACACTAGTGACCTATTAAAACACAGAAATAACAAAAGAGGCACATGAAAAGAACATTGAATTAGCAAGAAGCAGATACACCAAACATCGTGATCGATTCATTTTTGGCAATATAACCAGCATGATAGGAATATATGTGACCAGGCTCATCCAGAGCACAGTGTTGTTGTGGGTGGCATGCCTTCTTTAGTATAGAGTGTCATGTGCATTACAGACATCAATATTTGCATGTTTTAAATCCTCACGCTAATTTCCTAATTAGAAAACCACATTGGGTACGTGGATGTTGGACTGCTCCCTGGTCCTTCATAAAAAAATTAGGAGATGCACCCATTACTATAAGATCCACTTCCTACTTTGTCATGGGATGGCTTTCCCGGTAGAATGCACTTACTTCCCCAGAGGTGTGTCCCAGCTATTGCGCCTATTTGTCTTCCACATGTCACAGCTCTCACCAAAAGATCTTCTGGTTTTAGGATCTGAAGGAAACCTGGGAATCATGTGAAAAATTTACCCCATCTTCACTTAGTTTGTCTTGCCAAAGTTATGCAAAGATTATTTCTTTGTACCTTTGATCAATTTGAACTACATGTTCTCTTGTGGAAGAATTGCTGTTAATTAACTCAGAATGTCCCTTTAATCATTCTGAGATTTGCATGTTAAACTGTGGGTAAAATGCAAATATTTGTGGGTCATGTCCGAATCTAGAATGTTGCTGTAGGAGAATATGGGGATCATAGCCAAATTTGCCTCTTTTCTAAGCCGTTTGTGGGATGGATACCCATACAGAAAACATTCTTAGTTTTAACAGCGTAAGGGAGAACAGGCCATACAGGACAGTGCAGATGCTTTCCTTCCATTGTAAGCCCTGTAGGAAAGGATTGGCCGCTGCCTTAATCTTCCTATTACTGTGAGGGAAGACAGAGTTATTCACTACAATAAGACATTTTTCAGACAGATTGGATATGGCTTGTATGCTGCATCATAGAGTAAGCAAACCTTTTCTTTAAAAATGGTATTGGCCTGACTTCCCCCGCGGGCTTTATAAATTGACTGATTCTGTGTCTCCTCCCCGAAAAATAAGGGTAAAGTTTATAAAAATCAGTCACGTTCTTATAACCCAAATCCCCCCCCCCCAAAAAATATTTATAGCAGAAATTTCTTCATTACCAATCTCTCCCCCTAGCATTTGTTTGCCTATTTAGCTCTCGAGATCCTTAGACATTATCCCATGTATTTCTTCATCGTCACAGTCGCTGATTCTTCCACTTTACCACGTTGATGCTTGTTTATATGTAATGGAAGCAGTAATATTAGTTCATGAGACCCTTTAATCTGAATTGTGATTTCTGTCAGTCTTTGGTGATGTAGATCAGGCACAGTTTGGATACTCTCCAGAAGTGGCTTGATTAAGGGACAACTTATTATCATTATCCAACCACAAACTATAATAAAGCAGCTATGGTTCTACAACCACGATATGAACATTTAAATAGCGACCTGCCAAAATAGCATGGCTACAATGTCAACCAGAAGAATATTATGATGGTAGTTATACATAGGTAAGTATAGATTTACTATGCCAAAACCCATATATACGTATCTTCAAGATATATATCTTCAAGGTAAATAGATGTGGAGATATGAGTGGTAAATCAATCCCTAACTATATGTACACCCACCTTAAACTTATTCCTGTAGTTGATATTTTTCCATGATATTTTGAAAGGTCAATATTTTTATCTTTGATAATTTGGCATACAATAACAGCCTTGCTCTGCAGGCCTTCTAGGAATTGTGATACTCCTTATTACTTTCTGATCACGTTTCATGTCAATTCCCCTTCCCAATTTTCGTGCTAGCTGGTCAAATATATTTGCTCATGATGTATTCTGAGACTGAGCTCATTGCAGTGAAACTTTATTAGAATTATCAATTTTCGACATCATCATTCTTGGATTTTAAAAAAAACATTACCTTGTGCATTTTTCTAGTGGTGGCATTGCCCTAAAATCCACTAGAAAGCAAGTACTGTGCAAAAGAGTGGTGCAAAATCTTCAAGGATTTCCTCTTCAACGTATTGTTTTTCTACAATGTTGCAATGTTCATGAACATTTTAATTAACTTTATGAAGTTTGGAGTGCTGATGAACTTTATGACGTTTGTGTTTTTTTTTAATTGGCAAATAACAAATAGCAGGTGAAAAAAACATTATCATGCAAACCCTTTTGAACACTCTCTTAAAATAAATAATTTTGTGCATTAAATATTCATACTCTGACACTACATCCTGCATTCCAAATCCTATTCTGCACTCTCCAATCTGCATCTCTACATACCAGTCTCATATCCACCTTATTTTTAGGTTTCGCCTAGTCAGCGCATGTACTGCCTCTGCAAAGCATGTAGTTTACAATACAATGGGCTTACATTCTGCCCACAGCTTACCATTTGCTTGTTTCAGTGTTGCTTTAATTTCCTTCATTCCCATTTGCCATGGCATGCGTGGGTCAAGTCCGCTTCTTGTGTTAAGCCATCCCCTGGAGCATGCCCTTAGCTTACCGTTTGCTAGTTTCAGTGTCGCTTTCATCTCCTTCATTCCCATTTGCCCTGGCATGCTTGGGTCATGTCCTCTTCCTGTGTTAGGCCATCCCCTGGAGCATGGACCAAGCACTTTTGCCCATTCACTGCTCCTGTTTTTGGAGCTACTTTTTTTGTGTGTGTTCAACCAATCCATATGAGTGCTTGTGTATTCAGTTCATCTTCCATACCCCTGTCCATGTAGTTTCTATTCATCCGACCCACTCCCCTTCAATGTTGCTTCTTTTCCCTCCCACCTCTATCTTGTACTCTGTGCCAATGCACTCTACGCCACTGTACTTTATGGACTGCACTCTACTCTACGCCACTGCACTCTATGCCACTGCACTATGTGCTACTCGTCTCTACTCTGCACCACTCTACTCTATGCCAGTGCACTCTACACCACTGCACTCTATGCCACTGCACTCTACTCTCCACTACTGTGCGCTATGCCACCGTACTCTATACCACTGCACTGTACTCTATGCCACTGCACTAATGCCACTCTACTCTGCACCACTAAACTCTGCGCCACTGCACTCTATGCCACTGCAACACTCTACTCTACACCAATGCACTCTACGCCACTGTACTTTGCTCTACCCTAATCTACACCACTAAACTCTACGCCTCTGCACGCCACGCCGCTATACTCTTTTCTGCGCCACTCTACTCTACGCAACTGCACTCTACATCACTGCACTCTACTCCACAACACTCTACGCCACTGTACTCTGCACCACTCTACTCTACTGGCCTTCCAGGATATTGCGGCACAAATGACAAAATCTTGCGACACAAAAATTTAAATTTTGCAGTACAAAAAAAGGAAATTATGTAGCATTATTGTGCCACTTTATCTTACTCGTAATCTTTTGTTTTCGGCCATAAATCAATTGAAACTCTTTCATCAGAATATTCCACTTTGCAATAGGCAGATTTAAAGTATCTGGGAGTGTTTGTTTGTAATACATTCCTTTGTAAAAACATTTTAGAGCACAGACAGGGCCACTGGAACTATGCTAATCTGTATCTGAGGAGATTTTGGCATAATTATGGATTTGCCGCATTTGTCACGTAATCCACCATTTGCGGCATAATTAGCCAGTGATATAAAAAAAATTGTTTATAGTTCAGACGGATTTAAAGTTACTAAAATTATAGTGGCACGTGTTCCTGTGAATTGGAAGGACTATCACAAAGATTGACTGGTCATCTTTCAGTTGCTTACTGCTTTGTTAGGGTGTTTACTTGGTACAAATAAAGTGAGATTTTTCAGAGACAGTGTTACCATGAGTAGAAATTACAAAATATTTAAGTAGTACTATCACAAAATTTGTCACATTGCGCCACATAATTTTCCTTTTCTTCTGCATAATTTTCTCATCCTATACTGCATAATTCCAGTGACATAGGGTAAGAAGCACAATACTGCAGGGTGGCTACTCATCCTGTTTTTGTGAGATTGAGCAGACTTAGGGCTGTTTATCCCATGTCCCAGATTCATCTGATGTAGGACACAGAGGGGGAGATTTACTAAGATTTTGCGCTGTCTTTGCGTCACAAAAGTGACTCAAAACAGCGCAAAACCTTTTTTTTTTTTTTTTTTTAATTAACTTTCCAGCGCTAAACTTGGCTGGAAGTAATGTAAACGTAATGTTATTGATTGTGTGTGATGTAAATTATATTTTTGTCAGTGGTAAGTGGTAGAGAAATTCACATGCATCAAGGATATTTTCACTATTGAAGTGAAAAAAAGAAAGATGAACTCGGAGGGAGTTTATGATCTAAGGTGAAGCGTTCCAATATTGAAATTATGTAATTTCCAGAGGCTAAGGGACAGAAAGGAATAAGGCATCACAATTTAGATAGCCTAGAAGGGACACAGAGCCCTCTCGCTCACACCTTGATGATGGTAGTTTTTTTGTCGTATTGCATCAAAAAGCTTTTATCTGACAATGGCAATGTCCCTGAAAATACATTTATTTTTTAAAGGGTGCTAAATGCTGCAGCCTTTGGCATTTCAATGAACTGTAAAAAATAGATACTCACTTTACTGAGTTTAGTTCAAATTAGTTTATCGACTTTGAAGGTTGAAAGCCTGAATTGATTTTAGTGGGACTCAAAAACATAACCTGTTGGTGATACTAAAATGAAAGCAGTGAGTGCTTAGCTCCTTGAGTCGTTTGGCCCTAAAGCGCCTGATAATATATCTGGCCCCATCTTCTAATTGCCACCTTTGAGCATTATGCTAGCACCCTGTGGAATAAAAAAAGCATAGCTCTATTTTAAGAGATCAGAACTTCACTATATCGATCCCCATTTTACTTTAACTCTGAGACAAATGCTTCCACTGGTGAAACAGTAAATGGCAATGACGTGTTTCAAAAAACAGAATGCAACAAAAAATACCAACAAGTGCGACGAGTCTACTGAAATAATTGGAACAGTACTGCATGCCTCAGTCACACCTCTCTCCCAGCAGACTGCTACCTTCCCGCAGTTTCCTCCTCACCACTTTGTTAACTTTCAGCTTTGAGACCTTAATTTGCGGAGGTTCCAAAAACGGATTTTGGAGCCTGAGCCGGGTCACAGGCCTCCCTGACCTGCTCCTGACTGCTCCAGTGAACTGTAGTGTAAATCTGTAAATACTACAGCATGAAGCAGCTATCACAGCCAGGGCTCGAGTCGGGGTACCACGTAGGTGGACGGCGTCCCCCCAATTATTTTACCAGGTGGACGCCGTTCCCCCTGCCCAAAAGCTGGATCAATGATGGCATAACTTGCCTGCACGGCCGCCCCGTCGATCTCCCAAGTACAGGGCTGGCTGCCAATCTTGTGTGCTGTTGTGGTGGTGGTGCCTGGCGGTTGGAGAACGGTTCTGTTTATATTGGAGCTCGTTGGCGTGTGATTCAGTGGAATTGTTTCCCAGTGCTTCCGTGTACTAGGATGCGTGGTGCGTACGTAGCTAGTTGGCAACGCGCATTTAGTAAGTGATGTCAGTCCCCTGGTAGCCTGTGAGAAATCCAAAACTGGATGGCATTGTATCGAAAGGGAAGGATGTTCTGTAAACTGCTGGTCTGCGCATCGAGACTGTTAGAGAATGCGTCTACATGCCACAGTGCATTAACGTGGCCCCCCAATTGAAGCGGGTCTCCCTGTAATAAGAGGGGACTACCTTTCATGATGTCACTTCCTGTTGTGACGTCACTTCCTCTGACACCACCTAACTTGGAGAGTCCCCCTACTTCTTATTGTAGGACTTGTGCCCTGATCACAGCTGTTACGGCGGCGCATAGAGACAATAATCAGCCAATATTCAGTCAAAACGTTTTAAACAAGGAAGCAAATGCCGTAAATAAATTGTGAGCCTGTGAACCTCTTACTTTTTTGCTGCGTCAATGGTACATATCACAGACATCGCAACCCTTTCTTGTTTTTCCAATTTTATAGCGAATCACAAAATCGTAACATTCTGGAGGCTCTGACTCTGCGTCACTGCACTCTACCTCACTGCACTCTATGGTACGGGCAATGGGTGGTGCAAGCTGCCGTAGGGCTTGGCGCTTATATTTTTTCAAATTAACCACTGCCCAGTACTGTTTCTCCAAATTATGCGATGCTTGGAGGGCTACATTGCACATCCGAATACAATCATTGCTTTTATACTCAGAATGAACCCAGTCACAACACCACAAACAAAGGGGCTTATTTACAAGCCTCATACGCCACTTTTGCGTCATTTTTAACATTGGAAAAGTGATGTACTAGTGGCGCAAGGGGCTTGTAAATCTGCCCCAAAGGATGCGACCAGTGCAGACAGCATCAGCTGACAACCCGGAGTGGTCCCTCATAGGTTACTTTGACTTTCTGAATAATTTGGTAACTCGTTACATGTCTGTTGGTACATTAGATGTTGAAAATGTGTTCATCACTGCTCTGACCCATTTGTATGTGGGGTAGGCTGTCACTGACTAATGATGTGCAATGAATTGATAAAGGTTTTAGCAAATCAGAAATCGTTTCTGCACTTGCCAGAGTTCTATATTAAATTCAACTTAGCTTTGTACCTGTTAGAACAAGCAACTTCATGCTTCAACTTTTTTAGAAAACGGCAAAGCTAAAAATACCAATGACTCTAAATCTCAGATTCAGTAGAGTCCACATGGAACATTTTATTTATTTATTTATTTAATGCGATTTTATATAGCGCGAACTTTACCCGAAGGTGTCAGAGCGCTTTACATAAGAACCAGTTGCAAAACATAAGGATTTAGGATTACATAAAAGATACACACAGAAAAAAAATTGCAAATGTACAAGATGTAAAGTCACACAAAGAAGAGACTGGTGATTATAATTATCTCTATATACATAGGGAAGGGATATGAATGGATATACTCTAAGAGTCACATAGGAATGGTAGAGAGTGCAATGGTCTACTGCATATACTAGTGATTAGAGTTATCTCTATATACATAGGGAAGGGATATGAATGGATATACTCTAAGAGTCACATAGGAATGGTAGAGAATACAAAGGTCTACTGCATATACTAGTGATTAGAGATGCATACAAGATCCAGTCTGGCACCCAGGTCTCATTCATTTGTTGCTGTAATGTCTTATAAGTTTGCACCCCTCAATCTGTTATTACCCCCAACCCTCTGTTGCCCTCCTCACATTTTAACAGGAGATTTTAGCAGGCACAATCATAAACTGTTACCAAAGTAGAGAGGGAGGCAGAGGTAGAGGCTAGGTTTATCCTCCTGACAGTTACATAGAGAGACAAAATACAAGTATTTCAATTATAAACTGTATCATGAAAATGTTTTTTGAATAACTAAGACAGGAACAACAATAGAAAGGTGTGCTGATAGCTCCTTTCCTGTCAAATCAATACAACAAGGCAGTCAGAAGCGTGCATTTCCCTTGGCAACACTAATTCTAAAGAAACCTTTGCTTACCTGTTGATGCTCCCACTGCACCAATCAGCACTGATGGAATAGCAATCACCAGGCAGCCAAATGCCGCTAAGAAGGAAAGCACTTGAGCGTAAGTCGCTGAAGAAGCAGAAAGAACTCGCTGAAAGTAAGCTTGCCAAGGGATTCCGCCAAATACCTGTTAATAAAACATATAGAGCACTCACATTTCTGAATATTCAAGGTTGTACATCGCTAACATAAGATCACCAGTTTGCAGCACGTTTTAGGGTTTGATTTGTATACAATGGGACAAGATATGCAAATAATGCCATGGCAATGAAGACTTATTGATGTGGGGTGTAACACAGGCCCGCATCCCTGCGGTGCGGGGGGGGGGACCCCCGAGCTGCAGGGGCCCCTTCAGCACAGTACTCAGGCCTGAGCGCTCCGGATTAAATCTGTAGCGGGCCCCTCCGTGTAAATTGCGGGGGGGGCTTAAACTTTTGTTATGCCAAAAGAAGAGCTGTATTGTGAACTTTGATGCATTTGAAATCCAGAATGGAATGATAACTCATTTGGGAATGCAGAAGTGTCCAAACAACATGACTGCAATGATGAGCTCAGATTCAGGTTGCAATCTGTTTTTTTTTTCAGCATGACCAATATTTTTATTTTCCAGCCAGCGCAAAAAGTAGGATTGTCACTTAAAGAATGCAATTTTTCCCATAATCAGTACATGCTTACAACAGTATACGGAAGAAAGCAGTGGGGCAATGCCCCCATGGCCCAATGGGGGAGCCGCCACTGACAAGGAGATGATGAACGGAGCGGTGAAACTTTTCAGACACTCACCCCAGTCACAGATCTGATTGAATCCATCATCATTCTTTAACTCACTTCGCTACCCCCGTTCAGACCCAACTATATGCAAATCAGTCTTGATCTTGTTCCTCATGGGAACAGTGCAGTCTGAACTGCCAAGCCAGGTCATTCCTGGATCGGGAACAAGCATCCTGGGACCGGTTTCAGAGTGACACCCCTCCTCAGCCAGGCTAGCTTGAATCCAGTGGCAAAGTGAGCACTTTTGAGTGGAAGTTTTAGGTATTTGGCAATTTGGTCCTCCAAATCATTGATTACTTTACCATAGTTGTGGGGAAGGATCTTCTCCATATTTAGGCTTCTTCAAATACACAAATATTTAAATAGGGGATTGCACAAATCCCCACAAAGTCCTCAGCCTGGACTCCACCCCCTCTGCCTGGGATGACTTCTGGTGGCCCACAGATCTTGGATCCCACACCCATAGACCAAGCAAGAAACCTTGGAATCCTCCAGGACTCCTCACTCACCATGAACTGCCAGATCAATGCTGTCTCATCATCCTCCTTCCACACGCTGCGCCTGCTCAGAAAGATCTTCAAGCCGATCCCCACCAAGTCCAGAAAGACAGTCACCCACACACTCATCAGCAGCAGAGTCGACTTTGGCAGCACACTCTACGCAGGCATCACCCAGAACCTTCTCAAGAACCTGCAGAACATTCAGAATGCCTCAGCCAGACTCATCCTCAATATCCCCCGCTGCAGCCACATCACCAGCCACCTGAGATACCTCCACTGGCTCCCAGTCAACAAAAGAATAACCTTCAAGCTCCTCACACATGCCTACAAAGTCCTACATACACCATGCGGGACCTGCGTAACTTAACAACCGCCTCTCATTCCATGCACTCACCAGAGACCTCCGCTCCGCCCATCTGTCCTTGGCCACCATCCCACATATTCGCAAGACCATGGCTGGAGGAAGGTCCTTCTCCTATCTCGCAGAAAAGAACTGGAACACCCTGCCTTTCCAAATCAGACAATCACCGTCATTGCTTCAATTCAGGAAGGACCTCAAGACCTGGCTCTTCGACTGAACCACAGTGCCCTTCAGTGGATCAGCAGCCCCCCCAATGCCTTCAGACCCTTACGGGTGAGTAGTTGCGCTTTACAAGTCCCCTTATTGATTGATTGAAATTCAAATCTAGCTATTCTGATCATGAATGGGAAGAGCGCGGACTTACTCCAATTAATGACTAGGGCAGAAAGACCACCAAAATTAGTGTACTCTCTGAGGGTAGGGTTAAGGCTAAGCTGTGGATTTCTGCTATAGAGGATTATGTTGTCTGAATAAAGTGATATCAGTAGGGAGCTGTCTCTGAACAGCAAAGTGTGCTGGGCATGATGTGTTTAAGTTTCGCCACCAGTGGTTCCACAGCATAGAGGATAGGGGGCAGCCTTACCTGGTGCCATTCAATACTACAAACAAAGCCGAGAAGGCAACATCCATGTAAAGCTTAGCTGCAAGTTGTGTACACAGCAGCTTGATCAAGAATAGAAATGGGGGTATTTCCTTGTCGCTTAGCACAGCCATAAGATAGCTCCACTCTAGTGAGTCAAATGCCTTTATGGCATCTACAAGAAGCACAATGGCGTGCTCCTCCAGATTAATTGTATGTACTATTTGGAATATAGTGCAAAGATAATGCATTGTTGATGTATCCGGGACAAATCTTTCTTGATCTGGTAGGACCAATACTAACATCATCAAAATGATTGTATTGTTGATGGTCTTAGCGATAATGTTTTCCTCACAATTGATTAGTGACATTGGTCTACATCACTTGCAGCTTTCTGCAAGTTTATTGGGTTTGAGCAGAGTTATAATAATGGCTTCCTGCACAGAAGGTGGTAGTTTGCTGGTTGTCACTGCTTCGCTGAAGACCTCTAGAAGTGGCTGTGCCAGGATATGTATGCTCGATATATGTATTTCAACTGGGAGTCCATCTGATCCAGTGCCCTTGCCATTAGGCAGGCTTTGGATAACATCTTTAATTTTCTCGATCATGAGTGTGTGTACTAAGAATTCACATCGTGCATCACTCAGTCTTATTATTGCTGTGTCAGCAAGCTATTCAGGAGTCCGCTCAGGTGCATTCATATGTTTAGAAGCACAGAAATCCGTGTAGGGTTTATTAAATGCCTTGTGTATCCATGTAGCTTCATAGTGTAACTGTCCATTATCATTCAATATTTGGATCACATCCTTAGTGGCCCAGTGATTCATTCTAATGGAGGCTAGTGTATACCCAGGTCTCTCACCTTACCTAGGTACTTAGTTTCATGGTCCCATATTTCATTATATTCAGCGATTCAGCCTCTGAGTTTTTTTTCTTTGCTACTATTTTTCATAGTTAGGTTTATTTAATGCCCCTTTCTAATGTTGCAATGTAATGGAATAGTGTTCTAAGCACCCCATGCTGCTTTGTTGTGCAGTAGCCTCTAAATACCATCTAAAGGCCTCCCAAAGAGTGGTCCCCTACTTGATCGAGTCTTTGTTCTCTTTAAAGTTATTTAAATATTCTGCATGCATGTCCTCCCAGAACCCCATGTCCGAAAGTATTATTGGTGACATCCGAACAAACTCTCTTCTGGAGACATGTCAACCAGTATAAGGTCAAGAACCACCTGGGAAGGGTCAAGCTAAGTTTTCTGTATTTGTCACCTTTATACTTAAGTCACTTGTTGGAAGTCAGTAGTCATTTCTAGACCACAGGTTCTGTTTGGCCCAGTAATATGTTCCCTCTCTTAAATAGGGGTGTCTGTTTTGCCATACTTGAAGAAGTTCACTGTCTTTTATAATGTTTTAACGGTGTAAGCTCCCTGATCAATGTGTGCAAACTATCGGTGTGTGGATCCAAAATGGTTTGTAAGACCTCGCCCCATAACACTGCCTTAGGAGTAATCTTTTGAAGATGTGCCCTTAAGTTGTAGACACATTCAGGATCATCTATCTTGGGGATCCTAAAACTTTACTAGGGTTATATGTTTAGTCACAAGTATACCCAGTGCTATGATGTATCTGCCCATGGTGTCACTTACTGATCTGATTAAGCGAAGTGGAGTGACACATCTGAAAAGAGTGGGGAAACCCCTGGCATTGGTTGATTATGATACTATAATACTCATTGTGGGCCATTAAAAAAAATGGTGTAAGGTGCATTTCTTGTAGAAAGGCTATATCTAAGCTCTGTCTCTGTATTATGCAGTTATTACCACTTCTTCCTGGGGTTAGTTAGACACCACAAGCTCCATGTGAGGAATGTATAATCCCTGCCTGTAAGTGTGTTAGGTTCCATTTCTATGTCTCCTCAGAGCTGGATAGAGCTTGTGATCCAATGCAGGGTTAGATGCACATCCAAATGCGATGACAAGGATGAGCAAATCTGACGAGACCTGGAAATTTAAGTAAGTTTCCAATAGTAAATACCCCCTGCATCTCCCCTTCCCACACCAACTACCCCAACAACTGTTGAATTGGATCCTTCCACCCAAAAGCTCGCCCTTTCATCCCATCTCTCAATTGTAGCTGTAATGAAATTAAAATATAGTTAAAAACTATGAAAGTCACCATGGATTTTACCATATATGAGGTAGGAAGTAGCTGGACCACGAGTTTTACTAGCCATGAATAACCGGCCAAGGAAAAAAAGATTTATTTGAATCCCCCAGCTGGGATTAGCAGGTTCTACCCCTGCTGAGAGAAAAATACTAGTTTACTGATGTTCAGGTACCTCCATGGCCATTGTCAGGTCATGGCCAACCTGCTCCAGCCTTCTTTTCAGTCCACTTTTCCTAAATACGAGAACACACTGGTCTCTCCAAGGGTGAGGGAGCCGGGTACCAACAGCTTTTACTCATCATCGTCAGGGTTTACATTTGAACGTTCATAATTTATTTACAGTGGCTCCGCATGTATGTTCTTTAGGCATTAAAGGATTGCATTCACTCATTTTGGTTCTGTAAATATTGTGTGCTTTCCTCAGGGTGTAATTTTTAATCGTGTTACAATAGCATGCTGTGTGTGATGTCTAGTTGCTAAAGTATTTTTCACTAGTAGGCATGCACATCTGTGCTCCTGGGCTGCCATCATAAAGTCAGGGTATTATGAGAGCTAGCTTCCACACTATTGTTGGTCTTGTTTTTCTTTTACAAGTAGGTGCGCAGTGTCTTTGTTCTTGAAATTCAGCAGTCCGGCAATGATTGGCCTGGCTGGGGCATCTGTAATCAATGAGCTCTTTCTACGATTAATTATTTAGAGAATTTATCAGCTCTAAACAGTGCCACTGGAATTTTCTTGAGAAAGGTGTCCATCTTCCCAACTGCTGTAAACTCTGTGACAGCTATTATTCGTAGGTTATTTCTGTGTGATTTTGCTTCCAAATCATCATTTTTTGCCTTGATTATGGACAGTACTTTGTCCATATAGAGGTGTTTTTCATTGTCTGTGTGCTGCTTGACTTCCATGGTGAAGATTCTCTTTCCCGCTTCTGTGATGCGACCTCTATGCTTGTTTAGGTGTTGAGCAATGGTGTCCATACGTACGTTCAGTGTATACATGTTTTGATCTATGAGCATGAGGCTAAGCTGCATACGTTGCATGATCATCTTCATGTCAAGTTTGGCCTCAGCATTACACTGCCAGTTTGTTTCTTGTGCATTTTCTGCAGCCTTGAGATCAGCTTTTTTGCCCATTTGCCTTGTCTCAAATTGGATGTTTAGCTGCTTTGCATCCATGGTATTCCCCTTTCCCTTTGCCAGCAAGAGTCACCCGCTGCTTCATTTCTGCCTCCTGGCCGCCACCAGACAGACTGGGAGACGGTCTATTATCGAAGCCCAAACAAGAGACGGCCACGCACCAATCCCAAAGTGCGTAGGCGGTGTCTACAGATCAGTTTTGGAGAACCCGCACACCCCCCCCATCTGGGGGGGTCACAAGCAGTCCTAGCCTCCTTCTGGTGTATGTAAATGTAGCTCTTTATGGCAAGGACCTAGGCCCCGGCGCACATTGTCCTACCTGATTAAGCGAGGCCAGTCTCACAGACTCAACATGGTATGAGGTTGCTAGGGATAAGAGTGGAATATCATGTTATGCATCCGATTGCTTTCTAGTATGATTGACTTTGCATATATTTTTCAACTGTTCCTACAGGCGGTCACATTTGCCTAGTGCATTGACATATTTTCAAATAAATTTCAGCCACCCTTGGTTATCATGTAGGCACTCTAAGTATTTGGGACAAGCAAGAATGATCAGCACCCGCGTCCACCCTCTGCACCTGGACTGTGCAATTTGTCAGTCTACCCAGCCAAGTGGACCCAATGGACTCCTGGACCCTTGGAAATGGGCTTAAGGAGTTTCCCAGTGGAACCGACACATCATCTCTGCTGAGCGACACATCCCTGAGCGGAACCAACACATCTCCTTGGCTGAGAGGCGCATCCCGATCAGAATCAATGCATCGCTATTGCTGCAATGATTGGACCTTTCACAAAAGACTCACATCGCAGCTGCAACCTGCATCTTGGGACCAATGCATCACCTTGGGAACCGCCACTGCGCAATGACTTCCCAGGTACAGGCCCTCGCATCTGCTGTCAATGGCAGCCTCGACGAAACAAATCGGAATTAATGCATTGCCTCAGCTGTGTATTGCAGCCTAGATGGGATCCTCAACGTCGATGCAACAGGACCTCGCACCGCAGCCTTGCTGCCTCTTGGAACTGATGCAACACCTCAGCTACATAACGCATATTCAACCTGGATCCACTCAACGCTCAGCAACCAGGATATAAGGATCTCTGTTTAGTGGGCATAACTGTGTCCCTGTAGCCGGCCCGTGCTCCATCGCAGTAAACCTGAACTTGTGACTTTGTCCTGGTCTGGCGCGATCAGTTATACCCGGTAGTACTTTGTGCGTTTTGGCGCTATTTCTCACTCCAAACTTTAAAATTCAAGTATCAACCAATTCTACTAATTTAATCGCTGTCATCTTGGTCTTGTTTTAGTTAAAACTTTCAGATCTATTGTTCTAACCAGGTGTTAGATGTTTTTATGGTGTTTTCACTGATTTACTGTTTGAAGTGTTAAACAAATACTTTACACATTGCCTCTAAGTTAAACGTTACTGCTCTGTACCAAGCTACCAGAGGGTCAGCACAGGTTAATTTAGGGTTTGCTTGTGACTTATCCTGACCAGAATTGTGGCCGCTGCTTGATCAGGGCTCACACCCCAGTCAACCAGTAACCAAATTTCTAACAAGAGCGCTCACACATGAATTGACATTTTGTGACATTACGTATTAGAATATGGATTGCATTTCAAAACAACACAAAGCTCAAAAAAGTAAATGCACAATTAGCAACCCTTCATTATGTACATCAAGCCCATGGCTCTGTGCGAAATTTGGTATCATGGCAGATTGTCACAGTACTCATTTCAAAGATGATGGTATAGAAAAGGTTGTGTGACAGGAGAGATGATCATGCAAACCATGGGCCTTATTTATGAAAGCCTTGCGCTACCGGTACGTCACTTTTTCCCATGTTAAAAGTGACGCACCAGCAGCGCAAGGCCTTCATAAATAAGGCCCCATGACTTTGCATGGAAGCCAAGGAAAAGGCAGACTTACAATGGATAAAATGCATACAAAGCAAAAGAAAAAGTGACTACTCACATGGCTTGTCCACAGGAGTAAGAAAAGATGAAAAGGCAAATAAATGCACGAAAGTCAAACATCAGAGTAAATTGTTGTAGCTCACCGTAGATAAATGACTTCCTCGTTTTTTCACTGAATTAGTTCTAAGGTAAATAGGCATGGTTTCAGAGCCCTCAGAAATCAATGGGGCCTTTTGAAAAACTGCATTTTGAATTACTTTTGAGTTCTACAATAGTACTACTAAACTACTACAAAATGCTATTCACAAACCTACAAGTGTAAATCTCCACCTCCATCGCCCCTGTCTGCTGTATGGGTAGACAATATTTAAATTTACTTTGATTTATTTAAATGTATTAAAGATTGATCCAAAACTAGGTTAATAGTTCTGTACCATTTTCTTTCTTTTGTTGTACATTTAAAATACATATTTAAAGTGAATTTACAATATTATTTAGCATACAAATATTTTTACTAAATTATCCTAAAGTTTGATGAACTTTTAAACTTTACCATAGGGAGATCTCCACTCCAATGTGTAGTGTCCCTACGGTAAAGTATAGGGAATTGTGAAAAACGTTTATTTAATTAAACAAAACAACACAAAATAGACAATATGTTTATATTAAACAGTACTGGAAATTAAGCCTATATATCTATTTTAAATGTAGATTTAGAACTAAATAAAATAATGCTACACAAGCATTAACTTCATTTTGAATTAAATCTTTAATTAATTTAAATTAATTTTAAAATAATGTTCTGAAATTTAAATTGAGAAATAAACTCCCATCCAGAGAAAAAAGTACGTTTCCTTATGCATTAAAAATGACTAAACGTGATGTATAGAATTAGTTAAAGTAGTTTAATTATATGTTAATGGAAACAAATGCTATATTCATTTATAAATTCAAAGAAAGTTTGGCAAAATATTTTATAATTAAATATTAAACGATCCATTTTTTATAGTCTTCTAACATTAAATTATATGTATCTATGAGTGTAAATATTTAAAATAATTTAATTTAACATGATTTCCTATGGGTTTTTATATTAAGTTCCTAGCTCCATTATTTTTTATGGGAAGGTATTTCAGTACCATTAGTTGGCCATATGTGATTCTGGACTTACTCCAGCTCTGAGGGGGGAGTAATTTACTACTCTTTTCTTTCTTTATTCGGATGTAGTAACTTTAGAGGTGCAGTTTTTGAATAGCAGTTGGCTTACTCATCTATGAGTGGGTAGATGCCCCTCGCTTAACCCCTCTCTAACCCCTCCAAACCTCTCTGCACTCCTCCCTAAAGCCTTCCCATTTAGTTGGAAGTGTACCCCTTTTTCCAGTCACTCCCCAGGTCTCTCCCTCATTTACTACTAAGGGCCCCATTACGATGTTGTCCGGAAATCAGTCCCACCGAATCGATTTGAGAATGCTTTCTGAACGACTCGGGTTTGGGGAGTCCAACCAACTGATTACGGTGTATCCGAACACTGTTCGGTTGGACTCCCATTGACTTCAATGGAAGCCTGTGTTCCGATCGAGAACACAGGCTCTCACTGAGAACAGGAGTGGTTGGGGAAAAGCATGCACCCTGTGGCAGGCACACACTGTGCATGCAGGGAAAGGGGGGACCCATGGGTACCCCCACAGGCCTGATTCAGAGGGCCCCGGGTTAAAGGGGGCATGCTACGGGCCCCCAAAGATTCCGTCAGCCGATCCATGTTGGATCGGCTAGTCAATTCGTGCGAGTTGGTTCCAAACTACACCCTTATTCTAAATGCCGTTCAGAACCAAGTTGGACTGTTCGGACGCTTTCAGGACATCATGCACCATCATCCAAAAATGTGTCCTACTCTGTCTGAAACAAGGCTTCCGAATCGGTTTTGACCATATCGGACTGCGTTCAGAGCCTCTCCGGACGGCATCGTAATGGGACCCTAAGTAGTAAACGCACATGTGTGAGGATCTCACAGATAGGAGAGCTTTAAGTGGAGTTGTAGGCTTGTCGCTTAGTGAATAACTTTTTGTAATACTTTAGTGCTTCTACGGTAGTGCTACCAAGTGTACTATGAAATCCAGTTTGTGGATATGCCCCATCATGTTTTCAGTAGATTTGCAAATGTAGCCTTCTTGACAAATAGTAATGGACCATATCAGCACCATTATAGTTTACCACACACAGCTCAACTGAAGAATTTGCTTAGCCAGCAGAACCCTGCTTTAGCCTTGACATTTCACACAATGACCCACCAAGATGGTACCAGCTGGTATTAAAATAATAGCACATTTTGACGAATTAGTAAGTACAATTGTGAGATACACTATTTTCAAAGACAGACCAAGCAATAAGAGTGTTAAAAGCTTACCATGAACGGATAAAACGTTCTGCCTCTAGAGTAATACAACCTGGTCTGTTTCCGTACAACTTACATGTATTAAAGAGTTTGCAATATTCCTAAAGAAACACATTCACGCACATATCTACAATAACATCATTTTTTATTATTGGCCGGCTGGCACGGTGCACTTGTTTGTCACTGACAGGCAAATCCTTTTAAATTCTGCACTGCACAGCACGCTGTTAATGAGCCTCTTCTCAAAAGTAATTTCACATTTATTATTTATACCTCTTCCAGTGACTGCACCAAATAACTCAAACAGAACTCAATTAAAAAAACAACCTGAACTCACCAGCAGAAGAAAGCTGTCAATCCAAGACCAGATGTCAGCGTTGTTAATATTCCCGAGCCAGGGTGCCTGGTAGACTTCACGTACAGCCGTGGTCCCAATGTCGCTGACAGCCTTATTCGACATGGCGAAAGGCACGCTAATCCACTGCACGCAAAAAAATACACAGAACAAATGCTTTATTAAACTTTTAAAGGCGTGTGCTTACCAGCTACTGAAACAGTAGATTAAGGGTTCATTTTTGCAGTTTGTGTGTTTCAACTACAGTGTGATTAATGAATTACTTGTTGCGTTTTGTACGTACTCCTGCCTGCTGCATGGAGTATGTGGGCAATAAAAGATGTAGAAGAAGTTGTCTGACGAAAGTAACTTCTAAACAGTAGGCCTTGTTTGAGAATAGTGCGTTATGTGCAATTTCAAACATGTCAATTGCTCTCTCTAATTAGGGCGTTAATAACTCGATGGGGGCTCTAAACCTCCAGAATGGGTTAACCCACATGTTGCTTCTTAAACTTCAGGATCATGAGTGACTTGAAAGCGCAACCCCCCCTGCTCTTTCCAGGGGTCACATTTCACAATCTTCTTTCAGGGCCTAGACATTAATTTCCCCCTCATCCCACATCATTGTCATCATAATTATTTATGAGGCCTGACTAGTGCTGACATTGTTTCGGATCCCACTTGGTTCTAGCAGTATTCTTAGCCTAGAGCCGGGTTCTAACGAACCTCACTGTGTGCCAGTGTGGTATGCCAACACTGGGGCGCATGCTCTGTGCACAAGCAGTGATCTTCATATTCCATTCTGACCGATACCGGAAGGGAGCTTATTTTGAGGTTGGAGAGTGGAGTTCGCAGAAAGGTAGCAGGCATCTACTTCTCAATTGTATTAACAGTCTTTATTACCATATTCAAGAGCACTTATTTTGACCTTAGAACACAGAGAACTGGGCTCGAAATAATCTTCAGCATGCAAAGATAAAGCATGTATTGACAATATAAATGTAAGGTTGATCAGAAAAGGCATATTTGGGCCAGAGCAATGCTTTGAACTGTATCCAGACCTGGCAAAAAATGTTTAACCAGCCCTACTTCCTTCCTCCCCTCTTTATATCTCTCACTTTCCATCCACCCACAGTCTCTCTCTCTCTCTCTCTGTCTCTCTCTCTCTCTTTCTCTCCCTCTCATTCTATGGTCCATCTCTGTTCTCTCTCTCACCTGAAGATCCTCCATGCCTGTTGCACGCTTTGCAGCTGGATAAAGTGAGAGGCTTCAGCCGTGGACCTGGGCCTTCAAACAATGTCCCCTAATGCCTTGGGCTAAGGGGGTCATTACGGGTTTGGCGGTCCGAATGGTGGCAGTGTGGCTTGTGCTGCACTGGCAGTCCGACTGCCGTATTATGAGTTTGGAGGTAGGACGGCCACTTCTGCCGGGGATTCATGAGATGGAGGCACACAATATGCTGGTGGTGCCTCCGCAGCACCACCAAGCATATTATGAGTTTCCTCACCACTAGAGTTTGCATGGAGGTGAGCCCGCCATGAAAACTGTGATGGTGAGGAAACTAAAGGGGCATGGACTTCACAGTCCATGCTATGCTGGTACTTGCGGTGACGGTCCCACGTTGCTGCCTTTCTAAGGCTCACATATGAGCCTTTGAAAGGCACAGCCGTAGGCCAGCCGTCGCAGCACCACATGATCTGTATTCCAGTTGGAATACGGCAGGCGGCCAGCCTATGGGTTTGGAGATCTTGGAGCAGGGAGCTGGCATGGAGGCCTGATTCAAGACCGCCAAACTCGTAATCAGCTACTAAGTAATCTGTATCATATTTTATACTGCTATTCTATTAACAGGAATATGCTAGCTTTCCACAAAGTAAGACATTTAGGGCCTGATTAGAAGTCGGTGGTCCTGCTGCCCTGATTACAATGCAAAGGGAGTTGCAATGTGTATATTTGGATGTACGACATTACAACGCATGCTTTTACATCGCATGCTTTTACAACGCAGTTTTTACATTGCATACCATTACAACGCATAGTGCTTTTGGGTGTTGGATAGTGAATAGTTTAATTTACTATTCCAACTCCAAGTCCCCGTGGATAGTAGGGAAGGTTATTGGATAGTAAATTAACCTATTCCCTATCCTAGAGCGCCCCCCAGCGCAATGCGTTGTAATGGTATGCGTTGTAACAGTTGAGATGTAAAGGCACTGCGTGGTAAAAGTTGCGTTGTAAGTGATGTTTCCCGTATATTTTCTATTGAGGCGTGTGTTGAGGGCTGCAGCTCACGCCCCAAAAGAAAATAAACACTCTAAAAACATCCCTGCACCATGTGGCAGGCACCATGCGGTGCCTAAAACATGGTGCAATGATGGTTAGGGGGGCATCTGAGGTGCCCCCCCAGGCTCCATAGCAGAGGGCCAGGGGAGAAAAGGGCCCCCTAAAGTCACATCTGCCTACCTTTTCATGGCGGGTGAACCGCCATGGAAAGGCGGGGGAAAGGGACATTGTAATTCTTACAGCGATGCCAGAGCAGGCACCGCCCTTATTGCAGGGATTACTGACCCTCCGACAAACCGACGGGCTCCTTGAGGCCGTAGGAAGCACAGCGGACAGTCCCTCCGCCCGCCACACCGTAATGTGATGGGCGCACCACAGGGGCAGATGTCTGTGGATCCGACACTGACGACCCGTCGGTGTAAGACCCACCAACATCATAATGAGCCCCTTGTGGTCTGTTTTTGACCCATAAAGTAATGCAAAACATATTTACTGAAGCAATTCTCTTTGTTTTCAATTTTATTGGGCACAACGTTTAAGAATGTTGCTAATGTACTGGCAGGCCAGTCTGACTGTCCTTGATTCTGCACCTACTGACTTTGCCATTGCTTTCTCCTTCCCAATTTATGAGGTTACAATATTTTTTCCATGTTCAGCACCATGTCCATACCTCAAGCAGACCTTTGAATGGAACACCAAAACCTCCAGTGGGGTATGTCTGAAGCGTATTCAAGGAAGGTGCATCAAAATCTGACACTTTTGCTTCGATGTCACTTGACTGCTCCAGGGGTCTTGGAAGTACAAAAGCCTTCTTAGTTCTCTCTTTTCAGGGTCAACTCCAAACCAGTTCTTGGACAGCTGCCTTACCACTAGGTTTAAAGCCACCCTGGCTAGTGTGAGCCCTGGGGACAAAGGCTTTCCATTCTCCAAGTCTCCCTTTACAATATATTAGGAATCGACAGGCCCCACCTCTGTCCCTTTGAAGTTAATTAAGTTCTTGGGTTCACCCCAAATGTCGTTCCTTGGATGATATGGATCGATGCCGCACACCCAGTCCATCCTGTCCCAGGACTAAGCCATTGTTCTGACTCAGGGAGCAGTTTCCACACCTCACAGAAGGCAAGCACTGGTTGGGCAGCAGCTACCAGGCTAACAAAAACTTAGCCTCTAGGAGCTTCAAGCAGGGAAAAAAGTAACTTTCTAAAGTCTACTACTCCTTAATATTTATTACAAGTGTAACTTCACTAATGCATTGGACTTTTAATAAACACGAAAAATTAAATAACTATTTTACTATCCTTTTGCTGTCAAAAGTTACAGATTAAAGTTTATAATCTGTAAATTGAAATATTTTAGGAGGCAGCTACTGCTCTGCCAATGAAAACGAACTATAAGAATTTGCGCTATTAGTTGAGGTGGCAGTGAGTACCCACCTCAAGTAAAAACCACAACCCATGTCAGGGTGAACCACTAGAGTCACTACATACATCTGTGGTAGCTATGGCACAGAGCAGACATGCTTAATTTACAGGCAATGTATAAAGTATTTATGCAGTGGCAAAACAGTAGCTAAGTCAAAACATTACATATGGAAACTCACAAATCAATTTAGAAAAACTTACAATAAATAAAATGACACCAAAATGACAAAAATTCTATAGTTACAACCTGAGATATGAATTTTTAAATGTTAAGCTTCAAAATAGCACCAAAAAGCAATAGCCAAGATCATCGGGTTGCACTTGACAGGATACTAGGCGTAAGTTAAGGCTGGCCATGATGGAGTGCAGGTCGGCTCATGGAACCAGATACAACCCGGCTGAACAATGTCCTATTGAATTTAGTCTCTGAATCAAAAGTAAACAATCTTCAGTGGGTCAAGGCAAAAGCTGCTGTCTTTTGGTGGGAAATCTCTGAGTGGGAGAAATTTTAATTTCACTCCCAGAGAAGGGCCCTAGCCTGCCAGACACTTTTGGGGCCTTCGGCCTGTGAAGATATTTGCCTTCAGACTTTCTCGCTGTTGAGAACTTGGAATCTTCCAGTGGGACAAGGCTAAACTCTGTAACTGAACAGGGCACACCAGGCTGAAAAATTTCTCTGCAAAGTCCAGTTGAATTACATTTTCTGTTGTGGAAAAGCACTGACCAGGAGCAACCTTAATCTTTGGCTTAGTGGCAATGAATCTTGTTGGATCTAAGTCCCAGGTTTCAGAAAATGTTTGGAGGAGTACACTTTCTCACCAGCCAAGGGTCCAAGACCTTTGGGACAACACTTGGGGGTCAATACTCACTCCGGGTCGAGGGCAGG
Source organism: Lissotriton helveticus (assembly GCF_964261635.1). Taxonomy (NCBI): domain Eukaryota; kingdom Metazoa; phylum Chordata; class Amphibia; order Caudata; family Salamandridae; genus Lissotriton; species Lissotriton helveticus. Next base: position 1,193,363,869 of record NC_136069.1, read on the forward strand.
TCTGGCTGGAAATGGACAACTGCCAGAATAGGCCTCTTGTAACTTGTGTCCCTGTAGCTTGAAGAGGAGGTCAGACATATGACCTATGGACTGCAATTCTTTGTCCTGGGTACAAGAGGTAAAGCAGGTCCAATCTTCCAGGCTCTTCTCATGTTACAGATAGCAAGTCTAGTCCTCTTCTGTTCTTCCACAGAAAGTGTTCTGAGGAGGGTAATGTGGGTACCACATGTATGCCTGGCACCAACTCGTGGGTGTGGGTGACTCTTGGCTCCTCCCTAACCAATAGGGTAAAGGTTCCCGGGGTAGCCCTACCCACTTTTGCTGCATTTCCTGTGTGCCTAGTGCAAAAAATCACACAGTGCCGTCTCTACACCCTATGGTGCAGTACCGTTGCTCCCATGCGCAGAGCTTGGATGCCCACCCCAGAGGTGTGACCAGGGAAATGAGGAACCCCTCCTCTGTGGTCACTTTAAATCAGTTCTGGAGCTGCTGCTCTCCTACTCAGATTAGTATCTGCATGACTGGGGGAACAAAGGAGAATCCTGCCAAGGTGTCAGCTAGCATTAGCCTGTGACAGGGTGGACCGCTTTGAAGTGAATCGACTTCCTGGGTAAAGTCTATGTGGTTAGCCTGCCAGAAGAACAGCTACACCTCCTCACACCCAAGGAGTTTGTCCTGCTATGGGAGCAGTTTTCACATCTCATCATGTAGGGTTATCAAATTGCCAGATGACAGAAGCTTTAGGAAGGGAGACTTCTGAAAAGTCCCTTTTTCAAAATATGTATTTAAATTCAAATTATCCATTAAATTGGGGTTTTAATATATAGTTCCAATAGCCCAAGACTGAAATTTCTAGCTATTTCCTAGCCAGAGATAACTTTATCACCCTTAATATTGTATCGGTTTTCACTAAAACAGCCAGCCTTGCTCCATTGAAAATATCTTTTGGGGCTTTTTCACTGTAAGGACATGTGTAACATTAAGCTTTTACAAGTCCTACTTTTACATTCCATGCACACTCCCATATGGGTAATAAGGCCTACTTTGTGGTGACATACTGATATTTAAAAGAAGGTTGTGACCTGTCAAAGGTGCTATTTTGATGGGTTGAATTTGTATTTTAAAACGGTGTGCACAGCCAGGCATCAACTGGTAGGCCTACAGTCATATTTGCACTGGTTCTGCAGTGGGTGGCACAATGGGTATTGCAACCCGCTCGCAAAATTTAACATATGGGCCCTGGGTACCTTGGCAACATATATTAATGACTTATGGCAAATTAAATATACCAATCAGGGGTATGCCAATTGTCCCTATGTTAAAAGGGGAACACAGTAGCTTTACCACTGACTGGTAGGGGTAAAGTGGATAGAGCTCTACAGGAAGCAAAAACTGTAGAGCATAAATCGGGAGGCACACCACACAAAAGATGGTCCTTTCCAACAGGGTCAAGGATTTCCCTCCATCAGGTCTATCCTTAAACTGAATTAGGAATGGGCAGGTCACACCTCAGTCCTTATCATGTTACTGAAGTCCTTAGTTCTACCCTAACTGTCCTTCCTGGACTGACAGGGATAAAATGTCCATACCCAGTCCATCCAGTCTCCAGATCTAAGCCATTGTTATGCTTAGAGAGCAGATGCCACACCTCATTGAGGCCAAGCCCTGGCTGGGCAGCTGCTACCGAGCTAATGCAATTTAGGCTATAGGAGCTACAAAAAGGGAAAAGATAACTTTCTCAAAGCTACTTTTGCTACAGATATATTACAAATCTAAAGTCACAAATAAATTGGACTTAATGAATTTGAAAAATGGTCTCGCTGTTTCCTTTCAAAAGATACATATTAAAGTTTATAATCTGTAATTTGTCATATTCTAGGCGCTAGCTACCACCCTGCCTGTGAAAATAGTTGGAGTCTAGTCAGTGGAGGAACATGCCAACTTTAATTTCACACATGTTTCTCTTTTAAATAAGGCAGTCTACCTAGCAGGTGACAAGGTGAAGTTAGGAGTGACTTATTGATATTTAAAAGTATTGATTTCCACCTATTAAAAATGGGTTCTTTTGACAGGTTTGACAGACGGCTTTTAGGCTGCTGCAGTCAGGCTACACATGGTAGGCCTGTAGCCATGTTTTACAGCTTGTCCTTATGAATGGCACCATAGGTGCCAAAGTCCACAAGTGGCATTAACTTTTAGGCCCGCGTGGGTTTTCTACACCATATATCAATGTATCAGGGAACTGTAGGCAAATTAATTATGCTAATCAGGCATAAGCCAATTTAACAATGTTTAAAGGGGGAGCACAGGCATGTTACTCCTGTTTAGCAGGAGTACAGTTCACAGAGAATACTAACGCAAATAGGATCCTGAAAAGGGTGAAAAATCTGCTTTGACTATGCGGAAAAGGCAATTTGCTACAGGCACAGGAAAGACCCTGTAAATAGTTTTTTTTAAAGAGTGGGTTAATTTGCTGGAAACAGGGAATGCAGTTGCAAAATATCTTTCCCCACTAAACAAAATGACATCCAACAATCTTTAGGGGTTGTGTGTGATGTTACAGTATTAGGCAGGGTCAGGGTTTTGAGATACCCATCAGATACCTGGCAATTTGACACGTGGTACGAAGAGCCACCAGGATGAAGAAATGTGCAGGTACAGGCCTTATAAGACTATACTATTTCTATTCAGGCATTGTAACATCAATGGCGTATGCTACTCTTGCAACTCTTGGAGTGAGCCATCAGCTAAGCAATGTCTTATATGAGGTAGACATCTAAATATATCAGAGGAAGATGCTCAAAACAATATCTCTGTCTAGAGATCTCTCACTTAAATGGTAGGCAAGGTCATTTAGCAAGGTACAGATAGTCTGAATTACACTGATCTGCCCTATTCCAGCTATTAATGTATGTTTTCCTTGAGAGGAATGATTCAGTATATAAAGCATGAAACATTGCAACCAATAATATGATGTACTATTCATTTTTTATGATATTTTCTGACGTCATAATATCCATAAGAAAGTTGTGTGTATATATGTTGTGAATATTTTGTTACTGCTGATATTCAAGGGATTGTGTTTACATAAAGCACATTATACAGAAAACAAACTTTCCCCATCTTATTTGGGTACTGTATTCGTTTGCACATAGAGAAGCTCTTGAAAAAATATGTATATTGATGATATATCAATTTGTTTTTTTTAGCCTAGCTCCCACCTTTTTTATATAAGGTTTTAAAGTATTAAAATACAGCCATCAAATGTTTTACTATACAAAACTACAAAACATGTTTTGTTTTTCCTATTCGGTTTGTGTGATTTCTTTTTTGGGTCTTAAGCTCTATGCATTTTGACCCAATGTAAGCTTTAAAAGGATTTTATTGAGACTGGTGAATTGATCAAATTAGGTGAAGTAGTAATGCAGCAAGTTCTTGTAAACATTTTAGGCAAAGTTCAGGTTGGATGCATCAGGCAACATTTGCAGTTTGTATTTTAATTTGATTGACTGGTCAGCAGAAGGAAGAATTATGTGTGTGCCTGCTGGTGTCATGAAACTCGATTTACCTGATTTCTAAGGCCTTTGTGTGGTTATAAACTCAGTGATTCAGAAAGTCATAGGGTTTGCGAATGCGAAATGTTTTTTTGGTACATAAGAAACCCACGTTACGAGTCAGAAAAGTATTTTCATTGTTCAAAATTGGCTTACTGACTCACACCGAATCACATTTAAAAAGAAATGTAAGAGGGGCTGTGCTTTCTAATTAAGATTTGGTAATGTATATATCAATGATTTGACTGCATTTGTGGTTGGTCACTATTGACCAGTGACCTCCACCTTTCCAAAAGGAAGGCGCTGAAAGGATGTGAATTGTGTTGCCAGCCTTTTGGTGACCAGGCAATGGTTCCTTATCAACAGCTTGCTCTCCTCCATGTTTTTATAAATGGGAAACTTTTTTTAAAAAAGGAGCACCAGTTTTTTTAAGGGAAGTGGTTTCTTTAAAAATATTTGTGAGTGTAAACGCAGGGATTGTATCCTCCTGTTCCTTGCACGCCACCATCCCTATGCTTGTAGTCAATCACAGGGAGTCAAAAAGAACAACATGCCAAATTAAAATTCATTAGATAGTTTGTTTTGTAAACCCTTGAGGCTGGAGATTTTGCAACATGGTCTACTAGCAGATCGGTTGCATCGCAAATTAGCAGAAATGCTGTAAATAGTCAGTGTGAAATTTCCTAGCACTATTTGTGATCTGTCTCTTTGTAGATCAAATCCAAAATGTTTAGAGCAAAGGATAAACATTGGTATTTGATATACACTAGAGCTTTCCTGGTCTGAACTGGGTATGTGGTGGTGAGCTCAGACACCAATCAGGAGATCCCACTCTTCCCAGTGCCATGAGAGAGAAAATCCATAGCTCTTTATCAGCTTCATTTTTCAGTGGGAAATGATTGCCTTGTTGGTGGTTCCTGGACTGCTCCAATGTTTATGTTTCAGGGTGGAATAGGGGGCAATTGGCCAGAGGTAGTGGGCCTGGGTCATCAGTTGACATCACTCCAACAGACATGTGAGTGGCACGATTGACTGGTAACATGGATGAGCCAGACTACAGTGGGTGATATAGAAGGAAAACATTGCTTTCAGACTGGGAGGTGATATCGTTTCTTTCAAGGACTCCAGTTGAGAGCTTTCGCTAGAATGTAATGTAGGGCAGACCCCTGAACCTCATTTTACTATTTGTGGCAGGGTTGAATGTCTGTCCCTCAAATACATAAGTTTTTTTTCTCCTTATATTTTGGTAAGTTATTACTTGATAAAATCTAGGAAATGTGTTTTGGGTTTGACAGGTTTTAAAACGAATACATACACTTATTATGGAAGAAGCTAATGTCCTGAAGAAGGGGATGAGGGTTTACCACACCACTTAGAAGTATCACTTTTGTGCTATCAAAAGATGGTACTGGTCACCAGAAATACAGTGAAATGCAGGACACCAACAGTCTTCAAATATCTTTGAACTCTCTAAAGGTTTTCTGACAAACTATGAGTCCCATTATCTTTAATATTATAGACTTTGAGCCTAAGGTAAATGATTCTATGGTTATATTTGGTACATCTAGTTATAATGTAAGTCTTTACTCTTATGGAAGGAATATATGGTTTTAAATGTTGCTACCAACACTCCAAAATTCTCTAAGCTGTGGATCAAACAGACACCACCAAGGTTATTGACTGGGTAAATCCTGTGTGCTGGTGGCAGGTACTCGCCCTAAAAAACTCCCAATGTTTCATTTAGTGCAGCGCAGACTGACAGTGGTTGATACTTTTACTTATCTGGGGGGTTGTATTTGATAGAAAAAGCACTTGATTCAATATGATGCACAATAGAGCCCTTGCCATGGAGAAAAGAGTGAGGGGCATCTCTTCCTGTATTAAGAAGTTGGGTGCTAAGAGGATTGATTTGATTTAAAAAAGGTGTATGCCCCAAAAGCTGTTACTGCAGCATGTTATGGGGCTGAGGTCTGGGGGATGGTGGCAATTGACCAACTGCAAAGAATATGAGATTCTATAAAAGACTATTGGCACTCCCAAGCAACTGTGCTAATTACATCTGCCACAATGAGCTAGAGGCCCCATATATCACAGATATATTAAGACTTGCCCCGATAATGCTATGGCTCTTGATTTGGACGAGAGATACGGTCACTGTGACTCAAAACATCATTAAGGACTGTCTGGCCCTAGACAATGAACACAAGGTCCCTTGGTTGCAATATGTGAAATCAGTGATGGAGAGTCTGGGGCTGGGTGACATATTTTCTAATCTGTCTAGCTGCAGAACTATGTCCAAAGATAGAGTTAAACAAATATTCTTGGACAAATCTGCAAGTGAATGTGCTGATGATAGTCACACTAAAAACTCAGTAAAGCTATATCTAACATGTCCTCTTTCCACTTGGGTGAATTACATATTTGATATTCATGACAAACCCCCAACATCGTTTTATCTTAGCAAGATTCTGTATGAATTTTATTCCTGCTAATGATGGGCTTTCCAAAGAATACCTTTTCAAGAAATGATCTTCCAGTATGCCCCTGTGATAAAAGGTCTTTCTAATCTGATTTGCATATACCATTCTTCTGTGGATTTTATACCCCTTATAGAAAGAGGTACGTTCTCCTCCTTTCATGAAAGTTCCAATTTAAACAATGCCGTCTTGCACTTTACTGTATTAAACAACTATCTAATCCTTTCATCTGTAATAGTACGGCATCGTTTTTATGGTCCTCGTGGACTAAAAGGAAGGCTTTGACAGGATGGGACAGTGGAGGAGAAAAGGGAAATGCTGGACATTAAGGCTGATGGCATAATGTGGGTTTGCCATTTTAAGTATATGTTTTTATATCTATTTTGTTTAAATCCGTTCTTAATGATGTTTGTGATATGATATTTATGTATATCTGATGATAATATCAAATTATTGGTTAGATTTGATAGTTTAGACTAGCGATGTAAAAAGAGAATGATTGAAACTAATCAATGAGGGTGCAATGCACTTTCTATTATTAGGATGTTTAAGATCAAAGCAACAATGTACTTCAAAGTGGCGGTGTGGTGTTCATATATGTCGTTGATTTTTTAATGGATTTTTATTGTTACCCATGTGTTATTTTATTAGCGATTTTTTTCAATTATGTACTTTATATGCTTTGGAAGCAATGCAAAATAAAGAATATTGATTGATTGACTGGTGGGGGGCTTTAAAGTGTATGATATAGACATATATCACTCACGAAAACTGTTACAACAATAGTCCCCATATGTTAAAATGCTTGTGTTCAATTCAAGGGTTGGTTCGATATTCAGATAAAAGGAAAACTGAATGTATTCTTTTCCCACAATCAGAGGGACAAAATGGTCATAAATAGGGTACCTTCCCTAAAGTTGGAAGAAATGTTCCTAAGAACTGTAACTAGCACCAATTCTTTTTCTTTCTTCCAACTTAAAATCGATTCAGGTATTAAAACCTAGCCAAAGTGGCCATTAATACTGTGCCTACTATATTAAATTAAGCTTTCGCTCCCTTAACAAGAATTCTTACAGTTGGGACAGGTTCATGACATCTCCCACCAAGACTACAGGACTGCCTTGCAAGGAGGATTACTCAAAGCTTCCACCTCCCATTTTAGCAAAATACATTGGTATATACTGCTACCAATCTCATCTACAGCAATTGGAACATCACCTACGCCATCCAATCCTCCATTAAAATGGCTTCCCTTAGAAGCCTACTGCAGTACAATATTACTTATCTCACATAAAAAGCTGTACGGAGAAATACATCAAGGTACCTGCCTCAGAAACTGAACATGCTATGGGACAAATCAGCATACGTAAAATCCATCATTATGAATGCCCATTTCTTGCACAAGCTCCTGGCAGCCTTAATGACATCTGTTTTCTAAATAAGCTACCCTGAAAATCTGAAATAGTAAAGTCATTTAATACATGCCTACAGATGCTATAGCTGTGATGGACTTGTTTTTCGCCTTGTTGATCTTTTCTGATGAAATATTCATAAACTGTGCAGTACTGCATATAACTAAGCCTCAGCCTGATTGAAGCCTCCTTTTTTATTATTATTATTATTATTATTATTATTGTTATCATTACTATTATTTTGTTTTTTAAAGTCTTTCTTTAGTTCCTTCTTTTTTCTTTTTACTTTTTCTTTCTTTCCTTCTTTCTCTTTCTTTTCTTTGATTCTTTAATCGTTTGATTGCTTCTATCTTTTATTATTTGATCTCTGAGTGATTATTTTATTGTTTTTTGTTTTTTTCTTAGTTGCTTTTGTGGCAACTGACTTCTTAATTCTTGATCCTTTGATTATTTGCTTTCTTTATTCTTTTGTTGGCTATTTAATTCTATGGTTTTTTGATTTGTTCTTTAATTAATTCATTAATTTCTTCCTTATTTGATTTTCTGAGTCTTCTTTTTATTCTTTCTTTTGTTCTGCTAATCCTTGATCCTTTGTGTTCATTTTTTTCTGGCTTTCTTTCCTTACTTCTCTGCTTCTTTTTATCTTTTTTTAATTACCTTTTTTCTCATCTCCTCTTTTTACCTATTCCATCCATCATCTTTTCATTTCTCCCAAATCTTACACTCTCAAACACATTCTACACCTCATTTAAACCCTCCAAATCATACTTGTTCCCCAGGCTCCTATGACATGTCTTGAGTCAAATGATGTGTATCGCAGTAACATATTTTTATCACAGGGTATGTGAGTAAACTGCATGGATTGCTCTTTGTCGTCCACCAAGGTGTGGTTGATTATATATCAGTTTCAGTTTCAGTTTAAGTTTATTGTTTGATTAATTAAAATCATTACAATACCCCCCTACATAAATATATGAACTTCATCTAGACAAACAGCTGAGAGTGACGTTATGCAAGCTATTATAATTGCATCTGTGCTCTGATTCCCGTACATTTCGAGTATGTAAAATTGTATTATAAAAACATTCTAAAACTAATCATCAATCAAGTTACATCAGAAATGATAAAAAATTGTGTACCATCAAATAAAAGTATGGGGATGCGTTACATGCAATATAAATTAGAGATCTTTCGCTTGCAATAAGCAGCTGTTCACTAGTCTCATGAATTTGACTCCTCGGCAAGACAAGATACTTGACGAGCCCTCCAGCCATCTTATTACTGCTTGTCTGCTTAAGCGAATGTTCTGGTTGATAAAATTCGCTTTTAGATATTGTCTCCTTTGGGTTAGCATGGCTGGACAGGCACACAGCAAATGGGCCAAGGTTTCCCTTTGGAATCCGCATAAGCGACAACGTTCTGAGTTAAAATCTGTCGCCCATGAGGGGGATAAATCCTTGGCGACGTGCACCCCCATCCTGAACATTAGAAAGCACGTCTTTAAAAAGGAACTGAAATGGGCAAATAAATAGGCTTGTGGCTTTAGAGACCTGTATGAATTCATGACTGTCCATCCATGCCGTCTCTTTGTGAGCGCAAGTTTATCTTCCAATAAAGATTTCTTTTTACTTGCAGCGTTCACGGTTTTATTAAAGGATGCTCGATCCATCTTGTTATCCCAAACTGGTTGGAGTTCCAAAGTGGCCAAGGATGTGCTCAGATAACTCCCCCAAGAATTTGGGGATTCTTGCTTGTACTGCAACCTTACTTCATCCCAGCAGAGTCTATTTAGAGTATCCTCTTCGGATAACCGGAGGGTGTGGCAGAATTTAATGAAGTTGCTCATAGCCCTGTATTTAAGATCCATAAGCCCAAATTCCAGTCGTACCTGGGCGGGCGAGGCAGATTTTGGCAAGTCAAAAACTGATTTGTAGATTTTTGACTGCAATTCATTCAGGAAATGCGAATCTTTGCCACACCAGGGGACAAGACCGTATGACAAACTTGGTTGGATTTGGGCAGCCATTACTTTTAACAAGTGCAAATGATTAGGGCAGTCCAATTTTCTGCGCAAGGATCTGTAAGCGTAGATCAGGGACTGAGACTTTGCTTTGAGGGGCATTTTGTGTTCTTTGTGACTTGTGCCCTGCCTGATTGTCACACCCAGGTATTTGTATGCACTTTTTTCTTCCACGTGGGCCCCCTTTACCCTCCATTTGAATTTTAATTTCCTTCTGTCAACTAGACGAACAATTTTTGTTTTGTCTTTGTTTATCTCTAGCTGTTCCGAGTCCAGATAGGATGCCAGGTTGTTTATTGATCTTTGTAATCCCACTGGGGTTTGGCTTAACAAGACTATGTCGTCTGCATATTGGAGAATTGCGACTGGCTTGCTAGCCAGTTTTGGGGGGTGACAATCTGGGTTATCAATGTGCCGGGCATTATATATCATTTGTAGGAAGATTGAAACTATGTTGCAACATTTTAACTCTGTGGATCAGACATTGTTGTAAGCGCTTCTATTTAAATAAATAAAAAACTTAACACAAAATGTTCAATATGCATCAGCCAGTAAGAAAAATAATCCCTCAATTTCACACATCATTTTCTGACATACATGAATATAGACATATGGAGAAATAACATTTCACGCTGGAGGGTCTGTGCTGTGAAACAGTCTACCACCAGATATTTGGTAAGAAACTAGTTTGAAGATTTGAAAAACATTTATATATGTAATTTTGTTTCTAGAGAGGGTGCATATCCAGAGTTTTCTTTTAGTGCTATAATTATTACAGTTATTACTTGTTTACACGTCTGACTACAGACAGCCTTAATTGTTTCCCAGAGCCCTTATTGTTACTTTTTTCAGGCAATTTATCAACCACCATCATGTTTTTTTGGTATCAAATGTATCATTCCTCCTTCTGAAGTGCTTTCATTGCACTGTTTGAGATACGCTGATTTCAGGAGCAGCACCTGCCAGGGACGATTTGGTGAAGGCGGAGCCCAAACTAAAGACCCCTCCCCTACAAACAGTACATCCTGCTTGAAAAGCGAATGCCTACGTGAAGTCTGATGTTAAAAAGTTTATAAATGCACTGTAATATTTGTTAAAGTTATTGTTCATATACATACTAATTGTTTGTGGAAAAAACACAACATAAAAATAGCAAATTATTTTATTCCAGAGCACATCAAACAAGTACCATACAGTCTGTACAAGCTTATTTATAAATTACCTAGAGTAAACATGTTTTATTATGCAGCTTGTATTAGCATCTTTTCGTTATGGTTACACAGACTCATGGAATGCTTCTACAAGCATGGGGTAGTCAAAGATGACCTCACATGGTAAGGTGTTTGTCAATCTTGGAATGGGAAGTGCATTTTATTGTACTTCGTTGTTAAGTGCTATTCCATTGTATTCTGTCCCACCATTAAAAAAGCAGTAACATACTCTCTCCACAGAAGTTCTCTTGGTATTAGTTCAAAATTAGAGATCATTACAGCAAGAAGCATGGAACTAAAGCACAACATTTTCAATTTCTTTAGCAAAAAATATCAGTTACTGTTTCTTTTTACCTAACCATGGAAGAAGGGTTTTTCCTCTTAATGAGCAGGGAAGAGAGTTCCACAATTTGACTCATAAACAACTTGAAACAGTGCCTACCCACTTAGGCTTGCAAACGTTCTATGGTATGAACAGGAAGGAAGATAAAAAGTGGAGGGCACTTTATGGAAAACAATGCTGAAGCCTCCCACCCAGGAAAGGAAGAGATGCATATTGGAAACTTTTGAACATTGGACATGTAAATCAAAACAAGCATCTTATGTGCAATTGCTGCCAACACAGCCTCTTAATCATTCCAAAACCTGATTTATCTGTGTAGGACCAAAGATAAGTTGAGCTGCGGAGTTTTGAATGAGCGGACGTATATTTGCATCTGTCGATGATAAGCCTAAATGTATTTCAGAAATCCAATCAAGAGTACATGAGTGCATTCATAATCAGTTTATGAGACAAAGACAAAAGAGGCAGTAAGAGGTAAACATGGACAGATGGAAAAAAAACAAATGCTTACAAATGAAGAAATATTGGTCTCTAAAGATAGGTTAGAGTTGAACAGCCTACTACGATTTCTGTCTTAATTGATCGTCATAAGGTAAAGAACCATAAAAGGAGGACACCGAGAACTCCAAATTGTAAGGAGCGTTGTCAGATAGGAAGGTTTCAGATTTTAATTCACCTGGAGGATAAACCACCAACAATAGTTTGACTTCACTGGCAGATGTGTTGCCAAGTGTGATCTACATTTAAATTGAATACTCATATATGTAATTTGACTGTTAATGCCAAATTTAAAGTTTTTAGCAGCATAAAGCTCAGGCCTGAAGGAAATTTCAATTAAGCCAGAGTAATCGGAGTAATTTCAGTAATTACGCATTACTCTTGTTGTGAAAAATTACAAAAATTAAGTGATTATGCCGTCTTGAGTAATTACAAGTAATTTGGGACAGCAAGTAAATCTGAGTATGTACACTAGTAAGAATTACACCAGTTACACCAACCCCTAAAAAAGTTTTCTGATTTCTTTATGAAGCACTGAACTTCCGCTCGATTCCACCTATGGAATTTTATCCATTATAAGGGCAGTGTTTTGAAGGAAATTCCCTGAGGATTTGCATTTACACAGATAGAATCATTTTCTTTTACCATCAAAATGTACATCATGACCATTAATATTTATCTAATGTCTTCTTCACTGAAGTATGTGGTGGGTCTGTCAAAGTCACGTGGTAATCATTACATTAGATGGTGATATGACTGTTTTGAAGCCTCATTCTACTGTTGTGCATGTTGAACTGATACTTAGTAACATGTGGTGATCAATGTGGAGAAGTGTGGCTCACTGGTTAGAGGAGGCAGACCCGGACGCTGAGATCAGACCCGGGACCAGGGTTCAATTCTCGACGCGGCAGGGTCTTGAGCCCAAAACGTCCACGGACTCGGTAATTCTCGCTTCGGTGCCTACTCGAATCACAGGTTCACACTCTGCAACTCTGGGCAATAGCTTGCTTAATCTCCACTACGGCCCCCCGCGGCGGAATGCCTGGCTTTCACCTTGGGGATACCCAGTAGGGGCTATCTCACAGGGAAAAACCAGGACGGGTTCCCAATGCAAAGCGCTTTGAGACCTGGCGGTGATATTGCGCTATAAAAACCTATCCATCCATCCATCCATCCATCCATCCATCCAATGCCTGATATTTCCTGGAGCAACTGTTCCTTCACTGACCCAAAGCAAATTCAGGAGAAGTGCATGTCAATGATGCCTCATCAGGGCACAAGAAAGCCCCTTGAGGGTGTAGGCTATGTATAATCACATGAACAGATGCAGGGTTGAGGAAGAGATATGAGTACCTTTCTGCAAGAGAGGAATGGTGTATGACATGGCACTGATGTCACCGGAGAATGAAGAGCATTGCCGATGGATGGGCATGGCATAGGTGGTATTCCATTGTGAGGCAAGGTGAGGAGCTGATGGCGGTGGCATATTTGATGTCTGGGAGAGGGATTGTGTTTCGGCTATTTACCAGACAGAGTCACAGGAGGCGAAGTGTTCTGCATTTCAGAGGCTAGATGAGAGGTGGGAAAGTTGGAAAAAGCATGTGGTGGCAATGTGGTGCCAATAAGCTTCATTCCAGCTCCCACCCGCACCCTTTCTAATTTATAAATAGGTTCATGCAGCCTAGTAGTTTTGCAATGAAGTTCTTAAAACAGGTCTTATTCCGCTATCTTGGCATGGGAGTGTTATTCAGCCAATATATAAGAGTGGCCCACAGGATAATCTGGCTAATTATCATTCAATTACGCTCACTGATGTAGAGGCAAAAATTTTTGCTAGTTGCCTGTTGGAAGAGCTAGAGGCTTGGGCCACAAAGGAGGATCTTATCCCTAATTTTCAAACTGGGTTTAGAAAGGGAGACTCTACCCATACCAATTTGATTTTATTAACATTATTAGGTGAGAGAGCCAAGACCAGGATGCAAAGATTATATGTGTGCTTTATTGATCTAAAAGCCGCTTTTGATTCTGTGCCGCGAAATACTCTCTGGGGTAACTTAAGGAATTGGGGTATTTCGGAATCTCTCTTAAAGATGATTATACTTTTATACACCCACGCCTGGGTGCAGATCAAAATTGGCGATGGAAAGCATATGACCCGTCGATTGGATACAAATGTGGGATTGAAACAAGGCTGTGTATTGACTCCTTGCCTTTTTAATCTTTTTATGGCCGATTTGCCAGCTCATTTTAAACATAGTAATTCACATTCGTCTTTTATTCATGGTCAATAAATTAAATACCTGCAATATGCAGATGATACCATTCTATTGAGCCAAACAGAAATAGGGTTAAAAAGGTTAATTGACTCTTTTAATGGCTATTTCACTCAAAATGGACTAACAATTAATACAAAAAAAACAAAAATATTGACTATGGGAAAAGGGAAACAGCGGATTAAGGAGTGGGATATCAATGGCCTGGTAATCGAAAATGTGAAATCATATAAATATCTTGGGATCACGTATGACGAGGGACTGATATTTAGACAACATTTTAATAACCTGGAAGCCAGGGGCTGCTCTCTTGCATTTGCCTTTAGGAAATTAAGAGACAAATTATTATGCCCTAATTATGATCATCTGATGAAAGTGATGAGAGCAAAGTTAATTCCATCTTTGGACTATTGCTCACTCATCTTTCGGGGCAAAGACGCGAAAGTGCTCGACGATATAGAAATTGGAACTTATAAAGCTGTTTTTAAAATCCCTAAATATATCAGTCGAGCAAACATAAGATTGGAATTTGGATTGAAAAACCAAATTGTGGCGCGTCAATCAGTATTTCTGAAGTCCTTAATATCATTAGCCCACTCGGGGGAAGGATCTTTAGCAAAGCTTTGTTGGCTCGAAATTTCAGAAGGGGAATATTAAAAAAACTGGCAGCTGTACCTAACTGAATGCCTATGTAACTTTGATTGCTCTAATTTAGAAGATGAAATGAGGAGTAAAGTAGTTTTTACATAATAAATTAATCAAATGGCCGCACTACTAATGATTATAGCTGACAAGGAAGAATTAGGGAAAATAAATAATTTCTGGTCAATTGCTAATTCCTTTGGTAAGCTGACGCCTTAACCCTATTTAGCATATCATTTAAAACCAAGGTTTAAGAATAAATTCATGCACTTAAGGTTGGGAAGATATCCGACAAAGGATGGCATACCAAAATGGGAGAATCAATGGTCATCGAGCATCTGCAGGCTTTGTAGGCAAAGGGATGAAACAATAATTCATATAGTAACCTTATGCCGAGCTTTGGAAGATGCTCGGAAGTCCATCCTAAAACCGATCTTTAATGAATTAGGAATTAGAACATGTAGACAAGCAATTATCACCTGTTTGAGTGGGGCGATTGTTAAACTTACTTATCTTTTTGTTAAGTTTATCATTATTGCACAGAAGAAACTCAAAGGAGTAGAACGGGTAAATAACTGTATTGCGATATAAACTACGTAAGAAACATAATTTAATGTTCATTGGATGCAAAGTGTTAAGCTAGCTTAAGGGACCTGGAGGATATTTTAATATAGTTGCGCACATCGCACTTTATTATCGCTTGCACATGGAATACAGCTAAAATTTATATTTGTAACTGCAACTGCCAACAAAAGTCTTTTTTTGTAAATGCAGCTATAATATTTCCTGGGGCAATTATAAGGCATTTTAGTAAGTTTTATGTATTTTAATTATTGCATAATATATTAATGTTGCACTTTAGTATTGTTTGTACATGAAATACAGCTAAAAACTGCCAACACAAGTCACTTTATGTAAATGCTGCTATAATAGTTTTTGGGGGAATTATAAGGCACTTTAGTAAGTTTTATGGATTTTTAAATATTGCGTAATGTTTGAACGTTTTGATGGAATGGTCATCTATTAATGTATTTTTGGAGGATCACTTTAATAGGCTAATAACGCTGTGTATAGTATATGCTTGTTTTATTCGGTTGTTTTTATTTTTCCTTGCTTGTAATGATTTTAATTAATCAACAAATAAATACTTACTTACTTACTTACTTATGTATAATGAACTTACTTAAAGGGGCTTTCAGTCAAAGCTTTTCATCCATTGACCTGTTGTTGTGTCATTCATATTTTGCTTCCGTCCGCTACAGCATACAGCATGTGTTAGTTTCTCTTTGAGTGACTGCATTTTGCTCCGTCATGATGAGCACATCCACAGACAAGATAGTTCCTTTCAGTGGCAGTGTGTTTGTTTTTACTGTATAATTACTTTAGTGCTGCCTTTGTGTTTAGAACCTGATGCAATAGAAGGATGCTTTCTATCAGATGTGAGCACAGGGCATATTCCAACTATATCAGTTCCTATCTCCTGCCAATGCACTTGTAAATTCCTTTGAGACTGTCCTTTGTCTTTCTGACTGCTTCTGTTTCACAGAAAAACAGATTTCGTCTATTTAAAACTGTTCTGTCTTACGTTATCCTCGTTTTACTATGTATGAGACACACAAACTGAAAGCTTCAATATTATAGGAAGTGAGCTCATAGTGGACAATGCTTTAGAACACATTTATTCTGGACTCAGTTTCACCAATGGTTCTTTTTTTTTTTTTGATTTCAAGAAGATTTTATTAAGAGAAACAGTGATTCAAATAATAGCAAACAAAATACAAAGAGGCGATACATTCCAATATGAGAGGAACGCGAAACCATGGGCATCATTTGATCAATAACTAAGCTCAATGTAAGTAAAAGTGGAAAACAGGCAAACAATATGAAGGTAATGAAATGAGCCAATAAGGGAGTACATTGTTCAGAACTTAGAACGTATCAATCCCTAATATGGGGATAGGGGGAGGGGAAGAGAAAAAGAACCATAGGAAGAAGGAAGGAGAGAAAGGAAAAAAGCAACAGAAAGAAAGAACGGGATGAGAGGACAGGAAAGAGGAAGAAAGAAAGAAAGAAGGAAGGAATCCCACAGGAAGAACCCAGTACCGCAACTACCAGACAAAAATTAGGTAGACATAACAACAGGAAATTGAGGGACTAAACCTTTCGCAGAGAGTTCCATATATTCATCCAGAGTTGCCCAAACCCCCTTAGAGATGGAAGGCGACAGGTGTGCTAGATCTACTGAGGTGTGAGCACTGCGTAAAAAGGAAACCCATGCCCACCAAGTATGATATGAGACAGACGAGAAAGATTTCCATTCCATAAGGATAACTTTGACCACTACAGATAGAAGAAGGTCTAAGAGTTGTAATTGTAATGGATCAAGGGGAAGAGGCGTAGGAGCCGCCCAGGGGCCTAATAGAACTAAAGGAAAAGAGAGCTGGAGCTCAATGTCAAAGATAAGAGACAAATGTTGCTGAATAAGGACCCAGAAAGGTTTAAGTAAGGAACAGTTAAAGAACATATGTGGAAAGTCACCCGCCTCAACGCCACAACTCCAACAGAGGTCATCCTCTTTAAGGTTGAGGGAATGAAGACGTACCGGAGTCCAGTGGAGTAGATTGATCGAGAAAAACTTGGACTGTATTAAGGAGGGAGCTATTTTATTACGTAACGCTAATTTGCCAATGGATTGCCAAGCTTCGGTGGAAATATGATCCGTAATATTGTGATCAAAATGACGCAACCATTTTTGTTGTGCAACCGTCTGATCAGGAAGCAAAGTAGAGGATAGAAACCTATATATGTGGGAAGCAACATGACCCGCTTTGAGCCAAACAGAGAACAGCGAGACGGTGGAAGAGGAGGGGTGAAGACGAGTTTTCGAGATCGCAACCTTGATTTTAAGAAAAGTGTAAAAGTCTAGATTTGTTAGAGAATGTTTGAGCGCTAAAGTAGAGAAAGGTAAGGGCTCACCAGAATCATCATACAGATGTTGTACAAGAGAGATACCTTTCGTCGCCCAGTACGACATAAGTGTGGGAGTGATATTGAGTTTAATTTTGGAGTTGCGCCAAATGGAAGACCATCTAGTTTTGTGCAGAGGAAATGCCATCTTTCTATCCACTTTCTTAAGTGCGACAATTGTATCAATAATGATAGATCGGGAGAACAGAATATGGAAAGTGGAAGTAGTACAAAAAGAGGCAAGCGGTAGAGGAGCAGCTAAATCCTGTTCTATGAGTAGCCATAGAGGAATATGACGGGTTGGTGGAGAAAACCATAGGGCACCTTGGGAGGCCAAAAAAGCAGTCTGGTATTTTTCCCAGTCCGGGAAATTACAACCCCCCATATCACAAGGTCTACGTAAATATTTATATGCTAACCGAGCACGTTTGCCGCTCCATAAAAATTTGGAGGTGATACCATCAATTTCCCGAAAAAAAGAGTCAGATAATTTAATCGGAATCATGGAAGAGACAAAATTGATAATCGGAGTTATCATCATTTTAAGGGTTTGTAGGCGACCCCACCAAGAAATATGTTTTGGAGACCATGTGTCCAGAAGACGACGAACTTTAGCAAGAGTTTGAGATTCATTATAAGTAACCGTGGTATGGAGCGTAGAACAAAAATAAATGCCTAGATATTTGAGATGGGTAGCTTGCCATTTAAAGCCAGCCGAACCCATATGAGCAGGAAAGCAGTAGGCATTTAAGGGGAACAGTTCTGTCTTATCTTTATTTAGGGTATATCCCGAGACCTTAGAAAACAAAGAAATGGTGTCAGAGATAGCAGGAATGGCTAACGCGATGTCATCCGAGAAAATGAGAACATCGTCAGCGTAGGCTGCAGTTTTAAGACAATGAGGGCCAAAAGAAAACCCTTTGATATCAGGATGTAAATCAATCAACCGAAGGAGAGGATCAATAGATAACAAAAACAAAAGAGGGGATAAGGGACATCCCTGTCTCGTGCCCTGGCAAAGATTAAAAAAAGAGGATGTAGAACCATTAACTCGAATATTAGCTTTAGGTTGGGAGTATAAAGACATTACCATGTTGATAAAAGAGTCCCCAAGGTTATGTGCATGTAAGACAGCTCGAAGAAAAGGCCAAGAGACCTTATCGAAGGCCTTCTCCGCATCGAGGGCCAAGGCCGCGGCAGGTAGTTGGGATCGCTTAGCCGCCCCAATAATATGGCAAAAAGTGCGAATATTGTCTCTTGCCAGCCTACCTTTAACAAAACCAGTTTGGGAGGGATGGACTAGGTTGGGAATGAAAGATTCTAGACGTTTAGCCAGAATTTTAGCAAAGATCTTCGCTTCCATATTGAGAAGCGAAATAGGGCGGAAATTCTTAGGGTCCGAATGATCCTTCCCCTCCTTTGGAATCACTACTATGGTGGCTTCAGCAGCCGTACCCGAAACAGAACCATTACGAACAAACGCGTCAAAGACAGCCTGCAACTTAGGCACAAGCAACGGGAGAAAGGTTTTATAAAATAATATCGGGTATCCATCTGGGCCAGGTGCTTTCCCCGAACGGGTGGCCTTGATAGCAGAAACTATTTCCTCAGGTGAGATAGGTTCATTCAGAGTGGAGCGATCTTCTTCTGATACTGATTGAATCGGAATCGATTTTAGAAAATCTTGGCAGTTGTCAAAAGAAGCTTGGTTAGAGGGGGTATACAATTTATTATAGAAATCACGAAAAACTTCAAGAATGTCCTCAGTTTGAAATTTTTTAGAGCCAGTATGATCTGTAATAGAAGAGATCTGAGAGGATTTATAGGAGGAATCTTGGAATTTTAATGTAGCAGCCAAAAGTTTACCAGCCCGATTCTTTAAGAGTAATTTTTTGGACTTTTGTGCCTGGAAACCAATATGAGCTCTTTTAGTGACAATTGTATTATATTTGTATTTTAGAAGCTTAATTTGTTGCAGGATAGTCGGGTCTTTAGTATGTCTAAAGGAAGCCTCCAGAGTTTTAATCTCAGACGATAAATCAGTAAGTTCTTTTTTAATCGCTAAATTGCGTTTGGACATGCATGCAATAACTTGGCCCCGGAAAGTACATTTAAAAGAGTCCCATAAAACTATCGGAGAAGATACAGAATCCTCATTCTCACGGAAAAAATTGTTTATATCCGTTGAAAAATCTTCCACTTGGGCAGAGTCATGTAACACTTCTGTATTAAGTCTCCAAGAACGACCGCGCGGTTTCGGAGCAAAGGACGAAAGCGTAAAAGTGACCGCAGCATGGTCCGAGATAACAATGGGATGTATGAGTGGGGAAGAAGAAGCTGAGACAAGAGAAGAGTGAACTAAGAGATAATCAATACGAGAGAATGAGGAATGAGGGGAGGAAAAGAAAGAAAAGTCACTAGCAGTGGGATTATGGAGACGCCAAATATCATGCAATTGAGCAATGGAACACATGTTAAGCATCTGTTTGTGTGCTTTAGGTGGACGAAACTGAAATGCAGAATTCCTGTCCAATAAAGGATCCATAGGTAAGTTAAAATCACCACCAACAATAAGATTTCCAGCATGTGGGGTGTCATGCAATTTTTTAGAGATGGATTTCCAAAAAGCAGGGTTATCAACATTCGGAGCATAGATATTCATAACAAACAAATCATGTTGTCCATCCGATAATTTAGATAAGAGCCAGCGACCCTCAGAATCATGCTCAGAGGAGAGAATCGATAAACCTGAATTCCTCGAAACTAATGTAACCACACCATTGCGTTTACCAAGAGCATCCGAACAAGACACATCCAACACCCACTCTTTCTTTAAAAATAACGCTTCTCTACTAGCGATCTTAGATTCCTGAAATAGAACCAAGTCCGCCGAGAGAGATTTACAATAATCTAAGATTTTAGATCGTTTCACCGGGTGATTCAAACCCTTAACATTAAGGGATAATACATTTAAACCTGGCATATAACGGAAAGGGATACAAACGAAGACAACATTGATAACAAAGAAGGGGCGGAGCTCAAAAATATAGAAGACCAACCCCTAAGCAAAATAGACGGTACGGGAGCATCCATGTGGGAGAACCAGGAAAAAAGAAAAGCTAGAAGAGGAGAAGAAAGACTAGAAAAGAGAAAGAAACGAGGCAGAGGGGGAGGTCTAAAAGAGACCCATATCATGCAAGGGGGAACGTGGAAAAGGCGAGTAGGAGACCCGTACTAGGAGCAAAAGTTGGTAAAGACGAATAGCCCAATATTAAAAGACAACTGTCAGTGAGCTAAAAAGCAATAGAAAAACCATACTCATATAAATACATTTGATAACGAAGTACTAAATTGCTATTAGAAGACTAAAACCACTCAAAGTAGATCAACAATACCACACCGAGAGCAAGTTCGTGAAGTAAATAACAATAATATAAAATGTAAGCAAAGCGTAATTATGTACGAAACATTTTGAAAAAACATATATCAATTTGTGAATACAAGAACAGACATGTATTGAATCCGCATATGAATAATACAAAAACACCTAATTGTAACTATACTATATAGTGGAATGACATAAGAAAGAGAAAAAGGTGCATGAAAGCAGTATATAGAAACGAGGAAGAGACAGAGAGGGAAGATGCAGAAGAGCAGAAAGAAGAAGGAGAAATCTACACACCCATACTACAATGAACCATAGAATAATGCAAATGTAATACAAAAAGCTAGTGAAAGAAGCAACAATACTTAATTGATAGACAATAAATCTGCCACCAATATCTATAAAAATGCAGGTAGTCTGTAAATGGTAACAGCAACAATATAAGTGAGACACACCGTAAGAAAAATAGATAGGAGCAATAAAAAGGGAACAGAAAAAGAGGTACAAAAACTAAAGAGAGCAGAGAAGACGGGTAAAAGAAAAAGAAGAAAAAATTTAAAGGATCTAAAAAAGTTTTTTCGAAAGAAAAAGAAGAGAAAAAGAAAAAGACGGAAAGGCAGGATACGAGAAAGAAGGAGCACTTACAGAATAGTATGGAAAGGAGAAAAGAAATAGGACGAACAATAGCAGAGGATTAGATTAACATGGAAACATGGCTGGAGAAAAAAGAGGAGGTAACCATCCAGAAAAAAAGATACAACCAGAAGTAGAGAAAACAACAAATCAGGTCCCTGAGGCACCATGAGCCTGTGAAGTTGATCTTTGAATTTCCATCTCTATTTCCTCCTGGTTATCCAAGAACGTTGCCAAGTCCGCCGGTTCGTCGAAGATTCTGGAACGCCCTTTATATGTAATGCGAAACTTGGATGGACCAGAAAAGGAAAAAGGGATACCCAAGTCAGTGAGACGTTTTCGAAGATTCAAGAAACCTTTCCGTCGTATGACCGTGTCTCTAGCAAAGTCTTGGGAAATAGATATGCGATGGCCCTCCCAAATGAGTTGCTTAATCTTGCGCATATGAGACAAAATCAGCTCAGTGTGTTGATGCCGTAAAGGCTTAAAAATAATTGCTCTTGGCTGGGTAGCTGCTTTAGAACGGAACGTTGGAACACGGTGTGCTCTCTCAATCTCAAAATCTCTGAGGAAAGATAATTGAAGCGTATCCGGAATCCACTTAGATAAGAACTCAATCATGGAGGAGGATGTTTTCTCTGAGTCCTCCGGCATACCAAAAATACGCAGATTAGATCTCCTGTTACGGTCCTCCTGCTCCGTGAGGTCTCTGCGCAGCGCCGCCATAGAGCGCTCCATTTGAGAGAGGGACCTAGATTGCTTGTGGATACCATCCTCTGCAGAGCTAATCCGTGTTTCAGCCGTTGATACACGTAGAGAAAGGGCTTTAAACTCATTCCTGATAGCAGACACTTCCACTTGAAGTAAGTCAGTGTTAGTTTTAGTGGACTGCGCAATATCGTGAACCTCATTGAGGCGCGCCAAAATGGTGTCCAATGTGGAAGAATTGTCCGCCTGTGGAGATTCAGGAGACGGAGAGACTGACTTAAGTCTTTTCAAAGATGCGCCCTGGTCCTTAGAGTCTTTGGTGTTCATGGATCTATTCATATTGACAGAGTGGTAGCAGAAGGCTATCAAAAGACCCCTGGAGTAGAGAATAGCACTAAAGACACTCAAAATATTCAGGTACAGTGGAGAAAAAAACAAAAAAAGAGGCAGTTCACGCTCAAAACACGCTACGCAAATCTAGCGGATCAGGTATGAGCAGAGATAGGCGTGAGACCCCTTCAAGGAAGCAATAGAAACCTCTCACTGAGCCAATGAAGAAAAAAATAAAATAATAAAATAATAAAAAAACTGTGAGCAGCTTCAAACCCAGCCAAGCAGCAATAGAGTAACATTAGAAAAAAGAAAAAGCCTAAATGTTACCATAATAGACAGCGTGTGAAGAAACCTTCATTCAGACACTGAAGACTGCTAACTTGTATCCGCGGCGGCGCCTCAGAAGCCAGCTGTCCAGAACATCAGACGCCCGGAACATCAGACGCGGTAAAATGGCGGCCGCTCCTCAGGAATGCGGGCGCCTGTGAGGAATGAAGCCAAAGTCATAGTTCCGAGATTACAAACCGTGGAAAAACAGCGTCATGGAGGTCCGCACACGTTCCGCTTTTGTTGTGTGGTTTTCCCGGTCAGGAGGGCAAGAAGAGACGGAGATAAGCGCTCGACGGGACCAACTCTCCCCGGAGCTCAAGCGCGACCCGCCATATCACAGCGGCGCGCAAGCCACGCCCCCTTCACCAATGGTTCTTTAAAAAACTTTGACCAAATAGAAAACTGACCTTTATTGTGTTTAATTTGTAACACATGTAAAACTTGTTTTCGCTCTCTTTCTTTCTTTCTTAGATTGTTGAAAGCCCTGCAGCTTCTTAAACAATAACCGTTTACAAAACCATATCAACACAAAACAAATATTTCCAAAAGGCTGTTGGCCAGTGCTCGACCTACTGGCTTTGCCAATGCTTATATACACCTGTTATCTTGAACTATAGATACCTGCACTGACAGGGGAATGTGGTCGTTAGCATAAATCCACTCCCTTTTTTCCAACTTCTTTGTGTCTGTGGCCTACAATTTACATAAGGGATTTATTCTGCCATTATTAATTTTCTTATAAGCATATTGCAAACTGCTGGCTGGAACTGTGCTATTGAAAAAGAACAATAGGCACCCCAATACTGTAAAAGAACTGCTCTAGCAGCAGAGGTGGGGAGAGTGGGGGAGCGTTTGCTGAGGTCTGCCCTCCACTACAGGGCACTGAATTTAAACATTATTTAAAAAAAATGATGAGGAAACACAACCTAACAAACTTTTGAAAAGGTTGGCATGCTCCTGAACCCTGTATTCACCTGAAAATTCCGGTGATTCTGCGTTTGGGGGAAGAAGTTCACCATGGATTCATATTTATTGTTATTCGTAAAGGATTGTATTAAAATTATTAGGAAATCGTGAGGAATTGCAAGAGGAAAATCCCAGCACAAGGACACTAAAGGAGATTCTTGCAAATAATGTATGTAGAAATGGGGCTGGCAACATCCAAAATTAACTTGGAGCAGGAAACCCAATTTTGTTATGCAATCTAAACAAGTATAAACCCTTTGAAGGTAAGGGATTGAAGGAATGAATCGATACTGTTAACTGAAAAAAGGCATTAGTTTTATGCAGTGATATCCAATTGCCAACTTGACTACAATGTACAATTGTTAAAGTGTTGACAATCAAGGTTGCAGACACTTGAAAGCTATTAAGCTGTTTACAAGTTATTAAGTGACTCCTCCTTCTCCATTAGGTAAGGTACGTTTATTATGCATAGTTAATTAAAACCAGTACACAGCATTTTGCAGTAAAAAGATTTTTCTTTTAAAATTAAGTAAAAGAGTTTGGTAATTAAAATGGGTTCCTCTTTTCCATTAGGACACAGTTGCTTGAAAATTACCCTGTTAAATTGAGAGGAATATTCCTATACCTGCTCAAAAATTAGCACAGATTTGCTCAGCGTTTGGAATTGTGAGTAGTGAGATAAATATGTACCTGCAGTTTTCCTCTAACATATTTCACCAGCAAAAACTTGGTACACTTTATCAGGAGAAAAGTGGACGAGGAAAGAACCAAAATATGGAATTTGAAGCAGTCAATACCAAGGCCCAGATTTACAAAGTGCGTGTGTTGCCCTTGCATCACGCAAGGGGACACAAGACAATGCAACCCCTTTAGTGGGATTTACAAAGCCACGCAAAGCCACCTTGCATGGCTTTGTGTAGCTTAGTTGAACCAGAATAATGCAAGGTAGCTCAAATCACTGCCTTTCTTACACTGCATTGGGAAGGTGTTCCATGGGTGGAGCATGGGCGTTCCTATGCATCCATCCATGTTTTTGACGCAATCCCTGATTTACTAGGGTTAGTAAACCTGGGATTGTGTCAGCATGGTACACCTTCTGAATAGAGGCATATCGAGGAGAAATATCTGTATTTCTCCTCATTATTTTCTCTTTCTACGAGTGCTGCACTGTGCAGCACATGTAGAAAGAGGAAAATGCCGCTAAGGATTGTTTTTGTGCAGGAAGGTGTCTCTTCCTGCGCAAAAACAATCCTGCCTGTAACAAGGACAGCCTTTCATGATGGGGCAGGGGTGGCTGGGTTAGCACAAGGCTGCACTCAGTGCACCAGCTCAGGGATAGAGCTGGATTGTATCATATCATAGTTGATATGGATCATTTCTGCTCCCTCCCTGTCATGCAGTGCAGACAGTTGTCTTGCTGCATTACTGTGCGTGACTGTTTAATAAACCTGCCCCCAAGTTTTCTTGTTATGCCTCATTTCTTCCTAGAAAACCTAGGATATTGTGTATTTGTGTTAGCGGGTGCATGTCCACCCTAAGGTATTCGTTTTTAACAGGCGTTGCAAATGCCCTCTCATGATTCATAATTGTAAACAGATTGCTGCAAATACACACCTTGATCTGAAATCAGTAGAAGAATGTTGGAACAGATGTCCAATATGCTGGTCGCAAAATGTTGGTTGCATATTGCGTTCAGAGTGGAATTTGGCAAACCGACTTATGTATTAATAAGTCAGTTCACCAAACTACAAGTTATAGTGGGTCACAAGCTGAACTATCTTATCAAAAACGTTTTAAAAGTTTGAGTGTAGGCAGGAGACTCCATGACCACTGTATCCTCCACAACAAATTTCAAACATTATAACATTCATATAGGGAAAGAGGTCCCAAGTGATTCCCTGCCCTTTTACAAATGGGTTTAAATCCCAACTTGGGTATCGGTAACTTTTCAAGGGCTGAGACCGCCATTTCGTCCCTAAAGCATTTATACATATGGCTAAAAATCACTATTTGAAAGGGACTCATACCAGCCACGGCTCGTGCAGGGCGTTACACCGGGCAGTGACATCAGGCAAAGGAGGGGCAGGGTGGGGGGGTTGTAAAATTTGGGATATAGTCGATGTCAGGTAAGTACCGAAAAAAATAAAGAAAACAAATTTTGTTGCGCGCGCTGCAACTCCAGCGGGGGAGGGGGGGGCTTTATGTACTTTGCAGGGGGGCGCCCTCAAGTTTCGTTACTCCACTGCCCTGACCGTGGTGTGGTGATGATAGGTGATGCTGCATTGGACTTGCAGTAATACCCCAAATTGTCCCTTTCTGAAACAGGGTTTACAGAATTGGAATTTCATTACACTTCTAGTATATCAAAGCTGCAATAGTATGAACTGCCATTACACATTACACATACCAACCAGAAAGAGCCTTAAGTCAGCTGACAGGGGCTTCTCTTTGTGAACGCCCTCTCAAAGCCTGTGTGCACCGGTACAGTAGTGTAAGAAGTAGTGTAAAAATGCTCACATTTTGTATTCTTTACTTACTAGTCCAAAGAAGATGCAGAAGAGCTGAACCACGTCTGTGTAAGCAACAGAGTAAAGGCCGCCCACCAGCGTGTACAAAGTGGCGATCAATGCAGAAACAATAACGGCCATGGTGATGTTGATATCAACTATCACACTGATTGTGGCCCCTAGAAAAGAAAATATATGTTTATATACATCAAAACGTGTTTGGATTTAAACATACTTCACAGAACAGGCAAAAAACATAATTACTTAGTATGTATTTCCAATTAAAAGTCTGCAATATTGTAATGCTGCTGTATTTCTGCATGGTAATAGTGCCAAATGAATTGCATTTATTTCTGTATAACACTTACAAAGATGTAACATACACAGCCCTTGGATTCTCCATCTATTCGCCTAACAAATCAGGTTAATATTCTAGCATAAAATGTCCGACCAGATCATGTGAAGTGCATCAGTGCCAGCACTGCTGTTGGTCAATTTGGCAGGTGTATCGGGAAATTCTGCAATTGTGTAGGGCAATTTTACATTGATGACAGTCCATTTTCAACCAGCCTTGAAACAATATTTACATAGACATACCGGTATGACATTTTTTTTTGCATGTCTTTCAATGCAAATATGGTTTAGCCTTTACACTAACAACCAACGCTGGAGGAAATGTAATTACAGAATTAACTAGAACAATGGGAAAATATCCATTAGCTAGTGCAAATTGCTTCGCTCTGGTGCAATGTGCATATTTGTAAAGCCTGGGTGGAGTTCGCGGAGTTCCCTTATGAGGAACTCTGCGAAGTGACAAAAAAACTACACCGCGCTACGCGTAGTGCGGTTCGCGGTGTTTTACAGCAAGGGTGTTAGTCCCATCCTGGAAAATCATCGCAAATGGCACCATGCGTAGTGCAAGAAGGCTCTGCTGTCTTTCTGCTGCTCGGGTAGATTTTCGACCTGAGTGGAGGTTTCTCAACGCAAACAGAAGGTTTCTCCAACACGAGCGGTCATGAGCATACGCACCCACTCGCATTGCGAAATTCGAACGCCCGTATTGAGAAATCTCACCGGGAGGTCGATTTTCCTCACTCGCACACGTTAACTAGACCTTGACGAGCACGAGCGAGGAAAAATCTTGCCGGAAGGTCTATTTTCCTGGCTTGCGCTCACCAACTTGACGTTGACGATAACGAGCAGGGAAAAACACTCTGCTCCACGAGTTGTTCAGAAGTCTGCGAACTCTGCTTAATGCGGAGTGCGAAAAACTCTGCAAACTCCCTGAGCGGAGTGGAGTTCACTGCCCAGGCTTAATATTATGTGATCTGGGGCTTTGTTTCTGAATATCCAAAGGGAACAACCATTTTTTTAAATTTCAATTCTTTAATGTATGGGTGCTTTCAGTCATCACAACATAAACACCACACGAGTCTCCACCCCACCAATGAGAGGGTGCAGCCTCAAATGACTGAATTTACAGCCACAATTTATGTTCTTCATGGTTGACAAAGATGTCTGTGACTGGCTTGGAGACTTCAACTACATAGGTGCAGACCTTCTGATTGGAAGGTAATAGGCAAAGAGTATACACACCTTCTGAATAGAAGGTAATAGGCAAAGAGCATACATATGACCCAAATCGAACTCTAACCAGACACCCTTTCACTTAAAAAGCATAAATATTGCCCACCCCTATGCTCTGCCCTCCTCCCCTCTGACTACATGACCCTGCAGCCAAAAGGACCTACATCTAGTCTCCAGGCAAAAACACTGAAAAGGTAAACACATTTTATGAGTCGGCAACAGTCCTTGTAGTTGAATTTGTGGTAAACAAAATTACAAGCAACTACATGCTCTGCCTCCATAAAACGTCAGTAGAGCAAATAATTCAGCCTTGTGGAAGATGGTTACATGCTCTGTAAATGCACTGGGAAGGAGGCAAGCACCATGGGAGCATTACAAAGAAATAGCAGGATGAGAGGAGGCTAGTAAAGAAGTTTTCTAGGAATCAGATGGAAAGGTTATTCATGGAGGCAGACTTAGACACTCTCTCTTTCTCACACCCCTTGAGAAGAGTGTACTCTCCATAATACACACTGATGTGTTATATGGCCTGCCTATCGCAGACAACTGTAAGTTAAGGCCAGGTAATAACTAAACCAATATTCTGGCCATACAAGTTGTCCTAAAACCACTCAAAGAACTGTGTCCTCCACCCTTTACTGTTATGTGGACACAACACACATATACCTCATACACAGTCTCTAACACATACTTCCATCTAATACAATATTACTTAAATTAATTTCCTTTTACTCTTCCTTCATCTCTTACAGTCACCATTACAAGTAATTTGGTTGCTACAACTGGGACAGGATTACTTCCTAAAGTGGCAGGACAAACCACAGGGCCTTTCTCATATTCAACCTTACCATACACACAGGTATGTCGCTATGCTATCAAGTTCACTGACAACTTATAGTGATTTTCTACATTATTGAATGATGAACTAATTTTCTCAATTATACCTTATAGTTATGTTTTTAACTAACAACTGTGAGAAGTTGGCCTGGTATATGATGTCCACTATTCTAGTGGGCATCTTGCACCAGTCCAAACGACCCTTATTGATGGTAGGTTGTAAAATCAACCTTAAAGAAAGCTATACTAGTGGTATCTGTGGAGAGCAGCCTTCAGGCTAAGACTTAGAGGCGAGTTAAGCAAGTTGTTTTACCAATTATAATCTCTTGAAAGACCAAATAAAAGCACACCACACAAGGTATATATCAAATATATATGTATTTAATCTAAACACAACCCCTCTGGACTCTTTATGAGGTCAGAGGTAAAAGTACAATACAAGGAACTTAATTAGCATACGATAAGTTCCACAGTATACGTTATGCCCTAGGCGTCTCACAAACCATATATTAAATAGTGGTATAAGAACCATGTGAGGGTTAGAGAGCAGGCCTAGGGCCTGTAGAACCACTGGGGCTACCTAGAATCACTAAAGGTTAGGATGCAGGAGGCCCACAGGGGACGCGTGCAGTGTCTAAACACAGCCACGGATCACCATGGACTTTTTATGGAGAACGAACAAGTTACAATTTTAGAGGTTAAGGGCACTTCTAGGTGAACCACGATGGAACCCTTTTAGACTAGGACACTCAAGAGACAAGACCCACGGGAGCACCGGAATACTCTTGTTACCTTACCCAGGGAAGCCGGGTGCATAGGTGTCTTTTGGTGTTGGGTTTCGTCATCCATTCCTATGGAGAGCTGCAAAGAAATGCTGCAGGCGACCAGAGGAAAAGTGTCCGGGTGGATCCAAGGGTGGATCGGAGATGTAAAGAACTAGGAAGTAGAGGAGACAGAGTATGGGTCACCAGCCAGTGACCAGGATGGTGAGGAGAAGATTCCAGCCGATGTCGGGTGATTTCAGGTGAAAGAGGTGAAGCTTGCCTCATCTGCCACGAGGACGAGGAGGTGTCGACAACAACCAGGAGCTGGATTCAAACTGTCCCATGAAGGATCTAGTTGACTGCGGTGTCGGAACCCAGATTGAACCCAACAAGCCTTGGCAACGGCAACCCACGCAAGACGTCAAGATTGGCTTTGGTGCAGACCAGCAAGGTCTGAGGGACTCCTCCTTTGGAGAGGAGTGAGAGCACATCTGGAGCAACAAGAAAAGCTCAAGAAATCAAAGATGGCACTTCGTGGGGGCTCGCTAGCCAACGGACTAGGAACCGTGAAGGGGCCTCAAGCGGAAATGCACAAAGCAGGCCCACGGGAGTGTAGGCCTCTGTGCTTCGGTGCAAAAGGTGCTCGGGCAGGGGCTTCAAATACCCCAATGCACAACTTTAGGTTACCTCAGGAAGTAGGTGCAGTTGCAAAAATGCAAGATGTCCAGGAGTTCTGGTCCCACGTCTCTCGTATCCTCTACAGGTCTCAGCTTTGCTGGGAGCGCAGGTCAGCATCAGAGATGTCTGGAAGTCCATGTCCTGTGTCACAGATTCTTCAGGATCCAGCGGGAGCCTCGAAAATGCAGACCGGCAAAGATGCTGTTAGTGCGTGTTTGGACAGGGTGGTGGAAATGGTGAAGGCGTTTAGCAACATACCAGAAGAAATAAAAAGCTCTAACATGTAAAAAAACTAGGAAAAAGAGCCTGGAAAGGGGATGGTTTAATTCACCCTGTACAAAAGCAAGGAAAGCTTTGCTAAATGCCCTAAAAAGATAGCCCAGAAACCCGAATGAAATCAGGGAACTGCGGAGTTCATATAAACTCAACAGAAAACATAGAGAAAAGGCCATAAAAGAAGAGGATCTTAATAAAGCAGCAAAAATGGGCAATAGCCGCGACTTTTGGGGAATCGTAAATGCACCACATTTTAAAAATTTGGTAGATCCTTCATTAGATAATAACGTGGCCGAAGAGGCATGGATTGCTCATTTTGAGGATATCTTTGCGGCAACAATAGATCCCAAAATACTACTTGTTAATATGGAAACAGGCGAACAGGTTCCTCTTTCATTCTCACTGGGTGAAATTAAAGAAAGTCTAATGTCATGTAGTGCAGGTAAGGCCCCAGGACCCAATTGATTTTTTTCAAGGAGTACCAGAGCTTTGGGCGCCTCTGTTAACCAACGTTATGAATAGTATAGCCCGAGTTGCCTCCCCACAGTCCTGGTCAGCAGGCGTCATCGTTCCGATATATAAGAAAGGAGACAGATCTGATCCGAAAAATTACAGACCAATTTCCCTGCTGGATACAACAGCAAAACTTATGGGCCGGCTCCTCCTTTCTAAGTTAGAGGGTTGGGCGAAGGAAAATAATATCTTAATCCAGGCCCAATATGGTTTCCAGTCAGGAAGGGGTACTATAGATCAGTGTCTGAACATGGCGCTTATAACAGAAAAATATACCAGGATGAAGGGGGGTAAAATATATATGGCTTTCATGGACTTGTCTGCAGCCTTTGACTGCGTGGCCCATGAAAAGCTATGGGCAATAATGAGGGAGATGGGGGTCGACCCAGCCATATTAAACTTTATTAGACAACTGTACTCCAACGCGACGGCCTTGGTCAGATACACTAAAAATGGGGACTGCACACGCTCGTTCAAAATCGCCTGAGGAGTGAGGCAGGGATGTGTCCTTGCCCCGTTCCTCTTTGCCATCTACACAAATGGAGTAGAAAACGCTCTCTCTAAGGTTACGAGAGACGTTCCCATATTCAACTCACAACTCATACCAATTTTAGCATATGCAGATGACGCGATGCTGATCGCAAGGACAGGCCACGGACTACAACATCTGATAACTTCATATGTAGCCTTTATGGATTCAATAGATCTAAGAGTAAACCACACTAAGACCTTTGTAGTAATAGTGGGAGCGAGAAAAAGAGATAGAACTCTCTATTTACATGTGGAGAAGGAGAGACTAGAGGTGGTTGACTCCTTCCCTTACTTGGGGGTATTATTTGATAAAGATTTATCATGGTCAAGGCTAGTTGAAGGACGAAGGGGGGTAATGGAAAGAACCCTATCTGCCGTAAAATCATTTGCCAAAAAACTAGGGGATAGGCCGCTTGTGCTGATAAGAAATATTTACCAGGCGAAAGTCAAAGCAGCAGTTACTTACGGGGCAGGGGTGTGGGGCATTGCAAATACTAGCGTATTACAACCCATTGAAAATAAGTTTTTTAAATCTTTAGTGGGCCTCCCAGCCTCTGCCTCAAATTATCTTTTACACACAGAATTGGGTCTCCCTTATATATCAGATACACTGCAGCTGGCTCCTATCCTTCTGTGGCACTCAATATGGAGGAGAGACACGGTGCCACTGACTCAAACTATAATAAAGAGCTGTTTAAACATGGACAACTCAAGGATGTCGAGATGGTTGGGCTATGTTGAAACACAATTGAACAAAATTGGTCTTCCACAACTGTTCAATGATCCTCCTACATGTAATATAGTCTCCAAACAAAAGATTAAAGGCATGTTTCAAGAAATGGTGGAGAACGAGAGAATGGAGCAACATAGAAAGAAGCAGGCAGTCGTAATATACGGGTTAAACCCCCTAATCTCTGAGAGAGGCTTTTTTATTTGGCAGATATCCCCAATCATCAGCATAGATTTATATTGCTAAGGTTTCAACTAAACATGATTCCATTCATGCTAGGTTATCCTAATAAAACATATAAGCATGCAGATTTAATCCAGTGTCCATGTGACAAACTGTCTAGACAAACGGATTTGCATTTAATTTTGTTCCGTAGCCTCTATAAGAAGGAAAGGGATATGTATTTAAAGCCTTTGCTAAAGAAAATGAATTTTAACCAGTGCCGGGTGGCACTACACTTTGTAAAAAGTCTATCAGATCCACTGACATGTTTTTCACTAGCCTCATTTCTGTGGGCCAGTGTAAAAAAAAGAAATACGAGGACGAGGTTAATAATAAATGGCCCTGTATTCTAAAAATTGCTAAGACCTTTTTGGGGTTTGATAATGATAAAATAGATCAGCTGAAAAGAATTATATTAGGTGTCGTAAAAAAAGTAAATATTGTAATTAGGTTTATTTTAACATATATATGCATATGTATATTATCTACTGGCAATAACCAGTAGGTATATATAGTTAGGACCTAGCTACCATAGGAAATCTGCAACATTCTATTGGGAATAACTTTGGCGCCGGTTGAGGAACTTGCGTGTAATTTTCAAAAATTTTGGCCAGCACCGCTGCGCTCCTTCCCTGAAAGTTTCGGGGGGATTCGTGAAGTGGGGGCTGAGAAAAAAGGGGGGTCCCAAAACATGTTTTCCCCATGTTAATTTCCATAGGACGTTCTGACAAGGCTACAGCCCGAACCACTGAACGGAATTACACCAAACTTGGCAAAATTGTAGGGACTGGTACGCAGAAGTGCCTTTGCTATATTTGGTGAAAATTGCTCCAGTGGTTTTTATGAAAATTAACTTCAAAAACACATATATATCTCTGCGGAGCCTAACCACACATCTCATCGTAAGATCTGATTGGCTGTCAGCACTTCATCCAAGAAGTGTTGGCAGCCATCTTGGGACCAATATACATGATAGCACCTCATTAAAAAGCATTTTAGTTAATAGAGGGTTTTAGGACTTTAGTTACATTATAAATCATTTGTTGATGGTACCATACTCATTTTAGGAATTGTGGTGTGTTCTAAGGTGATTTTATCATGTGAAAAAACCTTCTGCTGGGATATCATGAATCATGTTTGAAAGAAAACTATTATCTCATGCTTTTCCCACAGTGGTTTGGAAGGGGATCTATAAGCTAAACTGAAAGCATATTTTCTGTAAATTCACATTATCTTTCTCAGTCATGTGAGAATGAAGTCTGACATTCTCAGTAAAACATGTACATCCAACAAGGACAGAGACTGTCAGTTGATTCCTTTGTGTTCTACTGCAGCCTCCTAGAGTGTTCTAAAGAACAACTAGAGCGCTAACAGTCCTACTTATTACAAAGGTATGGCACACCTGAAGCCATCTTGATTGGAATAAAGTGGTAACTCTTAAAACATTTAATTTGAAAAGGAACAAAATGAGGGGGTATATTTTGCCATAGAAAGTATGATTAGTGCTGCAGAAAGAAAAAGTAGGGCACATTTTGAGTGACTTCTCAAATCCTCTTCTATTTCATTAAATAATTCTGACATGCAGTCTCCCAAAATGGCCACCAGAGACAAAAGAGCCCAAATGTAGCCTAAATATCACCCAGATGTAGCCCAAGTATAGCCCAATGACAGAATGTCCCAGAGTGCTCTAAAGAACAACTAGAGCGCTAACAGTCTTACTTATGACAAAAGTATGGCACACCAGAAGCCATCTTGATTGAAATGAAGTGGTAAGTCTGAAAACATTTAATTTAAAAAAGGACAACATGAGGGGGTTCATTTTGCCATAGAAAGTATGATTAGCAGCAGACTTCCCTGGTGAGCAAGCAGTAGCTTTACTACAGTGATTTAATGAGCAACTAGAGTGCTAACATTCAGAATTTATGGCAAATGTGTGACACATCTGAATGCCTTCTTGATGGAACCAAAGTAAACAAGCATTGAAAATGCAATATATCTCGCCCTCGTTTAAGTTAAAATCATTCTGTTTGTAATGAGGTGGCTTTTTAGCTTTGCTTTTATTAGTGTTTTTATAACTTTCATGAAAATAACATGCATATGTACGCATATATGTATATGTATGCATGCATTTATATTTGTATTTATATAGATATGCAGATTAGATATGTTTATATATGTAAGTATATATATATATATACAAATACATAAATGCATATGCATATATATATGTGTATATGTGTGCGTGTAGAGAGAGGTAGAGAGGTAGAGGTGTAAAGGTAGAGAGGTAGAGGTAAAGAGGTAGAGGTAGAGAGGTAGAGACTAGTAGAGAGAAGTAGAGAGAGGTAGAGAGGTAGAGAGAAGAGAGTGAGTAATAGAGAGTAGAGAGTGAGTAGTAGAGAGTAGTAGAGAGCAGCAGAGAGAGTAGCAGAGAGTGAGTAGTAGAGAGTAGTAGAGTGAATAGTAGAGTGAGTAGTAGAGAGTAGTAGAGAGTGAGTTGTAGAGAGTGAGTAGTAGAGAGTAGTAGAGAGTAAGTAGTAGAGTGAGTAGTAGAGAGCAGTAGAGAGTGAGTAGTAGAGAGTAGTAAAGAGTGAGTAATAGAGAGTAGTAGAGAGTGAGTAGCAGAGAGAGAGAATAGTAGAGAGTAGTAGAGAGTGAGTAGTAGAGTGAGTAGTAGAGAGTAGTAGAGAGAGAGTAGTAGAGAGTGAGTAGTAGAGAGTAGTAGAGAGTGAGTAGTAGAGAGTGAGTAGTAGAGAGTAGTAGAGAGTGAGAAGTAGAGAGTGAGTAGTAGAGAGTAGTAGATAGTGAGTAGTAAAGAGTGAGTAGTAGAGACAGAGTAGTAGCGAGTGAGTAGTAGAGAGTAGAGAGTAGTAGAGAGTGAGTAGTAGAGAGTAGTAGATAGTGAGTAGTAGGGAGTGAGTAGTAGAGAGAGAGTAGTAGAGAGTAGTAGAATAGTAGAGAATGAGTAGTAGAGAGTGAGTATTAGAGAGTAGTGGAGTAGTAGAGAGTAAGTAGTAGAGAGTAGTGGAGAATATTCCAAAGTTTGGCACAGCACCACTTGCACAATAAGTCCAATCAAATCATATCTCTTAGAGTCCTTATTGAAGCGCTGAATCTTGGTGTATATTCAAATGCTTTTATTTTCCTTAAGTTTATGTTCCACAGCCAGCTGACGCGTTTCGTTCTGTACAACAGAACTTCTTCAGGGCGTTCTTATTTCCTTCAAGTTATGTCGGTATCCTGTTGTCATATAACTAGATATTTCTTCCAAATGTTAGACGAGACGTAAGTACATTCTTATTCAAAGTGACTAGGTATCAATTTTACCCACACACTTCGGGCACACTTGAGTAATTTATAGCATCCTCAAAGTCAGTCTTTCAAAAATTCCAAAGTATAGGGCATGATAATCCAAATCCAAATGTTTCTCAAGAAAAAGTCATTTTCAATCGTTCGGAATTTCAGCATTTGGGCAGATATGACCCAGGGACCCCCAGTATGCAAGGGGAATTAGTCCCCCCTCTGCAAACGCACCAGTGGCCTGCGTTGCAGAGAGGTGTAAAAAGAGGCATAGCCTCATTACACCTCTGTGCAATGCAGCCCCCTGGCGCATACTGGAGGTTCCAGGTGGGCTAGTTGGCCCCCCGGGACCCCAGTATGCAAGGGGAATTAGTTCCCCCTCTTCAAACATGCACGGGGGCTGCGTTGCAGAGAGGTGTAAAAAAGGGTGTGGCCTAATTACACCTCTCTGCAATGCAGCCCCCTGGCGCATACTGGAGGCTCCTGGTGGGCTAGTTGGCCCCCAGGGACCCCCAGTAGGCAAGGGGAATTAGTTCCCCCTCTGCAAACGCGCCAGGGGGCTGCGTTGCAGAGAGGTGTAACAAGGGGCATAGCCTCATTACACCTCTGCAATGCAGCACCCTGGCGCATACTGGAGGTTCAAGGTGGGCTAGTTGGCCCCCAGGGGCCCCCAGTATGCAAGGGGAATTAGTTCCCCCTCTTCAAACATGCACGATGGCTGCGTTGCAGAGAGGTGTAAAAAGGGGCGTGGCTTCATTACACCTTTCTGCAATGCAGTCCCCTGGCGCATACTGGAGATTCCTGGTGGGCTTTCAGGTCTTATATAGTTAGGAATTAGTATTAAAAAAAACCTTTGAAATTCACTGAAAAAAACATAGGTTTCAGGCCTTATATAGTTAGGAATTAGCATTTAAAAAACCTTGCAAATTCACTGAAAAAAACATAGGTTTCAGGCCTTATATAGTTAGGAATTAGCATTTAAAAAACCTTTGAAATTCACTGAAAAAAACATAGGTTTCAGGCCTTATATAGTTAGGAATTAGCATTTAAAAAACCTTTAAAATTCACTCAAAAAACTATAAGTTTTAGGGGTGTTATAGTTAGCTGGACATTTCACTCATACAAAACCATTGAAATTGCTCCTATATAGTTAGTTGTACTAACTATATTTCGCGCACCCGCTTAAGTTTTAAAACATTTGATTGGACAGCGGCGTCAATAAGAAAACACCATAGAAGACATACTTGTCAAGGCACATATTGGGATAATCCCAATAAATGAGCACATCATTCCAATTTATGTGACACATGCCTAGTTAGTTAAATCCGTTTTAACTCACATCATTAACAATTTAAGATATAAAAAGTTGCGATTTGGAGGCTCATTCCATAATAATATTTACAAGGTAAATACAAGTAACACAGTTTACAGATAAATCCATATACCGTAAATGAACAATCAGCTGACACCAGCTAATTCACTCCTTCTGGCATATGGTTAGCATGCTATCATCAGATGTGTAAGCACAAAGGGGAGGAAGATAATGAGAAAAAATAAATATAATATTCTTTCTCCTCCCCGCCCTCCAATAACTGTATAAATACAAACAATATATTTGCCTTTTTCCTGATGTGCCTAAGTGTTCTAAATAATCTAATAAACACACTTACTATGTCCAATTTCATGCGTGATAAGTGAATAAATGAAAATTCACAAGTTAAAAAACATTCAAATGATTTATGGTCTTGTTGTAGGCTGCTCCCAACCTACACATTTGATGTTGGTGACATAAGACAATACCAGGAACCGGACTAACTATATATATATATATATTTCTCTTTTATTTGTATTGTATTTTATGCTGTAAATTTGATCTTGTACTTTTATGATCAATTTGTATTTGATCGAATAAAGTTTATGACTATGACTATGACAGGGTGGTCAATCCTTGACCACAAGGGAGATTTCTTCCATCTTCCAGTCGAAATGGAATGTCGAAGGTCCAAGATTTATGTATCAGAGTTTCGTCCAGGGTAATCCTAGGGACTGGGGTTCTATACTTATAGTATGTGTAGGGGTTGGACTAACTCTAAGGTCCGTCCTATGGGTGGACCTGGGGAGGGGGCGGTTACACCCCTTCCCCTTTGTCCAGTTTTGAGCCAGAGCTGGGGCTGAGCGCCCCAGTAACCGGTTTGAACTGGGAAATGCATGGAGCACCTTGTGTGGCCCAGGCAGTGTCTGAAAAGCATTCACTGAATGCAACCTACCCTGCCCCAATACACTAAAGCCTGTCTGGGGAGGTGCCAGCACCTCCCTGGACAGGAAACCTACTGTCCAGGCCTTCCCTGCTGGAGTTTCGCCAGGAGGGCAGACTCGTGTCTGTGGCAGCAGAATCTATTTTGTGATGCTGGGGCTCTGTTTAACTTTAACCTGGTTTACCAGTAACTACATGTCTTCTCCCTCTAGAAGGGTGGAATGCTACCTCCACCGCCAGAACTGGCGGGGGGGGGATTATTCCAAAGTGTTTGACACCTTACACAATATGTTTTGATAAAGCCAAACCAAAATTAGCATTAACCGCAAGGATTATAATGCACTTAAGAGTATATGGTATGGCTATATCATAGAACAGCTATAAGGAGATGGTTCCGAAATCTGCAGAGGGGCTCAGCTCATGCTAGGGCACCCTCTCACACAAATCCAAGCACTTTGCCTCCAGGATTGTCAAGGCCTGCCTTAGGAGTGACTTATAGATTACTATGTGTCTATATATAAGGTAGATATAGATATGCTATATCTAAGTAAGGGGTGCTTACACCACCTTACCCAGGCTGTAAGTACAGACCTGTGGTGTTAGTTTGGAAGGCTAACCAGGGGTGGCACAATACATGCTGAAGCCCCTGGTAGGCCTAGGGTGCACCTATGCCCTGGGTACCTAAGGTACAGGGGCTCACAAGGGTGACCCAGTATTCAATCTGGTATGTACCTAAAGTACATGGTATCAATTTAGAGAGAGAACAGCCAGGCTTTGGGCCTGATTAGCAGGGCCACAGCCATACTAAAGTCGAAAAACCAGTGAAACACAGCAAAAAGTGGGGGTAATCATAGGAAGAAGACCCTACTCTCCTTCACAACCTCCCCCCCCCAATGCAGGGACATTAAACAAACCTTGACCAGTTGAGTCTTCATGCTCTAAGTGGAAATATCTGGAGAGACCATCTGCATTGGCATGGTTACTCCCAGGTCTATGTTCCACTGTATAGTCCATCCCCTGTAGGGAAATGGACAACCTGAGCAATTTGGAATTTTCACCCTTCATCTGTTTTCTCCACAAAAGGGGATTATGGTCTGTCTGAACTGTGAAGTGAGTACCAAACAAGTATGGCCTTAGCTTCTTCAGGGCCCAAACCACAGCAAAGGCCTCCCTCTCAAAAGCTGACCAGCGTTTCTCTCTAGTGGTCAGCCTTCTGCTAATAAAAGCTACTGGCCGGTCCTGACCTTCTTCATTCAATTGTGATAGCACAGCCCCTACCCCCAATTCAGAAGCATCTGTTTGAACAATTAATTCTTTGGAGTAGTTAGGACTTTGCAGAATTGGTGCAGTGCACATGGCCTGTTTCAGGTAATCAAATGCCTTTTGACAGCTGACTGTCCACTGAACGTTCTTAGGTATTCTTTTAGAAGTTAAGTCATTCCGGGGTTTCACAATGAAACCATACCCCTTGACAAATCTCCTATAGTACCGAGTCAGGCCCAAGAAAGCTCTGACCTGAGTCTGGGTGGTTGTAGCAATCCAGTCCATTATGACCTGGATTTTGCTCTGCAATGCTTGAACCTGGCCTCCACCTACAAGGTAGCCCAGGTACACAACCTGACTCTGCCCTATCTGGCACTTAGTAGCCTTGATAGGCCTGCTTTCTTCAGGGCCTCCAAACCATTTTTCAGGTGGATCAGGTGATCTTCCCAGGTGGAACTAAAGACAGCAATATCATCGAGATAAGCTGCACAGTAGTCTTCCAGGCCTGTGAGGAATTTATTCACCAACCTTTGAAATGTGGCAGGTGCATTTTGCAGACCAAAGGGCATCGCCACAAATTGATAATGCCCACTAGGGGTTGTAAATGCTGTCTTTGGCGTTGCATCATCAGCTAGTCTGATCTGCCAGTAGCCAGCTGTTAGATCAAATGTGCTCAGAAAGTTGGCAGAGGCCAACTTATCTATGATCTCATCTGCTCTGGGTATTGGATGGGCATCTGTCTTAGTGACAGCATTGGGACCTCTGTAGTTTACACAAAACTTCATCTCTCTCTTACCACCCTGGGTGTGAGGTTTTGGCACGAGGGCTACTGGACTAGCCCAAGGGCTATCTGAAGGTTCAATTACTCCCAATTCCAACATTTTCTGGACTTCAGTCCTGATACAGTCCCTGACATTATCAGGTTGCCTGTAAATCTTATTTTTAACAGGCAGACTGTCCCCAGTTTCCACTTCATGAGTGCACCAGGTAGTCTGACTTGGAGTCAGTGAAAACTTATGTCTGTACTGTTGCAGAACTTGTCTGTAGTCACTTTGCTGCTGGTCAGCGAGGCTGCCTACCAAGGCTACACCATCAACTGACCCATCATCAGGGTTCTGAGACAGCAGGTTTGGGAGAGGGTCACTCTCTTCCTCCTGTCCTTCATCAGTAGCCATGAGCAAGCCCATGTCTGCCCTGTCAACAAATGGTTTCAGTTTGTTGACATGAAGCACCCTATGGGGGCTCCTGGGAGTTCTAAGATCTACCAAATAGGTAACATCTCCCTTCTGTTAAACAATAGTGTGGGGTCCACTCCACTTGTCATGGAGAACTGCTGGGGTCACAGGCTCCAACACCCACACTTTCTGTCCTGGCTGGTAAACAGTCAGCACAGCCTTTTGGTCATGCCAGGCCTTCTGTAATTGCTGACTGGCCCCAGGTTTTTGGTTGCCTTTTTCATGTACTCAGCCATCCGGGAGCGGAGACCAAGTACATAGTCCACAATGTCATGTTTAGGGGGTTTGAGAGGTAACTCCCATCCCTCCTTCACTAGACAAAGTGGGCCTCTGACAGGGGGCTCAAACAGAAGTTCAAATGGGCTGTAGCCAACCCCCTTCTGAGGAACCTCCCTGTATGCAAACAAAAGGCAGGGTAGCAGGATATTCATCTCCGCTTGAGCTTTTCTGGGAGACCCTTAATCATACCCTTTAAGGTCTTGTTAAATCTTTCAACTAGACCATTGCACTGTGGGCGATAGGGTGTGGTGAACTTGTAGTTCACTCCACACTCCTTCCACATTGCAGTTAAGTAACTAGACATAAAGTTTGCACCTCTGTCTGATACAACCTCCTTCGGGAAACACACCCTTGAGAAAACTCCCAAGAGGGCTCTTGCCACAACAGGTGCTGTAGTGGTCCTAAGAGGTATAGCTTCTGGGTACCTGGTGGCATGATCCACTACCACCAGGATAAACCTGTGTCCAGAGGCTGTCTGAGGATCCATTGGTCCAACAATATCAATCCCCACTCTTTCAAAGGGAACCCCCACCACAGGTAGTGGTATAAGGGGGGCCTTTGTAGTGCCACCTGCTTTGCCACTGGCTTGGCAGGTTACACAGGAGTTACAAAACTCCTTTGTGTCTTCTGACATGTGGGGCCAGTGAAAGTGAGGGACAAGCCTGTCCCAAGTCTTGTTCTGGCCAAGATGTCCTGCAAGAGGAATATCATGGGCTAGTGTCAAAAGGAAGCCCCTGAATTCCAAAGGAATGACCAACCTCCTGGAAGCACCAGGCATGGGGTCTCTACACTCTAAATGCAGGAGCCCTTCATCCTAATAAACGTTATGAGTGCCACTAGCATTCCCTGCAGCCTCACCCCGCAGCTTGCTGTCTGAGGTGTTCAAGAGAAGGGCAGTCCAACTGCGCCTGCCTCAGATCTGCCCTGGGAGGGCCCCTGTCCCAAGAAACTCAACCTGATCAGGTTCAAGTTCTTCTAGGACAGTTCCTTCTTCAGGCTCACAATCAGCTTCCTCAGAAGGCTGATCCTCACTCTGAGGCAGGGGGAAGGCACTGCGTTAACCCTACTGCTCCTTTTCCTTGTAGGCAACTGGTCCATTCTTCCAGAATCCAGTGCCTGTTCAGTGTTAGACTTTTTGACCTGTGACCTAGTCACTGCAAGGACAGGTGCTAAGATTCCTAACATTTCTGCATGAGTCCTAAACTCCACTTCAGACCAGGGTGAAGTCTCTAGGTAATTGACAACAAACATTCTACAGGGAGGTCTGAACTAACAACAACCTTCTTAAGGCCAGTTACCCAATCCCAGGAGAAATTAACAACTGCCATGCTATGTGTGGTAGTGACATTGCTAGCATTGGTCACTTGGTAGGTTCCACCAAGTATGTACTGTCCAGGGTCCACAAAGGCAGGTATCACCATTGGTACACTGGCACCTGTGTCTCTGTAGGCCTGAACCTTTTTCTCATTGACTAAAGGAGTTTGTCAGTACTTGCCCAGGTTACTGGGACTCACAGAGGAGGACATATCCATGCCTCCATCACAGATCAAAACAACTTGAGTTGCTATTCTGACTAGGCCAGAATCAATCTCAGTTCCCAGGGTTAACCCTATTACACCCTTCTGTTGAGAACCACCACTTGAAGCTGAATTAGGGGGAACAGTTGCCTTAGGGGCAATGGTGGCTGGAGCTGTCTCCTTTTTGGTGCAAACACTAATCCAGTGACTATTATTCTTACACACTTTGCATCATGGTTTCTTAGGACTTTCTTTCTTTTCGGACAGGAAACCTATTGTCCAGGCCTCCCCTGCTGGAGTTTCGTCCAGCAGCAGGAGGGCAGACTCGTGTCTGTGGCAGCAGCATCCTTTTTGTGATG
Organism: Lissotriton helveticus; assembly: GCF_964261635.1. NCBI lineage: Eukaryota > Metazoa > Chordata > Amphibia > Caudata > Salamandridae > Lissotriton > Lissotriton helveticus. Next base: position 1,193,406,470 of record NC_136069.1, read on the forward strand.
CTGGGGCTCTGTTTAACTTTAACCGGGTTTACCAGTAACTACATGTCTTCTCCCTCTAGAACGGTGGAATGCTACCCCGCCGCCAGAACTGGTGGGGGGGGGGTAGTATTCCAAAGTGTTTGACACCTTACAGGACATGTTTTGATAAATCCAAACCAAAGTTAGCATTAACCACAAGGATTATAATGCACTTAAGAGTATATGTTATGGCTATATCATAGAACAGCTATAAGGAGATGGTTCCAAAAGCTGCAGAGGGGCTCAGCTCATGCTAGGGCACCCTCTCACACAAAACCAAGCACTCTGCCTCCAGGATTGTCAAGGCCTGCCATAGGAGTGACTTATAGGTTACTATGTGTCTATATGTAAGGTAGATATAGGTATGCTATATCTAAGTAAGGGGTGCTTACACCACCTTACCCAAGCTGTAAGTACAGACCTGTGGTGCCAGTTTGGAAGGCTAACCAGGGGTGGCACAATACATGCTGCAGCCCCTGGTAGGCCTAGGGTGCACCTATGCCCTGGGTACCTAAAGTACCATGTACAGGGGCTCACAAGGGTGACCCAGTAACAAATCTGGTATGTACCTAAATTACATGGTATCAATTTAGAGAGAGAACAGCCAGGCTGTGGGCCTGATTAGCAGGGCCACAGCCATCCTAAAGTCAAAAAAACTGTGAAACACAGCAAAAAGTGTGGGTAACCATAGGAAGCAGACCCTACTCTCCTACAACAAATATACATTTTCACTTCTTGTGTTAAAGCACTTTTAAGGACCTGTATTCATGTTCCATCCACCACCTGCCATCACTTTTACTTCTGCTTCTAATAATAATAATAATAATAAGTAAATTTATAAAGCGCGTGGTTACACTCACAAATGTGTCCCTGCGCTGCGGCTAATAAAGACTCATTTGGGGCAGTATTGTACCCATCTTAGAGGGGAACCTACAGGCGGAAGAGCCATGTTTTCAGTCTTTTGCGAAAGAACGATTCCGATGGTTCCATCCGGAGGTCGAGAGGGAGGTCATTCCAGTTCTTAGCCGCCAGATATCGGAAGGATCGGCCACCCATTCTTGCTCTTTTAATATTCAGAATTTTGACCTGTCCCGTCCCCCGGGATCTTAAATGTGGGGTTGGAGTATACGGGGATAGCAGGTTATGCAGATAGGTTGGTCCTTTTACCTGCAGAGTTCGATGAGTGACACACAGGGCCTTAAAGAGGATTCTCTCCTTAATAGGGAGCCAGTGAAGAGTCGCAAGGGCATTCTTAGAGTAAGCGCACCTGGGCAGCATCAGCACAAGGCCGGTTGCCACGTTCTGAGTGCATTGAAGTCTCTTCAGACACTTGCTACTTGCTCCCAGGTACAGAACATTTCCGTAGTCTAGGTGTGAAGTCACTAGCGCATGAACTAAGGTTTTTCTGGCTGCCACAGGAAGTACATCTAAGGTCTTCCGAAGCCCTTTTATTACTCCAAAGCACTTCCCGGCCACTGATCTGGTGTGATTCTCAAACGAGAGCTTGGTATCCAGCCACATCCCTAAGTTTTTGACCTGATCGCTGGGGGAATGGAGTGGGGCCCGGGGTCTGCGGCCACGAAGAAGAGGACCATATCGAGGGAGCTTTGCCCACCACTAGTACCTCCGTTTTATGTCCATTAAGTTTTAAACAGTTACTCATCATCCAGTAGACAAGTAGAGAAATTGGTGGCTGCCTCTTCGTGGGATTGTGTCAGTGAACCCACCAATTGCATGTCATCCGCGTATGACACAACACTGATGCCATATTTGACAATAATCTCTGCCAATGGGGCGATATAGAGATTAAAGAGAGTGGAGCTTAGTATAGAGCCCTGGGGGACCCCTTGGGTCAGCTCGATGCTTTTGGAATAGCGTGGCTGCTGAGACACCTGAAAGCTATGCTCCTGTAACAAGGACCCCAGCCAGTCTAGGTTCTAGCTTCTAGAACTAGCAAAACACAGCAGACAGATGGTAGAAAGTAGTCAGTATACATCTGTTCTGTGGGATTTTGGTCAAACATATCTCTATCATCCTAAGTGACAGGATACATGTATGTCTACTGTCCTATGGCCGTGTATCCATCAGTGCTTTTTTTTATTGTCTGTCATATCCTTTGTCCTTTTTGTTAATGCTTTGACATGGCATGTTAATGACAGCACTATAAAATTCTCTCTAGCCCAGCTAAAAAAAACAGGGGAAGAACCTGTGTACTTTTTTTTACTGTGTGTCCAACACGTCACTGTAGCATCAGAATGTATGTCTTTGGATGTCTTACTACTCTGTATCTGCCTCTCTTGTCAGCTATAGTCAGACAACAGTCCCTGGTTTCCGCATTCTGGCCAACACCACAGATGACATCAGGGGGACATTCTGGCACCAGCAATTCGATCATCTATCATCCGTCAATTGGATAAGTCTGGGAACATCTGACGTCTAATACTACATCTCATTTGCACTTTATCAGTATAATTTATATGTAATTTCAAATGTCTGTTTTTTATTTGTATATATTTTCTATGGATTATTGCTTATCTTACATGTATATCTTGTTGCATTGACATCATTTGTTTCAAATGAATGCCACTGCTATGATTTGATTCATAACTCATTATTTTACTTCTCAAATGAATCTTCACTCTAGCTGTTTGATTCAGGGGATTTGTAACCACCACAATCTTCGAGGACATTGGCTTACATGGTGATATCAAGAGGTCCAACCACTAAGGAAGTTCCTGTGGGAGGGGTAGGTGTTTTACCATTACAAATATAAATATTCATTCTATGCATGGAGGAAGCCTTACAATCATATGCTTAGTACTCTCTCATGTCACTAACTGTTAGTATGATTTATTTTATTTATTGTGAGACATGTGTGGTGAAGTATTGAGCACAAACTTTATTATTTCATGCATTTCAACTTTTAACATCTTCCTCTTGCAGGAAATGGGAACACACTGAGCCTGACAATTATGTTGCACTATCCATAATGGAAGAATGACAGCAAGTCTAAGGCAAAAATTCAAATTACCTACAACCAGCTATCTCAGCATCTATCACTGCAAAAGAAGAGAAGGAGGAGGTGGAGGAGGAGGACACTGCTGGCCCCACACTGAAACCACCAGCCAAGATCAGTGGAGGGGCAGGACATTTTTGGCCCCACACAGATACCATTAGTCTAGACCACCAGATGGCAAACCAGCAGTCTTCCTCTACGATTTCTCCTGAAGATTGCTAGACCCCAGACATATGCTAAGAAGCCATGAAAGCTTGTCGGAGCTATGTAGGATCACCTCCATACAGATAAAGTTATCTCAGTTGCCTCCTCAACACATTCGTCCCATGCGTGTGCATCTCCGGCCTTCTCCCAACCATCTGAGGGAGAGGACACGTCTAGTGAAAAGTGCCCTCCTTCATCAGTCTCCCCAACAACCTCCCAGGCGGCAATCATCTTTATGACGTATAACCTTCTGGCCTTGTCGGATGACCATGCATAAGAATGGGGTACGTTTGGAAGGCCAAATCCTCTCCCCTAGAAAGATCAATGTTCCCAGCAGCATTTCACTTTGCAGGGGATGTTAATGGCTTGGGGCAATCTGACTGAAATTGGAGACCATCTTAAATGACTCCCTCAGATGGCTGACAAGCAGACCCATACCTGAATAACCTTTGGGAAATGTTACCTAACCATGGCAAAGACGCACTGTAAATATCTTTGTTTGCTAGGGAAGAGAATGAAAGGTAATGCGCTTTGACCATGAAAATGGTAGAGGCAATAACACGTATGTCTCAATGTCAGTCTATAGGGTCAAGGCATGGACGGGAGTCAACTGCAGCACCGCAACCTATGAGGCCCACACCACCCACAAACCCTTATGTAAAATTCCCTAAAATACCTACAAATCTACCACCTAAACTTCAAACTGCACATACATAAGCACCATCACAAGCACAGGCTCAAGCACCACCAACAGAATCACAACCATTACTGAGTAGCTGGAGACATGGACGACACCATCCCTAGGGATATTAAAATATTTACTGATTCCCTGCACAACTCTCTGATCCCCTCAACCTATGAAACACCAATTTAAACATATTTTCTCTGCCCTATTCAATATGCATTTGCATTGCAAACGGTCTTGCATTTGTGAAAGTTAGAGCTATTGGCACTGTAAATGACAATGTTTTACTTATTTTGTTTGTTTGCAGTGGAGTGAGCCTGTAGAAAAAATGTGCACTCTATACCATATTATAGTAAAAAAAAAGAAGACACACAAGTTTCACGAAAACTGTCAATGACATAGGGTTGACTTTCTCCTATATAATACTTCATTGGTAAATCTAACCAGGGATTTAAGAGCTATATAATTGCTCCACACTAGGTTAAGGCGGTGCTGATTTCGGCCATTATGCAGAATGCACCAGATGTGAAAGGTAAGCTTTTAATTTGCTGAGCCACCTTGCTGCTTAACTTGCTGAGCCACCTTACAGCTTAACTCATTGACTGGGCTGCAGCTTTTCCCCACTTTAGAACACTGGTGCTTCGTGCACGAATCTTGTTCTGCTGTGGAGGTCTCTCAATTGCTACCTTCCACAAGTAGCTTAGAGCACCGATACCCAATATGTTTGTGCGCTTTACAAAAAGTGTGCTTTCTTAATCAGGTAGAAAACATCGACCTTTTGAGAAAATAAACAGCATTTAACGAGACATGATTATTTTTGCCTCACGGAAGAACATTTGCCGGAGACGGGAAACGGCCTTTACAACGAAGCCGTTTCCCCGAAATCTTTAACCACGCATGCAGTACAACGCATGCGTGGTTACCACTAATGCCTTTACCACGCATACCTTTACTACGATGTTTGTAGTAAAGGCATATGTGGTAAAGGTAAAAAGAAAAAAAGGGGTGCTTGGGGGGGTTTCCCCCCCAAATAAAACAACTCACCATAAGTCACGTCGGCGTCAGCGTCGTTAATGAGAAATCGGAAAAAAATGCCATTTCTCTTAACGACGTATGACGTCACCACGCAATTATTCGAGGTAATGTTTATCCGTGGTAAACGAATTCCGTTGTAACGCATGCGTGGTAAAGGCATGCGTTGCAACGGAATTCGTTGTATCATCATATATTCCCGGAGACAGATGAAAACGTGAATAGAAACACGAATATTCATAAAACGAATTGTATGGCTTTATAAAACAAGAAATGTGGTGGGAGGGGTGAGGGACTGGGACAGGCGTAGTGGGAGAGGCTGAATGTGGTGCAAAATACAGAGCTGCCAACTTAGGGACTGCGGACCCGGGTTCGGGTCTCAGCATCGGCTCTCATCGATCGTAATAACTAAAATTAAAAACACGGAAGGAGGGGGGACAGACCTGCTCTCCTCAATCGTAATAAATGAAATCAAAAAATGTGGGGCAACATACAGAGCTGCCAACAAATAAAATAAGAACAGTAACACAGAATTTCCAAAATTACTCTGATTACTCCATTGTAATTAAAATTACTCCCAGGCCTACTCTCAATACAAGACGAAGAGGGGAAAATTGTATGAGCAGATGGATCTACTCTGAAGTAACCATGAGCTATAGATTCAAGCCAATCCACTTAAAATACATGCAACAATATATATTGCAACCCGAGGAAGCAGCGCAGAGTTGAGCCATCATTTTCTAGTAATTCAAATGACGTGTTGGGCCACGTTCAAGCTGATGTCAGGTCAGACATACCAAATGTGTTGTGATTTATTTTTTAGAATAGCCTGCAGTAGGAAATAAATCAGTTAACACTATCACCTTGGTACTTTGTGACCAATATTAGATTTGGCACTGTGGGTAATCTGATCACAATCGAATGTCTTCGAATTTGGGCTCATAACTCACCTAGTGTGAACTTTTTTTTTTTTTTACCAGAGTTTGCTTTTTCGCCATTAACAATTGGATGCAAATAAATAAAGTCAAATAAACCCACGAAAAATGAAGCCATCAATATTTAGAAAGAAACAAAGCAAATATATTCACTTAGGCTTGATTATCACATTGCAGAACATAATAAAAATCAAACATGTGACATATGAATCATGTGTGTTCAGAATTTTGATTAATTGTTTAGCACATGTAACTCAAGCAGGAGAATGCCAAGGATAGAAAAGACACAAGGCCTTATTTATGAAGGCCTGTGTCACTTTTGTGCCGCGTTACGTCACGTTTAGTGATGCAGCGGCAGCATAAATGATGCGCCATGTTGCGTCACTTTGCAAACCCATGCGCTATATTATACTTGCGTCAGGTATAACGTATGCAGGGTGGGCGTTCCCCCGCAAAAAAGGGTCACAGGAGGGGCGCAGGGAAATCTATGAGATTTAGCTGCATCACTTCTAGGATGCCAATGTGCCAAAACCTTACGCCTACCTCATGGCTGGTGTAAGGGTGACGCAGGCCCTTTCACATGGAGCTTGCCCCCATGTGAAAGGAACATTGCTGGAGTTGCATCATGCTTCCGACATAACACCAGCAATGCGCCACTTTTGCGACCACAGACATTCCTTGTGACATGATGCGTCATACTGTAGTCATAGTCATAGTCAAATCCTTTATTCGATCAAATACAAATGATCATAAAAGTACACGATAAACATACTATTTTCAGTATTCATTATCATTTTAAGCAATAAAATAGTTCATATCATCCATAATTAAAAATTAAAAACAATCAAGGCTTTGCCATATTATAAAACCAGTCATTACCCTATCAGGTCCCAAATGTTCTAAAATAATTATCAAGTGGCAAACCCAGTGATTAATGATATCTCCCTCTTTTTTCTTTTTTTCATGCAGGCCCATAGGAACAAAGCTAGCGAAAAACATATCAAGGGGTCAGATAAGATTTTAAAAAAATATAGTGCCACCCCCCATTGATTAAAATTAATTTTCCTTAATAGCGGTTTTAGGTAGTCATTCCTTTCCTTCTGATATAGCCTGCAAAAAAAAAACTATGTGCAAATCAGTTTGTTTTGACAATTTGTCACATTGGCACAAAATTAGATCAGCATGATTATATGTTTTATCAGGGTAACCTAACATGAGTGGGAGTATGTTCAATCGAAACCTCAACAGTATAAATCTATGTTGTGCGTTAGTGACATCTGCCAAATAAAAAATACCTCTCTCTGTCACTGGGGGGTTTGAGCGAAAGGTTACAACTGCATGCTTCTCTCTACGGTGTTCCCTTCTCTCATAATTCACCGACTTCAGAAACATGCATTTAATCTTTTTCTTTGAAACCTTTCTACATGAAGATGGATCCTTAAACAGTTGAGAAAGGCCAATTTTATTCAAGAGTGTTTCTACATAACCCAACCATCTGGACATCCTGCAATTATCCATGTTGAAACAATTCTTTATTATTGTTTGCGTCAGTGGCTCTGTATCCCTCAGCCAGATTGAGTGCCCCAGGAGGTTGGGGGGCCAGTTGATTTGTATCTGAGGTGTGAGGGAGGCCCAATTCTAAATGTAAAATAACATAGTTAGAGGCAGAGACGGGGAGGCCCACTAAGGATATAAAAAACAACTAATTTTCAATAGTTTGGAGTGCGCCCTTGTCTACAGTGCCCCACCCTCCAACCCCATACGTTCCTGCTGCCTTAACTTTGGCCTGATAAATATTTCTTATCGGTAAGAGAGGTCTAGCACCTAATTTTTTAGCGAATGATTTTACAGCAGAAAGGCTTCTTTCCATTACACCCTTTCTTCCTTCTACTAACCTTGACGACGATAAGTCCTTGTCAAAGAGAACCCCCAAATAGGGGAAGGAGTCAACCACCTCTATTCTCTCCTCCACATGTAAGTAGGGAGTTCTAAATCTTTTCCTTGCTCCCACTATAACTGCAAAGGACTTAGTGTGATTTACCCTCAGATCTATTGAGTCCATGAAGGATACATAGAAGGAAGTTGAAGAACGCGCCCCATCCTGGCGATCAACACCGCATCATCTGCATATGCCAGAATAGGTAGGAGTGGCAAATTAAATATGGCAACGTCTCTTGTAATTTTGGTGAGAGCATTTTCTACTCCATTTGTATAAATGGAGAAGAGAAATGGAGCAAGGACGCATCCCTGCCTTACTCCTCTGGCGATTTTAAAAAAGCATGTGCAATCCCCGTTTTTAGTGTATCGGACCGAAGCCGTGGCATTGGAGTACAGCTGTCTAATAAAATGTAATATGTCTGGGTCAACCCCCATTTCCCCCATTATAGTCTATAGCTTTTCATGAACCACACAGTCGAACGCTGCCGACAGATCCATGAAAGACATGTATATTTTCCCCTCCTTCATCCTGGTATATTTTTCTGTTATAAGTGCCAGATTCAAGCACTGGTCTCCGGTGCCCCTTCCCCGTTGGAATCCATATTGGGTCTGGATTAAGATGTTGTTTTCCTTGGCCCATCCCTCTAACTTAGAAAGGAGGAGCCGGCCCATACGTTTTGCTGTTGTGTCCAGCAGGGAAATTGGCCTATAGTTTTTTGGATCTGCTCTGTCCCCTTTTTTAGGTCTCCTGGCGTTTAACAGCGCGTCAGCGCTGTGCCTGCCAGGAGATCTTTTGTTACTGACTCTGCTTCCCAGGAGACAGCACCTGCCGCGCGCATTTCGCAAAAGGCGATCGGCGCAGGCCACGCGCGCGCGAACGCGCTCGCCGTGGCTGTCTCCTGGGAAGCGCAAGCATACCCAGGCACACCTCCCCCTGCACGCATGCGCAAACACGCACACATACACGCACGGAGAGACATCCCCCCCCTCCCCCCCGCCGTTGCACACACAGACACACACACACGCACACATACAGGCATCCCCCCCTTCCCCGCTCACCGGCACTCCGGACAGTTGCAGCCTCCGACCGCGGGGCTCTCCCATCGCGTCACCACTGCTCCTCGGCTCCAGGCACTCCGTGGGCGCGGGCTTCACAAAACGGAAGTCCCGCCCCCACCATAGGTTTCGTTTTTGGGAGTGCGCGCGCAGTAGCGTCCTCCGCCGTGTCAGCTGCTCAGCGTTTTCAGTAAAAGGTGCACTTTTTTGCAATTTATAAACTGCAGATTATATCAATTTTGTTAAATGAAACATTAAAGATTGCAGCCCAGTTTTTAAATTACCACTTTGTAAGCTTTGAAAAGTTCTTATCTGTGTTTATTTCTTAATTAGGATTTTGGCGTGCATGGAACAGAAAACCGAAAAGTAGCTTCAGAGCGATGTTTTTTTGTAGCAAGAAATGCAGTGCATTAGTCTGCTATTTAGTGCGTAGCGTGTTGACTTTGCGGGTGGGTGGAGTGGGAGGTGGAGGGGAGGGATCACAGTTCTGGCGCTTTGAAAAAGGCCATAAATATATAAAGTAAACAAGAAAACAGCCAACAAGTGTTCCGCTCTGCGGTCTGGAAGCTTTGTAGAGCTTTTTCAAGGGTTGAAATGTTTCTGGTGGTTTTATGTCTGTGCCAGTAATAAGTCCAAATTTGGAGAGACGGTTTTGTGTGGCAAGTCTGGTTATTAGCCTCGACAACCGTACATGGGGGATCTCTGGCTTGACAGTGTTAGTTAGTATTCGAAAGACTACTGCAGGAAAAGCTATTAAAACATGTCAATCATGTCTGCTGAATAGAAAGACGGCAGTGTCCTGTGCATTCATTGTGTGTGCGAGTAATACAAGCCACAATGCTACCATGACGGTAAAGTAATCCCCAGTGTCCACCCATGAGAGGTGAGCTGCCGTATGGCTTCGTGTGGCTGCTTGTTGCTTTTACTGTTGTAAGTGTGGTCCATGCTTTTTCAAGTGACCCTACCACCTGCTAGAAGCCACCTGTCAGATCTTGGAGCATGCCTGTATCTGACCCTCTTCTACAATAGAAGGCTTTGGCTAACATCACTTCGAGTGAGGCCGTTTTTCAAGGAGGACTTACACATTCAAAGTAGTTTCCTTCAGTGCCAGGGAGTACAATGGAAATATTTTCTTTTTTAGACGAAAAATGTTTTTAGCCTATATATGTATTTGTGTGTGTTTGTGTGTGTGTGTGTGCGTGCGCGTGTGTGTGTGTGTGTGTGTATGACAAGGGCCCCTCCAGGTTCTCCAACAATTGTTTTAAAAAAAAAAAGTCAAAACAAGCCTAGACAAAGCCAAAAGACTGGCAGCCAACACCAGGTCTGTTTGCTTTGCCGATGCTTGTTTATATTTTCAAAGTCCTTCCTTCAAGGGGCTGTTTGTTTTGCGGTTCAGTGGCCCGGAAGCTGTGAAAACTGCAGAGTGCAATACAGCATAAATCTCTTAACCCGTAATGTGTATGCGAAAGAAGAGTATCTCGCGCTCGTCCGTTGGTTACTTGAGTGATTGGTGACCGGCTGAACTCATTTCCCATTGAGTAGCTGCTCGGAAGCTCCTCGGCTGTTGCTGATGTCATGAGGGACTGTAGTGTCTTGTGCACGGCTTGCAGAAGCGACTGGTGTCTGCTTTGTTCTGCAAACGTACCGAAGGCATTCTAGTAAACTGTTCTCTGCAAGCCAAATTCGTCATGTTCTAATGTCACGTTGATAAATGGCTCTAAAACACGCATTTTTTTTTTTTGCACCAAAACTCTTCACGGATTTCTCCCTCCAAGCGTGTAAATATGACAATAGTTCCATTTAGTTTTTTGGGACATTTCCCCCTGACACCATAATCAGCAGTACGTTTAGCTAAAATTGGTAAAGTCTAAATGCATTCATTATTTGTCGCAATAAAAATTGGTCATTACCGTTTAGTTTACTTCTGCATCAGACTGCCTAAGCTATTAATTGCTGCTCATGTTATCAATAGAAATGGGCAGTGGGTCGGCCTCATCAACCCATGGGGCTCTTTTGCGTAAGCCCCCTTCAGCCATTGCGCCAGGAAAGTGTCTGACAAATGTACATAAGCTATTGCCATTATAAATTACAATAACTTTTATTTAAGTATTAATTATTAAAAAAAAATAAAAACCATTGTTATTTGTAATATCAATACATGTAAGTCACGTAAATACAACACATATTGCATTACAAATGCTATAGGTGTCACATTTGCGAAAGTGAGAACTATTGGCATGGTAAATGACAAAGCTATTAATTTCGCTATTTTCAAAAACAAAACTTAAATAAAAAATTTGCCATTTACAATACCAATAGCTCAAACTTTCCTAATAGGAGACCTATTGCATTCCGCCGTGTCTGTCTCCTGGGAAGCGCCAACATTTACAGGCACACCTCTCCCTGCACGCATGCGCACACAGAGACACACACGAGCACACCTACACACACGCACGCACACACACATACAGAGACCCCTCGCCGTCGCATACATACATACAAGCGCACCCCCCCAAACCCCACTTACCGCCAATTCTACACTTCTGCAGCCTCCGCGGGGCTCCCCCTCGGCCAGGGGAGCCCCGTGTCACCAGCACTGCTTCCTCTCCATGGGTGCGTGCGCGGGCTTCCGAGGACGGAAGTCTCGCCCCACGTAAGTCACGCCCCATGCAAGGTTTCTGTTTCGCGCTATAGCCTGATCCGACCCAGGGGAGGGCTCAAGCAGCGTGGAGAAGTATGTCGTCGTGACACAGCAAGGCAGGATTCACCTGCCGTGCCTCCAGAAGGGGGGTGGGGGGGCATATGGCAGCGGGCAGGGCCAGCTAGATCTGCCAGTGGCAGCTTCTCCTGGTGAATTGCATTGGAAATCTGCCTTTATTGTAAATGCCACTGACTGGCACAGGATTCGCAATCCAAAGACGTGGAAATACATTCAGAATATTGTTTAATTGAAATCCGCTCCGTGTGTTATGTTTTTTGGAGCACGTCTCCTTCTGAGGTTATCAGAATTTTGTCAGTGGAAATTCTAGCAACAGTTTTCTTTTAATCAGTAGGCCACAGATAAAGGCAGACCGTCTGTCCATTTGACCTGACATCTGTAACCCTAGGTGACATTGATCCGGTGCTGCCCTGTGAAATTTCGAGTTTTGGTCGGATGATGTTGCTTGATATTTGTGGAGGTTCCTGCGGCGACGTTGTGCAGCTTCTGTGAATCTAGGTCAAATTGGATAAGTGCTGCCAGGTTGTAGATGTGCATGCAGGCCGGGTGCTCCTATGTAGTACTTCTGGATGTTAGCTGGGTGCTCCCAAGTGTTAGTTGTTGATAAATCCAAGTGCTAGTTGTGTACATTGCGGGTACTTCCATGTAGTAGCTGTGACTTAGTGCGGTGATGCTATGTGATAGTTATGTATATTGGCAGGGTAGGCCATGTTGTGAATGTTGGTCCGTTGCTACCATGTGATTGCTGTGGATATTGACAACTGCTGTGGCATTCATAGTTGTGGCTATTGGCCTAGTGGTTACGTATGCTAGTTGGGGTTGTTTGAGTGGTAATTCTATGTAGTTTGAATGTTGGTCTGTTGCTACCATGTGACTGCTGTGGATATTGACAGCTGCTGTGCATCCGTAGTTGTGGATATATTGGCCAGGTGATTACATGTGGTAGCTGTGGTTGTTTAAGGGGAGATGCCATGCAGTTCTGATTGTTGGTCTGATGTTACCATGTTGTTGTGAATGTTGTCAAGTGCTTTCATGTGAGTGTTTGCGGAACAATGCCATGTGATAGTTGTTGAAGTTAGCAGGGAGATTTCATGTTGCTGTGGATGTTGGGCGGGTGCTACATTTGAGTTTTTTTGTGTATATTGATTGGTGCTGCCACATCGTATTTGTGGAAATTGACTTTGTTACTTTGTGAATACCAGGACAATGGGGAAGAGTGCCTGTATTTCTGGATGCTGGTTGTGTACTACCATATGAGTGTGAATGTTGGCAGGATCTTCCATGTATTATTTGTGGATGTTAGCGGGATGGTGTCAAAAGGTAGCTGTGGATGTTGGATCAGTACATCCAAGTGGTACATTTTTATGTTTGATGGGTAATCTCATGTAGTAGTTGTGGATGTTGGCTGGAACACCATGAGTAGTAATTTTGATATTTGTTAGGTGACCGCTTTGTTTTTTTAAATATAGATATTGGTCATAAATCCAAGCATGCCTGTCCTTTTAAGGCCTCATTATTTTTTTTACCTGTGAGAGGTAAAGGGGAGCCCCCAGAGCCGCTCACATTCCCCAGCGCGGCTCGCTGTCAGGAGCGGGGACGGTGGGGCAGGAAAATGCACCCAAGCAAAACTCTATTGCTCGGTGCAGAGCTGTTCTCAGGCTCACTGGTAAGTGGGGATCATTCCCATGGCCTTTGGCAAAATGGCAGGCGGGATCGTCTCAACGCGAGTTTAAGCTATTGGCATTGGAAATGACAATGCCTTTCATTTATGTTTTAAAAACCAAAACATAAATAAAAGGCCTTGTCATTTGCAAATCATCTTTATACAACAATTCAGAGTTTGATAAAAAATTAATGTAACACATTGTAATATACAATGCCAATAGCTTAAACTTTAAAGCTGGGAGACCTATTGCATTGTAAATGCTTGTTTATAAATTGGGACGATTACACCTGTGGACCAAGACTGTGGGGGACCTACTCGGACTATACTATTCATAACATTCATCAATAGGGGTGCCCATAGCTCTTTAGTTCCTTGAAAAAAATCTACTGGGCCACCATTTGGTCCTTACTTCCATGAGTGAGAAGGAAAGGGGAGCCTGATGGCTTGTTTCCATATTAACAGGTGGTGTTTGGGGCTCTATACTTAAGTCAAAGATGTTCTCAAAATGGGCTACCCATGCTTTCTCATCTATGTTGTTATCTGATTTAGGATCTACAGGATTTTTAAATGCGGTGCATTTACTAATCTACAGAAGTCACAGGTATTGCACATTTTTGCTGCTTTGTTGTGATCCTCCCACATTTCTTCTTTTATAGCCTTCTCTCTATTTCTCCTAGTGAGTTTATATGTAGCCCGCAGTCCCCTGATTTCGGCTGGGATTCTGGGTCTGCCTTTCAAGGCGTGCAGTAAGGCTCTCCTTGCTTTTGTACAAGGGGAATCAAACCAGCCCCTATCGGGTCTCTTGTTTGTTTCTTTTATACGTATAAGAGACAGTTTTACCTTCTGTAGGAGATCACTAAAGGCCTTCACAGTTTCTCCTGCTTCAGCCTCTGAGTCTACGCAAATTACTATCTTGCTCAGTGTAATTAATATTGTTTCTGCAGTCAGTTTAGGTTGATCAACGTAGGCCCATTTTAATTGTATGCCATTCCTTCTTGCCACTATTGGAGTATCAACATTTTAAATATGTAGGGGTACCCCTATAGATACTTTTATCCGTAGTGATAAAATGGCATGATCGCTAAAGGTTGTAAATTGATTTGGCGACCTGCTGGCTCTAGAGCTAATAGGAGCAGTAATCAACATATAGTCAATAGTTGACTCTAGGCCATTTCTTTGGAAGGTTCCTGCCATGTTACCTGATGATAGTTCTAGATCACCCATCATTACCATATTTCGCGATGTTAGCATCTTGTTTAAACAATTAACATATTCGTTGTGCGCAAAGTGATTTATAATGTTGCCCCCCAAATCCTCTAAGCCCCATATAGGGGCTACATTGTATTTGCAGGGATATATATTAAGGTCTCAAACCCAAACAACATTAAAAGCATAGTTTCTACTATTGCCCGTGAAGTGTTCTAAAGCCTTATCAACCTCACCAACAATAGCATGTCTATTTGGCCCGAACTCATTGTGATAGGTATTAATGGGAATTTGCCTAGCCTAGGTGCTGGTAAGTTCCGATTCTATTAAGAAATCGGAGGCGAGGATTATGCCTTATTTCTCCGCTTTTATTTTTACAGCAGCGAAAATAACAACAAACCACATTTCCCATGAACACTTGGGAAAGGTAAAAGGAAGTCCAACAGCAATAGTCCTTCTTCGCTGACAGCACCCCTGTCAGTCCTGATAGTACTACTTCAGTCATTCCTCATCCTCTTTCTTCGCGCGATGCACCTGTGGCGAATTTTCAGGCATTTTGCTTGGAACCATCATTTCCTGCAAAAGAGGTAGTGTCAGAGGCTGAGCTCGACCGAATGGTGTCACACAACACTAGGCACACCAACTGTGACCAGAGTTAACCAATCACCAGAACAAATAATCGCCATGAAAAGATTACTTACAACAATACGGGGAGGGTCCACTTCACCGAAGTCATTGGGAGAGATAATCCTCGCCTCCGAGTCCTTAATAGAATTGGAACTTACCAGCACCTAGGCTAGGCAAATTCCCATTCTATGGCAGGACCGGAGGCTTCGGATTATGCCAGTTCAAAGCTTGTCAACAACTAGCCTTGCCACCTCAACTACTGGCTTAAAATAGTACCTCTTAAAAGTCAATTCCGAGGACCAATCAGTGGCCCGCATCAGATCCTCCAACCGTGCCCCTAGGGCAAAAGCTTGAGAAGCCATTGCACCCCTTGCTGATTGCGCACCAAACTGCTTTGTGTCTATACCAGCTTCCTGCATCAGCCAACGTACCCATCTGCCGATCGTTGGGGAGGAAACTGCCTTGTACGGCTTGCGTAGCGCAATGTGTAGTTGCCTTTCGCCCGGAGGGCAAGACACATCAGTCATTTCTTGTAAGCACGGAGGCACTGAACTAAACACAGCTTAGGGGAGTCAGGAAACGCTGGGTATGAAATTACCCTTGTGTTAGACTTCGTCCTTCTGCTCACTGTGAAGGATACCCCATCCAGGGAAAAAACTCTGGCAGAAAAGTCCAAGGCACTTACGTCCGAGACCCATCTGCAGGAGACTAAACACAACAACATCGCCAACTTGGCCGTTAACTCCTTACGGGAGAGGAACCTATTTGGTTGCCAAGAGAGCAACAGGTTTAAAACTCTGTTCACGTCCCATAGGACAGAATATTGCGGCTCCGGTGGAAGCGATAGACGGATTCCCCTAAGGAGACGGCACACCAAGGGGTGTTTGCCAATGGGTGAACCCTGCACTGTCGCATATCCAGCCGAGATTGCGGATCGGAAGATATTAATTGACCAATAGGCCAGCCCGTACTTCGCCAAACTCGCCAAGAAATTAAGGACATGGACTACATCTGCCCCCACGGAATCGACACCCCGTCGCAAACACCAACGATGCCATCGGTGCCAGGCTGATCTGTATCTCTTTGTCGTGCTATCCGACCATGCCTTGGAGAGCAAGTTCTCAGCCTTTCCCAAAAGACCCAGGAGCGTCCAGCGACGCCGGAGATCCTCCAGGCCATTAGTCTTAACGTTCCGTCTTGGACTAGACGATGAGGAACGAGATCCAGATTGAGAAGGATGTGAGGAGAGTGGGGGAGTGGGATTGGAGAATCCCAGGAAAGTTCCAGTAGAACCCGAAACCAAACTTGAGACCTCCACAGCGGGGTGATCAACACCACCTCCGCTTGTTGGCGACGCAGGAGCGCCGATACCCTTGTGATCATAGAGCATGGGGGAAGGCATAGCCCTGTTCCCCCTGCCAGTCCTGGAGGAACGCATCCAGCGCCTCCACCAGAGGGTCCGGCCGCCAACTGAAAAATCTCGGTAGCTGATAATCTAGTCTTGATGCAAACAGGTCCACTGAGAATGGAGACCTGGGGATCCAGTTTCCACACGCTAGCATCCAGAAGATGATGGGAGTGGCAATTTGCCACCTCGTTCTCCCAACCCAGCAAGTACTCTGCTGTAACCGAAGTCTGGATGTCGAGACAAAAATGCAAGAAATCCCCGTTTAGGTTCGCTAACATTCTGGACCTGGTCCGGGAAGATGATTGATGTAGCAGACTGCAGAAACGTATCCATCCTTAGTAGGACACACAACTGCACTCTGTCCTTCGTCCAACACTGAACTGCGATGGAACCCGCCAGCAACTCCAAGCAGTTGATGTGTAATGACTGCTCTTAAGTGGACCAGGCGCCACCGGTGGAAAACTCCCCGCACCGGGCCTCCCACCCGGAGCGACTGGCGTCGGACTCGATAACCATATCTGGGGCGGACCTGAAAATCGCACGGCTGTTCCAGGCTTCCATGGGCGTAAGCCACCACCTTATTTCATCCCGTACTTCGTCCGACAAGGGGATCAACTGAGAATAGGTCATTCCGCGTCTGAGGTGATAGGCCTTCAGGGCGTTGCATGGCTCGGTAATGTAAGGGACCGCGAAAAAGCACCTGAATGGAAGAGGCGAGCAGCCCCAGCAGGCCCGCTAGCTGGCACAAAGAAATCTGACTCTTCACCAAAGTCTGATGTAACTCGTGTCTGATCTTCGCCATCTTCCTGGCGGGAAGACTCAGATTAGATGCCACCGAGTTGATGTTGAAACCCAAAAATGTTGGGCACTAGACGGGGGACAGCAGGGACTTCCGTTCGTTGATTACGAAACCCAAACCTTGAAGGATGCTGACTGTGGTCTGCAACTGGGACATCAACCTCTGAGGACATTGATCCAAAAGCAGCATTTCGTCCAAGTAGACGATCATTCTCACTCCCCTCACCCTGAGGAACTCCACCATAGGCCGAAGGACTTTTGTGAAGCACCACGGCGCGGAGGATAGACCGAAAGGGAGTGTGGTGAACTCGTAAACCTGACCTTCCCACCTGAACAGCAAATAACGGTGATGAGAGGGAAATATAGGCACCGTCCGGTACACGTGCTTCAGGTCTAGCCTGACCATCCAATCATTCGGTCCCAAAACGCCCTGGAGGAGGTGAATGCCTTCCATTTTAAAATGGCGGTACACCACCCACACGTTGAATTCCTTCAAGTTGATAACCGGGCGCTTGCCATCGTCGACTTTGTCGACCAAATAAAGATTGCTGACAAAACCTTTGGGATGCTCGGCTGAAACGCAAATCACCTCTTTTTGCAGGAGGGCGCAAACCTCCTCGCGCACCAACTCTGTGTCGGGCTTCGAAAAGGAAATGGGCCGGTGGCGATGTAGATGACAAGGACTGCCATGGAACTCAAGCCGGAAGCCCTGGACCGTCTGTAGCACCCACGCATCACTGGTGAGGGTAACCCAAGCTGGGAAGAACTGCACCAATCGCCCCCCCCACATGCAAGCTCGCCAAAGGCAGCACACTCACCTCGTCCAGCACCCTGATGCTGTCCTCTTTGATGGCCACGGCCATGGAACTTCTGGGCTCTTGTTGGATAGAAGTTATTGAACCTGGCGTTGTCCTGGGCCTGAACGCAGCCGGAGCCTCGCCCCCTGTCGGAGCTGTTGAAGCGACCGAACGAGCAGCCCCTGCCACGTACGGCCCTATCGAAAACCTGAGGGGTGAACACCTTCCGGATGTTGGCTTGCGCCCTGCCAAGGGAGGTGAAAGTAGCCACGAATTTCCCCAACTCCTTGACGAAGGGGTCACCGAACAACCCCCTTGGGCCACCGCTCCAGCCATGGATGAGGCGAGATCCCCCAGCTTGGGATCCACCTTGATCAGGAGTAACCTTCTCCGTTCTATCGAAAGTGAGCAGTTCGCATTTCCGATGAAGACTACTGCGCGCTGCGTCCAATTGTCAGGACCTTTGGGGAAATCACATCCCCGTCACTTTGGCCTCCTTAGCCATGTCTAGGATTTTAGTGACTGGCCCAACTGCATCAAGCAGTTTTTCCTGTCATGCACGCCAGGACCGGTCTATCCCCTTTTTCGGCTCCCTCACAAACTTGGCCAGGAATGTCGCCATCTTTTGATCTATCTCGGGCGTGAGAGCGACCTTCCCTTCCAGTGTAGGGCATCAACATTCCGCCCAAAAGCAGCTGCGGGCATTCTTATCTAAGGGCTTACGTAGGCGGGCCACCACATACTGGGCCACCTTATCCCCAGGAACCCAGTCTGAGGACCTCAGGTGGACTATATCATCCGGGTCCAGCATGTCAGAAGGCCCCGAAGGGGCAGGGACCGGGACCCAGGACCTAGAGGAGCATGCTTCCTCATCTGTATCTGGGGAATCTCCGTCGTCTAGGGTGTCAGGAGTTATGGGCCTGGGAGATGGAAGGGGCCCCTCTGCAGGAGCTGGTGGGGTGGGATTAGAAGGCGGTTGTGCCACAAATGCACTCTTAAAACGGGCAAAGGCCTCCGTATCAACCCCTTCAACACAAGGCTTCTTAGGAGGTGGAGGGGATGAAGCAGGAACTGGGGGAGGGGCAGGGGTAGTGGGAATGAAAGCAGCCAATTTTGTGTATGCCTCCTCCATTCGGGCTGACAGGCATTGTTCCACGGGCCCTATGGCCTGATCTACAGCCCTGTAGACAGAATCGTCCACCGCCTGGTAAAAATCATCATCCCAGGGGAGGTAGCTCAGTGGGTCCTCCTCCTGGTATTGATTCTGTTCCCGCTGCATGATGAGTTACAGTAGGCCCCGCAGGGACAGAAGGGCCAGGCAGCCTGTGTGCAGTAGCACAAGGTTTAAATATATATTGCCCTGAATAGGCGTAAATTTGGAGTTGGGAGGGAGCCCAGGCGAATGTAGGTGGCCAGAGGCGCACAATCAACGGGTAGAGCCCCAGGGACACTCCAGCCCTTCTTTATCCTAGGGCAAGCTACCCGGGACTGTGTCCCTGCAAACACACACACAGTACCAATTACGACCCCACAGGGTGTTTCAAGGGAAAAGCAGTTACTGAGCCAGAGGGTGTTCAGGCAAAAAATAAGGAAATTACAGACCTCACAGGGAGTAGAACCGAGTGGCTGGGAGCAGGCAACCTCAAGGGATCAGCGCCAGTGAGGAAATTCCGAAATTTTGCGCTCCCACTCGCTCTGCTCGCCGAGGTGAGAGTCTGCCCCCTGGTGGTGGGAGGACCACGCCGCACCTACAATGGGCCGAAATTTGCGTTAGGTACGCTTGCAGCGTTCCGCGATTTGTAGGGAATCTGTAAATGAACAAACATCACCGCGAGTCAAAACCTCAAGAAATATGCCCAATAAAACACTCCCCACCCAAGGAGATAAGTGAAAATGCGACTTAACTTGATGCTGGACAGCAAAGAAAGAGGATGAGGAATGACCGAAGTAGGACTATCAGGACTGGCTGGGGTGCCGTCAGTGAAGAAGGACTATTGCTGTTTGACTTTCTTTTTCCTTTCCCAAGTGTTCATGGGAAATGTGGTTTGTTTTTATTTTCGCGCTGCTGTAAAAATAATAGCGGAGAAAGAAGGCATAATCCAAAGCCTCCGGTCCTGCCATAGAATTAAAACCCATCTACCTTCTTGGTGTATCTCCAATGTACGAATATGGAAGTTAGCATTTGGGGATTCAAATTTTATTACCTTCCCTGGGAAATTGTTTGGGATCAAAGTCGAAATACCCCCCTTAGCCCTTCCTGAAGATGAAGGTTTAGCTGGGGTTTGATAAGAGAAATACCCATTTACATAAATTGGGTCAGTTGACCACGTCTCCTGAAAGCATGTGATGTCGTGACCTTGCCATATTTTTAACCAATTTTCCTCACTTCGGTTTTGGGTAGTGCCAGCCACATTCCATGAGGCCATCTGAAGGACCATTTTGGTAGCCCCCCTTTGTGGCTCGGGTGAGTAAGAGATCATTTCAATAGGACAAGCCAAATTAGCCTGGTTCTCACAGTTAGCTTGAGAGTTTTGTGGGGATGGATGCAGTCAATCACGCACTTCAAGGCCAGTCAGTGGGGCAAATCGATTCTCAAGGGTTAAGCTTTGCACCGTAGAAGAACCCTCTGGGGTCTTCCTAGCCTGATTCTCCCTCTGAGGTAAATTGCTCCTTTGGAGTAGCAGGGAAAATGGTTTATAAAAATAACCTAGCGGTAACACAACAATTTCAGAATTCTTTAGAGTGACATTACCTAGCTGTAAATATGATGCATCATTGGTGTCGCAAGGAGGGCGCACTGAGAAGTGTCACATCACTGCTTTCCTGCAGCAATGCGCCACTTCTCATAAATGAGATCCACAATATTCACGAATGCAGCTATTCAGCAAATTAAAGTAACACCCAATGGAAACATTTTCATATATATATATATATATTTTTATTTTTTATTTTTTATTTTATTTTATTATTTTTTTTTTTCAGGGCGCGATAACTGAGCATAGGAAGACTGATTGTCTATATATCACTTAAACTCTGAACTTTTCTTGAGGACTCATGAATGGAGTGTAATGAGTCGTGAGTTTTGAAGGCACTATAGGCGCCAACATACGACAATGTACGAGAATGTACATTATAAAGTACTGGGTAATTTCAATGATTGATTTTGTAAATAACAGGAGTATAATTCTCAATTGAACCCAAGCATCTGTACTATATACTTGTATTTAATGCAGCGTGAATATTGATTTACATTTTGTTTGGACCACTATAAGATAGCTGCCGTGTAAGCACATTTAAAATGACTAGTTTAGTGCCTTCTTTTATGTTGTTATGCATTGGATTGGGAACACGTGACAGATGGTCACCATGTTTTGTTTAAATAATGTTGAAAACAAACGCCAGTTTACACTGACGAAGGCGACAACGCCGAAACGCGTTTGTAAGCTGACCTTATCTGCAGAGAAATATCTATAATAAAATACTTGGCGAACCCACGATGTACTGGCTTTGAGTCCCCCCAATTGTGGAAAAACCCCGAGGACTGGGAGATTCCGGTGTTTTAAATATATATATATATATATATATCCCAAGACACACGGTCCTCGCTCCCGGAACCGTTCCACAATTAAGGGCACTCACAGCACTTTCACGTAGTTTATCAATGCCATAGTTTATTTTAGGCGCTGCACAATCGTATCAACAAACGCGTTTCGGCGTTGCCGCCTTCGTCAGTGTCACACTGACGAAGGCGGCAACGCCGAAACGCGTTTGTTGATACAATTGTGCAGCGCCTAAAATGGCATTGATAAACTACGTGAAAGTGCTGTGAGTGCCCTTAATTGTGGAACGGTTCCGGGAGTGAGGACCGTGTGTCTTGGGATATTTACGTACCTCACCGTGCGGTAAGGAGGCACCCGAGGCAAAGAGGAGCGACAGGTGGTGAAAAGGAGTAACTGAATATATATATATATATATATATATATATATATATATATATATATATATATATATATATATATATATATATATATACACTCTTCTTTCTACAAGACCGATTTGGATCTCCAACCCTCGTGGATAGAAAATATATCCTCAACTGTTAATCACTGAATATATAATTTAATGCAAAAAAAATCTGCATACTCAACTGTACATAATTATTAGTCAGCACACGCACATTAGGTCAGGACGCTTACCCTCAAACAAACTCACCTCTTACTGTTATACTAAAAAAACCTATACGGTTCCACTTTTAATAGTCAGTGCAAATGTGTTTAGTAAAGATGCCCACAAGCGTAAACTCACTTCAACCTACATCCAATAATATTTGCAGAATGGCATTTCTTTCGGGTGCTGCTACTGTTCCTCTTTATGCTTCCTGTTTGAACACATTCATTTAACACGTCCGGAGCCCTGTCTTTCGACTTAAATGAGCTTGGAGTTGCCGTCTTAAAATGAAAACATTCTTGCTAAAATGCTGACTGAGGCAATAACATAGACCACTTTGAGTAGACACAGCGAACTTTCGTCAACCAAAAAATTGTAAATAAGATGACCAAGAGAACGCAGACCTCACCTTTGTCATGAAGACCATTGAGTGTTAGAAGTAATTTGTGCCTCCACTGGCAGAAATCTCCCGGTAAAAAAATCTGTGTTGAGTTCAGTTGGTGTCATGGGCGACGAGTGAGTTGTTTCGCTGCGAGGCAGCAGGAGATTAGGATGTGTGTAGCCTAAGCGGCAGGGACTGTCATACTGCTATTCATGTGTGGGAACCATAACAAAGAGCATGGATGATTGCAGGAATAAACTTGCTCTATTTCTACCCAATGTTCCATTTGGCTGGACATCAACCATTCTGGAGAGCAGGCCTTAAAAGATGTGGAGTCATGACATAGAGTTCTATGTTGATGAATGGTGGTGTTCTTTCTTAGGGAGGCTCGGGTTCTCATCACCTACCAATCTAACCTAGCAAAAAAACGATGGATTTGGGCCCAGATCTTTTGACTGGGGGAGTGTGTGACATTGATCCACATTCAGTCCATCATTTGTTGTTTTTGCAATTGCCGCCCTAAGTGCGCTGGGGATGCCCAGACGTGGGTCCCAGGCACTCCACACCACTTGGAGTCAAGCTAGCCGGGCTGAAGAGAGGTGTTACCTCGAAACCGGTCCGGTCCTCGGATGCTTGATTCCGTTCTGGGAAGGACATGGCGTTTGTAGTTCGGACTGGACTGTTCCCATGGGGCAACAGGGTCAGAGCTGATTTGCATATCGCCATTGTCTAACCCAGGGTGGTGTGGAGTGCAAAAAAACGATGGATTTGGGCCCAGATCTTTTGACTGGGGGAGTGTGTGACATTGATCCACATTCAGTCCATCACTTGTTGTTTTTGCAATTGCCGCCCTAAGTGCGCTGGGGATGCCCAGACGTGGGTCCCAGGCACTCCACACCACTTGGAGTCAAGCTAGCCGGGCTGAAGAGAGGTGTTACCTCGAAACCGGTCCGGTCCTCGGATGCTTGATTCCGTTCTGGGAAGGACATGGCGTTTGTAGTTCGGACTGGACTGTTCCCATGGGGCAACAGGGTCAGAGCTGATTTGCATATCGCCATTGTCTAACCCAGGGTGGTGTGGAGTGCAAAAAAACGATGGATTTGGGCCCAGATCTTTTGACTGGGGGAGTGTGTGACATTGATCCACATTCAGTCCATCACTTGTTGTTTTTGCAATTGCCGCCCTAAGTGCGCTGGGGATGCCCAGACGTGGGTCCCAGGCACTCCACACCACTTGGAGTCAAGCTAGCCGGGCTGAAGAGAGGTGTTACCTCGAAACCGGTCCGGTCCTCGGATGCTTGATTCCGTTCTGGGAAGGACATGGCGTTTGTAGTGCGGACTGGACTGTTCCCATGGGGCAACAGGGTCAGAGCTGATTTGCATATCGCCATTGTCTAACCCAGGGTGGTGTGGAGTGCAAAAAAACGATGGATTTGGGCCCAGATCTTTTGACTGGGGGAGTGTGTGACATTGATCCACATTCAGTCCATCACTTGTTGTTTTTGCAATAGTTTATTTTAGGCGCTGCACAATCGTATCAACAAACGCGTTTCGGCGTTGCCGCCTTCGTCAGTGTCACACTGACGAAGGCGGCAACGCCGAAACGCGTTTGTTGATACAATTGTGCAGCGCCTAAAATGGCATTGATAAACTACGTGAAAGTGCTGTGAGTGCCCTTAATTGTGGAACGGTTCCGGGAGTGAGGACCGTGTGTCTTGGGATATTTACGTACCTCACCGTGCGGTAAGGAGGCACCCGAGGCAAAGAGGAGCGACAGGTGGTGAAAAGGAGTAACTGAATATATATATATATATATATATATATATATATATATATATATATATATATATATATATATATATATATATATATATATACACTCTTCTTTCTACAAGACCGATTTGGATCTCCAACCCTCGTGGATAGAAAATATATCCTCAACTGTTAATCACTGAATATATAATTTAATGCAAAAAAAATCTGCATACTCAACTGTACATAATTATTAGTCAGCACACGCACATTAGGTCAGGACGCTTACCCTCAAACAAACTCACCTCTTACTGTTATACTAAAAAAACCTATACGGTTCCACTTTTAATAGTCAGTGCAAATGTGTTTAGTAAAGATGCCCACAAGCGTAAACTCACTTCAACCTACATCCAATAATATTTGCAGAATGGCATTTCTTTCGGGTGCTGCTACTGTTCCTCTTTATGCTTCCTGTTTGAACACATTCATTTAACACGTCCGGAGCCCTGTCTTTCGACTTAAATGAGCTTGGAGTTGCCGTCTTAAAATGAAAACATTCTTGCTAAAATGCTGACTGAGGCAATAACATAGACCACTTTGAGTAGACACAGCGAACTTTCGTCAACCAAAAAATTGTAAATAAGATGACCAAGAGAACGCAGACCTCACCTTTGTCATGAAGACCATTGAGTGTTAGAAGTAATTTGTGCCTCCACTGGCAGAAATCTCCCGGTAAAAAAATCTGTGTTGAGTTCAGTTGGTGTCATGGGCGACGAGTGAGTTGTTTCGCTGGGAGGCAGCAGGAGATTAGGATGTGTGTAGCCTAAGCGGCAGGGACTGTCATACTGCTATTCATGTGTGGGAACCATAACAAAGAGCATGGATGATTGCAGGAATAAACTTGCTCTATTTCTACCCAATGTTCCATTTGGCTGGACATCAACCATTCTGGAGAGCAGGCCTTAAAAGATGTGGAGTCATGACATAGAGTTCTATGTTGATGAATGGTGGTGTTCTTTCTTAGGGAGGCTCGGGTTCTCATCACCTACCAATCTATAAGGAGTTGATCTGTCTGCTCATGGTTGTCTGTCATTTGTTTAAAAATCCCTCCAGTTTCTGTCTAATGGTTGTGAACTTGTGTCTGGATACTCAGAGAGGAATGGTTTGCACTACATATAGAAACCTTGGAAGAAAATTCACCATGACTCACACCATTCTGCCAAAGCAGGTCATTTCCAATTTTCCCTATCTGTAAAGATCTTTGAACATTATATCCAGCATATTGGGGAAATTGCAATCATAAATGTCTTTAGTATCACTAGTCAGATTGATGCTAAAATACCACAATGAGCCCTCTGTCCATTGATAAACATGGTTCTTAAATATATTGGCTCAGTGTTGAATTCTCAGTGTTTATTACCATTCTCTTAGATTTCCAATAGTTTATTTTGAATCTGGAGACCTCAGAGAAATCTCCTAAAGTGGACATGATCGCTGAAAGTGATGTCTTTTGATATTCTAAAAATAATGAGAATAGTAACAAAGAGAATGGACAATCTCCCTCCAGTGGGTTGAAAAGCTGCTACAGCAAGAACATGTTTAGGGAGTGCAAGTGGCTGCTTGCACTGCTATTTATATTCTGTTGTGTTTAGCACTATTTCCTTAGCGCAAAATGTGTACTGGTGTCCATTTTGGACTTGAGGGTATATTTTTTGCTTAGAGGGCTGCTAGTGCTGTTATTCATGTTCTGTTGCATTTAGCACTATTTCTTCACACAAAATGCATCCTTGCGTGAATGCAGAATTACTCTTCTCGTGTAATTCTGTGCAATCACCCTAAATGTTTAGGTAATGTCAAGTGATTTCCTCCGCTCCTCCTCTAAAAATCTTCTTCTAGTTCCCAGATTTGCAAAAGTTAGATGGGGAGGTAGAGCCTTTTCCACTCTGGCGCCCAAGCTCTGGAACTCCCTCCCTCCAGAATTGGTAGGACAACCCTCTCTGGTGCTTTTTCGGAAACAATTAAAAACCTGGCTCTTCTTGGAGGCGTACCCGTAGATCCTGGACCCGGTGTTTTGAGACTTTCTGTCTGTTCTGTCTGTCCATCTTGTTATGGCTGGCGCCTTGATGCCCTTGGGCTAAGTTGCGCGATATAAGTCCCCCCTCATTCATTCATTCATTCATTTTGCTATACGGAATTATGTTAGTTATGCCTGCCCCCTAATGAGACCTTTACACACACTTAGGGCCAGATGTACGACCGTATTTTGCGGTCGCAAACGGGAAATCGGCCCATTTGCGACCTCATAATTGGTCTGCCCCATGTACACACCCTATTTTGCGACTCAGTAACCTATTACTGACTCGCAAAATAGAGTTTGTGATTTGCTATTAGGGAGGGACGTGCCAAGGGAATTCCTTTCTAATAGCAACTCGCACTTCAATGTACAATTGATTTGCGACCAATATTGCGGTTGCAAAACACTCACGGTTTACCACCTACTTTAAGTAGGTGGTAAGCAACTCGCAAACAGGAAGGGGTCTCCAGGGGCCCCCTCGACTTTGTGAACAGATGCAAAAATATGTTTTAAGAGGAAGCAGTGGTCCCACGGACCACTGCCTATTCTTAAAAAATTAAACAGAAACGTTTCATTTTTCTTTTTTAAATGCATCCCATTTTCCTTTAAGGAAAATAGGCTGCATTTAAAAAAAGAAAAAACCTGCTTTATTTAAAAAGCAGTAATTGCAAACACAACAGTGATGGACAGAATGTGGATCAATGTCACACATTCACCCCAGTCCAAACATCTGGGCCCAAATCCATCGTTTTTCCACTCCACACCACCCTGGGTTAGACAATGGCGATATGCAAATCAGCGCTGACCCTGTGCCCCATGGGAACAGTCCAGTCCGAACTACAAAAGCCATGTCCTTCCCAGAACGGAATCAAGCATCCGAGGACCGGCCCGGTTTCGAGGTAACACCTCTCATCAGCCCGGCTAGCTTGACTCCAGTGGTGTGGAGTGCCTGGGACTCACGTCTGAGCATCCCCAGTACACTTAGAGCGGTAATTGCAAACACAACAGTGATGGACAGAATGTGGATCAATGTCACACATTCACCCCAGTCCAAAGATCTGGGCCCAAATCCATCGTTTTTCCACTCCACACCACCCTGGGTTAGACAATGGCGATATGCAAATCAGCGCTGACCCTGTGCCCCATGGGAACAGTCCAGTCCGAACTACAAAAGCCATGTCCTCAGACGTGAGTCCCAGGCACTCCACACCACTGGAATCAAGCTAGCCGGGCTGAAGAGAGGTGTTACCTCGAAACAGGGCCGGTCCTCGGATGCTTGTTTCCGTTCTGGGAAGGACATGGCTTTTGTAGTTCGGACTGGACTGTTCCCATGGGGCACAGGGTCAGCGCTGATTTGCATATCGCCATTGTCTAACCCAGGGTGGTGTGGAGTGGAAAAACGATGGATTTGGGCCCAGATCTTTGGACTGGGGTGAATGTGTGACATTGATCCACATTCTGTCCATCATTGTTGTGTTTGCAGTTATTTAAAAAGCAGTCACAGACATGGAGGTCTGCTGACCCCAGCAGGCCACCATCCCTGAGAGTGCTAGCTATTCACAATGGGGTTGCAAATTGCACCTGCCTCATGACTATCCATGAGGCATGCAATTTGCAACCCCATTAGGAATCCCAAACAGTGTCTGAGACACTGTTGTAAATTACATTTTGCGAGTTGCAAAACAACGCAATTTGCGAATCGCAAATTGTAAGGGTCGTACATCTGGCCCCAAAGCTCTGTTTGTTTGAGACTATGGGCCATATGTACAGAGCATTTTTAGGTTCTCAAATGGCCCAATTTCTGAATCGCCTGTTTGCAAAGGCAAAAATTGCATTTTTAAATATGAAAGGCCCAACTGCGAGCCGGTAACCTGCTACCAAATCGCAATTTGGGTTTGTGATTCAGTATTAGGAGGTAGTGTGTTTAGGGTGCCCCTTCCTAATTATGAATTTCAGTGGCATGTATGAATGTTTTGCAACTCAAATGCGGTCGCAAAACATTCACAAAGGGGAAGGGGACCCTGAAGGGACCCCTTCCTGAATGATTGTAACAACATTTTTTTGAGCAGGCAGTGGTCCAACAGACCACCGTCTACTCTTAAAAAATGAAAAGAAAACTTTACATTTTTTGGGGGGTAAAGTTTGCTGTACGGAAAAAGTACTGTATTTCAAAAAGAAACTGCTTTATTGGAAGGCAATCACAGACATGGTGGCTCGCTGACCACTGCAGGTCACCATCCCTGTAATTTTTGCAATTCCCAGTGGGTCGCAAACCGAGACCTACCTCAAATAATATTCATGAGGTAGGTCTGTTTGCGACCCACCGGGAATCGCAAAATGTGTGATACATGCATTTGTACATGGGTGTTTGCGATTTACAGATCTGGCCACTGCAGGTAAGAGTGGAGGAGCGGTGGGGACAAGTGAGGGAAGATTTCGAGAGACGACCATGAGGGAAAATTAAATAAATATTTAATTTTTCCTTGTGTTCGTCTCTCGAAATCCCCCCTAACCTAGCCCCACCGCCCAACCACTCTTACCTGCAGCGGCAGCGGCTTACAAATAGCCAATTGTAAAAATTCCCTATTTGATATTCACAAACAATTACCTAAGTACATCTGGGCCCCTAAATACCTACTTTCAACTAAGTAATTGGTATATTATATAACTCTAGAGGCTCGAAGGGGTAGGGTAAGCATGATAGCAAGAGTCAAAGATGTAGAGCAAAGGCATACCATTAATTGTTACACTTGGACTCTGAACTGCGATACAAATATGTATCATCTAGAGACAGAGCTCTATAACTCACAGTTTTGTGGAGTGAAGATTCTAATGTTACTCCTCTGCAAAGGCAAATGAGAGTTGTGCATTCACACTTTGCCACTATATCATTATTCCTTGCTGCCATTGTAGTGTACGTCCCCAGTCCTCCTTGCTGACCCTCCTGATAGAATTAATGATTAATGCATTCCAGGGTTTTGGGCAAGTCAGCATCTTTTCAATAAACAAACATGACCATTCTGAGTTGCGAATATGTATCATGTTGCTCTTGTTTCACAAGACAGTACCTTTACGGGCTCAAAAAATAATGATTTTATAGAAACGTTTAAACTGTTTATGTATGTAATGTTTTAGGGTACTTTCAAGCGCTTGAAGGTGTGTGTGCTTCAATGAAAATACATATATTTTGTGGTCGAAGAGTATCTAAATTGCTAGAGACATGCCTTTCTGGACCGAGAAATTTCAGGCCCTTTTGTGCATTTGTCCATGTCCAGAAGTAACCATGGGCCACATGTAGGAAGCCGATTGGGCCGTTTCTGACCACAAACATGCTTTTCCATATGAACAAAACTCAAATTGCGATTCGGTAATCACAATTTGTGTTTGCTATTCTGTATTTGGAAAGGGCGTGTTTAGGAGGTCTCTTCCAAATAACGAATCTGAATGGGATGTATGAATGTTTTGCGACTGAATTACGCTCCTAAAACATTCAGATTTTACTGACTCCTTGGAGGAGGTGGTAACCCATCCGCAAATGGAAAGGGGTCCCCTTGGGACCCTTCCCCTTTGAGAATGGAACACAAATATTTTTAAGAGCAGCAGTGGTTCCATGGATCACTGTCTACTCTTAAAAAAAGAAACTTTAAAGTTTCATTTTTTCTTTTAAAGCTCATACCATTATCCTTCAAGCAAAACGGACTGCATTTTAAAAAGAAAGATTGCTTTACTAAAAAGCAATCACAGACATGGTGATCTGCTGACCTCAGCAGGCCACCATCCCTGTGAGGGCGGCGATTCCTAAATTATGACCTATCTCATTAATATACATCAGGTAGGTCTATTTGTGACCCACTCGCAATCGCTAATCAAACTCAAAAGAGTTTCCTAGATTAGAAACACCGATTTGCTATTTGCTATTCAGAGAGATTTGAAATAGTTATACCTAATGTTAGTACATCAGGCCTCATATCATTATTGCTTCAAGAACCTTTACAGGAGCGCTCATATTTATATAAATACCATGATTTGGACATCGTCTCTGTAATAGGAATATCAGCTAACTGTGACTCTGATGAATGAACCTATCTCTCTATTTTTGCTTCGCCAGTTATAAAAGCTTTAAATATGTGATGTATTAGATTTAAGTGCCAATCACAGCCGGCATGACTCGTGGGTGGGGGGGCAGGAGTTGTGCGGGAAGGGGATCACATGGGGGTGTTAATTTTAATTTAAAATGAAAACTTACCTTTGGTGGTCCGGTCCCACGTCACCCTGGCAGGAAGCAGCCGCAGGCAGCCTCCCTCTC
Source organism: Lissotriton helveticus (assembly GCF_964261635.1). NCBI lineage: Eukaryota > Metazoa > Chordata > Amphibia > Caudata > Salamandridae > Lissotriton > Lissotriton helveticus. The sequence goes on from NC_136069.1 coordinate 1,193,437,255, forward strand.
CTTCCCTAAGCCAATCACACTGCTGCAATGGCACAGGCATCTATGGGGAGGCCGTTTTCTCCATGGAGGCTGCATGCAGCCTACATGGAGAAAACAGGAGAATGTGCATGACTATTTGGCCGACCACACAGTCAGCGCCCACAACATTGGGCTAGCCATCCTCCCCGACCCGCCCACTCACCTGCCCCCAACCAAACCCTTCTTCTGCTTTCTCACAGTGCGAGAAACAGAAACTTAAAATGATATTTATACGATTTTATGTTTCTGCTTCTTGCACCAAGAGAAAGCAGTGGGGCTACGCTCCTCCACCCACATGGAGGAGCTGCCCATGTTAAGTGCTCCCTATTATAGATGCATCAACTAAAATATATTTATCATCGTAGACTACCTCAGCTGCATGGGTTTTCACTAGCTTTGATTAATCCACTGTCCAGCGTAGTTTCCAAAATCAACGACTGGCAGACTGGATCACCTATGCATAACATAAAATATCGTATTCTTCTAAGCATACCTATTCGTACTCCATTAGCATTTTGTTTTCGTTCAATGGTGCCAAAGGTTTGATAGTGCAAGGAAATAATAATCAAATAGGTGGACGCCTTTGTCTCGCCCTGACCTAGGGCCAATGGGTGCATTACAGTGTCATTAACATGGGTCAACAGACCAAAGTTGCACTGCGTGAGTACCACCCTTATTAAGCATCCATTTTTTCTAATTTTGTGTGGGTGAGAAATCCGGGTTGGAGAGTCCCGCGAAGTCAGAGGATTCTGAGCTCCAAATGTCCAAAGTGGGTCTTCCACATCTGGTGTCCTTTGGCCCCTGTCCTGGGTACCCCTAAACTGTGAATTAATTACGAATTTAGTACTTGACTTTCAGGTAGTAAGGCAGAGCAGTTCAATATTTATTCAGAAGAGGGGCTGTGGGGTAGAGACTTATAATGCAACAATAAAATAAAAACTCTTAAATCACTGTCCTGTCAGTGATTTTACTTTTAGAAAGAAATGACCACACATTAATCGGGGCTATTGCTGAAGAGAGGGTGGCACACCAGTCAAAGGCATTGGTCAAGGCTACAGGGACTCAGACTAAGGCACTTCAAGGGCAGGGTAGGAAGGCACTATAGGCACAGGAAGACGTCCGAGCGAGGAGAACTGTCAGGATAAAAATCCATGTCTCCTTGTTGCCTGGCAACAATGGTTGGTGGGTAATCCTACTATGCCCAGTTTTCACCAATATTGCTTACTTGCACCTTTTTTTTGCCCTGGAGCCATTTTGTAATTAGGGATTTTTGCTGTTTTTCCTCCTTCTACAGGTGTCTTTACTGGGCTTGTGTTCTGAAAGAAAGTTTTCTTCTTCACCTCATTGGTGGTATTGGAGACTGTGTTTCTATTCCACACTAATTAGTTTTAACAATGAGCCTTCTATACTCGATTCACTGATGATCTCCAGGTAGGCAGCAGACTAGGTATAGCAACTATCAGGTCTATAGCAAGTAAGCCCCTATTTCTATATATGCGGCCTGATTCACAAAGGTAAACGTACACTTTTAATACCAAGTTTATGAATGCGGTGACTCCACAGTCGGGGTGGAGAACTCTGCACATAAAAAGATGCAACACGCCTATCTTTTTATGTGCAGAGTTCTCTGCCACGACTGCCTTCATCTTCACATTCGTAAACTTCCTATAAAATTTAAATGCAGTTTGTCAATTCTAAAACAAATATAAACTTACACAAAAGTGTAAGTATACCTTTTTGATCGGGTCCATCATGTTTACTCTACCTGAATATTTTTATGGTATCTTTACAACTAATATGTGTCCATCTTTCATCAAATTAGATGGTATTGATGATCCTGCTTGTCCTGGCTGATTGTTTGCTTTTGCCACTCCTGACGCTGCCAGCAGTACCTACCTCTCTATAACTCTCTCTTCGTTAACCCTTTTTCCTCCCAAAGGGTCTTCTCATAGTCCTGCTTTGGTCATGCAACCATTGCAAAGAGGAGAGACTGGAATTCTTGTCTGCAGCTCGGAGTCACCCTCGGTCTAGCTTTGAACGTGTCCTACTTTTTAAATACATTGCACCCTGTCTTTGGGTTGTCCATGGCCTACCTTAGGGGGAACTTATATGCATTAAATCAGAAGGTTTGGGCCTGGCCAGAGGGTTAACTTGCCAGGTCGAGATGACAGTTTAAAACTGCATACACAGGCTCCATAATTGTAGGCCTGAGACTTGTTTAAAGGGGTACTGAGTGGGGGCACATTCAGTCCTGCAGGCCACTAGTAGCATTTAATTTACAGGCCCTAGGCATGAGTAGCGCACTTTGCTGGGGAAAGTAAATTTAATTTGCCAATTGTGAAGAAGCCAAATCTACTATGTTTAATGTAGAGAGCACATGCACTATATCCCTTGTTAGCAGTGGTAAAGTGCTCAGAGTCCTAACGCCAGCAAAATCAAACTCAACAAAACAGGACGTCAGAAGGCAAAAAAGTCAGTGGAAACCACACCAAGGATGCCAGGTCTAACAAGTCTCGATTACAGTACCAAAGATATTCACTTTCTTTTAGCTTCCAAAAGTTGCATACCATTCCTGCAAGTGTGAACAAATGAAAACAGTGAGCATTAAATTCAAGAGTCTTATTTGCACATTACATAGATTGGCTAACAACCATAAAGGACCAAACAGTAAAAGATATTGGAGTGGTAAAGCCAATGCTACTGGCTATGGTGGCAAAATCCAACAGAGTGCTGAGTTCCTCCACTCTAGACAGGGTTCATCAGTGAGCCAGTACATTATTCCTCTCCTGTAGTTCCACTCCTCTCAAAGTCTCAACATCACCTCTCCACCCCTGACATTTCCTAGAAGCAGTCCACAGGCTTGCCTAACCCCTGCACAGCCTTCTGAGATTCTTCAAGATGGCAGAATCAAGTGAGGGTCTATTAACTGACATCTTTTCACCCTCACCCAAAACTAGTTTTTTCACTCCAAGACGTCAAAGGGAAGACAAGGTGGCACTGGTGTCAGAGTTCTGCCTGTTCTTCTTTATTTTTGTTTGGAAAAGTCATGCCAAGGCTTGTTGGAGAGTTGCAGCTAATCATCCTATGCAGATTCCACCCCGCCCCATTCCTTCTCGAAGAAAAGCTCAGCTTCCCAAAATGGACTATTGTTCAGGGAGAGGCTTTGAACTGCGAGGTGGCCAGCAGAGTAAGGGAACTGACCCTGGAGGGTAGTTAAAAAAGTGGATCTCATTAGGGATGACTCAGGGAAATATTACAACAGCCAAAGTACTTATACAAATGCATATAGGTCAAAACTAATATCTTATATGCCTTTAGGACCTAGGGTGACACAGAAAAAATATGCCAATTGCTTTCCTTTATTATATTTTAACTGGTTTTACTCAACAAGTAAATAACAGTTAAGCATTATAATCATACACTTCAGCCAAAAAGAAAGGTGTTATTTCTTATTCCCAATTGAATGATAAGGTCTAATCAGGATATACAAAGTGTTCCTCATTCACATTCATGTGTAATCAGCACAGGGAGATGCTATCATTCCAAGCATGCTAACCTGCCACATCCCCTGTCTGGGTAATGAACATACAACCACCCTTCCAGCTATTCGTTACAAAACAAATAGTCTCACAGATGAACCACTGAGCCGTGCCAAGAAAGTGCTGCAAATGAACCACAGTAAAAATGATTTTATTTTTTTATACTTTTCCTCCTTAGGTCCTTATTTCAAAATTAAATAGTTCCATCGTTTAAAAAGTCTTGTGTCACCATCCACATTGCATTAGTCAGCTGCAGTGTTTCTGCTTCTATCAACTGAATACATTTCCAATGCATTTCAGACTAAACATTTCTTCTTCATCAGGGCGTGCACTGATGCATTCATTTCATAATTACTCATAGTTTATGCTTATTAAAATATGTGCCACTCGAGTGGTCATCTCCTCAGTTTCGTGATGTCCCCTGATGCCAAAAATTGAGCATTAGTGCGTGTGACCTTTACTGGCAGTAAACGTAAACGGCATCAAATCCCCCCATAAATGTACATTAATTAGGGAAGAGTTGTTACATCTATGCCCACATGTCTGTTTACAGGAGACTCATCTCTCTGGGTATGAAATCTCATTATTGGAAAATTTGCGTTAGCAAATGCTCTTCGAGGCTAATTTTTCTTCTGGTGGAAAGTGGAGTAGCTCTCTTGGCTTGCGACAAGAGCTTGTCTATTGGGGAGCAACATTCTGACCTGAAGGGTCGATGGCTTATTATGATAATTTTCCAGGAGAAAGTTACACTCAGGGTCTGTGTAGCATACAAGCATAACGAGGATGATTCTACTTTCCTCAGCCAGCTGCTGGCAGAACTGCATTTCTGTCCTGAACCAATTATACTTTGCATGGGCTTTAATGTTACTCCCCATCATGGTATGGACTCCTTCCAACTCGCCAGGCTGAGCGGAGCCCCCAAATCGAAAAAACATCTAATGGAAGGGTTGAGACAGGTCATCATGTCTTATGTACTGGTGGATGTATGGCAGAATTGTCATCCTAACAAACCTGGACATACCTTTTATTCTGTTCCTAATAAATCACTTTCTCAAACCGATATGTTTCTTGTGAGCCATTCATTATTTTCCTCTTGTAGGAGTCAACTGAATCGCTGATGACAATTCTCTATCCTTAATCCTTCTAACAGAGCAATCCGCTCTGCTCGGCTGGTCCAGTGATTGGACTTTTGATAGAAAATAGTTACAGATGAAGGATATAATAATTATATGAATAAAGAACTTAAGGAATACGTGCAGTTTAATGTAGGCTCCGCTTTCCCATCAGTTTCATGGGATGCACTTAAGGCTTGTTGTGGAGGCTGCACTTTGAAATATTCTGATCACCAACTAAAGGAGCAGATTAAGGAGGAGGTTCATATAATGTCTTCTTTTCGTGGCATGGATGGTTATCTAGCATGAAGTATGTTAAATCAGGACAGGGGAACCTTTACCGCTGTCTTGCAGCAACTTACAATTGCTCAGGCTACACTCAGGGAGAGACTTTGGGATAGGTTGATTAAGAAGATCCGAGCAAAGCAAATTAATGGCTTCGAGAATAATTAAGTGATGGGTTGTATACTGTCATTTAGGGTTAAGGTTAAAATTAGCATGAACAGCATCCAGGCAATCACTAATGAAAAGAGTGACCTGGTTACTGATCAAACCCATATTCACAAAGAATTCTGTGGGTATAATGGGGATGGGGCAGCTCCAACAAGCACTATAAACCGATTTATCCCCCAGCATTATCATACATCTACTCAGTCACAGTGGTCTTGATTGGAGGACCCAATCTCCTTGTTGGAAGTTGAAGATGCGGTAAGACAGCTAGCCAGGGGGAAAGCATCCGGCCTGGATCAAATTCCTCTCGCGTTCTCTGCAACCTTTTCAAAGGTTCTTGTGCTCCTCCTATGTCATCTTTTTAACTCTTTCAAGCAGTCTGGGCAGGTCCCCCAAACTTCGTCAGAAACTAATATCAGCATTTTTTCTGAGAAGAGGAAGAACCCTAAGTTATGTGGGTCAAATGAGCCAATTTCATTGATCAAAGCACATTCTAAAATGTACACTTGGATTCTGCAAATTGACTATTTTCTGTGATCATTGACTTGGTTGCCGAGAATCAACATGGCTTTATACCTGGGTGAGATACCACAGCCCCCGTGATCACATGCATTTCTGCCATAAAAGTTGTGTCGGCTGATGGGAACCAAGCCAGAATTAATATGCTAGATGCTGAAAAAGCATTTAACCAGGTTTCCTTGTCGTGTCTGTGGTCAATGAGGGGAGCAGCTCGCTTTAGTTCCCAGTTTATGAATTGAGTTAATCTGCTACATAATGGCATCAAGGCTTAGATTTTGTGCTCAGGTATTCTATTGTATCCTATTAGCATCACCAGGGGCCCCCAGCAGGGTTGCCCTCTTTCTCTCCAGTTATTCGCAATATATGTTGAGCCCCGTATCCAAGCCTTGAAAATGCCCAAGGATATCTCTCCGCCTCAGATACATAGGCTAGAGATCAAGGTTTTGGTCTACATGAATGATAATGCTATTTTGACGTCTGCTTCAACTACAATAGATACAATTGCCAGCATTTACAGTTCTGTCTCAGGGTACAAGCTTACCATCAATAAGACTCAAGTTTTGTCTAACGTTGCGGCACTGGGACAGGATCAACGTTGGGTACGCTCTACAACATATCTCGGGGTTGAGTTGCCGCTTGAAATGGAGGAGACAATACAATTAAATGATGGCCGATTGTTCATGAGAATGGAGGAGACATTTATTAAGTGGAATAGACTCCACTTGGGGTTAATTGGGAGGTGTTACCTCATTAAAATGATAATTTTACCTTGTTATCTATATTCGTTCAGATGCATACCTCTTTATCTCCCAAACAATTTTTTCAAAGGTGGAGGCGTCTTTGCAAAGATGTCTATAAAACTATTTGGAAACCTAGATATAATATACAGTTGTTTCACCTCTCACGGGAGAAGGGGGGGTCTCTCCTTACCAGGTTTGCAGGTCTATTATCGTGCTGTAGTTTTGTCTCGACTAAGGATGATGCTCGGTAGGGAACCTTGGCCATTGAGACATATGTTTTCTGGGTTTTTGCCATCATGCCCTGTGTGAGCATTATTGGCACAATTTATATCAAGCCGATTTGCTTTAAGACCCTACAGGTCTTTCACTTTATCTGGGCTTATCTTAAAACCAGATATTACCCTCTTTAATACCAATACATACTTGGGCTATAATCATAACTGGCCCTGGCAAATGAATGAGAGATTCCTGAGATTTTGGGAAGACTCTCAATTTTTTACACTATAGCAATTTTTTGAGGGAGGTGTTCTTCACTCTTTTGAGAGTTTGCAACAAAGGTTTTCTCTTTCCCGGGCCGGATTTATTTGGTATTTACAGCTGCCAAATGTTTTAATAGTGTTAGCCCAGAAGAAATATGCTGCACTTAGAGTCATTTTGTTGATTATTTTATTAAGGGTCCCTTTAAGGGAAATGTCACTCTGGCATAATGTATGATCTTTTCAAAAGAGGTTGTGGTAGGAGGGAGGACAGATTCCGTTCAGGTCAGAGTGGACATGTGGACCCGGCACGTCATGTCACAGATCACCGTGGATGATCTCAGGCTTAGTAATATCCTTGCACAGAGTGCCTTAAATGTTTCAAAAGTTAAGGTCGATAATTTCAAGCTTATTAACAATTTCTGTCTGACACCTTATCATTTCTAGATTATGAAGGTTAGACAAGATGCTAAAGGCTTTTAATCACTGCCGGAGCCAACAGAAGGGTTCAACATCTTCTCTACTTGCTCTTCAATTGAACCTTTTTGGAAGCCTGTCATGGAGAAGTTGAATCAAACCTTTTGGACCAATGTGTAATAGGCTTCTAAGTTAATATTATTAGGACATTCTTCAGTTATTCCATCACATTTAAAAGGTATATATTTTTGTGATATCACTGGTGAGATTAGTTTTGACCCAGTACAGTTTGTTAAAAGAAGCTCCCAATGCCAAGCTTTGGTAGCACACATTTGTGAATACTGGCTCTTTGAAAAATTATGGCGTACGGGCAGGTTGAGGAGCAACTGGGACCCAATGAGGGGGATGTTGAGCTGTTTTTGGACTGACTAGGTTTGGTCATGATTATTTTATCTTTTTAATCTAATAATAATTTTTTCTTCTTTTGACCTTGTTGCAGTTTTACATGAACAGTTGCACCCAGTATTGTATTATTTTAGTGTATCCCTTTGTTCCTCTATTTTTCTTTGTTTCTGTTATTATGTGTGACAAGATATGCATATCCTTCATAAAAAAGTAAAGATCTCAAAATGCATTATTAAGATCTACATGTTCTCAGCCTTTATGTGCCTTCAATTCTAACAACAACAGTGTAGACCTTGTCACACCTGCCAACACCCTTTTCAGTCTCCCTCGCTATACCATGTTGTTATGTTATCTGGATTTGTAAATCACAACTTATCAACCAAGGGGTAACCAGGTACTAGCTACCGGCTATCTGGCTACCTGGCTACTGGGTTACAAAACAACTTCAATCCCTCTTGATAATTCTGCAGAATTACCCTATGACCTCTTTGAATCTTGTCCAGTACTTAGCTGACACCAGTAATAACATATTATTCATTCTGGATTTAAGAGTATTATCAGCTATATTTTATACACGTCAAGATAGCCATTTTCTCCTCAGATGTACATGTATGTAAACTTAACACATGTCATACAATGCACCTTGGTTATAACAAATCAATTATTAACTTGATAACATGTCTATCTTTCTTCCAAAATACACCCTTGGGCCTCCTTTTTAAATCTCAGTTACTTTAGTATTCTAGTTATGTGTAGAATCTTGGCACAACACCGCTTCCAAAAAGCAATGTTGCAAGTATATACCAGTTGGTAGTACTCTACAACGGTCAACACAAATTGGATTTTAAAAGCAAATAATACAACCTAGAGCTTTTTTGTTTACTCATGTATTCACTTTTTATTATTCTTACAAGTTACAACACATCATCACTGAAATACCTGGGACTAGAAAAACCAGCTCCCAAACGATCCTGCCCATGGGAGAAATGTCCAATTAGATAAAAGGCCATTACGGCACTGGGTACAGATTCTTTCCACATGCAGCCAGTGCAGACAACTCTAACCATAACCACCAATGCTGGAGCAGACCCAGTGCGGCACCAATTCCTAATATCTTCTTCCCTTGTCTTCTTATTTGACAAACACAAACTTCAATTTCCGTATATAGACACCTTGAGGTAACTCAAAACAAAATAAACTGCAGAACGTAGAGTATAACCTTTTGCATATGTTGCATTGCTTAAAACTCCAAATTGTTTGAAACACTGGGGATACCCTGTCAAAGCATAACAATCTGTCTGAGTAGTGCTATGTGTAAACATAAAATCTCGCGTCAAACCTACCAACCTCTTACATCCACCAACTGTTAATGAAGCAAAACCTCCCAACCAACTAACAACCAAATAAATGAAGGCAAACACTGTAAGCTTTGCCTAGAAATCTGTGAAGGGCAAGAACACAACGACTTAGGTCTTCAGATTATAGTTTGGAAGTTAAGATCATATGGAAAACCTACATTAACTAAGCATTCTATTTATAAGGTTTACACTGGAAAAATTTGTTGTCTCAAACAGTTTAAGAGTTATCAAGACAGTTTAACAGTTAAAAGCTGGTACAACTGGTACTTAGCAGCTGATTCATAGTTATCATGTCATCTTACAGGCCTGCTCTTATTACTGTTTTGGGTTTTGTGGCCTTTGTTACAGAAAATAGGTATGGATTTGTAAACAATGTTTTACTGTTCATGCATTAGTATTAATTCAGCTGCAAACAACATAGAGTAATGTCTCACTTTTCCTTCTGCAGCAAGAACAGAAAGTGAATGGGGTTCTAAGAAGCAGCTTGCTTTCCAGAGTATTCACTTATTGGGGCACCTCTAGCCAAATGGGATGCTTTACAGCAGCTCCAGGTCCAACTGGGATACAATTCACCGATGAAATTGGTGACTAAATGATGTGTGATAACACTTGGGCTACTCTTGACTGTTTTCTGAATGGACATTTATGGTGTGTCCGCTCGATTATAAACAATTCTGAGAATGATGATTTATTTACACTCTCTCACATGGAATCGTCTAACAGTGTCTCTGTATGTCCTGAATGGTTTGAGCAAGGAATGACCACTATGCAGATATTTTTGCACAAAGACATCCAGTAAGTCTTACTTATTCTTCCAGATGTTTTGAGCATGGAAGGAAGAAGCATAAATCCTTGCTTTTCTTTGTCACACTTTACAATACATTTCTAGCATAATGGACATGCAAACAATAGCTCACACACCAAACGCAATACTCATGACCTCACTTTTGATGTGACAGATTTGATTGTAAATGCTACCCATATTCGTACAGATGAGATTACATACCACATTCCCATTCATACTATAAAAGATGTCTATAAATACAGTATTATGTATTGGTTGGAATATGTGCTGGTATTTAATTAAGTTGTGATTTTTGGTATTGTTATTTATAGGTATAAATATTGTGAGTTCTTAAGCATTGAATTGTCGTGCAAGTTATGGTTTGTATGGATGTTGTGCAATATTATATTGCAGAGCTAACTATAACTTTTCAGAAGTTTTTCAGTTTAAATTCATAACCATAACTGTACTTTAACTGTGGTGACTAAGTAAGTTTATGAGGTTTTTAAACATATATTGTGGTGAAATAACCAAAGCTAAACATAACTTCACTCAAAATTGTATTTTCTACTTGAATTTCAGTGGTTTGTTGATCATACAGGACATCTAACAGTTAGATGCAGGCTCTGCAGCCAACTTATCATGAGCAGACACACCTTACTGCCAGGGCCGGACTGGCAACCGGGCGATTTTGCTGGGGTGGCAGGGAGGGGTCCAGGTTCATTGCTGATGGGGCTGATTTTGTTGCTGCGGAGCTGCCGGCGCTTCTAAATGAACAATTCCAAACAAATAGCTTTAAAGAGTACTTTTTTAAACATTTGTTTTGCATTGTTTATTAAGAAAAGCCCGGTAGCCAGTCTGTCTCTGCCTGCTGCACACAGCTTTCATCGGTGTCCAGTTGGGCTTGGCCGCATGCTTTGCATGCAGCACACCGCTGATCACCAACTCCAACCATAGGCATACACAGTATGGGTTGGTCACAGGGCCTGGCACTCAGCAGTGTTTAGCAGGACCTGTGGTCATGAATCCTACCTCGAGGCCAATAAATCTGATCAAGATGAAACCTGGATCGAAGAGCTCATGTAATGTAAGGAGGATTTGTAGAGTGCTGCTTGTCACCTGCCAGGGTATCCAGGCACTGAGAAGTTGAGTGTAAGCATATGGTGAGGCTGGGGTCTGAATACAGGCAGTCTCAAAGGTCCCACAAGAAGATTAGTTGAATAGCTAGATCTTCAGCTTTTGAGGAATTCAAGAAGTGAGGAGGAGGCCCTGAAGTGTTGGGGGAGGTCGTTCCTAGATTTGGCAGCTTGGTAGGAAAATTATCGACATTCCATTCTGCTTCCGTGAATGTGGGGTGTGTGTGCGAGTGAAAGTGATATGAAGCGAAGTTGTCTTGTGGGTTGGTACAAGTGAAGTCGGTGATTGAGGTATGCTGGTCCGGCCTTGTGTAATGACTTGAATGCATGTGTGAGAAGTTTGAACTGACAGCACTTCTGAATGGTGAGCCAATGGTGCTCTTTGAGGAGTGGTGTGATGTGGGTTCGGGATGGGACGTCGAAGATAGATCTGGTGGCTGCATTTTAAATGGTTTGATGGTGGTGAAAGAGATGGGTTGGGATGTCAGTATAGTGTGTGTTTCCATAGTACAATCTGCTTGTGATTAAGGCATGCGTGATGTTAAATCTGGTGGTCAGTGGAAGGCACTTTAACATGTTACGTAACATTTGGAGTATGTGAAAGCATGAGGAGATGACGATGTTGACCTGAGACTTCATGGTGTGGTTGGTGTCCAGGATGAGGGCTAGGTTCTTAGCATGGTTGATTGGGGTGGGTGTGGGTCCCAGATGGATGGACCACCACATGAAGTCCCAAGGTGAGCTCTTAGTCCCAAATATGAACACTTCAGCTTGGTCAGGGTTAAACTTGAGGCAGTTTTCTTTCACCCAATTGGCCACACTGGTCATGCATTGTTTGAAGTTTGTCTTGGTGGGGATGGTGTCACCTGAGAGGAAACAAATGAGATTAGTGTCAATGGTGAAAAAGATGATGTTGATTCTGTGGGATCTGATGATGTCTGCCAGAGGAGTCATGCAGAGGCTAAAAAGTGTGGGTGTTGATTGATGATTCCTGTTGGACTCCATATATGAGGTCTTTGGTTTTTGATGTGAACAGCAAGAGCATGACTCCTTGTGCTCATCTGGAGAGGAAAGAAGGTATCCATTTGAGTGCTGGTCCTTGTATTTCCGCTGTGTGTAGTCTGGTGCTGAGTGTGTGGTGAGCGACAGTGTTGAAAACGGCAGAGAGGTTGAGGAAGATGGGGGCAGCGGTCTGCCCATGGACAAGGATGGAGCATGTGTTGCCTGTGGCAGCGATGAAGACTGTTTTCAGTGCTGTGTTTGTTTCAGAATCCTGATTGCCAGTCATCCAGGAGTTTGTGGAGTTCTAGATGGTCCGAGAGATGTCTGTTGATGGTCTTCTCGTGACTTTGGCTGTGAAGAGGAGCAGTGAAATGGGTTGGTTGTTGCTAAATACTTCCTGGTCGTCTGAGGGTTTTTTGAGAAGGACGGTGTTTCCAGCTATCAGAAAAGGTGACTGTTATGGGGAAGGTACCAATGATAAAAGTGAGTGCAGCGCTGATCATGGCCTTTCTCAGGTTGTAAATCTAGTGGCTGCAGGGGTCTGTGGACAGGTAAACAAATGTCTGCTCCCACTCGTTTGGGAGCATTTTTGCAGCTCCCGAACGGTGGGACCCGACAAGTTCCCAGGGTGGGCACCTTGGGACACCACAGTGAAGCCGGCCTGCGGAATGGAGTCCAAAGGGCCTTAAGAGACTCGGGGAGAGAGGTCACATGCACCTCCCCTTTACTATTTATGCTGGGCTCCAGGGAATGGGCTCCACAGGGCTATGATCAGCTCTGGGAGTGGTCCATGTACCCCCTCCCCTTTCTTAAAAATCCCGGGCCCTGGGGAACGGGGTCCCAGGACTATAATCAGCTCCGGGAAGAGGGGCCCCACACAAACCCGTCTCCAAATACTATCTAATACATTGACCGCCGGGTCCTGACCCACCTCAATAGTTATATTTAATTTTAAAAAAGGTGGCTGCCAGTTTGTTTTTTTCCCATGATCCCACTGGAGTACAGCAGGATTTCAGATTTTTTTTCAAATTCTATCCCCAGGGATCTCCCTCCACAAGAGGATTAGGGCCCACTTACATCTTTTTATAGAAACATTTTCAGAACAGGTGACTGAGTCCACGAATTCAGTAATGGCTGTAGCAATATTTTTGTTCATGTTGCTGTCAGCCAATCAGAGCGCTTGCTCCAGCTGGAGCCTCACTCCTGCGGGGCCGAGATGGCCCAAGGAGAAAAAAAGCCCCCTTGGTCAATCAGAATGTTCTATTGTTTTAAGTTGAGCTCGCGGTACTCTCGCAAGAGTCCCTTTAACTCAACGGTCCAGATAAACAAATATTTTTGCACCTTAATTTCTTCTAAACTACTGAACGGATTTACACTCAATCACAAATGCACGGTTCCTGGGCCAAGATCTAGCTTACTGCCAAATTTGGTGCATTTACATTAAAGCATTTCGGCTGTAGCCTTTTTAAAAAAAAGTCTATTAAAAATGCATAGAGAAATTTGGTTTTGGAACCCCTTTTTTCTTGGCCACCCGGTTGATGGATCACCCCAAAACGGAAGGAGCGAGATGGATGAACCTTTTTTTTTAAACGTTCGTGAAGATTCGTCAAATGGCATCAAAGCAATCAGCAAACTAAACAATGCTCTACCTATTGAAAAGCAAACCTAACTATTAATACCCACGGTCAAGTGCCCATGGGTAATATATTTATATAGAGACAGAGAAAGATACAATAGATATAGTATTTTGTTTGTAGCATGCTGTCACATTTGGATCACATTTGTCATGTGATCTACAACCACAAATGGTGTATCGAGCTGCAATCAACAGTGAGTGGAACTGACAGTCGCAGTAGTCATATCAAGGGCTGGACTGGACTGTGCTGGGAACCAAATTCATGTTGGGAAAAATATTCGTACTATTCCCACACTGCAGGATGCAGAACCTGGTGATGGGACATGGTACCATTGTTGGGCTGTGTGTGCTCATCCTGCTCTCAAAGCAGCTCCCTAGTCTGCAGGACATCAAGAAGATGCCAGAGGGGGTCAGTTTAACTTAGAGCAAGGAGGGGCAATGGACATCCTAAAGCATCTGTTGAAATCCACCCTCCATTCAGCAGATACTAAGGGGCAGATTTATAATAACGGGCGGATCCCTGCATATCAGCAGGGATGCGCAAGTTATTTTGCATCACGGCAGACACCTCTTGCGCCACCATGGATGCGCCGCATTTACAATGCGGAGCACTATGGCGCAAGAATAGACAGATGCGGGACGCATCTGATGCTTTAAAGGTGACGCAGTGCTGGAGTCGTGTCACAAGCGCAACACAACTCCAGCACTGCTTGACGGGGCCCTATACTAGCTGTGCTGCATCACTCCTTACGTCTGCTACAAGCAGGCGTAAGGTATTGACACAGCGGGGTCGCAAAAGTGACTGATTGAAATCTTGTAGATTTCACTCAGCCACTTTTCCGAGGCGTTCCTGCGCCGGAACGCCCCCCCCTGCGCCAACACGCCCACATGAAACCTGACGCAGGTTTCATGTGGCGCAGGGATTTACAACGTGACGCATCTTCCTAGATGCGTCACGTTGTAAATACCCCGCAGTATGGCGCTGGCTTTGCGCCGCCGCTGCATCACAAAAGTGACGCAACGGCGGCGCAAAAGTGGTGTACGGGGCATGTAAATCTGCCCCCTACATATTTTTCCCAAGGAGGTTTTAGCACCATCCTTTTTCAGGTACATCACCACGAACACACTGTACATAAGCGCATAGGACCCCTCGGTGAAGAGATGATAAACAAGCTCCCCCATGCTTTACAAGTAATCAGAGCACAGCTGGAAGAAATCTGTAAAAACAAATTTCGAAAATGAAGAATGCAGACCAGAGAGGTGGGAAATTAACAAGAAATATTAGCATTACCAACTCTGCCAGCAAACAAGACCGCTAATGATGAAAACCACGTGAATCCAGCCAAGTGCTTCTTTTATTTGAAGGGGAAAGCAGGCAGGAGGGTCTCTTGTTAGTTTCTAATTACAGGTGCTTGGTTGGGGGCTATTTGTTTCAGAAAAGTCTCTACGAAGAAACTGTAAACGTTTGTTTTAAAACAGTGGATCTTTTTTAGAGTTGTGCTTGAAGGTCTTGTGCAGTAGCCAGAGCTTACTTTGTTTGGGTGGTGAGCACCAGTACTTTTTTATGTGGTCAGGGCTTATTTTTCATCATCAGCCTTTGACAAAGAGGAAAAGAGACAAAATAGAGATAAAGGAGGTAGCGAAAAATAAAATAAGTGACGAAGGAAGAAAGCAGGGGTGAGAAAGAACTGAGTGAGATAAATAAAATAAAGTGTAATGTAGTCAAAAAATATGGGGTACAATCAAAACTAAGCAGCGTTGGAATTTGGAAACTGTGGCACTTGACGGAGCTGGGAGCAGGATCCTAACAAAAACTTAGGAACCCCGCACCTATATTTTGTAGGTCTTGTATTAGCCCTGACCTTTTAATTCTACTAAAAGTAAGACATAAAATATGCTCTTCATTGATTAGTCTATTATTGTACTATTCACATTTTTCTTCTGCTCACTGCAGCACACAGCATTAAGTTAGTCCACTCACTTTGCTGTGAGTGACTGCATTCTTCCATTTCACAATAGGCACATCCACAAATAAAGTACTTCCCATCAGTGCCTGCTTTTCGAGACCCCTCAAAAATATTTTTGCTTTTAGTCAGTTATAGTTTTAGCTTCACAAGGGCCCGGCAGCTGTTCGAACACTAAAGTTTTACAAAGACCATGACAAAACAAGCATTGACAAAATCAAAACTCTGGCAGCCAACAAAGGCCTATTCGTACTCCGTTAAATATCTGGGCTTTCATATACATCTGGACACAGCTCACATTATCCGCCTAAACTATGGCCAGGCTATCAACACCCTGGAGGCGCAGGTGGAGCGATGGTTGCGTTTACCGCTTTCGATTGCTTGTAGAGTGGCTCTCAGCAAGATGGTCGTGCTCCCTAAATTCTTATACCTCTTCAACAATATCCCCATTCCGCTGCCTAACAGTTTGTTCGTTACATTGCACTTGCATCTTATAAAATTGGTTTGGGGAGGTAAACAGCCCCGGGTGTGCTGGCAGATTTTGACCCTTCCATATGAGAGAGGGGGGTTCGGGTTGCCTGATCTACAGCTGTATTATATAGTGGCCCACTGTAGTTAGGCCTTCTCGTGGTTCCACCACAATGCTAGGATCCCATATATATGCCCTGAGGCAGATTTGGTACTGCCTGACACACTCTCAACAGTATTACCCTGAGCATTCCCAGAGACCCCAATGACATACAAACGGTTTCCACCACCAGCTGGGTATGGGAGAAGCTGAAGCGGATCACCGGCACACCTACTCCTTACTCCTCGATGCTCCTGCTTCCCAATGCCTGCTGGCTACCGATCACGGGAGAGAGACTGGTGCAGCGCACCTTGGCAACATTTTCCAACACCATACTTGGGGACTTATTCCCCGGTGGACACACCTTTTCTGTTATGGACGAAGACCGCTTCCATGATGCCACCTTCATGGATCGCTTTGTTCTGGCGCGAATCCGCTCGGTGCTTCGGGCATCTCTGCCTGGTTTTCCCATTGAACCACACTCATTTTCCCCTTTGTCCACAATCATTGAGAGCCCATGAGGGATACATCTTATATCCAAATTGTACAAGGCCTGCTCCGAGATCATTCCAGTACAGGATGACAACATTTGGACGGACTGGGAGGCAGATACATCTTATATCCAAATTGTACAAGGCCTGCTCCGAGATCATTCCAGTACAGGATGACAACATTTGCACGGACATCGGCCAAAGGTTGCACAGTAACAAGAGAAGTCTCTTTGAATAGTCGGCACAAACTGCTATATTTTAAGTTTCTGCTTAGAATATACATCACTCTGGCCAGATCCCATAGACTTGTTCCTTTCAGACCGCACAATTGTCGAAAGTGTAACGCCCCTCACGCGGACTTTGCCCACCTTTTGTGGACATGTCCCAAACTACTACCATTTTGGGAGGCGGTGCACGAAACACTGGGAGATATGATTGAGCTGACCCTCATCCCCACTCCTGAGATTGCATTATTGGGCTATTTAGTGAACTTTCCCAAGCGTACACGTAGGTTCGCCGCTCTTAGTTTGCTGCTTGCTAAAAGAGAAATTGCACTACACTGGGCCGGAAAACAGTTCCCACACTACAGGGATGGCTTCATAGCCTTGCCTTCTGCAACACCAATAGTGAACTTTACTCCACCACATTGCCACGTTCCTCTCCGCCCAAAGATATTTGGGGGCCTTTCAGGGCTTACAATCTGGCTAGCCGCCCGACTGCCGACTCTCAAGTTGAACAGGGCATTGTTCAAACCGGTGTAGGATAGCTACTCTTTGCACACTCACCTATTTCATAACGGCCTACACGGGTCACTCAAGAGTTGCTTTCTTGAATGCACGTATGTGCCTGGATTCGATCGCTTGGCGGGAGGGATATGCTGCGGACAGCTGGGGACAACCTATGTATTGATACATGCCATCTGGACTACACCTGCATACCTTAACGCTATTTCTTGTTTATAGAAGTATTGACATCATGACTACCATTACCTTACTCCTTTGTATTACTATACCAATGTAACAATGACAGTGAGCAATCATGTTTGTATTGCAGAATTGTGATACAACGGTAAATAAAGTAAACAAAAAAAAAACACACAAAAAAACCAAAGGCCTATTGGATGAGCTAGTACTTGTTACTAACTAAGAGCTGCCATTAACTGATTAAAGCTGCTTACAAAATTACTCGAAGGTCCTGATTATCTCTTGGTTTGGAAAATTCTGACCCCTGGACGAATCCCTATTTTCACAAACATCGGAATAACTGTGCAGAGTTTAACATACTCAGCAATAACAGGGAGCAGGAAAGAGCGTACAATAACAATTTTCACCAGGAACCAATCGCCAGATCAAATCTGTCAATCTATATCAGGGAAAATGCCCTCTAAGTTCGGGGACATGCATCACCACCCCCTTTTCTGAATCACGAATTTGGTGTTGAAAGCACCAGAATTTTCATGCAATTCCCATTTTGAAGGGGCTCCTCCTCTAAGGTGGAGGAGCATCGCCCCACTGCTTTTTTGTTTTTGCAGTGACACAAAGGGGAAATGAAATGATAACAACGTAAAATAACTCGCGTTATTATAATTGTATTTTCTTCTACTTCTGTCTTCTTTACGTTCGGGGGCGGGGGCAAGGGAGGAGTTGTAGCACACTCCTAAAGTGCGCAGTAACTGCTTGGCCGGCCCTCTCGGGCCGCCCAAAACAGTCTTGCGCACTACGCATGTTATCCATGCAGGCTGCATTACAGCCTACATGGAGAACATGCCCAGGCCCCCAGTCAGAGTCTGAGTGCCGAAATATGGTGCGCAGACCAGTCAAAATGCTGCTAAGGCAGCATTGTGGTTGGCTGACTGGTCGCATGGGTGTGCTTCCGGTAAGGCTGAGCGAGGGAGGACTACGGAGGTGAGGAAGCGGCGAGAAGGTAAGATTATTATTATTTTTTATCCCTGCTTCCTCCGCGTCCTCCCCCTTCCAGCTCCCGCCCCCTACCTCCAGCGTCCTCCTCTCATACTGCCCCTACCCCAAAACTCCAATCAGTGCAGGCCGCTGCTGAAACTCACACTAGAGGGTCTATTCATCGCACCTGTTAAATTCCAACCCATGGTATAGGTTTTTAACGATGTCATGAACAGCACACCACCCTATGAGGCCTTCGTAATCAGGACCCAAGGAGAGCAATTCACAACTTCACTGCTTTTAGGGTTAACACATTCCTTTTTCCGTCCATACCTGTCATTGGTTTCGGTAAACCACTTAGGTATAGATGCATCAACAATGCCATTTGCGATTCCTTATTAGCAAAAAATAAGGATTCGCTAATAAGGAATAGCAAAAGGCTATGCATGTAGGAATCGCAAAAATATTAGCGATTTCTAAACGTTCCTTAATTGCGACTCGCGACTCGCAATTTGCGAGTCGCAATTAAGGAATACCTCCCCAATTATTCCTATGGGCCTAGAGGCCCATAGGAATGAATGGGAAGACATTCTCAATTTGCGATTCTCAATTAGAGAATCGCAAATTGAGAATGCAATTTCAAGGGTGCCAGGGTGTCAAAAGGACACCCTGTTGCACCCCTGAAATCTGCATATGAGAACATCTTGCACACACACATGCCCTAAGGGCATGTGTGTGTGTAAAATGGAACTTTGAAAAATGCACTAACATTTTTCAAAGTTTTTGCAAATTACCATGAAGTTCAACTTCATGGTAATTTGCTCCCCCTAATAGCGAAATCGCATTTTTTTTTTACTTTGATGCATTCCATTTAAGGAATCTCAATTTACGATTCCTTAAATGCAATCGCAATTTAAGTAATCGCAATTTTGCGATTTCTTAAATTGCGATTTTTGCATTTGGGATGATGCATCCCAAATGCAAAAATACTGGTCGCAAAGGGGCAGATTCTGAGAATCTGCCCGTTTGCGACCGGTTATTCCTTTGATGCATCTATACCTTAGTAGTGAAAAATATGCGAGTATGAAAATAGTCAATTGATAAGTAGGTCGGTGTCTGAAATATATTTGTGGTTAATCTCCTTCAAATAATAGATGCCCGACTCTCTGACAGAGGAGAAAAATGCATATCTGGCCTCATTCTATTTCTCAGGATCTTTGTTGACTCACCTAGTGCAGAAAGGATCGCGGCAGCCCAAAACATTTCTCCCATCAGAGCAGGTATGAAGAGTAACCCTCCCATGCGCTTTCCGTAGATCTGCTGGAAAGGGTCGAGCATTGTTACGTAACCCCTGGAGCGCATGGGCTTGGCAAAAAACAGGCCGCCTGTGAACACACAATAACAAATGGAAAATGCAACAGGTGAACGGCATGAATTGTTTTTTAGGATAAGTAAAAAAACATATGCACAATAAAGGTGAGTTTGACAGACAATTCACTTGGGTCCTTATGTTTTAAAGCATTTCCCGTAGATACAGAAAGGGTCAATCCCTTTGATATATCAGGCCCTGCTTGGCACAGTAGGTGGTAGCAAAGCATATGCTCCTCCTGGCTAATACAATTAAGTAATATACAAAAAGTTTAAAACAAGCCTTATGTTCATTCCAGTTTGTGTTACGAAGCTGAAGACTTAAGGTTAAGACCGTATGTTATAATGATGATAAACTTCACACTGACTAATGGGAGCTCGTCTTGGAAAATTCATTTTCTGTTCAAAAAGCAGTCCTGGGTAACTCATTCTTTCATTCCATGCACACACTCATCTTCCTTTCATTTTAAGCGTAGTAGAAAGCACCTTCTACGATATATATTTTCGAAGTATATTCATATTTCCTTCGTCGGTCGGTTAACTTTGACCATCCAGGCCTTCTCTTTCTCCCTTGCATCCGTTTTTATTCTATTTTTTTCATCTGGGTACTCCTTCCACCAATACATGCACTTTATATACAGGCCACAATTCCTACTTCTTCTTCTCTCTTTTTTTTCTCTCTCCTCTTCCATACCCTGGACAAGTCCCAATCTTTTCCAACATGGGTCATGATAAATAAAGAAGACAGACTACAATAATAATTTTTTTAAATCTTAACCCCTATATCCATTTTTAGGGCTCGGCCTCCGCCCACGAAGGGGGTGGAGCTTCGAGCTCCTAATGCTAAAGAAGAAAGAAAGGATCTCTAGGGGTCTGAACAGACACATTCCTTAGTGTATTTTTCATCTGCCTAGTGATTCGTCTTCGCTGTGCTGTGTATGTATTAGCGTTGCCGTGATAGGATGTAAGTAATTTACGCGTGCCCGATGTGGCATATTGTGTGTGAGAACGAGCACGGCAGAGTGATTAATCTTAATTACGAGCTGTCAGAGTGCCCGTGTAATGCAATCCAGATGGTGCGCGCGCGTACACCATTGCATGCAACAGAACAGTGACACGGGAATCTTGCCCTTTATCTTTGCCCCCCCCCCCCCACTTCCTCCTTTTCAAATTCCTTTCGAGCTGAGCGGAGCCTGCGACTACGGACTGCGAGCCTGAGCTGCTCCTCCCGGCCCCAGCCCCTCCTCTCCTGTGAACTCTGCAGTCTGCAGATTGCACCGGCGGCCGTCCCCAGCAACTTTAAAGGTGAGTGTTGTGTCCTCATGTAACGTAACTGGTGCTCTGTAAAGCGCTCCGATACCCGATTCGGGTAAAGTTTGCGCTATATAAAACTCGGCAAAAAAATAAACGGACCTCAGTGATTTCTTGTTTATATTGAAATACACAGTGTTCAGCGCTGGGTTTTCTCAGATGCACTGGGATCCTTTCCAGCCATTTGCTCTTTCATTTCTCGGGCCTCCTCCCGCCTCACACATCGGTCCTTTGTGACCTCTGACCTAAGAAGCCCTCCAAAGATAGATGTGTGGAGATCGTCTCCTTCCAGAGCCTGATTTACCTCTGCTGCTAATTAACTGTAGAGCAATGGCCCTCAGCCATCCATTGAGAGATAAGCTTTGGCCGGTGAAAGGGATAATCTTGCACGTCCTCTTATTAAAGACTGCCCAGCTTATGTCCAATTTATTACGCACGAAATACCTTCCAGCATCGGGAGGTAGGCACTGCGCAGGCCACCGAGGCCACGGTGAGAGGCATAACCCGCCCCCTATTTCGACTGACAGTTGTGATGGCAAGTTCAGGTCTCTCAATTGCACCCTGAAGAGTAGGCCCTCCAGCTGGACACCACGAGGACCAGGAGGCACCGATCCTGTAGGGCTGCCCTGCCTATCATTCATCTAAGGTCGATAACATGACGCTCGTTGAAATGGGTAACAAGAAACTCCATTGCACAGCGCCAAGATAAATAATGTAATACTTGGGGCAGCCTCCGACATGGCCGGAAGGCGGAAGGGTTGCTAGCGGCCTCCGTAGTAAAAAAGCACAAGACAAATTCAAGACTAGGCAGCCTTGGTGTTGGGCTTGCGGATATTTAAATGCAACAGCCCCTAGTTTCTCAGTAGCGCTTTGGGTACTCTCTTGCAAATGAAACTCTCGGTGGAGTTAAACAAGAGGGAGACATGCTACTGTTGAAAGAATAATAAGCTTTTCAGTTCAAGAACTTACATTAAAGGATACGAAGTTCCCTTTCTTTGAGAACGGGATAAAGCATAGGGCCCGCGATTGAATTTAGACCTAAAAAATGGAGGGCATTCAATTAACTGTGGCCTTGTTTATCTAAGTGGCGCTTTATACCGATAGCCGGGTTTCAAGCACTTTATAAGGGAGTAATCCTTTCTCTCGTTACTCAGCCCCGGTGCTAATTACGGAGAGGCTTGTGACGGTGCCACACATTTCCGATTACACGGGATACGGAGGCGGAGAGTAGGCCGCACAAATGGGTTTTGAAAACCACAAGATGCTCCCCGCATGCCGCTTTTATAGCGGAGAGGAGGTGGCCTAACGGCTAGGGCGCTCGACCTCGGACCGAGAGGACCCGGGTTCGAGTCTCGGTCACACGACCCTAAGCAGAAATTGAGGGAAACGACAGAAATCGGGGGAAACGATCCAATTTTGCGTTCTTTCGCGTTCCACTTTCTTCGTATTGCGCACATGCTTACTGTCTCACGGGCTGCCTGATAAGATAATTGTTTTGCACAGGGGAACGACTTTGCTTTTAGGAGGCCTCTGCGATTCTGTATCTCAGCAAAAGAGTAACCCTTACCTCACACCATGTACAAAAAGTGCCACTGGTGATTCTGAAGAGGCAGAAATACTTGGCTGGTACCTCAGAAGTGGCTTAAAACCTTTGTGGAATGTTCGACTTCTCATAGTATTCTATGCAAGTGTAGTGCTGGTTATCTATACCCGTGACCGTGTAAGTGGAGCATCATTTACACATATGCTGGACAGTACGAATGTCCATACATTAAGGCTGAATCTTCGCAATGGTGCAGAGTAGTGAGTGCAGAGTGCAGAGTGCAGAGTAGTGAGTGCAGAGTGCAGAGTAGTGAGTGCAGAGTAGTGAGTGCAGAGTGCAGAGTAGTGAGTGCAGAGTGGTGAGTGCAGAGTGCAGAGTGCAGAGTAGTGAGTGCAGAGTGCAGAGTAGTGAGTGCAGAGTGCAGAGTAGTGAGTGCAGAGTGCAGAGTAGTGAGTGCAGAGTGCAGAGTAGTGAGTGCAGAGTAGTGAATGCAGAGTGCAGAGTAGTGAGTGCAGAGTGCAGAGTAGTGAGTGCAGAGTAGTGAGTGCAGAGTAGTGAGTGCAGAGTGCAGAGTGCAGAGTAGTGAGTGCAGAGTGCAGAGTGCAGAGTAGTGAGTGCAGAGTAGTGAGTGCAGAGTGCAGAGTGCAGAGTAGTGAGTGCAGAGTGCAGAGTAGTGAGTGCAGAGTGCAGAGTGCAGAGTAGTGAGTGCAGAGTGCAGAGTAGTGAGTGCAGAGTAGTGAGTGCAGAGTGCAGAGTGCAGAGTAGTGAGTGCAGAGTAGTGAGTGCAGAGTGCAGAGTGCAGAGTAGTGAGTGCAGAGTGCAGAGTAGTGAGTGCAGAGTGCAGAGTGCAGAGTAGTGAGTGCAGAGTGCAGAGTGCAGAGTAGTGAGTGCAGAGTAGTGAGTGCAGAGTGCAGAGTGCAGAGTAGTGAGTGCAGAGTGCAGAGTAGTGAGTGCAGAGTGCAGAGTAGTGAGTGCAGAGTGCAGAGTGCAGAGTAGTGAGTGCAGAGTAGTGAGTGCAGAGTGCAGAGTAGTGAGTGCAGAGTAGTGAGTGCAGAGTGCAGAGTGCAGAGTAGTGAGTGCAGAGTGCAGAGTGCAGAGTAGTGAGTGCAGAGTGCAGAGTAGTGAGTGCAGAGTGCAGAGTGCAGAGTAGTGAGTGCAGAGTGCAGAGTAGTGAGTGCAGAGTGCAGAGTGCAGAGTAGTGAGTGCAGAGTGCAGAGTAGTGAGTGCAGAGTGCAGAGTAGTGAGTGCAGAGTGCAGAGTAGTGAGTGCAGAGTAGTGAGTGCAGAGTGCAGAGTGCAGAGTAGTGAGTGCAGAGTGCAGAGTGCAGAGTAGTGAGTGCAGAGTTGTGAGTGCAGAGTGCAGAGTAGTGAGTGCAGAGTGCAGAGTGCAGAGTAGTGAGTGCAGAGTGCAGAGTGCAGAGTAGTGAGTGCAGAGTGCAGAGTAGTGAGTGCAGAGTGCAGAGTGCAGAGTAGTGAGTGCAGAGTGCAGAGTGCAGAGTAGTGAGTGCAGAGTGCAGAGTAGTGAGTGCAGAGTGCAGAGTAGTGAGTGCAGAGTGCAGAGTAGTGAGTGCAGAGTGCAGAGTGCAGAGTAGTGAGTGCAGAGTGCAGAGTAGTGAGTGCAGAGTGCAGAGTAGTGAGTGCAGAGTGCAGAGTAGTGAGTGCAGAGTAGTGAGTGCAGAGTGCAGAGTGCAGAGTAGTGAGTGCAGAGTAGTGAGTGCAGAGTGCAGAGTGCAGAGTAGTGAGTGCAGAGTGCAGAGTAGTGAGTGCAGAGTAGTGAGTGCAGAGTAGTGAGTGCAGAGTGCAGAGTAGTGAGTGCAGAGTAGTGAGTGCAGAGTAGTGAGTGCAGAGTAGTGAGTGCAGAGTGCAGAGTGCAGAGTAGTGAGTGCAGAGTGCAGAGTAGTGAGTGCAGAGTGCAGAGTGCAGAGTAGTGAGTGCAGAGTGCAGAGTGCAGAGTAGTGAGTGCAGAGTAGTGAGTGCAGAGTGCAGAGTAGTGAGTGCAGAGTGCAGAGTAGTGAGTGCAGAGTGCAGAGTAGTGAGTGCGCAGAGCAGTGAGTGCGCAGAGCAGTGAGTGTGCAGAGCAGTGAGTGCGCAGAGCAGTGAGTGCTGTTATTTATGATTTAAGGAAAAAAAAAGAAATGTCATGAGCAATGCCAATAGCTCTACTTTTAATGATGCCGAGACCATTGCATTGTAAATGCTTGTTAGTTTAAGGAAATGTTTTTTTTACAACTCTTTTAATTTTGGGGATAAGGACCTGCATGTGGGTATTTATTTGCAGTGATCCTGTGATTCCAGACTGGGTTTGGTGTTTTCTTGCCAAAAATGATCAGAAACGATCTACTTCAACTGGGGTGTTCCCCAAATAATTAATTAATACTATTTACTAATAGGTTCATAATTATATCTGATGTAATTTAGATCGCCAGATTTATCTCTTCTGTCCAGATTTAATAGCATATAAAGAAGAGACAAGCATACAATGCTCAAAACTGATCTGAAAATGAAGGTCGACATTTGTATCCTTAAGTACATTTCTGGGGAGAGTTTTCCAAGGGGGAAGTATGAGCATGAACTAAATGGTGTACATTTGTGGGTACAGATGTCTTTGGGGAAAGTATGAACATGCCAACAGCTGTGTGGCACTAGGAACGAGGCTGCGTTACTGTTTGTCCTCATACAGGGAGGGCAAATTGTGATGTGCTTACTTTTTTCGGTGACCCACTGGTAAGAGGAGTACACCGAGGAAGAAAAAAACACGTTTAGGGGGCTTGCAAATGCACACAAAGATAGTGGTGTAGTTACAGTGTTTAATTTGAAAAATAATAGGTGCCATGTTGCCCAAAGATTTTTCTCAGAAACCCATAGCTGGCACTGATGAATTTCACGATTGTTGAATACTAACGCTGCATGGTCTTGCCCCTGTTACTTGTGTGACTGTATTTTTGGCTGCCTCTGTTTATTTTCTGTACCCGTCCTGCCGTGAGTGCTGAGTGTTGCGTTTGTCTCCCCGCTGCTGCCCTTGCGGCCCTGCCCACCAATCCAGTCCACCCCCTACCTCTGCTCCTGCCCCCCTCCCCTTCTTATGAGGACCGCTGCGGGGAGCGCGTGTGAGACCTAGACTCCGGTCCAGGCCAGCAGTCTCCCCAGCAGCGCTGCCTCTACGCTCCAGCCTCTGAGCCTCCTCTGAGAAGGGTTTGTGCCTCCAGCCTGCCGGCAGCCCCCTACCTCCAGCGTCCCCACCGCGCCTCCTCTATCCCCGCACTGCATAATAGGTGCCATGTTGCCCAAAGATTTTTCTCGGAAACCCATAGCTGGCACTGATGAATTTCACGATTGTTGAATACTAACGCTGCATGGCCTTGCCCCTGTTACTTGTGTGATTGTATTTTTGGCTGCCTCTGTTTATTTTCTGTACCTGTCCTGCCATGAGTGCTGAGTGTTGTGTTTGTCCTGCCGCTGCTGCCCTTGCGGCACTGCCCACCAATCCAGCCCACCCCCTACCTCTGCTCGTGCCCCATCCCCTTCTTATGGGGACCGCTGCGGGGAGCGCGTGTGAGACCTAGACTCCGGTCCAGGCCAGCAGTCTCCCCAGCAGCGCCGCTTCTACGCTCCAGCCTCTGAGCCTCCTCTGAGATGGGTTTGTGCCTCCAGCCTGCCGGCAGCCCCCTACCTCCAGGGTCCCCACTGCGCCTCCTCTATCCCCGCACTGCATCTGTATCTGTCTGGGTGATTGTCTTTATCGTGGTCTTGGCCCTGTTACTTGTGTGATTGTATTTTTGGCTGCCCCTGTTTATTTTCTGTACCCGTCCTGCCGTGATTGCTGAGTGTTGCGTTTGTCCCGCCGCTGTTGCTCCTGCGTCCCTGCCCACCAATCCAGCCTGCTCTCGCCCCCTACCTCTGCTCCCACCCCCCTCCACTGGTTATGGCGACCGATGCATGGTGGCACAGCGGACGCGTCGCTAGCACGATGAAGGTGCACCTAAGGCAAGCCTGTCTGCGCCCGTCCGCGCCTGGATCACGCCCAGCGCCAGACCATTTGGCCCCCGCGGGCGCCACAACACCTGACGCCGCTACACCGCCACAACCTTCCACGTGCTCAACGCCGGCAGATCCCCCACCTCCTACCAGGCCACCCCGAAACTCACCCACGGACCCTTCACCACCGAAAGTGCAGCTACACCTGCCTGCGCACACCTGCACGTCCGGCCCACCCCAACACTGCTGGCCACAACCACCTCAGCTGTGTACTAATCAACACCCCCTGAGTCCACAAGCATGCTGTTGAATTCTGGGACCTGCTCAACTCCTTTGCCCGGACGGCGCCTTCCTGACAGGGACCTGGATGAACACCTCCTCAGCGCCCGACATAGCCATAAGCATCCCAGATGGCTACAAGATCACCCGCAGGGATTGCAAAAACAACAGACCAGGAGGAGGAATCGCCATCGTCCACAAGAACACCATCAGCATTTCAACTGACACGGAGACTCCCTCAGCACGGCCGAACACCTAAACTTCCAGATCCACGTCAATCACAACACCGCCCTCAGAGGAACACTCGTCTTCAGGCCCCCGGGACCCAGACTACAGTTCAGCGAATCCATTGCCGACCTCATGAACACGCACACCCTCGCTTCCACAGACTACTTCCTCCTCGGAGACCTGAACTTCCACCTCGAGAACGTCAACGACAGCAACACCACAATGTTGATCGAGAACCTTGCCCACCTCAGACTCAAACAACTCATCACGACACCCACCCACTCCGCCGGTCACATGCTCTAACCCATCTTCTCTGCCAGTGGCCACGTCACCTTCAGCCACACCACCGGACTCCACTGGACTGACCACCACTGCATCCATTTCTCCTTGGAGAAACACAGCGCACACAACCAACCACAACGTATCCCACACCGCAGCTGGAAAAAAGTCACAGAAGACCAGCTCACCACCACTCTCTCCCGATACTCCCCACCCAAGCCCTCCGATATCGACGCAGCAGCCAACAACTTCAGACAATGGATCGACGACTGCGCCAACACCCTCACCCTGATAAGGAAACCCTCCAAGAGGTGCACCGACACAAGAGCCATCTGGTTCAATGCCGACCTCCAAAACTCCAAGCACACCTGCAGAAGACTCGAGAAACACTGGCGCACTAACCAGACACCAGACAACCACGCAGCCTCATAAACGTAAGAAGCAAAGACCACCAACTCATCCGATCCACCAAAAGAACCTCCTTCAAAGAACGCATCGACAACAAGGTACACAACAGCAAAAAGCTCTTCAACATCGTGAAAGAACTCGCCACCCCCAGCTCCTGCTCCAATGACATACCGCCATCACAAGAACTCTGCAACTCCCTGGCTACCTTCTTCCACCGCAAGATCGCAGACATCCACAACAGTTTCGACACCGACGACAGACGCCATCACCCCTGGCTCCACACCCACCAAGCACATCGGCCCTCTACTCTCCTGGCACAACGTCAACGATGAAGATACTATCAAAATCATGACCACCATCCACTCCGGCTCACCCTCCGACCCCTGCCTCCACCACATCTTCAACAAAGCAAGCTCCATAATCGCACCCCAACTCAGGAAGATCATCAACAGATCCTTAGAGACCACCACCTTCCCAGAAAGCTGATAACACGCTGAGATTGATGCCGTTCTCAAATAACCCAAGTCAGACCCAAAGGACCTCAAGAACTTCTGACCCATCTCCCTGCTCCCGTTCCTGGTGAAAGTCATTGAGAAGACCGCCAACAGACAACTAGCCCACTTCCTGGAGGAGAACAACGTCTTGGACTCCTCCCAATCTGGCTTTCGCAGCAATCACAGCACAGAAACCGCCCTCATCTGTCGTAATTTGGCAGTATTGGGTTAGCATTTAGCTAAGCTGGTAGGTTTGAAGCGAGAGGTCGTGGTCAGGCTGATCATAATACTTTTGATTGTCAGAATCAGTATCAGATAGCTGAAGGAGAGTATACTGAGTCTCAGGATAACACGTATGCATAGGATTGCGTAGGATGGGGTGTGGAATCGGTTGAAGTACCAGTAGATCAAAGGGGACCATATATATCAGCACATGTTTTGGGTTCTACTGATCAGTTTCTGGTTGATACAGGAGCTACTCATAGCGCTCTGTCCAAACACTTGGTTCCAAGGGCTCCCCTGTCTGGCGGGATCGGGTTCGATGGAACACCTTCTCTTAGCCCATTGTCTCAACCTCTTACATTTCACATTGATAAGTTTACTGCCCCATGCCCGTTTTTGTTATCTCCAAATACACCAGATAATATTGTGGGACTTGATATGCTTAAACATTTTTGAGCAACCATACGCTGTGCCCCTGAAGGGGTACAGGTTATTTTGAATGAGAACTATCCGGAGGTTGAGAGATTGTGCCTCATGCAGGAGGCCGATGCGTTAGCCTCTCTTCCTAATACTTTGTGGGCTACTTCTGATACTGATGTGGGACAGATGATTATCCCTCCCGTACGTATTACTGTAAAGGAGGGAGTGTCTTTGCCCCGCGTACCACAGTATAAAATCTCCAGAGAAGGGGAAGTTACCTTGACACACATCGTAATGAGTTGATTGTGGCAGGGGTGGTGGAGGAAGTCCCCTATAATGTTTGTAACAGTCCAATTCTTCCGATCCTAAAGAAAGATACAGACACTAAAATCTATTGTTTTATTATTGATTTGAGGGAAATTAACAAGATAGTAGTACCCCAGTTTCCGGTGGTGTCTGATATTACCACTTTACTTACTTTGATTCCTTTTACTGCCACTACGTTTACAGTAATAGACTTGAAAAATGCTTTCTTTTCGATTCCCATTGATCCCGATAGCCGATATTTGTTCGGCTTTACATTAAATAACAAATCTTATAGATTTTGTAGAGTTCCTCAAGGCTACACTGAAAGCCCTAGCATTTATAGCCAGGCTTCAAAGAGACAGCTTGATTCTTTCGACTTACAGTCTGGGGTGGCTCTCATTCAATATGTTGATGACATTCTGTTAGCAGCAGACACGCAGGAACAATGTGAGGAGAGTACTCTTTCCCTGCTTTCTTTTCTTGCCAAGAATAATCACAAGGTTTCGAGGAAGAAGTTACAATATTGTAGACCAAAGGTGACCTACCTCGGTCAGCTTTTGTCTAAGGAGGGGCGTGCATTGACATCAGACCGAATTCAAGCAATTTTAGATACACCAGTCCCTTGCACTCAGAAAGATGTTCGTGCTTTCATAGGTTTGACGTCCTTTTGTAGACAGTGGATACTAGGATTTTCACACTTTATAAAACCTTTGTTAGCATTGTTGTCTAAAACTACACCGATTTCCATTGAAGGGACAGATGAATGTCAGAATGCTTTTGAACAACTGAGGCAAGCTCTTTGTTCTGCACCAGTGTTAGGTACACCGGATTATACAAAGATGTTTACATTATATGTTCATGAGAAGGATGGGTGTGCATTGTCAGTTTTAGTGCAGAAACACGGAGACAAACAGAGACCTTGTGCGTACTTCTCAGCAGTACTCGACGCTGTGGCTCGAGGACTGCCTGGTTGCTTTTGAGCAGTTGCAGCAACAGCAGTGGCTATACGACAGAGTGAAGGAATAGTTTTGTCACACAAATTGTTGGTGTTAGTTCCCCATGCGGTAGATGCTTTATTGAACCAAACGAAAACACAGCATCTAACTAGTGCTCGTCTAACAGGATACGAGCTAACGCTGTTGGCGCCACACATTACTCTGAAGAGGTGCGCCACTTTGAACCCCGCTACTTTATTGCCATATCCTGTTACAGAGACCCAGAAGGAAGAACATCATGACTGTGTTTTTCTGACTGAAGAACAAACAAAGGGTCGTATCGACTTACAGGATACGCCGCTTCCAGATGTAGATGGGGAACTGTGGGTTGATGGGTCGTGCTTAAAGTTGCCAGATGGTACGACTTCCGCAGCTTATGCAATCACGACGCTTAAGACAGTGGTAGAAGCAGCACGAATACTGCAAAAATCGGCACAAGCAGCCGAATTGATAGCCTTAACGAAAGCATGCGAGTTAAGTGCTGGATTATGTGTGAATATCTACACTGATAGTCGTTACGCTTTTGGAGTAGTGAACGATTTCGGCCTACTCTGGAAGGAACGAGGGTTTTTGACCTCGCATGGAGGGCACATTATGCATGGAGAATTGGTACGTGATCTCCTGAATGCGCTATTGTGTCCAAAGAAAGTGGCGATAGTCAAATGTAGTGCACATAAGAAGGTGACAGACAAAATAGGACAAGGAAACGCTTTTGCAGATCGCATAGCGAGAGAGACTGCAATGTTACAGAATGTCTCTCCTATGTATGTGGTGAAATCACAGGCCGAGCGATGGCATGATGCTAGAGAGGAAATATTAGACATACAGAAATCAGCATCTGAAGCAGAACTTGCAACCTGGGCAACAGAAGGAGTGTTGGATGATGAGGGTTGTTGGCGTAGCAAAGATATGGAGAGATGGAAATTGCCTGCCGCTTATTTGCAAGCAATGGTTCAAATGACACATGGGTTGGCACATGTTGGAGCTCTTGCAATTACTCAATTGCTTACACAAGTTTGGGAGCATCCTGAGATTGCCAGCACGGCTAAGAGAGTAGTGCAAACCTGTCTGATATGCTTACAGCACAATCCTGCAAAAGGGACTTATACTCCTAAAGGAGGGTTCGTTCCGCCTACTGCACCATTCGAAGTACTGCAAATGGATTACATCCAGCTGGAGCGCTGTAACAATCTCAAGTATGTCTTAGTGGTGGTATGTGCCTTTAGTAAATGGATTGAGGCCTACCCCACGAAGGATAATACAGCATTGACAACAGCTAAGGTGTTACTCAAAGAGTACTTCCCACGCTTTGGTGTTTGTAAATTTTTGTGGAATGACAATGGTCCTCATTTTGTTGGGAAAATAGTGGAGTATGTTCTAAAAGGATTGGGAATTAAAGAAAAGTTCCATGCTGTATTTCACCCGCAGTCAGCAGGTTTGGTAGAAAGGTATAATGCAACCTTGAAGTTGAAGCTAGCAAAGATCGTGGCATCCACGTCTTTGAAGTGGCCGGACCCCTTGCCCTTGGCATTATTGTCTGTTAGATCAGTGCCACATTCCCGATCTGGCCTCACACCTTATGAAGTGGTGTTTGGAAGGCCCATGAATATCTGGGGAGTTCCTAAGCCTCGCTTAATACATGATGTGCCTTGTATAATGATGAATGATTATTTGGCACGATTAACAAATGATTTACTTTCTATTCATCAACAAGTTCGAGAAGCGCTCCCCGATAACTCCACTGGAGAGGCTCACGATCTCCGTCCTGGGGACCATGTCATGGTCCGAGTGTTCGAGAGAAACAGCAGTCTAGAGCCGAGGTGGCGTGGCCCTGAACAAGTATTGCTGGCAACTCGAACGGCTGTGCGAGTCACGAACAAGAAGCGGTGGATACATTCCACTCACTGTCGTCGTGTCTCTCCGGACCTGGTGAATCCTGTGGTGCTATCTGATTATCGAGATATCCTGGATGCAGAGAAGAGCCCAGCTACTACGCCTCACGAATCGGAGGGAGCCTTCCCGGACCACACTGTTTCTGGTGGAGCGAAGTATAACCTACGTCCAAGAAAGTAGTCCTTTTTTTTGTGCGAGACTGGTTGAGTTACCGTTCTGAGGTTTGTGAAAACGGAAGCCGAGAATATCAAGGGGGGGGGATCAGTTCTGTCCAGTGTAGCGACACCCGTCTTGAATCTCAGAGAAGAAACCAGCGGCTACCTCGGATCTCAGCACTCATTTTTATTTTTTATTTTTTGTTTTGAAAAGGTTTGGTTTTTGAACTATGGCACCTACTACGATGAAAAGTAGAAGAATTCTGGGTGCAGTGTTTTTGTTATGACTATAGTGGTAATAGCAGTAATAGCTTGGATCACAGAACGATTGCTTCCTGCACGAGAATATTTACTGCCTACCACTCCAATTCCATCTGAACATTTTCATTTCACTCTGCCTTATCATGAAGAGAGACATAGACAGACTTATTTAAATAACAGCTTCATTCAAATTCTACATCATACCCATAATATGACGAACACTTCGAACTGTTGGGTATGTGGAATGTTGCCTGGACATCAGAAGAAAGGAGGAACTCCACTTATTCCTCTTCCGTTCTCTCATAATGGTTCTTGTAATGCTTGGTACACTCTTCTCTTTACTTTGAGATGGCCAACGAAAGGTGGACACTCTTTCGACTTAACAAAGTGTGTTACAACGACAGAGATGGCTACCCACAGGCAGAAGGAACTAAATTTGAGTGGGAAGAATATCGACCGGACAATGTATCTACACCTCGTATTTTCACTAATCAAAGAATTATAAATATGTCCAGTTTACATGTGATTACTGTTATTGATACCAAAGCTGACTTGTGCGTGCGTAATAAAGGAACTATTCCAGTAGGGAGAAGTGAATGTAATATCACTCTTACATTTGATACACCATATGGTATTGCCATTGTAGCCTCACAAAATACTTATTTTATTTGTGGAAATAAAGGATATCATCGTCTTCCCATTGGGTGGTTAGGAACTTGTTACATATCTTTTTTGCTACCCTCTGTATTCATTGCACCACCTATGTATCACAATGATTTTGTATTATATCATGATTTTATATTAAATAGGGTTAAGAGAACATTAGAAACTGAAAATGTCGATCAGACCGACACCTCCTTACAGCAATATGTAGATTTTAATTTAGGCCTGTTTCCCTTTGTTTGTGCTGCTCTAAACAGCAGGAAAATAAGACGGCTAACACGTGTTGTGGAAGCTGTTGCTAATGAGACTGCTTCTGCATTAGGGAACTTGACTGAGGAACTCCAAATTACGAGGATTGTAACTCTTCAGAACCGCATGGTTCTGGACGTAGTATTAGCTGATCGTGGGGGTGCATGCCGCATTATCGGTAGTAGTTGTTGTGTGTACGTTCCTGATAATTCACCTTCTGTGTATGATGCCATTTCTAAATTGCACAAAATTGCCGCTGAAATTCACCCTGACAATGGTACATGGACATTCTCTAATTGGTTCTGGACTTTGCTTAGTACCTGGGGTTGGAAATATTAACTATTCTGTGTATGATTATTGGAATACTTTTCTTTCTTTGTGTATGTATTCAATGTGGCCCTACCTTGTGTTCTGTATGTATTACAGCCTGCATTCCGTCCAAACGAATTATTGCCAAAAATGAGCAAATGATTAGTAAAGAGATAACGAATATAATGTTGATTAATATCGATGATGAATATCCTGATTACTTCCGTTATGAGGTAGCTTCAGCTAAATGCTAAAAGGGCCGTCTGTCGTAATTTGGCAGTATTGGGTTAGCATTTAGCTAAGCTACACGAACTTTCGTGTTTAACTTGACCAAACTTGCGGGGGCCATTTTGTATTCCCTGGCTTCCATTTTGTATGAACATGCGCCCTCGTGGTCAGCATGCCCTTTTGTCCTTTCTCTGTACCAATGACCATTTACCTTGCCCGGCAACAGGCTATTTTTAGCACTGGTCAAGCTCACGCATGCGTACTTGAACATTTAGATTAATGAGTGGTCACCTCTTAGGAATGTTCTTCAAACTGACCAGTGGTATTAAACTCCTCCCACATGTTGGCTGTGTTCCAAAAATGCCCTTATATGTACTCAAACTGTTTCAAAAGTATACCGCCTACTCTTTTTATTGCCATTAAACTGTATAAAAGAGGTCGCGCACCAATGTTCGGTGTGATACTTCTTGCATTACCGAAGGGTGCTGTAGGAATGTACCACCACCCCATGGGGTCTTAATAAACTTGTCTTTTGCATTTCCAGTTTCCGTGCCAACTTCTATTTCTATGGTGTTCGAGAGTTTTTGCAGAGTATGTAGACCTGACTAAATCCGATACCACACATCGCCGCCACTGACAACATCAGAACCATACTGGACAACAGCGAAACTGCGGCCCTCATCCTCTTGGACCTATCGGCCGCCTTCGACACTGTCTGCCACAACACCCTGCACACACTCCTCCATGATGCAGGGATCCAAGACAAAGCCCTGCACTGGATCACCTCCTTCCTCACCGACAGAACGCAGAGAGTTTGCCTCCCCCTTCAGGTCCGAAGCCACCACAATCACCTGCGGCGTACCCAAAGTTCATCCCTCAGCCCGACCCTTTTTAGCATCTAAATGGCACCGCTCGCTAACATCGTCCGAGCACACCACCTCAACATCGTCTCATACGCTAATGACACCTAGCTGATACACTCCCTCACCAAGAACCCGGCCAACACCAAATCCAACCGCCACAAGGGAATGAAGGCCGTCGCTCAGTGGATGAAGACTAGCCAGCTGAAACTGACTTGGACAAGACGGAGGTCCTCATCCTTGGCTCCACCCCCTCCACATGGGACGACTCCTGGTGGGTGGCCACGCTGGGTGTCGCCCTGACACCTACCAACCACGCACCCAACCTGGGAGTCATCCTGGACTCAACGTTATCTATGACCCAGCAAGTCAACACAGTCTCCTGCTTCAACACCTTCTGCATGCTCCGCAAGATCTACAGATGGATCCCTATGGAAACCAGAAAGATGGTCACCCAAGCCCTCGTCAGCAGCAGGATGGACTACGGCAACGCCCTCTACGCAGGAACCACGACCACACTCCAGAAGAGACTCCAACGCACACAAAATGCTTCCGCTCGCTTCATCCTTGGACTCCCTCGCCACTGCCAAATCACCCGCCACCTGAGAGATCTGAACTGGCTCCTGGTCAACAAGAGGATCACCTTCAAGCTCCTCACCCACACAAACAAAGCACTCCACAACACTGGACCAGCATGCCTCAATGAACGACTGTCCTCCTACACCCCGAACTGCCAGCTCCGTTCAGCCTACCTCGCACTTGCCACCGTCCCACGCATCCACCAAACGACCTCTGGCTGAAGATCATTCTCCCACCTTGTCGCCAAAACATGGAACACCCTCCCCATCCACCTGTGACAGACCCAGGACCTGCTGACTTTCAGGAGACTTCTCAAGACCTGCCTGTTCGACATGTAGCTGCTCCCCCCCTCCCTCAACACCTTGAGACCCTCAAGGGTGAGTAGCACGCTCTACAAATGTATTGATTGATTGATTGATTGCAATGCATGTCTCTTCCTTCCACTACCATACACCCGCTGCCTCTTTAGATTACACTTCCAGGTTCTTTTTCACCCTTGCTTCCTCCCAATGACACTGTTTTTCTGATTTTCTCGTCCTCCTCCCTTTGTTTTTCTCTCTACTGCTCTGGGTCAAAGTCTTATGAGCAAAGCAAGTGCCAGTTTCCAATAATGAGTGCGGCTTGTACCACCTGCAACCCCCAGCTCAATTAAAGCAAAGGAAGTAGGATGATAAAACAGAAGCAGGCAAGCTAAATGTAGCCCAAGCACTTCTAAATGAAACCTAAAGAAAAACCTAGATTAAGGATGTTAGTTCCATTTTCTACAATTGTGTCTTCATTTTTGTACTCTCATAGTTCCTATGCTGAGGCATCTATACACAATTTTACATTGTTGGATGTATGTTAACTATGAATTAGATACCTTGAAGTACATCTGCTGCCACCATTTCTTCTTGCTTTCGCCTCCTCCCACTTTTCTCTAGCATGTTCTAACTTCTTCTCTTCCACAGCTATGGAAGCAAACTGAGCCTCAAGCTCTTGCCTTCTGATGGCTCTATCTGGGTCATCTGTTGAGGAACCTACCCTCCCCCTATTAGCTGGAAGTATGAACCTGGTACTAGAAGAAATGGATGAGGTGTCATCATCCACCTCCTGGAGCCATCTCTTCCCTCCTCTCTTGATCCCTTGGAGCTGTCTGTGCTCAGGACTTAAGGTTCCTAATCAATTCGGCCTTCCTGATCATATTATTATTAGGTAGCCTGCTGAGCTGGCACTATACCCTAAGCTCAGCCACTGTGAATTTAGACGCATTAGGTAGCCTTATCTAGCTCCATGGTTTCCCTAGTTTTGGATCACAAAAGCTTACCAAATCGGAAATAGAACAAATTTAGAAAAATCAAAAATATGGATAAAAAGTCAGTTTAGTCCAAATTAAAACAATTCTAAAATCAAAAATGCTGTTCTAAGTCAATTGAGCCGATTTTTTTAAAGATCTTAATTTACTGTATGGTGTTATTTAAACACAGGTACGCATCCTCATCGCTGAACACCAAATGTTGGACAGTGTATTATTAGTAGTGGCAAGTCACTACTAATAATCCACTTTCCAACACGCATCATAAGACATGCTGCCTCTGAGTTTGGACTTTCTTTTCAAGAGGCGTACATTCCAAACCAGTGCGTCTAGGCCTAAAGTTCAATGACTAGGTTGGTGAAAGGTTTAAGAGCAAGGTGGACACTTTATGTAGTAATATGAGCCTTCTTACTTTTCTAGGGCTCCTATAGGTTGGCTCATACTTTTTCTCTTTCATATTCCCTGAGTATTTATTCTTGGTAAATTATTATTGACATAAGAAAAACTAAATCAATGAGCTTCGTAGTTTATTCATGCTGCTTCTGATTTTGTCAGCAATATTTAAATATTCCTGACAGTTTCTGGGACTGTTTGCACACATGCGCTTTCCTGATGTCCTAATGAGTGTTTCCTCTCACAATAAAGGAAAATATCACGTTTGCTCGGGAGTATGTAATCTTATTAGTGATCCCTCCTGGACATCACGTCAATCTTGCAGAGCTACATTCCCAGCCTCATTAGTAGAAGTGCTTCTAATCCACTTGCTATGTCCAGCAATGCAAAGCAGACTTGCCAATTTCAGTTATCTTGGCACAGTGTAAAGGTCTGCAGAAGATACTTTCTGTTATTAAATGAAGGGCCTTCATTATTTCAGACTACCAATTTTACGATTGGTTGGAATGTATATAAATGAATGCATTTATCTGAATGCCAAGTTAGTTGTGCTTTACACTTCTTAAGTCTATTTCTCATGTTATTGTTTAAATCATTGAATCAGAATTTTTAATGCAGGATGCATGTTATTTAAAGATTCACAGTGATCATTATGATACGAATATTATCCTGGAAAGCTATTCAACATTCACTTCCTTTATCAATATTATCCTTCTTCCCAATATGCACCTGTATGAGTTTGTAAATGCGGGAACTGAAAAGGGAGAATAAAAAGAATAAAAAGTGGAATCAGATAAAAGGGGTATAAAATCTCCATTAAGGCACAGATCTATCTCGTACCAATAATTTTGAAAGGAAAAAAAACATTTAAACTCAATCCCCAATATACTGCTGGATCAGAAAATCCAAACTCATAGGTCGAGCACCTACCAACAGCTGCAATCCCTGAAGCCACTCTCTTCTGTGGGCTGACTCAGAATGTCTCATTTTTCACCTCCTGCATATACTTCTCTCCTGTGATTTCTCTGCTCCAGCAGTGGGCTTTCACTCCAGAGACTCATGACCAAAGTTTCCCACTCAGTTATTGCTTCTGTTGTCTGGTCTAGTAACACATCCACTTTAGGTATGCTAGGCCTCCAAAATGTATTTCTGCCCGCCCATGAGCACTAGGGTATTCTGAAGTGTTGACTTGAGCATTAGCCATCTAGTTTTCTGGTGGGGGTATTAACCTAACCCAAATGCATCTCAGTATTAATATCAGGTATCCTAACCAGTTTTTAATTTGAGCCGGTGGTTTCCAGTGCTCGGCACCAGGACTTAATTGTCAACACCAGAACGTATGACTGTCTGCCACATGGTGGTGTTGTATATCTAATTTATAGATTAACCCAACAGCAGTTGTTTATTTATTCAATATACAGTAACATGACTAATATCTGCCACCTAAGACATTCATATAGCATTTGGGGCCTGGAATAGTCTTAATTGTCACTCTTGTAGGAGCGTAATGGTTAGTAGTTGTGTTGGTGCTGTCATTGGCAGCACTGGCAGTGGCAATACGTGTCACAAACTGCATTTGCCTCGTGACGAGGGCCCTGTCAGTTATTTTTTTTAAATCAAATCAAAAGAGACTTTATTCGGTTTCATTCAACCATAGAAATGCATCACATACAGTACATACATAAAATGACATTGTTAAAATATGATTACAGATTTTAGTTCGGGTGTCCGCATTAGATCCACGGAGCTCACACTCATTATAAAACATCATTCATTGGTCCAGACAGATTCGCATTTTAAGAGTCAACTTTAAAAATTCAAGAACTTGGAGGACACTGTCGCTGTGCAGCAATTGTAAGTATAAAAAGGCTGGTCGTATCTGATTAAAATTAAGTTTCTTTAAAAGAGCAATTAAAAAGCGTTTACGTGGGTATTCGTAAAATCTGCATAAAAACATAAAATGCAACATGTCCTGTGGAGACTTTCCGTCGCAGCCACAGGATATTGAATTTTTGCTAAAACTCTCCTTTTTGGGTCTGATGAGCAGATGCTGAAACAGGTTAAGTCTGAATCTCGTTAGTAAAAACTTTTCGTGAGTACTTAGAGTGCCAAGTAGGTAAGGCTCCGTTGTCAGACAGGTTTTGACCTTATACATTTCCTTACACTTGTTTTTTGTAACTCAGCACCCTCCCTCACAGCCTTCTTTCGCAGAAGAAAGGTCTGCTTGATTAGATCAACGTCCCCCCTCATAATTCCAGTTGGATGTTCGAACAAGTCGGGACGACCCAACTCCAAAAAACAGGTTTTTAAGTACTTCATCCAAGGGGTACCCAACGCCTTATCGTGAGCCATAAAATCATTCACAATTAAATGTGTTAAGGGGATATCTTTACACAGCCACATGTTCAACCAGCAGGTCAACGGTCGCAGGGATAGGATATCGCTCAAATATCCCACTCCTAACTCCTCGTGAACTGCAAAGTTAGAAGTGGCGGCCGGGACACACAGAAGCCGTTTGTAAAATACGTTTTCTGTGATCTGAAGTTGTCCTCCCGCCAAGTAACCCCAGAGCTCACTGCCGTACGCTGCAGTCGCTACGGATTTTGCATCGTATAATTTTAACATTGCGCTCGTGGGCTTTTTGCCTAGTTTTGAGGCAAAGTTAAAAATAGAGGCGTTAACCCTAGTGACAGCACATCTTTTCTTTGCAAGTTGAGGGCCCCACGACAGTTTAGAGTCAAAGAGTACACCTAGATAGGAGAATGTATTGGAGAACGGTATTACCGCCTCGTCTAATCTAAAGGTGTATTGTCTCTTTGGTTGTTTCCCAACTTGCATAATGAACGATTTGGAGTTCTTAACTAACAAATCTCTATCTTCCATGAATTTTTTAAAAGCATTAAGTAATAGTTGAAGGCCTTTTGCAGTTCTGGATAACAAAAACGCATCGTCTGCGTATAACAAGACAGGGATACTTCTTCTCCCTGCTCTCGGGCTATCGGCTTTCACCTCCTGTAAAACATCATCCAGCTCATTTATATAAAAATTAAAAAAGAAGGGAGCAAGTATGCAACCTTGGCGCACACCCTTCCCAGTTCTAAATTCATCTGTTACGCACAGGTCTTGGGAATACCTTATATTTGCGCTTGTGTTAATATGAAGGTCAACTAAAAAGTTTATAATCCCGTTGTCTACTCCCTTGTCCCACATGGACCCCCACAGCTTCCCCCTGTTCACACAGTTGAAAGCTGAGGATTGGTCCATGTAGGCAAGGTGGACTGTACCTTTTTGGGCAATGGTATATTTGCTAAGTATAAGGAAGAGGTTTAAACATTGTGTTGTGGTCGATCGGCCACTGCAGAAACCATATTGTGTAATAGACATGATGTTGTTATCCCGTGCCCACTCTGAAAGTCTCTGTAGTACAATTCTCCCCACCAATTTAGCCATGGAATTAATTAGGGAGATAGGCCTATAACAAACCGGGCTATCCCTATCCCCTTTTTTGAATATAGGCACAATAGTGGAAAGCCCCCAGGACAATGGGCAACCGACTCTTGCGGCTGCGTTAATAACCGCCACAATAATCGGCGCCCAGAAATTGGGATCAGATTTAAAAAGATCGGGAGGTATCCCATCGGGGCCTGGGGATTTTCCCACTGTGAGTCCCTCTATCCCCACTAGCACCTCTCCTCTACTAACATTAAAACATGTGCCCCCTTTAGTGGGCTCAAAATGTACAGTGTTAGCCTCGGTGCCCCCATACAGTTCTTTAAAATGAGCAACCCACTCTTCCTTTGTTATAACACCTTCTAATCCCTCTCCCGGATCTTGCACCAGGAAGGGTTTTTTAAGGACCGCCCAAAATCTAGCGCTATTTTTCAGAGTTTGCGGTTCCAGGATCTCAGGCCAAGCCTCATTCTTCAGAGCCTCCTTCCATGAGGCAATGACTGATTTATACTCTTTACGTGACCTTTGAACTATTTCTTTATTTCTTGGTTTTACTGATAGAGCAGCTCTGAGGTCACGGGCAGCTTTAGAGCATTCCTTATTGAACCACCTCGGGCCCTCCCTCCCCCGACTCTTTGCTGGTTCTGTCATTAAGGTAGCTATTTTAGCTGTTATGCTCTGAAAATCCGACAGAACCAGTGTTGGATCGGAGTCAGCCCGTGCGCATCTATTAATTGCATCACTACAGGTATCTTTAATGTTCTGATATATAAGGTTCGGGGTACACATAGACCATTTTAGACGACGTCTGCCATCAGTATCCGTTACCCTACCCCTGGACAGATTACAGTTTGCAC
Organism: Lissotriton helveticus; assembly: GCF_964261635.1. NCBI lineage: Eukaryota > Metazoa > Chordata > Amphibia > Caudata > Salamandridae > Lissotriton > Lissotriton helveticus. The sequence continues at coordinate 1,193,478,786 of NC_136069.1, forward strand.
TAACCACCCATTGTATTTTTTTTTACAAATTTAACACTGATCTTACCTGACACAGCAGAAGTGATGCCTTTATTGGAAACTCTTTAATCGGCCATCAGTCTCCTTGAATATGCTACCTGTTTTGCAGACCTCTGATCTTGGTTTTCCCCAACACCTCATCTGAGCTCATTGGTTTGCACACCATTGCGAAAGTACTCCAATTTAGCAGTCAACATGCCAACAATCATTATCCTTCACTATATCTTGCTCCCCACTAATTTTCTGGGAAAACACTACTCTAGCCTAGGGTGCCCTTGAACGGTCTGTTTTTACAGACAGCCCACTCAGTGGGTTTTCACTGACTCCTGTGTGTGCACATCAGCTACTTAAGGAAGAAGCTGGACTGGGCACTACAATGGTCACCACCTTCGCTTACCTCTGCCAGTTGAGGAGAGATAGTCTATGAGAACGAATTCTGAAAGGGTCCTTCTACCATGCACTTCATTTTTAAATATCCTGGTGCTGTCACTTTTTCTGAAGGCTTCCGATGTCTCCAGTATGTCTCCTGCATCTACTCCTACTGAGGCACATGTAAGAAAACCCAAGAAGTGGAACTGGCCAGGAGCCCCTCCAAGGTACATTCGCCATTTGAGGGTGGTTTGTTCTGCCCCACCCATTTATTGTTTTTGAAACCTACGTGATGGATGATACATTTATTTTCCTAAGGAAAATACATTATATTTTCCATTAGTTAATAACCAATGGTTTGATGAATGGTTGTTGCCTTTGCACAAATTTTGTTTAAAATTGTTACTATACACCTTCACAAAATTAGAAATGTAATGCTGACACATGATTGAGTCATGACAAATATATTTAGATGCTTTGTTGTGCTCGCAAACAATTGTGGTACATCATTGAGTGTGTCATAATTGAGTTTGTTCAATGGCAGTAAGTTACAAGAACAACTGTCCATGTATAATTTGGTACAGGGTGTTAAAGTAACTATGCATATTTCACATTTCTTACCTACAACCAGACTGAGAGAATAACCAAAAGGCGCTTGAGCCCATGCAAGTCCATTTCCTGGAAAATACACCGCCTCTGCTGTCCCATTGATGTATCCTCCACCAACCCAAGTAGCTGAAAGGGATTAAAAGAGCAGAAAAAGAAAACAGTAAATACGCAGGAAACGGGAAATATTGCGTATTTGTTCTGATGTACTCAAACATATTTGGGATAGATCAGAGACAAGAAAAATCCAATATTTTGGACTGAACAAAAAGGTTTGACATTTGATGTTTTGGAGCTACAGGGCAGTGGTGGAAGTGTGAGATTTCGTATCAAAGATTTAAAACATCAAAAGGGCATATACATATTAGGAAGGCAGATGTGTCAAAGACCAGACTGAATCTTTGACCTTGCGTTACTTCCTGCCAGGCTTTGCAAATATAGCTGAATAACGTAGAGTAAAATTGTGAACCAAAAGGCATCTAAAGCATTAAATTCAAAAGCCCTTTTGAAAACACTCCTACCCTATTAGACCCCAAACCCAATAGCTGAACTTCTAATACTTTGCAAAGAAATTGAAGTTGAGACAAACCTCTATTTTTTTCAAAATTGGATGAGGACTAGTGAAATTAGGTCATTGATGTAGACCTCGCACCACTGTGGAAAAAATAAAATATTTTCCAGATAGGATTGAAGAATGAATCTAGTGGGACACTACGTCCGTTTCTAACTTGGGAGGCCATCCTGACTATTTTTCTTCAAGTTGTAATGATTTAAAGTTCTACTTTTGAGGTTTATAACACAAAATAATACTATTAGTTGATACTGCATTATAAATGAACAGGTTCCGAACAGTGCTTCATTTGTAAAAGAACGTAAAACAACACTAGGTGGCTACTTGATTTTAACACATTTTTACTTTTGTATAAAGATCAATAAACATGACCTCTACCTTTTTTTAACACATGTGTATAACACTTTTCAAAGCTTGCATCTCATTTCAAAGAAGGGAGTGTTCCCAACTATCGATTCTGAAATATGCAAATTCTAAAGGGACATTGTGCTCAATAAAAAAATAACCAACACAAATTGAAATATATACAAAAGATAAATTAAAGCATGTGGTAATCAGTGTGAGAGCCAGAGCATAACATCAACAATAGATGCGCTTGGTACACAGTATGAGGTCCAGATTTTTCTAATATGGACTTGAAGAAATTGTGTTTCACTACAACTTAATTATATTGATCCATATTGATGTGTGTTGTACAAGAATACCCCATTGTTAATTGTCTACCCGTTTCAACCCCGACTTCCCTTATGGGTACTCCTCAGGACAAGGGCTGGGTGATTTCTTAAACACCAAAACTGGAAGTATATTTGGTGGTGTCTCAGTGATGTTTGAACCAGATTTCTACTAGCAAGACTTTGTTATATGCCTTTGAACTTTGTGGCTGCAGCATCTGAAATGAACAATCCTCTTAACAGGCTTTCATTCAAATCTTTTGAACTGTTGATTAGTTTCCAGCCGCAGTGTCTAAAATAAGCCAGTCCCCTTCTGTCGCTTGTTATTTTGAAAGATGCTTGCAAACACGGTGTCATTAGGACAGGCCTCTTTCAGGTTTTCGCATCCAAAAACGTATTAAAGAAGGCGTGCCGGTGCCCAAAGCTTTGCTTTGGTGTTGCTATTAAAAATCGGTAAGTTAAATACCAAGGCTGAGTAGTGTTGAATCCATCTCAGGTCTTTAATCCACTTCCAGACACCCCTGCCCCTGAATCTCACTCTTTCCGGCCCCTGCTCTTTCTCTTTATAACTGTTTTTCCCTCTCTCTCTTCCTCCTTTCCCGCCTGTTTTCTTTTCTCTCTCTTACTTGCAATGTATTGCGATGAAAAATAAATACCAGTCCCCAAATTTGAGGTCGAGTTGGCCCCACCAGCAACTACCGGCACAAATTAAACGTTGGCACAGAGTCAGGGGGAGATTTGCTAAGATTATACACCATATTTGTGTCACAAAAGTGACAAAAATCGGTGCAAAATCCTTTTTTTCTGATTTACTTTCCAGCGCTATACAAGTCAACGTGAAAGTAAAGCAAAGCAGTGCATAGCACTGTTTTTCATTACTTAGCGCCACAGGTGCGTACCTTAGGGGGAGCATGGGTGTTCCCATGCAGCCACCCAACTTTTCTGACACTACACCCAATTTACTAAATAAAGTAGGCAGGGTTCAGCATCATAAAACTGTGCCCTATTGAAGTAGGTACAAGGAAGGAGTAATGCTTTTATTTCTCCTTCCTTTCCCAACTTTGCATGTGTGCGGCACTGTACAGATCACATACGAAGTGGGATTTGTTTTTTAATGAGTCTATGCAAAGTAGTTTGTACTGAAAGGATACCCTTCCAGTACAAAACCTATGCTAGACTCACAGAGACACCTTTGCACCATGGCGCAAAGGTGTCGCTGTGGCGCATGGCAGCTGATTTCAGCGCTGGCGCTAGGTAAAAGGGAGGAGAGTGCCTTATTTTAGTAAACGTGGCACTCTCCTCCTCGTTCCTTTTCACACAGCACAGCATTTGTAGCTGCTGCACTGTGTGAAAAAGTGGTCAATCTGCCCAAAGTGTTCTACTGATATATGAAACATGAGTTGGCCTTACAGTTTTTTACATAGTACTAATTCATTGGATGGCACAAAAATGTGTAATGAAGACAAAAGTCATTTTAAAAGTTTTTGAATGAGTGTGTATGCATCTGGAATACATGATTCAAGGATCTCTTCACAAGATTTAGGTAAAATATCTCTGATTAGTTAAGTTAGTAGACGTAGAGGATGCATAGCAGCTTTCAGCAAATGTTTGCCATTACTTATATATTAAAGTAATCTGTATATGTTCACTAGTAACTGTTAATTGGAAACCAAATTCAATGTTTGCAGGAGAGGCACTAATTCAAGCATTTTGATTGACAATACATTTCTAGAACTAGTTCCCTTTACCCTGACATGCAAAAGACAGAAGTAAATATACACCAGTATAGTAAATGCAGTAGAAGCAGCGAATTACCATTGAGAGATACTAATTATCAGCCTGTGCTTAACATAACCGACTCAGGTAACTGACTGGCCGCTTAAGAAGCTGACCTAACGATCATGTTCAGGGCAGAAACACTAATTAATAGCCCATATAGATTTTGTTTTAAACATTAAACACGAGCCACAATTTAGTATTTACCGTTCATTAGAGGACAGGATGTGGCCTAACGGCTAGGGGGGTAGACTTCTGGGGAACCGCGTTCGAGTCTCGGCAACCACGCTCAACATCCTATGATTCAGGGCAAATCACTTAATCTCACTGTGCCTGACAAAAAAGTGAAAGTGACCTTCTGTAACACAACTTGTGCTTATGTAAAGGGCTCGGGTCAAGTTGGCGGTATATAAAACTCCTAAGAAAAAAAAACAAATTCAGTCTGTTTTAAGGCAATGCTCTTTCACGAGACACGGTTGTGTGATAGTTGCTTGTCTTCTGTTCATGCTCATCCACTTATGGTATTATTCAGGGGTGATTAAAGCACTGGGAAGGGCAACATAATAAAAGAACTGGACTCTCGTCTAAATGCCCAGCTGTCGGTTGCGAAGTCAGCAGCAGCCTCGTCCTTAGTCCTTGTAGGTGATTTTAACTGTCATATGTGCGCGAACTTAAGACCATTTAACAAGGATTGGTCCTGTTGCACAGTGGAGAAAGGGCCACACTTCCTACATTCACCTGAAGGGGTAGACCTAGATAGGGTGCTGAAAGGTCACAATTTGGTCCACACCATGGATCTGGTAGGACTGGGTAGCGGTGGGGAGCTTAATCCGACCTTTAAGGGGAGAGGTTGTCGATCCTATATTGATTACATTATGGTCTCTCCTGTACGTAAAGCTTGGGTCAACAGGGCAGATATTTAGGGACCATAACCCCCTGGTGTTAGAGCTAAAAGGCCGACTATTAAAAATGTGTCACAAGGGGTAGGTTCTGTAGAGAACATAACAGACCAGGGGAGGAGACTTAGATGGTCTAAAGTAGATGGGGACACCTTTTATAAAACTCTAATAATCACAGGGGCAGACGCATTTAATGTATGCCTCGACCCCACTATTGAGGGGGCTGCTGTTGTAAAGGCATTTGAAGAGATGGCGCACCTCATTGAAGGACTATTAAAGACCACTAAGACTGGGATTTTAACTACCACCCCCAGATGGTTTGATAAAGATTGTTCACAGGCACATAAAGTGCTCAAATCTAGCCTAAAATTGCTCCCTAGGGATAAGTTATATATTGCCCAATGCAGGCTCGCATATAGGAAGGCATTAAAAAAACGTAAATCTAGCCTCCAAACGCAAGCCTGGGAGGACCTTAGGGAGGCGGCGGACAGAAGAGACTTGACTGAGTTCTGGAAAATCATAAATAAACCGTGTTTCCAGGACTCAAACGCCCCACAGATTTTAAACACTATTTTGCCTGAGCAGTGGTATTCCCATTTTAAAAACTTATATAATCACACGGGCGAAAACAATAATGATGAAGGGCAGGGGCCAAAATGGATTGCAAGGTTAGAGATCACCCTGGCAGAAGTAGAAGGGGCCATCTCGGGACTAACTAAAAATATGGCGCCCAGCCCTGATGACATACCTCCCGATCTCTATCTTAGTAAAGTGGAGTTGTGGGCCCCCATTCTTACGAGGGTCCTGAACGCGGCAATGGAAGCTGGTCTGCCGTGCTCTTGGTCCTCTGCAACAATAGTCCTGATATTTAAAAAAGGAAACCGGGACGACCCCCAATGCTACCGCTCGATGTCCTTGATTGATGTCACGGCGAAGGTGCTGGGTCGTGTTGTCCTAAATCGCCTCACGGAATGGGCGGATACCCACCAGATAATAACGGACACACAATATGGGTTCAGGGAGGGAAGGTCAACTACGGACCAATGCTTGAACCTCTACTTATTGGTCGCTAAGTACACCATAGCCAGCAAGGAGGCGGTCTACTTGGGGTTCATGGATCTCTGTGCGGCCTTTGACCATGTGAACAGAGAGAAGCTATGGGCCCTGATGATAGGCCTAGGGGTGGACCAGGACCTAGTTGACATTCTCAAAGCTTTGTACTGGAATACCACTGCTTCTGTCCGTTTTAACCAAGACGGAAGCAGGACTTCACCATTTCCATGTACCAGTGGCGTGCGGCAGGGATGCATTTTGGCTCCTTATCTATTTTCACTTTACATTAATAACCTAGGTAGTGAATTAAGCAAACTAGGAGTAGATTCCCCTCAAGTAGGCACCCGCCCAGTCCCCGTCCTGCTTTACGCGGACGACGTGGTGTTGTTAGCCCGGACGTCGCGGGGGCTACAGAGGCTGATTAATGGATTTGTAAGCTTTATGAACACTCTTGACCTATCAGCAAATCTGGAAAAATCCTATGTCATGGTGGCGGGGGCTAGACCAGACAAAAAATGTTCCTCCAATATAGGCACCCACAAAATAGGACAAGTTCAGTCCTTCTCCTATTTGGGTTTATTATTTGATGGGTTTCTAAAGTTTAGACTCATTGTGGATAAACACTGTTCAAAATTGGTGGCCTCAACCGGGGCAATAATGAATTATGGTCGTAGGCTGGGAAGATGGTTCCCTGAGCAAGTGATGAATTTGTATAGATCAATCTGCTGCGCCAAAGTAGCCTACGGGGCTGAAGTTTGGGGCTTCGTAAATATTCATCAGGTTCAGGCAGAGGAAAACAAATTTTTTAGAAGGATACTTAAAATCCCTCAGAGCACACCTGCCTATATTACACATGAAGAATTGGGAGAACCCTATATTGAAGACCAAATCAAGGTCAGGCCACTTTTGGCCTGGGTGAAGATCTGGTCTAACCCTGAGCCAGGACTCAGTAGACAAATTATCACGGATTGTCTGAATAGAGATAAAGGGAGATTCACCCCCTTGTGGAAAAGTAAATTTTGCCATGTTCTGTGTCCCTACGTGTTCCCCATCCTATGTTGTATGTGCATGATTAATATGCATATGTATTCTCCGTGATCGATTAAAGATGCAATTACGGTTGTGTCCATCTCTAGTATGCCAGTTTCCAGTTCTCGTGAAAGCTACGAGTATTAGGCCTATGTAAAGTTACGTTGCCACGTTTCTCAGTGTGCACGTTATTTCATTGTAAAATCCCCGTTTCTAGGCCTCAAAAGGGCCCGGACACCAGATTCAGCTCCTGTCTCCTGAGCCCTCGCTGAGGAGCGATACAGCCCCCACCTGTATTCCTGACCCTTCACTTACTTCCTGCCTCACAGTGCCCGGCTCGGCCTGGCTCTCTGCCTGCTAGTCTGCCAAAAGTATGTTATGATTCTAGTTATCAGTCCAGCCCTCCTTCTCTGCATTCCTAAGCTACTGAATCGCATCAATAGTTTCCGTCATGGTCTAGCCTTTACGTCTCCATGTAAGAGAAATACTGTATTTATGGTCATTTAATATTCTTCAACACGCACTACATGTAGAATAATGCATGCACCAGTCTTAGTGTCTGTTAGCCTTTACCCCGATAACTTTTGGATTCTATCAACATGTTCTCTAAACATCAGATACTAGATAGTGTTTAGGTACATGTCGCCCTGACTCTCCAGACTTCAGTTTCTGCTCCTAGCGCAGAAGTCATAGCCCCCAGCTTCTCCTAGTAACACGTCATTGTCAGTTTGCGCGCACCACTAGGTTAGAGGTTCCAGCTCCTTAGGAAGCCCCCTCCATGTTTCCGCCCCATTTTATGACATATTCTGTTACGTTTACATCACATGTCTATGTTCACGCCTCTTGTTACACCTACTTTCACCCTTATCTTTCGCGACTGCTATTGACCACACCCACTGCTCCGCCTATTGTATGTACTGTAATGCAATTGTTTTAGTATATATACTTGTGCACTGTTATTAAATGTTACGCCGACTCCGATCCTGCCCCCGGCAGCGCTGCCATCCTAGTCCTGTGCAGGTTGTCCTGTTCCTGTCCTTATGCTGTATTAAACCTGCAAACTCCTACTACCTCGAATCTTGACTCTTATTTATTGAGCTATCTGTTATTACTATATCCAGTCAAAAATAGATCCGGTATTATTTATTTATATACCACATAATGGCGCCCGAACAGGAACTTGCCCTTTCCCCACGCGCCGGTGAAGCCACGCAAGCCCCCTGATCCTCTGCAGCCGTGACGGAACCATACCGGCCATGTGCAGATATTTCTGCTTCAAGTATCCCTCAGGCCCACGGAGGAGACGGAGGTTGCGGTCCAGCATCCAGACGAGGCGGTGGAGGAACGCGGCGAGTCCCGACCAGAGCCCAAGCCGAGAGTCCAAGGTCCGAGGTATCCGGAGGCCCACCCGTAACAGAAGTCCGAAGTGTGTCCGTCCGGCGTCGTAGCAGTCCAGTCCAGTCCGAGGCCTTCCGTTCTTGCTGCCCGGTGAGTACCGTTGCTGGGGTAGTATCTAGACAGGGTCAATCTAATTGACTCTGGTCCGTGGGTTTGGTGGTACACAGATCCAACACGAAGTGTCCACTTAGGTGGATGCGGGTCCTGACGCGTCTCTTTATGAGACCGGTAAGTTTCGTACTGTTTCAGCAGTGCATCTAGTTTCTGTTCTAGTCAGTTCTGTTCTCGAGAAAATTCATGTATTCTGTTTTCAGTATTCCAGGTAGTATTTTGTCAAGACTGTTATTTTAAAATGTCATTCATGTATTTTAATGTCGTGGAATGAAAGTGGTGTAATTATCGTGTTCATTGTGTATTGTATTGTGTCTAGATTACAGTCCAGTCATGCCTTTGTTTTCCAAACTACGTCAGTTAAAAACTAGAAAAGGTCTGTTAGAAGAAGCAGTTCCTGTCCCGCCTAGGGACAGTCCAGGTCATTTTATGTATCAAAAGCATGGCATAAGTGCCATATTGTATCTAGATTTATGGGTGGAGTACACCAAAGAGTTAGAGGAAAAGTATAGATGGCCCGTATCAGGTACGTGGGATGCCGAGTGCATCATGCGAGTAGAAGAAGCATTATGGAAAAAGAAAGCCAGACAGTCACAGAAAGATGCCATCGAGTTATGGCGCAAAGAATCTCATAAAAGAACCGAAAAAGAAATCAGGAAGTCAGAATTAAGTAGGGAATCCTTAGAAAGAGCCCAAGAAAGGGAATTAATCGAAATAGGTGAACGAGTTAAAACCGAACAGTCAGACAGACAGAGGAATGCCCTCATTAAGGGTATGTATCCTCTTCTTGCCGAGGGCTTGCCAAAAGCGACCCCGGAGGCATCCAGTAATTTTCCGCCACCATTAGTTCCGACCAAGCTACGTCACAAACCGACCGCAGCTGATATTTTTATCTCGTCCTATTTGGACGACACAGTCCCAGAATATGCAAATCCTGTTCCGTCAGTTCCTGTAAATGATGAAATTCCTGCTCCTCCAGTCACCAGGGCACCTGTTGCAGTACCTGCTACGGTACCCCCGGTCCAGCCCGTAGTACAACTTCCCGCCACATCAGTCACTCTGCCAGCACGAAGAGTATCAGTCGACGATTCCAGCTTAGGGGCCGCAGGAGGAGGTCCTCCTGGTACCCCGCCGCCATACCAACGTGTAACGTTAGTCGAGTTACATGAACGTGCGTTACAGCGTACGCCCAAATATAAGTCCGTTGCAGAAATCCGACGAGCTCTTACTGAATGCCGCTATGATCCAGTCACAGGCGATGATAGTACGGTTATATATTCTATACGTGTAAGACGGGTGACCGGGTATTTGGACACCCTACCGGATATGAAAGAAGATCTAGACAGAATATATCGTTTCATCCGTACAGGGGATGATCCAGAAAGTATTGGCGAAGCCATGTCTCAAAGGAAAGCTGAGATCCAGCTCATGATATTAAAATTTCTGATTAATTGTTTAATAAGGGAACAAGATTATCCGACCAAAGATCCGGCCGAAATGAGAACCCTGACCAGGTGGAGTGATAATATAGCCGAGGGTAAGCACAGAACCATCAGTAGTATAGAGAGTATGTACAAGAAAATTCGTAAGGAAATAATAAGGTTACACGAACAACGTAAAACAGCACAAGTAAGTGAGAAAGAGAATGACTCTCCTACCGAAGAGGTAGAGGACGAGAATCCCGCCAGAATAGCGTATGTAGGTAAATCTAGATTTCCAGGCCGACATTTACGCCTAGAACACAAGAAAGTCTTTCATCATCCAGCACCAGAACAAGGCTCTCTAGAACAAGTGTTTCAAGCTACCGATCACATTCTGAAATCACGAATCGGTTATAGTGAGTTAAGTACTATGCATAAACAAGAACTAGTCCGATCAGCAGTCCGATGGGTTACTGATTCTACCACTTTTCCAGACGAAATAGTGGCACAAATGTTTCTGAAACTGCCCCCAGCCGAGCAGCGACTGGTGGGTATGTATATGATTCAGCACCTCATTACATTGTATGAGGGACAACATTCTGATCCAGGTCCGTTACATGATGTCCTGAACGAGTTACTCCAGTATAGATGGAAAGGTTTAGGTACCGATTTAATTAGTGTCATTCTAGAACAGCGTCATAAATATAGTATGTTTTTGAACCCGCATTTTGTTCACGTCTCACCTCCAGAAAGTAAACCGTTTTACATAGATAGACAGAATCCGTTACGAGAAGTACACCCAGTCAGGACAGCAGATGGTGAAATGCAACGAGTATTTGTTTACACCCCGATTACAAAGATGGAACTCTTAGAGATGAAGAAATGAATCCCCTGTCACGACAAAGATCCAGCAGGGTTCCACCGAGAGTTAAAGGACATGCTCCGTATGGGAGAATATACGTATCCAGATATTATTAAAATGCTAAAGGTCCTGTTACCCGCAGGGGTATACGAAAAACTCAAGGAAAAAGAATGGGAGGTGGGAGAGAAAAAGATCGATTGGGCAGTTCTAGAAGCTGAAGATAAGATACGAGTACCAGGTACCGGTCTTGGAGAGAAATGTAAAGAATTACCAGAACTGTTAATACAAGTTTTGCCCAGATTGTTAGCCACTAAAAAGGAAGACTGGGATGCAATCTCAGCCTGTAAACAGAAACAAGATGAAGACACTAGTGATTTTTATTCTAGATTTGAAAAATGTTTCATTATAAACAGTGGATTGAAGACGAGTAGCGAGTCATACCCTCATCTTTTTGTTACTAAACTAGTCGAGAATTCAAGTCCACAAGTTAAGAATCGAGTTTTGAAAGTCGAAAGTACATGGCAAGCTAGTACCCCGTCCCAGATGTTACAGATGCTCCAGTATCACCAGAATAGAATCAGAGAAGAGCAAGAACACGAGAGAAGACGTATGAAAGACACGAAAATGAAAGTACTAGTTGCACAATCTGTGCCACAAGACAGTCAGAAGAGGGGTCCGAATCAAGGCAGTCATCCTGCAGCTCCCGTTAAAGGGACATGCAATTATTGTAAACAGCCAGGTCATTTTATAAACGAGTGTGCAGTTCTGAAACATAATATAGCCACTGGTAAGACTAAAGAAAGACCACGTCCGCCTAGACAAGAACAAGTTTCACAGACTTCTCAGCCACAGAATGCACAACAGACAGTTCCAGCGCCGCAGCCTATCGCTGCAACACAGCATGTTACACAGCAGATGTACCAGTATGCTCAGACAGAGTATCCAGAGTACCAACAATACTCATGAAACAGCCTAGAGAGGGAGGTAGGCTTGCCTCTCATCGAGATTCCTGTAGATCAAGAAGGTCCCTATATTCATAGTCAAGTATTAGGAAAAGACAGAAAGTTTCTGATTGATACAGGGGCAAGTAGGACTACCATAAGTCATGACGAGGTTCCAGGGGCTCCGCTCTCAGGCTCTAGAAATGTTTCCCTTGGATTTTCAGGAAAGCCTATTGTAAACGAGATTTCAAAGCCAGTTATTCTAGAAGTAGGTCCATTGTCCCGCACTACTGATCTATTACTTACAAAATCATGTCCAGAAAATCTGTTAGGCATTAAGACACTGAAAGAACTAGGTGCAGTTATTTGCTGTTCCCCAGAGGGAATACGTTTGTTTTTACGTGACTTCAAGGGTCACTATGTATTACGAGATTTTGATCCGAGATTGTCTAATGTCCCGCAGCATCTATGGGCGCAAGGTCCAACTGATGTAGGTTACATGCAAATCACACCCCATCGTGTGACTCTCAAGCACGGTGTAGTGTTACCACGAATCAGACAGTACAGATTACCACCTGAGGCTGTAGCGGCCTTATCTAAAATAATTGACGAGCTCATGGCTCAAGGAGTAGTTGTAGAAACTGACTCCAATGTATGTAATTCTTTGATCATTCCAGTCATGAAACGTACTGATCCAAATGGACCCCCAGTATATCGATTAGTGATTGACCTTCGAGAACTCAATAAATGTATTATTCCCCAGTACCCAGTTGTTCCAGATATTTCATCCCTGTTGACAGCCATTGATTCTGAGGCAATATTCTTTACCGTAATTGACCTCAAGAACGCGTTTTTCAGTGTCCCCATTCATCCGGACAGCCAGTACCTTTTTGGTTTTTGTTTAAATGGAAGGAGCTATAAATTCACACGAGCTCCTCAAGGTTTCACAGAAAGTCCTAGCATTTACAGTCAAGCACTTAAGAGACAACTAGACAACATTCACATGCCAACTGACACTGCCCTGCTCCAGTATGTCGATGATCTACTGATCACAGCCCGTTCTGAACGTGCTTGCGAGCGAGCATCACTTACAGTCTTGTATTTCCTTGCCGAGATGGGGCACAAGGTGTCCCCTTCAAAGCTTCAATTCTGTGTCCAGCAAGTGATCTACTTAGGCCACGTACTGTCCAAGTGGGGTAGACAGTTGACACCCGATCGTATCCAGTTAATAGCGAGTCTTCCTCAGCCCAAGACACAGAAGGAGGTACGTGCTTTTATCGGCCTTACTTCTTATTGCAGACAATGGATTCCTCAGTATGCATTTCTAGCCAAGCCACTGATACAGTTAACGACACAGGAGGCAGCCGTATCGACTGTCCTCCCTTGGACATCTGAACATACACTTAGCTTCAATGAGTTAAAGAAAGCTCTATGTCAAGCTCCTGTTCTAGCTACACCAAACTACAGTAAGCCTTTTACACTTTTTGTTACAGAACGTGATGGTACAGCATTATCTGTTCTCACACAAGATCAAGCAGGACAATACAAGCCCTGTGCTTATTTTTCGAGCACATTAGATCCAGTAGCCCAGGCTCTGCCTGCGTGCCTCAAGTCAGTTGCAGCCACAGCACTAGCTATCAGACAAAGTGATTCCATAGTATTAGGACACTCCTTGACAGTACAAGTTCCACATTCCGTGGAAGTTCTTTTAAACCGAACACAGACTCAGCACTTGACAGTTGCACGTTTAACAGGTTATGAACTGACACTGTTCCAGCCACACATAGAAATCAGACGCTGCAACGTTCTAAATCCCGCTACACTGTTACCGTCAGTTAATTCGAATCCTGCCACACACGACTGTGTGGAAGTAGTTAACACTATGACTAAGCCAAGACAAGATCTGACAGATATTCCATTACCAGATCCTGACCTGACACTTTATGTGGATGGTTCATGTATGAGAACAAGTACAGGAGAACTAGTAGCCGCGTATGCAGTGACTACTGACACTGAAGTTATAGAAACACACCGTATTGACACCCTGTCTGCTCAAGCAGCAGAGCTAGTTGCTCTGACACAAGCCTGCATACACGCCAAGAACCTGAAAGTCAATGTTTACACAGATTCACGCTACGCATTCGGAGTCGTACACGACTTTGGAGTGCTCTGGCAGGAGAGAGGTTTCATGACTTCTCATGGAACCAAGATTCAGCATGGTCTCCTTATTCAAGCTCTGTTAGATGCCATACATTTACCGACATCCATTGCCATCATGAAATGCAAAGCACACACGAAAGTTACAGACATTATTTCCCAAGGTAATGATCTAGCAGATCGAACAGCCAAGCTTACAGCACAGACTCCAGACATGTCAGTTAATCCGACACAGACACATACTCCAGATCCGACTACTAGTATGACAGTTAAGGACCCCACTCAAGATGTCATAGATATCCAGTTACATGCTACTCCCGATGAAATCAAGAAATGGTCCGAACAAGGAGGGGTCCAGACAGATCAGGGATGGGTAACGAAGGGAAAAGCCACATGGTTTCTCCCCGACTCAATGGTTCAAGTCATTATCAATACCGCACATAGTCCAGCACACTTAGGAGAAAAAGCCATGTTAGACAGTATCCAGAACATTTGGTTTAACAAGCATTTACGAGCTGCAGCCAAGCAGAAAGTCCGTACCTGTATGATATGTTGCCAGTTTAATCCAGGTAAAAGTGTCCCGGTGGAACAAGGTGGATTCCAGCCCCCTGACCACCCTTTTGAAGCCCTCCAGATGGATTATATTCAGATGGAGCGATGTCGAGGTTTCAAGTATGTCCTTGTAGTTGTATGCGCTTTGTCCAGGTGGACAGAAGCATATCCAGTCCCAGATTACACAGCCGCGACCACTGCCAAGCAGTTGGTTCGTGAATTCTTCCCCCGCTATGGACTCCCTAGGGTCGTATATTCTGATAACGGCCAGCCATTCTCATCTGAACTGATGAAACACGTTTCCCTGTTGTTAGGATACCAGTGGAAGTTCCATTGTGTACGCCATCCTGAAGCAGCCGGTCTAGTAGAGAGACATAACCAGACCCTGAAAATCCGCATTGCTAAAGTTTGTAAAGAGAAAGGTGTGGACTGGCTAGTAGCTCTGCCAGTCGCTCTGTTTTATATGCGCATGGTCGCACATTCCAGATCAGGTCTGTCCCCGTACGAGGTCATTTTTGGCCGCCCCCCGAATATGTGGGGTACACCTAGACCCCGAAGTATTACAGATGTTTCAAGTAATATGCTGACAGATTACCTAGCTTCCTTGATGTCTGCCCTACACTCTTGTCGTTCACAGGTTGCCGCCGCATTTCCAGACAATACCGAGGTGGCACCGCATGAAATCGTTCCCGGAAGTCTGGTTCTCGTAAGGAACTTTGATCGTTCAAGTCCGCTGGAGCCCCGCTGGAAGGAGCCCAAGCAAGTCCTCCTGGCCACCCGTACTGCCGTCAAGCTGGAAGGCAGGAAGGGCTGGGTGCATTTGTCGCATGTAAAGAAGTTTTATGGACTAAAGACTGTTTCCAAGAACATTTCCGAGGATTTTAAAGACTGCCAAAGTACTATTCTCAAGGACTGTCCCGCAAAAGACACTGATTCAAAACCCTCCCTGTTAGAGAAAACTCCGCAGCAGGAGTATAAGTTGAAATTAAGGTCTAGTAAAATAAGTCAGCCAGTTTGATTGTCTAAGTCCTCCCCTAGGTGAAACGGTTAGACCGGTTTCTGACATGTATAAAATAGACCCCCATAGAGAGAGAGTTAGTGAGAACTCTAAAAGTTGCATTATTATTTTATGTTTCCTGCTATATCTCAGCCTTATGATTACCTGCACGAGTTATGCATTGCATTTATGTTTTCCAATTTCTCATGTAAATAAGTCTTCTAATACTACAGTAGAGCATACGTTTAGTGATCTGCCTCCTCATGAACTATCTTATCGTCTTGCTATGCGAAATAATTCCTTTATCCGCATGTTACATTATTCACACCAGACCAGCAATGCCACTAATTGTTGGGTGTGTGGTCGACTCCCCCCTTTCCAGACACCGAAGGGAGTTCTGCCACTCTTTCCTTATCCATTTTCACATACTGGTTCGTGTGGAGCATGGTCCACGTTAACGTCATCCTCAACTGATATGTCCTTCCTGAACAGTACATGTTTTCCAGACAAGCAAGGTCTTCCCCGCAGAACAGGGTTAGATCTAGAAAATGAAGTTTATAATTTGGGTAATTATTCTTCGAATTTTATGGTCCTGAATGTTCAGTCTGATTCTACTCCAGACTTACCTGCTATGTCAGTACTACCAGTCAAAGGCGAATTATGTGTCAGAAATAATGGTTCCGTACATGTAGGACATAGTGATTGTACTACTATTGTCAAGTATAGTGACAGTGGGAAATCTATTTTCAAAGCTTCACGTCATTCTTATTTTGTTTGTGGTCAGACCGCATATGTTCGTCTGCCCCTCGATTGGGAGGGAACTTGTTACATTGCCTTCCTACTGCCACCAGTTTTTCTAGCCCCACCTGACTATCATAGGAACTCCCACCTAGTACATACTAGACACAAGAGAGACCTCCCGATTGTCGATTATACTGAAACTGCTCTAGAACAATACATAGATATCAATAAAGGTGTCTTTCCCTACTTAGGTACTGTCGTGAATAGTAAATTGATACGTAGATTGACCAGAACACTTGAAGCAGTAGTGATTGAGACTACCTCTGCTCTAGGTAACTTAACCGAAGAGCAATCTTTTATGAGAATTGTCGTGCTCCAGAATCGTCTCGTCCTTGACGTCATACTGGCCGATAGGGGCGGGGCATGTAGAGTCATCGGATCTAGTTGCTGCATTTTCATTCCTAATAACGCGCCGTCCGTTTATTCAGCTATAACCAGACTGCATAAAATTGCCCATCTGTTACACCAAACTCCAGGCACCTGGACATGGTCCGGTTGGTTCTGGAGTATAATTTCTACCTGGGGATGGAAAGTGTTGTCCTTTCTAGGTATTGCAGTGGCGATCACATTCAGTTGCTGCCTCTGTATACAATGTGGCCCTGCGATTTGCGGCATTTGTGCTACCTCTTGTATTCCTAGTCCCAAGTCCCGTCCTAAATCCCGTTCCAAGACAATTCGAGATGAGCAAATGATACTTTATGAGATGATAGATGGTATCATGAATATTGATGTTTCCTGATGGAAACGTAGTGACAAGGAGGGAATGTGGAAAAGTAAATTTTGCCATGTTCTGTGTCCCTACGTGTTCCCCATCCTATGTTGTATGTGCATGATTAATATGCATATGTATTCTCCGTGATCGATTAAAGACGCAATTACGGTTGTGGAGAAGCGTGGCTCAGTGGTTAGAGGCGGCAGACCCGGAAGCTGAGATCGGCCGTGGACCAGGGTTCGATTCCCCGCCTCGGCGGGTCTTGGGCTCAAAATTCCACGGACTCGACAATTCTCGCTCTGGTGCCTACTCGACTCACGGGGTCACACTCTGCGACTCTGGGCAATAGCTTGCTTAATCTCCACTACGGCCCCTCGCGGCGGGATGCCTGGCTTTCACCTTGTGGATACCCTGCCGGGGTATCTCACAGGGGAATACCAGGACGGGTTCCCTAAGCAAGCGCCTTGAGACCCCTGGGTGATTCGTGCGCTATATAAATCGAAATACATTTACATTTACATTTACATTTACATTTACATTTACATTTACATTTACATTTGTGTCCATCTCTAGTATGCCAGTTTCCAGTTCTCGTGAAAGCTACGAGTATTAGGCCTATGTAAAGTTACGTTGCCACGTTTCTCAGTGTGCACGTTATTTCATTGTAAAATCCCCGTTTCTAGGCCTCAAAAGGGCCCGGACACCAGATTCAGCTCCTGTCTCCTGAGCCCTCGCTGAGGAGCGATACAGCCCCCACCTGTATTCCTGACCCTTCACTTACTTCCTGCCTCACAGTGCCCGGCTCGGCCTGGCTCTCTGCCTGCTAGTCTGCCAAAAGTATGTTATGATTCTAGTTATCAGTCCAGCCCTCCTTCTCTGCATTCCTAAGCTACTGAATCGCATCAATAGTTTCCGTCATGGTCTAGCCTTTACGTCTCCATGTAAGAGAAATACTGTATTTATGGTCATTTAATATTCTTCAACACGCACTACATGTAGAATAATGCATGCACCAGTCTTAGTGTCTGTTAGCCTTTACCCCGATAACTTTTGGATTCTATCAACATGTTCTCTAAACATCAGATACTAGATAGTGTTTAGGTACATGTCGCCCTGACTCTCCAGACTTCAGTTTCTGCTCCTAGCGCAGAAGTCATAGCCCCCAGCTTCTCCTAGTAACACGTCATTGTCAGTTTGCGCGCACCACTAGGTTAGAGGTTCCAGCTCCTTAGGAAGCCCCCTCCATGTTTCCGCCCCATTTTATGACATATTCTGGTACGTTTACATCACATGTCTATGTTCACGCCTCTTGTTACACCTACTTTCACCCTTATCTTTCGCGACTGCTATTGACCACACCCACTGCTCCGCCTATTGTATGTACTGTAATGCAATTGTTTTAGTATATATACTTGTGCACTGTTATTAAATGTTACGCCGACTCCGATCCTGCCCCCGGCAGCGCTGCCATCCTAGTCCTGTGCAGGTTGTCCTGTTCCTGTCCTTATGCTGTATTAAACCTGCAAACTCCTACTACCTCGAATCTTGACTCTTATTTATTGAGCTATCTGTTATTACTATATCCAGTCAAAAATAGATCCGGTATTATTTATTTATATACCACACCCTGGCTAAAATATGTAAAGTGTACTCTAGAGGACATTGTTTGCAAGAATCTCTTCACTAATCCTGAAGCTGTTACTCCCCACGATAAAAGGAGAGTCAAGAAAATGTTTGGGGAATGGATAACTTCAAGCAGGGCGGCCATTGAAGAACGCAAATCCATAGCTGTTGCTTACAGACTATTGAAAACAGAGAGTGGAATGGAACCCTATCTCTCTCTGACCCACAACGAACAGGACAGATTTTTTTATGACCTGTTTTCGGTTTAACCTCCTGCATCACTTATTGGCCGACCCCCCAGGTTTTACTTTAACGGTTGAGCAGAAGGGTACCTGCGGCTGCGACAATAGGTCTCCGCAGGATACCCTTCATTTTGTTTTACTATGCTCATTTTATACATTACCTAGGTGCAAGTTCCTGGTGGGAATCTTGAAAAGAGCTAAGTTCAAACACGCCAAAGTAGCTTTATTGTTCTTGCAAAAGGCCAATGACGCATATACCCTGTCTTGTATTACGAGTTTTATCAAGATGGCGGTGAGGATAAGGTACTCGAGAGGGATGATTTGATTGCAATGTCCGTTAACCGAGAGATTCTCGACAAATGAAATGCTATGAACTGGATTGTTTTTTTAATGTTTTTAATTGGTTTTATGTACTTTTATGGTATCTTTTTAAGTGCCGAATAAAGAAATATTTTGATTTGATTTGATTAAAGCACTCCCAGAACAGCTCTTATAAACCCTAAGACATGAGTCACTGGATGTTCCCTGACACCACATTTAGCGCTATTTCTCTGTACTGAGCCCTGCTAAAGACAGAAGCAAATAGGTCAAAGATTTCATTTGAAGCAGAAACACCTTATTGCCACATACTCAGAGGAAAGAGATAAATCATCAGAATTTGCTAAAAAAAAAAAGGCAACACAACCTACTCTGAGCAAGCCAAATCAGCAGCAGCCCACACAGTAGAGCACAGGTGGCCGAAGACACTTGTACTGAATTTTCTGGGGTAAAACACTAACCACCAACCCATGTTTACAGAAGACTAAGCAACTGGACATAAATAGTTCCTGAGCATTTGCAGGTAGTTTAAATATGCCTTGTGTCCATGATCTGTCATGAAAGTATGCAAAAATGTGATTATGGAATGCTTGAATTAATGTCAACCACTTGTAATCACTGTGGGCCACTTCCCAGTCCATCGTTGTCACTCGCCATGCCACCTCAGTTTGGGCCCAGCCATATGTAAATCAGTCTTCACCTTTATCCAATAGGAACAGTCCAGGCTGAACTGACAGAGTAGTCACCAGTGGCTGAAATTAATTTAAGCATTCTATTCATCACTTTTTTGTATACTTTAGTGCGTCTCACTAAGTGACACAGATATGCCCAGAAGTGGGTCCGTGCACACTGTCACTGGAACCAAGCTATACCTGGACGATTAGCCCGAACTGGAGTGAAACAGGTCCTAGGTTGCTTGTGTTCTGATTCAGGGAGGACCTGGCCTGGCAGTTCAGACTAAAGTATTCCCATTGGAGCAGGGTCAAGACTAATTTGCGTATGGCTCGGCCCAAAGAAAGTGGCATGGTGTGCAAAATACCGGGATGTGACCAGAGTAATTACCAGGGGCTGAGATTGATTCAAGCATTCCATCATCACCGTTTTGTGTACTTTAGCATGATCTCTCATGAGATATCCTTTTGTGCTCAATGTATATCTCCTGTTCACGCTCATTCACTCCTGGCATTTGTTATATGTATGTATAGGTGGACGTATTTATTGTAGACAAGGCTCAAGGGGGTAGAGGAACGGTTTTGTATAGTAAAATACTAAACAATAATTAGGAAGAAATAATAATGCATTACAGTTACAGAATGGGAGAACAAGGATTTCAAGATGTTTATAAGTCAGAGATGGACACAGAGGGCATAGGTATGCATAGATTATAAAGAAGTAATTGAGTGCATATCAGTGGCGGCTCCTCGAGGGAGTGCTGCGGGCGGTGGGGTGGGGCGGGTGGCAGAGGGGCAGGATGGGGGGTAGTGAAATCCGGAATTCGGCCGAACGGAGTTGAGTAAAGAAATAAATAAATAAAACGAATTACATTGCACGCTGCATCGCTGATTTGGCATTGCAGCGCGCGCAATGTAATTCGTTTTGCTTATTTATTTCTTTACTCAATTTTGTTCGGCCCAATTCTGGAGTTTATGAACCCCCACCATGCCCCTCCACCCCTCCCCACCGCCCCGCAGCACTCCCTTGAGGAGACGCACTGGTGCATATGTAAATGCAGAAGAGCTGGAGGACAGAAAAGATCTCTGTATTTGAGAAAATGTCCCTCAATAAAGCTAGTTTCATTTAAATCTAATACGTTAAATAAAACACAACAGTTCAATTGCAAGGTATTTCTTGAACTATAGACATGAAGGGTCTGTTCTTTAACAGCTTATATGTGATTTCTAAGATGGATTGAGCTTTTATTACATTTTTTGCAGATGGGTGCTCAAGCATGAGAGTGCATCTTCATAGCTGGTATACCCTTCCTGGAACAACCAGTGTATTTCTTAAGTAATTTGGGGAGTCAAAGTGGGTAAATGTGTGATTAGTAGAGGCAAGTTTGAGAGGGCATCTGGCCTTGATCGGGAGTCAGTTAAAAAAAATAAGGATTGCTGTGACATGGTCCAAATTCTTAGTCCTAGATACCAGTCTGACTGTAGTAGTGGGGTGAGGTGAAGTTTTGGTAATCAACAGATTTTATTGTGCAGTCTAGATGATACTAGAGACTGGGTCTGATTCACAAAATACACTTTGTAATACTCTTTGTAATACCACAGTAGTACCACAAAACTTACCACAATGTGCAATTCGCAAAATGTACTTTTGTTTTAACTTATACTTTTAACTAAGTTTACTACTTTTCGGTATTCACAAACTGCACTTTTGTTGTTGATGTGCACATTTGTAGTAATTTTATACCTCCATTATTTTCTATGGGGGTGACTTGCAGTATCAGTGGTTGCCCAAGTGTAGTTATGGACTCACTACAAAAGTGTAAATTACTACAAAAGTGCAGATTGTGAATACCAAACTGTAGTAAGTTTACTCAAAAATGTAAAATTACTCCAAAGTGTAAGTTACCTTTGTGAATCAGACCCTTAGTTACTTGTTTCAATTATTCAACTGGAAGGAAGAGTTGGATTCACCACATGTATGATTTAAATAGCACCCTTTTTGCGAATATGGATTGAAGGCTCACGGCCAGATTCATCAAGCCAAAATCGGCTCGCAAAGGGCCAGATTCTGAGAATCTGGCCCTTTGCGAGCGCTATTTTTGCATTTGGGATTCATCATCCTAAATGCAAAAATCGCAAATCTAGAAATCGCTAAATTGCGAATAATTGCATTTAAGGAATCTCAATTAGAGATTCCTTAAATGCAATTCATGTACCATTTTAAAATTGCGAATTCGCAATCTGGGGCCGCTATTTACCGCGAAGTCTAACTACGTGGTAAATAGCGAAAACTTAGAAAAATGCACTTTAGTGCATTTTTCTAAGTTGTATGTTACACGCACACATGTCCTTTGGACATGTGTTTGCGCAACACCAGTGTACATTACCATTTCAGGGGTGCTACAGGGTGTCCTTTGGACACCCTGGCACCCTTGAAATCGCTTCCTTATTTGCGATTTGCTAATTGTTAATCGCAAATAAGGAATGACTCCCTATTCATTCCTATGGGCCTTTAGGCCCATAGGAATGAATGGGAAAGTCATTCCTTATTTGCGATTTGCAATTAGCGAATTGCAAATAAGGAAGCAGTAGAAATCGCAAAAAATGTTGCGATTTCTACATGCATCCCGTTTTGCGAGTCTTTAATAGCGATTAAGGACTCGCAAAACAGGACTTTGATGATTCTGGGGGTAAGTTTCTTATTCAATATGAAGGCCAGGGGTTTGATGCATTCTAGTATACTGACAGTGCTAAACCACAATTGAACTATTATAGTGCAGTTACGGTGCAGGATCAGAAAAAAGTCCATTTTTGAAGGATGAAGTTTGAAATGTAGTCGAATCATCCAGGACTGAATTGTTGTGAGAATATTAGACAGCATGGATATATCCTGTGTGATAAACTACTTTCAAATTAAGCTTTGCATCTTCATACTAAAAGCAGTAGGAGATGTACACTTTTTTAGATGGGAGCCAAGTAGTTCTATGTATAAATTAAAGAGAGGTGGAGAAGAAATTGAGCCTGGCAGCATTCCCTGTTGGACAAGAAGCAGGTTGGAGCATAAGTTCTCACCGCCAGTGCAATGTTAATTCATTGGCATTAGTTGTTGAGGTAAGAATGAAACCATCTAAAGAACACACAACTAAAGCATATTCTCTCTTCAAGAATCTTTAATACTGAAGCACGATTGACTGTTGTGAATGCTGTAGAGGGTCCATGAATAGTGCATCATCAATAGTGTGTAAGGTTCCAGTCTCACTGCTGCTTCCTAGTCTAAAATCAGATCAGAAGTCATCAAGCATGTTGTCTTTGACTTTGAACTGCTTGGGATGGTTTTTCACACAGCTTTCTGGAACTGTAGGCAGGAAGAGTAAGTTTAAAATTAGTCAATAGTTATTCTGATTTTCAGGATCCACTCCAGGGTAGTTCTACAGGATACAGGCAGACTACAGGCAGCTTTTGGCTATCCATTGTCAAACACCTACTTTTCACACTACCAATTTTTAGACTGGACTTTGGGCCTTTTCCACTGCTGATCATTGGTTGGCTTGCGTATCCATCTTTTTTCATTGCTTCGTATTTGATAGCTTTCCTTCCTCTTTCTGTGTTTATCCTGAATCACCATACTTATCATCATTTTAATTCGATCATTCGCCTCCATCCACTGCCTAAATTCTAGGAACTACTTTTTATGTTTTCATTCAGCAATCCATGAGAGTGCATATGTTTTATTGCTGCCTCCATCATTTGCTGCTTTCCCACTCAAATCCATGCTCTCTTTCTCTCATTGTTGTACCCTTAACTCCAAGATACAAAAGGGGATGATGGACGGAGCGTTTGAGCAAATCAAACACTCACCCCCAGTCAACTGATCTGGGTTTAATCCATCACCATTCTTTAGCCCACTTAGCCACCCCATTTCAGACATGGCTATATGCAAATCAGTCTGACCCTGTGCCTCATGGGAACAGTCCAGCCCGAACTGCCAAGCCATGTCTTCCATGGACCGGAAACAAGCATCCTGGGACCGGTTTCGGATTCATAATCCTCATCAGCCAGGCTATCTTGAATCCAGTGGCCAAGTGAGCAAGGGACTCACGTCTGAGCATACCCTGCCACACTTAGGGCGAACAAAAAGATACAAAAGGGGATGATGGACGGAGCGTTTGAGCAAATCAAACACTCACCCCCAGTCAACTGATCTGGGTTTAATCCATCACCATTCTTTAGCCCACTTAGCCACCCCATTTCAGACATGGCCGTATGCAAATCAGTCTGACCCTGTGCCTCATGGGAACAGTCCAGCCCGAACTGCCAAGCCATGTCTTCCATGGACCGGAAACAAGCATCCTGGGACCGGTTTCGGATTCATAATCCTCATCAGCCAGGCTATCTTGAACCCAGTGGCCAAGTGAGCAAGGGACTCACGTCTGAGCATACCCTGCCACACTTAGGGCGAACAAAAAGATACAAAAGGGGATGATGGACGGAGCGTTTGAGCAAATCAAACACTCACCCCCAGTCAACTGATCTGGGTTTAATCCATCACCATTCTTTAGCCCACTTAGCCACCCCATTTCAGACATTACTATATGCAAATCAGTCTGACCCTGTGCCTCATGAGAACAGTCCAGCCCGAACTGCTTCCATGGACCGGAAACAAGCATCCTGGGACCGGTTTCGGATTCATAATCCTCATCAGCCAGGCTATCTTGAATCCAGTGGCCAAGTGAGCAAGGGATTCACGTCTGAGCACACCCTGCCACACTTAGGGCGAACAAAAAGATACAAAAGGGGATGATGGACCGAGCGTTTGAGCAAATCAAACTGATCTGGGTTTAATCGGTCCTCGGAATCTTGTTTCCGGTCCAGGGAAGGCATGGCTTGGCAGTTCGGGCTGGACTGTTCCCATGAGGCACAGTGTCAGACTGATTTGCATATAGCCATGTCTGAACTGGGGTGGCAGAGTGGGCTAAAGAACGGTGATGGATCAAACCCAGATCTTTTGACTGGGTGTGAGTGTTTGATTGGTTCTGATGCTCCGTCCATCACCACCCCCTTTTGTACCCTTAACTCCAGCTCATTCTTGATTTCCCCTGCTCCTCTCCCTGTATGGCTTCATTTTTGTCTCTCTTCTTATATATGTAGCACCCCACCCTCACCATTTGCTGCTGGGTTGCTCCTTCCTTAACAAAATGTGCTGTGTTGCACTTTTTAAAAATGTTACCACTCCAAAGTGGATGTCCCGCCATCTTGGAATGGTAAATGAAAGCAAAAAAATATAGCAGCCATGTTATGGTGCATGCTCATTAATACATGGTGATGTTGGCCCCCATAGCTTCATGACATAGTTGTGTTCCTGTGTGATGATGCATGCATATCATAACACTGTATCCCCCAATGCTTTTCTTTTTGTCAATGCAAACGGCACTGGCAAAGTTAATAGGTCTGCATGTGCCAATGATTTTGTTTTCAGAAAATGAGTGACTGGCCAATTTTCTGCTAGCCTAGAACATCCTTCAGCTAGTGAAGCATTTATCAGATTGATTTAGGATGAATAAAAGAAGTGCTGGTTTGTTTGATGAGTAAAGCAGGTATGGGACCAGACCAATGTGAAGCGTGTCTTAGTATAGCATGGTTTTGTGCAATACTGCTTATGAGACTTCTCTAAATTCAGGCCAAGTCGAGGCTGAATGTGACTGGCAAGAGAGGGTTTGATTTTGTGTCTTTTCTTTTTGATGAAAAGAACAACGTTTTTGCAGTTTTCAAGAGTCGAAAATGGAGCTGGGATAACGGGAAACGATTCATTACCTGTTTGACTATGTCAAATCGATTTTTGGGACTATTTGTAGCGTGGTTCAGTTCTAGCTGAAAGAATGATGTTTTGGACTCGAAAATATTTTTTTTATACTTCTGTCTCTTACAATTGAGTTTTTTAATTAGGTTTTCAACATGTAGGGTATATTGCCATGTCAATTGCATCATTTTTTGATTTGCCTGTTTTCCCACAACTAAGCATTCACTTAGCATTCTCTTGTGAGTGTTAGTTGATGCTGGTAACTCACAAGCACTTTGAATGTGTGCACATACCTTGCTCAGCTTTTTAAAAACTTTGCAACTTTACACTCCTCAAAATAATGTGAGTATGCCAAGGCCTGTTCAAGTCTCTCTAGCAAAGCTTTTATTTAGAGCGTGGTTTGTTGATGTGCTACAATTTAGCCTAAACAGACGGCATTTCTAATGGAGTTGATGTTTTCTTGTCAAGGTACTGTGTTTAATAAGGCTGCTCACTTTTGCCTTTCCGTTGTTGCTCAATGCTTGTTTCAAAGAAGTTGGCTCACTGGATGGAGAGTCATGTGGAGCTAGGTTTGCAGGGATCCATGCCTTATCCATCTTCTACTTCCTGCATGTGCTTAGAGAGGTGCAGAGGAATGATCCTGAAGGATATCTGTCGGAGATGTCTGGCACAGATTCGTTGCAGCATGTACACACACTCGCTCTACCATTCATGTGCTTCTTTCCTCCGTTTCACCTTCCACCTCTGTTCTGTACAGTTATGCAGTTCCTTTGTGTCCTGACATGGATTTTGTATGCTTATTTATTTATTTAGAGTTTTTGTTTGTTTTTTTTCAGGTTTTTTTTAATCCTCATTTGCCGATACCCTAGTGCAAGAAACCACCGACCACCACTGTATGCCTCTATGTCAAGCCCCACGATCTAATATCGTGGCTCAGACACATGCACAAGAAACTTAATTGGCAGTAGAAGGAGACCAAAGCACAACAGGGAGACCTGCATCACTCCATCTAGGCGTATTATCACCTATTGGACCAAGATGAAACTGGAAAGACCCTTGCTACAAGTCCATGGAGCAGGAAAAAGGCATAATCATAGGACCCGGGAAAAAAAAAACGGAATTCCTACGTCCAATTTACCAGAAAGTCCCAGAAGGCAAGCCTTTTCCTACTACAGGATCTGGCAAAGTCCACTCTAGAAACTTCATATAGTGACGTCAACCATCCCACATAGGTTGGAGGCGCTGCATCCACCCAGAACCTACAAATCTGTCTCCTAGCCAGGAGAATTGCATAGAACAAAAAGGATCTGGCTTGCCCGGAGATGTTGTCATCTACTCCAAAGACGATCAAAGGAAGAGAAATGCACAGTGTGGTATTTAGAATAGAAGACAGGGCAACCATCACCTTCTCCCAGAAATGACTGATGGCGGGACAATCTTTGAACATATGCACATCCGAGGCCTCAGGCATGTCGCATTTATTTCATTTTTTACCAGGCTGGTATTTGGGTAGCTTATGGGGGGAGAGGTATGCTCGGTGTAGCGTGAACAGGTGGTTTCGTCTCAGCCATGTTGGTTTCACGATCTTGTATAAAAGACTAAATGAATTCAGACACTTCTGCTCACACTGATCTCCCACCTCCCCTTCCCATAGCACCTCAGGGAGTTTAAAGTCGCCATCTATTTCTTCTAGGATCACCCAGTACTAACAAGAGACCTCCTTGCCCCCCCTGGCCTTGTTACCAGTAGATGTTCCAGTTTGCTATATTTACCAAGGGGAACCTTTTCCTAAACAGTGCCTGAGCCCAGCTAGTCAGTTGCAGATACTTAAATCTAGAAAGACACAGCCCAACTCTCTCTCGCAGCTCCTCCCAGGTTATCAATGAGCCACCTGCCACCAAATCTCCCCAGGTCAGAATTCCAGCGTCCCTTATTGGACACGCCAGTCTGTCTTTGAGACACGATGGAGTGCCTGGCGAGTCCCACAATGGTGCTGTGTTAGAGAAGTAGCTGGACCCCAATCGCTTTCTGATTATAGACCAGCTTCTGGCCAATGATTGTAGAGATTTTAGTTTAACTTTTTTGAACAATTTTTGATCTCCAAACTTGAAGAGAAAGCCGACAGGTGGAAGACCGGCACCCTCTAGCATGGCTCGAAACATCCTTCCCCTAGCGCTATCTAGTGGTGTTTTAGTGGCATTCTAGTAGGGTTTTTGTTATGCACTACTAGCTGCCCAATTGGTGGCCACAGAGCACTCCTGAGGCGGCAGCAAAAGGTAAGCAGGAAGTAACTTCATATCATTGGGTCCCGTTTTGGCCTTCTGCTACATAGTCGTTTATTAGTCCCACCAAGAGTTCACAATGACATCAAAGCATTCAATGTTCAGGTGTCGAGAGCCCAGGTGTAAAGATTGGGACTAGTGCTTAATTTGAGCCGGTGGTTTCCGGAGCTCGGCACCGGCACTCAAGTGTCAATACCGGCCCTTATGACAGTCTGCCACACGGTGGCACTGTGTATCTATAGTTTTATAGCATTGGGGACTGGAACAATCTAAAATGTCACACTTGTAGTAGTGTGATGGTTAGTAGCAGTGTTGATACTGTCGTTGGCAGAGCTGGCAGGGGTAATGGGTGGTGCAAGTTGCTGTGGCTTCCTGACAAGTGCCCTGGCACTTATTTATTTACAAATTAAGCACTGTTTGGGACGATGTTAGTTGTCTGACTGGACTAGAATATATCTACGATAGGCTACTTCTGGAATGATGATACTATCAAATGTCAAGGTGAAGAGCTCTGTCTTCAGGAATTTCCTAAATTTGACATAGTCACTTTAAGTATCAAGTGGTTGGTTAGCGAATTCCAGAGGGAGGTTACCTGGTAGAGAAGAAAGGAACCATCCCATGTTTTGTGTCCCAATTAATGAAGTGAACAGGCCTCTTTTAGCTGATCTAAGACTCATTTGGTAGGGAACAAAGAGGCTAGCAAAGTAACTTAGAGTACGATCATGTATTCTGTTATGGGACTGAAAGAGTATTTTAGCCATGCCTGATCCATACCCTAATACTCTGTGCTTGGTGAGCGAAGCGAAGGGGATGCAAGTGTAGACAGTAATACAGGCAGGACACAACTACTATGAGGATCAAAGCAATTTTCTGCAAGGACCCTAACATCAGCAGATCATTTTAAGTTGAAGACAGAAAAATGCAGATGTGCAAACTGAATTTATGTGTGGGGAGAATGTTTGATTCACACCTAGATTGTGTGCTTGATTCACAAGGGTAGGGGGCAAACCCTCAAGCCAAAAAATGGGGAATAGTGATTGTTTTACCAAGCCATAGACACAATTTCAGACCATTCCCATGAAGTCAAAGGGAATTCTTTTGCATCCTGTGGATGTGAGATAGAATTAGATACCATGAGAAGATTGGCAGGGTTATCTTTGAGCTTTAACTGTAGCTGGGAATCATGTATATACATCTGATATGCAATCTTTTACAATTAAAGGATCATTAACAAGGGTGGCAGATAGGAATGGGAAACATACATTACAACAAATTCATTACAATGCATGCTATTAGATAGCATGCCGTTACAACGCAAGTGGCATTACATCACATGCTATCACAACACATGCCATTACAACGAATATGCTTTTACCATGCATGACTTTACAACAAAATTTGTTGCAAAGGGTTTAGAGTGGGTTTGGGTTCTGGGGTGGGAAGGGTCATTTTAGGGTTCAGGGTGTGGCATGGGTTTTGGGGTGGGAAGGTTAATTTTAGGGTTTAGATGTGGGTTTGGGTTTTGGGGTGGCAAGGGTAATTTTAGGATTTAGAGTGGATATGGGTTTTGGGATGGCAAGAGTAATTTTAGGGTTCAGGGTGGGTTTGAGTTTTGGCGTGCAACAGTATTTTTAGGGTTCATGGTAGGTATGGGTTTTGGGGTACAAGGTACTCTTGGGTTTCAGGGTGGGTATGGGTTATGGGGTGGTATGGGTATTTTTAGGGTTTAGGGTGGGTATGGGTTTTGGGGTGGCAAGGGTGATTTTTGGGCTTAGGGGGTATGGGTTTTGGGGTGGAAAGGGTATTTTTAGAGTTGAGTAAGGTATGGGTTTTGGGGTGGCAAACCTTTAGGGTTCAAGGTGGGTATGGTCTATGCGGTGGTAAGGATATTTTTAGGGGTTAGAGTTGAGGAAGGTATGGGTTTTGGGGTGGCAAACCTTTAGGGTTCAAGGTGGGTATGGTCTATGCGGTGGTAAGGATATTTTTAGAGGTTAGGGTGGGTATGGGTTTTGGGGTGGCAAGGGTAATTTTGGGGTTTGGGGTTATGGGTATTTTCCTGTAGTAAAGGTCATTTTAGGGTTTTAGGGGGTATTAAAATAAATATATATATATTTTTTTCTATGTTCATTATCAGCCTGATCAAATGAGTGTTTTTTACATCAGAATGTTGTCATGTGAGCAAGGCTCCTCGGAGCCGAAACGTCATGCGGCTGAGTTTGCACGAATAAATAATCCTCAGCACTAACTTGGTCCGTGTCCGTGTAGTTTCTATCGCGGTGGGAGAGTGTGCCACCAGTTGGAGACGCGGTTTACCGGATATATATATATATATATATATATATATATATATATATATATCAGTTCCACAGTCCTGAAGATACGCCAGCACAGAGGCAAAACGTCAAAGCAGGTACAGACCACAACGAGGGATGGTGAAAAAATAAGTGCTTTATTCCATGATGGGCAGCAGCATGACGCGTTTCGTCCAGGGAACCATGATCACATATATATATATATATATATATATATATATATATATATATATATATATATATATATATATATACTCTGAACTAGGTTTAGTGCCAAGAGGACTCAGAATCTTCACGTTGCCCAATCACCCCGACACGAGCCCGGAAATGCTCGAGGAATGGGGGCAAAATAATATAGATTGTTCAAAAAAATTATTTGAATCGTTATAAAACATGCTAAAAAGAATGTGGATGAATTATATATTACAATTAACGAACTGGAAAAACAGATACAAACTTTGGGTGAAAGAGAAGATACAATTAAAAGCCTGGGAACAACAATGGATAAAAATCTTGACAAGCACGATACCGTGATACAAGAGAGAAAACAACGCAAATTCCGGCGTGATGAAGCGGACTTTGAAAACGGCACGATCTTCACTTTTGCCAAAAGGTTTGAGGTCCTAAAAAACAAAAACAGGTATGGCCACAAACCTCAGACAGTGCAACATCACAGAGTGAGCCTGAATCAGAAGTTAGTTATGGAGAGCAAGCTGCAGTCGGAACTAGGAAGTTTTCTTTTTTAGAAGAGATGCAAATCCTCTACAAGGACCAACAGACCCCAAAAGCAGGTGGAAGAGGCAGAGGAAACCCGTCAACACGAGGAGGAGGAAGAGGACAAACGGCGAATACAGGCCAAGGCGGAAAACTAGGAGAAGCAACAAGCCGAAGATATCCGCTGCGCAACAGAGCAGCACCCAAAAAATACTAAAAACTAAAGTTCAAAAAGAGGATCCCAAGGTAATTGTCAATCAATCCGATTACCAACTAACAGAACCAGAAATAGCTGTTCTAAGTAAAGGACTCACGTTCTGTCCTGATAAACATCAGGATGAAGTTGAAACGCGAATTGACGTATATAAATATATACGCAAATTGAAATTGAAGAAGTTGTTCGCAAAAAAGAAATGAGAGGCAATGATAAATCCAACGATAGAAGGAACGACATTACAATCGGAAGTCGAGCCTTTCACAGTGGCGGATGCTGCAAGCCTACAAACTGCATATCAACTAATACATCAGATAGATGAGACAGATCTGACTAATACTCAAGTAATAACTGACATGGGAATCCCTATTGCATCACATTCCAAAACCAACTTTAAAAGAAAATCAAAATTCTGCCCCATAATACATCCTGGGAATCGAATAGATGTATATCATGACCTAGTATTATTATTATTATTATTTGGGTTTTGTAAAGCGCGTAGTAACCCGTAAGCATCCCAGCGCTAATAGTAGTGGCGGAACTTGAAACTATGAGCAATGTAAACAACAGTAAAGAAAATGTGAGTGAACAGGAACGAGCAGCTCTTAAAGCCCTTCAAGTTAACCCCCTAATTGAAATCAAACCAGCGGATAAGGGGGGTAACATAGTCGTCCAGAACAAAACAGACTATGTAAAGGAAGCCAACCGGCAACTTAATGATGTAGCTAATTACAAACTACTGCAGAACAATCCAACTGCCAAAATGATGCAAACACTACACAAACAAATCAGTGAATGGTATGAAAAGGGTTTACTAACAAAAGAAGAAAAAGACTTTCTGACAGTTTTATACCCAATAACACCCACAATATATTTTCTACCGAAAATTCACAAGACTTTACATAATCCACCAGCCAGACCAATCATTTCTAGCTGTGGCTCTCTATGTGAGAACGTAGCATCCTATGTAGACTATTTCCTGGCACCCCTTGTCCCATCGCTCAGTTCATTTATAAAGAACACTGGGGATTTCCTCAGAAATATAATGAACACGGAGTGGCACCCGGAATACTGGCTGGCAACAATAGACGTCGTGTCTCTGTACACGTCGATACAACATTACATAGGGCTGAAAGCAATCAAATACTTCTTGCAACAACGTCCAATCTCAGAAATTAGACATACGAACATGTTGATGGACATGATAACATTTTGCCTGACCAATAACATCTTTCTATTTCATAAAAACATGTATGCCCAAACATGTGGCTGTGCAATGGGCGTTTCTTTTTCCCCAAGCTATGCCAATCTCACCATGGGTTGGTGGGAGAAAAACATAGCTTGGGGAGAGGAAAATGAGCAATATACCACGGACGTGGTATTATGGCTTAGATTCATCGACGACCTCTTCCTCCTTTGGAAAGGTCCTAAGCAGAAACTAATCGAATACATTGACGCTTTAAATAAGAATAAAGTAGGACTTAAATTTACCTACAACATTCAGAAGAAATAAATAGACTTCTTAGACACCAAGGTTTACATAAAAAATAACAAACTTGAGACAACTGTCTGCAGAAAAAAGACTTCTACAAACAGTGTTTTGTACGGGACAAGCTTTCACCCCACTTCCTTGAAGCGAAGCATTCCGTACGGAGATTTCCTCCGTATTAGACAAAACTGTTCTGAGGATGAAGAGATGGAAAATAAATTTAAAGAAACCAAAGAACGATTCACTGCCCGTGGATACAAACACTCAGACATTGCCCATAGGGAACAAAGAGCAAGAACCAAAACGAGAACTGAAACACTAATACCCAAAAATAAAGAACTAAATGCGGATGATGATAAACCACGAATGTTTCTCACGTACTCCAAAGAAAGCTTTAAGATAAGACACATTTTGACCAAATACTGGAGCGTGCTGAAAAAAGACATTGAAATTGGACCAGTAATAGGAGAAAGACCGCTGATAGTCTTTCGTAAAGTTCCATCAATACAAGACACGGTGGTCAACAGCCACTTCCAAATAACTAAGCCTCTGACTTGGCTAGAAAAACGACAGCATGGATTTGCAAAATGCCAAACATGTAAAGCGTGCAAAATTGGTCAGAATTTGAAAAGCCTAAAAGACCCCAAAGGGCGGAAGTTTGAAATCAAAGAAAAAATAACGTGTGAGTCACAATTTGTCGTATACCAACTCCAATGCTCAATTACTAACAATGACTATAGATATGCGATTGCCAAATACCTAAAAACACACCCTGGCAAAACCTGGAAGGATGTCACATATGCAGGCATAGCTATGATAAAGGAGAATGAACGAGGCGGTGACCGAGTTACCAAACTACGACGTCTAGAATATAAACTAATAATCAGATTTAAAACCAGAACTCCGATGGGACTGAATGGGGATGATGAAATGTATGTGCACTTATAAATCCAGTGCACATTTGACATGAAAGCACACAATGGGCTATAATGTTGATTAATCTGTTTGAAAAGTAATAAGATGTGGTATAAACAAGTGTCGAAATGAAGTATGAGATAGACATGTAATTGAAGGAAATTAGTTTAAATCTTGAAAAAACTTTTCTTATCAAAGTGTGGATGGCCTGCAAGTAAAGCACATGCACAATTGGGGTAGTAGAATTAAGGCACTCAGCCATAAATCACCCAATGACCCTGTAGTCATTGGCGAGGGCATATTGCTAATTCCAGATGTTATTGTGAATTAACAATGTTTGTGACATACCATATGTCAACATTATATGCCTCATGTCACCCTGGCGAATCACCAGTGATATTCACCCAATAAATCTAAGTTGCAAAGTGCGCAGCTTGCAAGCCACCAACACATAGATAAAGCTAGAATAAATAGCATATAACTGCAATTGCCTACTGATCCCACAATGCATCTTAATCTGCTGAGTGAGACTTTCAGTATAAGTATGCAACACAAACGAGGGACTATTGTTTGTAAACCGTGACCAGGGACTTGTATAGTCCGAAACGTGTAGGTGGGGAAAACCTACAGGAGAATAAATACAACTAAACAGAATTGAAGTGGTGTGCGGTGTCTTCTTGAATGAAGAAAACTTGTTATAATGATATGTAGCGAGGTTGTCCCGATCCTCGCCGCCAGCGCCAGCTAAAGGACGCTCCCCCTGCTTGGGACATTTGCTCGTCAATATATATATATACGAGACGAGAGGTCTCATGTTATTATACTGGGACTTTCATTTCGGGGAAGGAGGCTGCAGCGTGTCTGCAGGGGCCCCATCAGGTATTGCAAATCCCTCTCCTAGTGTGCAGGAAACGGAGGAGTGCAACGCAGTGAGACAAGCCCCTGTGCAGTTGTCAGCCATTCACTGGATGGGCTGACACATTGGACTCGCTGTACCAGCATTCCTCTTGTTACATCACGTGCACAGGAGGCAGCACAACATCGAACAGAGGCGGGGAGGAACCAACAAAGGAGTGGCCAGAGACTGCTCAGGACACTTTAATTACCCCCAGGTGCAAGGCTCTGGAAAAAAGGAAACGGGAACCGGCACTGATGAAAGCGCACATCTCCGCTAGAAACGCGTCTGCCTGGCGTTTCCTGAACTCTGCTATATTTTTTTGCTCAAATAAATCCTGTTGGCAAGTCAGCACATGCCGGGCTCATTCCTAATTGAGTGGGCGTTGGGTGCAAGTTAATAGCCAGTATGCTGTTTCACTGGCTTTACCGGCATGCCCTCCTGGTCTGGTGTGAGGCGCCAAGTCATCAAAACTTTGGATTTGGTACGAAAATACAGCGCTCTCACCCCCCCCCCCCGAGAGGTCTCTTGTTATTATACTAGGACTTTCATTTCGGGGAAGGAGGCTGCAGCGTGTCTGCAGGGGCTCCATCAGGTATTGCAAATCCCTCTCCTAGTGTGCAGGAAACGGAGGAGTGCAACGCAGTGAGACAAGCCACTGTGCATTTGTCAGCCATTCACTGGATGGGCTGACACATTGGACTCGCTGTACCAGCATTCCTCTGGTTACATCACGTGCACAGGAGGCAGCACAACATCGAACAGAGGCGGGGAGGAACCAACAAAGGAGTGGCCAGAGACTGCTCAGGACACTTTAATTACCCCCAGGTGCAAGGCTCTGGAAAAAAGGAAACGGGAACCGGCACTGATGAAAGCGCACATATCCGCTAGAAACGCGTCTGCCTGGCGTTTCCTGAACTCTGCTATATATTTTTTGCTCAAATAAATCCTGTTGGCAAGTCAGCACATGTCGGGCTCATTCCTAATTGAGTGGGCGTTGGGTGCAAGTTAATAGCCAGTATGCTGTTTCACTGGCTTTACCGACATGCCCTCCTGGTCTGGTGTGAGGCGCCAAGTCAGCAAAACTTTGGATTTGGTACAAAAATACAGCGCTCTCACCCCCCCCCCCCCCGAGAGGTCTCATGTTATTATCCTGGGACTTTCATTTCGGGGAAGGAGGCTGCAGCGTGTCTGCAGGGGCCCCATCAGGTATTGCAAATCCCTCTCCTAGTGTGCAGGAAACGGAGGAGTGCAACGCAGTGAGACAAGCCACTGTGCATTTGTCAGCCATTCACTGGATGTGCTGACACATTGGACTCGCTGTACCAGCATTCCTCTGGTTACATCACGTGCACAGGAGGCAGCACAACATCGAACAGAGGCGGGGAGGAACCAACAAAGGAGTGGCCAGAGACTGCTCAGGACACTTTAATTACCCCCAGGTGCAAGGCCCTGGAAAAAATGAAACGGGAACCGGCACTGATGAAAGCGCACATCTCCGCTAGAAACGCGTCTGCCTGGCGTTTCCTGAACTCTGCTATATTTTTTTGCTCAAATAAATCCTGTTGGCAAGTCAGCACATGTCGGGCTCATTCCTAATTGAGTGGGCGTTGGGTGCAAGTTAATAGCCAGTATGCTGTTTCACTGGCTTTACCGACATGCCCTCCTGGTCTGGTGTGAGGCGCCAAGTCAGCAAAACTTTGGATTTGGTACGAAAATACAGCGCTCTCACCCCCCCCCCCCCCCTCCCGAGAGGTCTCATGTTATTATACTGGGACTTTCATTTCGGGGAAGGAGGCTGCAGCGTGTCTGCAGGGGCCCCATCAGGTATTGCAAATCCCTCTCCTAGTGTGCAGGAAACGGAGGAGTGCAACGCAGTGAGACAAGCCACTGTGCATTTGTCAGCCATTCACTGGATGGGCTGACACATTGGACTCGCTGTACCAGCATTCCTCTGGTTACATCACGTGCACAGGAGGCAGCACAACATCGAACAGAGGCGGGGAGGAACCAACAAAGGAGTGGCCAGAGACTGCTCAGGACACTTTAATTACCCCCAGGTGCAAGGCTCTGGAAAAAAGGAAACGGGAACCGGCACTGATGAAAGCGCACATCTCCGCTAGAAACGCATCTGCCTGGCGTTTCCTGAACTCTGCTATATTTTTTTGCTCAAATAAATCCTGTTGGCAAGTCAGCACATGTCAGGCTCATTCCTAATTGAGTGGGCGTTGGGTGCAAGTTAATAGCCAGTATGCTGTTTCACTGGCTTTACCGACATGCCCTCCTGGTCTGGTGTGAGGCGCCAAGTCAGCAAAACTTTGGATTTGGTACGAAAATACAGCGCACTCACCCCCTCGAGAGGTCTCATGTTATTATACTGGGACTTTCATTTCGGGGAAGGAGGCTGCAGCGTGTCTGCAGGGGCCCCATCAGGTATTGCAAATCCCTCTCCTAGTGTGCAGGAAACGGAGGAGTGCAACGCAGTGAGACAAGCCACTGTGCATTTGTCAGCCATTCACTGGATGGGCTGACACATTGGACTCGCTGTACCAGCATTCCTCTGGTTACATCACGTGCACAGGAGGCAGCACAACATCGAACAGAGGCGGGGAGGAACCAACAAAGGAGTGGCCAGAGACTGCTCAGGACACTTTAATTACCCCCAGGTGCAAGGCTCTGGAAAAAAGGAAACGGGAACCGGCACTGATGAAAGCGCACATCTCCGCTAGAAACGCGTCTGCCTGGCGTTTCCTGAACTCTGCTATATTTTTTGGCTCAAATAAATCCTGTTGGCAAGTCAGCACATGTCGGGCTCATTCCTAATTGAGTGGGCGTTGGGTGCAAGTTAATAGCCAGTATGCTGTTTCACTGGCTTTACCGACATGCCCTCCTGGTCTGGTGTGAGGCGCCAAGTCAGCAAAACTTTGGATTTGGTACGAAAATACAGCGCTCTCACCCCCCGAGTGAGGAAAAACAGCCCAATTTACAACCGATGCCCAGGCTGCTGGCACAAGACGCCTCTTAGTTCCCATCTTGATCAGTTACCAAATAAAGAGACGGGTGCTGGAAGCGGGAGTGCAAGAACAGAGTTTTTATTTCTCATGAGGAGAGCCTGTCATTTCGGACATACGCACAATGTCTTCAGGAGGTGCTCTAACAAGTTTTTCTGAGGCTCCGTCTTTTATACACAGGTTTATGATGCACAAACATTCCTTATTGCAATAAAGAAACTTTGAAGTACGAAAAGGCATGTTTGGAATACCAGCTTCAGGCCTATTCCCACACCCGTAGCTCGGATGTCATTTCCCCTCCCAAATGTAACATGTGATTGTAATCTTGCAGCCGGACATTCCAACAGGACACGAGGGCAAAAAGGGGGGTGGTCAGATATAAGGTTGGGCAGGCGATAAGATCGGGCACTTCGGTTGGTGTAACACGTTTTTCTATGCGGGGCCAGGGGGGGTACATCCATGAGGCTTTGTTTTATGACTTGGGACCGGGTCGAGAGGCCAGGTGTAGCCGGAGGGGGGGGTCATCAGAAGAGGGGAAGGGTGTTCCTGGGAGGAATGCAGGGGGTGTCGGTCAAGCAGGGGTGTCACTTTTAGAGCGGGGTCGCGCAGAGGGAGAGGGTTTTATGGCCTATGCATGAGAGACCGGGGGCTGTCGGGGATGCTTGCGAGGCTGGGGAGTGAGGGGGAGAGAGAGACGCTGGCTATCGGGAGTGGGCAGAGAGGTCTTGGTGCCTAAAATGGCTGTCGTGTACGTGCGTGCATGGGCCTATATTGGCGAGATGATGCGGTCAATGCTTCGTGGTATTCGTTCTGCTTACAGCGAGGGGTATGGTGAACACAAATAAACGCCGCTTATGTACATATACATTGTCATTTTCCACACGAGAGGTCTCATGTTATTATACTGGGACTTTCATTTCGGGGAAGGAGGCTGCAGCGTGTCTGCAGGGGCCCCATCAGGTATTGCAAATCCCTCTCCTAGTGTGCAGGAAATGGAGGAGTGCAACGCAGTGAGACAAGCCACTGTGCATTTGTCAGCCATTCACTGGATGGGCTGACACATTGGACTCGCTGTACCAGCATTCCTCTGGTTACATCACGTGCACAGGAGGCAGCACAACATCGAACAGAGGCGGGGAGGAACCAACAAAGGAGTGGCCAGAGACTTCTCAGGACACTTTAATTACCCCCAGGTGCAAGGCTCTGGAAAAAAGGAAACGGGAACCGGCACTGATGAAAGCGCACATCTCCGCTAGAAACGCGTCTGCCTGGCGTTTCCTGAACTCTGCTATATTTTTTTGCTCAAATAAATCCTGTTGACAAGTCAGCACATGTCAGGCTCATTCCTAATTGAGTGGCCGTTGGGTGCAAGTTAATAGCCAGTATGCTGTTTCACTGGCTTTCCCGACATGCCCTCCTGGTCTGGTGTGAGGCGCCAAGTCAGCAAACCTTTGGATTTGGTACGAAAATACAGCGCTCTCACCCCCTCGAGAGGTCTCATGTTATTATACTGGGACTTTCATTTCGGGGAAGGAGGCTGCAGCGTGTCTGCAGGGGCCCCATCAGGTATTGCAAATCCCTCTCCTAGTGTGCAGGAAACGGAGGAGTGCAACGCAGTGAGACAAGCCACTGTGCATTTGTCAGCCATTCACTGGATGGGCTGACACATTGGACTCGCTGTACCAGCATTCCTCTGGTTACATCACGTGCACAGGAGGCAGCACAACATCGAACAGAGGCGGGGAGGAACCAACAAAGGAGTGGCCAGAGACTGCTCAGGACACTTTAATTACCCCCAGGTGCAAGGCTCTGGAAAAAAGGAAACGGGAACCGGCACTGATGAAAGCGCACATCTCCGCTAGAAACGCGTCTGCCTGGCGTTTCCTGAACTCTGCTATATTTTTTTGCTCAAATAAATCCTGTTGGAAAGTCAGCACATGTCGGGCTCATTCCTAATTGCGTGGGCGTTGGGTGCAAGTTAATAGCCAGTATGCTGTTTCCCTGGCTTTACCGACATGCCCTCCTGGTCTGGTGTGAGGCGCCAAGTCAGCAAAACTTTGGATTTGGTACGAAAATACAGCGCTCTCACCCACCGAGTGAGGAAAAACAGCCCAATTTACGACCGATGCCCAGGCTGCTGGCACAAGACGCCTCTTAGTTCCCATCTTGATCAGTTACCAAATAAAGAGACGGGTGCTGGAAGCGGGAGTGCAAGAACAGAGTTTTTATTTCTCATGAGGAGAGCCTGTCATTTCGGACATACGCACAATGTCTTCAGGAGGTGCTCTAACAAGTTTTTCTGAGGCTCCGTCTTTTATACACAGGTTTATCATGCACAAACATTCCTTATTGCAATAAAGAAACTTTGAAGTACGAAAAGGCATGTTTGGAATCCCAGCTTCAGGCCTATTCCCACACCCGTAGCTCGGATGTCGTTTCCCCTCCCAAATGTAACATGTGATTGTAATCTTGCAGCCGGACATTCCAACAGGACACGAGGGCAAAAAGGGGGGTGGTCAGATCTAAGGTTGGGCAGGCGATAAGATCGGGCACTTCGGTTGGTGTAACACGTTTTGCTATGCGGGGCCAGGGGGGGTACATCCATGAGGCTTTGTTTTATGACTTGGGACCGGGTCGAGAGGCCAGGTGTAGCCGGAGGGGGGGGTCATCAGAAGAGGGGAAGGGTGTTCCTGGGAGGAATGCAGGGGGTGTCGGTCAAGCAGGGGTGTCACTTTTAGAGCGGGGTCGCGCAGAGGGAGAGGGTTTTATGGCCTATGCATGAGAGATCGGGGGCTGTCGGGGATGCTTGCGAGGCTGGGGAGTGAGGGGGGGAGAGAGAGACGCTGGCTATCGGGAGTGGGCAGAGAGGCCTTGGTGCCTAAAATGGCTGTCGTGTACGTGCGTGCATGGGTCTATATTGGCGAGATGATGCGGTCAATGCTTCGTGGTATTCGTTCTGCTTACAGCGAGGGGTATGGTGAACACAAATGAATGCCGCTTATGTACATATACATTGTCATTTTCCACAGTCGCCGCTTTTTAACATAAGTTAGTTCATTTCCGTGTTTATCATAACTGACGGGGTGTACATATAGCCATGTGTGGTCAATGAAATAGCGTTTGTCAATACTGGCAGATTGCATATAACCATGTGCAGTTGATGCGATAGACGAGGTGCAATACAGATGAATTTACATTTGTCGTGTTATATACACATTATGGAACCATGTTCTGACTCTTTCTCCGGCGGCATCAATGTACAGTTAAAAGTGACCGATGAAACATTTTGAAGGCAATACAAAGTGGTTGAGGGAGGAATTCAGTTCAATACAAGCAAGTAGTCAGGGGGGGCTAGAAAGTTCAGAAAGGGGAGGGGGTGGTCTTCGTCACAGTGTCTTT
The DNA here is from genome assembly GCF_964261635.1 of Lissotriton helveticus. NCBI lineage: Eukaryota > Metazoa > Chordata > Amphibia > Caudata > Salamandridae > Lissotriton > Lissotriton helveticus. The sequence continues at coordinate 1,193,519,612 of NC_136069.1, forward strand.
TTAGCAGTGAGCCATCACTGGTAGGCTCTAGTAGTTCGTTTTCTTCCGTTGGCGCTGTTGAGCACCGGCGGTGGAGCTATAGGTCCAGCTCGGATCCATCCTTACACGTCGCAGGGTGCGATCTGTCTTCTGCTGTTAGACCACAGTCCTGTTTCCTAACTAATCTTTTTAAGGGTGCCTCATGCTGGGCACCTGCATTTCTTTCTCCTTTCGTGGCAAACCCTATTTTACCTAAATGCTGTTCTTCTCAGAGTCAAAATCCATGTGAAAAAAAGGGGGTGTTGTCGGATAATCGAGGGAAGAGAGGGCGGAGTGGGATCAGATCTTTGAGACAAACCAAGGGAGCAAAGGATAACGAGCAGGCAGGCCCATCAATCGGGCTCAAAGGGGCGGGGACTTCTGGCACGCGTGGGTCAGCAAGCAGAGGGCTTCAAGGCAGCCCTCCATCCTTTCATTTTCCGTGTTTGAGAGTGGTGCCTCGTCCCGCGTCTCGTTGCTCTGCGGCTCCACCTTTGGTCGAGGTCACATGTGCTTCATGATCTGCAGCTAGGCTGTGCGTCACGTCCGGCCCCTCTCCTCCGGTGATTGTGTATCTTTGAATGGATACAAAACAAGCTTTAGAGAACTGGCAGGAGAAGACATTTATACATTTCAATTCCGCCCCCAATCTTAAGTAGTTGGGGATACGTTCATCGGTCACGGTCAGAAGTTATCACTATGGAGTATGTATGCGGGCATTTCTACTGAGTTTGTACTAAGTCTATTTGGCGTTCATTCATGACGTATATGGCGAGAAGTCAGACTCCTATCAACTGCGTATTTCCATCAAACTCGAAATCGGATCCTACGGTAGAGACTCGTCTTTCTAACCCAAGCCCTGGCAATCTTCTATTATCATGAGAGAGGGACAGAGGCTAAACATTCTTTTCTCGGGGAGCAACGGTTAATAAGGGTCATCAGTTATACTTCGGGATATGGAGCTGGGGTCAATCGGGAGAAACGAGGACGCTTTGGACATCCGTACTTGGGTGCAGAGAGGTGGGGCAATCTGGGCATTGGGGATTGTGTTTCTAACGAACTGAGAACAGAAGGCCACTGACATATAGTCCCTCTATAAAAAAGGGCCAGATTAGGGGACATCAGTCGTCTTACCTGTCCTTTCCTTCTTAGCCAATTCAAGTTCCATCATTTTACAGAAAGGAGAGGTAGTAATATGGCAAATTACAATTGTTTTAGTTTCTGTCAATTTTGCCGAACACCTTTGTGTTCAAAAACCAATTAGGCTTGTGCCGGCGGGGCACAATGTTACCACACAAAGGAAGAGGGAACAGGGGGACCCTCAGAGAGAGAGAGAGTCGTCCCCATTCTAAACGAACTATTCGGTACACGTACGACATGGAGAGAGAGAGAAAGAGAGAGAGAGAGACGTGTACCATAATAGGCCATTTAGTGCGCACACAACACAGAACAGCAGGGGTCAAGTTATATAGAAACACAGGCTGAGGGACGACGTAGATCCATACATTACGTACACATGAATTCAGGCGGGGGGGAATAGTACATGTATTATATACAAGAATCCAAGACAAAACATAGAACAGTACTTGGCCAAAAAGATTTCTTCCTGCATGCTGCGCATCCTTAGTATCCTACTTAATTCATCTGGCTGCCTTTGCTGGTGGCCTCGGTTGCAAATACTTACACCTTTGTCAATTGTTCGGGAACTAACCTGGTCGGGCTAATACTCACGGTGGGATCTCCGAATCATTTTTAGCGAATGGGTATCCAGGCTGAGGCAACGGAGGGTGTCAGTCGGGAGAACAATGGGGCAGCTTTAAGTTTCATGTCTATGAGGGTGCAAGAAGGAGGTGGTAAATCTTAAACATTGACAATATTCCTAGTCTTCCAGGAGGAGGGTACTTGGGTAAACCTCACCCCGGAATATTCCTGAACCTTTCCCTATTTAGTTACCGTATGAATTTACTCATGGGTGCACGTCATTCTTGGTTGCTTATTTGGGGTGCCGGTTGTAGTCATATTTTGTCATACTGCAATAACCCGCCAAGTTTCTGCTTCAGGCCACCCTCCCAGTCGCTGGGTTCAGAGAGAGAGACAGTCGTTTCTAAGTAAGGGAGTGCTATATCTTTGTTTGCTCGTCGTGTATAGGCACCATGTTCAGACCCCTTTTCCCCATTCCATCGGCCGTTCGATCATCACTTAAGTCATACATAAAACATTTCTCTCATCAATCCAAACGTGTGCAACGTATATTCAGTCGAGCTATACATATCAGGGCATACACGCGTGCATTCATATCACACAAATTCGTCACATTCTCAGGGGCAGTCCCCATAGACAATATGCAATTTTTCCGTGCGGAACCATGGCGTGTTGCTTAGGTCTTCTCCATACTCTAGTCGACGTTCCGATGTGACCTGCAGAAAAGAAGGGAAAAAAGAAGGGGTGGGGGCAGCGTTTTAAAACACATCAGCGCGCATAAACCCGAAAATGCTTTTACTTACCACATACTCGACCTATCTCCGCGGGATGCAGTCCCTTTCATCTCGGCGTTTAAGCCCAGAGGGACCGGTAGTGCGGGAGAGATAATCATTGATGGACTGTGTATTTGCATAGATCGCCCAAGTGTGGTATTACGGATCGTGTGTAGGGAAGGGTCAAAACGAAGGGCAGTCAGTGTAAAGTGGGGGGTGAACTCGTGCTCTCCTTCGAGGAGGAGGGAAGGTCTACAGTGGTACAGGGTCGTTTTTGTTCATCAGGCACGGAAACTAGAGGGGCTAGGTGGCATTCCTTCGGAGTGGCTTAGGGGCATCTGAAACAACTTCCCTGATACATGTGGCACATAAAGTAAAGGCTAAATACCGGGACCTTTATCGATTGCTTTACGTTGCACAAAAATAAAAATATAATAAAAAAAAACACACACACACAACAAACCTGGACCATTCATATTTGCAATATTTCTGTGTACTTTGCTTTTTAACCTTTAAGTAATCGAGTTGCTTCATTTCACCTGTATTTTACTTATATCGGAAACAGTGGTCATTTATTCGAAACTTACCAATCTAAGCGCTACAACTATGTTTGCTTTTCAAAAACCTTTATTTAAAAATGTTGGCGCACAAATACGGGTCTACAACCACGTGGGCCAGCCACGGAGCAGACTGGAACTGTACATGAGGGGATATTTATATGAGGAAAACGTAACGGAGTCGGTGGTCGTTGATTTCACAAAGGTGCGACAAGTGCAATAAAAATCATATCGAAAATTCATTGTGGGCAAGTACCATAAGTGTCGAAAATTCGAACTTTCAATAATACGGTAAACAGTGACGCGTCAGAACTTAATATCAATTCATTGTCCGAATGTTCGATCAGTACCCATCCCCTCCCGCCATGTGCTTCAAAAACTGCATACATATCTCATGATCTCAAGGCTGAGCACCCGGAACACAACAGGGAGTTGCGAGTTTCATTTGTACCGGCGCCATTTTGGGTGAGGTCAGGCAGGTCCAAGTATAGTCAAAATGTCTCCACTAACTCGTGGTTGGACCAGAGCCTCTTTCGGAAGTCCAAAAGTTTCGTTAAAGGGCAACAGAAGGGGCCGTCGATAAGAACCATCAGTCAAAGGGGGGAAGGAGGCAACAATCTTTCCTACCGGGTCATACTGGTGTTCCACCGGAACTGATCAAATTGGCAGTCTGCAGGATTTTGGTCATTCAAACTGAGGCTGGCGCCAGCATGAGAGCGCCGACGTCTCGTGGCTACGTCTTGGTCGTTCCGCGGGCAATCATGGCAGTCATTCCCCATCGGGGGGCCCGCGGGGGTCGGGGGCCCCTGCGGCTCTCATAGAATCTTCAAAGCTGAGGAGAACGCTTCTGGACGGGGGACTCATTTTCTAGCTGGCAAGCGACCTGGCCATCTTTACACGCCAGGTCCAATCTTGCAGAGTCGACCGTCATTTTACGAGTTCTGCGGCAACCGGCATTCGTTGCATCGCAAGGGCAGACGGACTCCAGCCTGTCGGGCGTGGCGTTGCACCGCAACAGTGGACAAACCCTTGTCGGGTGAGTGGAGCGTTGGGGGTGCAGCTGAGGGGCCTCCACCTGGGGAGGTGGGAGAGGCTCGTCCGCGCCGCCTCTCCCTCCCAGTGCACCCCACGCCGTCTTCTGGCGCTTGACATTCGTGATGGCCGGACCAGGCGATGAGAGAGGGGGGGGGTCGGAGGCATAAGCAAGACATCCCCCCCGTGGCCTGCAAGGCGCCAGAAGAGGAGGATGGGAATACCAGTACATTCCGGCCCATCCACCCCACGACCTCTCCGGCCGCTGACATTCGTGATGGCCGGACCAGGGCATGAGAGAGGGGGGGGGTCGGAGGCATAAGCAAGACATTCCCCCCCCCCCGTGGCCTGCAAGGCGCTAGAAGAAGAGGATGGAAAGACCAGTACATTCCGGGCCATCCACCCCACGACCTCTCCGGCCGATGGCGGCCAGCCGGGCCCCGCCCTGCACGTGTCGAGGCCTCGTCTTCCGGATGGGCGTGACCGTGGACCTGTTGCACTTCGGGAGCTTCCGGAATGGGGGTAGGTATCTGCTGACTTGTATCTATCTTATGTTACCGTTATTGGGCGTGGCGGGCGGTGGGACAGACATGTTTGGAGCAGTGAGGGGCGGCGGAGCCTAGCTACCTCGTGGCTGCCGTGATGTCAAGCTTGGCTTCTCTCACCACTTTCATGTTTCTTATTGCGGGCTATTTCTAACGTTTCTTATTTCTAGCGAAGTCAAAAAACTCATCAGTGGCCTACTGATTTTGCTCGATTTCTTTTTTCTTCCTTTTCTAGTGTGTTTTTGCGCTAAAGTTTCTGTTAACAGGATACGGTGGTTACTTCGTATTTTACATATGTCCTTTTTATTAGGGGCGCCCTCCGGTTGAGCCAGATGATCTACCTCTAATAAATGGTCCGGGTGGAACTAGTTTACCAATCAGTGGGGAGTAGATAGGCATGACAGATTACAACGGGGGACAAAGGTCCGCATTACCTACCCTTCACTACTTGCAAAGACTAGACAGAATATTTTTATTCCACGTTATTTGCAAACAGAGAATACCTCAAAAGAACTATTCCTTGAACAATAAATGTCCAGACAATCAATCAATCAGTGGGGAGAAAAACAGGCATGACGGATTACAACGGGGGACAAAAGTCCGCATTACCTATCCTTCGCTATCTGCAAAGGGAGACAGAATATTCCTATTCTTCTCTGTTTGTAGACAGGGAATATCTCAAAAGAGCGATATTCGATAAAAAATCGATAACAAACAATCAGTGGGGAGAAAGATAGGCATGACGGATTACAATGGGGGACAAAAGTCTGCATTACCTATCCTTCACTATCTGCAAAGGGAGACAGAATATTCCTATTCTTCCCCGTTTGTAGATAGCGAATGTCTCAAAGAGCAACAGAGCAACCAATCAATCAGTGGGGAGAAAAATAGGCATGACGGATTACAACGGGGGACAAAAGTCCGCATTACCTATCCTTCACTATTTGCAAAGAGAGAGGAACGTTCCTATTCGTCGCTGTTTGCAAACAGAGAATGTCTCAAAGAGAACCAGTACTTCAAGTATCAACCAAGGCTAAATGAACCAATCAATGAACAATACCAGTATTTAAATACCGATCCTAATATAAACAATCAATCAGACGTAAAGACGTCCTACTTAACCTTACCCGGACCGGACCGTGTGGACAGTTCTTCGCCTTCCCTTTCCAGCGCCCGATCGTTCTCTTACTCCATGTTTTTACCGCAGCATTCCTGTGGGATCCCAGTCAGGACAGTAGGTCACTTGAGAGAGGTCCGTTCGGAATCGGTGAAGTTCATTCAATCGGCAGCCGGACGAGGGCCCTCTCAAGGCAGGTATACTCCAATCGTTCAGATGTTCACCCCATCGTCTGGACCTCTCTTACCGGACCTTATGTCGCTGATGGGCCCCGCGTTGGGACACCAATTGAGGAAAAACAGCCCAATTTACAACCGATGCCCAGGCTGCTGGCACAAGACGCCTCTTAGTTCCCATCTTGATCAGTTACCAAATAAAGAGACGGGTGCTGGAAGCGGGAGTGCAAGAACAGAGTTTTTATTTCTCATGAGGAGAGCCTGTCATTTCGGACATACGCACAATGTCTTCAGGAGGTGCTCTAACAAGTTTTTCTGAGGCTCCGTCTTTTATACACAGGTTTATGATGCACAAACATTCCTTATTGCAATAAAGAAACTTTGAAGTACGAAAAGGCATGTTTGGAATCCCAGCTTCAGGCCTATTCCCACAAAAACCGTAGCTCGGATGTCGTTTCCCCTCCCAAATGTAACATGTGATTGTAATCTTGCAGTCGGACATTCCAACAGGACACGAGGGCAAAAAGGGGGGTGGTCAGATCTAAGGTTGGGCAGGCGATAAGATCGGGCACTTCGGTTGGTGTAACACGTTTTGCTATGCAGGGCCAGGGGGGGTACATCCATGAGGCTTTGTTTTATGACTTGGGACCGGGTCGAGAGGCCAGGTGTAGCCGGAGGGGGGGGTCATCAGAAGAGGGGAAGGGTGTTCCTGGGAGGAATGCAGGGGGTGTCGGTCAAGCAGGGGTGTCACTTTTAGAGCGGGGTCGCACAGAGGTAGAGGGTTTTATGGCCTATGCATGAGAGACCGGGGGCTGTCGGGGATGCTTGCGAGGCTGGGGAGTGAGGGGGAGAGAGAGACGCTGGCTATCGGGAGTGGGCAGAGAGGTCTTGGTGCCTAAAATGGCTGTCGTGTACGTGCGTGCATGGGCCTATATTGGCGAGATGATGCGGTCAATGCTTCGTGGTATTCGTTCTGCTTACAGGGAGGGGTATGGGGAACACAAATGAACGCCGCTTATGTACATATACATTGTCATTTTCCACACTAGAGGTCTCATGTTATTATACTGGGACTTTCATTTCGGGGAAGGAGGCTGCAGCGTGTCTGCAGGGGCCCCATCAGGTATTGCAAATCCCTCTACTAGTGTGCAAGAAACGGAGGAGTGCAACGCAGTGAGACAAGCCACTGTGCATTTGTCAGCCATTCACTGGATGGGCTGACACATTGGAATCGCTGTACCAGCATTCCTCTGGTTACATCACGTGCACAGGAGGCAGCACAACATCGAACAGAAGCGTGGAGGAACCAACAAAGGAGTGGCCAGAGACTGCTCAGGACACTTTAATTACCCCCAGGTGCAAGGCTCTGGAAAAAAGGAAACGGGAACCGGCACTGATGAAAGCGCACATCTCCGCTAGAAACGCGTCTGCCTGGCGTTTCCTGAACTCTGCTATATTTTTTTGCTCAAATAAATCCTGTTGGCAAGTCAGCACATGTCGGGCTCATTCCTAATTGAGTGGGCGTTGGGTGCATATATATATTACCTACTGGCGGTCGCCAGTAGGTATATAAAGTTAGGATTGATTTCCATAGGGAAATCGCAACATTCTATTGGGAATAACTTTGGCGCCGGTTGAGGAATCTGCCTGAAATTTTCCTCAACTTTGCCTCGCGGTGCTCCGGTCCTTCCCTGACAGTTTGGGGGGGATTCGTCAAGCGGGGGCTGAGATAAAAGGGGGGTCCAAAAACGTGTTTTCCCCATGTTAATTTCCATAGGGCGGTCGGTCGCACTTTTAGCTCGAACGGCTGAATGGATTTTCACCAAACTTGGCAAAATTGTAGGGACTGGTAGCCCGATGTGCCTTTGCTATGTCTCAAGATATGTGCTTCAGTGGATTTTGAGTAATTTAGGTTCCAAAAAATGTATATATCTATGGCAGCTTACCGGTGAGCTTACCGGTACGCTTATGGTACGCGTACGTGCGCGTACGGTACGCGTACCTCTAGTGCGAGAGCTGCATTCTGATTGGCTGCCAATGTCTGTCAACACTCCAAAACAGAAACTGTTGGCAGCCATCTTGTGCCTCGGTAGACTGAGGCACAGGAAAGCAGAAAAACAAATGTGTAGAACTCAAAAAGGGGGAAGGGTAGAAGCATCCTGACCCCCTAGGCCTGCTCAGGGGGTCCCACAAGGACCCCCAAGGCCCCAAAAAAAAAAAAAAAAATTCACGGTGCGCGTACCTCATTTTTTTACAAGAAAAAAAAAAAAGATTTGGGGGCCTTGTAGAAACACTCTGACCCCCCTAGGGCTGTTCAGGTGGTCCCATACGAATATTAACATATATAAAATGTTATCCGCTAATAGAATTAGCATTTAAAAAACCTTGCGAGTTCACTGAAAAAAACAAAGGTTTCAGGCCTTAGATAGTTAGGAATCAGCATTTAAAAAACCTTTGAAATTCACTGAAAAAACCATAGGTTTCACACCAGTTATAGTTAGGAATTAGCATTGAAAAACCTATGAAATTCTCTGAAAAAACCATAGGTTTCACACCAGTTATAGTTCGGAATTAGCATTTAAAAAACCTATTAAATTCACTGAGAAAACCATAGGTTTGACACCAGTTATAGTTAGCTGAACATTTTACTCATACATACACACACCCCACACACATACCCCCACATACACACACCCCACACCCACCCCTCCCACACACCACCCACACATACCTCACACACCTACACCTACACCCACACCCAAACACCCCACACATCCACACCCACGAACACACCTTACACACCCACACCCCCACCTATACCCACACACCCCACACATCCCTACCCACACACACCTCACTCCCCCCCACACACACACACCTCACAGACACACCCCACACATCCCCCACACACACCTCACCCCTCCCCCACACACACACCTCTGACACACACCCCCCCACACCCCCCACACACACACCACACACACCACACACACACCTCTCACACACACCCACACACCCCCCTACACACACACCGACACACACACCCCCCACACACACCCACACATCCTACACACACACACCCCACACACATACCCCCCCACACACACCCCACACCCACCCCCCTACATACACCCCCCACACATACCTCATACACCCACACCTCCACCCACACCCAAACACCCCACACACCCACACCCACACACACACCTTACACACCCACACCCCCACCTACACCCACACACCCCACACCCCCCCACCCACACACACCTCACTCCCCCCCCCCCACACACACACCTCACAGACACACCCCACACATCCCCCACACACACCTCACCCCTTCCCCACACACACACACCTCTGACACACACCTCTCACACACACACACACACCACACACACCTCACACACACACACACACACTCCTCTCACACACACACACTCACACACACCCCCACACCCCCCCACACACACACCCCACACACACACCCACACATTCTACACACACACACCCCACACACATACCCCCCACACACACACCCCACACTCACCCAGCCCCACACACACACACACCACACACACACACACTCATTATTTTTTTATTTTTTTGAGGGGGTGCCCCAAACACATACCCCCACACACACACCCCCTCACACACACACCCCACACCCACCCCCCACACACACCCCCCACCATACCTCATACACCCACACCTCCAACTACACCCAAACACCCCACACACCCACAACCACACACACCATACACCCCCACACCCCCACCTACACCCACACACCCCACACACCTCCCCCCACACACACACACACCTCACAGACACACCCCACATATCCCCCACACACACCTCACCCCCCCACACACACACACCTCTGACACCCCCCCCCCACACACACACACACCTCACACACACACACACCCACACATTCCTCACCCCCACACACACCCCCACACACCCACACACACACCACACACACACACACATCCTACACACACACACACCCCACACACATACCCCCCACACACACACCCCACACCCACCCCCCCAACACACACACCACACACACACACACTCATTATTTATTTATTTTTTTTGTTTTTGAGGGGGTGCGCGCCCCGGTACACGTATCGGTACACGTACCGGTACGCGTACCCTGGAGAAAAAGAGAAAGACAGTTTTTTTTAAATGTAGCATTTTTATATAAATTGGAGGTAGTTCTGAAAAGAACTGTTTTTTATTCTTATTGTTGTTTTATATTTTTTTATTGTTTTTTTGTACCCCGCGACTTTAAAAAAAATATATATATATTTTTTTGCCTTGGGGGTCCTTGTGGGACCCCCTGAGCAGGCCTAGGGGGTCAGGGTGTTTCTACTCTGGCCCCTTTGCGAGTTTCACACCTTTGTTTCACTGCTGTCTTGTGCCTTGGTTCTAACAAGGCACAAGATGGCTGCCAGGGACACCCAGTATGCAAGGGGAATTAGTTCCCCCTCTTCAAACATGCACGGGGGCTGCGTTGCAGAGAGGTGTAAAAAAGGGTGTGGCCTCATTACACCTCTATGCAATGCAGCCATCTGGTGCATACTGGAGGCTCCTGGTGGGCTAGTTGGCCCCCATTATGCAAGGGGAATTAGTTCCCCCTCTGCAAACACGCCAGGCGGCTGCGTTGCAGAGAGGTGTAACAAGGGGCATAGCCTCATTACACCTCTGCAATGCAGCCCCGTGGCGTATACTGGAGGTTCCAGGTGGGCTAGTTGGCCCCCAGGGGCCCCCAGTATGCAGGGGGAATGAGTTCCCCCTCTTCAAACATGCACGGGGGCTGCGTTGCAGAGAGGTATAAAAAGGGCTGTGGCTTAATTACACCTCTCTGCAATGCAGTCCCCTGGTGCATACTGGAGATTCCTGGTGGGCTTTCAGGTCTTATATAGTTAGGAATTAGCATTTAAAAAAACTTTGAAATCCACTGAAAAAAACATAGGTTTCAGGCCTTATATAGTTAGGAATTAGCATTTAAAAAACCTTTGAAATTCACTGAAAAAACCATAGGTTTCAGGCCTTATATAGTTAGGAATTAGCATTTAAAAAACCTTTGAAATTCACTGGAAAAACCATAGGTTTCAGGAGTTATATAGTTAGGAATTAGCTTTTACAAAACCTTTGAAATAGTGTATGAAAAGGTGTATGTGATTGTCACGTGGATGATGTCATCAGTGATGTCAATAGTGATGTCATTTGAGATGTCATCAGTGATGTCACTGACCATGTCATGAATGATCTAATATGTGACATCATCAGCAGTGGATTGCGGGTGCGCGATATATACTTAGTACAACTAACTATATAGGAGCAATTTCAATGGTTTTGTATGAGTAAAATGTCCAGCTAACTATAACACCACTAAAACTTATAGTTTTTTGAGTGAATTTCAAAGGTTTTGTAAAAGCTAATTCCTAACTATATAACTCCTGAAACCTATGGTTTTTTCAGTGAATTTCAAAGGTTTTTTTAAATGCTAATTCCTAACTATATAAGGCCTGAAACCTATGGTTTTTTCAGTGAATATATATATATATATATATATATATATATATATATATATATATAATTTGAACCTACTGTAATCACTTTTACCATGTGTATGCCTTTACCACGCATGCCTTTGCGTTGTAATGGCTTGCATGGTAAAGGTATATTCATGATAAAAGTTTGCGTTGTGATGCTAGGTTGTGGTAAATGTATTCGCATAGTAATACTCGCGTTGTTATGGCATGTGTGGTATTAGTACGAGTCATAATGTGCCCTATTTGATGGGAATCAAAGAAGATGGGACTCAAGGTGGAGCATTTAGAAACACCCCAGTGGATGTTGGCTATTCTTGAAAGGAAAGAGCCCACTTGATGCTTACAGTTATTTAAGAAGCACCGCATATGCATCTAAGGTGAATAGTTTATCATTGAGCGCCTGATGTTAGACAAGCAACAACTCACTCAGCACACTGATAAAATAATTTTGTTTTACATGAGTTTGAGTAAATCTTTAACAGTGTTAAATGGAATTCATTATAAGGGTGTAGGAAAAACTGTTAAATGTCTGTTGCTTTAGGAAAAAAATACTGTAACGTAAATGATTTGGAAACATATTAGGAACCATTTTAAATGTAAAACCTTATTGAGTGTTTCAAAGTGTACATTACATCACAGGTTTCTCTACAGATAATTCCTCCCACTTCACCTAACAGATACTGATAACAGTCCCTTATATATACCCTACATGCAATCCCCAGACCAGATGTAATGCTCAAACAATGTTCCCACTTCCTGTTTCCTGGCTAGAAGTCCTCCTCCTCTCAGATGTGGAGGTCACAGTTTAACACCCATCCTGGCTCCCTTAAAGGGTTTGATATCATTTAAAAAATGTAAGGTTGTTTCTAAGAAATCAGTTAAAGAGGAGATAAAAGTGAGCAGAATTGGAGTGAAGCTGTAAGAGTGCGAAAGATCGTAGGCAGGCCAGGATATGATGAAATGTATATACCTTAGCACATGGAGTGTGTTGTGTTATAATGTTATCTAGCAAAGTTAGAATGTAGAATGTGTAGAGGTCTCACTGGTGGGAACCTTCTCGGGCTGTTGGAGATGGAGACCTGACAGGGTTGGTCGCTTGTAAAATACTGAAATAATCTTTGCTTTATCCATGAATGGACTTGTATTGGAAGTATGTTCTTTTAGTGGGGACAAAGTTTGTACCGAGCCCTTAAGAAGACCAACCCTACCTATGTGTGTTTACTGGCAAATGTAACACTCAAAATGAGACAGACAAATTGGAGCATAGAATGGTCATGGTTCAAGCAGATAACCTGTTTGAAACTGAAGAGTGGGTGCGATGAGGTCTTTAAGGTGGATTTCGGGGATATTTCCTTCTTTTTTCCTCATAGTGTGAGAAGCGCCCCTCTTCAGCGATTGAACCCATAGGCCTGCACTCTAGGCAGTTGTGTCTCGTAACCTGGATGAGTCACAGAGCTGTGTGCCTCGTGCTCCACGTCAGTGGGAAACACCCATCACAACGAATGCATCGCATCGCGGTGCTATCTCAACGCGACTGTTACATCGCGGGCGGCTCCACACCGCATGCTATTACGTTGCTATTACATATACATCACCAGCGATTACATCACTAGCGATGGCAACGCGTGCAAATCGTCTGCCTGATCCCGTGTCTAAGCATTTTGAGTGTTCCTGCCAGCATTACTAGTGTGTAAACGGCGAACGTGTTCACGTTTGTGGCCTAATTAATAACCATTCCCAGCTGCCTCACAGTTTGCCAAAAGTCCCATTACCGGGTAAGACACTCAAAGGAAGCAAAAAAGCTGCATTTCTAAAAATGATCCCTTTTTGCCACCCCCTTCCTCAGCAGCGGTGAGTGGTTTGCCCTACCATTCACACCTGACATGCTTGACCCCTCCCCCCGTAAGGCTGTCACAGTGACCTTGTGCCAAGATCTATCAACCTTCCTCTTCCAGGCCTAACCCCATCAGGACATACGTAAATAGAAAAAAGAGATGCAAGGCTTCCTTCTTTCTTGCTTTGTTTTTTCTTTCTGCCTTCTTTCTTTCTCTCTTTCATAAATTTTAACTTCTTGTCTTTATTAATTCTTTCTTGCTTTATTTCCTTCTCTTGTACCTTCTTTCTTTTCTTTTTTCTCTGTTGTTTCTCTTCATTCTTTCCAGCTTTCATTCATTCTTTCCTTCTTTTTTGCTTTTATTCTGTCTTTCTTTCTCTTGTTTTCTGCATTTTTACAGCCTTTCTTTCCATCCTTCTTTCTGTACTTCTATCCTTTGTTCTCCTTCTTGCCTTTTCTTTCAATCTTTCTAGTCTTCCTTCTTTAGTTTTATCTTTCTTGCCTTTCTTTTATCTTTCCCCCATTTTTATCTCCTTTCATTCTTGCCCTCTTTCTTTTGTTCTTTCTTTCTCAAAAGCAAGAGGCCCTGAGCCAAGGAGACAAAAATTGGGTTTTTTAGTTCTGTGTGAGCCAATACCTTTTGATTTTACTACAATCATGTGAATGACTTAGTTACCTATAGGGGTTTTTAGCCGCACTTCATCAATTTGTCTGTGACCTTTCACAAGGAGCACATACACACAAAGTAGTTCCCTTCGGTGCCATAGAGTACTATGGGACTGGGTGCTTTTCTGAGACCAAAATAAATGTTTGCCTTTAAATTATTTTTTTAAAGATTTACAAACAGCCAGCAGCTTTCCACACAATCAACGTTTGGAAAATACATGGCAAAACAAAATAAGTATTGCCAAAAGGCTTACAGATGACACCAGAACTATTAGCATTGCCACTGCTTGTTATGGCTTTCATTTATCTTACAACAGGATTGCAGTGCCTTAAAAGTGCAGAGTCCGGGACAAAAGAAACCTGGTGGCTTCTCCTGGGAGCAGCAATGCCCGAAAGCGTCTGAAGGAAGACTGCCTGCATCTCTGCATGACTGCTAATGTCCAGTCTTGTTAGGTCACCCCCACTGCAGACTCACATAACTGTGGTACCACTAAAACTGCAGCGATGAGGAGAAAATCCAAGTTCTGCAAGGATTTCAACATTAAATGACAGTAGTGTGTGGACTAATTAACTTGTATATGGCACACCAATGAATGGCTGAAGAGACAGGGCTTTTTACCTATAGTCTAAATTCACATAATATAAGCTCCAGTGAAAAATACTTAAAGCTATCTCTAGCCAGACTTAAAACACGACTGAGCACAGTACAGGAGCACATACAAACAGATTGAACACGGGTACCTTTTAAAATGTTCCAATTTGCACACTTTGTGAAGCTCTCCATTTGTGCCTCTTGTACCCTGCACTTGCACAGGTGGTAATAGTTTGAAGAAAATCGTGCCCTGAGCTGTTTTCCTTCACATGCGGCAGTGCTCGAGAAAACGAGGCTTCCAGAGGAATCACAGTATCACCCTGGAGTGACAGAACACTTAACTGCTGTAATTTACCCTGTCCGATCCACCGTCCATTGCACTTTTCTGATTTCCATTACCAGTTACAATGCTCACTCCGGTGCTCGCCTAAGATCAGGCCTGAAGCTCAAGTAAAATCAATACCTCTTTTCCTCATGTTAAAACATCGTAGGGACGGAGGGGGTGGGGGCAATGGGGGCCAAGGGTTAGTGGCGGGAAAATGCATTTGGAGAACGAAAAGGCAAAGCACGCGTTGTCGTGACGTGCGATCTAGGCGCCTGCGATTTTTTAGCCTTGCCAATAGGAATGAACGCATTGCCGATGTAAATGCGTGCGATGTAACAGAGGGCGAAGTGTTGCCCTTTGTGATGTATTCGCCGCGGGGTTAAAGCCCGCGATGTGTTGGTGCGCGATGTAGGATCATACATCCACGTCCGCTATCCCATGCGAGAGGTGGTTTTGCGAACAACTCCTCCTCTCTCAAGGGGCTGTGAGCATGCATGTTCCTGATTGCTATACGAAGGGGAAGAGGTGGTGTTGAGTACCTTATACCATGGTAGTCCCTGAAACCATATGTGGTTTACAACCACATACCAGTCCCTGAAACCATGTGTGCTCAGTGGTGAAAGTAAAAACTATTGTCGCAATGTTTCCTATGGGATGTTTGTATGACAGTTCACTTTGGGTGTTGTGATCTGTGTGGGGATTGGGCAGTGCATTTGGTGCAGGAACTAAGCAGTGCAGAGGATTCACAGACTTGCATAAGAAGGGAGATTTCTCGATACTTAAAAAGCAAACTCCTTTAGAAGAGGAGTATATACGTAGATAGACAATGGAGTATGTCCAAAGGTGGTGAAGAGTGACAACAGAGACGACTTTTATTGTGTAAGTATTATTTTTCAGTGACAACAGTGACTACTTTCATTAATTTAGGTTATTTAAGGTGAAGATAGATTGTTGAGTGGGGTGTGAGTTGAGCCTGATAATTGTTTGGGTGTTAGTGAAATTTTGAAAATGCAATCTGTTATAGCACAGTTTAGGTGTAGAGGGTAGAAAAGGTTTAAAAACCTTACCTAGTAGTGAAAGACGAGCTGAGGGTGATAACAATGAGACCGATATGGATGAGTAAATGGACGATGAGTATGTGTCAGTGATAAAAGTGCTTGAAGAAAACTATGGAAAAAAGTTGAGTATTATGGTGGAGTGCAACACATTTTTTTCTCGGGCGCAATTACCAAATGAGACAGTGTATCGGTATGTGGTGGCATTGCAAGCCTTAGCTGCCACATGTAAATTTAAAGATCAACATGAGGAGATTATTAGGGATCAGTTGATTAATCACAATTCTAATGTGAAAATATTGGGAAAATTGTTGAGTTTGAAGGAGCCATCGTTAGAAAAATCTATTATTGTTGCGCAACGTACTGAAGACACCTCACGTTATGTTGAAGAATGAAAGAAAAAAGAAATTATGCACTACTATAAAAATGATCAAACTTTGCAGGTATCAGACAAGTCTATAAAAAGGAGTGTGGTTAAGTGGGGGAAAGTGTCAGAATACAATAAGACATGTTATAGGTATGGAAGCACAAAGGATGTTGCAACTAAAAGTAATTGTCCTGCTGTGAAAAGGACATTTTTCAAGTGCCAGAAAGTGGGACATTGCTCTAGGGTGTGTAATCAGGGAGTTGTGGATTCTAGGCACAGTGTGAATTTGTTAGAGCAAAGTGGGACCGAGGAGGAGGGCTGTCAGGAGGAGATTGTATAGGATGATGAAGTGTTGGTAATGTGTGATATTACGGAAAATGGTATTACGGATAAAGTAAATGATGGAGAGTGTAATTGGTCCATATCGCCCACTCAAATGTGTGGTAAATGTTGGTGGTATGGAGGTTGCCATGTGGACAGACTCGTATTCACCATATACCTTAATTGATAAGGACTGGTGCAGGCTGGGAAGAAAAGAACTATTACGAATGGATGTTGAGCCAGTAGCGTATTGTGGTACAAAGTAACCGGTGTTGTAGTATTTTCCAGCAAAATTGTTCTTCAAAGACAGGTGTGCTCTGAGTGAGTCGGGTGTATATAAGGGAGTAAGGGAATATTCATTTGGGTTGGCATGAACAGCAGGCATTAAGTAATGTGTTAGAACTTAATAGGGATAAACAAATTCTGGTGATGGATTGTAAAGATGCCGAAATGTGGCTGAGATTTTCTGTTTTGTTTGGGAAAAAACTAGGATGTTTGAAAAGGTTTATGCACAAAATAATTTTAAAAAATGAGCAAGGGCAATTGTGCACAAGGTTGGCTGAGTCCAGTTGGAATTGCTCACAAATCCAATGACAGATTTAGGATATGTGTGGACCTCAGGGATCGCAATAACAATATATGGGTGGATCGTCATTCCATACCCAATATTGGTGAAATGTTGTCTGGGGTCAAGGGTGGACAGTATAACTCCACTCTTGGTTTGTCTAGTGCGTATCACCAGATTCTGCTGCACCCACACTCTAGGCATGTGACATTGTTTTTAATGCCCGAAGGTGCTTTCCATTTTGACCCAATGCCTTTTGAGCTGGCCTCAGCTGTATCCCCAGCGTGTCATGTAGCATTTGGTAGGACGACTAGCCAATGTGATTTTTTTTCAGGGCAACATTGTTTTGTGGGCAGCTAGGAAGGAAGCTCATGATAGGTTACTGAGAACACTGTGTGTCATTTTGGAAAAGGCTGCCTCACTGTGGACAAGTGCAAGCTTACATTCAAGAAGTGGAGTATTTGAGTCATAGCATTTCTTATGGGGGCAGACGACTCAAGGCTAAGTTAATAAAGGTCATTGAAAAGGATGTATGATGATACAACGAGGGCCATTTCAACGCGGTCTGTTAGATCGCGGTTTTCACAATGCAATTCGTAACATCGACTTGCGCTGGAAGGGCGCTTAACTTAGGAATAGTGTGAATTACTATTCCAACTCCAGTCTACATACAGTAGGGAAGGTGTTGGAAACAGTGATTTACCTTATTCCTTAGTCAACAGTGCCCTCCAGTGCAAGTCGGTGTAACGACTTACGTAGTGAAAACCATGATGTAATAGTACCACGTTGAAATGGAAGCGTGGTAAACAATGTCTCCCCATTGAAAATAGCTCCTAGGCCACTGAATGAGGACCAGTTAAGATCTTTTCTAGGACTACTGCCATGGTTGTTGACCATTTTTCTGATAGAGTACAACACACAAGGGATCTCATGAAGAAAGGGCAAACGTTTGAATGGGTGTTGGAGTGTCAACTTGCATTTGATATTAAGAGGTGTGTAATGAATGCGTGGAATTGAAGTTAGTATGAATGTCGTAGGAGCTGTGTTAATGCAGACTTGCAAAACTAAAGAAAGAGAGGTGACATTTGCTTCTAGGACATTGAGGGATGTTGAGGTGTGTTACTCCACTATAGAAAAGGAGTTGGTGGGCCATTCAGCATTTCAGGTATTATTTATGGGGTGCTGAGTTTGAATTAAACACAGATCACAAGCCATTGGTGGATGTGTTTACCACGAAGGCAGCTGGTAAGGCATCACTGAGCATTGCTAAATGTTTGTATTGACTGCAGGAATTTTCCTTCAGTGTAAAGTATGTCCTGGGCATGAGCAATGTGAATGCCAATTATTTATTCAGGCTACTGAATATACAAGGTGTGGAACAAGAGGATTCGGAAGAATGGATGGTACCGGATATAGAGACTAATGTGAATGCGATTTCTGAAATCAAGAGGAAAGAGGCTGTGATTAAAGTTGTGGAGTTGCAAAGAATAATTAAGAGGTTGCCAGAGGAGTGAGTGGTCATCATTATGCAAAGATATGTATGTATGTTAACTAATTACAAAGAATGTGGTCGCAATTATCCATTCAGGACAGAGTGGTAAGAAGGGGTGAATCCTTGTTAGTACCTTTGGAATCGAAAGGAAGATTATTGGCGACATTTCACAAGGGACATGTTGGAATGTCTTTTATGAGAGGGAAGGGTTTTTGGTAGCCTGGAGTGAATCAGGATGTAGAAAGGTTTGTAAGACATTGTGTGAACTTCACTTTTGGTGAAAGTGTCATGTAGCTAAAGAGAATCCAGTGGTACCTATAACCTTTCCTCATACAGCACTGCAAAAACTAGTAATAGATGTGTGTGGGCTATTTGAATTGGCTATTGTAGGGAAAATATTTGCTATTTTTCCTATGGATTATTACTCAAAATGGCCTTAAGTGATTTTGGTGAGTAAGGTAAAATCTAGAGCTATAATTAAATGTTGTGAACTGATATGCTGTAGGGAAGGTTATCCCGAATAATTAACCGCTGACAATGATCCACAGTATGTGTCAGAAGAGTTTGAATCGTATCTGGTCCAGTGTGGAGTGAAACATAATAACACAGCTGTGGGACATCCACATTAAAATGGTTTGGTGGCGAGGTTCAACAGTGGCGAGGTTCAACAGAGTGTTGGGTGAAAATTCATATTTGTTTCAAAGATTGCAAGGAGATAAAAAAAATTGCTGTGGATTTATCATATTGCACAACTCCACATTCCACTGTGGGTAAATCAGTGTTTGTGCCAATGAAGAGTCGGACACCATGCCCTAAGGCACTTCTTGGATGTATGGGTAAGAGTAATAAAAGGAGTAATGATGAGAACGAGTTAAGAAAGAGGGAACAAAATAAGCAAATTTAGGGCCTCATTACAATGTTGGTCGGAAAGCATTCTGACCTAGTCCATGTCGGAATCGGTTCCAACCGACTTGGGTTCAGTGATTCCGACTGACCAATGATGATGTTTCCGAACACCATTCAGTTGGACTACCATTGAATTAAATGGGAGCCTGGGTTCCGACCGACAACACAGGCTTCCATTGAAAAATAGGGGTGTTGCAGAAAACCTTGCATCCTGTCGCAGGCACACTGTGCATGGTTGGAAAGAGGGTGCCCGTGGGTACCCCCGCAGGCCCCAACTGGATGCCTATGGGTGAAGGGGGGTCTGTCACTGGCCCCAAAAGTCAGTTTCCGACAGCTGTTTCATGTCAGAAAGACCAATTTGGAAAAGCTGTCTGAATCCGACATCGTAATACTTTGGCCAGAAATGCGGTCCATTGACGTGTATGATTCGCTTCCAACCAACTTGGAGTCTCTGAATGCCGGTCGGAACCGAGTTGGAAAGACCAAACGGTTACCTTCTATCGTAATCAGTCGGTCTGAAATGTTTCAGAGTTGGTTGGTAACATGGGTTCGGAAAATCTGAATGCCGTTTGGAGCCTTTCCGACCATCATTGTAATGAGGCCCTAAATATTCTGAGATGGAGTGTGACAAATTTAAAAGAAAGAGGTGCGGTTTGTAGTTGGAGATAATGTACATGTACGATTGGTTGTCGGTGTAAGGAACAGAATGTCAAGATGCTCAGGGCCTAAACGATCACTGAAAGTGGGACAACCTACATCTTCATTGGAGGATGCAAAGAAGTGGAATATGAGGCATGTGTTGAGGTGTAATGAAATTGAGGTGAGAAAATGGAAAAATCAGAATATGATAAGCAGTGGATTGGGTCAAGCTTCATCCTCACTGAGGATCTTTCACCAGTTTGAAAAAGTATACAATATAAGAGTATACGTGGAAATTGTCTGATTAGGTATTGTCAGTTGACATATTTGAATAAGGATAGGCTGATTGGATTGATCACCATACATTTAATGGTGCACACATTTTTGTTTTTATTATGTGGGAAATATATGTTGCATAGTAATGTTATCTGGCGAAGTTTGAATGTAGAATGTGTAGACGTCTGACTAGAGGGAATCTTCTAAGGCTGTTGGAGATGGAGAGTTGCCAGGGTTGGTCACTTGTACAATACTAAAATTAACTTTTATCCAAGAATTGACTTGTACTGGAAACTTGTTCTTTCAATAATAAACCCTGTCGTTTTGTAACTTGTCTCATTATTTATTCCTAGGGTGCAGATGTTTATGTGAAGAAAGATTATTTTATTTTGTCCTGTAATTCTTTTGTCTTGCAGGTTATGAGGAAGGGCTGCCACAAGAAAATTAAACCCATTAGCATATGCAGAAAGTAAAATGTTCTATTTGGTAATTCTGGATCCCACATAGTGCATATCACGTTTCCTGACTTATAGTGTGTTGGCACCTCCACCACATCTGCTTCTTGTCTTCACTGCACTGTTGGGGCAAAGGACACTGTCCTCCTTCTCTGATGCTCTTTAATTCACCCCTCAGCAATTACAATTCTTTCATTTTCCTGTCTCTTTTTGACAATACTTTTAACCCTCAATGATGGCCTTCTCCCCCTTTTTTTGTGTGATCGTCAATGGGAATTCCATGACATTTTTGTTATGCTGCTCTGCTTAGTAGGCTGCATTCAGCTTCTCATCTCTGCCGCTTCCCTAATGCGACATTTTCGCCTGAAAGAAACTCAGTTCAATATAATGAAAAATAATAAGTTAATCTAATTTTTCTGCTGGGCATCATTCATACAGGTCCAAGTAAATTGTGGAGAAAATATGAGACATTCATTTAAAAACTTAAATTGATTATTATTCATTGATTTAAACATTCTGCAGGTTTTACAAAAGATAATTACATTCCCTGATAAATATTAGTTAAAGTGAAGCTGAAGTTTGAAGCAAAACTCATTAAAGTTAAAGATAGAGCTGGGCAAGTGAATTAAACAACATCTCTCTTCAACAGTGCACGTACATACAGACACACAAAAACAAGTATAAATGCGCGTTTACATGCAAACACATCTACAAACCACAAAAAAAAACGATTTGCACCATTTGCGCCATTTTCAACCACTTAAACCGGAACCCTTCGCGCAATGCACCATTTGCGCCATTTTCAACCACTTAAACCGGAACCCTTCGTTGACTCTATACTGGGTTATGGTTAGCAGTCCAAGTGAGTTTTCTCTAGGCCTAGCCTCTTATTCAGTAAATGAGACAGAGAAAGATCATTCCCTGTGGGAATTGCCCACTAGTGGCTGAAGGTAGCTTAGATCAGACAAATCGGTTCTTTGGGACCCTAAGGGTCCACTCACTTCAAAAATGGAATATGTCTCACCTTGTATATAGCTTTTCAGAAAATAAATCATTCCTGTGAATGCAGATCCTGCGGACTTTCTCTTTGTTGTTTCAGAGATAACATTGCTCTTCCTACTTCATTCTGTCATCCTTCCTTGAGACAGAGTAAAAATTAATCCTGGGCGAAGTTTGTGTAGTAGCGATACGCGTAGCTACGCAAAGTGCACTTCGCACTACGCAAGCTATGCGAACTGCGTAGTGCGGTGGGGAAAATGCTGTTCGCACTGATTGCACAGTGGAGGATGCTTGTTCGCACTGTCCAATCATTGCAAACCGCATCCTGCACAGTGAAAGTGTCATTTTCTGCGGATCGAGTAGATTTGTACTCAAGCTGCAGCTATCTCAACGTGGACTGGTATTTTCTCATCGCGAGCATACTTGACCACTCGCAATGTGAAACCTGACCTCCCCGTGTTGAGAATCTCGCCGGGAGGTTTATTTTCCCGGCTCGCAATTGGCAACTTGATGTTGCTGATCACGAATGAGGAAAAAGTCTCGCCGGGATGGTGTTTGTACGCTCGCGGTCGCCAACTTGACGTTGAGGACCACGAGCAAGCAAGAAATGCCCGCTACGCCAAGGGACGCTATGCGTTTTTGCACTGTGCTAAGTGCAATACGTGTAGCGCGTAGTTGCCCAAACTATGCACGCTCTGCAAGAGTAGCGAAGTTCTACGCCTAGGGTTAGTACAAATAACAGACCGGACAGCTTCGAGAAACCTGAGACCTGGTCTCCAGACATCCACCGGCCTTTACTAGGCCCCTACAAGGGAAGTCATTTCTGCACAGGCCATGCCAATACAATTTACTGCCACAAACCAGGTAAATGATCACAGTAACACTGTTGGTAATGTCAAGGTAAAATGTTGCTACTTATGAAATCAAGCAGGGCCTTCAAAATACTATAAAAATGTAAAGTGTCAAATTCATTGGTATAGAGCAGGAGGGTCAGCAAGGTTTTGTGTAGGCTGATTCCATATAATTTCTGGGGCAGGTGGTATTACTATATGCCACTACTAATTTATAATATAATTTACAACATCAAAACAGTGGACAAGTAACACTGATGAGAGCTTGTTGAGAGGTGCAAGTAACTTTTCAATTTGTACATGTACATTATCACATAACCAATGATCATATGATCACAATAATAGATATTACACACATACATACACACACTTACACAGGAGGATAGGCAGGGAGCCCAATTCTGGGTAACTCAAAGGAGGGCCAGTTGGCAACATCCCCACCAGAGGTGCAGGTTAAAGGTTTTGTGCTCCATAACGTCCAATGAGTGACTCCCACAGCCAATCGTCTCATAGTCTCACACGAGGATTCCGTAGACATCCTCACTTCAGGGCGACCAGAATAATGCAACTGCACAGCTGGAGTGTTTTCTCACAATTATGGATATGCTACATTTGCCACATAATCCATCATCTGCTGCACAATTTCAGGGTTTTAGAAATATATGTTTCTAGCTCAAGTGGATCAAACGTTACCAAAACTGTGGCAACACGTGTCACCATGCATTAGAAGGCCATTCACAAAAGTTGACTGGTCAACTTTCAGTTACTTATTTTTGTATCTGAGTATTAAACTGGTACTTATGGGGAAGCCAGATATCCATTGACTTACTGACACAGCGCAGGGGCATCCTGTTGCTGCAACGAGTGCCGTGAGGGGAACGGCTTGCTACTTTGGAAACTCTCTGGGCAGACCGAGAGCGCCGGGAGACTCCCGGACCACATTTCCCAGCAGCCCCAGGGGCGTCGCGCCTTCCACACGCCACCAGAGCGCCCGGAGGCGCTTCAAAGGGGAGAGCGCCCTCTCGCCCCGCGAGTCGCGCGCGGGAGAAGCCCGGGACAAGGGCGGGGCCGTCTGTGGCCTTCTGGGGCAGGAGGAGGCTGGGCTGGGCCACCCCCCTAAGTATGCAAAATGGGCAAAAGGAAAAGTATGGCGCACACTGATCAGGGAGGTAAGAAAGCGAAAATTACTAATCATTCCGAATCCATAATATCATACCTCTCTTTAGCGGTGGGGGTCCTCTCTAAAGAAATAGCGCATGCCGATTTCGAACTGGGCATGCCATCTACCCCACTATCGCCACAGACATTTTCACCAGCCACGGCGCCACCAGTCCCTCTGGACCCAGAGGGGCTGATTGTAAGGCCCACTACAGTTGCGACATCAGTGGGGCCCACCTTACCCACCAGTACTCAGGTCCCTTCTGCACCAGAGCCGTCCCGGCCACGAGCAAAAGGCCAAAATCACATTGCGAAAAACAGGAAGAAAACGGGGGGCAAACTTTCTACACCTTCATTGTCTGAAAGCCCACTTGGTGATCAACTAGAAACTCTGTTTACCTCACGCATCGAACCATTAGTTCTGGGTATCGCTAAGGACATTGTGGAGACTCTTAACACCTGCCTTTCTGGCCTATTGGCTAAATGTTCCCTAGTCGATAAGTTGGTCAAAGACCTTGCTGCTATATCCTCACAGTTAACTGGGGGAACTGGTTTAAGGGACTTGGGATCATCTGACGCTATGGACACGGCGAACCCCTTACCATCTAGCAGCAGGAGCACCAATGACTCGAATGGGGCTTGCCGACAAACAGTCAATAGAACTCTCTTAATCTCAGCCAACCCTAAGCAAGCACCTCAGTCAAACGAAAGCAAAACCACAGTGACAGATGTTCATCGGGAGCAAAAGACTGGTTACCCAACTACTGAACTACCCCCAGAAGCAGCCCCGCTAGTAGCGGTTTTTGTGGGTGTTCCTCCGCTGATAGAAGGGGCGGTTGAATCTTCATCTCCCCTTGTGAATAAGGCAAAATCATGGTGTGATGGGGCATGCAGTGGTGGGTCTGACATAGCTAACAATGTGATTTTTGCTCGCAGGGTAAGATGGATTGGGAAAAGGCATGAACATATCAAGGGCGATTGTGTCATTGTAAATGTTAACATCCCCAATGTGGCCCATAGATTGTTCTGGGACGGTTCCAATATTACCAGCAAGGACTATCTGAGACCTATCCCCTTAGGGTACTTCTACCCGCCCTCACCACCGGTTCTGGGACCGAGGTATTTCCGCCCTGCCAACCGCAGGGAGACTAGTCGCCCTATGGTAGGCGGGCTTAGGCCCATGACACAGTCACACCTCATCCCTGGGAGCATCCCGTCCCCTACTACCACGCCGTTTGAGGCGCTACAGCCTACGGGGAAGGAGGCATCACCAGTGACCCAGACCAACCGTTTTGCCCCCCTCTCGAATATAGAGGAAATTGACTGACAACCAGCTCACATACAAAATACATGCCCTATGCCCAACACATTTATAGAAGCAGAGGTCTGCAAACTTATTAGTTGGAACATCGCAGGCTCAAGAGATAAGAGGACAGATATATCCTGGATGGAGTTTATTAAGGCACACGATATTATTGCATGCCAGGAAACGTGGGATAGCTCCCCTGAATTCTGAGTTGATGGATTCATTACCTTTACCACACCTGTAGTCCCAAGTCGGTCAGGTAGAGCTAAGGGGGGTTTAATGTCCCTGTTTTCCCTTAAACTGAAGGGTAGTTTTAGGCAGATTCATTGCGATTCGCCAAACCTTTTAGTTGTAGAATGGGTAGTTTCACCAGTTTGTACTATCCTTGTTATACATTTTTATAACGCTTGGGAGAGAATTAACGAAAGAGAACATCTGGTTGGGCTGGATAATTTCCTCTCACTGTTTAGTCTGAATAAATACACCAATTTCGAGTTGGTTTTATTAGGTGATTTTAATGTACATCCTTGTAATGAATTGTGTATAAGAGATGATATGGAAGATTTGCAGATCAACCAGGTGCCACATTTTGAACATTCTAAAGGGGGGGAGGCTCTCGAGGAGTTAATGGCATCTTATAATTTGTTTGAAGCCAATATTACGGAGAGGGGCGACAGGACAGTTACCTTTAAGGGTACATCCCCTGGTTCCATAGTAGATTACATTTTTGTGTCGTCGGGCATATTAGCCAGAGTTAAGATATATAATGCACTCTTTGCAGTTATGTTATGTTATGTTATGCACATTTATATTGCGCACAGCTGCCCCAGCTAAGGGGCGTCCTGGCGCATGGCAGGAAATGTGCAACAATTACCAAAACACAACACATAAAAACGGGAAGGGCATTTAAAAAAGAAAGGTTTTCAAAGCTTTGCGAAAAGCTAAAAGATCGTCTAATAGCCGCAGGTCCGCTGGGAGGGAGTTCCAAAGCTCGGCTGCCCTAACCCGGAAGGATCGGCCACCAACCCGACACAGCCTGTATCGAGGGATCATGGCAAGAGCTTGGCCTCCAGATCTCAGAGAGCGGGAAGGAACATACCAAGACAGAAGATCTGCAAGAATTGGCGGACCTACTCCCCTCAAGATCTTAAACGCCAGACACAGCACTTTAAACTGGATGCGTGACTTGATGGGGAGCCAGTGCAGTGATCTCAGGACACCAGAGACGGAGCTCGTACGAGGTAAGCCAACAATGGCTCTCGCCGCAGCGTTCTGCACGCGTTGGAGGCGGGTAGTCTCAGCCACATTGGTCCCTACCAGGAGAGAGATTGCGTAGTCCAGGCGAGATAACACAGTGGCCTGGACTATCAGCTGCCTGGTGCCACGGTCAAAGAACTTCAAAATGGGACGCAGCGACCGCAAGATACCAAAACAGCAGGCCGCGATTTTCTTCGAATGGCCCACAAAACTAAGAGCAGGGTCCATCCATACTCCCAAGTTCTTTAGTTCAGTGACCGGGCGAGGGACCGGCCCCAGTTCAACGGGCCACCACTTGTCCCCCCACAGTTCCGCCCTCCTGCCGACGATCATGATCTCTGTTTTCTTTGCGTTGAGCTGGAGACAGTTGTTCTTCATCCAGCTTGCCACCGCCCTAAGACCACTCAGAAACCTGGGGGCGTCCCGGTCCGCATCCCCGCTGATCGTAACCGCTAGCTGAGTGTCGTCAGCATACGAGACCATGGTCATGTCCCATTGCTTGACGATCTCAGCCAGCGGTCTCACGTATAGATTGAACAACGTGGGGCTCAGCGAGGAGCCTTGCGGGACCCCCTGTCTCAGCGGATGGAATTGGGACTGGAACAGTGGCAGGGCAACGCTAAAGAAACGATCGTTCAGGAAGGAGCGAAACCACTGGAGGGCAGTGCCACCCAGCCCGATCTCCTCCAGGCGATGCAACAGGATAGGATGGGACACAGTATCAAACGCGGCGCTCAGGTCTAATAAAACGAGCGCCGCTGTCTGCCCCGCATCCATCACTGTGCGAAGGTTTTCCGCCATGGAGAGAAGGGCGGTCTCCGTGCTGTGGCCAGCACGGAAGCCATTCTGGGTGGGGTCCAAGATGTTAACCTGGGTGAGGTGGGCCGAAAGAACTTTGTTGACATGGGCCTCCAATACTTTGGTAGGCCAAGGGAGCAGAGAGATAGGCCGATAATTTTCGGGCTTATCTGGGTCTAGTGAGGGTTTCTTTAAGATGGGAGAAACCACCGCCCGCTTCCAGCTAAGGGGAACCGTGCCAGACTCCAACGAGATGTTGATCAGGGAGTGCACCACGGTCCGACCCACGAACGACTGATCTCTGAAAAGAGTCGAACTAAGCGGGTCAGCGGGGGACCCAGATTTGACCTGCTTCGCCAAGATGTCGAACCCTTCAGATGTCAACAGGGGCAGCGCGTGCAAGGCAATATCCCCATAGATGTTGGTCGGAGACTCCACTGGGGGCCCTGTAGATGGAAAGGTCTTGTAGATGTTTTGGACCTTGTCCTGGAAGAACACAGCAAGGGCCTCACAGTGCGCGGTGGAGCCGATCGTCGGGGCACCAGGGCGTTTAGCTAAAAGATCCTTCATCAGTTTAAAAATAGTTTTCGAGGGGTTAGAGCTGTTGACAACTTCGGCGGTGTAGTAAATTGCCCGAGCTCGGCAAACAGCCCGGTGGTAAGATTTGACGGAGGCGAGATAAATAGCTTTTTTCTCCATATCGTACGCCTTCCGCCAAGCCCTCTCTGCACGCCTACAATTGCCCTTGAGTGCACGTAGGGCGCCATCGTACCACGGGCTAGAGTCTCTAGAACTGATCTTGCAGGCAGTAAGAGGAATAAGCGCGTCTAGCGCCTTGGAGACCCAAGCGCAGAACCCATCGTAACCTGAATCAACAGTTACAAACGGATCTAATGGCTCTGCAGCGAGGACACGGTGCAAATCTTCCAGCCGTAATTTACTCCAATGCCGCCTTACGACCAGTTTTGCAGGGGGGATAATAATCCTTCCCGGCAAGGGGGTACTGATGGCAACCAAAGAATGGTCTGTCCAGCCAAGGGGTGAGACGGCAGTGACAGAAGCATCTGCCAAGTTGGTAAAGAAGGGATCTAGCGTATGACCACCGGTGTGGGTGAACTGTTGAACAAGTTGCGTCAGCTGAAGGGCCTCCAAGTCCGCGAGAATGCCACTGACCGCGGGGATGTTAGGTCTATCGAAATGGAGGTTGAGGTCCCCCAAGATAGAGAAATTGGGACAGCCTACCACCAAGGAGCTAACCACATCAGGGAAAGCAGCACGAAACGCCACCTCACTCCCTGGGGGGCGATAAACCACCATCCCTGAGAGTGAAAAATGGGGGGTGACAAGAATCTTGAACACCGCACTTTCACATCCCGCAATGGTCAATGCAGACCAGCTGCAGGTGAAGCTGGATCGAGTAGCAAGGGCAATTCCCCCTCCCCTGGTAGACCGATTAAGGGTGAAGACTGTATAGTCAGAGGGGAATGCCAGATTGATGATGGCCGCATCGTCATCTTTCAGCCATGTCTCAGTGATGGCCACAATGCCTTCTTCCTGTAACAGGTCAAATACGGCCTGATAATGAGACACCAGAGACCTGGCATTGAGACTGAAGATGCGGAGGGCATGCTCAGGATGGTTGCTACAGACGTCCGCCACCGAGTGCATAGATACGATGGAGGTAGGTCGCTCCAGAGACCACTGGCAGCCGGCACAGTGGTAGGGGCCAGCTAAAGGATGTACAGGAGGAGGACTGCAACTTGCAGTCCGTCGTCCCAAGTCCCGCAGAATGTCACTGGAGTACACCAGCATGGCTGGAACAGGCAGCCCACAAACCACACTAGCAGGGCCTGGCCCGAGTCCTGCGCGTCCTAAGCGCGGACGGGCGCAGACGGGCAGGACTCAGGCACGACTCCGGCTAAGCGACGGCGTCCCACTGCGCGTTCCCGCTGCGCGGAGAGGACGACTTTAAATAGGCGTCCCCTGGACCGAAGCGAGCGTCAGTACGCTCAAAGATGGCGCCCGCCAAAAGCGCCGAAGCCCCAATCTAAGATGGCGCCTGAAGCTGATGAGATGAGCCACCCTCGGGACCCGGACCCGCCAAAGCGGCGGTGCGATAATCTTTTAAGTGCAGGTAAGAGGAAGGTGGGACCCCTATCCCCAGGTAAAGCAGAAGTCCAAAGAAAAAATTACACGCTGGCAAGCGCCAACAGGAAAGCAAATATTAAAACACAGCGCTGAAATGCGACGCGCTAAAAGCAAAAGTCACAGCAGAACCTGACCGCCGTCAGAGTGAACAAGTCCGCCTTAAATAGGCGTCCCCTGGACCGAAGCGAGCGTCAGTACGCTCAAAGATGGCGCCCACCAAAAGCGCCGAAGCCCCAATCTAAGATGGCGCCTGAAGCTGATGAGATGAGCCACCCTCGGGACCCGGACCCGCCAAAGCGGCGGTGCGATAATCTTTTAAGTGCAGGTAAGAGGAAGGTGGGACCCCTATCCCCAGGTAAAGCAGAAGTCCAAAGAAAAAATTACACGCTGGCAAGCGCCAACAGGAAAGCAGTCTATAGTGATCCTAACCCTGTTCTGCTTGTGGTACAGGGGGAGGATTGGCTGTATACAAAGCAACGGGGGGACGTCCCGGGTCCAGCAGTACGCCCCACAGATCAAGGACGCAGACTAAAATGGGCGAACGTGGTACTCGAGAACTTTATGCAGGAACTTTTACCAAAGATTGGGCCCCAAATAGCGACCTGCCAGGAGTTAGGCACACCTGTACAAACCAAACATGAGAAGCTTTGAATTAATTTGCTCAGAGGTTTCAACTGCCCTAACTGTTAAATGCACCCAAGGTTCCCCTAAACTCCATAGGTGGTTCGACGAAAGGTGCTCAAAAGCACACAGGTTATTAATGAGGGCACTGAAAAGCAGCCCGAGAGATAGGGGTAAAATCTTAGAAGCCAGAAGGGTGCACAAGGCAACCATTATGGGGAGAAAGAAAGCGCTCAAAGAAGCAGCTTGGGATAATTTAACTTCCTCAGCAGTAGTACGGGATAGCTCACAGTTCTGGGCCACTGTGAATCAACCTTTTCTTTCAGAATCAGATAACTGCATCATGGACTGCGTGATACCTGATGACAAGTGGTTAATCCACTTTGGCACAATTTACTGTCTCGGCGAGATGGCCAACCAAATTGAACCCTGTGAAGCTTTAGTGTGTGCACCATTGGTCTTTACTGCAGATGAGGTGGAAAGGACTATCCTAGAAACATCTAAAAGGAAAGCTCCTGGCCCGGACGGGGTGCCTGGCGATTTTTATTTGTTCGCACCAAAACTTTGGGCTGGGGTCTTAAGTCAGGTCTTCACAGCGGCCAATAGCAATATTTTCCCTAGAAGTTGGGCAACCGCGGTCATCGTGCCAATTTTTAAAAAAGGCCAGCGCGATGACCCAGGCTGCTACAGGCCCATCTCCCTTCTGGACTCTGCCATCAAGATCTTAGGCAGAGTCCTACTGTCCCAATTGAGAGAAAACATCAAGAAGGGGGAAACTTACAGTACGGGTTCAGGGACAAGAGGGGACCTGTGGACCAATGTCTCAACCTGCAACTGTTAATCTCCAAGTATACAGTCGCCAAGGAGGGGTCCCTGTTTCTTGCATTCATGGACCTCTCCTCGGCCTTTGACATGGTTAACAGGGCCAAATTGTGGCCAGCCATGCTGGAGATGGGGGTGGATGGCTCTCTGGTGAATTTCATAGCCTCATTACACCAGGATCTGTTTGCCAAAGTGAGAGTGACAAAAGAGGGCAGGTGTACTAGCTGTTTCAGATCGGAGAGAGGGGTGCGGCAGGGCTGCATCTTGGCCCCCCTCCTTTTTACGATCTATATAAATGGGCTTGAAAAACACCTGGTGGCCGTGGAGGGGGATGTTCTGCGTGTAGGAGAGAGAAAAATACCAGCTCTCCTGTACGCGGACTATGCTGTCCTGATAGCTCGCACTGGGGTGGGCCTTCAACGCCTGTTAGACTCATTTGGCACCATCATGGACCAGTTAGATCTTAAAATCAACACCAAGAAGTCCCACACCATGGTGGTGGCCCGAAAGAAGTATAAAACTATTTCATTGCACTGTAAAGGAGAGGTTGTGTCCCGAGTAACATCGTTCCCTTACTTGGGCGTTACTTTCGATGAGAAGGGCACCTGGGGTCCACAGATCAACCTAAAAAAGCTAGCCATGACTAGAGCCGCTTCAGCTCTTGTGGGGTTCGCGAACAGGCTGGGATCAAGACCCATGGAGGCTCTTCTAAAAATATATAACGCAAAATGCGTCGCAATAGCTACATATGGCGCACCTTTATGGGGGTACTTGTCCCACGATCTTCTACAAAGGGCAGAAAACAAATTTCTTCGACAACTTCTCTCTGTCCCTCAATCCACCCCTACTTTTTCGATGCACGCAGAGTTGGGTCTAGATTACATCACAGACAAATTGAGACTGGCTCCCCTAACGTGCTGGTTGAAGTTATGGATTAACGAGGAACTCTCTCTTAATCATGTCATCCTGGAGGACGTCATGTCTCTTGATCACAGGAAGAAAATCCCCTGGTTAGAATATGTACGACTAGCTTTTGAAAAACTAGGTCGCCCAGGATTATTTAATTTGTCATCTTCTATCAGGGTTGAGGATATCAAATGGGTCAAAAAACATTTCATGGAGAATGTAAGGCTGGCTCGGGAGGAACTCGAGCTGACAAAAACATCAGTAAGATCACACTACATGCTGTTATCCTCCCCATCTTTAGAGCCCTACTTCACCTTTGTAACTAAACCCTTACACAGACACCTCCTAATTAAATTTAGATTTAATCAAATTCCTTATGTGTTGGGCTGTTTCCAGCAATGGAGCACGCCGGAATCAGGAGTTCCATGTAAATGTGACGATTTTTCTACTCAGGACACGTTGCACTTTATGATGTTTTGCAGTGCATTTAGGGAGTCAAGAATTAAATATTTATTACCCATTTTAAAAGAAGCTGGATTTATACAAGTCAGGCCTGCCCTGTTATACTTACAGTCTTTAGGCAATATTTTTACTACATATTCTGTGGCTAGCTTTTTAGTTGCAGCATTTAGATCAAAATCAAGGCTCAATAAGGGTAATGCTGTAACATGATTGTTGATATATATGTCCTGTTATTTATGACTGTTTAATGCGTCGCTAAAACTGAAGA
Source organism: Lissotriton helveticus (assembly GCF_964261635.1). Taxonomy (NCBI): domain Eukaryota; kingdom Metazoa; phylum Chordata; class Amphibia; order Caudata; family Salamandridae; genus Lissotriton; species Lissotriton helveticus. The sequence goes on from NC_136069.1 coordinate 1,193,552,187, forward strand.
TCTGTATGTATTCTTTTTAATCTGTATATATTATCGTGTTTTTATTGGCTTTTATGATTTTAATCAAATCGAATAAAGTGTATTTTGACTTTGACTTTGACTTTGGTACTTATGAGGATAAACATTTGCCAAGACCGTGACAACATGAGTAAAAAATGACAAAATAAGGAAGTAATACTATCACAGATTGTGCTCTGTTTTGCCATAGAATTTCCTTTTTTTGCCACATTATTTAGTCAACCCTGCAGCATAATTTGGTCCTCCTGTTCTGTCTATTCCATGGACCTAGGTAAAATATAGACAGTGGATGCGCTCCATCACCACAGAGTGAGGCTGTCTTGTGGAACATCACTTGATAGCTGGAGGTTCTCTCGGAGGATCGCAGATTGTAGAATCCTCAGGAGAAAAACATGTAGCTGGTTAGAAAAAGTTTCAGAGTCGAGCAGCACAAAGACACAAAAAGAACTTGTGAGCCAACAGGATAATTATAAATATATATTAACAATGTTTATTTTACATATATTGAGAAATATTCAAAGAAGGAGGGTGAAAATATGTTTGCAAGGGGGTATGTTGGCAAAATATTGAGTTGTAAATATCGGAATACAGAAATATCGAGAAAAAATAATGTGATGCAGAAATACTGCTGTCAAGAATATCGTAATTTTAGGTAAGTAATATCGTTAAGAAGATCATTGTTGTAAATATCTTTTTCAATTATATAGTTGTAAAGATTATTGTTTTTTAATTAATGTATTGTGTTTAGTTTAGATATGGATTTTATGTGTATAGTTTGTATAATTGACATTCATTTTTTTTAAATATCGTTTGTCATTTTAAGTGATTTTGGATTTTTAATTGGGTTGTTGGGTTTGTAGAGGGATAGGGTGGGAAGTTTATTAGGTAATAATTCATTATTAATTAATTAATAATTTTCAAGTAGCATGTGATTGATATTCATTATGTATATTATGCAATATTGATTTATTATACTTATATCTTAGCTGGGGGTTGGTACGTTTGTATGGCTATATGTTGGGAAGTTAATTAGATAATGATAATTAATAGGTAATCTATTATAAAACAATTGTAATTTATCACTAATTATTTAAATTGTGTAATAATCATATATGTTTGTTATATTTTAGGTGCGCCCCCCAGGTTTTTAGGGGTATAGGGTGCAAAGTTAATCAAGTAATAATTAAGTAACAATTATTTAATAATTTATTATTAATTATTTAATAGATTTTTAACTATGTATATTATTTAATATTGATTTATGTTATTTATAATTTAGTTATGGGTTGCTAAGTTTGCAGGAGTATATACAGTGGGAAGCAAATCAAAATATAATAAAAAAATATTAATGTATAATTGAATATTGAATTGATTCATAATAATGTGAATTGTGTAATAGTTATATATTTTAGTTATATTTTGGGTGCGGGCTGCTGGGTTTATAGGGTTGTAGGGTTGAAAGTAAATGGTCTAATATTTAAATAAGCATTATCTTTAAATTGAAAATTAGTTATTACATTGTTTATTAATTTTGTAAATTAGATAATTGTTTATTTATTTCTTATATATACATTTGTTGTATTACTAATGTTCTAGTTTTATATTTTTTCCAAATTAATAGTGCTATTGAATTTGTTTGCGCTGAAGAAAGTTACTGTTGCTTAAACTGGAGTGGGAATAGTGAATTGTACGCCTCCTAAGTCCAATGCTTTCTCTACTGTTGCACAGAGTAGGGTGGGAATAGTAAATGTAACCCCTCCCCAGTACAATGCTTTCCCTACTGATGCACAGAGTGGATTGGGAATAGTAAATGTATCTCCTCCACAGTACAATGCTTTCTCTACTGTTGCAGACTTGAGTGGGATCAATAAATCTTACCTCTCTAGAGTCCAATGCTTTCCCTACTGATGGACAGACTGGAGTGGGAATAGTAAATCTTACTCCTCCGAAGTCCAACACTTTCCCTACCTTTGTACAGATTGTAGTGGGTATAGCAAATCTTACCCCTCAGAAGTCCAGTGCTTTCCATAATGTTGCCTAGACTCGTTTGAGAATAGTACATTTAACCCTTCAAAAGACCATCGCTTCCCCTACTGTTGCTTAGACTGGAGTAGGAATAGTAAATTTAACACCTCTGCAGTCCAATGCTTTCCATACTGTTGCACAGACTGGAGTGGGAATAGTACATTTCAAATGTAATAGGGTTATTCATGTATGTAATGTGTTTGAAGTGAAGTAGGTTACCTACTGTTGCTCAGGCTGGAGTGGAAATAGTAAATCTTACCCCTCTAGAGTCCAACGCTTTGCCTACTGTCGCACAGACTGGAGTGGGAATAGTAAATGTAACCCTTACGAAGTACAACGCTTTCCCTACTGTTGCACAGACTGGAGTGGGACTAGTAAATCTTACCCCTCTGAAATCCAATGCTTTCCCTACTGTTGTACAGATTGGAGTGGAGCTAGCAAAACGTGCCCCTCTGAAGTACAATGCTTTCCTTACTGTTGCACTGAATCGAGTGGGAATAGTAAATTTAACCCTTCCCTACGATTGCTTAGACTGTAGTGGGAACAGTAAATGTAACCCCTTCAAAATCCAACGCTTTCCCTGCTGTTGCACACACTGGATTGGAAACAGTACATTTAAGAACTCTAGAGTCCAATGTTTTCCCTTCTGTTGCACAGAGTAGAGTGGGAACAGTAAATGCAACCCCTCTGAAGTCCAACACTTTCCTTATTGTTGGGTTGTTTCGAGTAGTAATAATCAGTCAGTCAGTAAAATACTTTATTCGATAAATCAATGCCATAAAAAGACATCGGTACAATTAAAAATATAATACACAATATATACAACAATATTATACAAGAATCATTAAAATGACAATAAAAATGGCAATCGACTATTTTGGCTACGTTGCTACATCACTGTCATTGTCTAAAATAAGTTCATTTTAATTAGAATCAACCAAGTTTATTGGGACACGATTATTCTTGTTCCTGATCCGGGCAGCGGCTACTGAAAAGGTAGCAACATGAAAAATTATATGGTGGGTATTTAATAATTGTAAGTACAGGAGAGCTGACCTTACTTGAAGAAACCCTGCCTCGCTCAGTATAGGAAGCAGGAACTTCTTCCTGATATCCGCATAATATTCACAGAACATTAAAAAATGTGTTGTGTCCTGTGTGGAAAAGTTGTCACAGTTACATGGGCTAGCCTTTTCCGGATTACACCATTTGGGAAAGTAGCCTAAAGTCAAATGAATCAAATTAAAACGAAAACGAGTTAAGAGGTGCCTATGGTAGGGGCGGTTCACCAAACTGAGATAGAATTCGGGTCCAGGTGAATTAACTAAGATAAAATTAGCTCTGACTGACTGACTGACTGAAACATTTATAGAGCGCTCGAATGCCGCGGCGTCTTGGCGCTAAGATGCAGAGAGAATGGTGTGAACGGGAGTCTACTGCAGAGAGAAAAGCCAGGTTTTCAGTGCCTTTCTGAAACACATTTTGGATTTTTGTGAGCGCAGTACGGGGGGCAGAGAGTTCCACAATCTAGAGGCTTGGTAGGAAAAGGATTTCCCGCCCCAACGAGCTCTCCTTACTCTGGGTTGGCAGATTAAGTCCTGGTTGGCTGATCTCAAGGTACGAGCCGGCGAGTACCGAGGAAGGAGTTTGATAAGGTCAACAGGTCCCTTGCCATACAAGGACCTGTGAACCAGGCAGAGGGCTTTGAACTTTATTCTGCTTCTAATTGGTAGCCAGTGAAGCTCGCGTATGGCTTTAGAAGTTGGATGGCGACGCGGTAGGTTCAACAGGACCCTGGCTGCGGCATTTTGGATTGCCTGTAATTTGGTCAGCTGCTTTTCTCCAGTGCCCAGGTAGAGTGCGTTGCAATAGTCCACTCGGGACATTACCAGGGCCCCCATCACCGTCTTTTTTAGTGCTGACGGAATGTATGGTAGCACTTTCCTGAGGATCTTGATGGTATAAAAGCAGGTGGAAGTCACCTGATTAATTTGCGCCTTGCAAGAAAGATCTTTGTCCAGCAAAAAACCGAGGTTCCTGACCTTCTCTGCAGGGTTAGGACAAGAGCCCGCCTCTGGGGGCCACCAAAGGTCACTCCAAATGGAAGGTTTTTGGCCGAACTCAATTATCTCGGTTTTATCCGTGTTTAATTTTAGGAAATTTCCGCTCATCCAGTTTTTTACACTACTGAGGCAAGTCTTAAAGCGCTCGGCTGTTGCTTCGATTGATTGGGATATTGACACTACAATTTGAGTGTCGTCTGCGTACGACACTAATTGTAGGCCATGAGCTTGGATTAGAGCGGCAAGAGGAGTGACATACAAATTAAATAGTGTAGGTGACAGTGCAGAGCCCTGGGGAACCCCACCCGGCAATGTGAATTCATCGGATTGTAGACCGTCCCAGTGAACCTGCTGGATTCGAGAATCCAAGAAAGATTTTAAAAGGGTGAACGCGGTGCCGGTAAAGCCAAGAGTTCTCAATCTGCTTATAAGGACCAGATGATTCACGGTGTCGAAAGCCGCTGTGAGGTCCAATAGAATCAAGGCCGTTCTGCCGCCTTCATCCATTGTCCTACGTATGTTTTCCGTTGCCATTATCAGGGCAGACTCAGTTGAGTGACAAGGACGAAACCCATGTTGTGATGGATCCAGTAGCTTGTTAGAGTCTACGAATCTCATCATTTCGTTATTCATAGCTTTCTCCAGCCTATACTAATTATCCCAGAATGTGTACAATAGAACAATGGATGATAACAAATAATTGCATCTAGTTTCACAAAAACTGATATTGATCGTATACAAAGAATGAGTCCACAATTTGATTATGATTATGCCAAAAAATGATGTAATTCAGAATCAATATTCAAACCATATTTCATCGTTCGGCATTTAATTATCCAACGTGCTTCAGTTTGGCGAATTCGTAAGTCCCAATCCCCACCCCTCACATGTTGAGAAACTCTCTCTATTCCATGAAATTTGAAGTCTGTGTTGGAACCATGTTCCTTCTCCATGTGTGCATACAGTGGGGATTTCGTATCATGATTTATGATCGCCCGCCTGTGCTCTTGTATCCTTATTTTAAGGGGTCTTTTGGTGCTCCCTATATTTACTTTGTTACAACTACAAATAATGGCATAGACAATTCCAAAATTATAGATCTATATGTATGTTTCTTGACGATTAAATGCTTGATTGTTTCTGAGATAAGCTAGCACTCCCAGCTCATTTTTTGGTTTACTTGAATTGAGATAACTTTAACATGGTTATTATTTGTAAAAAGGCCATCCAGAGTATGTCCTGCGATATGAGTGGGCTTTGAAATTAATTGAGTCATGCCAAAGCTCTGGAAATTATCAATTAGTGCAGTTGAATCGGGGTCCTTAATTGCTTCCAAGTGGAAGTTAAAATCACCCAGAATTGTATGAGTAATCGAGTCCGAGGTAGTTTCTAGGTAGGTATGTAATGCTCTGATAAATGGAGCTCTCGGGCCTGGTGGCCGGTAGATCAGCAGGCCATCGAAGATCAGGCAGTTATTGTTTTTAATTTTAAAGCTCATAGCTTCGGCTTCTAGGTCTTGTTGGGAGCATGCAAAAACTTTTAAGTGGGATTTATAGATTATCCCAATTCTACCTCCCACTGCTCCTCCTCTATTTACATATTCCACCGAATAACCTTCCGGGGTGGCCACATTCCAGTCCGGGCCTAAAACATCGGATGCCCATGTTTCTGTTAGAAACATTAGGTCAGCAGCATGGTCTGAGATCAGTGCTTCAATTTCATATTTATGTTTGACCATGGATCTGGTATTTAGCAAGATACATTTTAAAAATCTGTTCCCACTACCTGTGCACCCTGCCCCGGGTTTCTGATTGTTGTTTCGCCCCTGATGAGCAGTAGGGCATTCGTTTGTAGCTAGCGACAGGATGGGCAGTTTATATGTTAAGCAGGGGGAGTTATTAATCACCTGCAAACCACAGGTAGCACACTTGAGGGTAGAGGAAATATCTACCGGGTTTAATCTTCGCGGAGGTTTACAGGAATGCGTATCCAATTTGATCAGCTCCGCTCTGGAGTAGTGTCTATTTAACAAATGGGCATAGTCTCCTGCGCTAGGCGCGGGCTCGGCGCGGACGGGCGCAGACGGGCTTGCCTTTGGCGCGCCGCCGGCGCGCCCGCTGCGCCCGTCCGCTGCGCCTACGGAATGGAGGCTCCATTTTATAGTGGCCGAGGGCGGGTGGGCGGGAGGGGCGAAGCACAAGAGTGCTGAGTCTGATCCCGGTCCTCACCCAAGATGGCGGCCCCCCGAGCAGCGTCCAATCAGCTGCAAGAGGTGGATTCTGACGTGGATTTGCAGCCAGGAGAGCCCCTGTTCCAGGTAGCGAGTCTGTAATAAGGGGTTCTGCCACAAGTGCTGGGGTACAACTAAAATATCACGTGGGTAAAGTGCAAAGTACAATTTTTAACAGGTTTTAAAAGATAGTTGCTTTTAAAAAATCGGCGATTTTAAAATGATGCAGAATACAGGAAGTGCACAAACAGTCCCGGCTTTCCGCCTCAGGACGTGGTAAACTAACTCACACACACACAATCGCAATCATTAGTGGTGTGGAGGAAGCGGGCTTTTTGTAGTGGCCGAGGGCGGGTGGGCGGGAGGGGCGAAGCACAAGAGTGCTGAGTCTGATCCCGGTCCTCACCCAAGATGGCGGCCCCCCGAGCAGCGTCCAATCAGCTGCAAGAGGTGGAATCTGACGTGGATTTGCAGCCAGGAGAGCCCCTGTTCCAGGTAGCGAGTCTGTAATAAGGGGTTCTGCCACAAGTGCTGGGGTACAACTAAAATATCACGTGGGTAAAGTGCAAAGTACAATTTTTAACAGGTTTTAAAAGATAGTTGCTTTTAAAAAATCGGCGATTTTAAAATGATGCAGAATACAGGAAGTGCACAAACAGTCCCGGCTTTCCTCCTCAGGACGTGGTAAACTAACTCACACACACACAATCGCAATCATTAGTGGTGTGGAGGAAGCGGGCTTTTTGTAGTGGCCGAGGGCGGGTGGGCGGGAGGGGCGAAGCACAAGAGTGCTGAGTCTGATCCCGGTCCTCACCCAAGATGGCGGCCCCCCGAGCAGCGTCCAATCAGCTGCAAGAGGTGGAATCTGACGTGGATTTGCAGCCAGGAGAGCCTAACAGTTGGTTTCCTTAATTCTACCTCCTCTCTCTCTAGTGACAACAACTGCGACATAGCGTTTTTAGTTAAAGAGATGTCTTTAGGCGTGATGGACTCAGGGGAAGAAAAAAGCTCGGGTCGCCCTATTTTATGAAGACTGGTCTTAATATATGTCAGCCAAGGGATTTTGCTAACATTTTCCAGCAGAAGACAATCTTTCAGGATAATATGGTTCAGGGAAATTTCCTGATTTAGCCAGGTCTTCATCCAGCAGGTTAGGGGGGCTATTTTTATTATATCAGAAACGTACCTCACCCCCAGCTCAGTATGGATAGTATAGGTAGGTGTGGACTGCGGCACTGTTAAAACTGATCTCAGGAATTTATTTTCAGTCACCTGAATTCTGTCTTGGGGGCAGTAACCCCATATTGAGCTGCCATAAGTGGCAACTGCAAGACATTTGGCTGTATACACCTTCAATATTGCTTCTACTGGTCTAGCCCCTAATTGTTTGGTAAAACCCAAGAGTGCAGAGGTTGTTCTTGTAAATGCAATATTTCAGTTTTTTTGTTGCGGGCCCCAATTTCCCCTATCGTCAAAAAGAACTCCCAGATAGGGAAATGTGGGCACTCTACTAACTTCTTCTCCACAGCAGAAGAACATTTTAACTTTATTTTTCCTGCTGCACTTCCTCGTAATCATAATTTGGGATTTTTTGGCATTCGTTTTTAGATCCAAGGTCTTTATAAAACTCCCAAAAGCGTCTAACAACCTTTGAAGTCCTACCCCCGTGCGGGCCAAGAGAACAGCGTCATCCACGTACAAGAGAACCGGTATAACCAGGTCCCCTATACGCGGTATGTCCTGTGACGCCCCCCTCAATGCAGGCTCCAGGGCGTTAATGTATAAAGTAAAAAGAAGGGGGGCCAGAATGCACCCCTGTCTGACCCCCCTCTCTGAGTTAAAATGCCTAGTACAGCGTCCCTCAGAAGTAACCCTTACGGAGGCTAGAAGACCAGAGTGCAAATCAGCCAAAAGGTTAACTAGGGCCTGGTCAAAACCCATTTTTAGTAAAATTTGCCATTACTTTGACCTGTTCACTAGGTCAAATGCCGAGGAGAGGTCCATGAACGCCAGGTACATCGACCCCTCCTTAGCTTTGGTGTATTTATCAATTAAAAGTTGAAGATTAAGGCATTGGTCTAGGGTACTCCTTTTGGCTCTAAAGACGTATTGTACATTCGACAAGACCCCTCTACCGTCCAGCCACTCCGTTAGTTTATGTAGGATAACACGACCCAGTATTTTGACTGAGGAGTCTATCAGGGAGATAGGCTTATAGCATGAGGGGTCCTGCCTATCCCCCTTTTTAAAAACTGGGATAATGGTTGATTTCTTCCATGATACTGGGATGTTATTTGGGTCCAAACCATTAAACACGTTAGTCAAAAATTTTGACCGAAATTTCGGGGCGTATTTAAACATGTCAGCGGGGACCCCGTCAGGGCCTGGTGCCTTGTTCTTTAACGTCTGCTCTATCGCTTTTTCCACCTCTATTACCTCGAAGACCACAGGAGAAACCACAATTCCAGGAAAATTAATAACTGTGGAATTCTCGATGCCTGGGGAAGAGTATATTTTTTCAAAGTGAGCTATCCAATCATCGTCTGTTATGTTAGACTCGAGTGGCGAGTTCTCATCGTTCGAGAACAGTGGTTGGTTTATGGTTGCCCAAAATTTCCCACTGTCTCTCAGAACCTCAGGGGCTAAAAGTTGAGTCCAAGCCTCCTCTTTCAGCTCATGTTTCCTCGCTTGTATAGCTTGTTTATATGCTGTCCTTGTTCTTGCTATTTGTGCCCTATCTTTAGGGCTGGCCTTCAGAGCCTTAAGTAGGGCAGAGTGTGCCTTTGAGCAACTTCTGTTGAACCATCTTTTGCCTACTTGCCTAATCTGCTCTTTCCCTGCCAATAGACTATGATTAATTTGTAGGCAAATAGTATCAAAGGCGTCGACCACCTGAGAACCCAGGGATTCATTATTTAAGCATATAGCTACCTCAGGTTCAACGCTGGATAAAACATCCTGCAAGAAGGTTTCAGAAACCACTTTGGACCATTTTAATCTTTGGCCCTGATCTTTCAGTATCACATCCTTGCCGCCCTTGTGTGATACAATCTTAAAACCAAAAATGTCCCCTGACACCATCTCTATTATAACAGGATTATGATCACTGAAAACAGATACATCAGTCTTATATCTTAAAACCTTAGATAAAGTAAAATAAGTTAAAAAAATATAATCAATAATTGTACCCGCGTCTATCCCTTTAAACGTGGGGGCCCTAGGACCACCTTCCCCGCAACCTGACTCATAAAGGTTCCAGGACGCCAAGAAATTTTCGAGTACCTCCCCCTGCTTTGAGTGTTCAAAATATATGGGGATCGAATATAGGGGGCCCTCATCCACTGTATTGGCACAAAGTTGATTGCAGGGGTGAGTATTGAAATCCCCCATGAATATAATCTCAAAAGCATTTGCAGTTATGCTATATACTGACAGAAATTTCTCCACTAAATCCAAATTATGATTAGTGTTATCAATGGCACATGAGTTATAAAAATTCCTAAATAAAATGTTAGGAGTGTCAGGGCAAGACAGTTCCACTATTAAACAGTTTTGGCATCCTGAGTCACATTGTTTTAAGGAGCCCTTCAGATCTAATTTAAATAGGCTGATTAAGCCCCCTTTGGCTCTACCTGCCTTATTGCGTGTTGCTGGGATACAAAAAAAGACTATAACCATCCAGGGAAAAGCTGTTTATGGAATCCCAGGTCTCTTGGAGGGCTATTATATCAAAAGTTTTTAACATGTTTACCCAATTTACGTTTCCAGTTTTTGCCTTAACACCAGCAACATTCCAGCTCATGATCCTACAAGTAGAGGCCTGAGACTGTATATCAGGCTCTGGGTTGTCTTTTAGTCAGTCGTTCTCCTCCAATGTCATTAATGGGTTAAAACGATTAGACATCAAGGGTGTATCCCGTACCTAGTGTACTCTGTGTGTGGAGGGAGACATTCTGACGATGAGTAGACAATTTCCTTGTCCGAGCAGCAGGATACTATTGTTTTATGGTAGGAGGGGGATAAAAATACCCCAAAGGAAGTGGCCTTATACCAGGGTTTTGTAGATCGGACCCATCCCAAAATAGGTAGTCCGCAACATTATATTTGTCAAAATTTAAGACAATGCAATACCCTTCCAAATTCTTATGAGACGGTCCTACCCATCCTACTCTTCTCGCCATGTTGATACTGTTAGATATGTCTAAGCCCCCACTAGAGTACTGTCTGCATCACTTTTTAGATTTTTCCATGAGTTCCTGGGTACTCTCCCTGATATCCAGCCCCAGTGGTGGAACCCCTGTTAATACTGCCACTAGAGGGGCTGCATTGGGAGGGAGATGTAACTTAGTTTGGCATAAGACATAGGCCGGCTTGTTAGTAGACTGAGCAGTTTGAGCCGGTATTTGTGATTTTACCTTTACTAATGGGTTATCCAAACAGACGGGGGGCCTAAGAGTTATCTCCAAGATGACGGTAGTAGGAGATAAATCAGCAGTAGGTTGTGTGTTACTAATTGTAGCATTTGGGCCCTTGCTCACATTGTGCCCCACATTATTTGGATGTAATATCTGAGGGGATATCTCTGTCGCAGGCAACCCACGGTACTCTTGTATAAAGGCGTCAATAGTCTCACATCTCTTAAGTAGTCCTGCAACACAGGTGTTTAAAGTGTCTATAATATCCTTTGTGGTGGCTACCAAAGCAGGTTCTAAGAGAGAAATAAACATATCCTCGATTTTAGCACTATGTTTGTTCATAATTAGGTCTTCCATGTTAACCAATTGATTCATCACATTTTTGGTCTTTCTCAGGCACTTCTTGGTTGGACGACCCCCTCTCTCCTGTTGGTCCGTGATTTTAGAATTAAATTCTTGAAGAGAGTACAGTGTCACCAAAGTTTCTGACCCTACTACAGGGACTGATGATGTAACACAACTTAAACCTCCACTGAGCAATGAATGGGAGTGATCGGTAACTTGTTTCCCTCCTTCCACAACAGCATCAGGTGGACACGGATCAGCCGACAAAGCCACCATGGGTGGCATACCCAGCTCTTTTTCAGCGTCGTCATTTCTTTGATAATGGCACCCACAGCTGAAGTCAAATATGAAATAATTGAGTCTGCTTTCCTTGGTACTTTGGCTTTCTTACCCCCTTGGCCCTGGTTACCCAGTTGTTTTCTCTTACCCATTTCGTAGTTTTCAGGGGGAAGCCCGCCCTGGCCCCGGACGACCACAGACGGCCCGCCCTTTGCCCGGGCTTAGCCCGGCGCCGCCAATGCGCATCCGCGACGCGGAGGAAGCTGCCGATCTTTAAGCGCCTCCGGGCGTGCTACAGGGTGGAAGTGGGCGGTGCTGCCGCAAAGCAGCCTGGGAGCTGTAGTCTCCCCCCTCTGTGGCCGTGATGTGGTGATAGCGGCGGCAGGGGAGACCAACAGCGTCGGGGCCCCAGGAGCGGCTGTTATGGCAGGTGTGGCAGTGTGGCAGTCTCCTTCACAGTGGTGAGTCCGTTTTGCCCCCTTGCAGCGTCAGAGTAGTAATAATCTATTTAACCCCTCCAAAGTCCTACAATTTCGCAACTGTTGCATAAAGTGGAGTGGGAATAGTGTATCTGTTATTACCAGAATTTAATACATTTCCTAATATTGATCAAATATATTTTTTAGATATTTGTTTATGATTTTAACTTTATAGTATTTGTTTATATTTGTCTTAGTTTTTAAAAATATATATATTTTTCATAAATGTGTATTTTTGTTTTTTTATTTTATTTGTTTGGTAATTTAATGTTTTGTGATTGAATTGTTCATATATTTATATATATCCCTATGGTGGTGCCTGAGCAGGCACCGTATTCATTTCAGGGATCCGACTAATGCCCCAATGTGCTCCTTTAGCCTGTCGGAAGTGTTGGTCGGTCCCTTCGACTTCTGCGGTCCGACCGACTGCTATGCTGGACGGCCTGTCGTTGCGGTCCCAGTGACATTATAATCAGTTCCTATATCTTTGACATGATATTTCTGTTACACAATATTGTTGATTCTGATATTATGTTAGTGGTCATTGCATGGGTATGTTTGCTGTTTCTGCTGTTGGATAAGGTCTCAGTCACCATGGAATGCGGATAAAGCCATTGTGGTTCCTTCTGTGCTAAGGGAACTCTAACCGAAGAGCCGAAAACTCTTTTAACTCACGTCAGCTGCTCTCTAGCAATAAATTATTGTCTACTTCTCAAGTGGGTGTAAAAGCTCCTAGTATTTATTTAAAATTTTAAACAAGCTAAACAAAAAATATAAAAGGCCAAACGTTTGTTTGTCCTCAAGTAGCATGTCATTCTTTTCTTGTAGCTTGTCTGTGCTTGAATTAGACTTAAATATGGAACATATTCTGGCAGTTCATGAGATTCATGTCTCTTCTATCTCCATTTAATGACAGGAGTCAAACCTTTCTGTGGCTACTATCAACCACCTTCCAAACAGTACACTAGTCCCTAGCACTCATTTAGTATTACTTGCTTGTTGTTTTTACAAGTAGTAAAAAGGAAACACCTCTGGAACCTCACTGCTAAATAAGATGAACTTGATGTTTCACCTCGGCACTAATTAGCAACAGATTCACCTCTCAGTCTGCATTTCTAAAACTGAGAAAGTGAGGGTTGGTTACTAAAAATGTTTATGGTATCAGAAAAGCTGTGGCTTTTTCCTGGATAAAACAGAGAAACCATGGGGAATACTGTGAAACTAAAAGCTGCACATGGGTTACCTGTGCAAAGGTATCTTCAGGGTCCCTAGCATCAAACTGCAGCTCCTGGCCTCCACCCCTTCTCTCTTCCAAGTTATAGATTGGTTTAACTCTTGTCGGACCAATTCTCAACTGACTAACATGCTGCATCACTGCTGCACCAGCTCCGACTTCCTATGATGCTTTAGCTGGCACTAAAACATTTAGCAAAGCATCATTCAGACATACACATGTTTTACAGATAAATAAATGTTGAACACCTTGGTAAATAGGTACCCAATCAGTAAAACACAAGGTATGATGCTTGAATGCTGTTCAGGCTACACTACACCAAAACATATTGGAGTGCACCAGCATCACTCCTGCTAAATAAGGATTCCATTAAAGCAACTGAATTTTAGACCTCACAGAAGCTATATTTTCTCTCAGGCTGATATAAAAAAACATTGATGCCATGGTAAAGGCTTTTTGTGCCTACATTTATTCATGCGAGAGCATGAGTTAACACATTGCATTCAACCTGTACATTCATTTACACATACAATTCATGCAAATTTCAGAGGGCTCTAAAGAAAAACACGTTTTTCTTATTATTTAATTCACCCTATCTGAGTAACTATCCCACTTGAGCACTCTTTTGTACGAAAACATACATAACAGTACTCTCACTGGGGTATAACCCACGACCTTCTGTAATGACTGCTTATCAGATCATACTTACTTCTGTTATATGTACTCTCAAAAAATAAAAGGAAACTTTAGCCTTATTTAATAAAAGATGTGCAGGGACATACAATAGTAAGTGTGATCAGTGCCTTTGTAGTATGGGCTATTGCATGCTATTGTGCCTGAGCATATGCTTTATATTTATATATTGTATTACTTGTTCACCGCAAAGCAACACCATGTCCACTCCAATGCAGACATGGTTAACACTCTGACTTTACAAAGGCATCAGTAAAAGCTATTCTAAAGCGCTTGACCATCAGACCACAATCAACAGATGTATTACATCAACCACATCAATTAGGAGGACTAAGGGAGGGTTTCGAGTAGAGCGAGCCACCCGACGCCGATCATGTGTAGGACCTACAAGTGATTCAGGAGTGCAGTCGGAGAGAATCGCGAAAGCAGCCAGGTTCAGTCTGCTTGAGCACGGGCACATATTGGTGAGCTGGCGTGAATCCTACACATGACCCTGCATCGCGTGCTCGCTCCACTCAAATCCTCCCTTATGCCTCCCCTCTGTTTTTCTTCCAGAACGAAACGCAGCTTCCCCTGCTGTCACTGCGGTCCATGATTACCTCGTGTTGACCGATGCTTGGCTTTCTGCCAATTCAGGCCCGCACCAGCCCAATTCAGTAAGTGCCTGCTTCGTGCAAACGTGCACCCAGCCCCACTACCTCACCTTCCTTAACCTTTTCCCCCTTTTCCCCCCACTGTTTATTGTGATTCGAGCGACTCGCCATATGTCTCATAGGCACGCTGCCCCTCTTGGATTCGCACAGTGATAACTACCCTGTGAGTGTCCACCTTCCCACACGTGCTGTAGTTCACGTGTACCCAGTTTTTCTCATTCACCGCTGAGGGTTAAGCACAGGTTAATTAGGGACTAGTAGTTCAATCTGACAGGGATTGTGGCTGCTGCTTGAGCAGGGTTTACACCCTACTCAACCAACGACTGCCCAAACAAAACCCAAATGCCCCTGTATTTCTCCAGTCACCGTTATCTTTGTAGTGCATAACCTGCAATACAGCCATGAACATCATAATGCACCCATCAAATGTACCTCACCCTTGATCTGATAGATGTTGTTAGAAATGCCATAGATAATCTTACAAAGCAGATCACATATCTGAAACCTTAGAGAGTCCTGTCACCTTGGTGGAGCTCATGTGTGGGTCATGAACCCAGTCTTGGGACTTCAACCTAATCGAGGGGCTCAACAAGATTCCACAGCCTTTGCTGTGGAGTTTGCAGTGCCTCGTGAAATGTTCCCAGCCCTTAGAGCCTGTGTGTGTGTTTGTATATGTGTGTGAATGTAAATTGCGTCAGAATCCAAGAACATCTCTAACTTTTTTTAATTTACAGAAATAAGCATAACAAAAAATAAATAAAATGAACAGACATTTTGTGCATCTCTTGCAGGAGGTTCACAGTAAATCAAATGGGTTCAACATATATTTTCAATGAATGCAAGATTTCCATAAAACTTGAGCAGGAGCATGCCGTTTGTACCTCATGCCACTACCCGTCACCTTTAGTTAGATGTAACAGACTATTTGAGGCCACAGCCAGTTACAGTGTTCAACGTACCACACCACTATTCTCAGGGACATTTCTTATGAACTGTATATGTACCTACTGCAACAGATTCCATGGGGAAGTCCACTCTTCTGGTGCTTCAGGCTTTACAGAGAATACATAGTTTCGAAGTGGGCCCTCTAGGTATTCACTGTGGGATTTGCAGTTGTGCAAAGCCTGTCACTGTCATTACACTGGTGGAAGAATCCTTTTGCCAATCTGCCACCCTAGGCGCTGGTCTCCTCATCCATAACCTCAGCAACCTAGGTTGAGCCAGCAGAATGATCACTGCCTCCAGTCTTCTTGTTAGGTGAGGTTGGACTTTTTTAAATAATCTAAAAGCATAATCCTGAGGGTGCTCTCTACTGTTCTCCCCACTAGCTCTAGTCCAGGCAACCTCTGACCAGTACATCAGACAGCTCAAATTTGTAACCCTTTCAAGGTCACCCTAACACATTTTTGTAAAGTTATGTTTTTTCAAACTACTGAATGGATTTACACCAAACTAAGGTAAAGGTACTTCCTTGAGTAAAACTCTAATTTCATGCAACTCTGTTCAGTGTTTTCTTTTTCAGTGGAGAAGAGCATATAATGCTACAGAAGATTAAATTGGAAAAATCATTCCATTGGCACTCCCTTTATTCCAGCCGCTTCATGGATTTGCACAAAACTAGTCATGTCGAACCCAAATTGCATGAACATTTTTGGAATGTTCGGAGCAGATTCATTGGATGGCCCCAGAGCTGTTAAGAAAACATTAAACATACAGTTATATAGAGCAGAGTCTGAAATAATGCCTCTGTAGTAATGGTTAGGCTAGGGATTAAATTTAAAAGCCATCTCTTTGGCAACTTTTGATCACTCTGTAATCTGTATGAAACTTTATTAGAAAATACATCTGGTTTCGGTTCAGCATGTCAGCTTTGGTATAGTCCCATACGGGGGGGGGGGAATTAATTGTAGGGCTCTTTGCTATCCTCTACAGAAATTACATCTAACTTAGCATGCAAGTAGAACTTTACTCAGATGAGTGCCTTTGATTGGTTTGGTGTAAACCAATTTAGTAGTATTTGAGAAATTACTGGTAGAAGAATGTGTAGATGGGCTTCAAAGGTCTGCATTATAGAGGCATCTATACCATTAGTACACAGACAGTCCGCAAACTTGAGTCAAAGCCAAAGCTATGTCCATTGACAAGGTGCTTTGATTAGCTGGCTGCTACAAAATCATTTATGCACAGCTGCCATGTCATGACATGGGGCATCATTCCCACATCCTTAAAAAAAGAGGAGACCATATAGGGAATCAAGCTGGGGACACCCTGACTCTCAGGCACCTTGTGGGGGATTCAAAGGGCCCCCAATATGCATTTCTTTGGAATAATACATTTCAGTGCAGGATTCCCAAACACTGGATCAACGTCCAGGGAGCTGGAATGGAGTGGAACTCTGTGTTTGTAAAAACTAATTCTGAATACCAGGAGAACACTTGTGTACTCTTGTTGGTCTCCATTTGAAGTCTGCAGATCAAGGAGCCACGTTTATGAACTCAAGAGTATTTGTGGATTCATTCTGGTTTTCCTTCTAGCGTTCTTGGACTCAAAGGCCAACTCCATGAACACTGAAAGTACTCATGGACCATTGTTGAGCCATTCAAACTCTTCCAGGTTCAAAAACACTAATGAATAGTCCACAAACTTTCCCCCAGAAACAATAAAGCATTTAGGGACACAGCTATTTAGTAAAGGAGAGTTGGGAGCAGAGGTTGGGTCTTGTGCAAATGTTAGCTACCCACTGTAATGTGGGTGCAGAGCATTGTTAACGGACATGACCCATTTACCAACCCCTTCAGCAGACAGCCAAATGTACATTGAAGTAACAAATGTCATTACAATGCCATAAATTATTTCATATCTCAGATGGCATATCACATTACTTTTAACACTTGACCTGATTCAAAAACTGCATGATTTAGTAGGTTTACACTTTTGAGTACGTTTAATACTTTTCTGTATTCACTGCACTTTTGTAGTAACTTACACTTTTGTAGAAACATACACTTTTGTAGTACATCCGGTACTACAAATAGCCAAGCAATGGTACTGCAACACCCTCCCACAGAAAATATTGGAGGTAGGGACTTAAAATGAAACCCAATAGTTCAAAATATATGTAAATCAATGTTAAAGCTACAAAAAGAGCCCATATTAACTATTTACTTATAATATATCTATTTTTTTTAAATTAAATTATAAATATGAAAGCGGTAAGGATGTTTGGAGGCAGATGGGTGTGTTTTTAAACTGAGAGATACTGGCAGGCTAATGCTCATTGACAAAATATTTCCACTAATTAACAAATACCAAATGCACTTAGTGCATTACCGAAAACTTCATTTTCAGAAAATGACAAGTTTATATTTGAAGACAAGAATAGCTTATTTACTCAACATGTAAACTCATTTGGAAGTAAAATGTGTGTATTTTCTATAACTGGCATGCAGGCATCTGTTTTCTAAAAAATCTACACACTATTATTTTGGAACATTTTCAAAGCATTTTAATTGCATTTCAGTAACAATTCATGATGAATTATGTACTCGTTAAGTTATGATATAAATTCCTGACTGTCGTAGAGAACTTCCTTACTATAACATAGTTGTTTCATACTTCATGTGGAGTCATTCATTGATTTACATTAATTGCTTTATCATTATTTATAGAACTGATGTGTGAGGCTGTAGGATCAGTGTAATGGATTGGTCTGCTATCTGACCCTTGAATATCTGTTCGCTGATTGGTAGCTCTGCTGTCAGAATTTGCAAAGTCTGACCATCACAAGCGATTGCTCTGCTGTCTAATGCTTGTGATTGTGAGGTTTGTCAATCAATCAATTAACTTGGGTTTGTAGAGCGCGGCTTATCACCTGTGAGTGTATCCAGGCGCTGTGTGATTTATTTATTTTTCCTGTTAGATTATCAGTTTTATTATATGACATAAACCTTATTTAGAAGGGCCACAATATGGAAATTAAAGGAAGTGAAAAATAGACAGTACTTTTGAAAAAATTATGGGAGGTTGTGTCAAAATGAGTCACGAATAGTCACAATCTGTCTTACGACTGCAAAACAGGGTGTTGTTGATATACAAAGAATCAGTAATGGTGTGTTTCTTAAGATTTCATATGATGCCGAATACTCAATTGTTAATTGTGGTTGTCAAATAGCAAATCACTATTTTGATGTACCAAGCAGATGGTAACCAGGTGCAAAGTATAAATAGAGGCCCAAAATGCATTGCAGTCTTTCCGAATGGCTGCATTCTATGCTGTATTAAGGAGCATGCTGATTATTTGAGCTCAACAGAGGAGAGGGAGGAGGAGTAGAGGGAAGGGGGGAGAGAGAGAGGCTTTCCTGACAGGGGTGACCTCATTTGACCAAGCAGATGAGGTAGTTTATTGTAGGAACAAATTTAGCAAATTGGCCATTCTTAGCATAATCAATTTTTTGGACCCAGTACTATGCAGGCCAACACAATACAGTGGAGCAATTCTTTCCCATATTTGGATTTTTGTGTAGCTTAAACGTTTTTGATCTGGAATGTTCCAACACACATTTGCAAATTCTAGAGGACTATCCAAAAGTGCCAAATGCATGGTTTTTAGGATTTTTCCTGATACTATATTGTCAAGAATCAATTCTCATATTGCATTTCCAAGTCCCCCCACTGAGTTGGAACCTACAAAAATAAAGTTCTTTACTATAGCTCATTTTCCACAAGTTATGTGCTCTGTAGATGATACACGTGTTCTAATATATCAATCGACCGAAACAGAGAATGTGCATCCCAATAGAAAGAGTCACCACTTTTTATATATAAAAGCAGTTTGCAATGCCACATGCCTGATCACACACCTAGTTGCTCAATACCCAGTGAGCACTCATGACTCTTACATCTTTAGAAATAATGAACTATGAGTGACTCGCAAGAGGAGAGTTTGGAGATGAATGATTGTTAGGTAAAAGTTATTTTAATTTAACATTTGTGTTACATTGTGGATCTTTTAAATATTTCTACAACAAGTCTGTTACATTTCAGGTGACAGTGCATGTACGTTACTACCATGGCTCATGACTTTAATCTCTGAGCACCTAGGGAAAGGAGACACAATGCTGCTCATAAACAAACAAGGACCATTATAGAGTAGACATTTGATTAACTCCAAGGCAGATTTCAATGTCTGCACAAAAGTGAGGGTGCCCTAGAGAATGAGCCTGCAATGTGCTGTGAAATGAAAGCCTCCCGTGCCATGGAACATAAATTAGGCATAAAGAGACTTCCAATGTACCCTACAAGTGAGGGATGAGGTAAAGAGTATGGAGAAACCCCCTCAAATACCACCTCTGGGATATGACGGGTATAGAGCTACAGAGGGGCATACACACAGGGAAGATGTCAGTCAGTCAAAATCACTTTATTTGGTTAATTTAAAAACATAAAAGTACACTACAATAAAAATCTTAGAAAAACATTCAAAACATATACATATTTCTTTTAAGACATGATCTTATGCACCAAAAACATCAGCATAAAATCATTTACCATCTTTACAATGTAAAAGTAAAGTATGTACATATTTCTTTTAAAACATGATCTTATGCACCAAAGCATCAAGATAAAATCATTTACAACCATTACTATGTAAAAGTCAAGTATGTACCAAATCACAAAAAAACTCTTTTTCCTTTCTCTAACCGCCGCAACTAAAAAACTGGCAATATCAAAACATTCCCATGGGTTATTGAGCATCTGTAAGTATATTATTGCAGGCCTTGCCTGCGTAAAGCCTTTATTGTTCAGTGTAGTAAAAAAAGATATGTTTGCGAATGTGATGATAGTAGTCGCAGAACATTATAAAGTGCAAAAAACCTTGGGTAGAGAAGTTATCACAAGAGCAAAAGCCCCAGCTTTTCACCTTACACTACGCCTGAGGTTCTGCCAATACAAAGTGCAAAAGGTTCAATCTGAATCTTGCTAAAAGGAAGCAGTGATAAGGCTTTGTTATTTCATTTAGGCATGTTTCTATCCCTGGTGATGTTTTCAATAGTATATAGGCTCGTGCTGTGGGTTTCAAGAGCTCTCTAGCCTCTCTTTCTGTTTGCATCACACACACAAATGTTTTTTAACCTCCAGGCTAATTTTTAAAGAATGCTTATGCTTGGGCAAAATCAGTGATATACCATGGCTAAATTATGTTAAGCAGATGTTCAGACAATAAGGTATCATGTAACTTTTTTCTAACCTAGAGTCGATTAATGTAACTTCTAAAGAACGAGTGAAAACCTTGTATGATTACCGATCAAATATACAGACATGGAAGGCCTTGTACTTTGTTGTTAACTACTCTAAGTTGACTATTACTCTGTGATGGAGCCTTATTTTCCATTAATTAGCCTGCACCACAGATTATACCTTTCATAGCTGTGATTGAACACTGTTCACTTTTTGCTAGCAATTCACGTACAGGACACTTATTTGAGGTCTCTTTCTAAATTTCCTTGTGATACCTTTTCTTATCAAAGCATCCTTCTAGATTTTTGCTCCCAATTTTATGGGATACGAATATTAGACATTACTTGACTGTTGAGGTCTACTTACGACAGCTTGGCCTGCCGGAAATTTGTTAAGGCAGCTTAATTGTATTAGGAGTGCTTTAGCAGGTAGGAAAAGTTATGGTGCGACAATCATACTTATTTATGACATGTATTTTATAATGTTTAAATATTTTTTCATCACTGACTTTTATGATTGTAATGGATTGTGACTTTTTTTATTGATTTTATTGTGAATAGTTCTTAAGTTCAATGTATCATATATATTTTTGTGTGTGTTTTTATGGCTATTTTAGACAAATTATCTATCTTTCTATGTATCTATCTATGTATCTATGTATCTATCTATCTGTCTATCTATCTATAAGTAATAACAAGAACTATAAAACATTTTATATTTAATTACATAAAACAAATACAGTTAAAAAAATAAAACATATAAACTATATTGTATACATGCTATCATCAAAAACATTTTTAATTAATTAAAAATGAATAAAAACAAAATAATTTACGTAATGAATAATCAATTTACAACATACATAATTATTTACCAATTAAACATAAATGGAATTAACATACAAAATTGTTCTGTTCAAAATATGAATTAAAATAATTTCTCACCACAATCCCCTAAATTCCCAACAACCCAGAACTAAAATATAAATTACTTAGCTAAGGATATAAAAAATATATATATACAACAAAAATAACATGCTACACTTAAATAATTCCATCTTATTCCCTATACACCCAACAACTCAGTAGTAAATTGAAAATGTACACATCAGAAATTACAAAACAAGTAAAACAATTACATTGATAATATTACCACTTGAAATTGATATAACAAATGAGATATATTAAATTAATTTGAAAAACTAATTGAATTCAACTATATTAACATAATTAACACTATACATGACCATATTTTCAAAAACAATATAATATATGTAAAAAACAACGTTTTTCCTCCTATATGGTAATCCATGATATTTTTGTAGAGACAATATTTTAGTGTTTGGACCGAATATTGTAAAAACAAATATTGGATATCGGGACACCAAAATACCCATCGGAATGAAAATCGACGGTCAAAATAGTGGGCCTCATTACGATGGCACTCGGTCATTGCTGCGGGCAGGAACAGTCCGACAATGAGTCGGCAGTCCCGCCCGCCATATTAGCATACAAGCGATGTGCAGGCGGTTGTAAAATGCTGTTTTCTAGTGTGGCTTCTGCTGCGGCCCAAGAAAAGGGCTGCAGCCAAGGCCGCACTAGCCAAAAGCATTTTGTGCACATCTATGCATTTTGTGCCAGGCACCATGTGGTGCCTGAATATGTGGGGCACTATATGTGCCCCTGAGGTCTCAAAGCTGTGGCCTACGGGGAGGGGGCCCTGCTTGGGGCCCCAAAGTCCCTTTCTGTCTGGCTTTTTATAGCGGTGGCGCTGCCATGAACAGGCAGTCAGAAAAGAATATCCTAATCTCTACAGCACCACCTCCATAGTAGGGTTAGGAATCGTATAACTGTCCCGACAGAATGATTGATCATGTTGGAGGCGGCAGTCTTCCCCCGACATTATCACTCCGACTGCCTGCATCATAATCGTCAGACCAATGCCCTGGATGTCGGGTGGACCATCACTGATGGCCTCTCGGTGGCAGCCTGCCAGACATCATGATGAAGGCCACTGCAGTAGTATTGTTTTTAATATTGTTTCAAAAACTATTGATAAAGAAAATATAGTTGTTTGTAATATCGTTTGTAAGAATGAATTTGTATGTAATTTATTGTAGTACATTTGATTATATCCATTTTTATTTTTTTGTGTTTTTAGAATATTTTAGGAGCCAATTACGATGACGGTGGGACCACCACCATCACAGCCGGTCGTTGACAGCCATCAGAAACATGTAATCAGCGCACCATATACAATGGCAGGCAGATGGTTGGCGACTGCCACGCATCAGATGGGCTCCTTGAGCCTGCTGGTGCATTGTAGGGACGTCCAATACCGACAATGCTGGCGGTACCTGCCAGGCACTGGCGTAGGGACTATGATGTCCCTTTCAGACCTACCTTTTCAGGGCAGTCAACCCGCCATGAAAAGGGAGGCGGAAAGGGACTTAAGTGGCCTGTAGCGGGCTCCCTTCCCCCTTGGCCCTAAGTTGTGGGTTGTGGGGGGCATGGTGCCTGCCACGTAGTGCAGGGATATGTAATGTGTCCCCTTTTTGCATTGCGGCATGTGTTCCAGCCAGCAGCACACGCCACAATGCAAAAGATAGGCATTGCGACTGCCGTGGTGGGCGTTGGTATGTAATGGCTCTGTCGGGACTGCCAACAGTCTGTTGGGACTGCCGAATGCCTGTTGGGTGGTCCCACTTACAATAGGGTGGCGGGTAGATGAAAGTCCGCCCATCATCCTAATCAGCCCTTTAGTTATGAAATTGTTTAAATGTGTATATTTAATTGTATTATTGTAGATAAATAATTGTTTAACACCTTTTTTTAGCAGTGATATATTAGGTTGTTAGGGGAAAGGAGTGGGATACATTTTTTAAGAGTGTAGGGCATGTTTTAAATTAAAATGTATGTTAATCTGCAAATTATCAATTTAGATTATTTATATTTTTTAACTTAATATTTGTGATATATTTTATATTCATATTCATTAATGTATTATAAATTACACCAAATAAAAAGAGTTGTGTTTAGTGAATCCACTTTAAAAATATATATTAAACTTTTTGATAAATTACAATATTAAGAAATATGTTTTATTTAAAATTGAAAAAAATTGTACATATTTCTATAAAAATATATATTGTACAATTGTAATTTTTATTTGGAAATATATTTTAAATGTAAAAAAACACAATTAAGTAAACATGTTTATAATTTATAATTGTTAATTTTGGAATCATAGTTTATTTTTAATTTTGGTATTAGGTTTAGGAGTGGTAGAAAACAGTTTCAAAAATATTTTAATTAAATTATATATTTTTTATTTTAATATTTAAAATTGTATATATAGGTTTGTAATTTAGATGAGTTTCCTTTTACTGTATAGAGTTTTGATTGTATTTTTAAATTGCTTAATTTATATTACCTTGTATAAAATGTTTTATATTGAAGTCGATACTGAAATTTCACCACTTTAGCCGCATTCACCTTTTCGAAATAGCCTTAGGGCCTTATAATGATTTTGGCAGTCCTTCTGCGGCACCACCACGGCTCCATCCACAGGAGGACCAGCAATGCGATGGTGCATCCACTCGCCGGATTCAGAGTTGAATCCAGGTCGGTCAGGCAGTGCTGCAGTGGTCTCACAGTGGCCACTATTTAAGGTTCATAGGAAAGCCTTAACAGCAGATGCCACCGTGACTGCACCTGCAGCATGTTCCAGCATGCTGTGGCATGCACCATGTTGTGCATGCAATACCATGCGCCATACCATACAGGAACAGGGGTGCAATTCCAGGGGGCACAACATGTGCCCCCCTGCATGCACCCCCATGGCCAGGACCTCCTTAATTACCGCTCTGCCACCCTTTTCATGGTGGGCTCACTGCCATGAAATGAGAGTTGGACAGGCAACTCCTAATATTCTTGGCAGTGCCGCAGCTGCACCGCCATGATATTAGTGCTCCTGACTGCTATGCCACTGTTGTGGGATCCTGTATCCCAGCAGACGCGGTGGTCCTGTGGTGCTCCGACCACCACACTCAGTTACTGCAGGCGGGTACGCAGTGGGGCAGTGGTCAGATCGCCACCTGTGTACTGCCATACTCATAATAAGGCCCTTAAATTGGAATGATATTATCAAATGTCACCCCTTTAGTGCCCAATACCTTCCACAAAATGGTCCAGATTGGAGTAGGAATAGTAAATGCTACCCCTTTGGTGTCCATCACCTTCCCTTCCCCAAGTTGGTTTAGTTTGGAGTGGGAATAGTAAATGTCACCCCTTTAATGTCCAACACCTTCCCCAAACATGGTTGGATTGGAGTTGGAATAGTAAATGTCAACCCTTTGGTATCTAAGAAGTTTTTGTTAAATGATTTATGTTGTAGTGTGATTATTCAATTTGATAATTTTAAACTAAAATCTTTTATTTGACTTTTATTTTTATGTAGTAGAAATACTTAGGGGCCCATTAGGATGTAGGGCGGATCGCCACCGTCCACATGGCGGTGGCGCTCCGCCCTACATCCAAGCCTGCCCGCCACCCATTTCCCCCGCCCCAAAAATGCAGGATGCGCCCGCCACAGTGGCGGGCGCATCCTAATGTCACCCACAGGACCCCCGCGCATATGGCGGGCGGTCCCTTTTACCTGCAGGATGGCGGGCGGAGAAAGTCCGGACGCCATCCTAATGATGCCCTTAATGTTATTTTTTTAGGTGTAGTGAATAGAAATATAATTAAAAATAGTTTGTTGTATTTTTGCTAACAATAATATTATTAATTACATTGTTTTGTATAATAAATGTCCCACATTTTTCTAATTTAAGTAATGCTTTCAAAGTTTATTTATTGTATATTGCAATTGTTTTATATACATATTTTCAACTTCATCATAACATGTTTTTTAGGATATGCTTAACAATTGTATATATTTTATACTATTATTTAAGTTGTGCTTTATAAAAGTGTAACACTTTATAACATGTTTTGACATGTTTTACATGTTAAATATATATATATTTAATTTGCATAAATTTGTTCAACATTTTGATAATATTTCCCATTTATTTCTAAGGGGAGAGAGTTTTTTAAGTTTAATTTAGCCAGAATCTTCTTTACCACTCCCAACTATTTTGTAATCTATTTGTATTATTTTTAAGCTGTTTTCCCGGAACCAGGTCGCCATAGGGGGCTGTTGTTTGTCAGAACAAGTATGTCCTTTATAAGGATATTATATGGGTTTTGAGGGGGAGTTAGGGGGCAGTCTAGAAGATAGTTACTGTGTTGTTCCTGGGGTTTTTGTATAGTTAGTATTAGTATTTTTCACTAGTTTGCAGTTTTGCGTTTGTGTACACTATTTTAGTGATGTGTCACTATGGGCCTGGATACTATGGCGGCCGGACGAGCGTCCAACTGCCATCGCCACGTGAATGGAATTGCCCGACATGTAGTCAACAGTTCCACCTGCCAAATTACGATGAACCACCACATAGGCAATCAGAAAAATACCTTTTTCCATTACGGTTTGTGGTGCGGCCCAGAAAAGGACCACAGCACAAGCTGCAATGAAAAAACGCATTTTACAAACATTCATGCACTGTGTACCAGGCACCATTGGGGGGAGGGGCCCTGCTAGTGGACCCCAAAGTCCATTTCTGACAGCATTTTCATGGTGTCATGAAAAAGCTGTCGGAAAAGAACATCATAATCTCTATGACGGTGCCAGCCTCTGCACCACTCCCGTTGTAGGGATTATGGTCTGACCGACGTTCCTGCTGGTTCCTTGAACCTGTCGGTGGTGTCGGTCTGTACCTCCAACCAATGCGCTCCGATCGCCGGCATCCTAATTCAGCCTCAGATGTTGGACGGACTGCCACTGAGGGCCTGTGTGTGGCGATCCGCTCGACATTATAATGAGGCCCCATGGTATGTTAAATTACATTATGTTAGTTATATTTTGATGATTAACAGTTATGTATACATATTTTGGAGAGTGTAATATGTTTTGTGGGTGTGTTTTTAAATCTACTTTACAGGTTTTTGTCTACAAACATGTCCTTTGAGCATTTGGAGTATACGTTTTTTTTATTAAATCATTTTAGGTTTATTATAAACCAATGCATATTACTTGGATTTACTTTTTTCGGTTTTCCTGGATAATTACTTTTTTATAACATTTTTTAGTTTTTTTGTGGTTCCCAGATACTTTGGTTCGCTTTGAGGGAATTCTATCGGATGCGTTGTATTTTTAGCATTTTCTGGGCTTTTTGGACAATATTGTTCCATATTTGATTGTTTCATGTTTTTTATTAAATGGATACAGAGAAAGATCTGCAGCTGCAGAATAGTAAGTTTAATTACGTGTATTTCTTTTGGTTAGGAAATTTATCTTTGTAATGTTTGTGTAAATATTCTGTGATTGTTGTGTGGAACTCTTTGGTTTAGCTGTTGTAATTCATTTATGTGATGGATTGAGTTCAGGCTTTACTTTCTTTGTTGGTGACGGTTACATTTAAAAAAAAATTATATAGATTTATTATATCAGTTTTCCTTAACATTGGAATTTAAATTCATTTTTTGACTGATGTATCAAACTATTATATTTATTATTTAAAATAAAGAAGATTTGGTATGGTGGTTTAGAATTAGTTGTAATTTGTGAGGACTTTGGTAGGTTGCTATTTATTTTATAATGATGCTTTTGGCTATAATTTTTAAGTAATGTACTCCTTTGTTATTTATGAAGAGTTTGACTTTAAATTGCAGCAGATCATAATGTATCTGGTTTATTTGTTAAGTTTAGAGACAATTGGCTAACAGATTGCTACATTCTTAGTTGTTGGTAGGTTTGCTCTTTTTGTAATGCTTCGATAAATTTGTACAGTGTAGGTTGGGTTTTGGCTACTGTGAATTGGAAACTATTGTGCCTTTCCACCATAGTTTTCATGTCAGTGAGCCCAACATAAAAAAGTGGCAGAGAGAAAGCAAAGGGGGCCCTGGTGCCTCATGCCATGTGGTGCACACCGAGGGGCATGTGTACATGCACCCTAGTACCTGCACAGCATGGACTGAAGCAGTCCATGACGTGCAGGTCCTGCCTTTAAAGTTCCCATTGCGGGTGCCTATTTCAAGGGCAGCGCCCTCGGAACGCCAAAGAACTGCCTGCCAGACCAAGATAAAACTCCTGATCTAGCGGGCAGTTTGTACAAAGGTTTGGCGGTGTGGGAGCAGGGCTCTCCCCCTCCCACACCGCCAAACTCGTAATGAGGCCCAAGGTGTTGTCATAGATATTCGACCATTGTAATTGTAATTTAGGTTGGAGTCTGTGTCTTGAGCGATGCAGTCTGCCAACCTAAATATCTTTGAAATTGTCCATTAGGGGGCTAAGTGTGTGTTTATTTCGTTGGTAGAAGGTGCTTTCTACAATTAAATTGTTGTGGTTGTCTACCTCTGTGACAGGAACATAGGCTAGTGCTATCATTTTTTTTATTTCATTGTTAAATTGGCTGTTTGTAGACTATTCTACGCTTAGGGGTGATTTCGAGTTTGGTGGTCTAACCATCGGACCAACATTGCGGCAGTGTGGAGAGCGCTGCCAAGCTGGTGGCTTACTGATTGATATATTATAACAACATCACCAGACTGGTGGTGCTGTATTGGCAGTGCAACCGTAGCAGCATACTTCAGCTCAAAGAGAACCTGAAGCATTTGCTTTTGCAGTGGCAGCATCGCTTGCATGTCGGTGCACTGTGTGAAATTCTCCATATCGTTCATGGCACACAGTGCAGGCATGACAGGGCAAACAGTAAGTGGGGCTCGACAGGTGCACACACATCCCATGAGCCGAAACACCCTGGGGCCCTGTTTGGGGCCCGCGTTTCTGGACTTTCCCCTGACCTGTTCATGACGGGGTCCCCACCATGATCAGTGCATCAGAAAGGCAGATCGTAATCACAGTGGTGCTGCCATCGGCACCGCTGCTGCAGACCACCACTTTCCCCACTTGCGCACCATCGGGATCCAGAATCCTGGCAGTGGCAGGGGTCTTGTGTCGGGCTTGTGGCGGTCCGACTGCCAAACTTGTAATTGGGCGGTTGGATCACCGAGGTTGTTGCAGTCGGACCGCCGGCACAGGTATGCGGTCTTCAGACCACCGTACTGATAATCAAACCCTTAGAGCAGATTTTTGGAGGTGCCTCCATATACTTTGATTGAAATAACAGTAACAGTGTTGTATGGCTGTGTGAGTGTAAACATTTAGAATGGTTTGAATCATGGTTTGTTCACAGTCTATGATAATCTTTTGGTGGTGGTAATTATTTGCTTTATGTTTGATATGGTTTAACAGGTCATAGTAAGTTCTCCTTTGTTTCTTTGGAAGTGGGCATATACAAAAAGGATATTTGTGTTTTGCTATTCACCATGCATGGTGTATATATGACTGAATCATTTTTGACACATTTTGAAGCTCACATCCATTGTCCATGATTCACCTTGCCATTGGCTCAGGTATCTACTGTAGAAAATATTATGATTCATTTTTCATTATTTCGTTTTTCAAATAAAAGGAAAGGCTCCTCGTTATGTGCAATTGTTAAATGTTCAGGTATGTGCATGTATGGGTGTCTTCTAGGGGCACAGAGGGTATCGCTGGTGGTGTTTTAGTGCCCCCTGGATTTGCACCCCTGCTTCCTGCTCATTGTTGCACTTTTGCCACACTGTGCAAGAAGGTGCAGTCAGTGCTCTGACAGTGGCGATCTGCATGTTAGGCTCTTCTATGAGCCTAACAGACTGCCGCAGCACCACACCACGGCTTTAGTGGTCCTACAGCAGACAATGTGTTGGCGCTGCTGTAGGACCAACAAAAACGTAGTAAGGCCCTCAGAGTCAAATCTTAGAAAAATAGAGTTCTAAAGTTGGAAGTTTTGTTTTGAAAAGTGAAGGTCGAATACAGAGTCCCATAGAACGCTGTGTGCTAAGTTCAAAAGTCATTCTTGTTGTTTGGAGAAAACATCAAATCTTCCAAGCTGATAAAGAATTTGTCTACCACAGTAGGTGAAAGTTGGACCACTTTGTTAAGTAAACCTATTGCACAAAAATGTGAAGCATGGCCATCAGAGTTAGCAGCATTAGCAATGTTCAAAGGAGATGGAGATGGTACCTGTGTGACTGTCGATCCACGTATCTCACCGTCAGCAGATTGTGTCTGTGAGACCTCAATGAATGACGTCATCAGGATTGGCAGCCGACGGGGACAACACAATGCATGGGCCGTTAGTGAACCAAGCAAAGTATCAACATCCGTTAGCAGTGCTGATGGAATTGTTAGACAGATGTCCAATATGCATTCTTCTCCACATAGCAGGCATCGTAGATTAGGTAAGATGCAATCTTGCCAGATTGGTCGGAATGATAGAAACCATGTGGTATTCAGATCTCTTAAACGAGCCAAGCACAGAATCTGTATCATGCGCTCACGACACTTCATTGCCAGGAGAGTGTTCTCTATGGTAATCTGGGTGTCGCTGGTGACCGGACTTGCCATATCGGAGCAGAATGAATAGGAATAGTATTCCTGCTACGAGTCCCAAAATGAGAGGCAGGCCGCCGAACACAGAGTGCACGAAGTTTGGAAATATGCTGAGGACTGCTTCAAAAGGTGCTAACAGTCTCGAAAAAAACTGTCTTAAATACATGTACAATACCACTAGTATTAGACATGTTTAAGATACGACCTAACATTTCTATGAAATGTACAGGGCAGTTTGTCGATAAAAGGGCATGTATCTCTGCAGAGGACCTTGCAACTTGTAGTTCATACGTCTCTTTGAACAAGGTCAGTGGCACAGTTTTTTGTAAAATAATGGCTTTCATTCTGCTTAAAGTATCAATTTGTATAGAAGAGATGTTCAGTGAAGGCCATAGTGGCGACTCCCCGTCTGTCTTAGTTTTAGGAAACAATACTTGCATACAACAAGTGACCCTGGCTGACACAGTTACGAGATAGGCTATTCCTGGCAACATGCCACAGCAGCTATGATCATTCAACATTATATAGCTTCCGTTAGAAAGCTGCCTGAAAATTGGATCTATCACTGCAGGTGGAGAACCTTGCAGGTGGCAGGAAAAGTTTATTTATTTATTTATTTTGGATTTGCAATGCGCATGGCTGCCCCAGCGCAAGTTGGTCGAAGAACCATCGCAGGCTCCATGTAAATTACTACCCTGTCATAAAAGTGTACCGCTTAGTGCGCTCTTGCAATGTGTACCAATAAGAAATACTTCTTTTACCCCACTCCAACATCTGTGTGTATATGGTAATTTCCAGGTTGACTTAATGTATTCTTTACCCAACCATTCATACACGCCAGCTGGTATATGTTTCAAACAATATTGAAAATGGAAAATTGTGACAGGCAGAGTGATTTTTCTGTGTATTAGGCATTCTGTTGCAGTTTTTTCCGAAACAGTTAATGGTAATCTTTCCAGTTTCTCAATGCTCAGCACCGTATAGTCTGCTCCTCTTTGTGCCAGGGTGATTTGTTTATATGTAAGGTTAAATACAGAAAACAATGATATGGTGTTGATTAGACGATACGGCACATATCCAGAAAAAAGATTTTGTAACGTCTAGCCTATTAGCATTATAGAATGCAATTGCGACTGTCCATGCTGTAGCATGAGCAAGTCCTGTTCCATTATGTCTATGGCAGAGGATACTATGCTGTCCAAAGAATAAATTCTTGATGACAGAGTCGTTAACCCATTGTCAACTACAGAGAGAGCTTTCTCTAAATTAATACAATCAATTTCTCATATTCATTCTGCAGTCTCTGCTTGTGTTGCTTTCAAAGCTTCATTATAAATGGCATATATACCAGCGTATATAAAACGTTTATGACGTCGCTTCGCAGGACCTTGTAAGAAGTCCCTTAAATCAACGTTAAGTAAAGATAAGTGTTGTTTTACCTCTGTTAGTGTGGACTTTTTTAGCCTATCAAGGCACAGTTTTCCTACACTCTATGTTGTTACTATCCCCGGATGTTGTTTCTGGACATATCTTGGTTCTGGTCTAGAGAATGTAAATACATGTGTCCTATTCAGGAATCTATCTTGACAGTGGTTTGTGTCTGTGGGCCAGATTAACCATTTCTTCCAATCAGGATCAGTTCTGTTTTTAAGAAAAATTGTTT
This sequence comes from Lissotriton helveticus, assembly GCF_964261635.1. NCBI lineage: Eukaryota > Metazoa > Chordata > Amphibia > Caudata > Salamandridae > Lissotriton > Lissotriton helveticus. Next base: position 1,193,584,058 of record NC_136069.1, read on the forward strand.
TCACGTCGACCCCTCCTTCTGTAGTGTTCTTACTATCAGGTGTAGGTGCAAGTATGGACGGTTTGTTCAAATCTCTTATGTTGGCTAAACCAAGAAAGGATGTCTGTTGCACAGTGTTGTTCAAAAACATTATTTCTTCAGGGATAATTCAGGCTAAAAAAAGCTTCTATTCCTGTACTTGCCAGTCTTTTGAACCCCAGACAGTTTTTGTTTCTATGTAGTCACTCCAAAAGTCAAAACCCAACGAGGACAGCTGGGCATAAAAGGCTGCAGAATAAATTTGCTTTGTATTAGTCAACATACTTTTTATTCCTGTCTTATTAACATTTTTAAAGAAAAACGTTTCCGGATTTGAGGTATCAAAACCTGAGAAGTATGGACATTTATCAAAGAATGTTTTTGAGCTACCTTTTGGTGGCGTTGGACAATGTTCCCATTGATTGAAAGTATAAACATTTCTAGGGTTTGCAGATTTGTGCAAATAATGATGACCATAGTGATTATAACAGTACATTTGTTCATAATCTGATGAACCTTCCAAGTATTCATGTTTTGTAAATTTTGCAGACATCTCTAAGTCTGACATCATATTATTAACAGTCTCAAAGTCCCAATCATCAGAAAATGTGCTGGGTGAAACAAAGTCACTCAAGGAAACCTTGAATTGATGTAGAATATTCAACAGCTCTGCTGGGCCAAAGATGTTATAATCAGTTCTGTCCCATTTGTTTACCACCAGGTATAGGAATGGTGTGATGTTCACTGATGTCAAGTCTCTTTGTTCACGATGAGATGATTTGTGTGGCTTGAGGAGTAAGTTGATGTTCTTACTTGCTGTGTTCATTTTACTATATTTTCCATTTATCAGCATTCCCAAACTTAATACAAGAATTAGCCAAAGTAGGAGAAAAGGGACGCCTAGCACAATCCAAAGTTCAACCCATGGTGAAACCAGATACATTTTTTCAAGTTGTTAAAAAAATTCTGTTACTTGTTTTTTGAAAGTTCTTTTTGCTGGTGTCGTTTCAGGCTCACTGGGATCCTCTGAAAACATATCAAAGTTAATGAAATAGCCAGAAGCAGTTCTGTCGATGGTAGGAATTGCATCAGGATTACTTGAAATCATTGGAGTTACCGGATCCTTTGTCATATTAGTATAGTCAGATGCTACATCATTGTAGACAGTAGTGTCTTGACTAACAGTAATTTGGGTCTCAAGAGGCACAAGTTCCATGGCTTTATTGCTTAGTCTTTCTTTTCGCACTGCAGATTCCTCAAATGTGATGAGTCTCTCAGTTTGAACCTCTTGTATAGTAGCAAGATTTGGTTGTCTGCTACATCTTTGGAGTCCACTGGGCCTACTACTTATTATTGGCCACATGATGTGGTTTTACCAGGTCGATAGATACAAACCTGTTCTCCTTTCTTCCAGCAAGGGGCGGCAGTAACACTGTTCTTGATCTGTGGATTGCTATCACAGGTACTGGTTTTCTGTAAGAAGGCCCAAATTCCTTCTTATCCGTGATCTTTTCTCTGACTAGATCCCCAATCTTAGGAATCCAGGCAGGCCTTGCTGGGATGGGTGATTCTCCTTCAGTGGTCGTTGGCTTCTGTAATGTGTTGCTTTGACTTCTCCTTGTTTCATTTAAGTCCTGCAAAACAGCCAAACGGTCTTTGATATCAAAAGGTTTTTGTTCTACCACTGAAGTGTGACGATCAAGGTCCTGGACAAGCATTCTAGTACCAAAAAGGATTTCGTATAGAGTGATTCCACCCAGAGAATTTCTTGGCAGATTATTTAGACTACGTTGGACTCTTATTAGATGTTTGACCCACCCGTCACCCGAGCCTAATACCCTAGCTGTTATATATTGCTTCATGTCCCGGTTTTTTCTTCCCACTACAGAATTTCCCTCAGGATAGAATGGACTAGAATACCGCAATGCAACGCCCAGATTGGCCATGGCCTCCTTGTAAGCTTTGGAGCTAAATGCAGGACCCTGGTCAGAATGTAGTGTGCCGACTGCGTATGTGCCGATAAAGACTTGCAAATCTTTTATAACAGTTCGAGCGTCAGCTGAGCGCTGAGGCCACATCCAAATGAATCTGTCCTAATAGTTGTGGGACCGCATTTGTCCATAGGGACGTCTGCGTGTAGATAGTCTAATGCTGTCTAACAATGGTCTGTACTGGGCTGGCTACACTGTAGTCAGGTATCTGGTGGTGTTCTTTGCTGCGATCTCTGTTGCAGTAATGGCAATTAATTGCAAATTCATGAATATGGGCATTCATCCCTGGCCACCAGTATGTCTCCTTTAATTCTAGTATAGATTTAGAGATCCCTTGATGTATCAGACCCTCTCCCTAATGTGCTTCGTGTATCAAAGCTACTCTACGTTTCCTGTTTGGAATTACTCTCTCCCCCACTCCAGGGGTTCCAGCAAAAGGAACGGAGTTGGCATCAATTATGTATGAATATTTGAGTGGATATTTTTGAGGTAATGCTGCACCGCTGCCTTTGCTTGTGGCATTGACAGCCAGTATTATTTAGCTGTCTATTTTTGTTTTAGAACGAGTGATTGCAGCCACGGAAGCCGTTTGCACAGCTGCCTTCGTGGCTTCATCAGCCAATGAATTCCCTGCAACGTGAACGCCATCACGCTGTTGACTTAGTGTATGAATCACGTGAGTCTTTTGTATTTCTTTCTGTAATTGAACTACTTGTTCCCAAAGCACCTTATGCTTGATTGTGCCACCCTTTGCATCTTTGTAACCGTTTTGAATCCAGTTCTGCAAGTATTCATTGTAAGAGTGAACGCAGTAATATGAATCGCACACTATGAGTGTGGGGAATTCGCGATCGGTATTTTCAAGCGCCATCTTGAATGCTTGGAGTTCATCTTGCTGAGCTGTACAATCTCCGAGAGATTGCGTTTTTGTTACCATAGGTCGGAATTTACCATCGCGCCTGCGACCTTTAACAATCGCACACGGAGCACTAAAAGCTTGTTTACCCTCAATTGCGGGCTGTGCTGATCCATCTGAATAAATTATACAGAGGACATTCTTGTTCGTATTGTAGAAATTCTTGTGTTTTCAAATAGGGGTCTAAAACGTATTCTAAATCGTATTTAACGTCTGTTGCAGCAAGGGAGTTAACCCATTGTATCCATCTCAGATGTAAAGCCTTTGCATTCGGAATGCTTGCTTTTGTCACTGCCTCTAAGGCAGGTACAGGAGTAACGACCATTATGCGTTTACCCTGAGCTAGAGCTCTTCCTTTTGCTACTGCAGTTTAAACCGCTGTCAGAATTTTTTTGAAGTGAATTTCATTTCAGCTTGTGTGTACAAGTGTGATTTGTAAGCAATTAATACTTTTTCAGCTTCATTAAAGGTTAAGTATGTGAATCTGCATCTTCCTGGGATTATTCTGATTACAAGGTTGCGTATGTTTATGCGTGTCTGTAAATGTGTTGTTGCTAACATGTCTGTTTGCACTGAACGCAAAATTTCTGTGTGTTTTTGAGTCCAATTAGTAGTTTTGAAATAAGGTTTGATTAATTTGTAGAGAGGTTTAACCCTTTCTGCGTAATTTAGAATGTAAGTTCTTCCGAAATTTAGGAAACCTACACTTGACTATAGGTTTTTCAGCGTTTTTGGAGGTTGGAGCAGCGCATACTTTTCTAAAAAGTTGGTTGCCAGGCTTTTGCCTTCACTTGATAACTCGTACCCTAGAAATAGGACATTGAGGTGGACAATTCTTGATTTCTTAAAGTTGAATTTATACCCTTCAGAGGCGAATGCAAATATAATGGTATTCACTCTGTTCAAGTGCCTGTCCAAGTCATCGTCTGTTAGATAGATGTCATTGACATAAGATAATGACACATCATCATACGTTTGTAGTAACTCTATTACTCTAGCTGAAAATAACCCCGCACTATTTTTGAATCCCTGGGGGAGATGACAGAAGTGACGCTGTGTCCCCATAATTGAAAATTCGATCAAGTGCCTGCTTTCAGGTGCAATGTTTTGACAGAAGAAACCATTAGAAATATTTAATGTGGTTTTATATTTTTTATGCACAATGTTATACATTAGTGCTGCACTGTGTGCATTTTGTACTGCAAAGGTTTTGCAACAAGAGTTTAAATGTCTGTAGTCCAAAACTAGACAATATGTATTGTCTGGTTTGGAGACAGGAAACAAAGCATTGTTCATTGACGAGGTGCATGTTTCAATCACCCCTTGATATTCAAGTTGATCTAATATCTCCCTGGCCTGTCTTTTAGCTTCTTGCTTAACTGGATACTGCCTCTGTGCAGCTGGATTGTGTTTTAACTGGATTTTATGGTAAGGGGAATCCACATCCCATCCTACATGATTTTTATATAATGCTGGAGCCTGGGCTACAGCCCATTTTTTGGCATAGGTGTATTTTAAGTGAATTGGAATATGATTGGAGAAGGCTGGCATAATGATGTCTTTGCCATGTGGGCTCTCCCTGACAAATTTTGGTGGCCAGTCTTTTTCAGCTAGAAGAATGTCATAACCATTAGAGAGCTTCTCCCAAAAGAGTGCTCTTACTTTCCTAGTTATGTCCCCCTCTATCCGGAGCATTACTTCATATAACTTATGGGGTACACTAACCCTGATATCGGCAGTTTCAACTTGAATATACTCATTCAAGTCCACTGTCTCCAGATGATCCTTCAAGATCTTGCGAGCTATGGTGACTTCTGCTGTGCTGTCCAGGCATTGTCTGGGCCCACTCCCTGTTCTTGAGTTGTGTCCTCAAGATCCTCGGCATGTCTGATTTTTAGATCTGCTACCTTCTTTTTGGTGAATTGAGTTTTCTTATTTTTTGGAACGTGTTGATCGTCTTTGGACTTCACATGTACCTCCTTGTATTCTGACCGTCCTCTTCTTTCCGATTTCTGTGAGGAAGTCTGAAAGATACGAGAGGAAAGTGTATCAGCATCTTGATATCTATCAGGTTTTTTTAAATTATCCTTATCCCTGAGGTTATACCTCTTTTCAGAGGGCTCCTTTTGAGGAGACCTTCCTCGGGACTGAGAACGCTTCTTGTTAGAAGTTTCTTTAGTATTTTCTCACTTCTTTTTAGGAGTAGTGAGAGTGTTTTTAATAAATACCTTTTCAGGACTTTCTGTTAGTTGGGGCTTTACTGGTTTCCCACCCAAACTATCTCTACCTAGTTCTTCATAGGATTTTTTAATTATTCTGGCCAGTTCATAGGGTTGCTCAGTTATATCAAATTCTCTTAATTTTTGGCGGATCACCACAGATGCTGCCTCACCGTTAATATTAGCTAATATTATAGCTGAGACATGTTTGAAATCTCTCAGTAATTTCATACCCAGATTCAAAGCAGGCTCTGCCCCGTATTCATTTTGAATCTGTTTCGGGACATCTGGTATAACCGCCATAGATGGAACACCATGCGTTTTTGTGTAGATTTCAGCAAAGACTGTACCCCAAGTGTCGCAGTCCTCCAGGTGGGATGCGATCCTCATTGGTAAACAGATTGTTAAATTCTGTGTTTCTCATGAGGGGTAGTATTGGAAAATACTGCCTCGATTTGAGTAATTTTCTGACCTATCCAGAATGGAATTTGTTTCCTTTTTGCGGGCAATTTACCAATGACTGATTGTATAGTCTGTGGTGTGATTTTATTTGTGTTGCCCTGGTTAGGGGTTTGCTGTGGAATCCTTATAGGATTTTGGACTGTTAGAGTCCGCATGACATATTGAACCAATTGTCTATGTATTTTGATTAGTTGTTTTAGTTGAACTAATAGTTCTGTGTCTGACATTTCTTCAATTGCAGGATGTGGTGTATAGCTGGCTAGTACCAGCCATGTTGCTCCTGGTCTACCTAGTGGACCGAGCCTGGTAATGTGATTTTGATGTTGTAGGGTGCCTTTAAACCAGAGCGTATACTCTTGGTATGTTAGTGGAATTTCAACATCCTCTAAAGGAGTGTATTCTGTTGGATGTTCCTCTACTTTGTAATAGTGAAACACATGTGATACTGTATTTGCTTCAGGGAAGAAAATCCATGAACAGAATACCTCTGTCTGCCGATATTCATGTGCCTCTATGCCAAAAATTACCCTACCACCTCTTGGTGATAGGCCATTTGTTATAAGCTTTATAGTGATGGTTTTCCTTAAGTTTTCCGGGATGATTAAAGCATCCGGGTTGGTGTCTTGGAAGCCTGTAACGTCTAAGCCCGGTTGGGCTGTAGTTGTTGCAGCTCCACCGTCTCGGTGTTGTTACCGTTATTCGACATTGTTTAATGAAAGTTGCAGAGCAAGTTTCAAGGAAACAAAGATAAGGTGTACAATATTTTGGAACACCTTAGCCTTCAACGTTGAACACACCAAAAACTAATACAATAGATTTTCATCCTACTCAGTTATGGCGGACATTTTATCCTTCTACCCACTCCAGACGTCTATTGGAGTATTTTAACGGAAAAGGGGGTCTCTTTGAAAAGCATGACTGAGTTACTCTAGTATCTAGCCTTGAATTAGTGCCTTACCAAACGTTGGGCGCCATGTAGTGTAGTTCCTATATTCCCAATAGGCTCTGCGCATTGGAATAATATATCCTAAAGATTTGACATAGAACTTAGGTCTACGAGGTCTCTATTGAATATATTAGACTTAATTGCGAGTGCCAGCTAGCTCAGAGGTCACTAGAAACTTTCTCGAATAAACAAGAAGGGATTAGTTTCTGACAACCGCATAAACATGACAACTTTGTTTCCCCAAGAATAAACGTATCTTCAGAGTTGTGGAAACAGTAGATAGATATTTTACTCAGTCAATCGTGCATGCTTCATTTCATCAGAGGTGCAGAGAAATAGAGAGATGGGCGTTTTCAATAAAAGGGATTTATTGAACAGTCTTCTTTCTCATGCAAGTAAAGTGAACTGCTACAATCGTAGTACAGGCTGCAAAGTACAATGCATTCAGCGAGAAGAGTATTATGAAATAATACTGTAAAATCATTGTATGGTTTCTAAACCATAGATGAATACATACATAAATAACAAAGGTTAAAGTACTCAACTGGTGCTTCTAAAATACGCCTACCCCGATGTACCTAACCTAAGTCTAGTACGAGGGAAGAAGTAAGTAATGTATAGCATAGGTTTAGTTTCTTGGCCGAGAATCTATCCAAGATTTCTCTTTAGGGTCTAATCAGCTCTGTACCTTAGTTTTAGAATGAAGAAGGTCTGGTATCTCTGTCTCGGGACTCGATTTCCCAACACCCCAAGGGGGGAGCTTGAAAACACTGGAGCTGGATTCTCAGTGAGAGAAAGGACAGCTTCTCGATCAGTGCATCAGCTGGAGGGTCTGCTTTCTTCGGCACTTGCTGTAGCGAGCTGCGTTGGGAAAATAGATAGTCAAGCTGCTCCGAACCACCGTGTGTTTGCTAGAGCAAGTGTAGGTATATTTATACCTTGAAGGTGCCTAGTTTCACGTAAAGTCGGGCATAATAACATCACCAAAGAACCCCAAGGGAATGGTAGTTCTTTGAAAACTCCATGAATTCTTGGACAAATCAATATTCAAGCAAGGGGATGTCCCTGACTGCTTAAGCTGATTTTTCCAAGAAATCATTGGGGCTTTTTGGAATGGGTGGAAGTAGCCATGCCTGTATTTGGACTGCATGGTCTATGTCTAAATAAGGTTATGATTTCTATGCCTATATAAGGGCAATGTTAATTCTACCTATATAAGGGCATGAATCTGTACATTTCGCTCAGATCCTAAAACGCCATACAACAAAGGTGCAGGGATGTTTAGGGGGTACCATAGGTGCCCTGCAGGACTCATAGCGGAGGGCCAGGCCCCCCCCCGGGACTCCCAAAGTAACTTTGCACTTGCCTTTTCATGGCAGCGAACCACTATGAAAGGACAGGTGGAAAGGGATATTGTAATCCTTAGGGCGGTCCCTGAGCAGGCACTGTCCTTATTGTAGGGATTGCTGACTGTTTGAGGGGCTCCAGTCCCTCCGCCTGCTACCTCCGACTGCACGCACTGCAATGAACCGATGCGATCTGACCACCATTAGAAAGAATCCCAAGGGCTGGATGTAAAAGAAGAAATAAAAGAAGAAAATAAATGAGAGATTGGATCATTAATTAGTTAAGATTTTGACTCATGCATGAGCAAGAAAAACTGAAGTAGGCATTTCTACCCAAAAGCAAAACAAGAACACACATCAATGACTGCTTTAAGGAAATAAATGTTAGTTTTAAAAAAGGACAAATATATGTTGAAGAAACTGCAAATTCAATTTTGCACATCTTTTATTCCAAAAATAGACATAAATACATGTGAAAATGTCTTAGCATACCCACGATCATCTATTTCAGTGAAAGAACCACATTTCTTACAATCTCCTTTTGAAGAATAAGAATTTTCGGAAGTCTCAAAAGAGGCATTAACACAATCTTCTCCAAGGTAACAAGCATTGCGGTGAGGATTTTATGTCCCCTCATTTCATTGCAAAGTCTACACAAAGAGTCCAATTACGAGTTTGGCGGTGTGGGAGTGGACCACAATCCTGACGTCCTACTTCCACACCGCTAAACCCAAATAAGGAGTTTCCTCCTGTCTGGCAGGCTGTCTTTTGTATTCCCAGGTCAGCGCCTCAGAAAATGGGCACCGCAATGGGAACACCAGAAACAGTTCCTACACGGCACTGACTGTAAAGTCCATGCTGTGCAGGAACTGGGGCACATGCATACAGAGGGGCACATGTTGCTCCCCCCGCATGAATCCAAGTGGCCCTGTAGTGCCCCCTTTGTTTCCTCTTAGCCATGTTTTTCATGGAGATGGAACCCCCATGAAAACTGTGGCAGAGAGGAAACCCAGTCAGTCAGTCAGTCAAATTGGCTTTATTTCGATATGCAAAATAACTTTAAAAGCAGTGCATACATATTACAGTAATAATAAAAGAATAAAAGCCTAGCCATACATTACATTTAAGCAGAATACAAGTAAGATACAATTAAAATGGCGGCAATAGCTTATCTAAAACGGTCAGGCAAAGTGACCTAAATTAAACAATGTACAAAAGCCTTTTTGACCTAATTAACCATGCCCAACTTAAAAACTTCGCTATACCACAAACAAACAGGGGCCGCGTATCAGATTTCAAAATTCGCAAAGCCACACTGTAGTGTCTGGTACCCAACTCTTTACACGGTGGTTTTAACCATCTGTTTCGAGGCGCTTTATAAGCAGGGCATTCGAACAGAAAATGGGGCACTGACTCAATCCTGGAAGGGCAGAAACGACAGTAAGGAACAGTTTGCGCCGGAATCTTCCAGCGTGCCGTCAGTTCTCCCACAGGGAGGACACCTAATCTGAATTTAAAATATAAGGCCCTATCTCTAGATTTTGAAATAATGTCGAGATAGGGTTCCCGGAGGGCTACATCCTTTACCATTAAAAAATCGCTAGAGGATTTGCATAGATTGGGGTCATTATTTCTCTTATTCATTACCCAGTTCCAGTACACTCTTTTCAGAACCACCTTAGGGGGTGCGGACCTAGAGTACCACGCCTCTCCGAGGCCCAGCTCTTCTAGCAAGTTTTTTCCGTCCACTAACCACCTTATTTTTGGCCAACCGGACATGGATAATATTTCCTTCAGCCCCTCTGCATAATTACCAAGTTCAGGGACCCTCCATATGCGAGCCCAAAGGAGAAGGGGTCTTAGTCGGGCCAAGTCTTTAATGGGGCGACAACCCATATCCAAGAGCAAAGGAAGGGTGGGAGTGCTATTGGGGAGGGACATCAAATCCTTCAGGAATTTGTTTTCAGAGCAGGATAGCTGATCTACGTTCTGGGCTCCCCAAAGCTCTGCCCCGTGTAGCGCCGCACTAACGCCTCTTGCCGTGTAAATATCTAGCACCGGGGCAATAGGTTTAAGGGTAGATAGCCTCTGTTCCTTAAGGAGAGCCCCCACCACCCTTTTATGGCTTAATAGCATTTTATGGAGGTGACTATTCCACCTCATGGTATCGGAGAGACGAATACCAAGGTAGTCAAACTCCTTGACTCTATCCAGGGGTACCATGTTTAATGCAGGTGGCCGGCCAAGGTTTTGGGGAGGATTCAGGACCAAGTATTTTGTTTTTTCTGTGTTGATCTTTAGCCCCCTAATCTCACAAAAAGATTGGAAATTGTCAAGTAGGCTCCGTAGACCAACCAGGGATTTGGAAATTAGAAGGGTGTCATCTGCAAATAATAAAGTGGGTATTCTCCTCCCTGCCAGGGATGGTGCATCAGCAGGATTTTTTAAAAGATGCTCGGCCACTCCGTTCACATATAATGAGAACAGAGTGGGGGCAAGAACGCACCCCTGGCGAACTCCTCTATTTACAAGTATCCGAGCAGTCTTTTGGCCCTGATTGCCCCACCGCACCTGGGCAAAATTCCCAGAGTGGAGCTTCATTATTAGTGATAGTAGATACGGAGGCATTCCCAAATCGAACAATACCCTCCATAGGCGGCCCCGGGGTACTAGGTCAAAGGCAGTTCACAAATCGATTAATGCAAGATGCAGACTGCCTTTGCCCAGTACAACCCCTTTCCAATATAACATCAGCAGTTGGAATGACTGCTCAATGGTCCCCATGCCGGACCTAAAACCCGCTTGGAAGTCGGACAGGATCTTATTTTCTTCCGCCCACTGGAGCACCCTTCCAAGGACCACCTTCCCTGCGACTTTCTGAGATGAATCAATTAAGCTTATAGGGCGGTAGTTTGCTGGGTCGACCCGCCCCCCTTTTTTAAAGATTGGGACGACCTCAGCGCCCATCCATGATTCATGGAGAGTGGCACCGTGGTAGGTTGCATTAAGCAAGGCGGCGATAAGGGTCCCCCATTCCAACAAGTTGAGGCGAAGCAGATCCCCTGGTAAGCCATCCGACCCTGCAGCTTTATTAGGTACAAGAGTTTTGATGGCATTCTCCACCTCTTTAGCAGTGAATGCCATACCCTCCCTTAACCCAGGGGGACCCGACGCTGAAAGATCAATGGTGGCTGACCCATCTTCCACAATAGTAGTATAGAGGCGAGAAAAATGCTCAAACCATGACCCCTCAGTGATATTACATGTTATAAGTGAGTCAGTGGGCCTATTCTTAGATCTCACTAAATCCCAAAAGCCCCTAGAGTCTCTCCCTGCACTTGCTGCTTTCAAGTCGCACCAAAACTGATTTTCCCACCCCTTCCTTGCTTCACTAATTGCAGCCCTATACCTCTTCCTTGCAATACCAATCAACCCGATTTCCTTGGCTTTAACAGCGTTGATTAGATCCCTTTTTGCCTTCCTGCAAGGGGTAGAATACCATCCTGGGTTGTCCTTAGGGCACCCCCGCTTGCCTGCTCTGCCACCTCGACTATCTATAATAAAAAGATCGCCTAGGGTTTTAGTAGTAAGGCAAAAAAGAGATGATATCTCCTGGGGGTTCATGCTAGTGAGCTTCAACCTGTTTAAGGTCTCAGACATAGTTAACCCTATTCCTAGAACCTTCTCCTCATCAATGGCAACCTTTGCCCATTTCAGGCGTCTCCCACAATTATCTGGGCAGACTTGGCTTGTCGACCTCGAAACGTGGGGTGCCCGATGGGCTTTGTTTGCCTTCCATAAGGGGGTTAGGGATAGAATAAGTGGGTTATGGTCACTGTCCACAGATGGTTGAACTACCATATCCAACAGGTAGACCCAGAGCTTAAAGTCCAGCAAGATGTAATCGATTCTGGACGAATGGCCAACCCTGTTGAACGTGTGAGCACCATCAGGGTCAGAGACTGTTCTCCCATTAGTCGCCCTTAGCCCAAATTCCAATGTAAGGGCATTTAGTTGCACCACCCGATTGGACCACCTCTTAACTGGTGCTATGGTTAGAGGTGGGATTTATCTCCTGGTATCCTCGTCTAAAATTCCCAGAGTGTCATCTGCTGCCAGGGGCTCATAAGAGCAGTTGAAGTCACCAGCAAGCAAAAAATAGGCATTAGGGCTGCAAGTTCTAAGTTCGTCCTCGAGCACCACTAGAGTCGGAGATGCCAAGCCCCCATTGGGGCCTCTTACATATTAGTTAAAGATTTCTAGGGAGCGGCCGCTATGAAGCCCTCTCACAGCAATTCTCTGTAAGTCAGGGGACCTGGTTTCTATATGCCTAATCTGACAACCCAGTGAGATACTGACCGAAACGAGTAGGCCACCAGAAGGGTGACCCCTTCCTGAGGAAGAAACAATGGCGGGCACAAAGTAGGTTGTATACCCGACCTTATGACGTGGCTCCAAACACCAAGTCTCCTGGAAAATACATATCCCAAAGGACTCGATGAAGGTATTCCACTCTGGTGATTCTAGGTTACGGGAAAGGTCTGCTATGTTCCAACTGATAATCTTAAACTCATTGACAGTTACTACATGCTCATCTAGGTGTCGGGGCATAATCGAGTTGGAGTCGGAATCAGGTTCCTTTGTTACGGCCTCCGCCACTACCACTACACTAGAATTAGTCAAGCTTAGGCGACCCAGATCAGTCGTGTGTGGAAGACCAGGGAAAAGAGGAGTGGAGGGGAGGGCTTGTATGGGCCAAAAGAGTCCATGTCCACAAAACGTCTCTTACCGCTACTCGTGGCAGGTTTAGTGTAAGCAGGTGGAATTCTAATCAATTTATGGCTAGCTGGTCAGCAACCCCACCATGGCCAGTGAGAGCTAGGACCTATGTTCTGGCGCATCAGGCTAAAAGGAGCTGGGTCATGGGGGGGTACCTACTTCGCCTTCCCTCCCCATGAAACCAGTCACTTGGCCAAGGGGTTACTGGACGCGAGTTAAAGTAACTGAGGTCACGAGTACTAATACCAGAGGGACAACCACTAGATTCCTGATTACAAATGAGTCTAACTACCCTAGGGTCTTTAGAAATTAACCAGGATACAGTCCCCTCTTAGCTCTTTAGGCCTAGTGCCTACCCAGCTAACCCTTCTCACATGCACGACCCGACCATCCACGAAGTTAGGTAAGGATCTATTTTCCCTAAGCCAAAAAAGTGTTTTATTTTTGAGTTCGTTATAAGACTCCTGCTTGCCTGATGCGAGCGGAGGTACCCCCGTTAAGACAACAACAAAAGGCTGGCAGTCAGGTGGTAGGTTGGCGTGTAGAACAGAAATTACAGCCTTCTCGCCTTCCTGCTGGCCTTTTGGAGCTGCGATCGAATTACCAGGCCCAGTCATTTTGTTTCTTTTACTATGGGCAGGGGTCCTATTCTTGGCTGGGCACCCGATGGTAGTGTGGGCGGGCTCTTTGGCCTTGTTGGCCACTTTGTTGCTTTTCCAAGGGGCTTCAGGATGCACTAAGACATCCGCGGCCTCCATCCCTTCACCTAGCTGAACTCCCAAGGAGACACCCAAGTGTGCCGTCACTGTGTTTGTGTTTGCCTCAATTGGTCCTTGCACTATCCCTACTGGGTTATGATGACCGGTAGCATCCGGAGCTGTTGCCCTAGGGGCTGGGTTCCCTGCCATCCCATCCTCCCTTATTTTTGCATGTAATTTAATTAAGGATTTCAGGGAGAAAAAGTTGTCCAGGGAGACCTGTTCAAATCTGTCCAGTCGTTCACTCAGGCCTTTTATTCTCTCTAGCACAGGGAGGATTAAGGTTCTCATTAATTGCTCGATCTGGGCAATCAATGTGGTTCCTGCTAAGGCACCTACAATGGGGGCAGTTTGTAAATCTACGCCCAGTTGTTCAAGCGAGGGACAAGGAGTCTCACCTCCCGAAAAGCCACGCGGTTGTTTGCCTCCGGCCCCCATACCCTTCGTGGCTCCACCCCCCCTACTACAGTTCTTCCTTAGTTTTTTGTAGGGTTTTGAACAGCTACCTTTGCGGGGACTAACTATGCGTTTCCTTTTGGTGGGTACAACTCCATCTCCTACCGGCAGTGCTAGCACAGGCTGGGAAGTGGTGACCTCATGACTAATGGGTGAAGACAGATCAACTAAGGGACGAGGAGGCTCAACAAGCCCTGGAGATGGCAAGGAGGTTCTAGCCCCACCCTGAGCTATTGAATATAATCTATCCAGGCAAGCCCTAACGATACTAGCCCGTTGATCATCAGAGCCGGGACAGTCATTGAGCAAAGGGACAGCAACATGCAGAGGGGAGGGGATCAATGCCAGAGGCCCCAGGGAGGAACGTTTATGGGCAAGCGACTCACGAGAGAGGCAACGTTCCGTCAAAGCAATCTCATTCTCTACAAGCGTGACTGCGCGAGTGAGAAACTGGTCCATAGTTCCACTCACACATCCGCCTCCCCCCCTCAGGCTCTTCCCTGATCGCGTTGACATTGATATATGGGACAGAGACCTACAAGTAGAAGGCAGTATATATGGTGACTCAACGACTACCACTGAACAAAGTTAATAGGGGTGACAGTCCACATACCCAAAACCACTGGGGAGAGGTTCTTAGGGGGGTGGCCCAGCCCAGCCCCTCTCGTCCCCGGACGGCCACAGACGGCCCGCCCTTTGCCCAGGCTTAGCCCGATGTGCTCCCGCACGCTCCCGCGCAGCGGTAGACTGCGACCAAGAAATAGCGCGTGTGACGTGTGGTGGGCAGGGAGCGCAGACCAGGTGTGCAGGGTCAACAGGGACTCCTGGGAGAGCGATTCCCTGCAGCGCTTCTCTACCTGCCTGCGGTCCCCTCAAGGTGCAAGTCCAGGGCAATTCTGCGAAGCGGCACCCACGGAGTGGGTGCGGCGAGCAGTCTCCGAAGTTCTCCAACTCCTCACGAGCAAAAGCGGTAAGAAAAGTGTCCCACTCCTGGGAGGGAAAGGCGGTATTTTAAAGGCCTCAGTGTGCCGTGGGTGTGGCGGGCAGGGAGCGCAGACCAGGTGCGCAGGGTCAAGCAGGGACTCCTGGGAGAGCGAGTCCCTGCAGCGCTTCTCTACCTGCCTGCCTGGCGTCATGCACACGCAGCTCCTCCGGTCCCCTCAAGGTGCAAGTCCAGGGCAATTCTGCAAAGCGGCACCCGCGGAGCGGGTGCGGCGAGCAGTCTCCGAAGTTCTCCAACTCCTCACGAGCAAAAGCGGCAAGAAAAGTGTCATAATATGGAAACTCATAATATGCTTAGTGAGACTGTGGTGGTCCTGCCAAGCATATTTCGGCCTCAAGACCGCCGCACCACTGCCAGGAAACTGGAGTTCCATGGCGGTGGTGGTAGTCCCAGGGCGGTCATAATGGAGTGGTCAGACTGCTGGTGCAGCGGTGACTGGACCGCCACTGCTGTGCCTTCACAAATCTGGCAACCCTCAGACCTCCAGACTCGTAATTAGGTCCAAAGTGCTGAAGGGTCTTATTTACCAGCCTCTTTATACCAGGGAACAATCACTCTGATACACAAAAAAGCAAGGAAAATTTGTCAAACTATGATCATTCACATTCTTAATGTGTTTAACAAAATATTAGTCGTGATACTCACACATTGAATAGAAAAGGTCTTGGTTTTAGTTATCTTGGAGGAATGCCCAGACTCAGACCCCATGCTCACTCTGCCACTGAAGCCAAGCTATACCTGACTGAAAAGCCCCAATCAGGGTGAAATCGGTCTTGGGTTGCTTGTGTGTTGGTTCAGGGAGATCCTGTCCTGGCAATTCAGGCTGGTCTTTACCTACTGGAGCAGAGTCATGACTTATTTGCATATGGCTGTACCAAACTGGGGTGCATGATGGGCAAAAGAATAATGAGTTTGAATGCTTCACTGAGCAACTGCATTGATTAGACAAATTGCAAGCATTTCTCCCATCAGCTTTTGTGTGTTTGATATTCAAGAGGAACAAAGAAATACATTACTGGGAAGGAAGGCTTGGGTCAGGCACCTTCTTCTAAGAGAAAGCCTGACCCAAAAGGGACAATGATTCCACATTAGAGTATAATTACAAATTTGATAATGTAGCGTGTGAACAATTCTTTAATTTGCTATGCACCGTAGATTTGTAATGAGCTTCCATCAAAGCAACTGGATTCTTAAATGCACAAGCTACAAGACACACCATGAAAATGGCTGCCTATCAGAAGAATTTATGTCATTCCAAGTTTAAGAAAAGGAAGTCCAAACTCTACAGCCTTATTACATGGTGCAAACAACCCATTATTAAAATAAATAAAAAATAATAAAGTGCTTTCTAAACCCAGGTGCAAATAGTAGACCATTAAAATATAATTCATATATGACTGATGTAACCATTTTCTTTACAAATACAAGATTGATAAGGAGAACAAAACATAAACATTTCATATAAATCAAATGTACATGTCTTATTGTTGGACCATGGGATCACATTGCATACCTACCTGCAAATAAATCTACAGGCAGAGGTAAAACTTGGAGAGTGCCTTGCCAAGGATATAACAGGGAAACATAACTGAGATTTCTTTTAAAGAAAAACTTTGAAAAAACATTAACTTAAGGAAATCAGGAAACCTTTCATTAGATGGAAACATCTTGGTGATTAAAGCTACTACTGAGTTTGTTTTCCATCCATCTACCAAAATGGTATAAGAAATCCAAAAAATGATTTTATTTTTATTTTTTCCTCTTTAAAGATGAAACAATTGGATGCAGCACTCCTTAGCAAACTCAAGAAAAAGGGTGAAAATTAATGTCAAATACACTATTTTATCAGTATTCAAATTAACTGGCTCTTGTATAACAATGTTTAGAGACAGAGTTCACTAAAAGCTAGCTACAATTACAATTTACTTAGATAAATTCCTTTATGTATAATATTTACAAATATTACTTATATTACATATATGTATATTGTACTTGCACCTATTATCTACTAATTGACTGTCCAGAAATAACCTTTCTGGCTTTTTTTATTACGACGCACATAACAGAATATCAAATCTTTCATAGTCATGATAGTCATGATCTAGCAAGTATAATTCTAGCCCTCAAAATGGACTACCATTAATGATTTTGAATGTGATCAGTGCAGTGAATATTAAGGGGCTCATTATGATAATGGGAGGTCGGATCGCCGCCCACTATCATGTCTGTCAGGCGTCCAAACGACAAGCAGGCGATGATTCAACCACACCAATTAGGATAAGACCTCCTTGCTAGCGGTCAAAGAGGGTTATTTTACATTGTGGCTTGCGCTGTAGCCCAGGAAAAGGGCCACAGCGCACGCTGCAGTGTTAAACAGCACTTTGTGCACATCCATGCACTAGGGTGAGAGGAGGTCTGCCACTCTTTCACAAGGATGATGTCATCAGTGATGTCATCAGTGATGCCGTTTGAGATGCCATCAGTGATGTCATGAGTGATGTCACTGACCATGTCATGAGTGATGTAGTATCTGATGTCATCCGCAGTGCATTGCGGGCGCGCGAGTTACAGTTAGCTGAACTAACTATAAAGGGGGAATTTCAATGGTTTTGTATGAGTGAAATCTCCAGCTAACTATAACGTGTGAAACCTACGTTTTTTTCAGTGAATTTGCAAGGTTTTTTAAATGTTAATTCCTAACTATAACAGTGAATTTCAAAGGTTTAGTAAATGATAATTTTTAAATGTATAAATCATTACATTTCTTTCTTTTTATACTAATTTCTTACATTTTTATTAAAAATATGTATAGTTATTTTATTTTTTAAATTATATTTCATATTCTTAATGTAAAATAATAACAAAACTAAATCCCACATTTTTTTTATATAAAACTGTTTTTTCCCATTTTTTACAATTAAAATCTGTATAATTCCTTTTTCATATTTTTTTGGGTAATCGCACCGTACGCGTACAGTGATCGCACCACACTTTGTACTGCAAATGGTCCTGTGCGCGTAGCCGCGCACTCGTTATGGATACGCTTTGATCTTGCACATCGCATCAACGCTTCTGCGTGACGTCATATACGGCGCCTCGTAAGCGTAAGGCGCTAAAGTTTCTAATTGTTCAAAAACATATATTTATGTATTTAATGTACATATTAAGGAAAGACAGTATCTAAGACAATCATGAAAATAGTTTTTTTAACTTATAATATGCGATTATTACTTTTAAAAGCAATTACGCAAATTGCAGAGGTACGTCGTACGTACTCGCATCTTAAGAGCACTGTAAGCGTACGCAAAGTCATGTGACCATAAAAGGAGAGTTTTGATTGGTTCATAATACTTCCTATTCCAACTGTTGAAAGACTTCTCTCATTTTGATCATCCTACTTCGACTTTCCCAGGAAAAACATCTATTCTGTGTAGCTGTAGTCGTTTACAACCAAACTCTACAATGGCTGCTCTTTTTGAGACTTCATCAGTACATTCCTCTAAGGAAGATTTTGTTACTGAGCCACCTCAGAAAAAGAGAAAAGAAGCTTTCATTTGTAAGTTTTCTTCATTTCCGGAGGGACAGAAAAAGGTGAATGTACCGAAAGTAACATGCAAGATCTGTGAGGTTACACTTTCCAGGGCTGACCCCACTAAAAAGTACTCTTTCGGGACAGCCTCAATAGTTTGCCATGTCAAAAATTTGTATCCAAATAATTATGGAAGGATGGCAACACAAAGGTTCCAGGAGAACCCTCAACCTGTAGTTCCTTCTACCTCAACTTCACCACCACCTCCTCCGAGCAGTCCGCATCCTATTATTGTGCCTCAGTTTGCAGATCTTACAATTCATTGTAAATTTTGCAGAGAACTCCTTTGCTTTGTTACGGTGAGCAGTCTATTCACCTCATTGTGAAGAGCAAAGAAGAGCAACGTTGCCCAAAACAATAATATCTTTTTTTCTTTTTTCTTCCTGTTCCACAGTTTTTTTGTTTCCAGTTTCGTTTTTTTGGTTGAAAAAAAAAACAACTAAAAACTTGCTGAAACAATAACAAAAAATAGAAAACTAAAAAGAAAACCCCCACTTCTTTTCAAAACTACCTCCACTGGCTAAAAAAGAACTATATTCCTATATTAGTGTGTAAAACATTGTCAGAAAGAATGTGTAGTGCATAAATGAACGAATGAATTAGTACTGTATGGTGAATGTGAAAGTGCAAAACTATAAGAGAGTGCTACAGCATAAATGTATAAGGTGTTTACCTATACTATACTGTAGTACCTCCAAAGCACTTCAATGTAACACATCCATATAAATATGCTAGAAGTCTATACTTCAATTTGCACTGCTATTGAAACTGCCCGGGTGAATTTGTATGTTTTAGGAGCAAATTTACAACCCTCTTGTACCTCTTTTACACATCTTTTCCGGCACTATTGTGATGCAGCGGTGTTGCAAAAGATGTACCATAGTACCTGATATTTACAATGTAATGCATATGTAAGGTGCATCACATTCTAAAGCCATGTGCCAGAAAGAGACTTTCCTGCACAGAGGGGGGGTGGGGGGAGTGGAGGTGTTCTAGCATAGGAACAACTCCTAAAAGTGACTGAGTGAAATCTATAATATTTCATTCAGTCACTTTTAGACCTATGCTACGTCGAAACCCTGCACCTGCTTGAAACAGGTGTAAGGATTGACACAGCTTTGTGAGCATAGAACCCCAAGAGCATTGCTGGAGCTGCGTTGCACTTGGAACGCAAGTCAAGCAATGCACCATCTTCACAACACAAATACTTCACATATCTGTGCCGTTTTTTTCTCCATAATACACTACATTGTAAATACGGTGCATCCATTGTGCTGATATCACAGTGCACAACAACTTCCATATCGCTGGGAATGTACAACTTATTGTACTTCTGCTGATTACTGTTTCAATGTAGTGAATGCATTACTACACACTAATCAATGGGTCACTATAAAACTATAACAGGAATGACAGAGTGTTTGGTGGAAGTGTAAGGATAGAGACTGGGGAATTCAAAATATAAAAGGTAAATTTGCAGGTGCATAGAACAGTACATGAATAGTAAATATGAGTTTGAAGCAGTCCATACTAAGGCCTACTTTGCTCCATAATTACTTGGGTATTGACTGCATGATTACAGTTCTGCAAAGAGAGTGCATGACTGAATTTATAAAAGCTTCAGTTTTACCACAGTACATATATAAGGAAATACTACTGAATGGCTCACTACAATATTGAAACAGTAGAGTGAGAGTGATTGTGAAAGTCTAATGATACAGACTGGACAATTGAATGTATAAAAAACAAATGTGTAGCTACATAGAAGAGTGCATGCATACTCTATACAGGTTTAAAGCAGTACATGGCCTTAGTCCTACTTTGCACCATGATTACTTGAGTACTGACTGGATAATTACAGTTCTGCAAGGAGAGTGTCTGTCTGAATTTAGAAGAGCTTTATTTTTAGCACAGTGCATACATAAGGGCATTCTGCTGAATACTTCACTACAATACTGAATCAGCAATCACAAAGAGTTTGCTGGAAGTGTAAGAATATAGACTGGATAATAAAAGCTATAAAATACAAGTTTCCCATTCATAGAAGTCTGGTTGCATAGTGTATAGTAGTTTGAAGCAGTCCATGCCCTAAAGCCCACTTTGCAGCATGACTAGTTTGGTACTGGCTGAATTATTACAATTCTGCAAGGAGAGTGTCTGGCAAAATGTACAGCAGCTTCACTTTTAGAATAGTCTATACATAAACACATACTACTGAATGGCTCACTACAATACTAAAATAGCAGTACCAAAATGTTTGGAGGAAGTGTAAATATACAGACTAGGCAATTTAAAGTTTAAAAGCCAAGTCTACAGGTGCATAGAAAAGGGCATTTATTATTTAATAACCTTCCCAAAGCCCCAAGCGCCAGCACACCTTTCCGAGGGTAGGATTACGATTTACAAATGCTAGCATTTTTTAAATTAAGAACCATAAAAATAACAAATATTAAACCTTTTTTTTTTCTTCTAATGATAACGATATTTTTTTATACGTCTTCTATTTAGATGCTTTTAATCATGAAAATTCAAAGAACACATTTTACCGAGTAACACTTTTTAAACTCTCCAACGTATGTAGATCATAATACCTTATATGTGTTACTATCAAAATCGAAACCTTTACAGCTTCACAGTTTGAAACTTTTCGAACATGTGCAGATGAAAAACAGTTAAAATGTGAGCACGTGTAAACTGCAAAACGTGCCATCTACATAGGCGGAGCCACATCTTCCTTCCTTAGACTACTAAGCAACAAAAAACTATATAAACCACACCTACTGTGCAATTAGTTTTGTTTTCCCCAGTTATTTCTGACTCACCAATCTCTGTTGCAGGTTCCGTTCTCTAGCATCGGATTCTCTTTTTGCGTCAACAAACATATTCCGGAGTTGTAACATGTTTCAAGATGGCATAGGCATAGTACTTAGTTATAAATTGTGACTATTTGTCAATATTTAAAAATGTATATCTAGAAAAAAAATGTTATTGCATGTCTTTTGCTTTTTCTCTGTAAAGTCAGCAGCTTGTTTTTAGAAACAGATAGATTACAAAAAACATTGCTCCTTTTCTGGCTCCTTTCAGCTTAAATATTGTGACTTTTTATATTATAATATTGACACTGTACTTCGCTTGAGAGGTGTTGGTGACCCGTTGACGCAAACCCTAAACATTTACAATCAACTTCACCATCTTCCATTTGTTATTGTGTTTTCCCCTAGAGATCACATACTGTTTATATGTATATTATAATATAAACAGTCTTGGTGATCTTAGTGGAGTTCACGATCCGTCGTCACAAAGAGTAACGATAAGTAAGCAACGTTACCGACTTGCGGCTTTCAGTCTATTTTCCCCTTGTGATCATATGCTGTGAGAATATATACGTATTATTATTCTCACCATCATGATCTCAGAGGAGTTTATGACCCGTCGCCACGAAGATCTAATTTTTTCACCTCCCGGAGAAAAGAAGTTCAGTAAATAATTACCGCTCGAAACTATTTCAATATGGATGTTCTATTAAATACATAAATGTATTTTCCTTTTCTTTTTACTGTAACAATGGTATCAATTGTTATATTATAATAGATTGTCCTATTGCTACAGAAGAGAAATGGGAGATTTTTCAGCGCCATCTGTAATATAATTATCAAATATTTATAAAAACTTGATCAGATGTTTTTATATATATTAAAATATAGCTATCATGCATACTTTGTTACTTTAAATATTTAATAAACCCTACATTTCTGAATTTTATTTTTAATTTCTATTCTTATTTGCGATTCCTATTCACCTTCTCCCTAAAGAACATATAGGACCTGTACTTTATATAATAAGAGTAACATATATATTCTTTGGTGAGTATGTGATTTATTAGCGGAACAGTCTGCAACTTGTAAACACTACGATAGCACGTTTCTGAATTGTACAGAATACAAATTTTTAAAATAATAATGCATGCATTTCTATGTAATATGAAACAATTTAGATTTTACTGTTTTACTTATTCTCTTGATCTGAGATAATGTAGTGCGGGAGTGTTTGCTGTAGCACTTCTATTCTACTTTATCTAAAAGTAACTGAGTAATGTGGAGCAACAGTTTTACAAACTGTAGCACAAAAATTAACTATATAGCCACGCTTAACTGATATTTTATGAAATTCCATTTTTAATTGTCAACCCTTTCATATATACTGCGACAGTTTCTGAAGAAAGTTTATTTGTATTTGCTTAATAAAAACTGTTTCAAACCTAGACTGAATTTTTTGCTGCGCAACCACACCTCCCCATCATGAAAGTAAACACCACATTATAAGTAAATAGTACTACTAAGAAGTATGTCACCTACAAACTTGATAAAAGAAAACAGCGCAAGACACTGTTATTTTTCAGCCATGATTTATACACCACATGGCAATTATATAAATGGCCCTTGAAACATATATAAAAAATTGTTTACCTCATAATTCCTCTCCACCACCTGATGGGTACTGTACACAGTTAATAGTTTTCCTAACCTGCCCTCTACTACTTTCTTTCCCCATACTCCTTTGCAAAATGCATCACAATATCACTGACAACAATGAACCGTTCCCACCCAATAAGGAGCAAACTTGTGTTCGGAACACTTTAGCCAATAAAATGTCCATCTTGTTCCAAAGACGAGCAAGGAAGGACTGCTAAGCCTTCTACTTTTAATACTTTACAGCCAATGAACATTAACCTTCGAAAGTCCGCCTTGGAGCACGTTACCCTAATACTACCCGAACAGGAAGGAATCCTTAATAAAACTTTCACACGAACTTCTTCTACGACTAACGGTTCCTATGAAAAGAATAAATATAAATCTCCAGCCCAGTAAGTATTTCAATTAGCAACATATTGTGATGAACTTCTAACCTCTGTACTCACGCAAGTGATCCATGAACTGTTACTATGGTAACAGGCAGAAAAGTAGTGGCTGTACAAAAAACCGTTATATTTACCTTGGATCCTCTACAAGACAGAAACGAAACCAAAATACCACATTTGCAACCCCTTTGCACAGCACAGTTTTTTTTTATAAAAACAGGCCCGGGGGTGGGTGGGGGGGGTCGTGTGTGTAAGGATTGCAGGCTGGTTCCACAGGAGCGTCAGGAATCCGAAGAGTAATCCGCAGCCTTCCCCTACGGTCTTCCGACTCTATCAAGCACTAGAGTACGAGAGACACGCCAGGGGAAAACAGGGAAACAAAACAAGGAAAGATGGGGGAAGACAATGATGATTGATGGTACTCTCCAGTAGTGAATGCGATGGTGTCTCTACGGAAGGAACCGGAACAAACAGGTAGGCTGTAATGACAAGAGGAAGTCAACAACTCTAGCTCTAATCCAGTAACTAGAATATACCAATGTACAAATACAACCATATCACATACCCCATGTTCTTATTATGTAGCAGAGGTAACATGTGAAGGTGAAGACAATGGCACAGCGTCTGGAGCTATAACAGGGATGACACAATAGGCTGTTGAGCACCTGCAGGTGAGATGGTGTTAGGTACAATAACGGCCAATATAACTCCCTTCTTACATCAACTATAATGGACCAGCCTTCGAAGACACTTTCACTACTGTGTGGCATATAATGAACTTTCCGCCCAACACTTCTGGAGATATCTTACACAGTGTATCACCATCTAGAAGAACCAAAGCAGAACATATAATCCATATACATGTATCTATTGTACTAATAAAAGACTGGTAGCGCATGTGCGCTCTTACCGCGATTCTTGGTAGTGTGGAATATGCACCCACCCTGATCCACGCAAGAGTGCCACCAAATATCAAGGAAATAGGATTCCAGTATTATCTCAGCGATAATGGCTGATGTTCTGGAAATAGGGGATAATAGGGACTAGGTGGAAACAGGATAGGGACAGGTAAATAGTGAGGGAGCAAAACTAACTAACTAGCTAAGAAAATAATAACCGGGGAATTTACTGACACCGGACAGCGGAGCTAAGCCCGGCCGCCGGGTGCAGTACACAAGTAGTTGAAAACCAATAGGGAAAACAATCCCCACCGGATGGCGGAGCAAAGCCCGGCCGCCGGGTGGAGAATGCAGCCTGCGGACAATTAGAGAAGAACCCTCTGAAATGAATCCCACCGGACGGCGGAGCAAAGCCCGGCCGCCGGGTGGAGAACACAACCAGTGGATGACAAGGAAGTACACTCCGGCGCTGTGTACAGGCTCTCTATCAACACCGGAGAATGCTGTGCCCGGCCGGATGGCGG
Source organism: Lissotriton helveticus (assembly GCF_964261635.1). Classification (NCBI taxonomy): domain Eukaryota; kingdom Metazoa; phylum Chordata; class Amphibia; order Caudata; family Salamandridae; genus Lissotriton; species Lissotriton helveticus. Next base: position 1,193,608,822 of record NC_136069.1, read on the forward strand.
AGCTAAGCCCGGCCGCCGGGCGAGGCACACGGAAAGGGGAAGAGGGGGATAGGCGTTCTCGAGGTACGCCGAAGGCAGCGGAACACTGCCGACCAATGTTGCGTAAGCGTCTCCCGAGATAGGAGAAGGCAGGGGACGCATACGCTCTACCAGCAACGGAACAGGAAAGCGAATCAGGAACTGCTAGGTCAGGCAACAGGGAATAGACGGAACCGGAAACAAGGGAAGCTTGACGCTAGAACGTGAAGCGTCGTTCCCTGTTTCCTGGTTCTTTAAATATCCCGTGTCTTAAAGGGACAGCGTAGGGGAGACCCGAGGCATGACAGTACACTCCCCCCACGATGCTCCCCACCTGGATTGGGCTTATCAGGGTGTCTGCGATGGAATTCTCTTAATAATCGGGGAGCATGTATATTGTCCGCAGGCTCCCACGTGCGTTCCTCAACACCATACCCTTTCCAATGTACCAGGTATTGCAACGTGCCTCTAACTCTCCGGGAATCCAAAATGGCCCCAACCTCATACTCCTCTGAATCCTGCAAAAGCACAGGAGCAGGCCTCACCGGAACCATAGTCCCCGGTTCAACCGGTTTGAGTAGCGACACATGGAAGACCGGATGGATCTTAAAGGAGGGAGGCAGGATGATCTTGATGGCGACAGGATTGATCACCCTCTCCACCTTGTAAGGTCCTATGTATTTGGGGCTAAACTTGCGTGGACCCCCCAAAGTGATGTACTTAGTGGAGAGCCAGACCTCATCTCCTGGTGTATAAATGGGTTCCAATCTCCTGTGTAGGTTTGCCCCTTCGGTGTATCGCACCTTTGCCATTTCTAGATTCTCTAGAGCTCTCCTCTGTACTTCGTGTAGGTGTTCAACTCTGTCAGAGGCAGCTGGGGTTGGACAATCGGTGGGGACACCGGAGGGCAACAACCTGGGGTGATAGCCATAGGAACAATAGAAAGGAGAGGTCTTGGTGGAGGAGTGTGAGCTTTGGTTGTAAGAGATTTCAGCTAACCAGACTAACTCATCCCATTCATCCAAGGTTTGTAACGTTTGATTCCGGATATACTGCTCGAAACACTGGTTAACCCTTTCAGTTTGCCCGTCAGACTGGGGATGGTGACTGGAAGACAGACGGACATCAATATGGAGAAGGGAACATAAACTTCTCCAGAATCGTGACACAAATTGCGCCCCTCTATCGGACACTAGAGCAGAAGGGAAACCATGTAGTCGGACTATGTGCTGCATGAAAATGGATGCCAACTCTACAGCGGTGGGCAAGCCCTTTAAGGGCACAAAATGAGCCATTTTAGTGAATAAGTCTACTACCACTAGCAGTGTATTGTTCTTCAGTTTTGTGAGTGGTAGTTCAACTATAAAATCAAGTGACACAGTATGCCATGGACCTGCAGGTGAAGGTAAAGGCATAAGAAGGCCCACTGGATTGAGACGTGACACCTTGGTTTGAGCACACACTATGTCTTCACGTAGTGTTCGATGTCTTTCAACATATTAGGCCACCAGAAACGGTCACGCACAGCCTCTATTGTTCTCTTGACGCCGGGATGGCCTGCTACTGGATGGGAATGATACCACCTTAGGACCTGTTCCTGTAGTTCTCTTGATGGCAGCACCACTCCCCCTTGTACCTGTACCAGTCCTCTTCGCAGCGACATTTCCTGTGGCCCTACCACCTGCATCATGTCTGCTGCAACTTGACTAGTTCTGACCAGGGTTAGGAATTCATCCTCGTTCTGTACAAGTCCTATGATGTTAGCTCTGGGGATGATGTTGACTTGCTCTATGGGGTCTGAAGGGATATCAAAACCCAACCGGGACAAGGCATCCGCCTTACCGTTTTTTCTCCCTGGTCTGTATTGAACGGTGAAGTCAAACTCGCTAAAATATTGGGACCAGCGCAACTGTCTCATGGATAGGGCCTTAGCTGATTTGAGGTACTGGAGGTTTCTGTGATCTGTATATACAACAGCAGGATATCTAGCCCCCAATAGATACTGCCTCCGCTCCTCAAACGCCTTCTTAATGGCTAATAGTTCCTTATCTCCTACAGCATAATTGTACTCAGCAGGAGTGAACTTATGCGAGAAGAAAGCGACCGGATGGCACTCTCCAGTCACCGCATCCGCCTGGGACAGCACACCACCCACGGCCACTTGGGAGGCATCCACTTCCACCACAAAGGGCAATGCAGGGTCCGGATAACGCAGGACAGGAGCACTAGTGAACGCCTTCTTCAGAAGTCGGAAGGAACGATCTGCTTCACCAGACCACACAAAGGGGACGCCTTTACGCAATAGCGAAGTGACCGGCGATATCAAGGTGGAGAAATCACGGATAAACCGTCGATAAAAGTTCGCTAGGCCTAGAAAGCTTTGAATTTCCTTCACCGAACGAGGAGCTGGCCAAGCCAACACAGCCTCTACCTTGGATGTATCCATACTAAGACCCCTAGGGGATACGACATATCCCAGAAATGGTACTTCCTTGGTGTGAAAGGTACACTTGTCCAGCTTGCAATACAAACGGTTATCATACAAACGTTCCAATACATTACGGACATGATGTTTGTGTTCAGTCAGGGTATTGGAAAAAATCAATAAATCATCTATGTAAGCAATCACATAGATCTCAAGCATGTCCTTCAATACCTCGTTAATAAAAAATTGAAACGCCGCAGGGGCATTGCATAGCCCGAAGGGCATCACGAGATATTCAAAAAGTCCATACTTGGTGCAAAAGGCAGTTTTCCATTCGTCACCCTCCTTGACACGCACAAGATGGTAAGCCCCACGCAAGTCCAGCTTAGTGAAAAACTGGGCATTGCGTATTCTGTCAAGGAGGGAGGCGATGAGAGGCAGGGGGTAACGATTCTTGATGGTAACATCGTTCAACTTTCGATAATCAATGCAGCATCGCAAACCCCCTTCTCGTTTTGGTATGAAAAATAAAGAAGAAGAAGCCGGGGACCGAGATTGTCTAATAAACCCTTTCTGAAGCATGGAATCCAGATAGTCCCTTAAATAAACGTTCTCCTTTTCGGTAAGGGCATAGACTCTACTGCAAGGGATTCTAGCTCCTGCCTCCAACTCTATACGGCAGTCATACACTCTGTGTGGGGGAAGAACCTCAGCTTCCTTGGCATCAAAGACTGCCTGTAGATCTTGGTAGCAGGGTGGTAAGGACGTATTAGACTCTTGGCTGTCACGGTTCATGCTTAAGCCTTCCACAGCTGCTCCCACTATGGAAGATGACACGACAGAAGGAAAGGTAACCGTAGACGTTTCCCAATTGATAACCGGATTTTGAGATCTCAACCATGGGATACCCAGTAATACAGGAAATTGTGGTGAACTTATTATATCAAACACCACTTCCTCCTGATGGTCTGAATCTATAGTCATGCGAAGAGGACTGGTACATTGAGTTACGGGGCCAGAAATAAGAGGACTGCCGTCGATAGTTGTAACAGTACTGGGAGTCTCCTTTGTAGTACAGGCTATCAGGTTTTCTCTAGCCCACTCTTGGTCCATATAATTTCCAGATGCCCCAGAATCAACCATAACTAATACATGTAAACCCAGCGCCCCCTGAGTCATATGTACTGAAACATATAAATGGTTCGTGGGAGCGGTGTTAACACCAGAAGAAGAGACTGTAAGACCAGATCTACCTGGGTTCCTTGTCTCACAAGAACCCAGGCTTGCTAGTTTCCCTGTAATTTGGTTTGTGTGGACTTAGGTTTCACAGGGCACTCCCGCAAAAAATGACCTGCTTTACCACAATAAAGACATAGTCTAAGTGCTCTTCTCCTCTGTCTCTCTTCTGCAGTCAAAGGACCTCTAACAACACCTATCTGCATAGGTTCACTGTCATCACTAGATTTCTCAGGAGTGGTCTTCTTCTCCTTCGTGCCTGTGTAACGGTAATCGTGTTTCCCTCTCTCTTTCCTTCGTTCTTGGCAGCGATGATCTATCTTAACAACTAAATCGATTAATGCAGGACAGGAAGAGGGAAGGTCGACTATTTGAGAGAGAGCGTCTTTCAATTCTTCACGTAAACCCCTATAAAACATAGTACTCTGTTTGGATTCAGGCCAGTCAGATTCAACCACCAAGCTGCGAAATTTGGTTATGTATGCTACCAGATCTTGGGTACCCTGTTTAAGGTCTAGCAGCTCAGTATCAGCTGAATGAGTATACGTATGCCTATCGAACAATTTGCGAAACTCTCGCCTGAAGGCCGAGTAGCTGTGTAATAAAGGATCATCCCGGTCTACCAACGGAATTGCCCAGTCGGCCGCTGACCCACTAAGATACGAGATTACAAATGCTACCTTAGCCTGATCCGAAGGAAAACAGGCTGCTTTACAAGAAAAGTGTAATTGACACTGGCTTAGGAAAGCTGCGCATCGCGCTGTATCCCCTGCAAATCTCTCAGGGGGTGCCAGCGGAATGATAGGGGGAGTAGTTACTTGTACCACTGATGTACCCCCACCTGAAGCCCCCGAGGGCTGCTGTCTCTGGAAGGTATCCATCCTAGCCATTAGAGTTTGCGTTTCTACCTGGAGATTACCTAACATTCCAGCTAGGTCTGCCAGGGTCACTGCTTCGAGATCCATGACGCTCGGGCAGAACGTACCACTTGGGCTTCACGTTCTGTAAGGATTGCAGGCTGGTTCCACAGGAGCGTCAGGAATCCGAAGAGTAATCCGCAGCCTTCCCCTACGGTCTTCCGACTCTATCAAGCACTAGAGTACGAGAGACACGCCAGGGGAAAACAGGGAAACAAAACAAGGAAAGATGGGGGAAGACAATGATGATTGATGGTACTCTCCAGTAGTGAATGCGATGGTGTCTCTACGGAAGGAACCGGAACAAACAGGTAGGCTGTAATGACAAGAGGAAGTCAACAACTCTAGCTCTAATCCAGTAACTAGAATATACCAATGTACAAATACAACCATATCACATACCCCATGTTCTTATTATGTAGCAGAGGTAACATGTGAAGGTGAAGACAATGGCACAGCGTCTGGAGCTATAACAGGGATGACACAATAGGCTGTTGAGCACCTGCAGGTGAGATGGTGTTAGGTACAATAACGGCCAATATAACTCCCTTCTTACATCAACTATAATGGACCAGCCTTCGAAGACACTTTCACTACTGTGTGGCATATAATGAACTTTCCGCCCAACACTTCTGGAGATATCTTACACAGTGTATCACCATCTAGAAGAACCAAAGCAGAACATATAATCCATATACATGTATCTATTGTACTAATAAAAGACTGGTAGCGCATGTGCGCTCTTACCGCGATTCTTGGTAGTGTGGAATATGCACCCACCCTGATCCACGCAAGAGTGCCACCAAATATCAAGGAAATAGGATTCCAGTATTATCTCAGCGATAATGGCTGATGTTCTGGAAATAGGGGATAATAGGGACTAGGTGGAAACAGGATAGGGACAGGTAAATAGTGAGGGAGCAAAACTAACTAACTAGCTAAGAAAATAATAACCGGGGAATTTACTGACACCGGACAGCGGAGCTAAGCCTGGCCGCCGGGTGCAGTACACAAGTAGTTGAAAACCAATAGGGAAAACAATCCCCACCGGATGGCGGAGCAAAGCCCGGCCGCCGGGTGGAGAATGCAGCCTGCGGACAATTAGAGAAGAACCCTCTGAAATGAATCCCACCGGACGGCGGAGCAAAGCCCGGCCGCCGGGTGGAGAACACAACCAGTGGATGACAAGGAAGTACACTCCGGCGCTGTGTACAGGCTCTCTATCAACACCGGAGAATGCTGTGCCCGGCCGGATGGCGGAGCTAAGCCCGGCCGCCGGGCGAGGCACACGGAAAGGGGAAGAGGGGGATAGGCGTTCTCGAGGTACGCCGAAGGCAGCGGAACACTGCCGACCAATGTTGCGTAAGCGTCTCCCGAGATAGGAGAAGGCAGGGGACGCATACGCTCTACCAGCAACGGAACAGGAAAGCGAATCAGGAACTGCTAGGTCAGGCAACAGGGAATAGACGGAACCGGAAACAAGGGAAGCTTGACGCTAGAACGTGAAGCGTCGTTCCCTGTTTCCTGGTTCTTTAAATATCCCGTGTCTTAAAGGGACAGCGTAGGGGAGACCCGAGGCATGACAGTGTGGAGGAGAAAGAGGTCCCCGGAACTCCGGGGGGCCATGAGCCCCCCGCATACATATAGTTAAAAATCCGGGAGGTAGCCATCCCCGCGCAGGGGAGACCCTCTAGGCCCCCATTATGAAAAACAAATTGCCCCAGAGATTTGACCCCCCCGGAGGCTAATTAACAATAAAACGGGCTTCGCGTTTTTTCTTTTTCACCCAAAACGAGTACCCTGGGTTTTAAAAAAATATATATATATATCCCGCATGACGTCATATACGGCACCCCGCACACGTACACCACGTAAGATTCTAATTGTTGAAAAACATATATTTATGTATTTAATGTACATATTAAGAGAAGACATTATCTGAGATAATCATAAAAATAGTTTTTTAAAACTTTTAAAAAGCGAATATTACTTTTAAAACCAATTACGGAAATATCGCACGTACGTCGTAAGAGTAAAGATAGTTTGAAGACTTATACATTTTATAAAACAATATAGCACTGCACACTAAAGAAGAAAAGTCAGCACAATTATTGACTCCTCTCCCAACATTTAAAAGCCCCTGGGGGTGGTGGTAAATTAATCAAGACTGAATACGTTAGTACAGCCTACTGTGCTTACGCTACCAGGAAAACACGACAACAGTACAAAGCCCAGATTTCCATTGTAGTGATTTCTTAGTTGCAGTTCTAGTTGTCAGATCGACACATACTCTCTCATGGCTGGTATACACCCACACCACACCTACCCAGCACATCCGTGACTACACACGTGACCCTATGTATAAAAAAGACGGGGCGCACGTGTTCTACGCCATTTTAGGGTTGTTCCCAAAGTACCGAACAAGGGGCCCACTACTACATGCGTTGCCTCTATGCTCACTGAGTTAGTGGTGCCCAAAGCACTGAGCGGGAGAACAACCTGAAATGATAATGATGGGAGCACGAGTATGTCGTTAGCCATATACATTTACCACCCATGATAAAGCCATAAGCATAATAATGGCTTTCTGGTGATGGACACGCGTCGTAATGGCTGTGGCTTACGTGCTTCAAATTACTTTTTACGTATACGTGTGACCAAGTCTGATAACATCGGAGGCCAAAGACAAACACAGGACATCTCATCAATCACAGACAAGATAGGCGGAGGGTAAAATGAAAGTAACAGGGGTATAAAAAAAAACGGAGGAAACTACTAAAATAGCGGAGGACGGAGTATGTAATCAACGTTTGGCGCCTCCGCAATATGATTATTAATATATTACAAAAGTATAGCAGAGATTGACACACAAGGCCCGGGAAAAGTGATCGGCAAATTTAATACCTGAAATGAGGACAGCATTGCTTGGCGAACTTAAAGAAAAAGAAAGAAACATGGTCTTGGAAACAAGGCTGCTCATGCATAGAGAGTAAAACTGGTGCACAAAAAAAACGGAAAGTTCCACATACTATCATAGAAATATAGGGGCATATTATCAAGGACCGGTGTTAAAATTATCGCTGTTTTATCGGCAGGAAACTCCAGATAAAACGGCGATAATGGGCTTGATAATACGCCCTTGTTAATTCCCACAGAAGCTCATGTTAACATCAGAACATGGGCTTGTATGGGAATTAACAAGGGTGTATTATCAAGCCCATTATCGCCATTTTATCTGCAGTTTTCTGCCGATAAAACAGCGATAATTTTAATACCGATCCTTGATAATATGGCCCATAGCTCTTTTTTTCACCAGTAAAGTTAGTTCTCAAAAAGAACTGTGGGGCATATTATCAAGCCTGGGTGATAAAATTATCGCCGAAAAAGTGGCGAAAATGGGCTTCATAATATGCATTATGGAATTCCAATCAAAGCTCATGTTAGATGTCCTTCACATCTAACATGAGCTTCGATTGGAATTCCATAGAGCATATTATCAAGCCCATTATCGCCACTTTATCTGCAGTTTCCTGTCGATAAAGCGGCGATAAGTTTACAGCCCAGGTTTGATAATATGGCCCTGTTTTTTTAGCCCCAATGCCCCCACGATCCTACCCGCGTCCTTCGAGAGCCGGCATTGCTTTGTCAGAGAGAGCAGCTATCGAAAACCAATCTGCTTTCCTAGTTGAAAGATAGAGCAGATTAACTTGCTCTCTCTTTCAAATAGGAAAGCGTTTTCCTTTGGTAAAGTGGGAACAGCAACGCTCCTGCCCTACCACAGCAAACAGCAGTGTCTAGGGGGTAGGCACCCCGAGACACTGCAGGAGCCGGCCCTGGGAAGTGGTGGTCCCCATGGCCATCAAGGGCTCCAGGAGGGGGGCCGTGTGACCCCCTCCCAACATTAAAAAGCCCCGGGGGGTGCAGGTCCCCGGGACTGAAAGGTCATTTTACATATTACTGCCCCAGGAAGGTAGCGGTCCCTTACAAGCCCCCCTTTATGGATAAAAATTGCCCCCGAGATTTGGCCCCCCAGGAGGCTAATTAAGAATAAGATGTATTTCTAGTTTTTTTTACCTATACGCGTGCCCCGTGATTTATTTTTATGTTTTTTAATTGGGAGCCTAAAGATCCATGTGGGACCCCCTGAGCAGGCCTAGAAGGTCAGGATCTTTCTACACTGCCCCCTTTCCTTTTTTTTCAACTTTGTTGTACTGTATTCTTGTGTCTCGGTTCTACCGAGGCACAAGATGGCTGCCAACACTTCCTGATTTGGAGTGTTGACAGACATCAGCAAGCAGCTCGTGCTCATAATTGTACGGATTTCGGTACGCGTGCTGTACTTCGTCTCTAGATATCGCTATGATTTTACTTTTGAATTTCTCAGGAACTAATGAACGGATTTACACCATTTAACAAAAAGCACAATCTGCGAACCGAACTCTACCTTGCTGCCAAATTTGGTGTATTTCCGTTCAGCTGTTCGGTCTATAACCCTATAACCCTGGCTAAAGGTCCCTATGGAATATTGCATGGGGAAAGCACGTTTTGGGACCCCCCTTTTTTTCTCGGCCCCCACTTCACGAATCACCCCCAAACTTTCAGGAACCGAGCAGGCAATTTTCTTGGAGAAATTCGCGAAGATACGTTCACCAGCACCAAAGTTATTCCAAATAGAATGTTGTGGATTTCCTATGGAAAGTAGGTCCTAACTATAACTACCTACTGGCGACCGCCATTAGTTAATATATATATATATATATATATATATACATATTTATATATATATATATATATATATATATATATATATATATATCCAACACAATCTTTCTCTTGAACAGAAAAATACATTGAGCCATGATTTAGTGGAGTTTCCAGTGCTTTATTAAACAAACAAAGTTAATCAGTTGCTTGGAATTGTTCTCTGTCCCAACACGGTTCAACTCCTTTCTTGAGTCTTGTTCATGGGAAAATAATCACATCACTTGCTTTTCTGAAAGGACCATGTTTTATAGCCCCCCTGATTACATAATTCAGGCTCCGTGAATTATGTAACCAGCATACAACGGTTCAGCCAATAGTACACCATGCATACACATGGAGTACTCTCCCTGATGGGCTACTTCGCTGAAACACTGTAATAATGATATAATGGCTTATGATCCCGGCAACACTGAACTGGTAATCTAGACATTAAAAGCTATTTTTTGTGATAGAGTGGAATTCAATCGACATACCAGCCCTGAAGAAGCCGAGGTATCACATGCCTACAAAAAACGTGTTGGCTAAACCGTGCAATTGGCTGACCCGTTGCATGCTGGTTGTACAATGCTACTATTGATTGAATTTTTCACTGGCTGTATAAAACTCAACTAGCCTTGTTTGTGAAGATTTATGGACTACACCTCTTTTGACCCGAAAAGATGAACTGGATTAAAGTGGACTTTACATCATTTACTGCTGGAATCAACATTGACTATGTATTAAAACCAGAGTGCTGAGATTAGTTTGTTGATACAGTTTGTCTCTGTTTTCTGAGGGAAATATTTAGGTTGTTTTGGTCGCCAACCCTTTTTCTTTTGAGCACCCTTTACGGTAATTGTGTTTTTCTACTTTCTACTCTCCTCATACAGGTGTAGAGCGCCTAATATTGCTTTTTTGACCTGGTTACCAAAGTGTTTGTACGTTTTTTAAAGACTGCCTGTATACCCATTGAATCCAGTAGCCTTATTAACTTTAAGCGTCTTGATAGCTTGTTTGACCTTGTGGTATGTAATAAGGTTTGAGAGCTTTGCAGCTCTGTAAATCTTGGGTGTTGCCCTTTTGTCGATATTCAGTTTGAGCTTCTGTACTGGGTTACAACTTCTTGTATATTGGACATGATAAGAGCAGAAAGCCACCGACGTGTCTCCCTCCTTTGTGAGCTTGGTACCATCATCTAAGATATATTTAACACAGTGGCATTCTTGTTGTAAGCACAGTAGACAGGCCGAGTGGGGACCTATCTTGTTGCGATGTAAGTAATATGTGTTTCAGTTTCAGAAGGGTAAATTCAGCAATATTAGTGTCTATAGTGCATTTCTGGCCTTGGAGCAGTATAAGTTGCTGAGAGAATGTGGGGGCTAGTTTGTAGTATCTTTCTAGATCTTTAATCTCCCTCTACAGAGCCTCCTGTTGTTGCTGTTTGAGTCTTCTAAGATAGGATAATTTACTTATGCAAATCCCTCCCAGTACGGTCTTAAAGATGTCCCATAGCTGTGCCACCAACAAGTCTGGGGTTTCTTTATGTTGGATATAGGCCTTTATGGACTCTGTCAGCTCGGTATGGACGACTGAGTCACTAATTAGGCCAAGATTCAATATCCATATGGGGAATATCTGAGAGAGGCTTCCCAGTTCCAGCATCACTGTCACCATGGAATGATCAAATATGAAGATCTTGACAATCTCAGAGGCCCCTTATTAGAGCAGCTAGAGGGGAGCTAACAAATGTATAGTCTATTCTTGAGTGAAAAGCGCACATCTTATGTACATGGGAGAAGAAATTATGTCCATGAGGCGTTGTTCCCACCAAATATCATGGAGCCCTAATTCTCACAGCTTTCCTTTCAGTGTGGAGGAGAATCCCCAAGAGTGTAGCATTCACTCTCCTGTCCTATTTCTCTGGGTTTTCAGACTAAGCGCCTAATTGCATGTTTGGCGGTCTTGGGACTGCCGTCGCAGTGGCATTGGATTCACTGCTGCACCATTGGCAGTCAGACTGCCGTTTTACGATGTTGGCGGTCCCATAGATGAAAGACCACATGTGAACTGCAGCCACTACCAGGATTTCTTTCCCGCATCAACAGTGGTCACAGGCTACAACGGCATATGCCTAGAGTGCAGCCCCTGTTCCTGCTGTCCAGATTACGATGTGCATTACTGCCAAGCCACCTGTGGCGGGAAGACTGCCCCAATCGCCCTGGCAGAAAAGCAAATTATACGGGCAAAACCTACCTTTTTTTCAGTTTCAACTAAATAATAAAAATATATATTATGTACAACCATACTTACAAAACAATGTGCAAGACTTACATTAAAAAATGTTATTCTACCTTATATATTCTGTCCCACAATATTTATGACATTACGATATTTGTGTCCCATTATATTCTTGAAACAATATTTTGGTGGGATGCCCTTTTTAATCCTGCCTTTTTGAAAAAAAACGGTATTCATGCTGCATCTTGTGTGTTTTGCTTTATACAGATCAACAACAGAAGGTCCCTTTAATGGGTTAATCTATACTTTAACTTTGTTATCACTAAGATAATTTCTAAAGTAATTTCACATATCACCAATATATTAAAGTCTGAGCCCTCTGATTTGCAGAACTTAACTTATCCAGATTTTAGTAAATGATTATTGCAAGTTGACAGAGAGACAAATTCATGGGTGATTCAAGATTGATTCATGTAACAACAGAAGTGTATAGTTTAAAAAGATTGGAAGAAATACACATTTGAAATCTAGTATGTGTTTAAAGGAACGTAATAGTAATATGAGTCTTCAATGCGTGTTTTACATATGAAAACAGAGGTTCAATAGTTTGAGGCAAATTGGGTTAGCCTGAATGAAACACTTGACGCAAATGATTCTATTATACTTTAAAATCTTATTATTTGGGGTTCTAAGAATGTCTCTTTTCAGATACAATCATACTTGCCAGCAGAAACATGAGCTGCTTTTCCTCTAGCACAGTATCTTATCTACACATATATGAAATATAACATATTTCTCCAATTTCTTGCACAACACCAAATACAAGATGATGACAGAACACACACAATAAAATACAAACTTACATCTCTTTTTCAAAAGTAGGGATACATTGTTCTGGAAAATGTTGAGAAAATGCCTTGAAACCTTTTTTTTTTTTTTTTTTTTATTGAACAAGCAAATAGGAAAAAACATTGGTACATTAATTAATTCATAATTAGATAAAAAATTTCCAGACAATATACAAGAGGCAACACTAGACAAAAGAATACCACCAAAAATGTACACAAGCTGCAAAAGCGTACGAATAAGCGCTTTGCCTTTCTTAAAGTGCTAGTACAAAGCCGTGCTCAGTTAAGAAATATAAAAACTACTGGTAACAATAATCATCAAGATTACAATACTGTTTATAAAGTGCTAGTGCTATGAGGTTTGAGAGCCGCTGATTAAAACAGCGAAGTTTTATTGCAATTTATTATTATTTTTTTTTTTTTAAAGTGCTAGTGCAGTACCGTGCAAAGTTGGCATATATAAAGTGACTAGTGCAGCAAAGTGCAGAATCCGCCGATATGTAACAGCGAAGATATTGTTGCATTTCTTTAAAGTGCAAATGCAAAATCGCGCCAAATATATACAATAAGGTGCACAAATAGCTGATATAATTATAACTGAGCAAATATATACCTGCAATTCTTTAAAATGCAAAAGCAATACCATCTAAGAATTAACTTAAATAAAACAATCAACTTCCTTTTATCAATTCAAGCGTCTCAAAATATTTCCAATTCCTTTCAAATCTTGCAGTCGCACCCACTCTACCTGCATAAGCTCTCTCAAAATTACATGTCCTTCTCATTTTATTAATCCATTTTAAATGACATGGGGTTACCATAGATTTCCAATTTTGTAGGATCAAAGACCGTGCTACAACCGTGGAAATAAAGATAAACACTTCTTCTGATTTGTTGAACCTATTTCTTTCTTTGCAGATACCAAAAAGGGCCACCTCTGCCTCTGGTAGTAGAGTTTTCCCAATTGCCATCTCCAAGTCTGCAAAAATACCCTTCCAGAAGGATTCTAGCTTTGGGCAAGAGAAGAAGATATGATACCAGCCACCCTGTCCCCTCGTTTTACATCTGAAACATTTGTTCTCGCATTCAGGGAACATTCTCTGCAAGGCTTCAGGGGTATAATATAACAGCCAGCGAGAAAAGAAGGACATTCGTTTATAATTAGCTGCTCGGAGTGCCTTATTCCCCAAATGGCATATAACTTCCCAGTCTTTATCTGATATAACACACTGTGACATGAGGCTTATTTTTTCTAAGTGACTAGCAATTATAGGAGATGGTCCAGAAGGGAATAACTTTTTATACCAAAATCCAATACCCGTATGTTTCTCCCCTTATAGAGCTGTTAACAAAACATTGGGTGTTGTGTCTAACCCTCCTATTTCTTTTCTTATAAAATTATTCAATTGTAAATATTCAAAAAGCCTAAGCCGTCTCGGATGTGCTCTATCTGATAACGTTTGCCAGCCAATTACCGTATTTTGGATAAGTAGGTGCCTTATTTCACGAAATCCAGCAGATTCCCATTCTAACAGGTGACTCAAAGATATCTTAAGACCCATCTTAGCACATTCTGCCAGTTTCAAATAAATAGATCCATCTGAGCCGTATTTTTTAAACAAAAGCCGTAATCTTGATGAATACGCCACCAGTGTCTTATATCTTGCTTTCTTAGGAAGCTTTGCAGTTTTTAAAAAGAAGAAAATTTGAGAGCCTGATTCCTCAAGCATTTTATCCCAAAAAAAATTGTCTCTTGTCTGTCTAGTCCTTAATAATCCTGCCACTAAGTCAAAAAAAGCTGCTTCATAATATGTTTTAAAATGGGGAAGAGCGAGCCCACCTTGGTCTACAGAAAGTTGTATCACCGAGAGCTTAGCTCTGGAGGCCTTTTTATTCCAAATAAATCTTCTCATCATGGATTCAAGTTCATTAAAAAAGGCCAAATTGATTTTAATTGGAATATTACTAAACAGGAATAAAAGCAAAGGCAATACGTTCATCTTTATCAAAGACACTCTGCCAACCAAAGACGAGGGCAGCAGGTCCCATTGTTCAAGCAAGCTCTTGATTTTGTTCTTCATTTTATAATAATTCAATCGAAAGAGTTCTTGATACTCCCTGGTCACATAAATCCCTAGGTATCTTATTGGATCCTGTTTTTCTGCTTGAGACTGAAGTTCTACTGGAAGAAAATTTAGATTTGAATTTAAAACAAGAACTTCCGTTTTCTTCTCATTGATCTTATAGCCCCCAATCTTTTCATATTCTTTAAGATCTTTCAGAAGATGTAAAATATTTTCTTTATCGGGAGCCATATATAAAATAATATCGTCCGCGAACAATTTTAATTTTGACATTCCAGCGATTGGGGGAAATATTGCTACGTTATTCCTTATTTTTATTACTAGAGGTTCGATAAAAAAGGTAAAAAGCAGGGTAGATAAGGGGCAACCCTGTCTAGTGCCGCGATTTATTTTTATCTTCCCTGCTTGCCTAGCATTGATTATCACCTGGGCTGATGCCCCTTCGTAAATCTTCTGAAGCATGTTAATAATTGGGGCAGGGAACCCAAAATAACCAAGGGAAGTAAATAACACTGACCAGTTGACTAGATCAAATGCCTTTTCTGCATCAATCATTAAGATGCATGCAGAGATTGAATTAGTATCAAAATAATCTAGCGCCTGTATCAAATATTCTGTGTTAGCTGCCATATATCGGCCGGCTATGAACCCCGTCTGGTCTTGATGTATCACCTCCTGGGCTGCGAATACAAATCTTTGAGCCCAGATTTTCATAAAGACCTTATAGTCCGAATTCAATAGACTAATTGGTCTAAAGGAATTCACATCCTCCGGATTCTTATCTTTTTTAACAAAACTAATAATTGTGGACTCTTTGAACTCAGAAGGAACCTTACCGCCTATTCTAATATAGTTAAATAAATTTTTTAAGGGTTCTTCTAATTCCTTCAAGAGCACCTTGTAGAATTTGATCGGGAACCCATCCATACCTGAAGCTTTCGCTCCTGCTGTTTCTTTTATACCATTTTGAATTTCCAGGGAACTTATTTTGCCGCTTATCTGAATACGCCTAGAGTCAGAGATTTTGGGTATATCCAGATTATCAAAATATTCCCTGATCAGTATTTCTTCAACTTGGATATCTGAAAAGTAAATTCTCTCGTAATGATCAAGGAATATTTTCGCGATCCCCTCGCTCCGAGTAACTGTACCACCGAGGGGATCCTGAATTTTCAAAATAATAGAAGACTCTTGTTTTTTTCGAATTGAGTTAGCCAGAAGCTTCCCCATCAGTTGGCTATCTTCGTACAGCTTTTGCTGAAAGGCCTTTGAGCTGTTTATCTCTTCCAGTGTAAAGAAGTCCCTGAGCGATGCTTTAGCTTGTTCCCATTTGTTAGGCATATGATGCAGTTTTAATACATACTCTTTCTCAGCAGTATACTGAAGGGCGGATATTTTTCCTTTTCGGACTTTTGCCTTGTTGCTGGAAAAAGCTATAATCTGCCCCCGGGCAGCAGCTTTAAATGCACCCCATACCGCAAAAGGCTCTGCTGAATCCTTATTTACTACAAAAAAATCTTTAATCCACTCTTTGAAACCCTCTACCCATATTGTATTCTGAAAAAGGGTGCGATCCAGCTGCCACCTAGGACGTTCCCCCTCTATACCTTTCAGAATCAATTCAATTCCAACTCTCCCATGGTCTGAAAAAGGATTACAACCTATCAATGCGCTGGAGATTTGAAGAGATCTGGAAGATAAAAAAAAATCTATTCTGGAGGCTGTATGAAATCTATTAGAATAACATGTATAGGACTCAGTATTGGGATTCAGGGAGCGCCAGGAGTCACGCAGTTGGTATTCTGACATAAAGGCCTCCATCACCCCTTTCGTCTTTGGTTTTAGTTGTTTCTTGTTCTTATTAGAGGTATCCCTCTTTAAATCCTGAATGTAATTAAAATCACCACCTATAATAATTTGTCCCAGGGTACCCCTCAATATTTCACTAATTTCAGTCAGGGCCGAGGTGTCATCAGAAATTGGGCCATAGTAATTTACGAAGTTGAAGGTCTTTCCCAGCAATTTTACTACAACCCAAAGCCATCTACCTTTAGAGTCTCTTTGCAACTGCACAATTTCCCAAGGTAGATTTCTTGAGAAATAGATAGCGACACCCCTCTGTGCAACCCCAGCTGAGGAAAAAAACCCGTGGGAGAAATATCTTGGCAGGAACAACTTTGGAAAATTTGTTTTTAGGTGTGTCTCCTGGAGGAAGACCACCTGTGGCTTAAGGGCTGTAGCCCATTTCAGGAGGGCACCGTACTTCTGTTTGTTGAGCAGCCCATTTGCATTAATGGACAGGATATTGCATGGATCAAATCTCATCTATGAAATTAAAAAATCTTAAACATATACTGTACCAACTAGTTTTAAAAATATCAAACCTACTGTGCTTGTGTTTTATACTGCATTTACCCCCCCGCCCTGAACCCCCCCAGGAATGTGGGAAACCCCTCCCCGTCCACGCAGCCCACATCCCTTCCTCCATTTGCTTCTTCGGGTGTCTTCTTGTTACACCCTGATGTGACCCATTAACCCGGGCACCCGCCGTAGATTATTCCCTTTTTTTTTTTGCTAGCACAAAACTCAATTTTCTTATATTTAGTCACTTCTAAGCTTTTAAGCCTAGGCCTTTGTGGATATCTCATTGAGAAGAGACTGAGCCTCCTCTATATCGGTAAACAGAAAGAATTTTCCCTTTACAAGCACCTTCAGCTTTGATTGCTGCGCAATCGAAGCCTGGGCACCATTGGCTTTGAACAGCTGCAGCAATTTTACAAATTCTTTCCTTCTTTTGGCTGCAGCCGCTGTCATGTCCGAAAAAATCCTGCATTTAGTAGTTTCAGAAATAGCGAACTGGCGTTGTTGATAGGCTTTCGAAAGAATCCGCTCCTTAATCCTAAAATCCGCGAAATTCAATAGGATAGTTCTTGGAAATGGGGAGTTCGCGAAACGCTGAGCCGGTACTCTGTGGGCCCTTGTTATCGTTAAGTCCCCCTCAAAGTCTGGTAGAACTACTTTCTGGATAAAGGAGTTGACCCATTGTACTGTGTCGGAGCCTTCTGTTCCTTCCGGAACCCCCACAATCCTCAGGTTAGATCTACGAGAATGGTTCTCCAACTCCTCGAGTTTATTTTCCATAGAGATCCTCTTCTTTATAGCCTCTTTGGTTGCTCCTGAGACCATATTCATTTGGTCTTCCAAGCTTGTTATCCTTGACGCAGCTTCCTGAACCCTTACAGGGTGTGCCAAAGTTATTTCCTCCAACTTGTCTATTCTGGCGTGGATGGCAGCTAGCTCTGTTCGCTGGTTATTTTTAATTTCGCGGATCTCGTCCAGGATTAAATTGAGCATCTCACGAATGTCTAGCTGGAATTTCGCTTCAGATCTCCCTTCAGAGTCCTGTGTACTTAAGTCGAGCCCTGTTGCTCCTTCATTCCCGGGAGTTATAACTTGCACAATTTCCCCATCGCTTGTTTCTTCATTTGCTATTGTAAACTGGGTTTGAGGTGCAGATACTGTCTTGTCGGGGCCTTTAGAAAAGGAACTAGGAGCTGATGTGCCCACAGTGTTAGAAACCAAAGAAGGCTGTAAGGAAAGGGAGAGGATCGATTTTGGAGTTGTTTTTTTCGCGAAGAGTGGAAAGTCTCTCACTTCCTTCCCTCCAGTACCACTCTTTCCTTTTTCTTCTTCTGACTGAGCTGCTGGCAAGGCCGAAATAGGGAGAGGATTAGAAGTTTGAGGATGAACTTCCACCTGTAATAGAGGAGATGGATCTACGGTATTAACATTAATATCGTCCATGATGCCCTCCTCTGTCACTTTTCGCTGTTCTTCATGCTGCTGGGGGGTAGAGGAGAGGGGCTGTTCACCATCTGAAGACTCGGGTGTTGTATCTTCGGCTGCAGGGCTTTGCTCTCTGTTGCCATCTTTATTTTTATCTTTGGCAGCCTTTCGTGCCGCCTTTCTGGCCAGAGCGAGACGTGTTTTAGCCTTCTGTCGGGCAGCCGCTTCCACTTTACTAAGTTTGACCGCATCGTCCCCCTCCTTTTGTGGTTTGCCCATTTTTAGAGGCGCACCCCCTCCCTTTTTTGAAAACTTTAGCTGTAAAAATCCGTTACAGGTTTTGTATGACCACCAAGAATTTTTCTATTTACTTCTCGCCGATCCTTGCAGGGTCCAGATGCTGAGAGATCCCACAGTTCCTTTACTAATGCAGCAAAATCGCCTATCATCTGGCAGCAAGCCAATTTTTCAGCCAATTTTTCAGAGTTTAACTCTATTAGGCGCTAAGCTCAGCCTCAGGTGTCTTTCTTTTCCCACTTCTGTTTTTTGCTGAGCTAGCCCCAATCCTCGAGTTCCAAAGCAGACCCCCTCTGACCCTGTAGAGCCGTTTTTTTGAAACGTGCTCACCTCGGGCAGCCCACGATCGTGTCAATGTGAAGAAGTCAAAAAGCGGACCCGCGAGGCAAAAGCTTTAGACGGCTCCTCCGTTTTAATCTTCAGAGACTTTTCAGCCGCGGGTCACTATTCACCCGCATTTCCTCGCTTCGCGGCTCCCTGCTCCCAGGCAATCTCCGGCAAACAGCTAACATCACGGTATCTCGAACGCCATTCCGAAGGCGGGGCCACGGGTAGCAGGTCACGGGAGGCTACGCAGAGGTGTGGAACTCTGCAGCCTCCATCCGGCCGCCACTCACGGCCTTGAAACCTTGACAGAAGAAATTTAAATCCTTTCATTTTGCTATGTGGGATTTAAAAATAGTTTAGAGATTACAGAGTAACGATTTTGCTTGCAGTGTATTACTACCAAATATTTCATCTTGAGAAAGTTATCCATATTTCAGAGCTTTCTCGGCTTAGAGGAGGTCTTGGGCACTCTCACCAAAATAGTAAAGTATGACACTGACCCCTAGATGTTTTGTGAATTTCTGAGTGAAATTCACTCTGATGATTTCACTCATATCAGATCTGGCCTGAATTGCTAAGTAATTGAAAGAACCTAGTTACCAGAAGGGTACAGCAAGGGTGAATGTTGGCACTATTTATTTTTTATCTTTTCCAAAATAATTTAATTAAGAACATTAGGTTTAAGCAACTATAACGTTTTTGGGCCTACATATGCTGGCACTGCAGTTCTTATATCATGTTAAAAAAACTCCCATAAAATATTTGGTGCAACAATTTGAAAATTACTCCATTTGAAAACCAGAAAGAATTGTGACTAAATTAGTGATTATAAAACGTGGCTGCAGAAAGCAGCTACTTTTGACTTTTTAGGTACTTGTTTTTGTAACACCTGCAATTGCTCAAACATTTGTCACAAGGTAAGCAAACGATTCCCCAAACATTCTGCTTCTTCTGAAAGTGTTTATTAGAATGTTTGGCAAATGCATGATTTCAGCACCACTTAAAAAATGTTCAATGCTTATGGTGTATGTTGAAAGTAAATCATTGATGCAAATTGTAAATATGTATATTCAATTTTACAGCTGCCATTGATGACCCTAAAGTAGCCTTTAAAGCTATACCTTAAGTTTCTTGACAATTATAGGTATGCTGACTGTCCATCTTGTAATTTTTTGTAATGTTTACATATTAGTGCCCATGCTGAAGCATTCTTGACTGCACATTGAGCATCTTATCTCATCCCAGATTTTTAATGGTGTGACGTGAGGCTCTAGAATTGTCTGTCCTGCGGAAGCATCCAACAAAAATGACAGAAAAAGGTGATGACATCTATACAGCAGGATAAAAAGTGATATTTATCAGTCACAACGAATACGAGAACTATGTTGCTCTCTTAAATTTATACATGACATTCTGCCCCAGGGTTGTTATTTGTGAAGAAGACATTTTCTGCTGCATATATCTACCTCAGTGTTTTGTTCTTAAGACAGTATAGGTAAAGACAATAAGGTGCATTTACTATTTTTTTCTAAACGTCTCCTCCAGGTCAGATATATATGAATTTCGGGTATGAAACCTCATAAAATAACTAGCAGTCATATTGCACATTTTTAGTTAAGCTAGTGCTACCTTTATTATGCTGTATGAGGGCCTAAGTTTATTTACAAAGCATAGAGTATACATAATAAGCATTTGAAATCTGTTACCTAATTAGAACATTCCAATTAATCATTTCGGGGAAATAATGTCTATCAGGTGTTTTAATTTGCTTGGGAATTGTTGTATTACATTTTCGTTTGTATTTTCAGTATTATTTTCACACCTGTAATTTGAAACTAGTTTTCATGTTGCACACGGGGCCCGCGGTGTGGCTGCAGCAGTCTTGCTGTAGTGGAAGATGTATCTCTATATATATTGATGAAAGCGTGTACATTTTGACTGCATATGTGTTGAATGCACACATATGCTTGATATATATGGAAAAACACTACCTACCCATTTCCAGAGTCCAACCCATATGTAGGCAATCCTGGCAATGGCTATATGGTATAAAGAGCACTTACCAGTATATCGCCGCAGATGGGGTCCTATTCCTTGGCATGAAGATCTTCTTGTGTAGGGGGGACTAAGAGAAAGGGATCCTTGTTAACATCTGCTGGGAAGATCCAGAAAGGGGTGAGTATGCACCCCAAATCATTTGTTTCTGCTGACCTTTAGGCGGTGGTCCAACCACTACGGTCGGCTCGTCGGAAAGCCAACTCGTAATATGGATGGTGGTGTTGCTCCACTGTACTGCCCTATGGAGGCTTCCTTCCCCCGACCACGGTCCTGTTGGTCTGCAGTGTGCTGGTGGTGCTGACAGTCCAGCTGCAGTATCTGCATAGGCAACACTCCCAACTTGTATCACGGTGGTCGGACCGCTGGTCTCGCGGCTGTCGGACAGCAACCGCAGGTACCCGCGGTCCACGTACTGCCAAACTCATAATAAGACCCTAAAGTTATTTTATAGTGATTTAAGAAGTTAAAAACATGTTTAAATGTTTAAAATTGAAATGTGTTGTTTTGCTGCACATATTCATAGAGATTTATCGTATTATCAAAGGGATATACACACAACTATGATTTATATAGAACTGTGTGGAAAATGTAATGCACAATGTCACAAAACTTTAAAATACTACCCAAAGGTGTGGATTCAGTAGTAGGTGTGAGTCGAGATGTTTTGGTGTTTGCTGGAGATATTTTGGTTTATTTGGAGGAGTGTTTGGAGTTTGTCCATACTACTTATGATTGTAAGATTGTAATTGTGATATTACTGTCTCTTATGGTGTCTACTTTGAGTATGCTTAATTTAATATATGTTTAAATAAATCATTAGTTTGACTAGTTTTGTGAAGTTTTAGGACATGTTTGCTTGTGAAATCTTTGTTTTGTGTTCATTGTTTTTGGTAGTTTATGTGGGATGTTAGCAGGGTACTACTTTGGGTAGAAATAGGACACGTGCTTCAAGCTAATTTTGAAGAAAAGCAATTAGTGGCATTTTACTGGTAAGTGTTGCATTACCTGCAATGTATATTAGGGAAGTGCTACTCGTTGCAGGAACAATGGCATAGATGGGAGAGTGGGTCACCATATTGATGTCAGTAGTATAGAGAGATCAATTTAACAGGTACAGCATTGTTGGGCTGACATCGTCTATCTTGAGGGTGAACTGCTACATCTCGACAGTGAAAGTGTAGGAAAAGTTGGCAATTCTTTTATTTCTAAAATAGAATGTTTATTTTTTATTTAAGAAAAGATTAAATAAATATGTTCTGTACATTTAAATGTCAACATGTTTACTTTATTGAGCAGTTTTAATATTTTGTTTAAAAATATGACTTTATCATAAATACTAAATAATTATAAATAGTTTTAGCAATGTTTTGTTTTCTGTGGATCACTTCCTTAAAACCAGAAATCGATTTTTTCAATGATCAAGCCAGGATCTGTAAGTTTAAAAACATTTTTACAATTATGTAACATGTATACATGGCAACAGTCTTTTGGGTGACTACAGGACAATCTGGGGTTACTTCACAAAGACATGGGGCTGGAATCATGTGCCTCTAATGTCATGTGGAACATCCTATAATGGTGATGCAAAGTAGGCCACATAAACCACTTTGTGCAATTGACTATCACTATTAGGGACGATAAGCAAACACATGTGTCTCAGAGTGGTATTGTGTTTGAGGATGATTTTAGGCATTACATATTCAACCTGCAAAATGACAAAACCTATCTATTGTTTAAAAAGTAATTAATTAAATGTATTAAGTAATATGGTAAGTATAAAAAATATCAGCAGAAATCTACGACTATCTCAACAATGGTAGAATCTAATTTACCATACTCAATACAATAGTTCACTTTTGGAAATTCTCATGCAGCAGGATGACACAACTCTTTAACCCCTTCCATGCTCATGATGGAACGGTTCCGTCATGAGCGTCGGTTGGCCTGTGCTCATGACGGAACCGTTCCGTCATGAGCCCGTTGGCTCATTACAACGCTCAGCACAGCGCGAAAATTCGCGCCGCGCTGAAGCGGTTAAAATATGAGAGATTATTGGTCAATTTGTATGCACATTGTTAATAGTTAGAGTTGCTCAGTCTGCTCAGGCAGGCTTTAGCACATTGTCACAGCCACTTGCATTCAAGATAAAAGGCACTGGTTAATGACAAAGGTGGTCCATCACTCTTGAATCTATTTAGAGAAGATTGACTAGCAGCTCTATTGTCATCAAATTCTTAATTGCCCTGATAGTTGACACATCCAACAACGTATACACACTTCTTCTATCTACTTCTTCGGCAGGTCAACGTCCAGGCACTTAATAAAAGGGATAACAATCATTACTCAAGATCAGAATTCCATTGCTGTCCTTCCACCTTTGGTAACGTTTGCTGTCAGGTAGGCACCAGCTCTGGTGGCCCAAGAGTAACCTGAGTATTCTTGAGAACACACCCTTCCTTTGACAAAAAGATCTTTGTATCAGATGTTTTTTTTGCCCATCCAGTATCATAAAATGTATGTAAACTGGCACGCAGTGTTCCAGCACAAAACGTGTTTTGCATTTTAATGTAACCCACACATATTTTGTATTTTGCTTTCCCCATTTTACACAATTTTGCAGAAAAGGAGCTTTACATGGGGTGGGTACTTGGTTATTGCCATGTAACCACCACCCCTGGTTTTTGGCACAATGCCCTATCTACTAGCAGGTTTTAACTGGGATTGGCACAAAATAGTTATGCTTCCTTTATGTAGGCATAATGTTTTAGAACAGTTTTAAATAATTAAGGGCCACACGTACGACCATTTCATTTTGCAACTCGCAAATTGCAATATTTAGCAACTTGCATTTAGCTAGTCGCAAAATGGAATGTACTAATGTGTCTCAGACACATTTTGCAATTGCCACTGGGGTTACAAATGACCTACCGCAAATTGCACTCTATTGGGAATGGACAGTAATCATAGGGAGGGTGGCCTGGTGGGGACAGTAGGCCACCATGTCTGTGATTGCTTTTTAAAAAAAGCAATTTTTTCAAATGTATCCCTTGTTCCTTAAAAGTGGATTCATTTAGAAAATATAAATGAAAAGTTTCCTTTTCGTTTTTAAGAGTAAGCAGTGGTCCATGGGACCATTGTTTGCTCGTAAAATTTGTTGACACCTACATTCACAAGTCTCTTGGAGACGTCTTCCCATTCGCAAAGGGGTTACCACCTCCTTCACAAGCTGGTAAAGTATGAAAAACGCATTCCGGTCGAAAAACATTCATACATGCCCCTGCGACTTGCTATTAGGAAGAGATGCACTTGGCACGCCCCTTCATATTAACTTCTCGCAAACCCGATTTTGCATGTCAGTAGTTACCGACTCACAAAATAGACTTTCATGCCAGAAGCAGTTTAGTGGTTGCAAATGGCCTGATTCTCCTTTTTGCGACCACTAAAAAACAGTGGTACATCTGGCCCCATAACTATTAACCGCATCGCTGCTAGAGCGATTCCCCTGCTGTGCTGGACAGCAATAAAAACAGGTGTGGTCATGACGAGCTCAGCTCGTCATGAGCACAGGAGCACTGTACTGCATGACGAGCTGAGCTCGTCATGAGCATGGAAGGGGTTAAGACTGGGCTTGTTTGAACACTTTAAAGCACAATTAAATTTTTGGAAACATGTTATGTTTGTCTAAGCATAATAATTTGTACTGAAGAGTACTCTTCAAAAGCCAAATCTATGTTAGACTGATGCAGACACCTTTGCACAATGTTGCAAAAATGTCTCGGTGGTGCTAGGCAGCCAGAAGGAACACAAGGAGAGGGGATAAGAGGAGAAGCCCCATATCTTAAAAATATGGCACAGTCCTGCACATGGGTGTGCATGCATGCGAGCACATGTTGTGCCCCCGGTAGTTTTTCAGCCCTAGTTGCTGCATGCGAAGGAATGCGCAACATGGTGCATTCATTCCCATGCAAGAACACTCACTGGTGGTCCCGCGGCGGTGCTGTTTAAGGCTCATAATGGGTCATTAAACAGCACCGCCTCTGGACCACCACATCACCCACCCACCAGACCACAAAATGCCTTGTAATCTGACGGGCAGGCAGCAATGAGTTTCCTTGGTCCTGGAGCGGAGTGGTGGTGTGCCACCCGACCCATAACTGTCAAAACTCATAATCAGGCCCTGAAGTAGTGTTGGAACTTTATTTTACATTGAAGTATAGGTTTAATGTGTGGGGATTATTGAGGCATTTTTTGTATATATTAGATTTTAATATCGATTTTACAACAGTTTTAGTTTAGATTTATATGATTAGATATATGTTTTAATAATATTTGCAAAGAACCTTTGACAGTTGTAGTATTTTAGGGGGTGTTTGTTGATCAAATAAAAATCCAAATTGTGTGAAAACAGCCATTTTCAAAAAAAAAAAACTAGAATTCACATAACAATGTATATATATATGATTCATTTAAATCATAGAATAGGTTTAGAATTTTCTGTGATTACATTAAATGAAAAGTTAAAAATAATGTAGACATTTAAAAAATATAAAGATGTATGAATTAAAAAACATTTGTTTTGGGGGCATGGCCTAGCGGGCTAACATGGCAGACGTGGCTTAGAATAGCTCCGTCCCGCCCACCGAATATCTGCCGAATTATCCTGCTCCCCCACGCCGCTGTACAGTCCAGAAGCGGGGCGCAGGTGCATAGATTGAAGGCGAGGCTCCGGTGCGGTCCTGTGAATCCCGGGAAAGTCTGGACGGCCGATTGTGAGGGATATTGGATTGAGGCCTGGTTCGCACTGCGGCAGCCGGGGCCTCGATTTTCAGGTCCCCGGCCGCGGTGCACAGGAAGCAGCAGTCAGAGGAGGGGTCGCGATGGTCGAGCTGGCGTCCCGACCCTTGCAGGCAGAGACCCGCGGCCTTCCCTGGGGACCCTCCGGAGGTGCGTGGACTGCCACGGGGGGGCTAGATCCTTCCTGGGCATTGTTTTGGGCCGGAAGAAGGCCACGAAGCCGGGACCCACAGTTTGGAGCTCCTTTGGCTGTCTCCTGGTGGAGCGGGGCTTTGTGAGGGCTCAGGGGGCAGGTCGTCCCTTGAACACTGGTGCTGTGCCGGGACACGTGAGGACGGGAGAGGCACTGGACACTTTGGCAGCACGCGGATGGGGGGATCTCCAGACAGATGGTGAGCCGGGGCTGCAGGACGCCCTCATAGTCGGTGGTGGCCTCGGGGACATTGGAATGGATGTGCCCCAGGAAGCGCCTACAGCACCAAAAATAGCGAGCACTGGACATCCTGCTCGTGCTTTTTGCCAGGGGTGTGTGGCCCCTCGGGGTGGCGGCGGGGCACCCCCCCAAAGAAAACTTTCTGACCGGAGGCGGAGTGACCCAAGGGGCTGGGGCCTGCAGTGTGGGCCGGAACTGAGTGGCCGGGGGCGCAGTTTGGTGGCTGGGCCTGGCACATTTGCCCTGGAGACGGTCGGCTCCTGAGAGGTGCCTATAAACACGGTGGCAACCCGGACAGTGGAGGAGTGAGGCACGAAGTGTTGGCCCCTGGTATCTGAAAAGGACCCGGCAATAAATACAGAGGGGTGATCCTACGCTCCGACACATCCGGAAGTGAGCAGTGGGGGCCCTGGTTGGCGGACTATCTGTGCTGTTGAGTGCCCCAGAGTGCTGGCCGTGAAGACACAAAGCATGGGCCCATCGACAAGTATACGGAGCCCAATGGAGGTGCGGGCCGCAGGGGGCCCCCAAACCTCGGACCTGATAATGCGACGCTGCTAGCCGCTATAACCCAATCCCGAGACGCTCTAGATGCAAAAATTGGGGCTGTGGGAGCAGACGTTACCCTGCTACGTCAAGATCTGCGCAACGCAGTGGCCCGCATCACGGAAGCCGAAACGAGGATATCGGAGGTAGAGGACGACGTGGCGACCCTGAAACGTAAAGTCGCCAACATGGAGAGTGTGCAGAAGAATCTGGGGCTTCGGGCCGAGGATGCGGAAGGGCGGGCCCAACAGAACAACCTGCGCTTTGTGCGGCTCCCGGAGGGTTGTGAAAAGGGCAATATGGAGGCATTTCTGACGCAATGGCTGACGAGCTGGCTCCCTCCGGACTCTCTCTCAACCTGCTTTATCATTGAGCCGGCACACAGGGCTCTGATTCAGAAGCTGCCGGTTGGGTCCTGCCCCAGACCGGTGATTGCTAAATTATTAAACTATCATGATCGGGACAGCATCCTGCAACAGGCACAGGCAAAGGAACCTCTCCATTATGAGAATCAGCGGATTCTTATCTTTCCTGACTATACGAAGATGGTGCAACAGTAGCGGCAATCGTTTATGGGGGCCAAAGCTCGACTACGGGACCTCAAACTTCCATACGCTCTACTGTATCCGGTCCGTCTGAGAGTGGTGTTTCAGTCTCACACGCATTTTCTTGATACTCCTGAGGAGGTTTTTCAATGGACCGATGAGACAGTGAAGGTGCGGCCGCATACCCCACCGGGTCTAGACTCCGATGCCCCGCAGGGTGGAGAACAGCCACGGACTGCCCGAGGGTCGCGGTGTAGGGGAACTGGCGCTCCAGGTCCCGGAAGCGCTCCGAATCGGGGGGGACGGAGGGGGGCTCTAAGAGTGCTGCTGATCCTCCTATAGTTGTACCCTGACTGCAGGTCCAGTAGATACAGAAGCCGTAACAGGGTGTATTCTTCTGCCGGGGCCAAGCTAATGTTTCTTTGGTGGACTACCTCGCCAACAAGGACTGTGAAAGTATGTTGTGGAGTGTTATTTGTGGTTTGCGGGGTGGGGGGGGTTGTGTGGGAGGCGGGTGTTACCCCTGGTTGGGTTTTGTATGGGGGGAGGTTAGATGGTGGGTAGCGTGGGGAGGATCCATTGGTGGGGCTGGGCTTGGGTCCTCTGTTTTGGGCCTTGGGCTACCTACACCGGGATAGGTACTTAAGTGTTCTTGAGGTATGGGGTTGGGAATTGGGAGGGGACAGTTTGTTGTTGCACAAGGGGGGAGGGGCGGGGGGGTCACACGACACTAAAGGCGTCTCCTTAGCTGTTTTGTCTGCACACATGGGGCTCAGTGCGAGGGCGTTCCCCTTTGTGGTTCATTCATGGGGGTGAAGAAGCTAATGTGAGTGGTGACAGAGTATCCCTTCGAATCCTCAACAGGAATGTACGGGGTATGTTGGATCAAATTAAGAGGGGCGCTGTGTTGTGACAGGCCAAACAAGAGCTCGCAGATTTTTTACTGCTGCAGGAGACGCACCTAATGGGCAATAAAACCCTCTGTTTGCAGCGCTTTGGCTATCAACATGTCTTTCATGCAGGTTTTACTAGAGGCTCCCGGGGGGTGGCCATATTAGTACACCGCAGGCTCATGTACGTCCACCTCAACCAGTGGGTAGACCCACAGGGCAGATACATATTTATTAGGGGTACGATTGGGGACGAGACCTTTGTGTTTGGTAGTGTGTATGCCCCCCCTCCTTTGCAGTGGTCATTGATAGAGAAGCTGTTTACACTCTGGGCCGACATCCCCGAGTCATTAGCAGTGGTGGGAGGGGACTGGAATGATGTCATGGATGGTTTGGTGGACAGGTGCAGGCTGGGAGGTGGTCGGGGGCCGGTAGCAGCTACTAGATTGGGTGGCATGGTTACACATTTAGACTGGGTGGACACATGGCGGTATCTGCACGCAACTCGGCGGGAATACTCTTATGTTTCAGCAGTCCGTAACTCCTTCTCCAGATTGGATTATATATTTGTCCCTAGAACAGTTATTGGCAGAGTGGGTTCGGCGGCCATCTTGCCGCGGGGCTTTCAGACAACTCACCGGTAAGCATAGAGTTACAGCTGGGTAGGGCGAGGCAGCCGTTTCGGTGGCGCCTGTCCACATGGCACCTGCACAACGAAGATTATCGGAAGCGCATAGGGGAGGCCATTACTCAGTTCTTGGCAGAAAACATTGGATCGGTCCCGGCGGCCGAGACGGTGTGGGAGGCCCTGAAGCCCACGTCGCGGGAAGTGGACATTGCGTGGTGTGCGGCTGCGCGTAGACAGCATAAGGCAGACTTGCTGCGCGTTGAGGCAGAGGTAGAGAGCCTGGAGCGGCGCTGTAGTGTGGTTGGAGAGA
The DNA here is from genome assembly GCF_964261635.1 of Lissotriton helveticus. NCBI lineage: Eukaryota > Metazoa > Chordata > Amphibia > Caudata > Salamandridae > Lissotriton > Lissotriton helveticus. Next base: position 1,193,637,945 of record NC_136069.1, read on the forward strand.
GTCAGATGGTGGGACAACTTCTATTAGCTCAGCAATCCTACTTGTCGCTGCTCACGGCTGAGGCTCTCCAGGCTTGGCTGGCGACGCGCAGTAGAATTTATCAGTGGGGGACAAATCTGGAACGATGCTGCACTGGCTTTGTCAGGGCGCGTCTCAAGCTCAGACTTTGCTAGGGCTCCTGGATGCCGCTGGGGACCCGCTCACAGACTCAAAGCTGCTGTCCGAAAGCTTTGCACTATACTATGCGGATCAATATGCCCCAAACGAATGTCTCCCGGCGGAGAAGGTGGACAAGTTCATAGCGGACCTACCGCCCCGGGCAGTGACAGACGAGGTCCGTGAGGATCTCGAGCTACCGCTGACGCTAGAGGAGTTGGGGAAGGCCCTAAGTGAATTGAATACAGGAAAAGCCCCAGGACCCAATGGGTTTCCCAGTGAGTTCTTCCAGAAATACCACACTCAGTTGGGGGTACATTACAGGGCTGCACTGGAGGAGGCACGCGACCGTGGCCGCCTACCCGCAGATTGGAAACATGCCGAAATAGTGGTGTTTCAGAAACCGGGCAGGCAGCCAGACCAACATGCGCCTTATAGGCCGATCTCCTTATTAAATGTTGAGGCAAAAATGTTGGCGTTGGCCAATCGTCTTCTGCCCCATATCGCGGGCCTTGTACACCCTGACCAGGCCGGGTTCATGCCCCACAGGGCTGCTAGGCATAACATTCGTAGGGCGCATGTGGCAGTGGCGGCAGTCCGGGAACGTGGGGTGCAGTCGGCTCTTCTCCTAGCCCATATCGATAGGGCCTTTGACTCCCTAAGTTGGGTGTATTTATTTGCGCCTCGTTTCCTGTCATACCTGCGGCTACTGTACACAGATCTGACGGCTTCAGTAAGGATAGCGGGTGCCATTTCTACTAAATTCGCAATCGAGCGGGGAACCAGTCAGGGCTGTCCCCTCTCGCCCTATCTGTTTGCTTTGGCAATGGAGCCGTTGGCGGCCTGGGTCCGCATGGACGCACAACTCAGCGGCTTTGAGTGGGAGTTGGGTCCATCTGACAGGATAGCTTTATACGCAGATGACGTCCTGTTCTTTCTGACCAACCTTAATAGGTCGGGCCCCATATTTTGGAGATAATGCAAACCTTTGGTGAAACCTCTGGCCTGTACCTAAACCCCCGTAAATCGACGCTGTGGGGGCTGGGAGATCGGGCCGGAGTGGGAGACTGGGCCTCAGCGCTGCAGGTGGCGGTTGGAGGTATCAAATATCTGGGAGTGTTTCTCTTAGGGGCTCCTCCTGTCTCATGGGAGCGCAACTTGGTGCCAGTCTGGGTTCGGGTCCGGACCGACATGAAGACATGGTCCCGTATGCCTCTCACTATCTATAGCAGATCGGCCTTTTTTTAAATGGTGGCACTCCCCCGATTACTTTACCAACTACAAAATCATCCATATCCTATACCTCCCCAGTGGTCAAGTAAATTTTGCTTTGGGGCGATTCCTTTGGGAGGGAGGTGTGGTGCGGGTGGCGCTGCGGACGTGTTTTCTTTCAATGTACTGTGGGGGTCTCGCGTCCACGGATGTCCTTTCGTACTATCAGGCCTCTCATCTCCTTGTTTTAAATGAATGGTGGTACGGGGACAGGAGCGATCCAGCATATGCCCTGGAGCGCCATCTGATGGGAACCAACTCTCTATATCAGATACTATACGCGGCACTCCTTCACAGGAGGCTGCCGCCGGCAACTCAACAAGTCTTTCAAATTTGGAGACAGGCATTGCGTCGTATGGGATGGTGGGGCAAACTGACTGCGAAGACCCCCTTGTGGTAGAATGGACGACTTCCGGCTCTGGAGTCCCTTCAGGGATTCAGGGGATGGGACAGTATAGAGATCTCGAGATTAGGGGATGTCATGTCGGGTACTACCCTTAAATCCTTTCAGGACCTTCAAACGGAATACGGTATGCCCCGGTCCCAATTTTTCCAATATTTGCAGTTTCGTCACGCCATTATACCAAGCCTGGTGGGTCGGATTTCCTCCCAGAGTTTAGCCCCGTGGAGGCCAAGGTCTTCATGGGAGACTTGGGTGAAAAAATAGATACCAAAATAGGTCTACTTTCGGTCCCTAGGGTCAGAAGGGCCCGCATGGGTGGACGCTCTTTTCGCCTTTTGGCAGCGAAGAGCTGGAACGCCCTGCCTCTTAATCTCCGCCTAGACCCATCGGAATCCATCTTCCGGAAGAACTTAAAAACTCATCTATTTTCAAGATAAATCGGGCTCACTCCTTACTACTGCTCTGAGTTTTTCAGTTGTAGCGCGGGGACACGCTTCCTAGCGTAACCAAGCGCTCTATAAGCCTCCCTTAATGATAAGATATCATGTATCTATCAGACTCTCACCACACACTGTTCCTCGACATTACAGAAGCTAAGGGAGTCATGGGAAGGGGATGTTGGAACACTAGAGGAGGAGGATTGGCGGGAGGCACTGGAGGCCCCTAGAGGTGCGGCGATAGCAATGAGATTGCGACTGATTCAATTTAAATATCTTCACAGAATTTACTACACTAGGGAGAGGTTGTGGAAGGCGGGTCTCATTGCTAGCCCGAACTGTCTGAGATGTGATGGGGAGGTGGGGACACTGTTTCACACGGTATGGGATTGCACCTCTTTGGCTAGATCCTGGAGTGGGGTGTGGGGCTGTCTGGCTGAGGTTCTGATGTGGGAACTCCCACGCACGGCACAACTGGGTTTGCTACATGTGATGGAGGGGGTTGGGGGGAACAGGTACAAGAGACACCTCTTGGTCTTGGGCTTGACCCTTGCCAAGAGGGATATTGCACAAGCTTGGAAGGATCCCCAAGCTCCTTCTGTCTCTGTGTGGAAGAGGGGGTTGGACCTTTGCATGGGATTGGATCAGCCAATTTATGTGGCCTGAGGCTGCCGAAGTAAACACTATCGGATTTGGAAGAGGTGGGCCGACTACAGGGGCTTGTGGCTGGAACCTCCGGTAGAGCAAGAGGCCATGGTGGGGACTGTGTGCTGAGCCATAATTACGGATATATATACATTGCTGGCCTGAGATACCATGTGCTGAATAAGGGAGACGGGGTTGTGTGACCAGGGGGGGGGTTCCGGGGGGGGGGTGGGGGGGACTTTCACAATGTTCAGTTTGATATTGTTGCCTAATAAAATGATGTAAAGATTGCTTTGACAATGATGCCTTGTACCGATTGGCGGCCTCCCCCGAAATGCGGGGTGTTGCATTATATGTGCAATCTATCAAATAAAATTTGTTCTTAAAAAAAAAACATTTGTTTAAGTATGCTTAATTCAAAGTAAATTAAAAAATATATGAAAAACACTTTCTTGTGGACTATAGAAATTACTTTGTTATAATAAATGATTGAAAATGTCATTTCTTCTTTTTTGCCACTCTGGTGTATATGATTTTCTGTGAGAAGAACTGTGCACAGAAATTTCCTCATTAACATTGTCCATTACTTTATTTACAAGGGATGGGAGCACAGACAACTGTGTTGTAAAGAGTTGAAACAACAATCATTTTGCACACCATCTCTACCATCATCCTCCAGATTGGTCCGAACAAACAAAATCTTGATTAAAATATTCAATAAGTCGTTCATCACAGATAAGTTATGGGCTGTGTGCTGAGACCAAACCCTGATGGTCCCACCAAACCATGAGGCCACCAAGGACGAATTGTTAATTCTGATGTGCCACTGATAAGGCCCCGATGGTCATGCCACTGGCATTTAAAAACTTAAAAATGTGAATTAATGCTACCTTTGGGGTGAATGGATTAAAACTGGATGACATTTGAATAATTAATGAACTGAGATATGTATCAAACATGGAGTATGCAATGAATTTTGGTTTATTGAGAGGAAAAAGTTTCTCTGCTAAGGCTGTGCAACTGAGTGATGCCCAAGGACGTGCCACAAAAACTGAGTATAGTTTATCTGTGATATTATGGGACAGACCACAGCTTCAGTCTGCACGCCACAACTTAACTAAGAGAAGTCAGAAGTATTACATATATGAGGAGGTGTGCATTCAACCATTTTGTTCATTGTACTCCACAAACCATCGTCACAAACTTCTTCATTTCAAATTTCTGCAGCATGCCTACATAACCCCTAATGATCAAACCAAATATGACCAGTCATGATCTTTAGACTGTCCTAAATGCCACTTCTCTGGAGCAGACTGTCTCCACATGACGTGGACCTTTCAGTACATAGGACATTACTGGGGTGAGATTTTTTCCAGTCAAATCCTAATGTTGGAGATTCAGCTAGACACTGATCCCCTAATCACCTTGTTGGGCTATGTACAGAATCTCCACTAAAACACTATATGGGTCACTGATATGGTGCAACTCCTGGCCAAACGTGAAATTGTAATACACTGGGGTAGTCACCAAACTCCAACCGCTGCCAACTGCCTCACCAGCATGACGTATTGTGACACTACTAGTAAGCTGTATGCCCCGCTCCAATCCCCAACCTCTAGGATGAAGGATATTTGGCCAATCTTACGCAATTATTTATTGCTGATCAGTCCCTAGAAGCCCACACTGTCATAGTGAAGCTTTCCCATTCTAATTAGTAATTCACTTTCGAGTTTTCACCTACCCAGTGACCCCTATGCACCCCCTCACAGACGCCACACCTGGGATAAAACAGGGTGACCCCACTAACTGGCCCACTCCCCTCCCCCCCACCGATTTTCCTACTCCCGCACCATTCCCACTTTTCCCAGACCCTCTTTTCCAAGAGTGAAAATGCTGACTCTTCCATCCTATAGTTTACTTACGGCATGCAACCCCTTCTATCTGCTACTGAGGAAATAGCCGGATTTCTTGATTGTTTCTCTTGGTTAAGTTTGATCACCTGTTGTAGACCATATGGCATGCACTGATTACAATGTATCTTTCTCAGACACTTACGCTTCTTTGTACAAATGGCATCTGACTCCTTGCTCCTTTGTTTTTTATATAATGCTGCACCACTGTGACAGTATGATAGCCCTTGCAGCAGTACATATGTATGTTAGTACATGATTGTCTTATCTTTGATGGCTATTTCACTGCCTATATGCTCATGTCATGTCAAATTCTTTAAAATAAAGAAAAACAGTTTCATAAAAATATTTTTAAATTCCTTTCAATTGCACTTCTGTTTTTATTGCAGTAAAATGTTTTTTTTCCTGCTAAACCTTGTGGGTTGACTAATGGTGTTATCAATATTGGCAAAATAATATACCCTTGGTTACCTAAAATTATACAATGTATTTTAATAAATGTTTCTAAAATATAAATAATATAAGCTGGAAATAACAATTTTAAAAAACAATTTCAATATTTTTATAAAATTCTGTAGAAAGAATAGGATCACTTCTAAATTGCATTATTGTTTCCTTAATATTTCTTACATTCAAATAAACATTTAAAACACAATATTATGTTTAACAATAAAAAATATATTATACAACTTTTGAACAAATAGAAAAACCCTATACATAATTTACAATCTTTTTCTAGAAAAGAACCTCTTAGTTACCAACTAAAAGCCAATTTCCAAATAGGCTGATCTCAAACCAATGATTAACTGTATGCCAAAATACATTAGTGTCATGGGCACTTCCTTGATATGTATCCACAATGTTGGTTAAACAGTAGGTTGAATCAAAAATTTCTTGGACATTGAGGGAGTTTGTGTTTGGTTGTCATATATGGGCCTTATTATGGTTTTGGAGGTCTTGGAGCGTGGCCGCCACACCTCCGCCCCCTCTAAGATTGCCAATGCCATAAGAAACCGCCTGCCATATAACAAGTTTTTTTGTCTCTGGAGGACAGTTCTTTAGTGGTCCCACTGCGGTTCCTATGAAAAAGGCACCAGAATGGGATTGTTAAAGGCAGTTTCAACAGTCCATGCCCTGCAGGAAGTGGGGGTGCATGCATTCGGGGGGGCACACCGTGTGCCCCCCTGCATTCATCCCCTGGTGCAGAGGCAGCAGGGGGCTTCCCCTTTGTTTCCTCACTGCCATACTTTTCATGACGTGCTCACCGTCATGAAAACTGTGGCAGTGAGAAAACTCCTAATATGCTTGGCGGTGCCGCATGAGTTTCCGTGAAAATAACACTGTGATGTTTTTGTGATTCATTTGCATGATTTCATCCACCTTGTGTGGAGCAAAAATGTGTAGTACGACACAGCATAGATTTTGTGCCATGAAAGTGATACAAAATGATGCAAATCCTAAACTGTGGAGCTCAGTGAACACTACCATTGCTCAGGGATGCACAATACAGATACAATGCAAAACCTTGATAAATTTGTCCCATAGTCTGCTCCCATTATATCTAAGGTACAATGTGACACTTTATGCACCAAGAGTCTCTAATCTTAAAAACAACAAAGTCCCTGTCTGCTGTATGTGCCCTGGGTCTGCATTAACAATGTCACTATCAGTTATAAGATAAGCAAAGGAACTATTTCATAGATGGACTAACATAACTACTTTTCAATCAAATGCTGTTGTGAACAAGATCAATGTAAGAAATTGGGCTGTTGGTTGTGTGGGTTGTTTACCGTGTTCAAGCAACAGACACAATCCCTCTGAAGGTGAACCACAAAAGTCACTAAATTAACCTGTGCTTAACCCTCTGGTAGCTTGGCACAAAGCAGTCAGACTTAACTTAGAGGAAATTTGTTAAGTATGTAAGCAGCACACAAACAGTAATAAAGTGGAACCACAAGACAAGAAAAATCCCATACAAATGTGGTAAAATAGAGTAAATTCTAATAAAGTATTTGACTCCAAAATGACAAGAATCCAATTAGTAGAACGGGAGTTATGAATTCTTCAAGTTCAAGATAAAAAGTAGTGCCTAAAAGATCAACGAGCCAACTACACACATCTAGTCACGCGAGACCGGGTCAAAGTCAAAGAATATGGCCAACTTCGGTGGAGCGAGAATCAGATACAAGAAGTGGATTGGGCCAGGTTGGTGCTTACCTTCAGACTTAGAAGAAATTTTGAGGGAAAATATTCTGAGAAAGTAAAGTTCCGCGGGGCAAGGCTGCAGGCGGTGTCAGAGAAGAGAGCGTTATTGTCAGGGACCCGCTTGACAAAGTTGTGGTGATGATTTCTTCGTTCAGACTTAGTCACATTTTTGGAAGACCGAAACCTCCAGTGGGACACGGCTGGAGGTTGTAGGACTAGAGTTCCACAAGGCCGTATATGGCTTTGCAAAGGTCTGCTGAACAGGATTCTTTACTGTGGAGAAGAACATAGTGGGAGCTCCTTTGAAGTCAGGAGAACTGGTGATGCACCTTGGACAAATAGACAAGCAGGTTAGTTCCGGTCTCCTCTTGGTTCTGAGACCAGTTTTTAACCAAGAATGACCTAAGTTGCAAGTTTCGGATTTTGGCTATCTGTGCACCTTTAGCACCACCACCAAGACTCCAGAACTAGACTGGCAACACTTCAGCATTAGGACTCACTCAGTCTGGGTGCAGGGGAAGGTTGTAGATGGTTGTAGCCTTTTCTCTCCCTAAGGTTCTGATCAGTAGGCCAACCACCTAGTCCTTGGAGTCACACTGGCAGTCCGGGGTTTACATTGAGGGTTTAGGGCAGACATCAGGCAGCTAAGCAGTCCTTGTAGATGCAGCAAGTCAGTCTTCTGATGCACACAGCAGGACACAGCTGCATGCAGTTGTCTGAGTGTCCTTCCACAGGTCAAGGAAGCAAACTGAAGAGTGAATCTCAGAGTCCTATTTTTATACCTGGTGCTTTCTTAGAAATATGAGACGTTTACCAGGAATTCCCTCTGAGGTTCTTGAGGTTTACTGCCTCCCATGCCCCCATACTGGCTGCATGAACAATGCAGAGGTGACAAGTCCTTTGTGTGAAGGCAGGGCACAGCCTACTCAGTTGCAGCTGGGGCTGTGCCCAGCTCCGCCCACCATCCTGGCACATCTAATTTGTCTATTGTGTCGCTATCTGGGAAAAATAAACAAAGTATAACTGCCAACTACAACCAGTCATGTTGCCCATGCACAGGCTGCAGGCACCAAATATAGAAGGCAGGAAAATGCTACTTTTATAAAAGTAACAAGAGTACAAATGCAACACTGGTGAACCCAGTAGTAGTCTAATTTAAACACAGTAATCTCTATAAAAAACGTAAGCATTTAAGTGTGCACCCTGTAAGGGGCTCTGTCAACCTCCTGGGTACAATAATGAAAAAAATCAGTCCGGAAACATGTCCAAGAACTCAGGGTGCACTACTCTGATATCACTTTTTCCAAAGTGTACTTTAAGGGATTGGCAACGTTTAGGCGATTAATCAAGTTTCTTACTAGTGATCCAAGAATGAATATTTATCTACAATTACTTTATATACCAAAAAAACATTAGGGCATTACAAACAGACAATATAATCAGTATTTGCTTTTATTCGATGCGTAGCAGTGTTTCTTCAAACCAAAAATCAATGCTTTTGCTCAGCATAGTTGCTTTGTTACCAGTGGTGTTTTTTCATTTCCCAATGCATTTCGTGCAGAAATGTATTACTACTATTACCGTTCTAGATTCCCCTGACGAAGGGTCAATTTCTGCCCGAAATGCACTATGAATTTGGTGGTCCATCGGACTGCAGAACAAGTGGTGGCAGTCCAGCCCCTGCCATATTGAGGCACAGCCTGCCCCATTTTTAATGTGGGGGTCAGACTGCGACAGGACCGCTACAACCACCAATGATCAGTGATCTTGAGGCAGAAGTGCAGCGGTAGAGGCAGCAATATACTGGTGGTGCCGCTGCGGTACTGCCGAGCATATTACAAGGTAATCCACCGCCATTCCTTCTATGGCAGTAAGCCCACCATGGAAAGGGTGGTGTTGAGGCGCTCAGTGCTTCTGTGCCTGTGGGTGCATAAAGGGGGGCACATGCTGCACCCTGTCTTCCCCCCCCCCAGTTCCTGCCCAGGATGGAATGTACAACATGTTGCATTTCTTCCAGGGCAAGAACATGTTGCAGTGGTCCCATGGCGGCGCCTGTCTAAGGCTCTCCTATGAGCCTTTAGACAGGCAGCACTGTGGGACTACAGCAGCATGTCTGCCCACCAAGGATGAAACTGGAAATCCGGCAGGGGTGTCAGTCCGACTTTGGCGGTCCTCCTGCAGAGTGCTGGAGTGGCGCTCCATAGGATAGACGCCAAAGTCGCAATCAGGCGCTATATCTGGCACAAACACAAAATAGATTTTTATGAATTATCATAGACCTATAGCTTGCTCAGAGATCTCGATCGGATGGCATTATATTGATTTTTATAAGTAGCAAGTCCTTCCTCAATGACCTACATTCTTTAGTAATTCAAGCTTTTCATACAAATTGCATAGCAACATTTATTTTGTTAGACACAACATTCACAAATGATTAGTACACCTGGACTATGAATGTGCAAAATAATTGTAAGGATTTAAAATGATCTGGCTTAGTTTCCTGCAGAACAATTCCAGAATATCTAACACTTTAAGAAGAAAGTTAAAAAGTAAATCATACTGATATCTTTGATTAGACGTTAACGATAGTTAAATAAATTCACATTTGCAAACTAGGCAACCACTTTGGTCTACTTAGAAAAGCAGAAACAAAGACTTTAATTGGGTTTCAATCAAACAAAACACTGAAAATCAATGACTATACCTGAATGGGCAATATCCACTTTAATGAGCTTATGTCTACCCTGTTTGTGCCCTTGCCTGGCAGACCTTGTGAAAGTCCGAGTATTGAGGCAAATATACTAAAAACCCTTGGCAAAATAATTAAATCAACTTTTGTGCTTCTGTTCAGGTATTCTGCAGCAACACGGGTGATATTAAACCATGGTGAACATTTTAGTGTGTTTGTTGGATTCTTAAAGAAACCTGGATGGACCAGATTTTGGGGAAGATTCCTGCATTGAGCTACAGGGATGAATGTGAAGGTTTAAAGTAACTATAATTTTCCTTACACATATTCCCCTAATTCCATTCTTATGAGAAATGCCTTACAGTAAAATCACTCAGAATAAATCTATTACTGCACCTTTTGATTTTAGTCTGAGGAGCTTTTAATGTGAGACTCATTGTTTAAATTAGGGAATTATGTGCATAGGATGTTTTACTGCAACAGAAATCCACACATTGAACCTAAGAATGGCCTGTTTTTCCTTATGCAAATTCCTCTAATCAGACTTGGAGGAACTTGTGTGAGGAATAACCCCAGTCCTGGAGAAAGTTTGCAAATCTCACAATTCAAGATCAGGGACAACTTTAGGTGCATTCTTGGGGCACTCATACCGTAGTGTCAATTAAAGAAACACAGTAGGCAAGTGAGGTTTGTAGACAAATTATTAAACTAAATGATGGTCACACTCTGAAAAAATAGCAGTTCTATGTTATATTTAATATAAACAATTTTTAAGAGTGATGTTATGGTGGAAGCCTTCTGTGAACAAATAAATTTGTAATTTTCTGTGTCTTCTGGAATAAAATGACTGTGCTCTATGAGTAATTTGGTATCCTGTGAAACTGTCATCATCCCAAATATATTAATTTTTTTTTAAACAAATCTATTGTGTGACAGTGTTGTGTGATAGAGAATGGATTTGAGATGTATCATGTTGGATACTTCCATTGCATAATCCAAATCCTTCAGTGTTATTTCAATGATATAGAATAATGTCTTTGGAGCTATCTTGGATCGGCAGGTTGAAATTATATTACTGAACCAACCCTATTTGGTGTGGTATCAGAATATAAATTTGTTAGGCTCATGCTATCATAATATCCTAGTAAAAATTGAAACACAAAATATTGACAAAGTAAATATATAGGGAAGCATAGCTTAACTCCAGAGCTATGTATCATGATGATATATACATCTTTCATTTACATAGCTGTGGAGTTAAGAAAAGAGAATATCAACTTACATACATATACTTACCTTGTCAATAATAATCTTTATTTGGCAGTAGGCACAGCCATAAAACAAACCACATTTAAAATCAACATCAGATACAGTTGTTAGCAGCATATCACTCAAGAGTGCATAGTCACAAAATGTCCTTCTAATCATCGGTGACATATAATATTTCCTGGCCTCGGTGCAAATCTTAAACCGTAAGTGACACTAACAGTCCTGCAAACATTAGTCAGAGGTTACAGATACAATCGACCTTCACAAGCCTACTGTAATTACTACCATAAAGTAAATCCCAATTAGGATTGACATCAAGGTTGTTTATGGGAGCAAATCTATGAGAAATATACAAAATCGCAAATATAATTGTCTTCTTTAGTGACATTTAGAATTTTGTGACTTTAGTGCAGCTCTTAAAAAATTAATAACACTAAAAGTGTTCAAACATTGGGCAGAAGCTGCAGATGCAGTAGTGCTACACAGGTATGCCTAAATCTCAGTTATTTTAAAAGCAATTTAAGAAACAATCACCTACGGTGAAGGGGTTATATAAAAGATAAGCTATTGGACAACGCATCAATAGATTTTCTTTTTAATGTTACCTTTGGAGTTGATTTTCCTAAAGGTTTTTCAATACAAATGTTTGGACAAATCTGAAATTGCGGTAAATAAATCCAATTTAACCATTTACACAAGTACATGTCGAAGATACCTATGGCTCAAATTTCCACCAGCCTTTCAGTTTCACTAGGGAGCAAGAGGAGAAGTGAGTTTATAGAAAAATGTTGTGGAAATGGAGGATTCATGCTACTGGAAAGTAGCCAGGCTGGATACTGCAAACTGACATTACCTTTCAATGCACATGTGGCCATTGGCACGTTAAACTTCATCTAGGATGTGAGGAGAATACCTAATAAAGTTATGCGTAAACAGTACTACTTTTGATTAACATACCATGAATAATAATAAAAAACCATTCACTGTGTTTTAGTCCTCTTTAGTGGGAGAAAGTGCCCCCATGAAGGTTGAGGCAGGAAGGATGCAAGAACTGTGATTAGTAGTTTTGTGACAGGAATGCCCCCTCTAAGGTATACAGGTGTGTACCCGCACACAGATTAACCAAGCTGCATGTGAAACTGATATCCTGACTTTTTCTGGCTCTGTCGGCATGCTATTGCAGTGAGTGTGCATGGTAGTTTTGGAGCAAGATTGTCACATGCATGGTATACAGGTGTGTACGCCCTCCCAGATTAACCTAATTGCATATGAAATTGTTTTTTGTTGACCTTGTTGTTATGCTATTTTAGTGTGTGGTGTGGCACAGACCTCTCCGTGATAATGCCCAGGTCCAGAACATGTTCTTTTTAGCTGGAGGGGAAACAAGTATGCAATCATTAAAAAAGTACAGATGATGAACGGAATGCTGAACAATGCAAGCATCCACCCTCAGTAAACAGATCTGGGTTTAATCCATTGTTTTTGTTTGCCCACCATGCCATCCTAGTTTGGAACCAGCCATATGCAAATCAATCTTGACCCTGTTCCTCATGGGAACAGTCCAGCCCAAACTGCCAAGTCAGATCTTCCCTGGACTGGAAACAAGCATCCTGTGACCTGTACAAGGGTCATTGCCCCTCATCAGCCAGGCTAGCTTGAATCCAGTGGTGCAGTGAGCATGGGACCCATGTCTGGGCATACCCTACCCACTTAGGGCGACAAACTGTGACTAGTAGGTTTGTGACAGGAATGCCCCCTGTAAGGTATACAGGTGTGTACTTGCACACAGATTAACCAAGCTGCATGTGAAACTGATATCCTGACTTTTTCTGGCTCTGTCGGCATGCTATTGCAGTGAGTGTGCATGGTAGTATTGGGGCGAGAATGTCCCATGCGTGGTATAGAGGTGTGTACGCCCTCCCAGATTACCCTAACTGCATATGAAATTGTTTTTTGTTGACCTTGTTGGTGTGCTATTTTACTGTGTGGTGTGGCATCGACCTTTCGGTGACAATGCCCAGGTCCAGAACCTGTTCTGTGAGCTGGAGGGGAAATAAGTATGCTGTCATGCAAATAGAACAGATGATGGACAGAATGCGGAACAACACAAACATTTACTCCCAGTCAAAAGATCTAGGTTTTATCAATCGCTTTTTTTGTGCACCACGCCACCCCTGTTTGCACCTGCCATATGCAAATCAGTCTTGACCTTGTTCCTCATGGGAACAGTCCAGCCTGAACTGCAAAGCCAGGTCCTCCCTAGACTGAAAACAAGCATCCTGGGATAGGTTTCTCAGCATCACCACTCTTCAGCCAGGCTAGCTTGAATCCATTGGTGCAATGAGCACTTAGGGTGACAAATGCAAAATGAACAGATGATGGACAGAATACTGAACAATGCAAACATTCAAACCCAGTCAACAGATCTGTGTTTCTGTTTCCATGAGAAACAGGGTCAAGGCTGATTTGCATATGGATGGGTCCCAACTGGGGTGGCGTGGTGAGCAAAAGAACAATGGCTTAAACCCAGATCTGTGACTGGGGGTGAATGTTTGCATTGTTCAGAATTCCATCCATCAATTGTTCCTTTCAATCATAACAATCATGGCTATTCTATCGCTGTAGTTAATCGATCACATAAAGTGGTGGTGGCAGTGTACCGCATTTTTTGAAATATTAGTCCTGATCAGACATTTTTCCTTTGTTAGAAAGAAGTGAAGTTTACTGATGCCACTCATGTAAAGTTCTGCTTTAGTGTGATGCCCAGGCCATTGAACTGACATTCCATGTGTGTGTCAAGTGCATGAAAGTAAGGTGAATATGTACCCATGCATGGTAACCAGATTCTATGCATGGAAAGAGTCTGAGTGCTGGGACCAGTGTGGTCAAGTTTGGATTGCCCTTGGTTTTGCATGGTGCAAGATAGAGACTATATACACCTTCCCTAGAAACTGGAAGTACATCAGCGGCCTTCCTTTGGCTGGAGATCCAGTCACTGAATTGAGGAGGATGGAAACTGAGCTACTGTTGGAAATTCCATGAGGTCCTTGAAGCAAGGAGCTGCTGATTAGTTCTTTCTGGACACTGTCATTTGGTAGATTGTAGGGAAGGGGATGGATGAGCAGTTGTCTGTTGTTAAAAAAGAGGGAGGACCGAATTAACAAGCCCATTCCACAGTCAGTGCATCACTTTTTTTGACACACCCGTTACATAATTGGCTTGCCAATATTTACAAGGCCACGTAAAGTCACTCTGGGTGTCTTTTCATTGCCTTGTAAATATGGCCCCATTTCACGCATTACTCTGGGTGAAAGGGGCATTTCATAAGTGTTGTTGTGGGTGTTCCCATGCAACATCCAGGGAACCTAACACATTCCCTGATTCACAATGTTTTGTAAAGCTGGGAATGCTTCAGAATCCTAAGAGGAGTGATGCAACGAGGAGAAATACTTTTTTTTCTCCTCGGTTTTTCATCTTTCTATGTGTACTGCATTCTGCAGCATGCACAGAAAGAGGAAAATGCCATCAGTTGTTGTTTTTGTGCAGGGAGGTGTTCCTTCCTGCATAAAAACAATTATCCCAGCAACGCACACACCCTTGTAAAATGCTGCAAGGGTGCCTGTGTTGGCACATGGCAGCCAATTGTGCACCAGCACAGGGGAAAGCAAATGGATTAGTTGAATTGTTGTTAATATGACCCATCCGTGTGCTTTGAAAATGACGCAGCTCTGCGCAGCAAAATGGCTTGTGGTGCCAATCTTCTTCATTTTCTTGTAAATGAGGCTAGAAGTTTCTAGGCAGGACCTGCCCTTTTTGTGCTTTCCTGATTGCTGCATCAGGAAGGCTGACAGCCAGGTGCAGGCAGTTCATGCTTGACTGTGTTCTTGTTTCGAATATTCCAGGTTGGAGCCATCCTTATCACTACCTGCTGTGGGAGCCATCTCCTTACAAAATGCTGTGTCTGCACTACAGCTGGATAATGCCATGTGAAATGAAACATCCCAAACCAATTCCAAAATCTTAGTCACTGATTCACATCCCATGTCTGCACAAGTGTTATAAAAGTGGGACCTATACCACCCCTCTTTGTTTCAGTTATATGTTCTTCTTGACAAAACGTGGGAGTGATCCATACAGTACTCAAAGAGATGCTTTGTAGCCAGGGCTAGTGTCTGTATGACAGGTGGACTCCCAGAGGTGAGAGGATATCACCTGAAATACATGCAACTTACTGGCTTCAAAGAACCATACCTGTCTGCTAAGAGAAAAAAAGGAGAGTGACTGGCCCTGCAAGAAGACTGTTGAGAAGGAGAAGGCAAGCTGCGTTCCCAATGCGGAACACCCAGAAGCAGCTGGGTGCCACTGGGAGCAAATCTAGAGCTGACGTGGGAATTACGGTGCCTCCCAGTCCCCCACTGCAGTTCCTGTAGCAGACAACATCAATAAATCAAGCCTGAAAGTAACATTGCGCATTACAGGTCCCTTGCAGTGTGCACAAAAAAGTGGTGCAGATGCAGCCCTGCAATGGTGTACCGTGTGAAAACTTGAATCCTGCCTGCATCATGTTAATATACTCCTATGCAGTACAGTGTTAATTACCACGTACTTAAGCAAGAATGTACTAATATTTTATAATTATTATTTTTTTTTAATTATAATGCGCAAAACAATAACCCGCAGGTATCAAGGCGCCTAACAATAACATCTAAAGAGTAAACGTGCATCCTTACACATAGGCTTGCAGGAAGAGGCGAGTTTTAAGGGCACTTCGGAATTTCTGTAGGGAGGGTAGGGACCTAAGATCCAGAGGGAGATCACTCCACCACTTAGGGGCCAGGGTGGAGAAGGCCCTACCACCCCACTTGGCTCTTCGTATGCGGGGAACTGAGAGGAGCAGTTTCCTGGAAGAGCGCAAGTCCCTTCCAGGAGTGTAGTGGGAGATGATAGAACCAATACCCGTGTCGCTGTTCTTTGCAATGGCTCTATAGGTCATGCATAGGACCTTAAACCGTACTCGGTGCTCTACCGGTAGCCAATGCAACGCTTTCCTAGCCAACGTGGCCGAGGAGCGTCTGGGAACATCCAGAACAAATCTGGCCGCAGCATTCTGGACTACCTGCAAGCGCTGCAGCAGGCTCCTGTTTAGCCCTGCATACAGCGCATTACAGTAGTCCAGTCGCGAGCCAATAAATGCAACCGCTATTTGCTTTCTGGATTGCTGAGAGAGATATTTCCTAATTCTTCGCAGGGTGTGAATTAAGCCCCAGCAGGTAGAGATGGTTCTACTAACCTGTCTGCCCATATCCAGGGCAGGGTCTATCATCACCCCGAGATTCTTAGCAGATGTCGTGGGGGAAGGACATTCTCCTAACGAGTCAGGCCACCAACTGGCTGACCAGATGTTCTCTTTCCCTCCAAACACCATCACCTCAGTCTTCTCCCCATTCAGTTTGAGTGAATTCTGGATCATCCACTGACCAACCGCCTCCATGCAAGATCTAAAGTTGGAGGCAGTTGGTACATCTGAATGGGAAAGAGAGACGAGGATTTGGGTGTCATCTGCATAGGAAACTACCTCCATCCCGAAAGTTCTGATTAGTCTGGCTAGTGGGGTCACGTAGATGTTGAATAAGGTCGGACTAAGAGCCGACCCTTGCGGGACCCCACACAGCACCGATCGGGATGGAGATAGAAACTCCCCCAGCTTGACTCGTTGTACCCTTCCGTCAAGGAAGGAAGTCAGTAGATCTAGAGCTGCGTCCTTCACCCCCACTTCCCTCAGACAAGCTGCAAGTACTGAGGGGGAGAGGGTATCAAAGGCCGCAGTTAGGTCTAACAGGACCAGGAGGGTGGTCTGGCCCCCATCCACTTTCGTGCGGATCTTGTCAAGCACAATAGTGAGGGCCGACTCAGTGCTGTGTTCCCTCCTGAATCCGTGCTGGGAGAAGTCCAGACATCCCGAGTCTTCCACGAAGGCAGCGAGATGCTTGTTTAGATGTGCCTCAAGCATCTTTGCAGGGGCTGGAAGCAGTGAGATCGGACGGAAGTTTTTTAGGACCTCCGGATCAAGGGAGGCCTTCTTTAGCAGGGGTTTCACTACTGCACTCTTCCACTCCGAGGGGAAGACACCGTCTCTCATAGCTAGATTCATAATTTCTAGCAGAGGCGGTAAGAAGGTTTCCCTACACTGCTTGATGATTTTCAGTGGGCAGGTATCTAGGGGAGAACCAGATTTGGTCTTATTAATTAAATATGGATACCATTCTATAGCAGTCCAAACATTATTATGGCATTGAATACATTAGCTATTGTTCATGGTTCAAGTAGACCCTGAAGCAGAAGGCTCAGATTTGTACATCTGCAATTTCCAAATTGCCAAAAATATACTTGTACAAAATATCGTTTTTTTTATATTTTTTATATAAATATATACAAAATAAAATAATAAATATTTAAAAAGTTAAATAGAAAAAGCTTTATATGAAAAATAAAGTAGATTTAACCAACCATTTCCAAGCTTTATTTCGGTCAATATAGACCATAAAAGCAGAAAGTATAATACATACATCACTGGATTTGGGTGATAAAAACATCAATAAACATCCAAAAATATATAACCAGAATGCAGTTAAATTGATCAGGTTTCATTACAGTTAAAAAGATGTTTAGAATTTAAAAAGAAGTAAAAACAGCGATTGTATAAATTAAAAGTGTTATTACAGTAGAAAATACAAAGAGGGCGTTTAACAGGTGCGGGGGGAGTTTAAAAACTTACGGTGCCTAAGTCACATAGGATTAAGGAAACGGTACACAGCAAAACAATTGGAGGATGGGTGTCAGTTCTCAAAATGCTAAAGGCCTCCAGACACTGCTTAAACCCCCAAGTAGATGTAATATACATTTTAACAGATATAACAAATAAACTTAATTTAAAAAAGTTAAACACACATACATATATATATATTTACTTAAAAGCAATTAATAAACTATTAATTGCAATTTATTTTATAATTTTAAAATTAAATAAAAATGTACAAATATATATATATATATATATATATATATATATATATATATATATATATATATATATATATATACCAATAGCATAAAATCTAATTAAAAATATTCTATTATTAAATAAAACATTAAACTATCTAAAAATCTTTCAACTTAAATTTACCACTCCAGTCAGAGCAATGTGGGTAAAGTGTTGGATAGCAGAGGGGTAAAAATTACTATTCCCACTCCAGTGAGTGCAACAGAAGGGAAAGTGTTGGATAGTGGAAGGATAAAGTTTACTATTCCCACTCCAATCAGTGCAACAGTAGAGAAAGTGTTGGATAGCGGAGGGGTTAAAATGTATATTCCCACTCCAGTGAGTACAACTGTAGGGAAATTGTTGGATTGCGGAGGGGTAAAAATTACTATTCCCACTACAATAATAATAACAGTAGGGAAAGTGTTGGATAGCAGAGGGGTAAAAATTACTATTTCCATACCAATGAGTGCAACAGTAGGGAAAGTGTTGGATAGCGGAGGGGTAAAATGTACTATTCCCACTCCAGTAAGTGCAACAGTAGGAAAAGTGTTGGAAAATGGCGAGATAAAATAGACTATTCCCACTCCAATGAGTGCAACAGTAGGGCAAGTGTTGGATTGCGGAGGGGTAACAATTAATATTCTCACTACAGTCAGTTGAAAATTAAAAACAAACAAAATATTAACAACAAAAATATTTCAAAAACAAAATAAATCAAAAATATATAAATATGTTAAAAATGTAAATACAAATATATTGAATGTTAAATAAAATTAAAAACATATTATAATGTTAAATATATATGACAAATATTACCTACACATATTATATGAAATAAAAGAAAAAATAATTTTCAAAAAAATAAATAATTTTAATTACAAATTATTTAGAAACAAAAACATTAACTATTAAATAAATTAACTTTGTATTATTTCCTACCCTATACCACCAAACAATTCACAAACCACATCTAAATAAAAAAAAACAAATGTACTTCCATAATTAACATAATTAATTGCCAATTAAAGAAATATTATTAATAAAAAAACAAATGAAAACTCATAAAAATTAATTAATGTTCCACACTTTATCTCCATAATCCCCACAACCCACAGATAAAATTTAACTGTAAAAAATTAATTACACAATTAAAATGTATTTCCAATTAAAAAACGAATAGAATTTAACAACTAATAATAAAGTAAGTAATATTAATTTACTCCTCACCCTTTACCCCTATAAAAGTAAAATCCACAAAGAAAAAAATAAACAAATACCCTAATTAAATATCAATTAATTAATCAATATTCATGATCAACTAATTATTAATTAATTAAACATAAACTACTTCCCAACATTTAACCCTCTAAACCCCACAACCCACACCTAAAATTAATTACACAATTTCCATATTTAATTTTCAATTAATTAATTAATATAAATTAACAGCTAATTAATAATTAATCAAACATTACTTCCCACCCTTTACCCCTATAAACCCCACAACCCGCACCTAAAATAAATTACACAATTACCATAATTAATTACCAATTAATTAATTCGTATTAATTAACATCCAATTAATAATTCATTACAAATTAATTACTTCCCACAATTAACACTATAAAATCGCAATTAAATGAATATTGATAAATAAAAATAATCATTAATTTATTATAATTAAATTACTTCCCACCTTAGTTCCCTATAAACCCACAACCTGCTACAGAACTAAAAAACGCAAAACGTAATTAAAATAAAATTAATAACTATTAAATATTTAACACATATATTAAAAAACACAAACACTACTTATACAAAAAAAACATATATCACATATACATTTAAAACATAAACTAAAATACATAACACTAAAGAAAAAATCGATATTTTAAACAACTATATTTTTGCAAACAATATTAATGACTTCAATATTTTTGGAAACAATATTCCTAACCTCAAATTCGACATTCTTGACCACAATATTCTTACTGTTGATATTTCTGTGTCACGATATTTTCAACTTGACATTTGTGTAAGTCGACATTTCTAACTTGATTTTCTGTCTGCATACCGGCCAGTTGAAATGACAATAGGCACTGATCTGCTGCTGTTCTGCCTGCAATTTCACATTAAAGCTAGCTGGACTTTAGAATTCCTGACTTTTTGTGTTTTATTTTTAACAACCTGGTGAGGGAACTGTAATTGCTGCCAAAGTAGAAGCTCTGTTATTGACACATAGGATGCATGTGCTGAAGTTGAGCATCTGTTGAGCAGGCCTGCCGCACTGTTCAACGCCCAGCAGTCTGAGTCCAGAGCAAAGCCACCTCCACAGACTTGTATCACTGAAGCTGATGCTGAAAGTGCAGGCTTACTAAGCACACACACCACTCTCGCACCAGTGAATAGTTAACGCAAAATGAAAGACTGGCCAGAACTTATGGGTAAATCTAATGTATGAACACAAACTGTTTCCAGGATGATTGCTTTAGCCAAGACGTTTTAAACTGATCAAAAAATTGGATGTCAGAGCTGTTAAGGGCACAACTATGATTCCATAGTTTGACATAAAGTTTCTATAATACCATTGAGCCTTAAAAAACTGGTTGCATTGTGGAGGCCTCCCACACTATAACAAACTGGTCCTGGCATTCACCAATAGAATTGTCCTGTTGCTGACCTGATGCTCAAAAAAAACTATAGCAAGATGCAGCATCTGGCACTTGGTGGGCTTGGTCAGATTAGCTCCATGTATCCTAACCAGCATATTGTGCAGGTAACTAAGCTGGTCCTGCTAAATTGCTAAAGATGGCCATGCAATTTTCACTGGAGAGAATGTATGCAGACTTGAGATAACATCCTCACAACCATGGTTTTCGAAGCACCAGCATTATTGAGGGCAGCCATACAGAACTCTTCAATCCCTGAGAGAACACAGTTTAACAGGCGCTGAAAAGTGTCCAAAGTATTCCTGTGCCTAAAGGGCATGACGTTACACAAGTACAGGCCTTACCGTGCTGAAAACACAGTATTCTTCTTGGCACTAAGCACCAATGCAATCTGCCAATAAACCCTGATCATATCAAAGGTGCCCAAAATCCAGCTAGTTAACTAGCTTGTCTGTGCAGGGGATCAGGTGTACGTCTATCTTGGTCACCTCACTGAGAGCCCCTTAGTCAAAAATTGAAAAGCCCATTAACATTTGTTTTTGAAGCAACACCACTGGACAACTGGAACTTAATTCACTCCCTGCTCCAACATCTTAGCAATATCTGCTATATTGCACTCTTGAACCAAGTCTGACATCCTATATGTATTTCTTTTCACTGGCAAGTACCCCTCACTATGACTCTGTCATCAACACATATAGGTGTTAACTCTAGAGCCCATGAGATAAGATGGAAAAATAATTCCTGTACCTCCCTACACTCTTCTTGCTATTTATGAATTAGGTCATTGGGAAGCTTTACTCCGTTCAACAGAGCCTTCCTTCTCATCACTGTGCAACAGCACAGGAAATCATTCACTGTCTTCCTCAACCTCCTCCGCCATTGTTAGCGTGTTCAGTGTAAAGTCTCTCCAGGGGTGTGTCCTCAGACCTTTTTCCATGGAGTACTTACCTGGTATCCTGTGTGATGCCAGTATCAGTCAGCTTGTTCTCTTCAGTAGCTTTTGCACCACCTTGTATGGCTCACAGCACTTATCTTCTAAAGCTCCCCAAAAATGGGCTTACTCACCAACACCTTGTTACCCTCCTGGAACCCAGTCTGCATCTCTATCTGGACATAACACTCCTTCAACACATCTTGGCTAGCCTGATAGTTTCTCTTTACCTGATTCATGTATTGTACCATCAGCTTCCTAAGCCCAATCATGCAGTCCACCACATCCTTCGCAGGTGACTCTGGAGTTCCTTCTCAACCTTATCTGACTATGGTGAGTGAGACATAAACTGGGTGCCCATACAGATGTTCAGCAGGACTGAACCCCACAGCCCTCTATAAATGTTATCGGTAGTCAAACAAGAGACAATTCTCTGTTAGAGTTAAAATTATCGTCTTTAGGGTCTTGTTAAAATGTTAACATCAGCTCATTGGTCTGTAGGTGGTATACTGTGGAAAAGTGGTAGGTCGCACTAGCTGTTCTCACATCTCCCTCATACAGGAAGAGATTAAATTAGCTTCTCTGTCAGAAATCAGTCTTCGGAAATGCGACTTATGAAAATATTCCTAGGCCTTCTCTTGAACTTAACTTAGAGGTTGCAGTCCTCAGTGGTGCTGTCTCTGTTTCAAACAAACTAACTAGGCCAATAAATGATGGACATACCAGAGGTAAAGGCATTCAAAGGCCTTGTAGTCTTACATTCTGTTTTACCTCTCAAAATGGCAAGTTGCTCCATAGATCTTCAGGTGGCTCCCAATTGACACCAGAAAGACAGTCACTCAAGCCCTTGTCACAAGCAGGCTGGACTTTCGTAACACTCTTTACGTAGGAATCCCTGCACAACTCCTGAAGAGTCTACAGACAATATAAAACGCAGTGGCAAGACTCATCATTGACCTCCCCAGACAGACTCACATCCCCCCACACCTCAAGAAGCTACACTGGCTCCCAATACAGAAGAGGTCACAGTTCAAGATGCTGACCCACACATTTAAAGCCCTGCACAATGAAGGACCATCATACATCAAGAAATTAATGATCTTCCACCAACCGACCAGACACCTGTGATCTGCCTCACTTTTCCTCGCAGACACCCTCCGGATCCGCCGATCCAACAGAAGAGGACGCTCCTTCTATCACATGGTGACCAAAGTCTGCAACAACCTTCCCTTGCACCTCTGTTGCGGGAATTCAGAAACGGATTCAAGACATGGCTGTTCGAATAAACACAGCACAGTGAAGCAGCTAGCAACTCCAGTGCCTTGAGACCTTCACAAGTGAATTGGCGAGCTTTATAAATCCTGATTGATTGAACAAGTCCTACATAATCTCTCTGTGTCTGACTCATTCATGTCCTATAAAACAAAGGATTCAAACTGTCCTGGCTCTTTTTATGCTCATTTGTCCATCTAATAAAACCTCATGACCTAGTGGCAGCAGGAAATTCCTGTGCCCTAGAGGAACCACTTGCCTTTTGCTGGTGCCTGGCTCGGCAATCATGGACTCACTGTAGAGCAGTCTATCCTCTCACTCAACATAATGTTTCCCGACCACTCCCTTGCGGGCCTGTTCACAGACTTCCTTCTGAATTTTCACAAGTGTAGTCCTCACCTTGTGTCTGGGTGAATTCTTCCCAGGTTGGTGTTCAAGCAGCTAAAATCCTTTGAGTTTTGGTAGCAATCCAGACACCAACCTGTGGTCTGCTTTGGATGCCTCATTTGCTTCTCTGTCTGAAACAGGGGCAAAGCGCACCACACATGTAACTTCTCGGATTCACCTCTGGTGTGCCCATTACACTTCCATGGTGTTTGCAACACTGGAGTGATCAGAGCCTACTCCAAAGACAGGTATGTGTCCCCTGCTGTGGCCAACACTCCTTACAGTGTCCAAGTCGTGTAGGCTCATGGTCCTGGTACAAACCTGGGTGTAATGAGGTAATTTCCCAAAAGATATCCAACATCCAGTTTTACTTTCATCCCATCACTGACCATAGCCATCTTCCTATTGACCGAAACCTCAACTTTGGCAGGTAAAGACTTCATGTTGCTTTTTTTGCCCACCAGGCTTATGCCATTGTCACTGGAGAGAATTTCTTCAGGTTTGAGACAACTTCATCTCAACCAGCGTTTGATAAGTAGCAGTATTCCTCTGGGTAAGCACCCACCTCCCATTGATACCCGTCTGTGAAACAAACTCCATGGTATTTGTGTGAATGTGCTTAAAAGTGCCTGTGTCCCTCTGACAGATGTCCATCACAACTACATTGAGTGTCACAGGACCTTCTTCACATTAAAAAACACACTACCAATCAAGGGAGTTGCTGGTACCAGACCCTTAATTTCTCTCAAGCTCCTCCTCCCTTTGGCACTTGTAGGCACTCACTACCTTGGGTGTGGGCGAAGGCTCTTTGATGCTACTTTTGGCACTTTCTCCATGTGCTCCTGACTAGGAACCCTCCACCGAAATGTAGGTCCCTTAACTGTCTTCCCTTTCATTTTCCTACCTCTTTCTTTCCTTCTCCCTCTCCTCCCACACACATTCCTCCTGCCTCTATTTCCTCTTCTCTTGTTCTTGCTGAGTCATACTCAGCTTCTTCCACTCAAACCCTCTGGCCTTAACATCTTCATCAAACTCAGCTTTGCAACAAGCAAACTTTCAGCTAACTTATCCATCCCAAGAGGATGACTCCTGGAGTTGGTGATGGTATAACCCTTGAAATTAGGGAAGTGGGGTGCCTTGGGTAAATTAATAGTGATGATGCACAAGGCATTGCATGTGGAAAACTTGTATTAATGGGGGAAGCGAGCCTTACATCCCAACACTCTTTCCTTGGATTCTGATCATAGTACTTTTCCCAGAGTCCATCACAGTGTCTTCCCTCTTCTCCAGTTTCTAATAACTTGTCCTTAGCAAAACCCACTAGGATTCCCCATTCCTTATTCCTGCAAGCCCTTCACTCTCTCAGTAAACACAGGTCCCTTAACTGTTATCAGAACTGTGTGTGAGATTTACTTCCACTAACCATGTAACTGCAATGTCGTTGTGCAGGTAACTTTATGTTCATGTTGAAGACAGAAGGAACTGGAATCTACAGAGGCAGCCACTGTCAATTGTCCAGCCCGATCCCAGGTCATAGGGGTACTACAAGGGATCATACTGGCAGCTTACTGGGCCACAGCCCTTGGGGTTCGGGCCTTTGGACACTAATATATTGGTATCTCTGCCCTGACCTACTATAGCATTGCAAAGTGGGAGCTAAGTGCACCTGTTCGATATTTGACTCTTGGGAGAGCCAGAGCTAGAAGTCCAAGGCTTCTCAAGGAGTCAATGTGCAGATAGAGAGTCAAACAACATACACAATAAGTACTATCCAATCCAGTAATTTTCCCTGTAAAAAAGAGGCACACCAAAATGTGATTCTAGGCAGGAAATATGTCTATCACCTCGTGCTATGAGGATCTACACACAGACATATTCAGGTGTAAATCTTGCATAGGTCTATGCTCACTTTAATATGGCGCATATAACTTTCATGGTGCTGTGAGCCATAGGCCAGTCTGTATTAGTCTCACTATTAAGATTTGTTAGGGAGATTGATTATCATTGAGTTAAAAAACCGATTGCAGTTTCAGAAGAGGGAGACAGTCAATGTTCAAGTTCATGCAGCTTAAGTTTCTGGTGAATCGGGTACTTGGAACACACAATTACTAACAGCTGATAACCAGATCATTGGTAAGAGGACATGCTTCGGGCTCCCAATAGAGAGGTGGTGCCTCTGCCTCCTTCGACTCACCACATTAGTGTGTGGCTCTGGACGGGAGCAGCGGAGGCTCAGCAGCACCACGAGATTCTTTGGCAAAAGAATCCTCCCACCGAGGTGGTCTGGGTGTTTGATTGCAAGGGCCAATGTCAAAACAAAGACTGGTTATAAACGTCGATCATAAGGGTCAGAGTCAGCACTAGTTCCCCAGCCTCTGAAAGCTGACAGGCAGGCTGCTCTAGTACTGTCTGACAAGTACTGGGGTCGTTGGATGATTTGGCTCATTTGGCTTGTTGCAAAGACTTGTAAGGAGGCCTGGACATCTCAGACTCAGTTCAGCACATCGGTTACCAGTGGCGGCTGGTGACATTTGAAAGTGGTGAGACGTACCATTATTGTCGTACTGCACTGCTGTGAGCGAACGTACCGAGCATGGGCGAACAACCTACCGGGGGTTTGGGGGGTTTACTCCCCACGAAAATTTTGAAAAGAGTGGACAAACTGTGCATTTTTAAGTAAATTTGAGGAAGCACAAAGGTTAATATAGCAATTAGTGCTGGGCCTAAACTGCCCTCATAGGCTTATCTACAAGTTCCTCATCTCAGCACATCTTAGTAGACACTGATAGGCTGGCCACCCAACCTTACTTGCAGATCTCACCTAAGTCTTGTTTGATGGTAAAGCCAAAGAGTGGATCTCCTATTTCACTGATTGATCTTTCTTGGCCTTCTGCTGCTCCTCCACTTGCCACCTGCTCTCCTACCTGTTAGTGAGCCCCATGGTTCTGTCCTGGATCTGTCTTTTTTACCCTTTACATGATGGTGATCTCAGTGATGTTCTTCTTTCTTCCTACTCTGCCTGGAACTTAAGGACCCTATTTAATATGACCTACTAGCACATGACAAAACAATGACCACACAGGGCACCGTAGATTAATGGCCCAAGCCACCAAACTCAAAGAACAGACTCAATGCATACACACGCACACACACACGCACATTCACATACATACACGCTCAGCCACACACGTCACCACTCCGTTAAAAACAGGTAATTTCTCCACTTTCCATAAGAACTCTAGCAATGACGGGATGCAAAACATATGCCTTCTCTGGGGTAATTCTTCAGTGCATTTGTTTTCAGATGACCTTGTAGCACGTTATGCCCCCCAACAGCCTATTGGGGGGCATAACGTTCTACAAACATAACACTGTTTGCAACTGCAAAAAGAGAGAATTCCACTCTCGGAATGCCGGACATTAAGACAACACATCAGCAATACTCTTTACAGGACCCTCTGCCGAACCTACCCAGCAAGAAATGCATTTCTCAAGTCTGCGAACTCCCGGAGGAGTCCTAAAATATGCTCAAAAACAGCCCAGCTGCGCAAAATGTGCTTCAGTGATAAACAGCATCAAGAACCAGAAAACCGGATGACGTGAAAAGAAGAACACACATTACATCTGATCCGCGCAGTGTTAGTCTTAATTATGGCACAGTAGCAAACTCTTTAATTACCAGTAGACTATTTAATCTCACCAATGTTTAGAGCAACAACAACATATATTTAAAATATAGAGATATGTTGCTGCTCATCCGCCGAATTATAAATGTATTCATGATTTCAGTTTTTATATAGCGCGAACTCGACCCGAAGGTATAGGAACGCTTTACATGAGCACCAGTTACTTTACACAGGGTCACTTTGTAGGCACGGGGAGACTGATGATTTGCCCAGAATCACGGGATGTTGAGCCGACGCCGAGACCCAGTTGTAAAGTCGGCAGCTCTGGCTCTAACACCACATCCTCGCCAATACTTAAACTGATACAATCGGCTACTGACATTGAGACTGTGTAAAAGTGTATATGTGTAAAATCGATGTTTGTAAGGTTCAGTGTTAGTGTGAGAATATGAGCATGTGCACAAGAGGAAATGTGTGGGTGAGTATGGGGTATACTGATAGTGTGTGGAGTGTGCCACTGAAGCAGTCTTTAAAATTGTGTGTGTGTGTGTTTGCATAAGTGTTGGTATAAGAGAGGCAGCGTGTGCGCGCAGATGCGTGGATTTGCATGAATGTCTAAAAGTGTGTGCATGCCGGTATGTGAGTCTTACAGAAATCGCCTGCATCGGACAGAGAATGCATTTGCGTGACAGTGTGTTTGGGTATGAGTGAGAGAATGCATGAAAATGACAGTGTGTTTCATTGGGAGAATGAGTTTCAGATTGTGTAGGAGAAGATATGTCTGCGTGTTTCGTATGCATGTAAGAATCTGCTTGTGCGCCTGCACAATGTATTAGTAGGAATGGACTCACAAAATAAAAACAAGCATTTACAATGCAATGGTTTCGCCTTTGCAAAAGTTAGAGCTATTGGCATTGCTCATGACATTATTTTTATTTATGTATTTTTTTAAAAAAAACATAAATAAATGGCATTGTCATTTACAATGCCAATAGCAGGGTAGGAGAGCAAGCACAAGCAACGAGGGGGCAGGACAGCAAGCACAAGCAATGAGGAGGGGGGTGGGCAGAAAGCACGAGCAACGGGGGGCAGGGGAGCAAGCACAAGCAACGGCAGGACAGCAAGGGGGCAGGACAGCGAGCACAAGCAATGGGGGACAGGGGAACAAGCACTGAGGGGGGAGGACCGAAAGCACGAGCAACGGGGGGCAGGGGAGCAAGCACAAGCAACGACAGGACTGCAAGGGGGGCAGGACAGCGAGCACAAGCAACGGGGGCAGGGGAGCAAGCACAAGCAACAAGGGGGGAGGACAGCAAGGGGGGCAGGACAGCGAGCACAAGCAACGGGGAGGCAGGACAGCAAGCACAAGCAATGAGGGGGGGCAGGACAGCAAGCACAAGCAACTTTTTGTGGACCTGTGAGATTGTCAGGTGGACAGGGTCATTGTCTCCCTTGGTCCCCGACACACACAGAGCCCCAGACACACACACAGAGCCCCCCCCACACACACAGAGCCCCACACGCACACACAGAGCCCCACACACACACACAGAGCCCCACACACACACACAGAGCCCCACACACACACACACACACACACAGAGCCCCACACACACAGAGCCCCCCACACACACAGAGCCCCACACACACACACAGAGCCCCCCCCACACACACACAGAGCCCCACACACACACAGAGCCCCCCACACACACACAGAGCCCCACACTACACACAAAAAAAATCAAATGGCACACTTTTTTGCTTACATTTTCAATAAACATTTCCCCGTTTAAAAAAAAATAAAGCTGTTGAAACTGTCCTCAAATAAACTTATAATACATACAAACCACTCAGCTGCCTGCCTTGTGGTTTAACCCAGCTGTAGACCAAGAGCTTTATGTCGTCACACCATAAACATGCATAATAGACGTTAATGCCTTACACTTATCCTCATTTCAGTGACCACCATTCCCTACTAAAGAAAGTGTTACCAGGGATTTATAAATTAAGCGAGCGACCCAAAAACGAATAAAAAGGCCAAAACTTTTCTACAGCGCGCTCAAAAGGAGCAAAGTCATCTTTCCGACCTTCCTGCCTTCTGAACGTGTTAAATCATTTTGAAAAAAAAAACCACATCATTGCCCAATTCATACCCAAAGGCATCTGGATGACTTGCTCACTTAG
The DNA here is from genome assembly GCF_964261635.1 of Lissotriton helveticus. Taxonomy (NCBI): domain Eukaryota; kingdom Metazoa; phylum Chordata; class Amphibia; order Caudata; family Salamandridae; genus Lissotriton; species Lissotriton helveticus. The sequence goes on from NC_136069.1 coordinate 1,193,667,045, forward strand.
TTCAGGAGACAAAAATAACTTTCTGTGACTAATGCAAGTACCAACAGAGCTTGCACACATCAACTGTTGCAACACCCAGTAACTGGCAATTTTTTTTCCTTAGTCAAGATTTGAAGACATTAAAACAGTTTATGTAGCAATTTTACGGAACCTTTGCACAACACACATAAATTAAAAATAAAACGTATGAGAGCAAGGCTTGAGACAAGGATTCAATCAAGAACACACGAGCAGGCTATATGAATCACTCTGCAACTTCACTAACCCAAAAGTTCAACACTTTTCAGCGGCTGGGGGCACCGCAAAACTGCATGTAAAGGTAAAACTCCACCTAAAGTAGCCAGGGGCTCACGAAATATGCATATATTCTAAAGAGAAACTGGGATTTCCTCACTCCAACTTATAGCTAGATATGTTTTCATCAAGGCGACGTCACAGAACCCCGTCCTTCGAAATTAAGGTTAATTATCTTCATCAGTGCTGCACTTTAACAGAGCTGGGTCTCCCTGCAGAGGGTGAACTGGCAGGTGGGAGCAGGTGTGACAACGTGAGGGTGCAAACAAATACAAACAATGTGAACATCTTTAAAAGGGAGGAGGGGCTAAAGGGGGTCATGGCAGAGGGTGGCAGTGGTGTAGCAAATAGTGCGGTCGAGTGATGAAAATTGGTAGAAGGGATGGGTGCAAGGTCACAAAGGGAATGACGGCTGGGTGGATTGACAGGTTGCAGGGTGGAACAGATGGTAGAGCAGGGTCATATGGCCAAGAATTGTGGCACAAGTAACAGGCGGGCATATAGTGCGAATGAAGGGTGGCACAAGTAAGAGACAGGGGTTTATAGTAGGTATGAAGGCTGGCACAAGCACTAGAGGTGGAGGTACTGCCAGGAGGGTGGTAAAGAGAAAATGTAAATGGCACAGACTGGAAAGAGGGTGGTGGCACAGGAGTGTGGGTGGCAGTGCGAGCAGAGTGAAATAGGCACGGAGGTAGACTAGACCACCAGGAGGGTGCTAGAGGAAGCTGGCCATGTACAGAGAGTGAAGCCGGAGGGTAGGTGGTGTAGGCAGGAAGGTGAACAGTACAGAGATGGTGGATGCAGACACAGAAGCAGGGTGAGAAGGAGGGGTGATATGGAGAAGGAGGGGTGATATGGAGAAGGAGGGGTGTATAGACAAGAGTGAGGCTGGTACAAGTAGCAGCAGAGTTGTTGGGAGGACAAAAAGCAATGCGGTGTGTGGGGATCGGACAGGCAGGAGGGGCAGTGATACGGGAAGAAAATCGACGGGTAAGGTGGTGCAGATCAGAGTCAGGCAGTAGAAAAGTGGGACAGGCCAAACGTAGGGTAAGGGGCACAGCAGGGGGGTGCGAGGGGATGGATAGGTGAGATCCTCCAGGCAGGGAGGCGAGTGCTGTACTTGTAACAGCTGTACGAGGAGATGGTGCAAAGGCTAGGCCAGCACAGACTCTCGAGGTCCTATCTCAACTAATGCCGCACAGGCGCCGAGCCGTATAACGTCCACTTTTTCCTGCATCCGTTTTTTTTGTAATTATATTCGAATATAGCTCCATTTCACAAGTTTAGTGTCCCCAAAGTGAGCCCAAGCTCATCTTCCGTCTGTGGAAAAAATGTGAAAACCAATGTGCCAAATTTGAAGGTCTTTAATAAACGATAGATTGGAAGCTCTTGTCCATGTATAATAAGCACATCTTCCCTTGGGTGTCCACTGGGTATGGCTGGGTGCCAGATTTCATAAAAGATCTGTCTGTGTGATTAGTGTCCCAGCCGCAGTCAGTGCTACATTGAGGTGAAAGTGCCAGTATTGCCATCTCGAGGCTAAGTAGTGGTCACTCTACAAAGCTTGCAAGTGCCTTTAACTTGCACTGTGTAGGCTACCACATTGACTAAGCACAGAGCATTATGGGAAATAGCCGTGCAATGACGCCTCTAGTGTTGGGGGTTTGTCTTTTTCTGTGCAAGGGGGGCAGGGGGCTGGGGTGGGCGCTCTGAGCCACGGGGTGGGCGGCAGGGGGCTGTGGTGGCCGCTATGAGCATCGGGTGGGCAGCAGGGGTGGGCGCTCTGAGCGGGAATGGCTGCCGCTCGCTTCGGGTGACTGGTCTCACAGGCAGTTCACTGCACCGAGGACTCCTCTGGGATTTGGAAAGCAGTCAGTCCCGCGTGCCTGTCTGCCTGGGAAGTTGTGCGGCCATCCAGGGCTGGGATCTCACCTGCCCCCAGAGCCAAGAGCAGCGATCCGGGTAGAAGAAGGGTGCAGGCGCCGAGGCTGGGGACATGGAGCTGAGCCAGAGCGAGCGTGCTCGCCGCATCGGTATCTGAGGAGAGACCACGACACAATACCCGAAGTCACCAGTCAAATGACCCCCGTACCTGCTTCAAATCCGGTCAGCGTGAGGTCTTCATCCGAGTTCTGACTCGCTTCCAGGCCGTCCGTGCATGTCGAGTATCCGGCCCTCCCAGTGAGACCTTGGAACATCGCTCTGCAGCGTGGGGCAGGACCAGTAAAATCCCACAGTCCATCCCGGCAACAGACACATTGGAAATGACAAAAACATGCGGTAAAAAAAAAAACACAACCGCATGACGTAAACAAAAGGGGCGGAGCGAGAAAAAATCACCGGAACGCCCACGAATCTGCTCCGAGAATTACTGACAGATCTCTCTTCCAATGGCTAGCCTCCATTTATGGAGCTAGCCAATGGAAGAGAGAGGCAGGTGAAAGCCCCTTACTGAAAAACATAAGATTTCGCCTGCGCGACACTGCTGCGCAGTGAACGCCAGGCGAAACCTAAAGAAACATATCCACTGGAGTACGGGGCTCTGAAGGGCGCACACGATGTGGGGCAGCTCTCGTGAGTGGGGCAGGTGCACTGACACCGGGGTCCACGAGTATACGTGGCCCACTCTGCATCACTTAAGATTTTGTTAGTTATTTACAGTTTGTTGTGGCGCGGACCAGCTCTTAGAGGCATCAAGGCGCTGTACAGAAGTTGACATTTATTTTACAGCTTTGTCAGTTGCTGCACAGAACTGGAAGGCACGAGCAGAGCAGAGGTGCCCATAAAACGGATGCAGTCTGTGAATCAAGCCTACACTGAGTCACGCGTTTCTAGCGCTATATCATCCACAGTATAGCGCCCCATGGCTAAGCGAGAAGAGTGAGGCTCCTTCAAGCGTCCACAGGTGCAGCATCACAGGGGGCAGCCAGTGGGAGAGCAGGCAGCAGTGGGACGTGTTCTCCCCTAAGGCAGCGTGGAGAGTGGTTTCGCAGTCGTGGCTCGCGGGGGGGGTGGCAGGGTCCAGGAATTATTCAATATAATATATAAAAAATAAAACTTACCTCAGCCGATCCACGCCACCTCTGCTGCTCCCCTTGGCGCCTTCACAAACCGCCCTGGAGTGGAGTGGCAGCCCCTCCCAGCCAATCCTGGCGCTGCTGGCAGTGCTAGGATGGGCTTAGGTCGCGGCTAATCTTCGCCCCCAGCACGCCCATTAGGAGGCCGAGGGGCTCCTAATGGACATGCGCAAACAAAGGAAAACACAAGTGCGCATAAGTGGGCATGGTGCGAAAATTCGCCCTCCGTCCCCACTCATGCGCACTTGTGTTGCTGCTGCCTGCCCCTGGTGACAATCATGTCAGTCAACATGACGCCAGACCGCCCACCCCCTTCAGTCTCTGGGCGGTCCGACGTCATGCTGACTGACATGATTGTCAGTTCTCCCTCGGCTCTTTGAACTTAAGTAAACTGATTCAGTTTACTTAAGTTCAAAGACGCCGAGGGAGCTGCGGGTGGGGGGGCTATGCCCCCACACCCCAATGGATGCACCGCGGCTGGGGGCATGTTCTCACCTAAGGCAGTGTGGAGAGTGGTTTCGCGACTGCAGGGGGGGTTCGCACGGGCATGGGTGGCAGGGTCCAGGAATTATTAAATATAATATATAAAAAATAAAACTTACCTCAGCCCCACCCAATGGACGCACCGCGGCTGTCGGTTACACTCCCCAGTTCATTACCATCTATCTGGACTCCCCCCCACTCAAGGTCCACACGCAGTCTTTTCATGCATGGTTTAGTCCTTCTCCCCTTCTCTTAGTAGGCCAGGCAACAGGCACACCCACACGTGTACAGTAAGATGTGCAGATTTCAGGTGATGTCCTCTCAACTCTGGGAGACTTTCTATCAAAAATACTAGCCCTGGACCTCAGCAGTCGGCAGGTACTCTGCAAACAATCCGTCCTTTGGTAAGAGAAGTACTTGGAACTGGAACCAAGTGGGATAGTTTGGTCCCCTGCTTAAAGTACATTGTTCAGACAGGGACTGTTGTTTCCACTGTCAATGTATGGGAACTAGTTTGAAGTGGTTCCTTTTCCTACTTCATTCGTCCTTCGGCTCCGATAAACACATTCTTTATCGAAGGTGATGCCTCTGACAGCACAAAGTCATAACACTGGCTCCAATAGAAGCATCCCAAGCATGAGAAAATGAAATGTGATGACTGCACCTGACTAGCACAAGCTTTCTAAGTAGCACTTTGGGGAGAGACAAATGATAGGTCCCAATGAGAAGCTTCCATTTCCTTAATGAACTTAATAGCATCTGTTGACTCACTTCCTTTTCGTCACTACCAATCCAAATGGCAATGCTCAAAAAGAGAACGTTTACAGAAACGTTCTAAGTGGCTACACCTGTTTAACTCAACTTAGGACATAGATCGGCTGAAAATCCCAATCCTCTCACCTTGTCTCGAACAAGTGGGTCTCATAGTAATAGTGTTGCCTTAAGAGAAGCGAGTAAAAAAGAAAGAAGGAGAGAGAGACTGAGCCACTTGTCAGCATGAACTGGTTCAGTCACAAGATCTTCTGGCACCGACTCAAACTCCAAGGGGGGGGGGGTGATATTGTGATGGTCTCTGAAGACATTCGGGGATTGGCAGAGAACCACAGGACAAGAAGTAGTGGTAAATCAGAGGCTTCATTTGACAGCAGCCAGCTCAAACACTTAAACAGAGAAGTAAGTACTGAATAACAAACAGGTGAACCCAAAGGAACCAAAGGAAGACAAAATACCAAAGCTGGAGGAACAAAGAGTGCGGCAACAAATGAGAAATGGAAAAGCCATACAAAGCCATACAACTATAGGATTTGTTGTCAGGTGATTATCTATATGGTTGAAGGGTTTATATGTTACAATTGCCATTATCATCCAGGAGGTGAAGGACCAGCCCAGAAATGAGTTAATCTCCATCAGTCTAGTCTTTCCTTTATATCCTCCATTGCTCAGTTCTCCACAGGCTCTGTCTCCTACCCCAACATTGCTAAGGATATAAAGAATGGAACAAAACGTATTTCTCTCTCACACTGTTTCTTACTGAGAGTCCAGACAGTAACTTCCCACCCCTCTGAAAATTCCCCCTTCCAAAACCTAATACGATATCTTGGTTTATCAGAATTTGGAGCAAAAAACATCTTAATCAAACTGGGGGCATGGACAAAAGATGCAGACTCACACAAGTGGTCAAATACATTGCACCTCTTCCAAGCAATCAAATATTGCAACTGCCCATGGTGAATTCCTGAGGCTAAGATGGGTTCTACTTTATGTTATGGTGACCCATCCACTAACGTAGGTGGTTGATGGTTCCTTCGCATTGACCTAGCAGCCTTCACGAGTGAGACTTATATTACAGCATGGATATTTCCCTTCTGAGGTAACTGCATGCTAATTGATGCTGCATCCACCATCTCTATGTCCTCAAAAGGCCCTACATTAGAAAGATTAAATTTAGGATGGGATCCAGGTATGCACAGATGATGTGTGGTGCGTCAAACTTGAGCCCTTGATTGTATGAAGGGGCTGTGTAATGACAAACTTCGACCGTCCTTTTATGTTCTGTTTTGGCCGGCTGCAAATGCTTGAACACTGAATGTCTGATGGTTTTCACCTGCATGAGTAGCTGAGAGATTGCAGGGACTATGGATGGTGGATGGTAGAATTTAAGGGTGGAAACCAAATTTCGGAAGAAAGGCGAAGTCTCCATGCAACTGTACAAATAATTGTTCTATGTGAACTGTGCTAAAGGAATCCATGTTCTCCCTTGTGGAGGATGACTCGTGGGGAATCACTTGAGATACTGATCTAAAGATTGGGTCAATCTTACAATATGACTGTTTGTCTACGGGTGGAAAGTGTTGGACTTCTAACAAACTGTTCTTACTTTCTCCATCCATTCTTTCCAAAATGTTGCCGAATGGGAATCCTTAGCCCATGATATCATGCTGTGACAATCCATGCACGCAAATGATGTTTTCCAGGAAAATGTATGTCAGTTCTACAGCAGTTGGTAAAATTCTTTAAAGGAATAAAATGCCCTTATTTGTTGAAATAACCAACAGCTAGTCCTGATGTAGCATATCCAAATGAACAGGGCAGTCCTGTATTGAATTCCAGTGAGATCATGGACCAGCACTGCTGTGTAGTGGGGAGTGGTTGTAATAAACCAGCAGGTTTGGACTGGGCTTGGCTTGAGCACAAATGGCACATTAGTACCATAGTTAGAAACAGTCTTTGTCACCCTTGACCACCAGTCGAACAAAATACTAATCCCTTAGTCTTCCTGTGTCCAGGATGTCACGGTCCCAGGAATAAACAGAACTGGCTTTTGAAATAATACAATGTTCCTTCTTTTTCTGTTGCTCGGATCTCCCTGTATCCATAACTCTGGGCCGCTTTGTTCTTGTCCTTGATAAATCATTTCTTAAAAAGAAAGCATGGGTGTAGTAAGGGCAAGTTTACTTGGAGATTGGTTCTTTATCCGCCTCCATGGTTCGAATCAGAGCATCTGCATTGCCATGTTGACTGCCTGGTCTGCCGCTAAGCTGACAATCAAAGTGTGAAATGAACAACCACCAGCAAATGTCTTGTGTTGAAACATTTGCATATGCCACACCTCCTGGTGGGTTTTCGGGATAGAGAAGCCTGCCGTGGAGATGGGTATCTCACACGTGGCTGGCATGCCTCCTCTGGTATGTGAAGATAACATGGCCTACCCTGATGACCTAGCGCCACCAGGGTGTGCTTCAACACCTGAACTACAGTGGAGCGGGTTGTCAGTGTGTGCAAAAAAATATATTAAAAATTGTCCTGGTTTAAACTTGTTGTAAAAAAGTATTTTATTGGCAAGTAACTGGACAATAATAAAAACAAAAGTGAGACACTGTGTGGGTAGTTAAGCCCCAAGGTGTCTATCTATGTGAGTGTGGTCTACATGTTTCAACCAAAAATTTAAAATTATCTGGTTTTCGTCAGGACCAAGGTACAAGGATGGTGGACGGTCTACGCCCCCTAAAAGGCGCACCCGATCCTACCGCCTGTTTTCATCAATGCAAAAAAATTTTTTTGCTATTGGTAGCGCTCCAACCCAAAAATCTGGGGAGCGTGAGGCTCAAAATACTCCAGATCGAAGAACTATGTGCATCATAGGGCGGGGTAGGGAGTCGCCGTGTTTCAGAAACGTATTAGTTTTGAAACGGACATCGGCTTTACCTACGCCTCGACCGTAGCAGGGCGGCGGTCGAGGCGTAGGTAAAGCCGATGTCCGTTTCAAAACTAATACGTTTCTGAAACACGGCGACTCCCTACCCCGCCCTATGATGCACATAGTTCTTCGATCTGGAGTATTTTGAGCCTCACGCTCCCCAGATTTTTGGGTTGGAGCGCTACCAATAGCAAAAAAAAAATGGTTGCATTGATGAAAACAGGCGGTAGGATCGGGTGCGCCTTTTAGGGGGCGTAGACCGTCCACCATCCTTGTACCTTGGTCCTGACGAAAACCAGATAATTTTAAATTTTTGGTTGAAACATGTAGACCACACTCACATAGATAGACACCTTGGGGCTTAACTACCCACACAGTGTCTCACTTTTGTTTTTATTATTGTCCAGTTACTTGCCAATAAAATACTTTTTTACAACAAGTTTAAACCAGGACAATTTTTAATATATTTTTTTGCACACACTGACAACCCGCTCCACTGTAGTTCAGGTGTTGAAGCACACCCTGGTGGCGCTAGGTCATCAGGGTGGGCCCCGATGATGAAGCATGTCACCACTAGGTTGGTGAGTGAGGGGTTTCCTAAAAAAGGATAAGCCTTTCCCAGTAATAAGGATAAGCCTTTCCTTTTGTCTTCCTCTGCCACCCACTATATTGGGATTTTCTTGCTACAATCCCTGAGGTGGTACTCCTCCATTTGTTTGCTTATACTTTACCCTGGGGTACAGGAGTACCCTCCGGTCGCTGCATGCGACCACCCTCCCTAGCTCTCTCCATTGTTTATATAAGATAACATGGCCTCCACTGACATAGTGTGCCGCTGGCCCACCGGCCAAAGACCAAATGAGCCCCCCTTGGTTTGCATCAGGAAGCAAAGGCATTAGGTAATTAAATGTAAATCAAACCATGAGGAACGACTATTATGGTTTTTTTCACTATATATACACAGTCCTGTTCCCATAACAAAGACTGTTCTCAAATCTTTAATTCATTTGAGAGGACATGCAAACATTAGAAGAATACCAAATATGATGCATCGTTTTAAAGGGCTTATGATCTGCCTACTGGGACAGGTAAATAATAAATATAACATATTTTATACTGCCCTCTGGGGCGGTACCCTAATGAAAGGATGTGCTTCAGGAAGCCCAGAAGTGTGAACACAAGATAAACCTTAAACTTGGGACAAGTATAACAGCATAACATGTTGCTGCATAACAAATGAGGCATATCTATTATTACATGAAGTGTCTACATGTAGGTTTTGTCTGTGGGTGCAACATTGTATATGTAAAAGACATTCTGTTTCATCCTGAGACGTACAAACTACTTTGTAGCTAACATTGCATTCTTGCACATCCTTGGAAGACAAATAATAGTTTGGGAATAGCATTTTGGGTAAGATAGAGGGAATGGGTATAGTTATATTTCGAAAGAAACCTGTGTATTTCTTTAGTATTGTTATCTATCCTTTATCAATGTGTTAGATGCCTCCATAACTAGATAGTTATCCAGAAAATGTCATGAAATGTGTATTTATTTGCATATGACGTAGGGTCTTCTTTTCTTTCTTTGCCATATAATTTGACTTTTCCTGTCTTGCAATTTTTTTCAATACTGTCATATCATTTGATTTGGTCATCTGGTGCCACAGAATTCCAGCATCTGTGAGGTTAACATTGCTTGTTCAAATTGGGCACAAAGTGGGAAATGTAAATCTCGCCCTGTTCATGGTTCTTAAACTGGCACAGACTGGTTCTTATTTAAAAGGGATTACAAACAATGTATGCGTTTAAGTAGACGGGACAGTACAACTTGGGGTTGTAAACAGTAGTCTGTCTCTCCTAACCAGGGCACAAGTCCTAAAAAAAGAAGTGGGGTGGGGGGGACTATCCAAGTTAGTTCATATCACAGGAAGTGACATCACGGTGCGTGATATTGCAGGAAGTGACATCACAGAAAGAGACATCACAGGAAGTGACATTACGGCGTGTGACAGGATTCTTTGCCCAAGTATTGACAAACTAACTCTGCTGCCTGCCTACCCCACCAGCGTAATATTCCATGTGCAGCACATTTCCATGTAGATGTGATTGCTTTAGGTGCCTGGTGGTTAGCACATTTGATGGAAAGATATGTTTTTGTCTAGTCCTAGATTTTACTTAAAGTAGAATACGGGGTTAATGCGCCTCCTGCAAAGCACATCATGTAACATGCAGATGACAGATCTTATTTTATGTAGATAGGGAAGTAGATTACTGCTTTGAACACAGAGATCCTTTTGTTACATGCCGTTGCATTGTAATCCTTCTAGTATAGCACAGTGAGCTATGAAGGATGATATGTGACTCCTACACCCAGTAACCCTCACTGTCTTATGTAACACATCCTGTACAATGGTTCACAAACTTGTGTGATTTATTGACAATATAATATGTATGTTTGCTGTAAAGTGATCTGGCACCCTACATTGGGATGAATAGCGCTGTAAAACAAAAAAAAATATTGGTATTTAAATTGTTATTTTGCACTAGGACAGAGTAACGCATCTGACATTCTTACAGTGCATGAATATCTGTTATATATGGGGGTCTGAACAAAGTCAAAATCGTGCCTTTCTTATGCGCCTTTGGAGTGTTAACAAGCTGCTGCTTTTGTTTCCCTTCCTCTGACTTTACATCTAGGTGTGAGGCTACAGGCAGCCCCCAGCCTGGATATTTGGACAAAGAAGGTCAAATGGCCCTAAAGTTCGGCCTTTGTTATGGCCCAACTGGAGTCTCAAATAACAAAACCCCCCTCCCAGTCTGCATGTTGCTGCTCGGAAGGAAAGCAGATAAGGAACAGGGGCTGCTGAATGAATCCTGGTGTCTCAAACTTACACCGGGATCAGTTCAGCATATTTTAGAGTGGGCTCAACTTCTTGGGAGGGTGGATGGCGTCCACACTGGGAAAAAAGTGGGCTGACGCCATCCACCCGCGTGTACCCCCGACTCGAGCCCTGCTCCTAGCCCAATAATATTTGAGGAGCCTCTGTGTGGATGGTTTTAAAATATGTCAACCCTATAATTGGATACATTCTGTATTTGCGTTTATGAGCAAGGCTTTGGAAATTAAAAAAAACCAAAAAACAAAACAATGTGATGTAATGTTACATTGCGTTAAAGTCTACATGTCTTGTTTTCCTGTCTACTCCAGGATTCCCTGTTTCCCAAATGTACCAGTGCCACCAACGTTTGCCCTTTCTTGAGATGTTGCCATTTATCAAGATGTTTTCAGGGCAACAAAATGGTATTCCATCTTTTTATTCAATGGCAGAGATAGAAGTGCATGAAATAGGGGAAAGAAGTGGAGAAAGGTCAAGAAAAGGCGCAACTGCAGCCACGTAAAAGAACAACTATAGACAAAGCATTGGAATTATGTGACTTTACGGTTGTGGCCTTTTCTGCAAAAGTATGGATTTGCCGCATTTGCCACATAATCCATCTGCTGCTGCATAATCTGCAAATTTTAACCCCAAAAATTTGCTTTGAACTAAAATGGATGGAATGTTACTAAAACATGCTGACGTGTTCCTGCGCAGCAGAAGTCCCTTCTCAAAGGCTGACTAGTCATTTGATGAATGATGTATTTGGGTGTTAATCTCGCACTATTAAGGTTATAGCTTTACCCAGACAATGTTATCGTATGCAAAAACAACCAAATAATAAAGTAAAACCATCACAAAATCTGTTGCATTATGCTGCATATTATGCTTTTTCTTGCTACATAATTCAGTCAACCCTGCTGCATGATTTGGAACTCCCCTGCTGCATAATTCTTGTGGCCCTAAATGTAGACAAGGGAGTGCAGAAAAGCAGACAATGTGTTGTCATTATGTTTACTGTTTCATACACCCATTGGAAACAGTGCTCTGTGGACCCTTTGACTGATCTCCAAAGAGTGAAAGCCTGAGAAGGTTCTGGTTGCCCTAGATCTGGTGATTCCAGGGTATGTCTGTATGGGGTGAGTAAGCCCCTTAAGTAGCCCAATCTCGGTTGAAAAAGATCAGTACCAGACTGACATGAAAATAAAACGATAAATCTGTTTACTCACAAACTCCTAGCCCACAGGGATGCCCAAAATCACAACCTTCACCTTCCGAAGTAGCGTGCTACCCACCAAACAGTACTTCAACACCTCATCAGGGGTACATGCACTATATAAATGCAATTCCTTCCCACTTCTATCCCTTCACTATCCTTTTCAATCCAAATAACAGACTAACGGGTCCACCGCTCAAATTAATTTCTTATTTCCCTATACTAATTCACCACTAATCCTTTTTGGGTTCCAGGGTAGCGTGCTACTCCCTGAAAAAGCACTTTGATTTCTTGTCCGTGGTAGTAAGTGCTATATAAATGCAATTTCAATTACAATACAAAATTCAGGCGAAGCCCTAGGTCTGTTGGTTAAAACGCATGCTGCAGAGGTGCATGTAAAACCAGCAATAATACAGTTAAAGTGCAAGAGAGGCAATGAGCTAAGTGGGCTGGCCCACTGCCCCTTGATGTATGCAGAGGTGGGTGGAAGAAAAATGTGAATGACAGTTTAACAGACCAATAGATGAAGAGGCATGACTCAACCCCCCTCTATGAATATATTTTAATTTATGATTTTTTTTAATATATGAGGCTTGAAAAGCAGCGAAAGCTGTTTTTAAGCTAGACCTAAAATTATGTTGTACGTATGATGTGTGGATGCTGGATGCTCACTCATGTAAAATCAGCTTCTGGAAACCTCTCCTTTTTCATAAATACACTTTGTAAAAAAATGTTTACAAAGCTCTCTGAATTCCTGAACCAGGGTGCAGTTCAACAACAAAGCAAGGTCTCATAAAATTATATGTAAGATTAGAAAGGAAGGGCGTGGTTGAGAAGAAAACACACCAAAAAAGATAGGAAAGTGGGGAAAGGCGTGATTGCTGTGAAAATCACGGGATATGAGAAAAGGGAACATGGTAAATAAGATGAAGGTGAAAGTGACAGAGGTGAACGAGTTTATGAAAAATGTAATTTTTGTTCTATTGCACTATGGATTTATGTTTCTGCTTTGTAAGAAGAGGTTGGGTGCATAGAGCAAAACGGTAGTGACTTGGTAGACAGTATTATTTCAATCAAAAAAGCGTTAACAATGTGGCATGTGTTAAATGGAAGACATTAAATGGTCCGTATTTTTAGTACAGAAGGAAAAAGGCGCAGCCTTTGTTTTTTATGTATCACTAGAACATGCAATTGAACGGCTAGGCTGTGCTGGCCAATCAGCTTGCTCATAGAGAAGGCGTAACCTGCCAATAACGGGCGGATTTCTATGACATTGGACAAAGTGATCTCATAATGCTCCACCAGCTAATCAGAATGGTTGGACACATCTTGTTCTGCCGTTGATTTGCCCATGTAAGGGAGGTGATTGTGATGTCACAAGACAATCAACTGCCTTTAGCACAGTTTGCAGATGGGGTATGGAAACCATCAGCAAACAGTTCATGTTTGTTTCTATTCATTGAGACAAAACCTTGAAAGTCTTCTAAGCTCTTATTGGCCATTGATCAGGTATAATTAATTAACAATCTAGGGGCTATTATCATGAGATAATTACCTTTCACGTGTGATATTCACCTATACCTTTTCCTTGTCTGTCGTAGGTTGAATGATCAGCAGTTACCTGAAGCATGCTCCTCTCAAACCTGACTTCTGTGATATTGATTAATGCAATAATAAAAAAAAATGTGTTTGTCGATATAAACTACCGAGCACTTTGTGCTGGGAGTGCCCTGACACTTTTCAAGTGAGATTGCAAGATTTTGTTTTATATAATATGAACAGCTCAACGTGCACCTATTAATAAAAACAAATCTGAATTTTATTTGTTACAGAATTTCACTTCTGTGCCCTCATAAAACAAGCTGAAATGCAGTGTGTTGTGACGTCATTCCACTCCGCGTGATGCCGTGGAATGTTGGCGATGCGGAACGTTCTAAGTCAAGCGCCACAGTGCCACAGTCAAATGCTGTGCTGTCAAGCTAGGGGTCGGTTGTGAGACCTGGAAAGATGCAGTGCGAGCATCAGTCACCACCTCCTCCAATCCGAACACAGCACCAGCCCTCTCATGGACATATTTCTTCAATAAACAGATGGACCCCACCGAAACCTACTGGCACAGAACCCTTCAAATAAGTGCATACACTTTCATATTATAAATACACCCTTAGCACACACCGAAGGGCATGCTTAGTCCCTGCTCCACAAGGGGGGAATCCGAGTGATACTAGGGTGAAATTACCTTAAAAGTAATGCTTTCCAATGCCGCATAATCTTGTGACATCTGAGGTTCCTCTTCCTCTAATTTGACAGGTCCAAGGAAGGGCCGAACCGGGGAACCAAAAGCTACCCTGGCCTAAATGGGCAAACCAGCCCTGCTACCAGTACCTTCGTACTGCCGCCCTGCCGCGCTCTTTCCTTCCAGGTATTCTCGCTCTGCTTTTCTTCCCCCTTTCTGATCGATTTTTCTCTACATCGAATCCCCCCCACCCCTCCTTCCCCACACCCACCCTCCACTCTTTCAGGAAGCTTCCCCGTGCCTTCTTCAATTAACCTCGGGCGAAATTGTCAGAGGCACAAGGTCCGCCCCTGGGCTTTTGAAACCGGCCTTCAGCTCCAGCCCACCGGGGAAATGCCCGGAATGCCCAGTGGAATAAAAGGACCGTCCGGTCCTGACAAGTCCGTCCGCTGACTACAGTAGAAGAACTCAAGTAGAGCGTGAAAACCAGAGAGAGGGCTGCCCGGTGCTATCCCGTTTAGATGTACCGAAGAACATTTCTTTTTTAAATTTACATACATACATTTTTTAACAAAACATTTTGTAACGTCATTACATTTGTAAAGAACATTGGATGGAAACGCGGCGCCCAGTGACAGAGGACGTGGGAAGTTGTGCCATGCCAGGTGTTTCCCTCAGTCCAGAGAGCCCCAGCCCGGACCCCACCTACCGGTCATGGTGAAGGCACCGACCACCAGCCCGATGTCCCGGCCGCCCACGATGATGGAGTCGCGCGGGTCCCCGTCCGAGCGGGAGTTCTTGGTGCGCCAGGCGGCCCAGATGCCCACGCCGAGGATGGCCAGGTAGAAGATGATGATGGCGATCAGCCCCTCCACGTGGAAAGCCATCTTCAGCGACGGGCGGGAAGGCGATCTGCTCGGCTACTTCATAGAGGTCCCTGAGGAAGCAACAGAGAGGTGGTCAGGGAGCGCCACCCACGAGCTGCCGAGAGGGGGCGCTTCTGGGCGCGGGGCAGCGCCAAACACTCTCCCTGCTAAGGAGCTCACCAGAGTCCGCACTACAGAGAGCGCCTAGGGCAGGCGGAGGGTGCTGCTAGCAGCCGCCAGGGGGAGCCTTTGAGCTCTGGGTGGGGCGGACATACACCCTGAACCTGAGCTCACCTGAGGCCACGCCCCGGCGGAAGCAGGGGATCGAGGTGAGCAGCAATCTACAAACAGCTGTAGGGGGAGAGGGCAAACGCCTCTCCAAAAAACAGCTGCCCTGCATAGGAAATCACTAAAGACCCCCCAGCGCCACACACAGACTCGAGCAGGATGCTGCCTGCCAGTAAACCGAGCATCTGTCAGGGGACGAGTAAACACAAACAGTGGCACCGAACTCTCCAAGACCCCCCCCCTCCACTCCCCCTGGGATACTGAGATTTTGAGAGAACAGCGCCAGAGGCGCCGGGACCCCCTCCCACCCTAAATCATCCAGGATGTATGCTATAAGAACTAGTCGCTGTTCATGTCTGCCAGCGACGGGGGTGTGGTGGTGCTGAGGAGGCGCGTGGGGATGCTGGACCATGCAACAAGCCTAAACCAACGGACACCTGCGCCTGTATCCCTCGGGCTCGTCTCTGCATCAGCAACGATTAACCTGCCGCTACCCTCTCTGCACCCGAAGATTTTAGCGTTTAGAGAAAGGGCAGCCTGCAGGGAGACGGTCGACATCTCCCCCCATGCTGCTCACCCACAGATGCCCCCAGACACTGTCCAACTACAGGTGCGCCCACCTGTGCCATAGAGAATGGAAGTACATTGAGCGCCCCGGCACATCACTTACCAAAGAGGGGTAACTTATTCAGCACTAAATCAATCGAGAAAAGCAGCGCACTGACATTCAGCCATCAGCGGGGCTGGCCAGCGCACACTTCTGTTACATTAAAGTGATTGGAATTATCCAGCCACTCGCGCAGTGGATTAATACAACTGTGGAGAGCTCTGAGTGCCATCGACGCTTGGTTAATTATCACGAAAATGCCACGACTGGATAAAAGAGGGGCACCGGGGAACATCCTGCACACTCCCCAGCCCCACCCCCGCCATCCAATATTGATGGTTCGTACGCTCCGTGGAAAGTTCAGACAGGTTGCCGGGGATTATCGCCGGAGTTGCAGACAGGCTAAAGTCGCGCCCCCGCGGGGACATCAGCAGAAAGTGCGAATTATGCATTACTCACAGCCCAGGAACGGACGGCTTCAGACACCGAGCCCCAGCCTTCAAATGCCCCCTCTGGCTGGGAGGCAGCCCGCGCGCGCTGCCCTGGTCTTTGAGGAGACGCGGCTTCGCTGAGGGGACCCGGCGCAGCGCCCACCCCCAGCAGCTGGCGCCAGCGGCGCTCTACGGATCTCTGTCACAGGCGGCCGGGCGCGCAGGTCAGAGGCGCGGGGGCAGATGCAGAGAGATCCCGGTGCGCACTGGACGAACTCCTGCAGAACCCTCCCTTCCAGAGCAACCTTACATACAGCAGAGCAGTGCCCTCTGCCAAAGATGCTCTCAGCCAAGCGACGTGCGCCCTGAGGACAGACGTTTCTCAACCACGTGTCCGTACAGTGCACAGGACAGGGTGAACATTGAGCTTTAGTTTCTAAAATGCACTGGAAGTCGCCCATTTCTAAGAATCTCCTGACCGCTCCTAGGGACTTGAGCTCAATGCACAGATATCAGCTAATGTAATACAAAATCATATTAAATAAGTGTGCACAGCGCGCGCCCTCGCTGCGCACAGGCACGCTACAACGCGGACATGGCAGCAAATGCCAGATATAATATTAAGAACGCGTTATACATTAGAACCAGACAGCTCTATGTGCACTAGGTGAGAAGGTCAGAAATTGTTTTTTTCTGTGATCAAGTCCAGATATTATGTGTTTTGGTTTTCAGCATTTTCACTCATTACCTGCTGCCTGTCCCTAGTTTATCCGTCCTTCCCCATTTAGCTTATAAAATGATCATTTGAAACACAGGGTGGTGCCCCGCGCACATTCCATGGAGTGCTTCAGTGTCTGGAGTCAAAAGGCGAGCGGGGCCCGGTGCTGATGCCAATTGGGGAAGTTGCCACACCCTGTTCACATCACCCCCTCCTCTGAGACTTATGGTAAATCAAGCCCTGCTGCCCACCCACCACACCCCTGCAGTGCTGACAGACCCCTCCCTCTCACCTTGGGACTGCGGCCTCCGCCTCTCCAAGCTCCGGGTCCCTTGCCTCCGCCCCCTTCTTTACACAGGGGCTGAATGGTGCCGGCTCAGGGGAGAAGTGTGCCACAGAAGTCACGGGTATCCGTCGCTCTAGCGCCTCTGCCGCCCGGTGCTCGACGCGCGCCCCATAGCCCTTACAAGAATCCCTTTTAAAGCCGGCTGATGTCAGAGATCCGCGGGATGGACGTCAGGAGAATGGTGCCGGTGAATGGAGAGCGGCCGAGGAGGGGTGGGGCCCTCAGAGGAGACATCAGCAGCCCAAAAATAGCATTCTTATGCCCCTCTGTCCCGACCCTAATCACGTAAATGGTCCACGGTGACGCACAAGGTGTGGGATGGGTGGGCGGCTGCTGTGATCACCCGACGTCGATTCACGCAGTCACAGAGCACACTGTGTACTCTTGGACCTGCTCTGACCCCTAGTCCTCCTTCAGCGTCGACATCACACCCCCAACCCAAGCACACCTTGCACAACCCTCGTCAGTGTCGCGAGCCTTGGGTTTCAACAAGGCCACAAAAGGAACCTCGAAACCCCAGCGCCAGATCTCGAAAGGACCACCTGACAGGGTCAAATGTATATATTGTTTTTATCAAATGCCTCGGTGCTAAAGGCACTGTCAGCAAAGATAGTAACATGGCAATCAGTTTGCTTTTCTTATGGAAAGTACTGCCAGTCCGCTTCGATGTAAGATTGAGACTATACAGCCTGCCACCCAAAAATTCGCATTTCACCTGTGACGTAAACAAGGATTTTCTTTGAATATAACAATATGCAACGCAATAATGAGATTGTTCTACGTAAAATCACAAATTTTAACGAAACATTTTTTTTAATTCGACACAGGGGGTAATTTATTATTTCCCTTTCTTGTCTTGAAACATTTTGCTCCCAAGCATTCCTTCTTTGCAACCTGCCGTTCCGGTCCAGCAGCAAACCATTTTAGGGCTTTCATCAGCAAATCTGCCTCCTGCACGTGATTGCTCAACTGTCCCGCGCAAGCTGTTTCTACTGGCTGTCGATCAATCACACAGTATAAATAGTCCCTCTTTGCCTCCCATGGAGGCTACCTCAGAAAAGTGAATGCATACATACTTTGAGAAATATTTTTTTAAAAGCGAAGAATGAATGGCAAACCAGACGAAAAAAGAAAATCTTACACAAGTGCAAGAAGCCCAATAAAAGCAGCGAGTATTGCCAAACAATTGTGGTGGTTTCACTATTTTTTTTGTAAGGGAATGTGGCCTAGGCCTCCGTCTTGTGCTCCTAAGTAAAGTAATATGATGTGAGGGTTTCTGTTATTTTGTTCACATTATGACACCTTTTTGTGGTTCGTGTTGTTTGCATGCTCGCAGAGATGACATTTAGATGTCATCAACCAACAATGCTTTATTATAATTTAGCATTTGAATGTATTGATTTAAATGGGCTTTGCCTTCCAGCCCAATCAGAAGATGGGTCGGGTTTTGAGGACGGTCACCTTTTCATCAACCGCATCCCCCCACCCCCACCGGCCCCCCTCCCCCCTCACTCCCTATTGGCCTATGTGGCTTCTAGTTTTGCAGTGCAGGCCTCATGCTTCACTGGCTCCTATTTCCAGGGCTGCATTCCCGTCTTGTGGCTGCTATTCAGGGATACTCAACCTCACCCATCCCAAATACAATAAATATAATGTATGCAATTAATCAGTCTCTTGGCAGTCGAAGGTTCAATAATAATGGGAACAATAATACTATTATAAACACAAGCCCGGCGTAATTCCTAGAGACAGCTGGGCATCCATGTTGCCCAGAGGGTCAAACTACGCAAAAAACAAACAGTATCCAAAATGGTACTCAATCAATCAATCAAAGCTTTATTACGACAATTAAGTCTTAAAGCACATACATACATATAATAGCAAAAGAAGGTCAATATACATTAAAAAGACTTACATTTATAAATTGTTAAAAATTACAATGTATACATACAAAATAGAGAATAAATATAAAAATATTTTAAAAGATACGGTCATAATACAGAGTAATAAATTGGGGCTGTTTAATATGTGCAAAAGGATTTGGATATTACTAATTAATTGGGGCTGATTAATATGTGCAAAAGGATTTAGATATTACTCAGCTTGAAAGTCCACCAACATGGCGCATAAGTATGCTTCATAACCAATTAAGGAATTTGGCCATTGCTATGGCGATGAATGGTGTGGAATCAGAGCAGAGTACTCTCATTGCCGGGGCACAGTTTCTAAGACCCAGTGATTTACATATCGGTCTTAACCAAGCACGCCGAGGGATGGTATATGTGGGGCAAACTAGTAGGACATGTACACAATGGTACTCACTCTACCTACTAGTGATTTTAGAACACTTGGCATTTTAGAATGAATTTTAAACTGTACACACAATGTCAATTTTATTCATTGTGTATATGTTTTATGAAATTACCATATGTAAGGTTTTTGTGATGGTATTTATTAACTTACAACAATAAAGAAGGATCAATTGATTAATTGATTGATTGGTTGATCGTGTCCCAAACCTAAATTTTCATTTAAGGCCTGTCAACCTAACCGAAACATTTTACCATGAATTTCAAGTTACAAAGATTCGTTAGGAAACTACCATCACAGATATCCAATGAAGGTAAGAATTAGAGGAAATCATACTGAGAGGGACAGACTCCCTCAGTCAGGAACAAAGATCCATTTGTTTCAATATCAATAAAGCTAAAAGAGAAGCACTGAGAAGTCTTAGCCAAAACAACCATATAACAATAGAACTCATATACAAAGGAGGAGGCACCATGAAAACCATTATTCCAACAGAGGAATACTTTTATTCCTATTTATTACTACTTTTTTTATTCATAAACACTACAGTGTAATCCCATGTCACCCTGCCACTGTTGTTACAAAGAATTAAAAAATGACATACCAGAAAAATATTTTCTGTGTCAAAATGAATACATGTGCCAGAATAAGGGGACTGAGGGAGGAGGTGTGGGAGAATCTGCGGTCCTCAGCAGAAAGAAAAAATAGTCAGGATTTCTTGCGAGTGATAAATGCCCCCTTCCTGAAAGATGAAAGTGATCAGACCTGGGATACACATGTGGAAGAGGAAACATGGGAGGCTCACTTTGTGAAAATATTTGGGTTAGTGGAAAAGGCGGTGGTCCCACCCAAAACAGCTGCGCAGGTAATTCCCAAAGGTAGCTTGGTTTTTAATCCAGCAGAGGCAAGGCATGAGATGACCCAATGCAGTAGAGCAAAGGCCTTTGGCCCGGATGGGGTTTCCATAGATTTCTTTTTGAAACGCTTGGATCTTTAGGCCTCAATATTGACAAATGTCATAGCGAAGATGGTACTTCCAGACTCCTGGACAAAAACAATAATATTACAAATTTACAAACAAGCATTTGCAATGCAACAGGTCTCGCATCAGTTAGAGTTAGAGTTCTTGGCATTGTAATTACAATGTTGCTTAATGTTTTTTTTTAAGTGTAGTGCATGTATTTCACAGATAAGGAGTTGTATGTATGTGTGTAGTAAGTATGTGGATGTATAACTTATGTTCCAGCTAGTGATGGTGGCAAGAGGAGTAGGTAGTAGTACTGTGTAGTGTTTGAGTATTGCAATGAATAATTGCTGGGTATAAAAGCATTTGTAGAATTAGCAAGGTAGCAATAATGTGAATGACAGTTGTGTTAGAGTATCAGTTGTAGTACTGTGTAGGTGTAACAAGTAGTAATGTGTTTGTCTATAGCAGTATACAGTGTAGTATATGTTTTTGTGAGTTGTAGGCATGAGGTGTGTGTATATGAACAGATGCCGTACAATTGTTGATGTTTTAACATTGTTTTATTAGACATTTTTTGTATGTGGCGCCCAAAACAATTTGCAGTAAATAGTTAGCAAATTACGTCTAGATACAGTTTTTATTGCATTTGCAATGCAAAAGGTCTCGCAATTGCCAGATTTTGAGCCATTGGCATTGTAACTGATAATGCCTGTTATGTGTTTAAAGAAGAACACATTAAAGGCATTGTCATTTACATTAACAATAGGTCAAAGTAAAAAAAATGCAAGACTTATTGCATTGCAAACACTTGTTGTTTACAAGCACCCCATGCTGCACTTTCACTACGGACGACAATACTAAATACAAGACATACATGCAAATGTGACTTACATTTAGTTGGGTTCTCTGGGTCGAGCATGTAGCGCACCATTTTTAGAGATTAACAAAAAAAAATGTAAATATGCGAAGCAGGCAGTTTGCTATACTTTTCAATAGGCTTAAGATTCAGTAGTTTTCGCTGCTCAGAATTCAAATAAAGTTCATAATGTATTCAAAGGTGTCCTCGAATCATCATTATCGTAGCAACATGCTAGCCCGTTTTCGCATCATTGTACAGTGCTCTGTTTTTTTTTTTAAATAACGGGAGATGTACAAAAAGCGATGCTGAGAATAAACAACCAAACCAATCAGAGCAATGGCGATAGCAAATAGGCAAATAGGCACGGGCACTGAAGCCACCTTAATACGGACAGCCATAGCCCTGTTACACTCCAAAGTCCTGCAGAACCAAAACCCAAACCAGTTAGTCAACATGGAAGGTCCTGGCTGGGAGAATGATCTTGTTCTCGTGGAAAAACGCAAACGGAGGCTTTCTAGACAGGATGGCGAAAACATTTCGAATTGCTCCCAAGTTTGTTTGAAAAGGGAAAATGCAAAGGAAGATTGAGAGGTTAGCGACTGTTGGAAAACGAGGCAGCCTCTGTGAGACCTGCACAAATAACATGACTACATTTATCCTTCACTGGGAACCAAACACCCAATTGTAGCGCCTGACTCTCAGAGGGTAGCGTTGCCGAGCAGTCTGAGGCTTACTCAAGGGAGGTGGTGTGGGCTAGTAATCGCCATTGGCAGGTGCGTAGAAATAACACTCAATAATTGATTGCCAGTCTGTACTTTGCTGTATAAAAGTAAGAGTACATTTATTAAACACACACACTACTCCATACTATGCACCAATTTACAAATTTACATAAACTGTTGGAATTACTTTGTGACATTGCATAACATCTCCACCCCTCCCGCAGGGGGTTGGGGTCTAGTACCACCACTCCCATGTATGAACACCATCTTGCCCCTAATGCAGTTAGTTGAACATAACCTGGTGCGAGGGCCCTACGCAGTGGCACCATCCCAGTGGCACCCCCCCCCCCCAGTATCTTAACAAGCATTTAAAATAGATAACACTGCCTTGGTGACACACAACCCTGGCTGAGCATTTCCTACTGACTATGAAGTATACACCCCTACATCTTAAGGGCTAGCAGTCTGGGTTCTTCACCTGGTTAAGCATCACTTTAGAATGATAGTACTCATCAAATTTGGGTATCATTAGAATGCATTGCAATTCCAGCCCCTAAAGGCATCACAGATGAAATGACAGGATTATGCATATACAGCCAGACACCCTAGTAGGAATGTCTGACAACATAACTCCCCTTTGCTTATGACAGCACTTTGATCCCGTACTTCACATTAAACGCTGTGAACTTCAGTCCCTCTAAACGAAATAACCATTTGTAAATGTATTTTGGTGCAATTACACCTCTTCACCTCCAGGGGATGCCCTTCTCCAGACATCCCTAACTCAGCCCTTCACTCTATGATGAACTTCTCAATACTCAATATGCAACCCTCATTGAGGGGTGTCCCCCTGCGCACCGCTTCAGTGTTACCAAATAGGTATTCCAACTAATAATCCAATAAATTCCAATGGTGTTCATTCAAATTTTTATGGGTTTACACCATTATTATATTTCTTCATGGAATTACAATCTTCATTCCAATAGACATCATGTTATGCTTGAATCCAATCATATATCATTCCCATGATCAGTCCCAATGCATTTCGGACTTTAATAGTCCTTCGTCAGGGGAATTATCTAGACAAAAGAAATATGAGGTCTGAATTGTGGGGACACATCTCTAAATCATACATAACTTTCAGACGTTTGTAATTACACACCTATAAACCTTGCAGGGTCATGTCAGTGGTCATGCACATTAATCTACGTTCAAATACAAACCAAAAAATCCATGCAAAGAGTGTCAGAAGTGAGAAAATAAACAAACCTGCACCATTAGATATCAAGGGACTAAGAAACGATGAGCAGATATAAAATCATACCAATGTGAAGAGTGATCTTTCAGCAAAAAACGGAATAAAAAAAACCGCATGTAGCGTTGACGTGTAGTTTAATTTTGAATCATCTCATAGGGTGAATAATGTAATTTCCTGTGATGGCGTTATTGCAGCTGTTGCAGTTGTGGCATGGGCGGATGATAGAATACGCCAATGTTTGCAAAACTTACAAAAACATAATTTTGAAACATTGGCGTATTCTATCATCTATCATCCAAACCTGATTTTGGTAATCTATTTAAAGACCCTCCAATATTTGCATATACCAGATCTGAAAACTTGAAAGAAATCTTGTCCAAAGAACCAATACCACAAGTTTCCCATGTTGGCACACGCCCATGCCACAACTGCAACAGCTGCAATAACACCATCACAGGAAATTACATTAATCACCCTATGAGAGGATTCAAAATTAAACTACACGTCAACGCTACATGAGACTCAAGTAACCTGATTTACCTACTGAAATGCCCATGTGGCAAAATATACGTGGGCAAAACCACCAGAAAAATCAAAGTTCGTCTTAACGAACATAAATCAAACATACGCACAAAAAACCAAAAATCAAGCATCGCCACACACTTCAACGAATCTAACCATAACGTGGCACAATTAAAATTTCTGGTGCTAGAAATTGTTTGCAAGAAAGAAGGTAAGGAGAACAACAAAACGCTTCTCCAACGTGAGACAGCCTGGATTTATAGACAACAGGCGATGAAGCCTTACGGCCTCAATGACCGGATCGAACTCAGTTGCTTCTTATAGCATCTTTGTTGATATGTTTGTTTTACCTTGTATCTTTTTGTTGCTAAACTCGAGTACTGACCTTTGCATTTGCATTTGTTTACATTTCAACATTATCCCCTTTATTACACACTCCATTCAAACATGGCCGCCTTATTCTTTCTGATCCCAGTCCTTCCTCCCTTTCCTTGAGCCTCCCATGTGAAAGCCCTCCAGTCCCGCTGACGTTTTTTCTAATATCGCCAAACTCCGCACCCACTCCGTGAGTCCTTCGAGACCTTCACGGAATATCCGAACCCATTCACCGACCATTCCCAAGTAAGTTGGAGCTCCAACCTAAACCTTTTTCGCAGCAGCGCTTGCCATGCTGAGCCGGCACTGTTTTTTACAGTTTGCCTTAAATTTCTTTTTCAGTTCACGAGTCAATCCTGCCTCGAAACGAATATGTAAGTGTTCCGTCCCCCCACCCCGCATTTTTCGCCCCGACCACCTTTGTCCCTGACAGGACCCCCACCCCTCCACTTCAATCACTCCCATTACCCCCAATCTTACACTTTGGGCCATAAGGTATACAGCCACTTTTTGCAAGTTTGGGTAATAAGGCACACAGTTATTTTTGTAACATCAAATGTACCTATTGCAATGTGTTCAAACGTCTTGAGTTGGATGGTAAAAGCATATTATTTTGCGTTCACAGAGCTCCTTGAAAAAGGGCATCCATTGCCCGAAATGCATTGGAGCACCGTTCCCCGAAATCTGTTTGTATTGATTCTTATGATTTGAATGAAAAATCGGAATTTATGAACTTATCAAAACTTTGAAAACTAATGAAAGAAAAACCTTTGAACCAATAAATCAAATGTTGTAATCTATTTTGGAGTCTGTCCCTTTCGTGACGAACCCAAGGAGTGTGCTCAATTCCAAGGATGCGTTTACTCCCCTTGTAACGCACTCAACCAAGTGCTTCCCGTCTTTGGCCATTTTGGCAGGGGCCAGGGTGGGCTCCTTGTGCCCCGCCTGGGGGCATCTTCATGGGGAGTGCGATGGCGCTCCCCAACTTTGCTTCGTGGCCCGGGGATGGGGTACTAGGCCCCTCAAGACCTCTTCGCGGGAGGCGCAATGGCGCTCCCTGCCCCTCAGCTCCTCCTCTTCTTCGGGGTCCGGGGATGGGGTCCCGGGCCCCCCAGGCACATTTTCACTGGGGGCCCGACGGCGCTCCCCGACCTCTTGTTCGGTGGGGGCCCGGGTGGGCTCCTGGCATCCCGCGAGGGAACCTTCACAGGGTGCGCAATGGCGCACCCTGACTTTACTTCTCCTGGGGGCAGCCCCCGGGACCTGACCCACCCCGGGGGCATCTCTGAGACCGGCGGCGGAGCCCCACGTGCTTCGTCCTCAGTCTTCTTAGGGATCAAATGTCACATACCTTCCGGGGGCCATATCTCAATCCTTGGGGGTCCGATCTGCCCCGATTTTGCGTCTTCTTGCTCCTGGTGGCACCCCCCAGCCCTTGTCTCCAATAGGGTGCATTCTGCAGGGAACAGCCTTCACTGGGGCTCTCTTCTCCCTGCTCAGAAGCCCCTGCTTCTGCACACCGGTCCTGGACTCTTCTTCTGGCACTCTTTAGGGCCCTGGGGGGCAGTCAGGGGGTTCTTCCTTACAACTTCCCATTGCCAGGTGTAATGCCTAGCTTTGTATTCTTCTGCTAGTTATGCCTATATTCTATGTAGAATGTAGAATTAGGTGTGTATAACATTCTTATGCTTGGAATGTCCTTCGAAGATTCCTGGCAGTTGAGCTGGAGCTGTTCTTGGCTGAGGTTCAATAAATTATACCTCGTTTAACTTCATCCTTCGGACGTATTTGTTTAAGTGGTAAACACCACACCAGGCTCCAGCACCTTCCGCCTCAGCAGACCACACCCCAGAGAGAGCTTCTCTTCCTGTGCAAGCACTTTTTAAAAGTTGAGTAGGGGGCTGGCAGGAAGTCTCTGTTGGTCCCATCACCATCACTTCCCTGCCCCTGCTCCCTCCTTCTAGTCCAGCCTCTGGGTTTGTTCAAAATGTTGTCATCCAGGGTCTCTGGCCACATGGTCTCTGAAGCAAAACCCCTTCCCCCCTCGCTGCCTTCTCTCCTTGGTGCAGCCTGGTGTCTGGTACCCACTGATAGCTGCTGATGGATGTACAAGTAACCCAACAATTTGGTGCTCAAAAAGCAAAAAAATCAGGGTGGCCCATAGTGTCAGAACCACCTTCTAACAGCGACCAAAGTGGACCTGCTGCGACAAGAGCGTTAAAGTTCATAGCCCCACAGTAACAAACTGAGTCACTAGGCCACACCTGGCATTAGACAGGCACATAGGCTTCCGCGCCAGCTGAGGTGTCCCTGACCTGAAGGGAACACCCTCTGGTCTGACGGAGGCCCTGCAGGCTCTGGAAGTAGTAGCGGATTATCCACAAGTCACCTCAGGGAAGCAAAACAACACTCAGTGGCATGACTGAGTGCCAGTGTGAACACCTCATGCAAGCTTTTCCAGCACAGAAGCCAAGTTACACAAGGCGCCTGTGCTGTGCCAGTCCGCACATTTTTACCGAGCCTGCCTTACGCGCACGCTGCTAACATATTCCAAATTGGTGCGTTGGCACCACCGCTGAGAGATGGACTTGTACATGATGTCCTCCCCGGAAAATAAAGAGTGCAACATAATGTGCTGTAGACACTGTGACTGCCCCTGGAGATTCTTGCATCCAACTTCTCATCATGCATGCGCGTGCACAATCTCCTGGCCGGACAGGCACGGCAAACAGGAGACAAGGAGGGAACAAACATGCCTCCCTTGCAATCAAAAGCGAGCATTTTTGAAGCGCGCCAATGGAAAGCATGGGTGGAGCTTCCACCCCGATTCCGAACCAAAACCGACAACAATAGATCTCGCAAGCGAGCAGCGCATGCGCTGCGTCGCTAGGCGAGTCCTAAAAAGGGTATAAGGTTTTCCCCAAAATTACAGACCAATTTCTCTGATAGATGGTGATCCAGCGGGCTATAGAAAATATATCATAAACAACGCTACCCAACTTCATAACCTATAAACAAAATTCTATACTAAATATGGACCCATTTATAAACCTGATATATTTTAGGCCTACTGAATCAGGTGGTCAGAATAAATCTATATATACATTATCTACAAACTATATACAATTTTATACATTTGCAGAAAGAATATTATCATTATAATAAAACCCAACCATTTAAACGACCACCATAGGCGACGTGATCTAGCTAATAGTAACCTACACTTCTGAATAACCAAGACCAGCTTGTTTGTCAAAAGTAAGATTTTATTTTCTAAATTATGGTATGTAAATTGATAGTTTTATAAATGAATTTTA
This sequence comes from Lissotriton helveticus, assembly GCF_964261635.1. Taxonomy (NCBI): domain Eukaryota; kingdom Metazoa; phylum Chordata; class Amphibia; order Caudata; family Salamandridae; genus Lissotriton; species Lissotriton helveticus. Next base: position 1,193,694,512 of record NC_136069.1, read on the forward strand.
TTTGCAATAAAGCAAGCATGATTATAAAGAAATATGGAAAAACACAATTTAAGCAAGTGAATCAATTTTAAGGTAAATTTATAAAATTTAACATTTTTAAAACCTAATTCCCTAACTGAGCTAAATAGATAGAAATTAAAGTAAAGTTCTTTGAGGATTCTTACGTGCTCCACGCAAAGTCCAGCAGTACTTCACCCTCATCGGAAAGTCAGAAAGCAGCAGCCAGCCCAACCCTAAGGGCATGACTTTTTATACCTTTCTACGCTAACTAAACTAGCAAAGGAAAGTTTTCAGAAATCCTCGACGTCCCATTGGCTGAGAGTGACAAGTGACATGTCACCCGTTTCTCAAAAAGTTCCATTAAATCATGTCTCATAAAGACCATTGTCTCTTCCACGTGAAGCCAGAAGCTTCCTGCGTTTGCAACTATGTATTAAGTCATCCTCGCAGCTTCCATAGACTTTCAATACAACTTCCGCGGATGCCAAGTTAAGGACTGACAAAATGTTCACTTTCGACCTTGGCCATGTCCGACAGAATGATGTCAGCTCATCAGTTTTTGCTTTGTGAATGCAGCTTCAATAAACGCTTTAATTCAGAATGGACGTCTCGTGACTTCTGCAGAATTACAATTCAGCTCTTTTCTCTGCGACTCAAATGACTAGGCCCAAAAGCAGGCAACTTATGCTTTCTAGTATAAAACAAACACAAGAAAAGTATTATTGTAAGAAATAATGTAGATTCTGTATCCACCCCATGGTTTACTAATTAATTAACCCACCCGATTAATCAAAATGTTACCTAGCCATTGCAAACAAATAAAGCAGCGTTTATATTTACCAGTCTCCGTTTTTCTATGAGACCCATATGCACCTAGAATAGTAGAAATGACATCACATAGACAAGGAAAAGCAAAACAAGCACATGCTTCTTTTAAGTTTGCAGCAGTTAGTAATGACAAAAACGAAAACAATATTTTATTTTATTATTTTGCACGAACAAAAGATGCAACAAATATGCACGTTTATGAGCACACATGTTAGTCCCCCCACGTGTAAAGTTTAATCTAAGTTGTATTAGCACAACATATCACAAATCATTAATATTATTATTCATGTTATGGAAATGTGACTTTGCGAGTTTATACAAAATTTTGTTTTCTATCTCGCTCCATCAACTCCCTCATCTGGTGATTAACAAATCACCACACCAGCACTCAAAATTTTGTTAAATTAATTTCTAAGAAATCGATTCAAATTCATTTGTGTTAGTAAACCTAAAAGTCTGTTTCTGCATAATCTTTGCAATTAACATGACGCTCTCTATGTAACTCCTGTAACTCGATCTCCCTTTCTTCTTCTTTTCTGAGTTTATAGATTCTCTTCTTTTCTTTTAACTGTTTCTTTCTCTTATGTAACAAACAACCTACTTTAGTCAAAATAAAAATGAATACTATTATAATCAAAGGTGCCAGAATCTTGCCAAGAATTGAACTTCCGATATTATGAAACCAGTTTTTAATTGCTTGAAACCTTTTTGAAAGTTTCCCTGTAAAATCATCTTCTTCTAAAGGAATTATCTCTGAATGCATTTGTGTAATATTCTTAATATACATTTCAATATTCTTACTTTCATCAGGTATATATGTACAGCAATGTTGAACATGTAAAATGCCACAGACTCCTCCCTCTTTTGCTAGGAGTATGTCTAAAGCAAGGCGGTCTTGTATTACCATAGATCTAATTGCAATAACTTCAACATTCACTAATTGAAATCCATCAGCTGTGTCAGTTGATAATCTATCAACTATAGTGGACAATTTTCTGATTCTCCCTGCATTTAGGGTTATACCAACAAAAGGTATTACAGCTTGAAAAATATCTCCCAGAACTTCAGTAAAAGTTTCTCTTTTAGCTCTATTTACATAATTATGAATTTTAAACAATCCTTCTGAATCTCTGTCAACATGAAACACTTTAGGAAAAACAATTCCCACATAACAAGTTCCATACCAGTGGTCTGGAAGGTTGTAGTAGGCTTTGTCACCACAAACAAAATAAATCCCAGGAAAGATAGGATCTTTTCCACCCTTGAATCCCCAACCTCCCATAATCTGATAAGTATCTTCACAGTTACTTGCACCTACAAAATAATTATCAAAAAGTGTGTTATCTCTTCTAATGCAAAGTTTTCCACTAACTGGTTTGTCTATATGAATTGCAATATTTTCAAGCATTTTGCCATTTAACTTCTCATCCTCTTTCTGCCAGAAAGCAGTCTTAGTCTGCTTGACTAATTCATTCCTCTTATAAATTGCTCTTCTCTCCTCAACCATGTTCAAGAATTTCTTTCCTTCAGCACTTAATTTACATGTTAGATTATTCTTGTAAGCATACTCATATGTGAGTTCATTAGTAACAAGGAAATATTCTCTCATTTGTTTTACTTTCTTATGCTTATTTAAAGCATTATCAATCTTAACATTAGCAAAAATCTCATCATAATTTGAATAGTAATATTCTAAACGTCCAGTTTGATAAAATAAACTAGTTAATACACTACATGTTACAGCATAAGTGAGAGGAAGCATATTATATGTTACTCCCTCAGAAACAGAAGCAGGTAACTTAACACAGACATAGCAGTCTTTTGCATCCATTACCTTAACATATTCACTCAAAAGCTTTGTGAATGTATTGCTTGAAAAATCACCTATTGATTTATCTTGATGAAAGTTAGGCTGATGATCAATAACTTTTGCAGATGCACTATGTTTAGTTTGGCTAACCAGAGCTTTGCTTGTTAAGTTAACTTTGTGTAATTCTCTATTCATTTCTAAAGGTATAATCACAGCTAGTACTAACCAGAGCAGAACTAAAATGAGCAGACATACCAGAGTCATCTTACAGCATCTTTTAAAAACAGAACATTTTGAAGTGTTCTCCTTAACATATGGCATTTTTGGTTAGTTTTAGCCTCAAAAATAAAAATAAATTTTAAAATTCTAAATTTATTTACACCCCCCTTTTAAAATATTTTTATTTTAAAACCCTAAACAAGATTTCTTCGACCTTATGTCATACATAAGTTTTCTTCAACTAAACAGTTTTTCTTCGACCTTGTGTCAACTAACAAGATTTCTTCTGCCTTATGCCAATTTAATATCTTTGTACTTCAATCATTGTCACTAATTTCTTGGATTTCGTTTTCTTCTTCACTACTATCATATATGTCAATAACAGGTGGAATTACTAAGTAAGTCCACTCAGGAGACTTGTATTTTTGATTTGGTCTTATTATTCTCTTCCCTTTTCTCGATATCACTTCAATTTTTCTTCCAACTCCAACTTCTTTTCCAGGACTCTTTTGACTATTAATTTCTTCAACTTGTTCTATTGGCTTTTTGATCAGTCTGACTCTCAATCTTCCACCTGGCCAGTAGTCTGCTTTTCTCACGTACTTCTTCTTTGGTTCAGAATTATTTGATTCTGACTTCCAAGTCCTTTTCTTACTGTTTTCACTTTCACCTTCAAAGTCACTTTCTTCAGTTTCGTAGTCTGAAATTTCAATTGACTCAGGAACTTCTCTATTCGGCAATTTCACTCCTTCAGGAACTTCACTTAGTCTTCCATCACTGGTACTCGGTAATTCGTTTTCCTCTTCTTCCTCAATTACCTCTAACTTCCCAGATTTCGGATTTCTGTTCCTTACTTCAGAGCTTGTTCTCTGCCTTTCGATACTCTCCTGGTCTGAAACTTCTTTTTGTTCAGCTTCTTTGTCTTCAATGGAGACAACTGAATCCTCAGTTATCTTTCCTTTTAACAGATTCTCTTCACCTTCAGAATCTATTTCAATGATTTCCAAGTCTTTTCTTGTCAGATTTCCATTCACAGGCACAGTTTCCAGATGTCGACTTTCTTGTCGATCTTCAGAATCTGGAATTATTTCACCTTCTGATTTGTCTTCTGCTTCAGAATCAGAATCATCTGTAGTATCACTTTCAACATCAGAACTTTCAGGAGTTGGTACTGGAATAGTGTGACTAGGATGAATCCAACGTTTTAATCCTCTGCACTTTACAGCATTAGTAGTGATCAAAATTATCTGTCTAGGTTTCTGCCATCTAGGAGATAGACAATTCCTTCTCCGATGTACTTTTGTTCTGACCCAATCGCCTGGTCTCAGATCATGTGTCAAAACTTTTTCATTTGATTGAGCTTCAGTTCCCACCTGATTAGACACAGAAGTTACCATATCAGATAACCTTTTACAGTAATCAAAAATTGCACTGTCATTTATGCTCAACAGTTTACCTACAGGTACAAAAGCTTGCCTCATAACTCTTCCCATTAAAATTTCATGAGGACTCAAACCTGTCTTTTTATCTGGTGTACTTCTTATTGACATCAAAACAAGTGGAAGAGCATCAGTCCACTTAATACCTGTCTCAAGACACATTTTTCCAATTCTGTTTTTGATTGTCCCATTTATTTGTTCAACTACACCTGATGCCTCTGGTCTGTATGCACAATGTATTTTCTGCTCAATGCTCAAAGCTTCGCAAATTAGTTTCATTAGTTTGTTATCAAAATGGCTTCCTCCATCACTCTCAATAGTGACTGGAAAACCGTACCTTGGGATGATTTCTCTGAGCATTAGTTTTGCTACTGTAATTGAATCACAATGTCGTGTAGGGAAAGCCTCTACCCATCTTGAGAATAAGCATACAATTACAAGCACATATTTCAAACAGTTATGTAAGGGCATTTCAATGAAATCCATTTGTAACCTGGTAAAGGGACCACCTTCTCGACCAATTATTCCTGTCCCCACCACTGATTTTCTGTTTGGATTCATTTGTTGGCATGACAAACACCTTTGACAAAAAGATTCAGCAATAGTTCTAAATTTTGTATTGAACCATGTTTCTCTAAAAAGTCTGACCATAGAATCTCTTCCTAGATGTGCTGGACCATGATATAATCTGGCCATGTCAGCAATCAAGCAATTTGGTAGGACTACTCTGCCATCTTTGTAAACCCACACTCCATCTTCTTCTCGTGGTCTACAATCTGATCTTAACCATAAGTCTTTTTCTTCATCATCTGCTTCATTTTGTAAATCTCTAATCTCATGCCATGTTTCTACAACAGTTGTTAGCATCAATGAATTTGAATCAGTTTCTTTACTCCTATTCCGATTGTATGAATAATTTTTTCTTGCGCAGTACTTTGCTGTTTCGTCTGCGAAGGCATTTCCTTTGGAAATATAATCAGTTCCTCTAGTGTGTGCTGCACATTTAACTATGGCAATTTCTTTTGGTAATTGTATTGCTTCAATTAATCTCCTAATGAAAACTGCATTTTTAATTGGTGATCCTGCTGATGTCATGTATCCTCTCTGTGACCAGAGTTGTCCATAATCATGTACAACTCCGTACCCATACTGACTATCAGTAATGATGGTAACTCTTATATCCTTTGATATTTCGCATGCACGAATTAAAGCAATCAATTCAGCTACTTGTGCTGAACGAACTCCTTCAAGACATGATGCTTCTTCAACATCTACCACTGTACAAACTGAATATGCAGATTTTAAGACACCTCCTTCGGATCTTAAGCATGACCCATCTACAAAGTAGACAAAATCCGATTCAGACAAAGGTCTGTCTTTGATGTCTTTTCTTGGTTTTGTACAGAATTCCATGACATCTAAACATTCATGTTCTGTTTCAATGTCATCAACAATTTCAGAATCAGGCAGTAATGTCGAAGGATTCAGATTCAAACATCTTGAAATCGAAACATTATCTGCTCCCAGTATGATTTTCTCATACTTTGTCAATCTGCTACTTGTTAAATGTTGAGTCTTACCTCTTGTCAGTAATATTTCAACTGAATGAGGCACAAAAACTTTCACTGGAAATCCCATTATGATCCCTTCACTTTGTTCAAGGCTGATACTTGTAGCTGCAACTGCTTTTAAACAACCTGGTAATGCTTTTGCAATTGGATCAAGAACTGCAGAGAAGTATGCAATAGGTTTCTTTAGATTTCCATGTCTCTGAATTAACACAGATAATGCACATCCTTCTCTCTCACTGCAATACAGTTCAAAATCTTTCTCATAATTTGGCATACCTAAAGCAGGAGCTTGGCATAAGCTCTTTTTCAGGTTTTCAAAAGATTCCATCTCAGCATCATTGAGAATAATTGGATCTTTTACATCTGATTTGGTCAGTCTTTGTAGTGGTTTTGCAATTACTGAAAATCCACTTATCCATTGTCGACAGTAACCTACCATTCCCAAGAACATTCTGACCTGTCTTTGTGTTCTCGGTGGTAACATTGCTTGAATCATTTTTATTCTCTCTATTGTTACTTGTCTTTTTCCTTTTGCAATTCTGTGACCAAGATATTTTACTTCTTGTTTGCAAAACTGTAGTTTTGCTGGGGACACTTTATGTCCTTCTTCAGCAAGGCGATTTAACAGAATTATTGTGTCTGTTACACAATTTTCTCTTGTCTTTGCAGCTATTAGCAAATCATCAATATACTGTACTAGCGTAGACCTACCTGGTAAGTCTAAGTCTTCTATTGATCTTTTTAACAGCTCATTAAAGATTGAAGGACTTTCTGTATAGCCCTGAGGGATTCTTGTCCATCCAAGGGTCTTACCTTGGAATCTGAAAGCAAATATTTCATAACTGTCTGGGTGTAAGGGAACAGTAAAGAATGCATTGCAAAGGTCAATGACTGTATACCATTCAGCATCATGTGGAATCTGAAATAGAATTACTGCTGGATTTGGAACCACAGGACAACATGGAACGACAATTTGATTAACCTTTCTCAAATCTTGTACGATCCTAAATGTCCCATTAGACTTTTTAACTCCCATAATTGGTGAATTACAAGAGCTACTCTTCATTTCCTTTAATACACCTTGTTTGATTAATTTTTCAATTATAGGTGTAATACCTTCAATTGTCTCTGTTTTCATTTTATACTGTGGAGTGTTTGGAAATTCTATTCCCTGTTTCATTGTAATTTTTACTGGATCTACGTTTTTCATCAGACCCATCTCATTCCCAGTAAAATCCCATATTTCAGATTTCACTGTTTCTTTTAACTCTTCAGGTAAATCCTTTTCTTCAAAAGCAGGAAACAATTTTGTTTCTTCTGCTTCCATCATCATCATTGTCATTCTGTACAAACCATCTTCCTCTATTGTTTGTAACTCAACTCCTTCTGGAGAACAATATATTCTACAATTCATTTTACATAGGATGTCTCTACCTAATAGATTTACTGGACTACTATTACAAACCACAAATCTGTGTTTATCTCTATAGTTTCCAATTTCAACTGGTACTGGATCAGTTAAGTCAGTTTTAATTTGCTGATTACTTACTCCGACAACTTGGATGGTATCCCCAGAGAGAGGTAGGTTTTCAATTTCCACTGATCTAACAGTAGAACGGGTAGCACCAGTGTCCACTAGAAAAGTGATGTCTACATCATTAACTTTCCCGTTTACATAAGGACCAGACTGGTCAACCTCAAGAGTGGCTCCAACAACACACTCTTCCTCCTCTCTCGGGCACCGTCAGCAATAATCATCAGAATCGCTGTCTTGACTTTCTGTTAATAAAAATTGTTGTGAAGCATTTTGCATTTGAACCCTTTGCTGTTTGTGCTGTTTTTGTTGCTTTATTACCTGTTCACTTCCCTGAAATCCCACGTTTGGATTATATTTTTGAACTCCCCCACAATTCGGAAAAGGTGGTTGTGGCAATTGGTCTTGACGATTATTCACCTGTTGTTGCTGCTGTTGCTGTAACTGTCGTTGAATATTAAATTCATTTAACCCCTGTTGCATCTGTAGCTGTCGCTGCAGGTCAACACCATTCTGCATCTGTGGATTCAATAAGGGATTCTTTGAGTTTTTAGGAGGATGAGGACACTCGTCTCTCCAATGTCCAATTTCGCCACAATTAAAACAAGGTAATCTTTGCTTTAATTCTTCAATCTTTGGGCTAAATTTCTTTGGGAAATTATTACCTTTAAACTTTCCTTGTATCTGGTTTGTATTTCCAGTTTGAACAAAATTAGTGTTCTTATTTCCCATGCTGGCAATCTGTTGCTCAGCTACCTTTACCTGAGCCCACATGGCTTTCTCCTTCAGCTTCTTCTGTTTTACTTCTATTTCATCGCTGCAATACTTTGCTTTTCTTAGAATATCATCTACAGATAGTGATTGCCATCCGACAATACTAGTTCTGATCATTTCTCCGATTTCAGGTTTTAGTCCATAAACAAATCTATAGACAAAATGACTCATGTCTTTTTCATCCAATTTTTCATAACCACTGTATTGTTTAAAGATTAACAGTAGTCTTTCATAGAAGGAATGAACTGATTCTTTTGTTTCCTGTTCTGTTCTCTCTATTTTAACCCAATCGACTTCTTTAGGTGGAATTTTGTTTTTCATCCAGACAATTACTTTTTCATAAAAATCCATTACAAGTGGATTTGGGGCACCTGTTTCTTTAATTCGCTCAGGTTCTGTTTTTGGCCAACTAATCGATATTTTGCATTCTGTCCAAAGATCAGATGGAACAACAATGTCAAAAAATCCATCCAAATCAATCCACAGAACTTTTGACACTTTGATAAATCTATCGACTTGCCTGTACCACTCAACTGGTTTTTCCCTCAATTTTGGAAAGTCATTTGTGAATAACAGAATGTCCTGTCTCGACCAAGGGACATGAACATATCCTCCTCCTGCAACTTCTCTCATTGGAAATTGTTTTGACAATTTTTCCAATCTTTCATCTTCCTTCCTTTTGGTCCATTTCACTCTCCATTTGTTCAGTTCTCCTAGCTTTTTGATATAGACAATCAAATCTTTAATATGAACTATTCTTCCCATTGAGTTCAAACTCTCAATGTCACTTTCTGAAAAGTCTAATCTGTAATGTTTTGCAAAGTTCTTTTGTTTACTCACATCGATTTCAAGTTCTGCTGCTACATCCTCTAGTTGATCATATTTATTTTTCGTTTTCCACTGGATGCTTTTGCAGATGAACAGTAGTTCATCATCTCGATAGTAATTTAAACTATCAGGACCAATCGTTCCAATTATTAATTCTTCGATATTCGCTTTTAATTTGGCCACATCAAGTTTTGGTGTGGTTACCCTGACTTCAGGACTCCCTACATCTGACATAGCACCCATTGGTGTTTTCGGAGATAAATCCTCATTAAAGGTTAAATCAGGCATTCTCGATCTAGAAGTGTTTAATTCAGTTAAGTCTGAATAAAATTTTTCAGTAGCCTTTTGAGTTTCTGTATTTAAAGGAATAGTTAATCCATTTTTGTTTGTATCTCTTTGGTCAAATACAGGCTGAACAGGACCTATTGTTACTGGAACTGTGACAGCTTCCATGCCTTTTGTCATTCTTTTAATTAATTCTTCTTTAGACCTTAAATATTCATTATAATCAACATCCTCAACATTTCTTGTCTCTCTTGTATAATCTTTTGGAGGTTCCCTTGCTCTTGGAGTCATTGAAAAATGTCTACCTTCATTTCGAGCATTCTCAAATTCTGGTCTTCTAGGAGTTTCAATAATTTCACAATTATTTGGATAAAGTTTAGGAGCTTCACTAATTGGAGGTGCACTCGGTGAAGTTTCAGTAGAAACCACCGGAGTAGACCATGACCTAGGAGGTCTCAAAGGCTGATTAGGCTGATTCTTTCTAGTAGTTGTATATATTTCTTCCATAACTGCATCCTCAGATTCACTTTCCATAGATTTCCCTGTAGGAGAACCCATTACCATTTCATGAATTAAATATAATCCTTCACTCATGTTTTCCTGTCTCCACATTCTCAATCTATCTTCATGAGTTTCTCTTTTCCAAGATGGATTTTTAGAAGGTCTTTTAATTCCACTAGCTTCTCTTTGTAATTGATACATCTCGTCTTCCCACTCAACTAAAGCTTCAAATTGAGTTGGTCTCGGTTTTGGGACAAGAGCATTCATTTTCTCTCGTAAATTCCTTAAGACTCTTACATTAAAAGAACCATCATCAGGCCAAGCTAAAACACCGTCATTTTTAGTATAACGTTTCCAACTGTCGAACCATAAGACAGTATGATATCCATATTCACCTTCCATATACGCTGCAGGTGTTTTATACTTATGAAGTAGTTTACCACCTCGCGTTTCGATTTTCTTGTCAGGTGAAAATAAATTCTTAAATTTCTGAAATAATGTTGTCTTTTTCTCAACATGTTTAAAATGATAACTCATTTTTAAGAGTTAAATCTAATTTACAAAATCGTTCGTAAAATATTTCCGGGATGTTCCGTAAAACAACCAATCCGTGCGCGAAACACACCAACAAGCCAATAGTAGTTGAGCTACGTCACTTTTCTGCTCAACCAATAAATTTGGAGTTTTTCTGAACGACCAATCAGCTCACAGGTCGTCAGAGACTCAAGAGCCAATCAGAATACAGCTTGTGACGTAGGTCACCCAATCCCAGCGCGGCTCTGTGACGTACACAGCAGCTGCGGTTTCTCGTTTCTCACTCCTGGCGCTTACCCCTCCTTCACAAAATCTTTTCACAGCGCCATTTTAAGAACACTTTTCAGTGTAAATTAATTCTTAACAATGACTATAAAGACAACATCTGTTCGTTTCACTAATTAGGATAGTTTACACTCATTCAAGTATCCACACTTCGGAATAGACGGCGCTATTCACATTAAGGATAATATTCAATTGTCAGTAGAGTAACCTTACCCCACCCTTCTAACACGTATAATTATGAACTCGCTTAGCTCTGAACCCACCGCGAAGTGAAAGTTCTAAGAGTTCCACTTGAACATAAAATACAATTCAAACTCGCACTTTCACACGGAAAATTCCCTAAATTCAAACACACATGAAATCCGTACAGGACTCTCACCTGTTTATAGAAATCATGCACCGTTAGCAAAATAACGACGTTATCCGTACAGGGCTCTCACCTGTTTATAGATATGAAACATGTACCCGTACAGGACTCTAACCTGTTTATAGATAATCATGCATCGACGTTAATTTACCCTTCACTCAAGCTCGGATATAACTAATACTCTCATCACAGTGAGTTTTATGGAAGGCGCTTTGTCCCTATTCTCATGCTGCTTTGATTTCTTAGAAAACCCTCACTATACAAGATTCAGACCTAGCCCTAACACTGTGCTGCTCGGCGACAACACTATGGTACACGGCGATACCTCTTGTGATACTCGGCGATATCACTACAAACAGAACAGATGGCTTGCGTGACTAATTTCTCGCCACACAATCTATACCGGTATAGCTTACAGATAGCACGAAAAACGAACTCAACATGTGTTAAAACATCGATCCTATTTCCATACCATGACGTAACCCTTAGCAACCAACATTTTACCTTGGTTACCTCTTAGCAACCATCAATTTCTGCTACCAGAGAATTGATCCAGCGGGCTATAGAAAATATATCATAAACAACGCTACCCAACTTCATAACCTATAAACAAAATTCTATACTAAATATGGACCCATTTATAAACCTGATATATTTTAGGCCTACTGAATCAGGTGGTCAGAATAAATCTATATATACATTATCTACAAACTATATACAATTTTATACATTTGCAGAAAGAATATTATCATTATAATAAAACCCAACCATTTAAACGACCACCATAGGCGACGTGATCTAGCTAATAGTAACCTACACTTCTGAATAACCAAGACCAGCTTGTTTGTCAAAAGTAAGATTTTATTTTCTAAATTATGGTATGTAAATTGATAGTTTTATAAATGAATTTTATTTGCAATAAAGCAAGCATGATTATAAAGAAATATGGAAAAACACAATTTAAGCAAGTGAATCAATTTTAAGGTAAATTTATAAAATTTAACATTTTTAAAACCTAATTCCCTAACTGAGCTAAATAGATAGAAATTAAAGTAAAGTTCTTTGAGGATTCTTACGTGCTCCACGCAAAGTCCAGCAGTACTTCACCCTCATCGGAAAGTCAGAAAGCAGCAGCCAGCCCAACCCTAAGGGCATGACTTTTTATACCTTTCTACGCTAACTAAACTAGCAAAGGAAAGTTTTCAGAAATCCTCGACGTCCCATTGGCTGAGAGTGACAAGTGACATGTCACCCGTTTCTCAAAAAGTTCCATTAAATCATGTCTCATAAAGACCATTGTCTCTTCCACGTGAAGCCAGAAGCTTCCTGCGTTTGCAACTATGTATTAAGTCATCCTCGCAGCTTCCATAGACTTTCAATACAACTTCCGCGGATGCCAAGTTAAGGACTGACAAAATGTTCACTTTCGACCTTGGCCATGTCCGACAGAATGATGTCAGCTCATCAGTTTTTGCTTTGTGAATGCAGCTTCAATAAACGCTTTAATTCAGAATGGACGTCTCGTGACTTCTGCAGAATTACAATTCAGCTCTTTTCTCTGCGACTCAAATGACTAGGCCCAAAAGCAGGCAACTTATGCTTTCTAGTATAAAACAAACACAAGAAAAGTATTATTGTAAGAAATAATGTAGATTCTGTATCCACCCCATGGTTTACTAATTAATTAACCCACCCGATTAATCAAAATGTTACCTAGCCATTGCAAACAAATAAAGCAGCGTTTATATTTACCAGTCTCCGTTTTTCTATGAGACCCATATGCACCTAGAATAGTAGAAATGACATCACATAGACAAGGAAAAGCAAAACAAGCACATGCTTCTTTTAAGTTTGCAGCAGTTAGTAATGACAAAAACGAAAACAATATTTTATTTTATTATTTTGCACGAACAAAAGATGCAACAAATATGCACGTTTATGAGCACACATGTTAGTCCCCCCACGTGTAAAGTTTAATCTAAGTTGTATTAGCACAACATATCACAAATCATTAATATTATTATTCATGTTATGGAAATGTGACTTTGCGAGTTTATACAAAATTTTGTTTTCTATCTCGCTCCATCAATGGCACAGCCAAACGAATGGGGCGTCTTTTATTGAATAGATTAGAGGATTGGGCCAGTGAGAGAAATACCCTGATAGCAGCACTGTATGTTTTAAAAAAAATTCAGAGGGACTATAGATCAGTGCCTTAATTTGAGTATCATAATTGACAAATATACAGTGGCCAAGATTTGCCAAATATATTAGGCCTTTCTGGATCTCTCAACTGCCTTCGATTGTGTCACTCATTCGAAACTATGGTCAGTTATGGAAGACATGGGCATTGATTTATCTATTATAGTCTTTATACGCCAGATGTACTCACAGGCCTTGGTCCAAGTTCAGTATGGAACGGATGGGGAGTGTACAAGGGCCTTTGAGATTCAGGGGGCATTAGGCAAGGAAGCGTCCTGGCCCCTTTTATGTTTTCAATCTATACTAATGGGGTGGAGGCTGCCCTGTCTGGATCTACTAAAGATGTGCCTTGTTTTAATTCAATTCCCTTATCAGTTCTCCTATATGCTGATCATGCCGTGCTAATAGCGAGAACTGGACAGGAGCTTCAAAAATGAATAAAGGCTTACACAACACTTATGAAAAGCTTACATCTTTGTGTAAACGTAGCAAAGTTTTTGTATTGGTCGCTGGGGACCGTCCGAGGAAACTCCCAGTTTTCCATATTGATACTAATACTGCAGAGGTGGTGGGCACATTCTCTTTTTTAAGGATTTTGTTTGATGGTAAACACAATATGATAAATAACAGAACCTTTTTATTAGAAAAAAGTATTAGGGCTATTTTTAGTTTCATCAAGAAACTTGGGTCTAAAGCTATCTTGGTTAAAAAAAAGGGGGGTAAGCGGCTAAAGCTACCTCAATTGCCACTTATGGGGCAGGGTTTGGGGATGGTGGATATAGACTCTTTGCAGCGCATGTAGGATGGTTTTACAAAAGGTTGTTAGCTCTCCCACACAGCTGCTCTAATTTTAATTGCCACATTGAACTCAACACCCCTTAACTGTTAGACATAGTGCTTTTAGCCTCCATCATATTGTGGCATTCCATATGGAGGAACAAGACTGTTACTCTGAATCAGATCATCCTGAGAGGTTGTCTAAAGCAGGATTTCGCACATAAAACTAAGTGGTTGGAATACATAAAGTGCACAGTAAGGTCCTTTGCCTTACAGGAATTGTGCTCTATTGTCTAAGGCGAGAATTACGGAAGCTTTTTTATTAAAGGCAGCCAAAAAGCGAAGGAAGATTAACTACACTAAAGCTTCTGTGAAGTTGTATCAATTGGCCCCTTCCATGACTCAGGGTGAACACTCCTACTTAGCCACATTGCCTAACCTCCAATATCGTTTCATTTTAGGGAGGTTTCACATAAATTACATTTCACTGATGTTGGGTTATCCAAGTAACATTCACTCTGTTGAAGATCTGACGTTATGCCCCTGTGATGGGTTGTCTACCTAACTGATCTACATATATTATTCTTCTGTAGTTTTTACAAGGTGCAAAGGCAACAATTTATTGTCCTTCTTCTGCCTAAATATAATTTTAGGCAATGTCAGCCAGAGTTATATTTTATCCAATTACTCACTGATCCATTTGTTTGTTACTCTCTGTTTGTTGTTTGTTACTCTCTAGCGTCATTCCTTTGGTCATCCCTGAAGTGTAGATCTCTTTTAAACAGAGCGGTGAGTTGAGTGCAACATTCTTAATCATTTTAGTGATTTTTATCGTGAATTACAAAATGTTTTTGAGGCATGTTTTATTTAATAATGTTATTATCTTTTATATTATATATTTTTTAATTTATGTTTTTTAATTATTTTAAAGTATAAATCTACAATGTATTATGTATCATGTATCTTCTTGCATTTTATTTGCTATGTACACATAGCGAAATAAAGAACTTTGAGTGACTGACTGAATACATGATCCTTAACAAAAACGGACCCACAACAGTTGTAGTGCCCTCCATAACCCTATACTGTAAGTGTCTTGGCGGCCAATTGTGTCTGGCTGTAGCTGAGTCTTGAAGCCAATCTGTCAATATACTGACTTTATTCATTAATAATTAATTCCCTCAAGAGCAGCATTTATTCATGACAGCACATACTACTGAAAATCTCCACTTCCACCCAATCTCTCAAATCCTAGATATTGTGAACATACAATCTCTCTGTACTAATAACCCACAGTGAAATGCCATGAAGGTGATACACCTCCCCATACAAATACCACCCAAGTTCATTGTACATCTCTTAAAAGTGACTTTGACAGAAATATTTTCCCATCCTCAAAGATATCTATTTCTAGACTAAGGACATGGAGATGGGTGTTGCTTTTGCCCCAAATGTAGCAAATCTTTGCAATGATGATTTTCAGTTTATCTTTGCAATATCAATCCTTGCAAAGAACAGCTTTATGTCTGGTGAAGATATATTGATAACATGATCCTTCTCTGAACAGGGAACAACTCCAAATTATATGACTATGTGGAATGGCATAATAACTGCAATTCAGGTATCCAAACCTATTGAAAAAACTTTCCCAGACATGCTCCGGCCATCATACTGTAGTTTGTAAGACAACCTTCGCCATGGACAATTTCAGCATCTATTGATAAACTCTTCCATCCAAGAAGATTTATTTAGGCAATCTGAAATTTTTTAAGACAGACTCACAGAGAGAGTCTATCCAAATACACGATTCAAATAACATATCTGGTGTTGGCCCCAGAGTAATACCCTTATTGCTACAGAGAATGAACATTTGGTCAGACAGACTGACGAGTGTCCTTGCATTTAACACAGGCATCATTATTGTAAAGATGAACATTGATAGATATTGATCTATTCTAATATCCTTGGCTAACTCGTTAAGATGTCCACTGTTCACATTTAGGGAAGGCAAAAGCATAAGAGATCCAGTGGTTAGAGCTCTGCCCCAGAAACCTACACCCTGTGCATTACTTTGCAATTGTGTCTGTCATATATTGTTGGGCATTACTACTGTCTTTTTTGCAAAGCATGCACCAACACAATGAATTGTAAATTTCGTGCACATATCATCTTTGTTTTTACCTTTAAAGATAAAGCTAAATGCAAATCTTGCAATGTTACCTATGCTATCCTGTACCCTTTTCAAAAAGTACATATTGCACAAACTATTCAAAAGGTCTAGAAACGTGTCCTTCAACTTATGAGCAGGTTCTGTTGCAATACTCCATAAAATAATTGGCGTGACTTACTTGGATGGCACCATTGCAGCACCAGCTCTTTCACCCTATCTAGTGCATTTTGCCTCCATGTTATAGCTCCAGTCCCAGAGTCCATTAAAATACCTTTCCCTGGACTGCTATGCATCTACCCCTTGGTCCCTGTATGAATGTGTCTATATTGTGATGTCTGAGGTTATGAATGTGAACATATGCTGTGGATGCCTGTGGGAGTGAGTGGAATATTAAGAATTGTTTGAGATGTATTAATCCTTATGACATTTTGTACAGTTAAAATTTATTCTGAATCGCTAATAAAACATATTTATTTTTCCTAGAGAATTGTATGGATCTATATTATTCCTTGTTGTCCCTGATATGTAAACTTTGGTCACCTCTCGTTCTTATATAAGGATCCCCCAGTGGGACCTTAAAACTGACCCTGGCAGGGTTTCCCCTTTCTATTTTGCCAATACTCCATAATCCCCCTAGGTGCAGCATTTTAAAGAACAAAGCAAACACAAGGAGATGATGGAGAGAGCGCTGAAATGTTTCAGAAACTCGCCCCACAGTCACAGATCTGAGTTGAATCCATCATTGTTCTTTAGCTCACTTCTCCAACCCAGTTCAGACCCAGCCATATACAAATCAGTCTTGACCCTGTTGCTCATGGGAACAGTCCAGCCCGAATTGCCAAGCCAGGTCTTCCCTGGACCGGAAATAAGCATCCTGGGACTGGTTTCGTAGGTCACACCCCTCATCAGCCAGGCTGGCTTGAATCCAATGGCAAAGTGAGCAAGGGACCCACATTTGGGCATACCCTACCAACTTAGGGCAAACAAAGCAAACACAAAGAGATAATGGATGGAGACACTCACCCCCAGTCACAGAACTAGGTTGAATCCATCATCGTTCTTTAGCTCACTTCGCCACCCCAGTTCAGACCCAGCCATATGCAAATCAGTCTTGACCCATTTTGAAGAACTAGAACGTGCAGCATAAAATCTTCCCTGGCAAGTGACAGAATTATTGTGAAAGGACTCCAGGGAGGCAATTACATGATGCAAGTAACCTTTAGCAAATATAATTGGATAGGCTGCCTACAATCAATTCAATGGGACGGAACAAGTCCGATAAGTGGATATTACTCATCAATATGATTTCATATATTTGTGATAATCTGAATGAGTTATGTCACAACTTGTCTTTCACAGATGTAGCCATTTGGTTTAGGATACACCCCCAAGTGATGCAATCTAAGCATAAGCAATTGCAATGCACAACCCTATTAATACTCACACTGCTACCAGTAGAATTCCATCAATCCTTCGAATAAACCACAGGATTTTGGGGTTTGGACTGGGCTTGGGCAATTTCTAGATAGGACACACTACCTCCCTCACATCAGCGGAAAACCATTCGACGTGCTACTTGATTTGATTTAGCATTTTCTGGGCTCACATGCTTACCATTGGTCCTCTGATAGACCTTTTTGTCCAACGAAGAGATGCTGGCAGTTAGCATTGACAGACTTATGCATGCAAGTGGCATACAGTGTACCTGTTTATACTCTTGTTCCGAAGATAAGTGCCTCATAATCAACACTGAAATCCTGCCAACTCTTGATCAACATCTATGTTGATGTAGATCCCATGAGAAACATATCTCAACACTAATGCTTGCATTCTATAACTTGGAACCAGCACTAATTGTTACAACAGCCTTCAATTGTTGCCAGTGTGTGACTCAACTAATGAGTTATACTGGTTTGAATGGCAGTGAAGCTCTGTCTTTCAATATATATTTGCTAGTGTCTTCGAGCGAAATTCATCATGAAGAATGTGAGGTTTTCAACTTGCCTGACTTCCCAGCAGCTACCTTTGCGACTATCATTTTAATGTTGGCTATGTTTACTATATCATTGCAAAGTCTATATTTTTTCAGTATCACCACGCTCATCAATAAAAGACAATATCATCCCACTGCTGTGCATTCTCCAAGCTTCCTCGCCACTCTCAATCTACAAGAACCTTATTCAATGTGTATTATAGTTCTCTTGACAAAGAGAATACTTTCTCTCTCATGATGCTTCTATCCATATCAGTCACTTAATTTTCATTTCTGCTGGACCCTGACATTTATTGCAGATAATTGCTCTTTTTTGCTATTTGGGCACACTTTGCAAAGACTATGTTCCAATAGTAATTCAATGAATTTTATAAAAACATCAACATAAACAACATATCAACTCTTTCCTCCTCGAGTTTGCCCTCTTTGCTAAGAGTATACACATATGTTATACTCAAGGTTCAAGCATGATGAATGTCTTCCTGAGACGAGCCCTCCAACTTAGGTGATCCATTCAAATGCTCTTCATCTTTCATCTCTGAGCAATGGGTGAATGAGTGGCTGAATGGGTCTGTGAGTGAACAAGTGAAGGTCTGTATCAGTGACTAAGTGGCTGTGTGAGTCAATGTATGAGTGAGTGACTATGTGTGTAAGTGGCAGTATGGGTGACTGAGTGGGTGTTTAATGAACTGATTGGTTGTCTGAGTGGCTGTATTGGAGAGTGAGTGTCCATGTGAGTGGCTGTATGGGTGAGTGAGTGACTCTGTTGAGAGGCTGTATAGTTGAGTGACTGGGTGTGTGAGTGGTTGTATGGGTGGATAAGTGGGTGTATGAGTAGCTGTATGGGTGAGTGAGTGGCTGTGTGAGTGACTGTATGGGTGATTAGGTGGCTGTGTGAGTAGGTTTATGGGAAGGGAGTGGCTGTGTGAGTGGCTGTATGGGTGAGTGTTTTGATGTATGAATGGCCCTATAGATCAGTGAGTGGGTATGTGAGTGGTTGTATAGGTGTTTGAGTGGGTGTATGAACTGTGTGGGTGTTTGAGTAGATGTGTGAATAGTTCTCTGGATGATGTAAGCAGTAATATCATTAGTGATGTCATTAGTGATGTCATTTGAGTTGTCATCAGTGGTGTCATGAGTGATGCCACTGACCATGTCATGAGTGATGTAATATGTGAGGTCATATGCAGTGCATTGCGGGGGCATAAGTTATAGTTAGCTCGGGTAACTATAACTACTGGATTTCAATGGTTTTCATGAGTGAAATCTGACCCTAACTATAATGTCACTGTAACCTTTGCTTTTTTTAGTAAATTTCAAAGGTTTTTTTATTGTATTTCCTAACTCTAACCTCTAACTTTTCAGAGTGGGTGTGCGAGTGGCTGTAGAGGTCAGTGTGTGGGTTTCTGAGTGGCTGTATGGGTCTGTGACTTGGCGTGTGAGTGGCTACGTGGGTGTCTGAGTGGGTGTGTGAGTACCTATGTGGGTGTATGAGTGGGTTTATGAGTGGCCGTATGGGTTTGTGAGTGGGTATGTGGGTGGCTGTATGGATCTGTGAGTGTGTGTGAGTAGGTTTGTGAGTGGCTCTATGGGTGTGTGAGTGGCTGTATGGGTCTGTACAGTGGGTGGATAAAGGGCAGGATCTCCAATGAGCTCTCAGCAATCCCTCTATATGGGACTTACAGGTGGTAACAGGAGAGGTTTCTTGACCCCAACAAACCTCAGCATCCATGGAGACTTCCTCCTTCAACCAGCAGGGCACCAGGATGTGTGCTTGCAGAGTATTGGACAAAGGGGGTGGGGCCTCCGATGACCTCTCAGCAATCCCTCTTTGTGGGACATACTAGTGGTAATAGGAGAGGTTCTTGGCCCCAAAGGACCCTCATCATCCAAGGACACTTCCTCCACCAACCAGTAGTGCACCAGGAGGTAGGTGCATTTGGTGACTAAAGGGGGCAGGGCATCGGATAAACTCAGCAATCCTGTTGTGTGTGACTCACTAATAGTATCAGGAGGGTTTCCTGGCCCCTGAGTATCATCAGCATCCAAGGAGATTTCATTCACCAACAAGTAGTGCACCAGGAGGCGAGTTTGCAGAGTGGTGGAGAAAGGGATATGGCCTCCAATGACCCCTCAGCAATCCCGATGTGTTAGATTTACTAGAGGCAACATGAGGGGGTCGTGAGCCTGGAGGTGCATCTCTAGAGTGATGGAGAAAGGGGGCCTCCGACAACCTCTGAGCAATCCTGCTGTGAGGGACTTACTAAAGGTAACAGGGGATTCTTGGCCCCCATGGCCCCTCAGCATCCAAGAGTATTTCATCCCCCAACTAGTAATGTGCCAAGAGGCGCATTTGCAGAGTGGGGGAGAAAGAGGGCAGAGCCTCTGACAAGCTCTCAGTAACCCCACTGTGTGCGACTTACTGCAGGTAATAGGAGGGATATTGTCCCACAAGGACCCTCAGCATCCAAGGGGACTTCATCCCCCAACAAGTAGTGGGTCAGGAGGCACACTTGCAGAGTGATGGAGAAAGGGGGCGGGAACTTCCACATCTGGCTGTAGGGGACTTAGTTACTGCAACAATGGGGGTTCTTGGCCCCAAACGACCTTCTGCAGCCAAGGGAAGTTCATCCCCAACCAGTAGTAGGCTAGGAGGCCCCTGTGCAGAGTGGGTGAGAAAGGGGGCAGTACCTCCTACGACATCTCAGCAATATGGCTGTGGGGGACTTAGTTATCATAACAATAGGGGTTATTAGCCCCAACGACCCTCAGCAGCCAAGGGGAGTTCATCCCCCAACCAGTTGCTCTTTAGGAGGCCCATATGCAGAGTGGTTGAGAAAGGGGGCAGGGCCTCCGATAAGGTCTCAGCAATTTTCAGCAAGCCAGTTTCTGATCTTTATTATGCCTCTTTCTACTCACTTCAGACCTTTACTCTGCCTCTTTCTGTTCATTTCTGAACATTATTTTTCCTGCTTATTTCTGGTCTCTATTTTGCCTCTTTCTGCTCATTTCTGACCTCTATTCTGCGTTTTTTGCTCATTTCTGACCCTGCCTCTTGCTGCTCATTTCTGTCTTTTATTTTCCCTCTTTCTACTTGTTTCTGACCTTTATTTTGACTCTTGCTGCTCATTTCTGACCTTTATTTTGTAACTTTCTGCTCATTTCTGACCTGTATTCTGCCTCTTGCTGCTCCTTTCTGACCTTTATTCTCCCTTTTTCTGCTCATATTCAGACCTCTATTCTGCTTCTTGCTGCTCGTTTCTGACCTCTATTAAGCCTCTTTCTGCTAGTTTTTGCCCCCTTACTGCTTGTTACTCGCCTTTATTTAGCCTCTTTCCGCCAGTTGCTGACCTTCATTCTCCCTCTTTCTGCTCCTTTCTGACCTTTATTCTGCCTCTTGCTGCTCATTTATGTCATTTATTTTGTCTTTCTGTGCATTTCTCATCTTTGTCTTGCCTCTTTCTGACCTTTATTCCGTCTCTTTCTGCTAATTTCTGACATTTATTTCTCTTCTGCTCTTCACTCAGACCTCGGATGACCCTTAAGGCTCCTGCGCCCCTTGCAGCTCCCAGTCTCCTGCGAGAGTGGGCATTGCTTTCACACACAGGGAGCTGCTAAACATGCAGCTACCTGTGTCTGAAAGCAATTCATCTGCTTCCTTGCTCGCTTGACAGCAGGCAGGGAAACAGACAAATGCTCCGCTTCCAGAAGCGAGAGCATTTTCACTGCTCGCGCTTGCTAGAAGCGGTGTGTTTGCTGTGGCATGGAGGAGTCGGGTAAAGCAGGGACATAGCAGGAGCCAGCCTTGGAGGATGGCGGCACCCAGGGCCATCTATAAACTCCAGAAGGGAGGCTGTGTGGACCCCCTCATTTCACTCAGTAGGGCATGCCCTCTCGGAGGTGGCGGTACCTACTGCCAAGAAGGGCCCAGGAGGGGGGCCATGTGGCTCCCTTCCCACTTTTAATGTTACTTTGGCACCGGGGAGGTAGAGGTCTCAAGGGCCTGAGGGGGGTCCTAGGGGCCTCCCTGTCATATCTAATTTAACTCTGGGAGGTGATGGTCCCTTAGACCAGGAGGATCAGCGCAGCCCCCCAGGTCATTATTTCTATGTGGCCAGGGGATGTGGTTGTCTTTGCGGCCCAGGGGGGTCCGAGCGCCTCCTTTTTATTACACATAAGGAGGTGGTGGTCCCCAGGGCATTTATAAGTCCCAAGAGGGGTGGCTGTGCCTCCTCCTTTAATTTTGCCATGCCCAAAGGGGCCTATTAGTAAAGAAGTGTGGGAGTCCGGTGCCCTTTTTTTTTCAACATTGCTCCTGCCAAATCCTTTTTTTAAAAAAAACATTTTTTTGCTGCCCTGGTGGGGTCCCCCTGGGAACCAAACTGTAGGGGGCAGCATTTCTGCCCCACGCCTGCTCGCACAGCTTTAGTGGTGGAGCTACCACATTGCTCCATATTTATAGTCTTTTTGACTCCATTTAACCCATGTACTCCTACATGTGTTCAACTTTAACATGTGATCACATATATTCCACAGGTTGGGATGTTATGCCATGTACAAAGTTTCTTGTGCTCGAGCTGTGCCCATCCGGACCTCTTGTCAAGAACACGAACTGACGCATGATTCGTCCTAAAGCAGTGTTTATTTAAAAACCCAAAGCATTTCGGGCTATGACGAGCCCTTCTTCAGGGGTTACTACAAATAACAATAAAAACATTTGCTGTTACACCATAATTCACTGTTGTGCATATAAAAAATCAATACTGCCATTCATTATATCTATGCAACAAATTGTCTTTATCCTTTTAAATATCCATGACAATGAGAAAAACCTTTTATGGTGCCTTGCCGCATAACCACTTCCAACATCTGGTGCAACCTAATTTAATCACCCATCTTTCCTTGAGTTTATGGTGCACGATAATCTCCTAAACTCGCACGCTCAGCGCTCAACTCATTTAACCAAGCACAACCTGCTCGTAACCAACCAGCCACGTTCTCCCCTCTTATGACCTGTGTTTTTCTCTGTGCAATCCTTCTCACAATTATTCCCCCATGTTTAGGTATTCCTTCCTATATACAAAGTCACATGCTATTGTAATCCCCTTATCTTGCCATACATTCCCCACTCGTCATTTATTTATTTATTTATTTATTTATTTATTTCATTTCTAAAGCGCTACAGCTACCCAACAAAGGGTTTCCCGGCGCTGATGATTCCGTGCATTGAGAAAATCAGGATTTTAGATGTTAAACAGCCAGGTTTTTAGGGCTTTCCTGAATTTCAGGTGATTCATTTCCTGCCTAAGAATCAATGGAAGAGTATTCCAAAGGGAAGGTCCCAGATATGAAAAAGATTTGCCACCCATTCTCGCCAGCCTGATTTTAGGGATCACAAATTGGTTGGCTGTAGCTGAGCGAAGGGTGCGGGATGGACGGTAGGGCTGAATAAGATTTTGAAGATATTTGGGTGCCTTGTTGGTTGAGATCTTATGCATAAGACATAAGGATTTAAATTTTACCCGATTCTCGATTTTCAGCCAGTGCAATTCGCGAATATACTTGGTGGTAGGTGTGGAGATGGGAATTGTCCACAGCAGTCTTGCGGCGGCATTCTGCACTGTCTGTAGTCGTCGGGTTATGGCCTTGTTGGCCCCTAGATAAAGCACGTTGGCGTAATCAAGCCTGGAGGTTATCAAAGCATTGATGACCGATTTTTGGGTGTTATTGGGCAACATCCAACAGATTTTCTTCAGCCACTTTAGAATCGCAAAGCAAGTGGATGATGTCTTAGTAGCTTGCTGATTAAGACTTAATGATTCATCAATGATGACTCCGAGATTGCGTGCTGATTTGACTGGGACCGGGGGTGCGCCCATCACATCAGGCCAGTGCTGGGGGCCCCAGAGTTCTTTGTTTTTGCCCAAAACCCATCACCCATGTTTGTTTTTGCCCATCACAAACATGCTCCCAGTTCCGCATGCAAACATACAATCAATATGTTCATATTCACGCTCCCTCTCACTCGCCCTGCTAAACACACTGCAAAAATATCCTATTTCATTCCAAACTTACTCGCATTATTAACAACCATTCCCCAATGCGTACCACATTCATGCTAAATTATTCTCCCTATCCTGCAACCCCATTCTAAAGAATTCCACATACCTGCCACAAACTGCCTAGAACCTCCGTCCTGGCCTCTTATTTCAGAAAAACGTTGCTTCTATGTTCAAACAACCCGTTTTTTAAACCTGATTAAACCGCTAAAAAGGCTCTCCCTCATTAGTATTAACTAATTGGTCACGTGTTCTTCCCTCTCACTACAGACTCTACCACTATTGCACACAACAAAACTCCCATACTGCTATATGTGCGTCATTCAGAACATAATAAATTGATACAGGTCTTAAAATTATATGCAACTCAGATACATCATAGTGAAACGGTGCAACGAATAATAAAACAACATGTTTGAAAATTTAGCACTGTGAATGCCTCAAGCCGAGTCCCAAGATGGCTGCCAAGACTTCCTGGTTTGAAGTGTTGGCAGACAATCAGATATCAGCACGAGATCAGGAGGGTATCCGGAGCCTATAATTACATTTAAATTTAGGTTATTATCTCTAAAACTACTTAATTAATTTTCACCAAATCACAAAAAGGCACTTCCCTGCACCAATATCTACCTCTCTGACAAATTTGGTGTAATTCCGTTCTGCAGTTTGGGCTGTAGCTGTGTCTAAGGTTTTTATGGAAATTAATATGGGTAAAACACTTTTTGGGCCTACTCTTTTTCATGGCACCTGCTTGATGGATCTTCACAAAAGTTTTACGACAGCAGCTGAAGTGCGCATCATACTAGTTTTAAAAATTTCACGAGGATTTGCCAAACGATGTCAACGTTATTGCAAGTGAAAAATGGAAACCAGGTCCTATCTATAAGTACCTACTTGCGACCGCCAGTAAGATACAGACACACACACACACATGTATATATATATATATATATATATATATATATATATATATATATATGAACACTCAAAGCAATCCAGGCAAAGAAGCGGATACGGACCCCAAATTCGTGCAAGGGAGATTTTTTATTTAGTGCAGTTAGTCGCCATGACGCATTTCACGCTACCCAGAGCGCTTGATCACATGACACAGAAGATCGCTAGGATGTTGGTTTAAATATACACATTACCAGTCACATGATTTGGCTTACAAGTTGCATAGATATAGAAAAGTTACTATTTGTAACATAAAACTAAAGCATTTCAATATGTACAAAAATAAACAACATGTGTAATACATATATTTTTTTCAAACCACAGGCAAAAATCACATTTCATTAAAAACTAGTATGTGTCAAACCAACAAACCTAATAAATATGTGTTGATAGTGCAAAATTTAGTGCAAATAAGTTTAAAATCGATTTTCCTTGTAGGAAATAGCAGCATTTATATTTTTACATGGTTTCTGTTACAATTTTTCTTTGTTTTTGTTATTACATTATTTTACGTTTCTTGCAGGCCAGAGGAGAAAAAATCAAAGCAATAGCATCGGAGCCCCGATGCTAATCCGTTATTAAGGTGCCACATTAAGTCTAAAGTGCAAGTGCTGTCAGCGTTGCCCACACCAAACCCTCTGACTTGCCAGACGCGTTTCGGGCGTAGGTTCCGCCCTTTATCAATGGCTGCAGAAAAGGAGGACAAGGCTTCATTAAACGCACTTTTTTTATTGCATGTTAACAAGTCCCGCCCATGTGGGCTGTGGCAAGGCATGCTGGTAGTTGAAGTGCCTGCCCACGAACATTGCATGGTGCCAAACCGCTGCTTTTGGTGGATCGACACTGCTCAGCAACTAGAGTGGTGTTTTGAGGGAGGGGGGCCTGAGCTGCAGGTATATATTGGACGTGTGGCAATGCTGTGATCATACCATCCCACCCACTGGGGTAGACATTTAGACATTGAGAGAATAAAGATACCCACTGCGGTCTGGCACCGTGCAATGTTCGCGGGCAGGCACTTCAACTACCAGCATGACGTGCCACAGCCCACATTAACATGCAATAAAAACAGGTGCGTGTAATGAAGCCTTGTCCTCCTTTTGTGCAGCCATTGATAAAGGGCGGAACCTACGCCCAAAATGCGTCTGGCAAGTCAGAGGGTTTGGTGTGGGCCACGCTGTCACACTACCACCAGCAGCAAGTGTGTATTAACCCTCTCGAGTGTGGCTTCCTAATTTGGGCAATCTTTTCTGGATATATATATATATATATATATATATATATATATATATATATATATATATATATATCTACTAGCAGCCCGTCCTGACGTTGTCCGGGTATGAAATAGAATGTGTGTAATGTGTGTTTTTGGCAAGGGCAATTTATTTTAAAATCTCGCGGTAGACAACATTTTTTGTTTCATTAGAATAGGGACGGAGAAGGGCCAGCTGCAGCCCTGGTTGATGTTAGCAGGTGCGTGTAATTGGTGGTAGTGATCCACCGCCTGAGCCCGGCTACAGCCCTGGTTGATGTTAGCAGGCGCGTGTAATGTCGTTGAATGAGAGAGTTATCAGCTACGGGTAAATCCGTTTAATGAGAGGGTTCAGTGACAGCGAGTAGGAGAGGCTGCAGTAATTGTCCCTGCAGACACGCTCATTTGCGTGTTTCCCCGCTTGAGGCCCAGGTGCAGGCCTGTTTGATGTTAGCAGGCGCGTGTTCCCCCGCTTGAGGCCCAGCTGCAGCCCTGGTTGATGTTATCAGGCGCGTGTAATTAGTGTACTGATCCGCCGCCTGAGCCCGGCTAGAGCCCTGGTTGATGGTAGCAGGCGCGTCTACTTTCGTTGAATGAGAGAGTTCAGTAACAGCGCGCAGGAGAGGCTACAGTAATGTTACTTACCAGGCTTCCAGCTGAACGCGTTTGTCATGCCCCCAGCACACGGCCACAGCAGACGATCTTCTGATTAATGTACGATCCACATGGCATGAAGGGCGGAACGTAGCACATGCCCCCAGCATTTCTCACGCCCCCAGCGTGCCCCTTGATGCGGCGCAATTGCCTTCACATGGCATGAAGGCCGGACACACGCCCCCAGCGTTTCTCACGCCCCCAGCGTGTAACGCCCCCAGCGTGTTACGCCCCCAGCGTGCCCCTTGATGCTGCGCAGCAATGTAATTGGCGCTTGTATGTACAACTCACATGGCATGAAGGGCGGACACACGCCCCAAGCGTTTGTCATTCCCCCAGTGTTTGTCATGCCCCCAGCACACGCCCACAGCCCACGATGTGATGGCCGTACCACACGCCCCCAGAGTTAGTCACGCCCCCAGCCCACGCCCACAGCACAACGAAGACTCGCCCACAAGGGACTACTTTGCTGGCACGGTTCTTTTACCTTTTAAATGTATATGGTGTCCTACGGTACAATTGTATGTCTTGCACTGTATGATTGTGATGAACAAGGACGAGGCAGAATCGCGGTTTCAAAGGAATTGAGAACATATCAAGTTCCCTTACGGCACGGAATTATGCTGAGATATGCCCGTCCATAAGAATTTTCACGTAATTTTAAGATTTATATACAGATTTGGAAAGAAGAGTGGAAACGTCTCCATACACATACAGGGAATTGGAAAAGGCCCTCATAAACTCAAGCGGTAGAGGTTAAAAAAAGGAAGAACTCTACCCCAAGAGAAAAAAATCTAACTGAGGAGATAGACCAAATATACACCAGCGGGTGTGCGTCTACCTACACCGAATGGAGAGGGTGTAAAGCATTAGCCTTTGAAGCCGGTGACCCCAAAGAAACGGCAGTCTTGAAGAAGGTGCTACAATATCAAGTGTCCACAGCACCGAAACGCGTCAACGCATTTATGTTCATATGTAGAATCCAAGTAGGGTCTGGGGAGCGATAGATATTCATACATGAATGATACTATTGACTGTACCATTGATATATAAGGAGAGGACCATTGGATCTAAACAACTAGTGTGGCGAAGGAATTCGAAGGCCATATTGTACAGGGGGTTGTTTTTTATACTTTTGTCTGTTATATTAGTTTTTTAATATGTTTTTGTTTTTGATGTATTAAGTTTGATAAATGGTACAGTATTTGTCTATTTGCTTACAACAATCACTTATTAATTTTCATGAAATTCTGTTTTTCTATTGTATTTGTTCAAAGATCATTCTTTGAAATTTTAATTCATTCTATGTATATTTTATAATTTTTATTAAAAAGATTGTGAACGTTCAATTTTAGTGTGGAAATTAACTATTTACGAATATTGGGAGTGATTGGCCTGTAACTACAGGAGATAGAATGTATGAATGCTTAGACTGATAGGGTTTGAAAACACAGTGCATCTCCACGACAGTGTTTTACCCAGGGATTTCTCTCTGACTGGTTGTCACTGTACCCTGTTCCCTGGTGATAGTGGGGTACTCTCTCTCTTGATTTCTGATTGTGATGAACACCACTGTTTCTTGAAAAGTTAATAAAAACAATTAAAAAAAAAAATGTATATGGTGGCCGTCTGCATAGCCTATGTCCTTCTGCTGCAACTGCCCTTTCCAACGCTGTCTTGGGTGTTGTGATTGGTGCTGTGGCTACTGAGACTACCTGCCCCAAAGGTTTGGGCTCTCTCTTTATAATATTAGTATGGATATATATATATATATATATATATATATATATATATATATATATATACATATATATATATATATATATCTCCAACACGACCTCCCTCCTTTGAGAAAGACGAGACCACCACAGGGGAACCGTTAGGAGCCAGCTTTTATTAAGGAACACCTCCGTACAGACGAATGCATTTCGGCATAATGACAGCCTTCTTCAGCGTCTGAGGTATTCTGCAACAGAGAAGGAGTTCATATGTCGGTATAAATACCCGCCTCCCCCTCGCTGTTCTGTGCTTGCTCCACCCCTTCCAGGTACAGTCCATAAGCCTATGCCTCCCGTTTTGGCGCTAAATTGTTATCGCCTACAGGTCCCAGAATGCAATTGAAGAGTGGGTAGGCATTGCGGGGATAGGAGCAAGTACGGGCTATGATGTTGTGAAGTATACCCCAAAGTACGAGTGTCCCAAGATTCAGCGAGCTCCTCTGGTCCCCTAAATCGCAGCGCCCCTCAGGCCAATGGGGTGCTTATCTATATATATATATAACCTACTGGCGATCGGCAATAGGTAGTTATAGTTAGGACTTAGTTTCCATAGGAAGATTTTTTTTGGTTTTGCTTATAACTTTGGCGTTGTTTGATGAATCTTCATGACATTTTCCAAACTAATTCATTGTTCATATCAACTCCTATGTTGAAAGTTTGGGGGTGATTTGTCAAGGGGGGGCTGAGAAAAAAGGGGGGTCCCAAAACATGTTTTCTCCATGTTAATTTCCATAGGAAACTTTAGACAAGGTTACAGGTCGAACGGGTGAACGGAATTACCCCAAATTTGGAAGGGAGAAGGGTCCTGGTCTAGAAAGCACGCTTTTGTTTATTTGGTGTAAATCCATTCAGTAGTTTTTGAGAAATATCAAAATTCACAGATATCGATATTTGGGAACTCTGCCATCTGATTGGCTGGGGCGTTACGAGCACGAGCTTGCTGCTTATTGGTTGCGAGCCCTGCGAGCGGTTGCAACTAGGAAGGATTGGCTGACATTTTGGGATTCCGTTGAAGCGAGTAAGGTGAAAAAAGGGCAAAAAAGTAGGAAAGGAGGGTAGGAGAACTGTGAGCTCTGTGGGGGAGTGTGAAGTGAAGTAGTCACTCCTACTGGTCTGAAAGTGCGGTGTTGCTCAGAGTGACATGGTGCTGAGATGATATGCTGCGGATGTACGTTGTTACGACGCGTGGTATTACAACGCGTACCGTTACAACGCATATTTTACAACGCAAGTCGTTACAACGACTTGCGCTGTAGGGGTGCGGACTTAGGAATAGTTTAATTTACTATTCCAACACCAGCCTACGTACAGTAGGGAAGGTGTTGGAATAGTAAATCTACTATTCCTTGTCCTTTAGCGCCCTCCAGCGCAAGTTGTGGTTACAACTTGCGTTCTAAAATACGCGTTGTAACGGTACTGCGGGGTAACATCCGCGTCGTAAAGGATGTTCCCCTATGCTGCTACACTCAGGTATGAAACAGAGAGCCTAAACCGTAAGCTCATTGTTGTAAAGTGATGTGCTCTGGTCTTTGTAGCCTATGTGTGCAAGTAGTGTTAGTAGGCATTTACACTATACAGCGAGTGGGATGTGAACTACTGACCGCTACTGTGTGTTTACACTATACCAGAAGGAAAGTATTCACACCTACCAGTGTGAAGACTCGGGGATCAAACCAAGCTGATTGCTATAAAGAGATGGGCTTTGGGCACTGTAGGATACTAGCCCCTGTAGTATAGTGTAAGTAGTGTTAGTATGCGTTTACAGTATATAGGGAGTGGGTAGCGAACTACTTTCTTCTACTGGTCTGAAGACTCGGGGATTAAACCGTGAGCCTAAATCGGGAGCTCATTGCTGTAAAGTGATGTGCTCTGGGCCCTGTAGTATACCTGTGGAAGTAGT
The DNA here is from genome assembly GCF_964261635.1 of Lissotriton helveticus. Taxonomy (NCBI): domain Eukaryota; kingdom Metazoa; phylum Chordata; class Amphibia; order Caudata; family Salamandridae; genus Lissotriton; species Lissotriton helveticus. The sequence goes on from NC_136069.1 coordinate 1,193,725,229, forward strand.
TTTAGTTTGCGTACATATATTACAGGGAGTGGGAAGCAAACTACTCACCCCTAGCGGTCTTAAGACTCCTGGATAAAACCATGAGCTCATTGCTGTAAAGCCATGTGCTCTGTGTAGTATTGGCAATGTAAGACATAGTAGAATGTTAGTATGTAATTCTACTAGAATGTAAGTATGTAATGTTAGAATGTAGGGCTGTCATGAGGGGAACCTTGGTGGATTTGGACACGGTGCTGGAGAAGATGGTTGCCTTGCTGTCTGCTCCTGTCGGTGGGTGTTTAAGGTGTCTTATTTTACTGCAATAAATCTACTTATCGGATCCACTGCTGTCTGCCTCTTCACTACATAAATTTGGTAACGAGCAGGAGAAGGTAAAAAGAAGGCAGCACTCACCAATACAAAGTTGCTCGTGTTGTGCTGAAGACCCGTTTTCTTCGTGTAGCTGTTTCTACTCATCCCAGGGTCGTCGGCTCATTGAACTATGTCATCCGACCTCTGGTAGGATTTATATTTTTAGATTTTGCGCTTCCTAGGCCTCTTCACTACACTCTGGTCGCTGTACTACACCTGTGTAAGTAGTGTTAGTATGCGTTTATACTAAGCAATGCATCATGATCCTAGGGAGCGCGACCTCCCAGCCGAAGCTCATACAATGTCCTGGGGAGTGCATCCGTGGGACATTCATGTTTGCTATTAGAGGGTGGGTGCATGGTTTTCACCCTGTGATAGAAAATCCTTATTTGACTAGTTGAAGCAAGAGGAGGAAAACCTCGTATCTCTTTAATAGAGGGGATCCGGATGGTAAAAATGGAGAAAAAAAAAGCGGGGTCTCACTCGTTGATTTAAATTAGGCTCCTGGTGGGTAATGTTCCGTGGCTAATCCTAATATTACATTGTGGGGTCTCTATAGGACTGGGGATCTTAATGACATATGTAAATTAGGCACGGAAGGGCACAGAGACGTTTCGTAGCCTGGGGGATCGCCACGTCTTGGGTATTGTATACTAATTGTTCGGGGGGCTTCGAGGCCAACAGAAGTCCGGGGATCGCCACCCTCTGGGACTTTACTTAAATATGCAGGGTGGGCCTCGGCAGTCCCTGAAGTCGCGGTGGTCCAAACAGTGCCTTATTGGTTCTGTAATCACACGGGCAGTACTCATGGTGTTATAAAATGATACAGGCATAGAACTCTTGCAGTTGTACAATTACGCAGGCTTCATTTATGTAATAGTCTATTGGTTTATATTTGGTAGATGCACCACAAAATTACAAATGTTTCCTCTCAAAACCTCCTATAAACAGACGATTTTCACAATAAATTAAAGACAAGCGTTGTCAGAAAAAGAAGACCTATACACTCACTTATTTATTGGAAAAAAAATAATCTTTATTAAAACAACACAAATAAATGGAAACGCAAGTTTATTAGAACAAACAACAGTATAACATGAAATACGTGGGCAGGACTACTCCGGAAGCAGCATACAAAACCTGAAAGACAAAAATTAAACATAAGTATGTGTGCCATGTGGAAGAGGAAAAGAAAGGTAGTCCGAATGAAAGGAAGATAGTGCGAATGGGAGGGAGAGGGAGTGGGTGGAAGGGGGGAGGGAGAGTCAAAAGAACAGAGGGAAGAGCCTATTGCACCCAGCCCTCAGGGTTTACGTACCGTCATCCGTTTGTCTAAGATGCTGGGGTCCGCGAGAAAGAGCCTTGTCAAGCAAGTCCTTAAAATGAAACATATGAATGAGGCCAGAGATTACATTATTAGCTACGGGAACACCGCTTGCCTGCACCTGTGCACCCAGGGTGTTGCACCCTAGCCCCTTCCCCCACACTGTGCTCAATTGTGGGTCCTGCGCACCGAGGCTTCACTGCTCACCTGCCACCATCGGTGTGTCCAACGACGTGTTGGTGCAAGCTCAGAGTCCGGGGTACCTTTGTAGGGTGGGAGAGCAGGTCTCCGGTAGGGGACAGTGTCTTGATAGCACGATGGAAGGCGTCAGAATGCCGAGGGCATCAGGACGGGGTGAGTACCCGCTCTGCCCATTTTGGTTCAATCAATTTAGTGTCTGAAAAGGAAGAAATAATTTAATGGTGGAAACGTCTAGAGGTAAATGAAGGTTTATTTCAAGCTTAATAGAAAACAGCAGTTGAGAGCATCCTTTGTTTTTGAAGTACGATCTACCAACTGTTAGTGGTAATCGTGGTTCAAAGAGGAGTTGGAGTGCACGAGAATACACAAGGTTAAATAATAATATATTATGCTAACGTTTACATACAAAGAAACAGAGCGCATGCTAGAAGCATAATGTGCGCGTGTAATGAAGTGGTGGAAGCCTGTGTGCATGTACACTTAGTAATGAGCTCACTACAGTGCCCTAAAAGCCAACGGCACATGTCTGTAGGGCAGCGCTGCCCGCTGGCTCAGGCCTACAGTATGGTCCAGCACGTCCTAAAAATGAGACAGAGATGAAACTGAATCAGGTCAGAGATCACATCATTACGCACGGCAATATAGCTTTTTTGCACCTGCGCACCCAGGCTGATGCACCCTACTCCTCCCGCAGCACCGCGCTCTACACGTGTCTGTAGGGTAGCGCTCCAACAGTGGGGAACACCCTTGTTGTTTTTGGTCCCCTCACACACCAACAGGCCCCTTGGTGTCATGCTTCATCATCGGGGTCATCGTACCCCTCTGCGGGGTACGGCGTGCTGCGACCTACGAATACGCGGGAGCACTTAAGATGACTATGTGTGGTGTGGATGGGGTATTCAAATGTGAGTGTAAAGTGGGGTTTAGATCTAAGTGAGTGAAGTTTAAAAAGGAACCTGGCCTGTGGGGTAACAAAAAACTTTTAATGGGCCCCCAGGCTGGTACTATTAAAATAGAGTGTGGGAGGTTGATAATGCAAACAATGTGCACTACCTCCTCTCTGTGTGCGTCGACATGTTTCGGTGAAAACACCTTCTTCAGGACGGGGTACATAAATCCCCACCTTACTCACGTTTCTCTATCTTATATCAGGATTTCTAATAAAAGTGAGATTATAAAGTGCAGGTAATAATGTACCTAACAAAAACGTCGCTTATTGGTCGACCTGTTGGGAAAAAATAGACAAAATATTTTTTGTGGTGGTCTACTTTTCACAACCATAGGTAAAGTGACCGGTGGTTACAGGTGACTTGATAGCGGTAAAAGTATCAGACTATAGGTGTCCATTGTGCCTCTAGTGGAAAAAAGGACAAACTAGACTCACTAACATATAACATAAAACACACACTTTTTCTTAGTGAATATGGCATTATAGCGACATTCTGAACATTGTATCCTAGGTGGTTAAGGGTTGTCAAATCTAATGTTGAGTGCTCCTGTGAATAAAAAGGAGAGACACTACATGCCCATATACACTGGTAACATACTGTTTTCTTAGTGAATACAACATTATAGCGATATTCTGAACATTGCACCCTTGGTCATTGGGGGTTGTCAAATATAGTGCTGGGTGCTCCTGTGAATAAAAAAGAGAGACTATGCAAGCCCATATACACTTGTAACATACTGTTTTATAGGGGTAGAAGTGCCTCATGAGCGCATCGTCAGGGTCTTTTTATGCTAGTTAGCACCTGTCAAAAGAATGGAGTATCAGATTGCCATTTTTACTTACATTGGCGTCGTGGAGATAACCTTGCTCTCTACCCATATTACTCACGATTTCAGCGAGGAAATTCCTCCCGACCGACCCCTCCGTGGCTCCGGTGATTGTGTCAAGGGAGGTGCCGAGTACCGGTATTTGTACTTTTTCTCAGGCTCCGATCATTGTAAGATTGGATAATTGGCGTTTCCTGCCTGCCCTTGTAAGGGCTTGGTGCTGGTTCTGTTCGCGTCCCCAGGCATTAGTGTTGTAAGATTGGATAATTGGCGTTTCCTGCCTGCCCTTGTAAGGGCTTGGTGCCGGTTCTGTTCGCGTCCCCAGGCATTAGTGTTGCGTTACCGCCCATGCGTGCTGCCATCCTGCACAGATGTAAATGTCTGTGGAGCCGCGCATGCGTTCTGCTCACCCTCACGTGTCTCGCGCACGTTGGATGGAAGTGGGCAGCCCAGGCGTGTATGTCTGTGGAGCCGCGCATGCGTGGTGCTCATTCTCATGAGTGTTTCGCTAGGATTGCTGCGGGCGAGCGCATGCGAGTACTATTCTTATCGCCCTACTTCTTTCATGCAAACATTATTCTGGCTAATTATTAAAAAAAGCAGAGGCGGGGGGGGAAGGTGTGATCCACCGGGGAGATCGAATACATCTAGACTGTGTTCAATGTTAGACATATTGATGCAATAACTCAGTCTATTCGCTCATTGTTCTATAGTACATTGGAACCGGTCGGATGGGGTCCTTTCTAGGCTTAGTGAGTATTACAATGTCATCCCTTAGGGTATAGGTGGGGACGCTCAGGTAGACCAACCCTAGGTCAATTGTCCCCACGGACAGTTACAGCACCAACGAAGTGTCCAAATTAATGAACAAACACTGGCGCATTTTGAATAGTGGGACCCTGAATATTGAAAAGCCAATGTTTGCTCATAGAAGAGGTAAAAACCTCAAAGACATGTTGGTACACATGCGCCCAAAACCACAAAAGCAAGTCCACCTCTCACAACATGGCCTGGGTGGCCACTACCCTTGTGGAAACTGCGCAAGCTGCCATCTCACAAAGAAAAGTAAACATTTGACCTTCAGCAATGGTACCAAGTGGGAACAACGTAAACTGACTAACTGTAATAGCAGAAATGTTATTTACATGATCACCTGCCCGTGTAATTTAGAGTACATTGGCATGACAACGAGACCTGTGAAGGTACGAATAGGTGAGCACTAGAGCAACATACGTTGCAGAAAAATCACGACAAAAATGGCAACCCATTTCTTGGAGAACGAACATTGTGTCAACGACATAAGGTGGACAGTGGTGAAACAACTACAATCAGAACAAGGACTCTTTGAAAAAGAGAAAAGGTGGGTTTTTTTGCCTGGGGACCAGTACCCAAGGCCTGAACGATGACATCCCGTGGGGACAATTGACCTAGGGTTGGTCTACCTGAGCGTCCCCACCTATACCCTAAGGGATGACATTGTAATACTCACTTAGCCTAGAAAGGACCCCATCCGACCGGTTCCAATGTACTATAGAACAATGAGCGAATAGACTGAGTTATTGCATCAATATGTCTAACATTGAACACAGTCTAGATGTATTCGATCTCCCCGGTGGATCACACCTTTCCATAAAGCAATAGGGTCCCCCCTGGATGGCATATGTTTTATCGGTAATACCAAGTGGGTTTTATCAACTCCCACTAATGGTCAGGTAACATATCTAGACACATTAGCGTTTAATCCTCCCCCCCCCCGCCTCTGCTTTTTTTAATAATTAGCCAGAATAATGTTTGCATGAAAGAAGTAGGGCGATAAGAATAGTACTCGCATGCGCTCGCCCGCAGCAAACCTAGCGAAACACTCATGAGAATGAGCACCACGCATGCGCGGCTCCACAGACATACACGCCTGGGCTGCCCACTTCAATCCAACGTGCGCAAGACACGTGAGGGTGAGCAGAACGCATGCGCGGCTCCACAGACATTTACATCTGTGCAGGATGGCAGCACGCATGGGCGGTAACGCAACACTAATGCCTGGGGACGCGAGCAGAACCGGCACCAAGCCCTTACAAGGGCAGGCAGGAAACGCCAATTATCCAATCTTACAATGATCGGAGCCTCAGAAAAAGTACAAATACCGGTACTCGGCACCTCCCTTGAAACAATCACCGGAGCCACGGAGGGGTCGGTCGGGAGGAATTTCCTCGCTGAAATCGTGAGTAATATGGGTAGAGAGCAAGGTTATCTCCACGACGCCAATGTTAGTAAAAATGGCAATCTGATACTCCATTCTTTTGACAGGTGCTAACTAGCATAAAAAGACCCTGACGATGCGCTCATGAGGCACTTCTACCCCTACAAAACAGAATGTTACAAGTGTATATGGGCTTGCATAGTCTCTCTTTTTTATTCACAGGAGCACCCAGCACTATATTTGACAGCCCCCAACCACCAAGGGTGCAATGTTCAGAATATTGCTATAATGTCGTATTCACTAAGAAAACAGTATGTTACCAGTGTATATGGGCATGTAGTGTCTCTCCTTTTTATTCACAGGAGCACTCAACATTAGATTTGACAACCCCTAACCACCTAGGATACAATGTTCAGAATGTCGCTATAATGCCATATTCACTAAGAAAAAGTGTGTGTTTTATGTTATATGTTAGTGAGTCTAGTTTGTCCTTTTTTCCACTATAGGCACAATGGACACCTATAGTCTGATACTTTTACCGCTATCAAGTCACCTGTAACCACCGGTCACTTTACCTATGGTTGTGAAAAGTAGACCACCACAAAAAAAAATTGTCTATTTTTTCCCAACAGGTCGACCAATAAGCGACGTTTTTGTTAGGTACATTATTACCTGCACTTTATAATCTCACTTTTATTAGAAATCCTGATATAAGATAGAGAAACGTGAGTAAGGTGGGGATTTGTGTACCCCGTCCTGAAGAAGGTGTTTTCACCGAAACATGTTGACGCACACAGAGAGGAGGTAGTGCACATTGTTTGCATTATCAACCTCCCACACTCTATTTTAATAGTACCAGCCTGGGGGCCCGTTAAAAGTTTTTTGTTACCCCACAGGCCAGGTTCCTTTTTAAACTTCACTCACTTAGATCTAAACCCCACTTTACACTCACATTTGAATACCCCATCCACACCACACATAGTCATCTTAAGTGCTCCCGCGTATTCGTAGGTCGCAGCACGCCGTACCCCGCAGAGGGGTACGATGACCCCGATGATGAAGCATGACACCAAGGGGCCTGTTGGTGTGTGAGGGGACCAAAAACAACAAGGGTGTTCCCCACTGTTGGAGGATACACCCAAGGAGTGGATTCTTTTTGTTTATGTACATTTGACCAGGGAGAACGAATCCATTTCGATATATATCTCTCTCTCCCCCCCTTGTTAGTAATAATGTAGGGTAGCGCTGCCTGCTGGTTCAGGCCTACAGTGCGGTCCAGCAGGTCGTTAAAATGAGACAGAGATGTGACTGAATAAGATCAGATCACATCATTACGGATGGCCACATCGCTTGTTCGCACTTGCGCACCCAGGCTGATGCACCCCAGCCCCATCCCCTGCACTGTGTTCAATTGTAGGTCTTGCGCACCGCGGCTTCACTGCTCGCCTGCCACCATCGGTGTGTCCAACGACGTGCCGGTGCAAGCTCCGAGTCCGGGGTACTTTTGTATGGTGGGAGAGCAGGTCTCTGGTCAGGTACGGTGTCTTGATACCACGATGGAAGGCGCCAGAATGCTGAGGGCATCATCACGGGTGAGCACCCGCTCCGCCCATTTTCAGTCAATTCAGTGTCTGAAAAGGGAGAAATAATTTAATGGTGGAAATGTCTGGAGGTAAATGAAGGTGTAGTTCAAGCTTAATAGAAAATACCAGTTGAGTGCATCCTTCGTTTTTGAAGTAGGATCTACCAACTGTTAGTGGTAATCGTGGTTCAAAGAGGAGTTGGTGTGCATGACAATACACAAGGTTAAATAATATTATGTTATAACTGTAGTGTAGTTCCTATATTCCCAATAGGCACTGCGCATTGGAATAACATAAACGATAGTTTAGACGTAGGCCTGAGGTCATCTAGGTCTCTATTGAATATGTTAGACTTAATTATGAATGCCAGCTAGCTCAGAGGTCACTAGAAACTTTCTCAAGTAAACAGGAAGGAGTTAACTTTCCTGAATAGACAAGAAGGGATTAGTTTCTGACAACCGCATAAACATGACAACTTTGCTCCCCTAGAACAAGGAGTATATCTCCAGAGTCGCGGAAACAATAGACAGCTATTTCACTCAGTCAATCGTGCATGCTTAGTTTCACCAGGAGTGCAGAGAAATAGAGAGACGGGCGTTTTCAATAAAAGTTGTTATTTATTGAGCAGTCCTCTTTCTCATGCAAGAGAAGTGAATTGCCATAATTGCAATACTTGTCATAAAGTAAAGTGCGTACAGTAAATGGAGTATTATGAAATAATACTGTAAAATCATTGATATGGTTTCTGAGCCATATGATACTTAAAATGGATAAAATACATACAATGATAAAAGTTGACTAAACGTGCTCAACTGGTGTTTCTAAAATACGCCTACCCCGGTGTACCTGACCTAAGCCTAATACGTGGGAAGGAGTAAGTGAGTTAAGATAGTTTTGCCAAGAATCTGTATCAAGAATTCTCTAAGGATCTATTCAGCTCCGTACCTTGGTTATAGAATGAAGGAGGTCTTGTATCTCTCTCAGGACTCGATCTCCCAGCAACCCGCAAGGGTGACTGGAAACACTGGAGCTGGATTTCTCGGCAGGAGAAAAGACAGCGTCTCTCTCAGTGCGTCAATGGGAGGGTTGGCTTCCTTCGGCTCTCGTTACAGCTGGGCTTCGGGTAAGTAGATAGTCGATCTGCTCCAAACCACCGTGTGTTTGCTTAAGGCAAATGCTGGTATATTTACACCTGGAAGGTGCCGAGTTTGACGTAAGGTTGGACATAAGACGTCACTAAGAACTTACAGTTCTTTCTGGACTCCAGGAGTTCTTGGACAGATCAAAACAAAAGCAGGGGGAATTCCCGGGCTGCTGGAGGCTTGGTTTGTTTAAAGAACGCGTTGTACTTTATAGGAGTCTATGGGAGTAGCCTTGCCGTATTTGGACTACATTGGCTATGACTAAATATGGATATGATTCTTATGCCTTTATAAGGATATGATTTGTTATAACCACATAAGGGCATGAATCGGGAATATTTAATAAGGGTCCTAGATACGTTTACAACACCCACTCCACGTATAATGTCCATCATTACTAAATACTAAGCAATACTAAACATATAACGATGCATGTGTTTTCCAACCCACCCCAAAATACATAAAATGCATTTGAAATGGTATATGGCAAATACACGAAAAATGAGTATTTATACTGTACGTTTTTCAAGCAGTGGTATCATTCAGATAATGCATATATAAATATCGGCTGAATGAATTGAGAAAATTACATTATGAAATGGCTCTTAATACAGAAGAGAAGGTCGAGACCATTTCATCACATATTTATAAAATACTGTACATGTGCTGAAGGCTAAGTCAAAATATTGTCTCTAGAGTCTCTAAAAATAGAAGTTCTGTTCTCTAAGAATAGTTCTACTTTAAGCAGAGTACCATGTGCCAAAAAAAAGTAAATATTTTGGGAATGGAAAAATAATTTCGCTTTCAGGGGAAAAAATAGTTCCAATTGTTTTCAGTAGTGTTGTTTATCAAAAAACTGAAAGCCGAATTCAGAGTTCAGGGAACGCTGTGTGGTCGTTGTTTCAAAAGTTATTCAAAAATTATTCTCGTTGCTGGGAGAGAACATTAATTCAGATAGGCTGGCAAAGAATTCATCTACAACAGTAGGGGAAAGTTCCACCAAGTTCGAAAAAGCTGAAATAGCGCATATGTGAGAATCATTGCCATCATCGATTTCTACATCAGCAATGCTCACAGAAGGTTGTACCTGTGTGGTGCTGCTTTCATCTCGTACTCCACCGCCACCTAATCATAATGGTGAAGTCTCCACGAATGCCGTCATCAGAATAGGTAGCGGCTGGGGACAACACGTTGCATGAGCCGTTACCGAACCAAGCAAAGTATCGATATCCATTGGTACTGCTGATGGTAGTGTAAGACAGACGTCCAACACGCATTCTTCTCCGCATAGCAGACATCGAAGCACAGGTAAGATGCAATCTTGCCAGATTGGTCTGAATGAAAGAAACCAGGTAGTACTCAGATCTCTTAGCCAGGCAAAGCCGAGGACTTTAGTGATCCGTTCTCGGTATCGTATAGCCAGGATCGTTTCTTCAATTGTAGCCTGAGTTTTGTCTGTGGCTTGGCTTGCCATATCAGAGCAGAAGGAACAAAAATAAAATTCCTGCTACGAGTCCCAAAATTAGAGGCAGGCCGCCGAATACAGAATGCACGAAATTCGGGAAGATATTCAGGACTGCTTCAAAGGGTGCTAATAGTCCCGAAAAAATTGTCTTAAATACATGTGCGATGCCACTGGTATCTGACATGTTTAAGATTTGGCTTAACATTTCTATGAAATGCACGGGCAATTTGTCGATAATAGGGTATGTATCTCTGCCGCTGTCCTTGCAACTTGCAGATCATACGTTGTTGGACCCGGCCTCATGGCGTGGTCCTACCCCTCCCGCATGGCAGGCCCAGGATGACATCAGCCCTCCTCCGGACCTCGGGCGGCCCCTTCTGCCCGACCCTGCACCCCCCAACACCACAGATCCGGCTACCATCCCGGATCCCCCATCATCGGCTGGGCCCCAGCGTAGGCCCATCACGACCTAAGCACGAGGCCGTGCCCGACTCCATCTTGGGCCCACCACGTCACGACCACGTGGCCTCGGCCCCAGCCTCGGCCCCAGCGAAGCCCAGACATCGATGCACCAAGATCCACCCAGGTGGTCGAGTGGCCACTCGACAGATCCCGGAGGGAGAGGAACGCTCGGCTACTTCTCGACGGAGGGGTGGACCTAGGGGTGGTCAGTCAGCCATCTTCTGTCTCCCCCGGGTCGCCTTTCTAACAGTGGTGGCAAGCGCTGGGATCCGAGCCCACACAGATCGTACAGAGAGTGATTCACTCGCTACCCAGAAAAACCCACTGCGACCATGAGCACAGAATTCCAGAAGGAGAAGATGGAAGAATACAGTCACAAGGAGCTGAAGCAATTCTGCAAAGATCTAGGCATCGCTACCACTGGCTTAAGCACCAAAGAAGATTTCAAATCGGCCCTGCAGGCCTGGGTGGACGCCGGTGAGGCGCCACCTCCGAGGGAAGATAACCCGGGCCCGAACGGAGGCCCGGAGGCCCAGCCGAACCCAGCGGGAGAAAGACCCGCAAACCCAAACACGGGCCTCTCCCACGAAGACGCCCGAGAACGAGAGAGGAACCGGCTCCACGAGTTGGAGCTTGCTCGACTCAAACAAGAAGGAGAGATCCAACTGGCAGAAAGGAAGCTAGCCCTCGAGCAGCTACGGCTAGAAGGAGACCTAGAAGAAAAGCGAAGACAAAGAGACCTCGAGGAGAAGAAACTCCTGCTCGAGCACAAGCGCGTCCTCAAAGAACTAGAATTCAAAGCCAAGGCAAACGAGACTGCCACCTCCGGGGGTAAGACCTCACCTCCCCCGGTGGACACGAAGGTGCACATACCCAAGGATGTCGTCAAAGAGTACTATAAGAACGACGACATCCAGCAGTGGTTCAAAGCTTACGAGGTCGCCATGGCCGCCCATCGAGTACCCCTCAAGGACTGGGGCGCCGGCCTGTGGGGGAAGTTTATCAACGAAGGGAGAGACGCCCTGCTGGAGCTCCCTGATACCGAGAGGACCTCGTACGAGCACATGAAGACCGCCCTCCTCACTCGCTATGGACTCACCCCCGAGATGTACCGGCAGCGATTCCGAGACTGTAAAAAAATCCCCGGTACCACGTGGGTGGAATACGTGAACTATTACAGTAGAGCCTTCGAGGGGTGGACTCGGGGCTGCCAGGTCACCACCTACCAGCAGTTGGTTGACCTCATTTTATGGGAACACCTGTCCAATAACTGTTTCGTCGAACTCCGGCAGCACCTCCTCGACAGCAAATTGACTGAGCCACGAAAACTCGCTGTCGAGGCAGACCGATGGGCCAGCACCCGAGTTCCCCAGAACACGATGGGAGATTACGGCCGGGGGTCCCCGGGAAACCACCGACCACGAGGTGGCGGAGTAGGCCAGAGCCGGGGTCGAGACGCCCCCCAGGGGTCATCCCCTACCTCCACGTCGCCACCCCTGGGCCGGAGAGGGGGCCCCCCAGCCAGGCCGGGGCCCCGCCCAAACGTTACGTGCCACAGATGCCAGCAACAGGGTCATTACGCAAATGACCCCCTCTGCCCGATGAACCAGCGACCCGGCACCACCGGGCCCCCAGCCCGCCAGATCGCGGCAGCTGCCCTAGGTGAAGAAAGAAGTGAGGAAGAAGACGACGACCACGAGCAGGCCGAGTGGGAGCCCGCCGCCATGACCTTAGCCTGCCTGGGTGCTCAAGACATGATCCCCCGAGGGCCGATCCCCGGCAACACCCAGAAGTACCGCCAGTGGGTCACCATCAATGGTCGCCGGACCGAAGCCCTCCGTGACACTGGGGCCAGCGTGACAGCGGTCCGCTGCCATCTGGTGACCCCGGAACAGATCCTTCCCAACGTCCTGTGCCCAGTCCGATCCGCAGATAACTCCGAAACTTTGTGTCAGATGGCCCGCATCCCCTTCGAGTGGGGGGGAGTGTCGGGCGTGCTGAAAGTGACTGTCCACGACGATGCCCCCGTGGACTGCCTCCTTGGGAACGACCTGGAAAGTTCCCCATGGGCTGGCGTCGAGAGGAGAGAGCATCTGGGGATGCTAGGCCTTCCCGAGTGGGTCTGTGCGACCACCCGCTCCATGTCCGCCCGAGCCTCCGCCCCAGCGGGGAAAGCTCCAACGGAGGAGCCAGAATGGCCCGCACCTCCGCCATCCGTCGTCCCCGAGGACGCCGGCCCCGAGCCCGGCCCCCAAGGGCCCGACCAAGAAGATCTCACCGAGCTCAACCACCTCCCAGAACTCGCTCAATGGCGCCAAGAAGGTGGCCCCACCCGCAAACAGTTCCGGCAGGAACAGAAAACCTGCCCCTCCCTCGAGGGGATGCGACAGCAAGCCGCTACGCAAGCCGCTGGAGACCCCGCGGGGTCCCACTGGGTCTACTGGGACAACGACCTCCTTTACAGTGAGCAGAAGATTGCCGAGCTAGGGGCCGGCCGGGTGCTGGTTGTACCCCTCCGGTTCAGAGACTTCCTCCTGAACTTAGCACATGATGTGCCCCTCGCCGGGCACCTGGGGCAGGACAAAACTTACAGCCGCCTGGTGACCCATTTCTACTGGCCAAAAATGCGCACTGATATCCAGAACCACTGCAGGACCTGCCCGACCTGCCAAGCCAGCGGGAAGAGCGGGGGGAAAGTCAAAGCCCGGCTCCAGCCGTTCCCTGTGGTAACCACCCCCTTCGAGCGAGTGGGAATAGACATCATAGGGCCCCTGGACCCTCGCACCTCGCAGGGGCACCGCTTCATCCTCGTCCTGGTGGACCACGCCACCCGCTATCCTGAGGCCATCCCTCTCCGAACCATCACGGCCCCCGTGGTGGGCCGAGCTCTCATGAGCACCTTCTCCTGAGTCGGCTTCCCCCGAGAAGTCGTGAGTGATCGGGGGTCCAACTTCATCTCGAAGCATATGCGGTCCCTATGGCAACAGTGCGGGGTCGCATATAAGTTCACCACCCCGTATCATCCCCAGGGAAATGGGCTCGTGGAACGCTTTAACAGGACACTGAAGGGAATGATCAAGGGCCTCGAAGAGCCCCTCCGCCGCAAATGGGATGTCCTGCTGCCCTGCCTCCTGTTCGCCTACCGCGAGGTACCCCAGAAATCCCTGGGGTTCAGCCCGTTCGAACTCTTGTACGGACACCCAGTTCGAGGCCCCCTTAGCCTGATCAAGGAAGGCTGGGAGACAGTAGTTCGAGATGCCCCACCGGATGTCTACCGGTACCTCCTGACACTCCGCAATCAGACTCGGAAGTTCAGGGAACTTGCCGAGGCCAACCTGGAGGCCAGCCAAGAGGACATGAAACGCTGGTATGACCAGAACGCATCGCCCTGGCAACGACCATGCCAATGCCGACGGCCTGTCCAGATCCTTCCGCCTCGGCGAGGAGAATCCCCAAGAAAGTGGGTGACTCTCCCCTGCCTTCAGCTGGGAGAGACGCGTGTTGGACCCGGCCTCATGGCGTGGTCCTACCCCTCCCGCATGGCAGGCCCAGGACGACATCAGCCCTCCTCCAGACCTCGGGCGGCCCCTTCTTCCCGACCCTGCACGCCCCAACACCACAGATCCGGCTACCATCCCGGATCCCCCATCATCGGCCGGGCCCCAGCGTAGGCCCATCACGACCTAAGCACGAGGCCGTGCCCGACTCCATCTTGGGCCCACCACGTCACGACCACGTGGCCTCGGCCCCAGCCTCGGCCCCAGCGAAGCCCAGACATCGAGGCACCAAGATCCACCCAGGTGGTCGAGTGGCCACTCGACAGATCCCGGAGGGAGAGGAGTTTCGATGGCCCTCCAGCCGTCCCCGGACGCCTGGTATCGATCGCCCTCCGGCCTCCCTGGGCGCTGGCTCCACCCCCCTGCTGGGTGTCTGGACACCTTCATCCCGGCCCCTCTGACCCCCAGGCGCGAGGGTCCGGACTTCAAAGACCTCCAGACCTATATCTGGGCCAGCCCTGGATCAGGTCTTCAGTTGTATCCTGGACTGGGAGCCCTGCTGACGCTGTCACGGCCGACACCAGACGAACTCATCCTTCCGGTAACCTGAACCATCTGAGAGCCTGCTGGCGCTGCCGCGGCCTACCTTGCTGAACCATCGGAGAGCCTGCTGGCGCTGCCGCGGCCTACCTTGCTGAGCCATCTGAGAGCCTGCTGGCGCTGCCGCGGCCTACCTTGCTGAACCATCTGAGAGCCTGCTGGCGCTGCCGCGGCCTACCTTGCTAAACCATCTGAGAGCCTGCTGGCGCTGCCGCGGCCTACCTTGCTGAACCATCTGAGAGCCTGCTGGCGCTGCCGCGGCCTACCTTGCTGAACCATCGGAGAGCCTGCTGGCGCTGCCGCGGCCTACCTTGCTGAACCCTCTTGTTAGCCTGCTGGCGCTGCCGCGGCTCGACCCGCTCGGAACCCCCCAGCTTGAGGATTGAGAGCTGTGCGCAGGGTATCCCTTCCTCCGCCCAGAGTAAGACAGTCCCGCTACCTTACCCCCCTTTACGAGACTTTCCAGATCCCTCGATCTGCTTGTACATACTGCCAAGAACCAGCAACCGTTTACTACTTATAAAGTTTGAGAACTTGACCTCCTGTGTGGTGTCCGTTTGTAGTGTTGTGTTTACTCTGTTGTACGATCCTAGGAGAGGACCCTCAGTCAGGAGGCCTCTCGGTAAACGCTCGGCTACTTCTCGACGGAGGGGTAGACCTAGGGGTGGTCAGTCAGACATCTTCTGTCTCCCCCGGGTCGCCTTTCTAACATACGTCTCTTTGGACGAGGTTAAAGGCACAGTTGTCTGCAAAAGAATAGACTTCATTCTGCTTAAAGTATCAATTCGAATAGAAGAGATATTCAGAGAAGGCCATATTGCTGCCTCCTTGTCTGGTTTGCTGTTTGGATACAATACTTGCATACAGCAAATGACCCTGGAAGTAACGCTCTCGAGATAGGCTATTCCTGGCACCATGCCACAACAGCTGTGGTCACTTATTATAACGTAGCTGCCGTTGGAAAGCTGTCTGAAAAAAGGCTCTATCTGTGTTGCAGGAGTGCCGTGCAGGTGACATGAAAGGTTGTTTGATGAACCTTCGCAGGCTCCATGCAAGTTAATACCTTGACACAGAAGTGTACCGCTTAGTGAATGTTTACAGTTGTTACCACTAAGAAATACCTCTTTTTTCCCTTCACTATAACATCTATGTGTATAAGGTAAATTCCAGGTTGACTTGATGTATCCTTTACCCAACCTTTCATACAGGCCTGCTGGTATATACTTTTGGTAATATTGAAACTGAAAAGTTGTTATAGGAATTGTAATTGTACCATGTATTATCCATTCAATGACAGGTCTCTCTGACATTGTCAATGGTAATCTCTCAAGTTTTTCAATGCTCAGTACCGTATAGTCTGCTCCTTTTTGTGCCAACGAGATTTGTTTATCTGTAAGGTTAAAGATAGAAAATAATGACGTTGTGTTGATTAGACGCTATGGCACGTAGCCTGAACGCAGGTTTTGCAACGTCCAGCCTAGCTGTACAATAGAACGCAATTGGGACTGGCCATGTGGTAACATTAGTAAGTCCTATTCTATTATATCAATAGCAGATGATACAATGCTGTCCAGTGAATAAATTCTGGAGGACAGAGTCGTTAACCCATTGTCCACTACAGACAGTGATTTTTCCAAATTAATATGATCAATTTCTCGTATTTTTTCAGCAGTTTCAATTTGAGCCACTTTCCAAGCTTCGTTGTAAGCAGCGTATATACCGGCGTATATGAAACGTTTTTGACGCTGTTTGCAAGGTCCCAATATGAAATCTCGCAAGTCAGCACCTTCTTTAAGTAAAGTTAAGTGTTGCTTAATTTCAGGCAGTGTGGATTTCTGTAGCCACTCAAGGCATAGTTTCCCTACACTGAGGGGTCGATTCCGATTCGGTAAAAAGAGCTCCGACTAGCTGTACAGAGACTTTTTCCCATACGAATCTTACACCTACAATGTCCCCGTACCAACTAGCAAGTACAATCCTAACCCAAAGCGCCACTCCGTACGACTCGTACCAAACACCGTACAACAACAAAGTACATACGGATTCACTCCGGCCGACGCAGTACACCACATCCGTACGTAAATAGGTAGCCATTTCCGAACCAGGAAGTACGATCCGTGTTGACGACACTCCATACGGCCCTTTTGCTACGAGAGCTGTAAACTGCCGTAAAACCAGAGTCCGCCACGAACTGCACCCCGGTACGCGACATACACGACATGAACCCCATCGACCGTGTCATCCGAGCCCTGTACGCCTACGACCTCGTACATAGAAACCGACGACGGCGCAGACGGTGAGTACAACCCACCGCGACAACGGAAGTATACCTGTACGGTGCGCAATACGCCAGCGCGTATCACCATTGAAATAGGGATACATGCCGCACACACGTCATAAATCTCGGGGTACGGTGCGTCACACGCTAGCGCATATCACCATTGCAATAGTGATACGTGCCGCACACACGTCATAAATCTCGGGGTACGGTGTGTCACACGCTAGCGCATATCACCATTGCAATAGTGATACGTGCCGCACACACGTCAGAAAGCTCGGGGTACGGTGCGTCACACGGTAGCGCATATCACCATTGCAATAGTGATACGTGCCACACACACGTTAGAAAGCTCGGGGTACGGTGCGTCACACGTAGCGCATATCACCATTGCAATAGTGATACGTGCCGCACACACGCCTAAATATGGGGGTACGGTTCGTCACATCTGAGTGGTGGTTGGAAAAGACCCCCAGCAGTGCCCAGCAGTGCCCAACAGTGGCGGGAGTGGGTGCAGAGGACCCCCAGCAGTGCCCAACAGTGCCCAACAGTAGAGGGGGTGGGTGCAGAGGACCCCCAGCAGTGCCCAACAGTATAGGGGGTGGGTGCAGAGGACCCCCCAGCAGTGCCCAACAGTGGAGGGGGTGGGTGCAGAGGACCCCCAGCAGTGCCCAACAGTATAGGGGTTGGGTGCAGGCGACTCCCAGCAGTGCCCAACAGTAGAGGGGGTGGGTGCACAGGACCCCCAGCAGTGCCCAACAGTGCCCAACAGTAGAGGGGGTGGGTGCAGAGGACCCCCAGCAGTGCCCAACAGTAGAGGGGGTGGGTGCAGAGGACCCCCAGCAGTGCCCAACAGTAGAGGGGGTGGGTGCAGAGGACCCCCAGCAGTGCCCAACAGTAGAGGGGGCGGGTGCAGAGGACCCCCAGCAGTGCCCAACAGTAGAGGGGGTGGGTGCAGAGGACTCCCAGCAGTGCCCAACAGTAGAGGGGGTGGGTGCAGAGGACTCCCAGCAGTGCCCAACAGTATAGGGGGCGGGTGCAGAGGACCCCCAGCAGTGCCCAACAGTAGAGGGGGTGGGTGCAGAGGACCCCCAGCAGTGCCCAACAGTAGAGGGGGTGGGTGCAGAGGACTCCCATCAGTGCCCAACAGTGCCCAACAGTAGAGGGGGTGGGTGCAGAGGACCCCAGCAGTGCCCAACAGTAGAGGGGTGGGTGCAGAGGACTCCCAGCAGTGCCCAACAGTGCCCAACAGTAGAGGAGGTGGGTGCAGAGGACTCCCAGCAGTGCCCAACAGTATAGGGGGTGGGTGCAGAGGACCCCCAGCAGTGCCCAACAGTAGAGGGGGTGGGTGCACAGGACCCCCAGCAGTGCCCAACAGTATAGAGGGGTGCAGAGGACCACCAGCAGTGCCCAACAGTGCCCAACAGTATAGGGGGTGGGTGCAGAGGACCCCCAGCAGTGCCCAACGGAAGAGGGGGTGGGTGCAGAGGACCCCCAGCAGTGCCCAACAGTATAGGGGTGGGTGCAGAGGACCCCCAGCAGTGCCCAACAGTGCCCAACAGTAGAGGGGGTGGGTTCAGAGGACCCCCAACAGTGCCCAGACATAGGGGTGTGCATTTCCTACATCATACAACAACTACCTGCCTGTATGTGTACATCCCTAACTTGTGACACTCATGATAGTTGCATATCAACACATCACTCACAGCAGTGATCTACTCCACGGAGAATGGTCTCCTGTCACACACTGAGTGACACACCACATGTGGTTGTTTTGGTAGATCCTACAGCCATATCCACCCATGTAGTTTGCTTGCACATCCCCCCCCCCCCAGCCCACCTCCAGCATGACTCAATAGTGTGTAGTCATGCAACAGACCACTCAACAAATGAAGCACAAATTGAATTAGGAAGAGTCATGTTCATCCCGGACATGATGTGACTGTCCATGTGGTGAAACATGTACTCCCTCATGGAAGGAACAGGGTAGGAAAGCCCTAGATACAAAGCACCCAAATGTGTATTTTTAACACATATCTTAAATGTGACTATCAGAATCATGAGGTCAAGGCGGATTACATCGTCATGCATAGTGTGGAAAAATATGATGGACTCCCTGAAGGCATTAATACACACCACAAACCCAAGCACAGTGAGTAGCATGGATGGCTCAGACCAATTGTCAGATAGCATTTGTGAGCAGGCATGGCCATTGCACAAGTGAATGCACTAATCAATGGGAAATCTATACTGAAGTCACCACAACAATTGTGCAACTGTCTGCAGTGAATATCTCATGTGTCACAGAGGAAGGGCCACTCTTTTGGATAATGTCTGTATGCAAACTTCACACACACAATTCTAGATAATTATCAGAAACATTGGGATAGCATAGAGATACCATGGTCCACCTCATTCGCATCTGAGAAATAGACATCTTTCACAATACCAAAACATTAACATTACACAAACTTGTAGGCACACACCACCTAAAGCAATTCCCTGAAATGCAATAGTTCAGACAGAAAAATAAAATGCTTTATTCAGCGCCAATATGTAAAAAAAAAAAAAAATGAGTCCAGGCTCACAGAAGGCCAATGGCCAGTCCAAAATACAGTCCATAACAGTGGTGACTTTGTGGAGGCTGTCACCCCAAAACTTGCCTGCACATGTTGGACTTAGAGGTCCGTGGACCCATGGGGGGCATCATCTGAGTCTGGGTCTGGCACCACGGGGACAGGAGAGGGAAGGGTATGTGTAGTGGGCGCAGGTGGGGAGGATTCCTCCACAGTGGCAGGTTCAGCGCAAAAGGTTGCAACATATTCAGCGCGGCACACTGCTGCCAGTTCAGACAGGCTACCACCTGAACCCGGGGACACAATGGGAGTGGAGGTAGAGGGCTGTGAGTCAGGTGTATGGTGCCTGTGGTTGGGTGGGTGATGTGTGTCCCCTGTCCCTGTGAGTGTGCGTACATCCCCCTGAGATTGGGTGAATGGAGGTCTGCGCTTAGACTTACGTGTGGGTGTGCTGGGTGTCTCTGTTGAGGTGTGTGATCTTGTGCGTCTGCGTGTATGGTGGACAGGGATGGGAGAGGGGGATGTGGATGGGTCAGAAGGAGTGGGGGGGATTGACGCTGCAGGATGGCAAGTGCTGCCGTCAGTGTTGAGTCCATGGACGCCAAACTCCGACGTTGATCAGACATGTCAGCTGACATGCCCTCCATGAATGACAACAACTGTGTCATTATTTGTGTTTGTCCATGGAGGACAGTCAGCATTGACGCCTGACCAACTTGAATCAGCCGGAATAGGTCAACAGACTCAGCACTGAGGGCAGCAGGGGAGACAGGGGCAGGGGCTGCGGTGCCGGGGACAAAGGAGACACGGGGGGTAGAACGGACTCTAGGGCCCCTAACAACTGGGAGGGTGGAAATGGGTCTGGAGGAGGAGGGGACAGACATAGTTGCAGTCGATGGCATTGCTGCATATTCCCCCTCCTCCTGGGAGTCAGAATCCGAGCCGTCTGCATGGTAGGAGGTGTCGTGCTCATGAGGTCCGGCTGCCTGACTCCCCTCACCCTCTGTGCCACTGCCTCCCTCCGACTCCTCGAAGCTGGTTGCACTGTTGCTGGGTCCCTCTGTCCGTTCTGTGTCTGTGTCTCCTCCAGGTTGTGGTGATGATGCTGTTGGCAACAAGAAAAAGAACAATATATCAGTCACCTGTCCACATCATACATATCAGCATTGAAAAATTTGGGGGCATTTCTAATCATGGCATGCATCATGAGTCACATGCCACATAACTCTGCACATATAAGTCTAGTATTGCGCAATTGTAAGAGACACAACGCTCATTGTATACAAAGATCAAAGTCACAGACCAGCCCACAACTTGGATTACCGTCACAATGATGAGCCACTGCCTGTCAACAGGAGCGGTGTTAAGCAATCATCTCTGGGAGCCAATAACATTTCCTGTAAATCCTACAATTACTAAATTCTCCAGCAGCACAGCCTAAGTGCATAGTGACAAGTCCACATCAGATATGACATCCTCAGCACACCGCTGACAAGGCTAAACAGTTGGTCCCATCACACCTCCCATGCACAACATCCCAAGCACTCCGTCAATGTGAGTAATACTGCCCAAGTAGTAGAAAATATGAATCTGGCTCCCAATAACTGGGAAGCTATATAAAGTAAGCCAAGGTCACATTGTTTTGCTGCACATGAATATTAGTCCCAAAGAACCTGCAACATTTCTTGTGAATATGCACACACACACTGCCCAGTGTGAGTATGCACAAGCCAAAATTTGGATACATGGACAGTGTGCACATGTAGCTAACACATGAGAAATACAAAGCATACCAAGGACAAAGGCCACTGATGCAGACCCGTGCAGAACTCCTTGTTGAGACTCATGATCAGTGCCAAGCTATCATGAAGGGCAACCACAGTGCACAGGTTGTTGAACAGTTAAGGTACCAACAAGTGTCACAGACCCCCCTCCAACATGATGATGTGCTAATCTATCTGCATACCAATACCTTTCTTCCCTAGGAGGACATGCACAAATATGAAATAGACAAATCAGGGGCCAAATGTGGAGGAGTGATAGGGATGTAAAAGAGCATTTGCTTCAAAAGGGGCATTTAAATGACAATGCATTAATTGCCTGTCTGACCAGACCACCCCAACTGTGGGAATGTTACTAGCCTTCCAAACACTGCAGGTAGCATGTGACACACATGACAGCAAACAGACATGTACCTACCCCCTCCTTGCTGCTGTCCCTCCTGCATCTGCCTATGGAGGTCAGGGAAAACGACGGCCAGGACCCGGAGCAGGTTGGGGGTGAGGTGACGTGTGCCTCCATGTCGGCGTGGAGCCTCAAGCTTGAGCTGCACCCGGGCGATACGGCGGGTCCAGCACCGGATGTCCTGCCACCTCTTGCGGATGTTCTGGACCCTGCGGTAAGGTCCCCCCTCACACCTGACATCCCTGACAGCCCTGGCAATGTCCAGCCAGATGTCCTCCTTCTCCTGGGCAGATACATGTCAGGAATAAATAGTGAAAGTACATCAGTACACCTGCTCCATGTCCCAAAGACACACAATTGCCACACATTGATGATAACAACAGGGCAGAGGATGCAGACAGGACTAGTATGATTTTTCATGTGAATATGGCCTGTGAGCAACAACAATGCACTACATGCCTGTGAAAGGCAACAGATGCCCTAGGGCTTTAAAGCCACTCAATGAGCATGGCTAACACTGAAGAAGGTATGCTTTTGCAGGGTGTTATACAGCACGTGACATGCTGGCACATATCCCACTACACCTAAGAACTCTAAGCAGACCACACATTCTCAAGTGAATGTACTTATCACAATGCCGGTAAGCAGTAAACACTATTTAGATACATCATTCACTGCATGGTAGATATTTTAATGTACACACCAGGCACTGTATCAAAACCACATTTCATCTCTCTGTCCCATAAATACACAATGACTGCAGTGACACTCACACATTCATCACTCACCTGATCCCCTGGTTTCCCATACAGATTGCTGTAGTTGGGTAGGAGGGCATCCAGCAGGGCCTGGTTCTCCTCCTCAGTGAATGCAGGTGCCCTCTCCATGCTCAGCAAAAACTGGGTCCAGGTGAAGTACCGACAATTATATTACCACCCAACTAGAGCCATACTTACAAACAGCCCATATACCAGTTACCAATAAACAGTCAGTTGGCAGTGTAGAAGTTCCAATCGTTTATTATAACAAACAAACTCTGCCAGAGGAGCTCCTTGCGACCTAACCCCACGAGGTCCGCCAAGAAGACTGCTTGCACATTATCAGCAAACCACATATATACTGTTGCATTTCGAAACCGTTACCTAAGATGGAAAACTACAGGCTGGTACAGGTTGGTGCAAAGGAAAGACCATATATGGAACACAAAAACCTCCTCAGTATAGTTCAGCTCATTATAGCAAGGTCGAGAGGGCGACTCCCTCCTGTTAGCTCCGAGAGAGTCCGCACAGCGCTCCCCTGGAATGTGCTTACCCAACCTACCCCCTCCTATAACCTTGACAGGCCTAACGTGCAGAAGCAGTAGGTTGCTACAGTTGTACTATTTCACAGGGGAACGCAGTTCGGCTACAGAAGAGGAAGATTTTCGTGGGTGCTGGAGGCTGGCTAGGTCACAAAATGGCGCTGGTCAAGTCAAGCTGTGTTTGCATATAACAAGTAATAACGTGCAATAAGGTGTACGTGAATCCCTAAACGGTTATGTGTGCAGACTTATTAGTGTTCGAATCCCTATATCTGTATGATAGCTACACCACGCTAATTACTAAAAATAACTACATGTTTTACTAGGCCCAGATCGAATTCTGGTTCCTCAAACCCTCCTTTTAGCGTGATGTAGCTAACTAATAGGAAGTACTAATCCTGGAAGACTTCCTCATCAATTGCCATCAATTCTCAAATCTCCTGTTGGAGCATCTGAGTTTTAGAGGGAACAGGAGATGGGGTGAACATGGCTGTCAATCTTGTGGCACAGTAAGAGCAACAAGCTGGTCCGCACTGCATACAGAGGCAGCAAGTGAAAAGGATACCGGCTGCTCCAGCAACTACCATCAATAATTTCCAACCCCAAGTCGACAGGAGTCCCCAGAACCAACCGGAGAGTGACCATGACCCATTCTCAGTGTGCATTTCTGCCGCTATGCGATGTAACTTTTGGATAGCCAAATGGACCGTGGGGGCGGAGTCAGGAATGTAAACACAGAAGGAGCTGCCGATCACTCGACATGCTCCTCCTCGATCAGCCAAGATAACGTCAAGAATCATCCGGTTCTGGAGCGAAACGAGTCTTGTGGCCTGAAGCTCTACGGTGATATTGGTCATTATATCAGTGGTGATATTAATGACGTTTTCCACTATCCCAGACAAACCTCTTATTTCCCTACTATTGAAGATCGGCCCCCAGAAAGGGACCAAGTCTTTCGTGAAGTCTGTAAACTGTTGCAGGGACGTATCGGTCTGATCAACCTCAGTCATGTCAAGCTGTCTGCGCTGTCTATTGGGAACTGATCTTGCACTATGAAGCTGGTGTGTTTTATGATAGTCTGATGGTGCTATGTAGACAGGGGGGTACAAGAATGATAGGTAGCACTGCCCCGCCCATCCACGCGGTAACCAAGTATAAGCATTTTCTCCACAAACAAAATACACATTTGGTGGTGTCAACAGGGGGGGCTGCTGAAAATCTTCATCCTATAAGTATAATTACAGATGCTATTTCCAACCTGTACATGTCCCATACCCTGTACACAAAAATCGGAGGAAGTATTTGTAAGGAAGTTCAAACGTGGATAGTAGATGAAATAAGTATTTATTATAGAATAGGATCCCATCCACAGGATATAGAGTTATCAGTAGCAAGGTCCAAGTTCAACTGTCTAGCTAGTCTAATCATCACAGCTACAGAATCTGTGCAGAGCATTCTAATGCATGTGGCAACCTGGCAACAGGCTGCATAACCAAGATGCTCAAGATGCCACACATCTCCCTCCTTATAACAGATAAAATTTAAACAGAAAACATTATCTTACAAAGTCATTCAAACGAGTAGGTATACGTGTAATCCTTGAAGATTTTCTTGTGATGACAGGACCAGCCATAGTCCGATGAGATGAGGTAGTTGTAGAAGGTCCAATCACAGGGTGATGAGATGAGATACCTGTAGGTGAAGAACTTGACATAGTAGGTTTGGAATTGTCAACAAAATCTTTCTTGATCACCACAACTCTGTTCAAGTTCCAGATGCGATGATCAGTTGTTTTGACAGCATTACCTAAAACCTTGATGACCTGAATGGGCTTCAAAAATGAAGTAGATAACATCTTGTTCTTCTTACATGGATTTCTTATAAGCACCCAATCACCCACATGCACTACCGTGTGTTTTACAGAATGTTTTACATCATGAATTCTTTTCCTAGCTTGTAACTTTTTCTCCTGACCTACTCTCCAATCTTCACTTTCACTAGGAATCTTGAGATGTAAATCATTCACTCAAGGTGGGGAAACCAAAGTATTTGGACATCTATTTCTGAAAAGCTCAAAGGGTGTTTTGTTTGTGGTGGCATGCGGTGATAATCTGTAAAGCTTAACTTTATCAAAAACATCAGATCTCCAATCTGAACCTGCAGATTTAGACATTCTAATTGTCTCCTTGAGCACACGGTTAAATCTCTCCACGGTGCCATTCGTCTCTGGGTGATAGAGAGACGATTTTTTATGTTTAACACCATGTTTAGACAAGAATGATTCCATCTCCCTAGAGACAAGTTGACTTCCATTGTCCGTCAAAATGATGTTGGGAATGCCCTCCCTAGCGAAAAGTTTTTCTAAAAAGAGTATAACATGTCTGGACTCTATGCCACGAGTGATAGCTATCTCTGGCCACCTTGAAAAGAAGTCTATTAAAACTAAGACATACCATTCAGACCCAGCTGAGTATATAGGTCCAAGGATATCCAGGCCAACTTCTTCCCAAGGTCCATTTGGAAGTGTTCTGATAATCATGGGTTGGACCTTGGGCTTCGCTACTTTCTCACTCAAAGCACATTCCATACAGTCCCTAATTTTCCTCTCAATTTCTAAATCCATGTTGGGCCACCAGTATGACATTCTCAAATTCCCTTTTGTCTTTGAAATGCCCATATGCCCATCATGAGCTAATGAAATGAGCTCACTTCTAATAGATATTGGAGGAACTAGTCTAGTACCTCTGACAAGTAATCCATCATGTTCAGATAACTGATCTTTAACATGCCAATATTTCTCTAGTAAGTCTCCATCTTTTGGTTTGATCTTCCATCCAACCTTGATCAATTTCAAAATTTCCATAAGAGTCAAATCTTTCTGTGAGGCTTCTAACCATTTACACTTATCAATAATACCCTCACCAACTGAACAAACCATTTCATCTTCACCTTCCAAATCTTCCTCTAGATCTAAATCTTCTTGAGAGACAAGGCGAGATAAGGCATCTGCTACCTTATTTTCAACACCTGGTAGGTATTTAACCTTAAAATCATAATCTTGTAATCCTACAACCCATCTTGTAATCCTACTGGAAACAGCATCAATCCCTTTCGTTTTTAGGATTTCACATAACGGTTTGTGATCAGTTCTCACTTCAAAAGTACTTCCCCACAAGAAGTTTTTCAATTTCTTTATGGCCCAATATACTGCTAACGCTTCACGTTCTACTACAGAATATCTTAATTCTGGACCCCTCAAACTTCTTGACAGAAACAAAATGACTTCCTCACTTCTTTCATTCTTTTGTGTTAAAACTGCCCCTAATCCTTTTAAACTTGCATCGGTTATTAGAATAGATTTCTTCTCTGGGTCAAAGCTATTCAATTTGGGGGCATTGTTCAATTTACTCTTCAAGGCAGTGAATTCTTTTTCACATTCATCACTCCATATAAATTCAGTTCCCTTTTTTAGCAACGATCTCATGCATACACATAAAGAAGCAAAATTACAAATAAACTTGTTATAGTACTCTGCCATACCTAGAAAACTAATCAATTCTTCCTTGTTCTTGGGGGAGGACATTTTCACCATGGTGTTAATCAGACCAGCTTTCGGTGAAATACCATCTCCTGAGATTGTGTGTCCAAGATAGTCTATGGAGTTTTTCTTAAATTTACATTTTTCCAATTTTACTGTTAGACCAGATTCACACAAACGTTGTAACACACCAAGTAATCTTTGATCATGCTCTTCATCACAGTTCCCAAAAATTAGAATATCATCTTGGTACACTCTCACCCCTTCCAAACTTTTTAAGACACCTTCTAAAGCTCTTTGAAAAACTGAGGCAGCTGATACCAGCCCAAAAGGAAGCCTCACAAAGCGAAAAGTGCCAAATGGTGTTACAAAGGCAGTCAGGTCTTTTGATTCTTCATGGAGTATTATTTGATGATATGCGGATTTTAAATCCACTGTGCTAAAAACTTTTGCTCCTTTCAACAACATTAACATGTCTGTAATTTTTGGTAAAGGGTAGTGATCTACTATTACGTTCTTATTCAACTCTCTAAGGTCTATGCATAAACGAAGAGAGTCATCGGATTTTTTGGCGGCTACAATTAGAGCGACCCATTGAGTTGCTTCAACTTCTTCTATGATACCTTCCTTGACTAATTTCTCCAATTCTGTTTTTACTTGATCTCTAACATTAATGGGGACATTACGTACTTTACAACAAACTGGTACAACATCTTTCTTTAATTTGATGTGGTGATCATAGTTTTTCAAACAACCCAATTTCTCAGTAAAGACAGTAGGGAATTTCTTTTTTAAGTTATCTGAGAAGGGGTTATCACTAACTTGGTTTGTATTGACAGAGTTTGCGTTGACAAAGGGTAACTCCTTTAAGATGATGGGAGGAGAGGAATTTGGATCTAACATTACACCCAAATGTTTTTGAACAAACCAACTCAAAATATTGTTTCCTTTTTGTGAGATATAGATTTTTGAATCAGCGAGTCTCTCTTTGTAATTAATGTTTCCTTGAAAGTATCCTAAAATTTCTATGGGTTTCCTACCATATGCAAGTGGTTTTATATCTGGACGAAATATCTTGATTTTGCCTTGTAAGTATTTTAGATAAAATTCTTTTGCTACAATGGTGATTTTTGCTCCTGAATCAAATAATACTTTGACAGGATGACCATTGACTAAGATTTCATCAACAGGACAGTTTTTAGGCTGAGGACCGAAAATTACTTGAACTAGAATTTGACCACACTCAGCATTCTCATCATATTCATTTGTATCGTCAAAATCATAATAAATCTCATTAACTTTGCCTTTATATTCCTTTCCCTTGCAAACATTGGTAAAATGCCCCTTTCTTTTGCACTTTCCACAGGTAGCTTTCCATCCTGGGCATTGTCTATCATTAGCAAAATGTCCCATTTTGCCACATCTAAAACATTTCACTTGTGTAAAATCAAATTTCTTATCAGATTTAACATTGAGAGGTTTGTTACTAGTTGCATCTCACATACTACTTCTCTGGTTAGTATTTTCCTTATTAGCATTTGAGGTCCTTACAAAATTAACAGTGCTATTGGTTTTACTTTCACCATTCTTTTTTATGACATCCACACACTTAATAGAGTGTTCAATCCTCTTTGCTATGGTAATCACATCATCTAAATCAGGTTCATCTTTTTGCCATAATTCCTCTCTAACACGTTCTATGCTACAACCTAGCATAAACTGATCCCTTATTCTTTCGTCAGAAGAGGCAGCAAACTTACAAGATGATGCCAATTTTCTTAGTGCAGTTATATAATTTTCTATGCTTTCTTCTTCTTGTTGTAATCTGCGGCCAAAATGATACCTTTCTAAGATAGTAGAAACTTTCGGAAGATAGTGTTTATCTAACATAGCAATACAGATTTCATATTCATTAAGATTCCTATCTTGTATCTCTGGCAAATGATCAAATACCTCCTGGCCCTCTGTTCCCAAACAGTGTAATAACAGAGCTGTTTTCCTTTCCGCACTAAGGTTGGCCCCACACACTTTTGCATACCTTTCAAATACCTTACACCACTTTTTCCATTTAATGGGGGGATCTCCAGGAGTTTGTAGGAAAAATGGAGGAGCTGTGACGTTCTGCATTTTGTGTACTTGACCAAAGCTACCCCGAATGGGAGAAAGTGAAACTTTTTAGAATTAACAACAATGAATCATTACAGTACTTTTAAATCTGAAATAAAATTTCTGTTGTGAATACAGTTAGAAGGTTGAAAATTAACTTGAGTGTCTCTGTTCTTCTTTTTTTTTTTAAATAAATAAATGCAGTCTCAGTGTCTCATTTCTTTTCTTTTTTTTTTTTTTTTTAAATTAAGAAATAATTAGTTCAATACCTGTTGTTGTGTGAATCTTCTATGAGGAAAACCATTTAAAACGTTTTAAAATGAAAATATTAAAGTGGTGATGAATCTGCTGTTCAACAAATTAAATTCGTGCCATTTGCGAAGAATCAGTGGTTTTCAACAAGAAAATGGCTGCTGCGTCATGGAAAACGCGTCATGACGCTCCTTCGTGGTGAACACAGCTGCTGGAGATCGTTAATGGAGGCGCGCTGGAGCGTGAGAGAACGAGCGTAGTCCTCGAGCAGCAAACAGTACGGTAAGCTTTTAAAAGATGCTGCCGATGTGATGTTGCTTGAGGTGGTTTAACACCCACACGAGACTTTTGCCAAGTTGAAGATGAGTGCAAGCAGGCGGCCCGTTACGGTGACAGGCCGTCAGAGTGATGTGAGGCAAACACACGGGCTGTAACACGCTGCAGATTAGGGCTGTAAAGCTGCTAGGGTGAAGCGATGCGTGCGTTTCGCTTTAAACGCGCTGGCAGATCGGGGCTGTCAGGTTGTGAGAGTGATGTGATGCGTGTAGACACACGGGCAGAAGCGCTGGAAGCTGCGCTTAAACTCACACCGTAAACAAGCACTATGCCAGCAATCAATTATCAGAATGAGCACTGCGTGTGCTAGAGAAAAGTATCAAATAGCGCAGCGCTGTGAAGAGGCAGTCTTTTAGGTGTGCACACAGTAAACTGGCAAGCAGTCTTGTTAATAAGTTCATTCCACACAATGAGTACAAAGGTGTTTTGGAGTAAGGTTTCCTTAGTCCATGAAGGTTGAAAGTTTCAAGTAAGATTGAAGTAAAAATTAACAGTACCTTTGATAAAGTTCAAAATGAGGTAAAAGAAGATTTCTTTGTATCCTTGTTGAGATCCTTTCTTCTTTTCTTCATAAATCCCGTCCCGTCGCCAATGTAAGGAAGTTCAAACGTGGATAGTAGATGAAATAAGTATTTATTATAGAATAGGATCCCATCCACAGGATATAGAGTTATCAGTAGCAAGGTCCAAGTTCAACTGTCTAGCTAGTCTAATCATCACAGCTACAGAATCTGTGCAGAGCATTCTAATGCATGTGGCAACCTGGCAACAGGCTGCATAACCAAGATGCTCAAGATGCCACAGTATTCAAAATAGGGACCGGCATAATGCGTTCGCTGGTGACATTTCCGGCAACGAAATGCTGGAAGTATTGGGAATGGTTGAAATTAGCAAAATCATACAACTCATCCTGTAACCAAGTACTGTTTTCATTAGCAGTATACAAATCCATACAGGCATCTGGATCCAGTGATCCCTCCCCTCCATTTCCAGCTGGGTCAAATCCCTGGTGTGTTTCAATGTATGCTAGGATCATACTATAATCCTTCTCTGTGTGTTGTTTGGGGTTTTCCACATAATGATTATACATAGCGGAAAACATTTGAAACCAGGCTTCACAGCTACCTAAGTAGGACAATGGAAGAGAAAGAAATAAGTCGTATTTATGCATAACCGATGGCAAGAGCCCACAGACCCAACAATCAGTCATGTTGGTAGTGCTGTGGGTTTGGTGGAGCATTTCTACGAACACATTCTTGGCATAAGTCTGGCGGTGTCTCTCCTTATGCAGTGCTAAGGTGAGCAGGAAGTGCTCAGGCGGGGCAATGGTAGAGGGTATCATAGCTTGCATGGGGTACTTATACTCTAAATATATAAAAATACCCATAAAAATGGCTAGTATAACAGTTATTACTAATACAAAGACTATTTTCACACGCAGGGTCCAAGTAGAAAACATTGGCTCATAAAAAGGCAAATATCGGGGTGCAATGGGACGTTCTTCTTCAAGTACAATGCGACCAAAAGGGTACATTCCTAACTAAAAGTCCAAAACTAAACTCGGGCACAGCAGTCCGTCCTGCCAGAGGGTTCTTCTCCCTGTGTCCGTCAGAGTCTCACAGGCAGACTCCTTTTGTTCATCAAAGAAAATCACTTCCGAGGGAATCTGATGTACAACCTGGCCGTATTCAAGTGTAAGTCTTTCTTTCTGAACAGAGCACAATAACAAAGTTCCAGCTCTCAACGGGTTCAGTCCAATGTCTCGCTCAGTACCTCAGACTTAGAATCTAGCAAACCCTTTTTACTCCAGTCTTCCTTATCTCCTAGCAGTGTTGTCTGAGGCACCGTGATGTTTTCTTGGCCGCAGGTTGTACCGCATATGACCCGGAGTTTCCTGATTGGAAAATAGCAAAGAAGGCACTTCTCTTTCATCGGAGCCTCCGCTCGCTGGGATATCAACAACAGAATTAAGGGCACTTGCGGATTCAACTGAGAACGGTTTTCCCGATCCTGTCACTCCTTCTTCTGGCCTTTGCTCTGTTTCACAGGCGTCGGAAAAAGGGACAAATGCAGTGGCTCTCTCTGTTTCCTGGGTCAATATTTCACCAGATTGCAGCTGATCATAAGGAAGCGGGAGCGGCAGTCTCTTCAGGTGAGAAGCATGTATCCAATGCTTCCTCCCATCCACCTTTACCGCCGTCCGCGTCGCCAGCAAGATCTGGTGTGGCTCAGACCACCTCGGGGCCAAGCTGGTATCCCGCTCGTACTTCTTTATCAGGACCCACTGGCCAGGTTCCAATCGATGTCCGGGGCCCTCTGGCGGAGGCTGCAGTACAGATGCTACCTGCTGGTGAATAGAACGGAGGTCTTCAGTCAAGGTGTACAGATAATCGATCAACATAGGATACTCAACATCAGAAAAGGATCGTGGCCTGGGTACCCCCCATATGTTAGCCGGTCGCCCAAAGATAATCTCATAGGGAAAGAGACCGGAACGGGAATGAGGGGTAACTCTCAATGACATGATAGCTAAGGATAGGGTGTCAGGCCACTTTAAACCAGTACTCTCTTGGATTTTAGCCATCTTAAGTTTCAAAATCCCATTATATTTCTCCACCAACCCTGCTGACTGGGGGTGCCGTGCTGCATGGAATTTCTGTTGTATTTGTAAGCCATTGCAGATGTGTTTAACAAGGGCCCCATGGAAGTGCCCCTCATTGTCCGACCAGATCAAACGGGGCAAACCGAAACGTGGTATTAACTCTTTGATAAGGGCCTTCGCTGTAGCCAAAGCAGTGTTTTCTTTAGTTGGGTAGGCCTCAACCCATTTACTAAAAGCACATACCACTACTAAAACATATTTTAAGTTGTTGACGCGCTCCATGTGGATATAATCCATCTGGTGTACTTCGAACGGTAAGGTTGGGGGTGCAAAGCTTCCACTCAAAACACTTTCTGCTTTCCCTGGGTTGTGCTGCAAACAAACCATACAATATTGGACCAAACGGACAGCCGTCCTTTGTATGTTAGGATTGTTCCATACTGGGTCTAATATGGCACAAATTCCTTTAGCTCCTACATGGGCCGGGCCATGAGCCATAGTTACGACGGCTTGCACCAGGGCATTGGGCAATAGCCATCTTTGTTTCTCTGGTAAATCAACCCAACAGTTATTCTCATCCAATCTTCCCACTTCCTTTTCCCACCATTCCAATTCAGCTGGGGTAGCCTCCTTCTGTAATTCTTTCACGCTTTCTATGGTATTATCGAACAGATCAGACTCTTCCACCCATCTTGCGGAAGACGTTACAAACATAGTAGACATCATGGACTGAGCCGTTTGCTTAGCAATCTGATCTGCAAAAGCGTTCCCCTCGCCCACTTCGTCCACCACTGCCTTATGGGCACTACATTTTATTATGGCTAGCTTTTTAGGCAAGGTTAAGGCATCTAACAATCATAGCACCAGTGGGCCATTCTGTATTTTCTGACCATGAGAGGTGAGGAAACCCCGCTCCCGCCACAGCCGCCCAAAGCTATGGGCTACGCCAAAGGCGTATTGGCTGTCTGTGTAAATGTTGACCTCTAGTCCTTCACTCAATTCACAGGCTCGTAATAATGCCACCAGTTCAGCAGCTTGAGCTGATCGATAGGGAACTCGAGAAGTCTCAACTACCGTCTTCAGTGTGGTGATTGCATATGCAGCTGTTGTTGTGCCATCTGCTAACTTGAAACAGGACCCATCTACATATAACTCCCCCTGAGGGTCAGGTAAAGGAATGTCTGTGAGGTCAATCCTACCCTTCGTTTCTTCTTCAGTTCGAAATATGCAATCATGTACATCATTTATATTTTCATTCGAAGGGAGTGGTAGCAATGTGGCAGGATTTAATGTGGCACATCGCGTAATCGTAATGTGAGGAGCAAATAGTGTGAATTCGTAACCAGTAAGGCGGGCACTTGTAAGATGCTGTGTCTTAGTCCTATTTAGCAATACATCCACAGCATGTGGCACCATCACTGCTAGATTAGAATTTAAAACGAGTCCTTCAGAATGTCGGATGGCCATCGCGACAGCTGCTGTGGCCCTCAGACAGCTAGGAAGTGCTCTGGCCACATTATCCAATGTGGCCGACAAATAAGCACAAGGTCTCTGCTTACCACCAAATTCCTGTGTTAACACTGAAAGCGAGCAACCGTCGACCTCATGCGCATATAGTACAAAAGGTTTACGGTAGTCAGGAGTACCCAAGATGGGTGCAGAACAAAGAGCAGATTTCAAAGAGTCAAAAGACTGCTGACATTCATCCGTCCAAGGGAGAGGTTCATGCACATCTTTAGTGGTTAAATGCAACAAAGGTTTAGCAAGAAGAGAAAAATTAGGTATCCATTGGCGACAGCAAGAGGAGATGCCAAGAAAAGCACGAACTTCACGCTGGGTGCAAGGGACAGACATGTTAGAGATAGTAGTAATACGTTCAGGAGTCAAACGCCTACCCTCGTTCGACAGTAGATGACCTAAGTTGGTCACCTCCTGTCGACAGTATTGAAACTTGGACAAGGACACCTTATTACTTTTGCTGCTAAATGGTGTAACAATTTAACCGTGGCATCCTTACAGCCTTCCTCAGTGTCAGACATTATTAACAAGTCGTCCACGTACTGCAAGAGCACGTTACCTGTCGGCAGGGCCAGATCATCCAGCAAGGCCTTAAGGGCCTGACTATAGATGCTCGGGCTTTCAGTATAGCCTTGAGGAGCACGACAGAGTCTAAAGCTTCGTCCAGATAACGAGAATCCGAAGATCTGCCTGCTATCAGGATGGATAGGGATGCTGAAGAAGGCATTCTTCAGATCGATTACTGAAAAATATTGGGCAGGGGGCGGGATCATAGTGAGTATAGTGGTGATGTCCGTCACCACTGGGTACTGTGGTACTACAATTTTATTGAACTCCTGCAAATCAATCACAAAACGATATGCATCGCCATTCCCCTGGGGTCCTGACTCGGGTGACTTCTTCAAGATCGGGAGAATCGGACTGTTACAAACATTTGCAGCTGTTTCTTCCACCACCCCTTTGTCAATTATGTCCTGAATGATCGAGAGCAAAGCTCGTTCACCAGCTGGTGAAATTTTATACTGGGGTACACGGGGCAATTTCGCACCTGTTTTCAACGTAATATGGACGGGTGGGATGTCCAACTTATCGACATCCGCATCCCCTGTGGCCCATAATGTGGCGGGGATGGAATAAAATTCAGGCGGGAGGGCTTCATTCTTAGCAAAACATTGTCTCATACTGTCAGCATAGGGTTGTATCGTTAAATAAACACCGTCCGGGGAGCAATAGATTTTTGCATTTAACTTCTTCAACATATCCAAACCCAATACATTTTCACCACAATGCGAAGTTAACAGGAAAGGTGTATTAATAGTAGCAGGACCGATCGTGAAGGGGAGAGGTTTGGAGATGGGGCTCACAGCCACATGCAGCCTTAAATCTGTGCTGCTGAGGGGCTGTCATTCTCAGGAAGACAGTGTGATAGGGCAAATTACTTTGCATCCTATGTTTCATCCAATCCCATTCCACATAAGGCCCTGACACACATTTGCATGGTTTGAAATTTTAGCTCTAGCTACACAACAAACATTGCAACATTGTATAGTTTTGGCCAACTGAATTTTGCAGGACACCTGTAGCACACTCAAATCTCTGTTTCCTTGACAACCAGCCTGCATTCAGTGCATCCAACTCGTCCCCTAGGTGTTCCCTATGTATTTTCAGGCATCCACACACAAGTACGGTGCGTGAATCGTTGCAAACGCCATGTTTCGATAGTGATACGACCCGTACACCCGCACGCACCAGTGGGGTACGCTCCAGACTTGTATCGCGTATGGGCACAATGCATTGGTGACACGACCCGTACACCCGCACGCACCAGTGGGGTATGCTCCACACGCGTATGGGCACAATGCATTGGTGAGACAACCCATACACACGCACCAGTGGGGTACGCTCCAGACTTGTATCGTGTATGGGCACAATGCATTTGCGAGACGACCCTTACACCCGCACGCACCAGTGGGGTACGCTCCACACGCGTATGGGCACAATGCATTGGTGAGACGACCCGTACACCCGCACGCACCAGTGGGGTACGCTCCACACGCGTATGGGCACAATGCATTGGTGAGACGACCCGTACACCCGCACGCACCAGTGGGGTACGCTCCAGACTTGTATCGTGTATGGGCACAATGCATTGGTGAGACGACCCGTACACCCACACGCACCAGTGGGGTACGCTCCACACGCGTATGGGCACAATGCATTGGTGAGACGACCCGTACACCCGCACGCACCAGTGGGGTACGCACCAGACTTGTGTCGCGTATGGGCACAATGCATTGGTGAGACGACCCGTACACCCGCACGCACCAGTGGGGTACTGGGCGTATCACAAGCTCCAGTGAATGCATGTGTACAGTGCGTTCCACAAGCTCATGCATGGCACCATTACTATAGTGACAACAGGAAAACACATGGCAGGGATGTAGGTGTGAGTTCATCATGAGGATGTCCATGTATGTATTTGCATGGCAGATCTACATGAGCAGGCCCCCGGTGTGGCACACAGTCATATAGCAGAGGGCATGTGAACTAGTGGCACTGTTGATGTGTGATGGGCTGTGGAGACATGACATTTGTGATGGGCCACTATGTGGTTTACATTACCTTGACACTTGTCACATGAGTAACATAATGGACATGTAGTTATTCACATGAACACTGTGATGGCACACTCTTCATTACGGACATCTGTCACATGATGCCAGGGACAGGGGCACTGTCTCACTGTACCAATTGACACTATGCATGACCCTGTGTGACAATGTAATGTGTGTGCCATGTAATAGATTGGACATGCTGTTTGTATTGGGTAAACGTCATCCTCTATAGGTGCATCTATGATGGGTCTGTGTCGTGATAGCAAGTGTCTCACATGTACGCACACCATGCCACAGGCAGCTCATGTGTGTGATGGCATCATAGAGCATTTGGCCACAGACATACAGATCTGCATTGAGAGGATGGGTGTGTATTGTAAAATGCAAAACTCATGCACAATATCACTGAAATGTGAAATATAGAGCACATGTGACGTGGGTGTGTTCCGTGCAGTCAGCTGTCTGGATGTGTTGGCCACCTTCTCATGCAGGTCACGTGACGTGTGTCACTGACGCAATACATTGGTCTGCCATCTCTGACATGCCCAGATTATCTTTTGTGTGCATGTCATGTCCATGTCACAGACAACAGGGGAATCAGTTTTGTGGTAAGAGTGCCAAATAGCTTGCATAACTGTCCATGATGTATAACCCACGGCAGGTTCATTAGTGATTTCATGTGTGTAAGCAGTGTTGATTGTGCTATGTACATTGTAAAAATTGTTGGCTGATAGTTGTACACATTTGTACCCACACATGTCGTGCAGGGCACCCCCTCTGCCAAGGCCGTTGCCTGACTTGGATGCCATGAGGGAATGGGATTGCATCCGCCGCTACAGATTTCCGCAGGAGTTGACTCAGAATCTGACGGACAGGCTGGAACCACATCTACAACCGCGACACAGGTATCCAACTGCGCTGACACCCAAGGTAAAGGTGATGGCAGCCCTACATTTCTTTGCCACAGGTACGTTCCAATTCACCATAGGTGATGTGGGGGGGATGTCCCAGACCATGTTCAGCCGTGTCCTCCGTGATGTCTTAGCTGCTATGTTGCAGCACATTGATGAATTCATTAAGTTCCCCACTCCACAAGAGTAGAACAATGTCAAGGGTGCATTCTATGCCCTGGGACACATGCCACATGTAATTAGGTCCATTGATGGGACACATGTTGGACTGGTGCCACCACAGGCTCAGGAGCAGGCCTTCCGCAACCGGAAACATTACCACTCCATAAATGCCCTGGCGGTGTGTCTTGCTAACATGATGATTTCCCATGTTTGTGCACGTTTTCCAGGATCATGCCACGATGCATTCATCATGGGGCGGAGCAGGGTACCACAGATGATGCTGCAGCTGCGCAACCATCGGGCATGTCTTGTTGGTGGGTATACACTGTTACTCATGTATGTGTCAATGTAAATTAGCTCTCTCATGGCTACTCATTGCACACTCATTGACATGATGTATTGTTGTAGGAGACGCCACTACGCAACCCCAGACCTGCCGCAGACCAGCGTTACAATAATGCACATGGCCAGACCCGGCGTGTGATCGAGCGTACGCTTGGACTCCTGAAGAGACGGTTCAGGTATCTCGACAAGACAGGCGGATCCCTACCATACTCCCCGCTCAAGGTGTGTGACATCTTCACCGTGTGCTGCATGCTGCACAACATGGCAGTGGAGGGGGAGGTGCCACTCATCCTGGATCCTGATGAAGAGGACCATCCGCCCGTTGAGGACGAAGGCCTTGGCCAGGATGCTAGCGATGAGGAGGAGGAGGATGATATCCGGAGTCAACTCATACGCAACTTCTTCTCATAACGGTGAGTACCTGTATAATAGTGTGCAATCTACCACCATAGAGTGACATGTGTAGCATAATGTGTGTCCATCAGACTGTACACAATATCACTTTGATGTTTGTGGTGCTGTGTCACACAAGTGACAATGTCATGCCACACACATGAGCACAATGATTGAAGTTGGAATGTACAAGTGTACTACGTTGTTAGTGTATTGTACGTGACCATGTCTAAATGAATCTATACAGTATGTAACCCCTTGTGTGCCTGTCCTTTCCAGGTTGCCCGGGCCGTTGTCTGTTTGTGTCATCTTGGTCCTCCTGCAATTCCTCTTGATGATAGCAACGTCGGATGAATCTGCGTACCCTGCACAGACATGTGGAAATGTCAGTTTGGGTAAGGATTCCAAACAGGCAGTTCATTGTTGGTATGGTTTTTTTTATTGTGTAGAAACTGTTCGTGCGCATGTTGTAGGCCCATACATACATGTCACATTGCCATGTATCTAATTGCATGTAGCGCCACTCCCATGACAAGACAGTCACCTTACTTGACAGTCATCTGTAGTAGAGTTTTGGATTTGGTGAATGCATCAATGTGTGTTAACATTGACCCTGACACATTGCGGATGGCACATGTTGCCATTGTGTGTGACATCACAAACACCGGCACTGTGGAGAATTGCTGCCTCACTGTGTGCAGCAGGATGTGTCAGAATCATCCACTCAACCTTGTGGGCCAGTACAGTTTGATTTCCTGTGAACCATGTTGTGCCGGTGTGGGCCAGTGTATGTCCCACATGTTCTGTCAATTGTCCTCTGAGTCTGTTTGCATGGATGCATTGCCCCTTGTGGCAGTATGTCATGTCACTGTCACATCATTACCTCAGTGCCGGTGGACAACAGTGCTTCGCTAGCCTTCTCAGTAAGTTGATGTTAACTTTCCTTTCTCATGATGCCAGGTATGTTGCGCTGATTACATCACAACGTTGGCCTGTAGCTAATGTACACACTTACGTGGCAACAGTCCGTTGACTTCATTGTCAGAAATATCTTCTGCCATGCAGCATATCCTGGTCACGGTAGGGTTGTATCTTTTAGCATTGCTCCTATGTACTCGGAGTTGAGTTTGTTTACACATGCTTGTCCTGTCTAGCATAGTAAGGCACAGTTGCAAGAGGTAATGACTGGCCCCTATGGGGCTTCCTGGTGTTTAGGTTATTTCCTTCCTCATTTGTGGAGCTGCTTACGGCTCTTGCGGGTGATGTCTACTTTCCCTTCGTGACCCTCACTGATTCACAGGGCTGAGTACGGATAGTTGGCTTTGTGTCATTTGCACTGCTATACGTCACAATTATTGAGATAGCAAGCATCAATCATACACTGTGACGTCGTTCATGACTGCATGGAACTAATTGCATTGTAGCAGCCTAGTGAGCCTCATACATGCTCCATTTTGGTGACAACCTCTACTAACTCTCATGTGTCCGTG
The DNA here is from genome assembly GCF_964261635.1 of Lissotriton helveticus. Classification (NCBI taxonomy): domain Eukaryota; kingdom Metazoa; phylum Chordata; class Amphibia; order Caudata; family Salamandridae; genus Lissotriton; species Lissotriton helveticus. The sequence continues at coordinate 1,193,764,433 of NC_136069.1, forward strand.
TTGAAGGATCAGATCTTGTCTCATTGCAAGATCTGTGATCAGTAATAGGACACAGTGGCAGTGGTGACACTACACAGGTGTGAGTGGTACAGTGTAGGTGCCAAGGTAATCTGTGAATCTGTAACTGAAAGTATGGAATCCTTATGCTTGTTTTGCTTTTTTTCAGATCTCCCTCCCGGCAGTTCCCTTCCTCACCTTCCCTCGCCTGATCGCCCTAATGTGTCTGTCATTAGTAGTCAGACCAAGGTGATATTGGGAGATGGAAACCTTCCATCATCACACCACTCTGATGGTCACAGGTACGGACAGTCCCTGGCAGTTGTGTGGAGAATGTATCACCAGCATTACAGGTAACATCATTGCATGAGTGTTATAGTCGTCAGAGCAATGCCACTGGCCATGTAAATTGGCTGATGCAGCATGGCCTTGCAACTAAGTTCATACAATTGAGTAGGAACTGTGTTTCACACTGCACATTGTGCCTCATTGCTCTCACCGCCGGTATCTTTCCAGACTGCATGCGTTCAATATGGCATTCTTTACAATGATACTTCATATGTGGTTATGTGTGCACTGACAACAAGCATGCTGTTTGTAATGGCTAATGGACCATATTGTGCATGATGTACATGGTTGTGTATGTGTTCTGTTGCTTGCTACACACAACGTGCAGGCTACAGCTGCTGACGCAGTGTGTCCTGTGCCCCGCTTGGCATTATGGTGACTGGTCCTGTGGCCGTGATGTTTATTCAATGTTCACACATTTGCTGGGACTGACCCATGGTTAACCAGCCACTCCAGGCTCACATACACATATCAATTTTTGCCTAGCAAGAATCCTTGGGTTGTGTGGCTGTTTGGCAAGTTCTATCGCCCCTTCTGCCGTCATGTGTTCACTCCTCCCGGTTGCAGCATCCCCAGCCACGACGCTGCACCGCATGCCCCAATCCAGCCACACACACCTATGAGATACTCATCCATACATCCATCCATCCATCTATCATTTGAAGCATGCCGCAGCTTGTCTGTGCCACTGTTGCACAACCGCCATGACAAAGGCAGGTCCGTCAGCACCTGCAACATGCACACTGCTAGACACTTAGCTCATTTGATGACACATGTGACCACATCAGTAGGAAGTTGTTTAGCTAGCAAGTCCATCCCCTTGTTAATAGTGGTGGACGATTGTCCTTGCCTCTCATAGGGGTACCAGGTGCACACACACATTAGTGTCACCATAATTGACATGAGGGGACATAGTGGTTGTTTATTGTTGCACCATATTATTCTTAGTTAGGGAATCACTGTTTGTATTTTCCTCTTTGTTCTTCACTCAGACGAAGACAGAGTTGCCGATGATGAGAAGTGGGTAAACTGGCAATTGTCTGTCAGGAACCCCCTCGGGTGTTGCTACCGTGAGGCACTCTCTCTTAGCTCTCTTAATTTTTAATTTTGTGAGTGGTATCAGACCATGGTGTAAATTTGATGTAAACGTGAAACACACCATGACCCTATGGATTAGTGTAAAGGTACACCTCTGAGGGAGCATTTTGATTTGGCCATGTAACTCTGCCATTGTTTGTAAGGAATTTGTTGAGAGTTGTGTTAGGCCTTTTTGTTGTTGAACAGTGTCTGAATGTGGTGCGGCATTTTCCCTTGGTATCCACTGAGACTCCTTTTAATTGAATGACAGATGTGACACAACAGACTCATGCCCCAGACAACCTCCACACAGTGAACAGCAGACAATCATCCACCTGGTAACACGCTACCACAAACACACCCATGACAGCCTCTCAGGCTGTTTGTGCAACTCATACTGACAACACGACACAGCCACACTTAACAGTGCGTGTACGTACAACCAGGTCATGTGCCTCGTACTGCACACACACTACTTCCAGCAGCACCACATTGTGGTGTATTACCTCGTTGACACAACACCACCACACATCGCCTCAAATGCTGTAACGTGGTAGTACGCAACCTGAGAACACCACTTATGCCGGGACATCACAGATGGATTGTCCAAATCCCACAGGGATCACACACCCAATCCTGGATTATGATTGGTCAGACTTAACGGCCTACACCCTCAGAGTCACATCCAACACCATGGACACACTCTGCATTGTCAAAAATCTGCACAGCCTGTTTCACAACAGCATCCTGACCAGCATAATTGTAACTATCATCTACAGCTCTCCTACACTACACACAAAATTTGCCTAAGCCATCTATCAATCAGTTGATTCATTAGTTTAACGCACTACCTACCCGTGACGGTCTCAATGCGCTGGGGGTGCTGGTACTGATCTAAACACACTGGGCTTGAGAAGTATTGTGAAGGGCAGCAGGTCCTGGGTCTGTAGTTGACTTGTAGGGAGGGTGTTCCAGGTCTTGGAGTCGAGGTAGGAGAATGATCTGTCACTGTCTGTGTTATTCCGGATGTGAGGGACAGTGGCGAGAGCATGGTTGGTAGAGCTGAGGATGCGGTGGGTGTGTAGAAGGTGAGTCTGTGGTTGTGGTATGCTGGTCCTGGGTGGTGTAGAGATTTGTGTGCGTGGATATGGAGTTGGAAGCTCATTCTGTTGTTGACAGGGAGCCAGTGCAGGCCTCTTGGGTGTTGTGTGATGTGGCCGGGTTGTGGCAAATGAGGATCAGACGAGCCGATGTGTCCCAGATGCGTTGCAGCAGGCTCAGGAGTTTGGTTGTTGTAGCTGCGTAGATGGCGTTCACTTACTCAAGTCAGCTTTGGAGAGGGGCAGGGTGACTGTATTTTGTGTATTGGAGCTGATCCATTATAAGATCCTGCGGGCCATTCAGAGGGTGTTGAAGCTGAAAGCAGAGGTGGCGTTGTCCTGCTTGGTCATGGGGAGTGAGTAGTCCAGGATGGCCCCCAGGTAGTGTGCGTGTTTGGTGGGTTATGGTGCTGTTCCTAGCGATGTTGGCCCCCAGGACTCGTCACAGGCTGAGCTGGTTGGGCCGAGGATGTGTTCCTCAGATTTGTCTTGATTCTGCATGAACCTGCTGTCCTTACTCCATTTTGCTACAGCCGTGATTCCTCTGTGGAGGTAGATGTTGCCAGTGTGTGGGTCCTTGGTGAGGGATATGATCAAATGGGTGTAATTGGCATAGTAGATGATATTGAGGCTCTGTTGTTGTGCCACATGGGTGAGTTGTGCCATGTGGATATTTAAGTCAGTTGGGCTGTGGGATGATCCCTGTGTGACGCTGCGGATGGTGTTAGTGGTATTAGAACAGTACTGTGGGAGGCAGATGCTCTAGGTTGTGCCGGTGGGAAAGGATGTGGGCCAGCCAGGGCACTCGCTTTGATTCCTGCGTCATGGATGTGTACTGTTAGGGTGTCGTGGGCGACCGTGTGGAAGTCTGCTGATAGGTCCTGATGGATGTGGGCGTCTGTTTCTCCTTTGTCCATGAGGATGCAGATGTTGTTGGTGTTGGCTATGAGGGCGGTGTCCGTGCTCTGGTTGATGTAGGATCCAGACTGTGTTGGTTCTATGATGTTTTTGTCTTTGAAGTTGTGGGTCAGCTGTCTGTTGATGATCTTCAACGTGACTTGTTCGGGGAAGGGGTGCAGGGAGATGTGCAGGAATTTTGAGATGTATTTGTGGTCCACCTTAGGTTTATTCAGTAAGGCGGTGAACACAACATTCTCCAAACTGCCTGTGAAGGTTGTTGTCTTGAATGAGAAGTAGGATATTTTTACGGAGAAGGGGTGAGATGGCTTATCTGGCTTGTTAGGAAATGTGGATATGCCATGGGTCAGATGGGGATCCATAGAGAATGTAGTCCTTGCTCATGATGGTGTCTTCAGTGCGGACGATGTAGCAGGCAATAAGGTGAATTTTGTGGGTGTTTGTCGCAGGGGTGGTGGTCTCGGTTGTGGATGTGGAGCTAGTGGGGTAGAAGCTTTTGTGGATGTAGTTGATCTTACCGCGAGCGGAGTTGGCCAGTGAGTCACACAGGTCTTGTGATGGTGGAATGTAGTTGGCGCTATATTTGGCTTTAGAGAGTTGAATAGGGATGTTGATGTGCTATTTGCTGGTGTGTGCGTTGCTGTCTAGCCGGTCCTTGATGGGTGTCCTGTTGTCGGTCATGAAGTGTTGGTAGTGTCTGCTGGTGGCACTCTTGTGTACGTTGTAGCTTTCTGGTGATTGTTTGCAGTGCGTGCTCCTCTACAACTTCCAACAGGTGCACTTGGAGGTCCTGGGTTCTTTGGTGAACCATGTGGTAATGTGGTTGTTGTGTTAGGTGGTGGAGGACTTGATTGGGATGAAGGTGTCTGCACAGTCGGTGATCCACTGTTTGAGGAAGATGGCAGCGGTGTGGGGGTTGGTGGGGTAGGCTTGTGGGCCCAGGGTAAGGGTGGCTGTCAGTTAGTCCTTGTTGAGCTTGCACCAGCAGCTGCGTGGCATGGTCTGTGTGCCGGGATATTGTGTTGGGTTTCCTGAAGGTGAAGTGTAGGCTTCTGTGGTCTCTCCAGTGTTGTGAGGTGTTGTTGTTGGATGAGACGTGTGGAGTTTCTGCAAGGATGGGGTCCTGTGTGTGTCTAGCGGTGTGGGTGTGGGTTGTCACGAGTTGTTGTAATCTAAGGTTGGCAAGGTTGTCCATCAGGGCGGTGGAGTTTACGTCATTGTTGTAATTACAGTGAAAGTAAATTTCCCCAAGGAGGATGTAGTCCGTGTATGCGAGGGCATGCGTGCTGATGAGGTGAGCGATGGAGTTGATGAATAGTGTTGGGACTCCAGGTGGTCTGTAGATGAGTGTTCCTCAGAGGGTGGTGTTGGTGTGGATCTGTAAATGCATGTGTTTGGCGATGTGGAGGGTGTCGTTGTTGTTGGTAGTGACTCTGGGAGTGTGAATGTGGATGATGGCAACTCCTCCTACCACTCTGTCGGTGTGGTGTTAGCGGAATTTGTCATTTCCTTCTGGTATGTCTATGGTGATGTCTGTTGGCAAGGTGGTGTTCAGCCTGGTTACCGCCCACAACACCAGCCAGCCCTACTACGGCAACTACCTCTACACAGGAACGAGAACGTGACTTACGGAGTAATTGTGGAAATCCAGGGTGCATGCACACACCTCATACTCAACATCCCCTGCTGCTACCACATGACCATCCGCCTGAGATACCTACAATGGTCCCACAGTCAAATGCAAGTTCACCTTCATACTCATCAGCCACACTCATTCGGCACTCCACAGACCCAGGCTAAATAAATGATATTGACGTGTAACATCTAACACCCTATTGCCCACCGTCCCTGTTGGCACCCTCGGCCAGGCCATCAATCTTCACATCCACAGTACAACAGCATGTGGCTGCTAGTTCTCATACCTCATTACACAGATCCTGCTGCTCCCTCCGTGGACACCTAGCATATTTGCCATGCTCTTGACATCTCACACACTCTTGTATGACTGTCTGTCATTGCATTATTTCAAGCAAACCCCATTTTCTGCAGTTAGTAACCATGACGGGTGAGTATTGCTATCCGTGTATGTAATTTAGGCTATCTTGTGAGCTATGTGTTTCCACTGCCGGACTAAAATCCCTGTCTGTAGATGGCTAGAGTTTGCAGGAGACGGTGGCATTTGAAGACATTTCACCTCACAAATGTATTAGACTCTGGGTACATACAAATACATCAATGCTTTTTGTGCAAGTTAGATTTATTTTTTACTCTTGTGCTTGTAACGTGAGTAGGTGCTGTACAACAAGGGGGGAATCCAAAGTTCACAGCGGGAGATGTGATGCCTTAAAGTATGAGTCAACAGAGTCCAGGCCACAGTGCTTGGCATCATTGGGCACATTGCGACCAGGAAGTCCATGTGGGAGAGTCTGAAAGTCAATATGGTGATGCTGTTGCCCACAAAGGCAAGATGCCAGACCAGGTGACCTGGGAGTTGTTCATGGCCCTATGCCTCTCAACGTCTTGACCGTGGACGACCCACCTTCCTTAGGGGACCCTCACGTGCAGGCCTTGACGATGCATGGGATTCTCCGTCTGACAATTCTGCCTCCTCCTCCCTCCCTGTGCCTGTTGTTGGTCTTTGCCTAGATGTTTCTGGCCTCGTGACACAGGGAGGGTGCTGCATGTTGACAGCGATCAGACGGAGCGATTGGTTAGTTTCCCGATGCACCGTCATGAGCTCATCCAGTCTTGCCTCCATCCGTTCCTGGTGTCGTACTTGACTGGCATGTAGCTGGGCCTGCTGATCTGTCATTTTGTTGAGGGCCTCCACTACCAGGCTGAACTCCCTGGTGTCCCGCCGGTATTCATCCATGATGTCTCAGGGTTCGGACATACCGGGCCCTGCAGCTGGCTGGTCAGGTTCTCGCCTCCGCCTTGCGCCACTCCCACCACCCCTGCCCACACGAGCCGGGCCTATGTTTGTGGGCACATCATGTTGACGGGACACATGAGTGCTGGCAGTGGAGGTGTCGTCTGCCACCTCATGGGTGCCCGGCGAACGATGTCCCTCATTGTCAGACAGGCTCTGTTGTGTATTATGGGCAGGGCTCCGAGCTGTCTGCTGGGATGTGGCGGGAATGGGTGTGGCGGTTGGCACAGATGTATCTGTTCCAGCTGCTGCAGGGGTTTGGGATCCAGAGGGGCCTGGTTGGTTGGGGTCATCCACAGTGTGTTGAGAGGCTTTGGTTACAGTGGGGTCACTGCCGTGCTGAGACTGGGACTGGGATACTTCTCCCCCCTGGTTGGGGGTAGTTTCCACACGTTCCCCTGTGGGTGTGGGAGACAAACACTGTTAATGCACTATCATGCAACATCCAAATGTAATATACATAGTCGTTAGCAATGTTCCCCCTGCTTTGTATTTTTGAAATTGTTCACTTGTGTATGTGTATGTTAAGGGCTGAGATTGACATGTGCTCAGGGGTGCTTGACATGTTGGGTACTGTTTTCGATGAATGTCACAGCCATTGCTGTGGCTTGTGTGGCCAGCACCACACAGATCCAGATGTGCTCCTTGTGGCCCAATCTGCACAATGCAGTCTGAATAATTATTGCTGGTTCAAGCATGCACAGGGTTTTTATGCTGCATGTTTATGATGGCGACTGAGTGGAATTTAGCTGATTTGATCCAGCTACTTTAGAGAGGGGTTGCAGGGCCGTGACGGCCACCCACTGCCAAACCCCCCAGGAGCAGTACACCCTCTGCAGGCACAGGGCTTTAGGACGTGGCACTTCTCTAAGATGCATTACCTTTTCAATACCCATGTCCATGGTGCTACTTTAGTGCATCCACAGCATCACAAAGCTGTGGCAACAGCACTGTGTGAGAGGCACAATGGGCTTGTGATTCTGCACTATGCTTTATTTGTTAGCATACGTCATCAGATCAGTATTTGAGAGGTTTTGTTACATGACGATTGTGACAGTGGTGCACTCCATTGTCTGTCCCCAGGGGCTGAGTTTCTGTAAGGGGTGTGTGTGACAGGCCATGGTAGTAGTTTGAGTGTGATTGGCAAGTGGGCGTCCCTCGTGGTGTGTCTGTCCCCCCATGAAGCATGCTGCCATGATAGTGGTTGTGAGTTTCTGTGCAAGATATCTGCACTTGTCCTGGTGTTAGTGTTTGCACTGGTCACAGGAGGTCCATGTGCTGCCTACACCAGGGCCCAGTGTCAGCTATCTTGTCAGTACTTTCACACTCCCTGTGCATTGAACATGGTGCATGGGTGTGTACCTGGCCCATATGGGTTGAGTGCTGCCTCCTACCATACACCTTGCACCCTCTCACCCTCCCCCTTGCAGCCTTCTGCCACTCCCCTTGCACCCCCCATGCTGTTGGGCACTGCTGGGAGTCATGGCCACACACCCCACACCCGCCTACTGTTGGGCACTGCAGGGAGTCATGGCCACACACCCCCATACCCCCGACACCCCCCCTACTGTTGGGCACTGCAGGGAGTCATGGCCACCCCCCCCACACCACCCCCTACTGTTGGGCACTGCAGGGAGTCATGGCCACCCAACACACCACCCCCTATTGTTGGGCACTGCAGGGAGTCATGGCCACACACCCCACCCTCACACCACCCCCTACTGTTGGGCACTGCAGGGAGTCATGGCCACACACACCCACACCCCCCATACTGTTGGGCACTGCTGGGAGTCATGGCCACATACCCCACACCCCCATCCCCCCCTACTGTTGGCCACTGCAGGGAGTCATGGCCACACACCCCACACCCCCCACACCCCCCACACCAGCCCCTACTGTTGGGCACTGCTTGGAGTAATGGCCACACACCCCACCCTCCCTACTGTTGGGCACTGCAGGGAGTCATGGCCATACACCCCCACACCCCCCTACTGTTGGGCACTGCAGGGAGTCATTATTATTATTATTATTATTATTTAATTTTATAGAGCGCGTAGTCACCCGTAGGTATCCCAGCGCTAGGATCAATACGACTGGGGGGTCAGCGGGGGCAGGGAGGACAGTTTAGGGAAAGAGGTGAGTTTTCAGTTGCTTCCTGAACCTTAGGTAGTTGGGTTCAGTTCTCAGGTAGTGAGGTAGGGCGTTCCAAAGGCGTGCGATATGGACCGAGAAGCGCCTACCTCCTGTACGGGCCTTCTTAACTCTGGGAGTGACAATGAGATGTTCTTGGTCGGAGCGTAGGGATCTAGGGGCTTTGTATGGTTTGATAACATTTTTTAGGCTTGGGGGGCCATTGTTTTGGAGCAGTCTGTGTGCCAGGCAGAGGGCTTTGAACATCACCCGTTCTCTCACCGGAAGCCAGTGGAGACGCTTCATAGCTGGTTTGGCCGAGGCTCTGGCAGGGGTATTAGTGAGGATCCGGGCAGCTGCGTTTTGGACCCTTTGTAGTTTGTTCAGGGTTGCCTCTGGGGCCCCTAAGTAGATGGAATTACTAAAGTCAAGCCTAGAGAGAATCAGGCCTTGAACCAGCAGTTTTTGGGAGTTGTGGGGGAGTAGGGGCAGGTTCTTTCGAATTGACCTGAGCAGCCCAAAGCACATCCAGGCTACCTTATTTGCCTGTGTTGTAAATGATAGTTCCTTATCGAGCCAAACGCCCAGGCTTTTTACCTCAGGTTTCGGATCTGGGAGCGGGCCTAAACAAGGAGGCCAGATGTTATGAAGTGAAGTGGGCCCCTTCTGACCGAGGAGGAGAATGTCAGTCTTTGACCCGTTGAGTTTCAGAGACGATCTGTTCATCCACCCTTGTATCTGTGTCAGACAGTTGTAAAGGTCCGCAGGTTGCTGTTTAGGATGAGAAAGGGACACCACTAACTGTGTGTCGTCAGCATAGCTGACGATGCTCACTCCGAACGGGATAACAACCTCCTCCAATGGGGACATGTAGATGTTAAATAATGTGGGGCTCAGGGAGGAGCCCTGAGGCACACCACATTGGAGGGGAGACCACATGGCCACACCCCCCACACCACCCCCTACTGTTGGGCACTGCAGGGAGACATGGCCACACACCCCACCCCCCACACACCACCCCCTACTATTGGGCACTGCAGGGAGTCATGGCCACACACCACACCCCTCCCACACCACCCCCTACTGTTGGGCACTGCTGGGAGTCATGGCCACACACCCCACACCCCCCTACTGTTGGGCACTGCAGGGAGTCATGGCCACACACCCCCACACCCCCCTACTGTTGGGCACTGTAGGGAGTCATGGCCACACACCCCACCCCCCACACCACCCCCTACTGTTGGGCACTGCAGGGAGTCATGGCCACACACCCCACCCCCACCCACACCACCCCCTACTGTTGGGCACTGCAGGGAGTCATGGCCACATACCCCCCCCCACAACCCCCTACTGTTGGGCACTGCTGGGAGTCATGGCCACACACCCCACACCCCCCTCTACTGTTGGGCACTGCAGGGAGTCATGGCCACACACCCCCACACCCCCCTACTGTTGGGCACTGCAGGGAGTCATGGCCACCCCCCCCCACACACCACCCCCTACTGTTGGGCACTGCAGGGAGTCATGGCCACACCCCCCCCCCCCTACTGTTGGGCACTGTAGGGAGTCATGGCCACACACCCACACCCCCCTACTGTTGGGCACTGCAGGGAGTCATGGCCACACACCCCACACCCCCCCTACTGTTGGGCACTGCAGGGAGTCATGGCCACACCCCCCCACACCCCTCCCCCCTACTGTTGGGCACTGCTGGGAGTCCCCACATATACATGAGTTGTTTCTATACTCACCAGGCTCAACGGCTCCTTCGATTCCGTGAACTCCCACCGGTGGTAGCAGGGCCATGACTTTCTCCTCCCAGGGATGGTATTGTGCAGGTCTGCGCGGAGGTCCACCTCCAGTGTGATGAGCATTGGCGTAGTCCTCATCCATCTTGCGCTTGACCATCCTCCGCAGATCGTACCACCTGTTCTGGCAAACCGCCCTGGTGCGCCTGATGGATGCAACAGCATTGACCTTCTCGACGATCCTCTCGCACAGGCGTGTCTTTTGAGCTATGCTGATCTGTCTGACCAATGCACCAAACAGCTGTGGAAAGACTCTGATGACTTCATCTGTATGGATCTCCATCTCCGGGTTAGTGAACTTTGGATTCTTTGTTGTGGTCATGGTGTGGGGTGTATTTTATGGGGGGGGTGATGGTGTGTATGGATGAGGGTGTGGGTCTGAATGTGAAGTGGGTGGTGTGTGTGAATGAGATAGGGTGTATGTGTGAAGGTGTATGGCTGCAGTTGTTGGTGTGATGTCAGTGTCTTAGCAAGAATAGGTATGTTGCAAAGCATGATGGGTTGTATGTGTGGGCCCTTTTATTGGTCCATTTGTGGGTGTGGCTTTTTTTAAATTTTTTGTGGGTGTGTCATAAGGGGTGGTTGTGACTTGGGCCCTCTGTTTGTATGTTTGTATGTGGCAAAGACATTGTTTTCCTATGCTGTGTAGACTGTAGCCTTGTTTAGTGGGGTGTGTGCGTCGTATTTGTTTGTGCAGCTGGCAGTTAGGGTCGTTTATCGGGCATGGGGTACATGTATGCTTGATTGTGGGTTGTGCGCGTCATATTTTTTGGTGCGGCTGGCAGTTAGGGTCGTTTATCGGGCCCGGGGTATGTGTACGCTTGATTGTGGGGTGTGCGCGTCGTATTTGTTTGTGCGACTGGCAGTTAGGGTCATTTATGGGGCACGGGGTACGTGTACGCTTGATTGTGGGGTGTGCGCGTCGTATTTGTTGGTGCGGCTGGCAGTTAGGGTCGTTTATCGGGCCCGGGGTACGTGTAAGCTTGATTGTGGGGTGTGCGCATCGTATTTGTTTGTGCGGCTGGCAGTTAGGGCCGTTTAACGGGCCCGGGGTACGTGTACGCTTGATTGTGGGGTGCGCGCGTCGTATTTGTTTGTGCGGCTGGCAGTTAGGGTCGTTTATCGGGCCCGGGGTACGTGTACTCTTGATAGTGGGGTGTGCGCGTCATATTTGTTGGTGCGGCTGGCAGTTAGGGCCGTTTATCGTGCCTGGGGTACGTGTACGCTTGATTGTGGGGTATGCGCGTTGTATTTGTTTGTGCGGCTGGCAGTAAGGGTCGTTTATCGGGCACGGGGTACGTGTACACTTGATTGTGGGGTGTGCGCGTCATATTTGTTGGTGCGGCTGGCAGTCAGGGTCGTTTATCGGGCCCGGGGTACGTGTACGCTTGATTGTGGGGTGTGCACGTCGTATTTGTTTGTGCAGCTGGCAGTTAGGGTCGTTTGTCTGGCATGGGGTACGTGTACGCTTGATTGTGGGGTATGCCCGTCATATTTGTTGGTGCGGCTGGCAGTGAGGGTCGTTTATCGGGCCCGGGGTACGTGTACGCTTGATTGTGGGGTGTGCGCGTCGTATTTGTTTGTGCGGCTGGCAGTTAGGGTCGTTTATCGGGCACAGGGTACGTGTACGCCTGATTGTGGGGTGTGTGCGTCGTATTTGTTGGTGCAGCTCGCTCATACGCGATGCTTTCCGTACGAATCGTGCTTCATGCAGGACAACGTTTGCCCGTACAAATCGCATACTTGGTCCCCGGTCAGGATCGTACTTGTTAGTTCGTACGGCATGTTTACAAATCGTCCGGTTGGAGTTCCGACGACATTTCATACGGGTCTTCGATTGTGATTCGTACGGTTCACTGATATTCATATGTATTTTCGGAAATTGGATCATACTACGCTATTCGGACGGTCTTTTCTAAATTGTATGGAAACGGCTACGAATACGAATCGTACGACGGATTTTTCTCCTGAATCGGAATCGGCCCCTATATGTTGTAATTATCCCAGGATGTTGTCTCTGGGAATATCTTGGGTCTGGCCTGTTCTGTTTGAACCCCTGTGTTTTGTTCAGGAATCTATCTTGACAGTTATTAGTGTCTGTGGGCCAGATCAACCATTTTTTCCAATCAGCATTTGTTCTGTTTTGGTGAAAAATATGGGATAGGTCTATCTCCACATCTGTAGTGCTATTACTATCAGGTATGGGCTTTGGAATAGACGGTTTGTTTAAGTCTTTTATCTAGGCTAGGCCAAAACAGGTTGTTTGTTGAATGGTGTCATTCAGGAATATTATCTGTTCTGGGATCATGCAGCCTCTAAATAATGATTCTAAACCTTGTACCTGCCAGTCTTTTGTACCCCAGATGGTTTTTGTCTCAATGTTGTTTTTCCAAAAATCAAAACCAAATGTAGAAATTTTTTCATAAAATTTTTCAGAATAAATCAATTTAGTGTTTGTCAACATGTTTTTCATTCCTGTCTTATTTAACATTTTAAAATAAAACGTTTCTGGATCTGTGTTGTTAAACCCTGAGAAGTATGGGTATTTCTCATAAAATGTTTTTGAACTGCCTTTTGGAGGTGTTGGACAGTGTTCCCATTGATTATAAGTAAACACATTTCTAGGATTAGCTGATTTATGCAAATAGTGATGACCATAATGATTAAAACAGTACATTTCTTCATATTTTGATGAACCCTGTAAATAATCTTGTTCTTTAAATTGTGCTGACATTTCTAAATCTCTAATAAAAGAGAGGGACCCCAGCAGCCAAAGGGATGGAGTACCACAATAGACTTTCGTCAAGAAAATATTCCCTTTGGGACACCTTAATGTAGGAACAAGTTTCTCAAAAACATATAAACATAAACCAACAATACCATGACACTATACTTGTGAAGCAATATAAACAAAAACTAAATTATGAGAAAATACTGCACAGTTTATTCATTTATAATACAATATTTTAAAAAAAGGGGGGACAGACAATTAAAATAAGGAAACAATAAAATTCCTATTTGTAAAAAGGAGGTAACACACAGAAAATCAATTCAGCGAAAGCGTCAGAATTATTCTCCAATTAATGTAGGACAAAATCCTCCTTTGTTTCTTGCGACGCGTTTCGGCGGACCTTCTAATAAAGCCACCTTCATCAGGAATACATATAATGTCTTCCCAGTTAGTTCTCGTATTATTACAAAGGACACCACCGGGCAGATACCTCCTATGTCCTTGATAAGACTCTTGTGATATTGTGGAAATTCTTCTTATTGCCAGCAATCTTTCTTGATAATCAGGGCTGCAATATCAATGTAACCCATGATCGATATCTCTGGTTCAAATGGGCTGATAGGAATACGAATAAAAAATCAATAAAATGTAATAGCTCCTAGACACGCGGTAACCAAGCGCTCTTCGGTATACTTATAAATCTCATCCACACTCCTAAATAGTGGCGTAACTCAAAATATCGTAGCGGTTCATGTGTAAGAGATACCGCCGGTTTCGTAGGATATACGGCATCCCGCGTGTCATCCAGATCCAGCCTGCTTTTTTTTTAATTATTGTATTATAAATGAATAAACTGTGCAGTATTTTCTCATAATTTAGTTGTTGTTTATATTGCTTCACAAGTATAGTGTCATGGTATTGTTGGTTTATGTTTATATGTTTTTGAGAAACTTGTTCCTACATTAAGGTGTCCCAAAGACATTTCTAAATTTGACATCATTTTATTTATATTTTCAAAGTCCCAATCATCAGAGAAAGTACTTGGTAATACAAAGTCACTTAATAAAACCTTGAACTGGTGTGGATATTCCAAGAGCTCAATCGGGCCATAGATTTCGTAATCAGTTTTGTCCCATGCTACCCCACCGGGTATAGGATTGGCTGTGATGTTCACTGATGATAGTTCTCTTTTTTCGATGTGAGAAGATCTGTGTGGCTTTAGGACCAAGTTGATGTTCTGACTTGCTGTGTCCATTGTACTATATTTTCCATCGATAAATCTACCCAAACATAAAACCAAAATCAGCCAGAGCAGGAGGAAAAGTACACCTAACACAATCCATAATTCAATCCATGGTGAAATAAGATATGTTTCTTTGAGTTGATGAAAGAGTTCAGTCATTTTTTCTTTGAAAGTTTTAGTTGCTGGCGTTTCTTCATGCTCGCTTGGATCATCAGAAAAGTCATTGAAATTGATGAAGTAGCCAGATGCAGTTCTGTCAATTGTTGGAATTGCTTCCAGATTTCCATTAGTCTTTGGATCTTTCTTTGTTATGTTCGTATAGTCTGAGGCTACATCGTTGTAGACAGGTGTTTCTTGACGAACTGTTGCAATTTGGGTTTCAAGAGGCACAAGTTCCATGGCTTTGTTGCATAGTCCTTTTTTATTCACTGCAGGTTTATCAAATGTGATTAGTCTTTCAGTTTGAACCTCTTGTATTGTAGCAAGATTTGGTCTTCTGCTATTTCTTGGGAGTCCACTGGGCCTACTACTTATTATTTGCCACATGATTGTGGTTTTACCAGGTCGATTGATACAACTCTGTTCCCCTTTTTACCAGCAAGGGGCGGTAGTACTACTGATCTTGTTCCGCTGACAGCTAAGACAGGTACTGCTTTTCTGTAAAAAGGCCCAAATTCCTTCTTCACCACGATCTTTTCTCTGACAAGATCCCCAATCTTTGGAATCCAGACAGGTCTTGCTGGGACAGGTGTTTTTTTTTCAGTGGCCGTTTGCTTTAGCTTTGTGTTGCTTAGACTTCTTCTTTTTTCATTTAAGTCCTGTAAAATGGCCAAACAATCTTTGATATCAAAGGTTTTTTGTTTCACCACTGAAGTCTGACAATCCAGATCCTGTATGATCATGCTAGTACCAAACAAAAGTTTGTACGAAGTGATACCTCCTAGAGAATTTCTTGGCAGATTATTAAGACTACGTTGGACACTTATTAGATGTTTGACCCACCCGTCACCCGAACCTAATACCCTCGCTGTTATAGATTGCTTTATGTCACGGTTTTTCTCTCCACTACCGCATTTCCCTCGGGATGGAATGGACTAGAGTACCGCAATGCAATGCCCATGCTGGCCATGGCCTCCTTGTAAGCTCGAGAGCTAAACGCAGGACCCTGGTCAGAATGTAGCATGCCAATTGCGTATGTGCCGATAAAGATTCGCAAATCTTTTATAACAGTTCTGGCGTCAGCCGAGCGCTGGGGCCACATCTAATTGAATCTCATCTTAATAATTATGGGATCGCATTTCTCCGTCTGGATTTCTGCGTATAGATATCCTAATGCTTTCTAATAAAGGTGTCCTGGCAATTGTCTGGTCCGGTTCACAACTGCAATCTCTATTGCAGTTCTGACAATCCATTGCAAAGTTATAAATGTGCACGCTCATCCCCGGCCACCAGTGTTGTGATTGTAGTTCTATTAGAGATTTCAAGATCTCTTGGTGCCTCAGACCCATTCCCATGTGTGCTTCTTGTATCAAGTAAGCCCTCCGGTTCGTGTTTGGAATTACTCTATCCCCCACTCCAGGGATTTGAGCAAAAAGGAACGGAGTTTGCATCAATTATGTATGTATTATTGAGTGGATAGTTGAGAGGTAATGCTGCATAGTTGCCTTTTGATGAGGCTTTTACCGCCAGCATTGTTTCTCCATCTATTTGTTTTTTACAACGCTTTTTTGTAGCTACGGAAGCCGGTTGAACAGCTGCCGCTGAGGCTGTGTTAGCCAATGAATTCCCTGCAACGTGAACGCCATCACGTTGATGACTCAGTGTATGTATCACGTGAGTCTTTCGTAGTTCTTTCTGTAAAAGAACTACTTGTTCCCGTAGCTTTTTATGCTTTATTGTGGCCCCTGTCTCATCTTTGTAACCATTTTGAATCCAGGTCTGCATGGAATTATTGTAAGACTGGACGCAGTAATGCGAATCACACACTATTAGTGTGGGGAATTCGCGATCGGCATTTTCAAGCGCCATCTTTAAAGATCTTATTTCAGCTCGCTGAGCTGTACAGTTTCTGAGTGATTCAGTTTTGGTGATTATCGGTCTGAATTTACCTATGTGCCAGCGACCTTTAACAATCACGCACGCTGCATTGTAAGTTTGTTTTCCCACAACGTAGTGTTGTGCAAATCTGTCTGTGTAGATTACACAGGTGTATTGTTCTAGAGGCAGATTTTCGATGGGCAGAGGATATTCATGTTCGTATTCTAGATCTTCTAGTTTTTTCATTTTCGGATCAAACGCGTGTTTCACGTCTTCTGCAGCAAGAGAATTTTCCCATTGTATCCATTTTGGATCTAATGCCACAGTATTTGGAATGCGTGGTCTTGTTACTGCCTCAAGGGCTGATACTGCTGTTAAAACAGATATGCTCTTGCCTTGGGCTAGGGCTCTTTCTTTTGCTACAGCAGTTTAAACCGCAGTCAGAATTTTTTCAGTTGAACTGAATTTCATTTCAGCTTGTGTGTACAAGTGTGATTTATAAGCTATTGATACCGTTTCTCCCTCATTAGAGGTCAGGTATGTTAATCCGCATCTTCCTGGGATGACTCGGATTACAAAGTTGCGTTCATTTGCGCGTGTCTGCAGTTTTGTTTTAGCTAACATGTCTGTTTGTAATGATCTTAAAATTTCTGTGTGTTTCTGAGTCCAATTGATTGGTTTGAAATCAGGTTTTATTAATTCGTATAGAGGTTTAACACTCTCTGCATAATTTAGAATGTATGTTCTTCCGAAATTCAGGAAACCTAGTATTGATTGTAAGTTCTTCAGCGTTTTTGGAGCTTGGAGTACTGCACACTTCTCTAGGAAGTTGTCTGCTAGGCTTTTGCCTTCACTTGATAATTCATATCCTAAAAACACGACAGTTAGGTGGACAATTCGTGACTTTTTAAAGTTGAATTTGTACCCTTCAGCTGCGAACCCAAGTATTATGGTGTTCGCTCTTTTCAAGTGTGTCTCCAGGTCATCGTCTGTAAGATAAAATGTAATCGACATAAGATAATGCCTCATCATCATACATTTGTAGTAACTCTGTTACCCTGGCTGAGAATAATCCTGGGCTATTCTTGAATCCCCGTGGGAGACGACAAAATTGTTTATGGGCCCCCATTGTTAAGAAAGCGGTCAAATACCTGCTTTCAGGTGCTATGTTTTGACAAAAGAAACCATTTGAAATATCTAATGTCGTTTTATATTTTTTGCGCACAATGTTATTCATTAGTGCTGCACTGTGTGAGTTTTGTACTGCAAATGTTTTGCAGCAGGAGTTTAGGTGTCTGTAGCCCAAAACTAGACGATATGAATCGTCTGGCTTGGAGACAGGAAACAAAGGATTTGTTCATTTGTGAGGTGCATGTTTCAATCACCCCCTGATATTCAAGTTGATCTAAGATCTCCCTGACTTGCTTTTTAGCTTCTTGCTTAACAGGATACTGCCTCTGTGCAGTAGGTTGATTTTTTAACTGAATTTTATGGTGAGGAGAATCCTCATCCCATCCTACATGATTTTTATATAATGCAGGGGCTTGGGCTACTGACCATTTTCTTGCAAATGTATATTTTTTATGAATTGGAATGTGCTTTGGGAAGGCAGGCATAATCATTTCTTCGCCATGTGGGCACTCCCTGACAAACTCTGGTGGCCAGTATTTTTCTGCTAGAAGGATATCATAGCCTTTAGATAGGTTCTCCCAAAAGAGACCTCTTATTTTCCTAGTTTTGTCCCCCTCTATACGCAATGTTATTTCGTATAATTTATGGGGCATGCTAACTCTGGTGTCTGCAGTGTCCACCTGAATGTTTGTTGCTCAATCGTCGTGGGTGCTGCAGAATCCGGAATCTCTCCCTGTTCTTCATGCGGCCGGGCTTGGCTCTGCCCCCCTTCGCCCCTTTGTTGCTTCTGCTACCGGGGATTTTGTAAGGTTACTGACCGGCCAGGCTTGGCTCCGCCGGTCAGGCTGTTCCAGACCACAACCCCCAGGATTCCACGGGGCGCAACGAACTTGAGTGCGCCCCAGGAGGCGCATAAAGCCCCGCCTGGGGCTAAGTCCCCTGTTGTTGCTCAATCGTCGTGGGTGCTGCAGAATCCAGAATCTTTCCCTGTTCTTCCTGCGGCTGGGCTTGGCTCCGCCCCCCTTCACCCCTTTGTTGCTTCTGCTACCGGGGATTTTATACGGTAACTGACCGGCTGGGCTTGGCTCCGCCGGTCAGGCTGTTCCAGACCACAACCCCCAGGATTCCACGGGGCGCAACGAACTTGAGTGCGCGCCAGGAGGCGCATAAAGCCCCGCCTGGTCCCTCGTCCCGTGAGGACGCGCGCGGAAAGCGCCGGGCGAAGCCCGGGCCAAGGGCGGGCCCGTCCTAGCCCGTCACAGCCCGAAGCAGGCTGGGCTGGGCCACCCCACTTCCATCTGTGACCTGGACATTAATGTAAGACTCTATAACTTACACTACCCTTTTGAACTGTCTGTGATTAACCCGTGTCATATGACTTGGTTATACAGTTTAGCCTAGATTGGAGTGAAAATATTTGCCGGCTGAGGACAGGGCTAAAATGACACGTAAAGGGGGTAACGCTACTGGTACCCTGGACCAGCTCCTAACCAGGGCCAGAACAGCGCTGGAAAAGGAAATTGCCATTGCTGAGCATCGTCTCTCTATGGAATCCCTTTTTAACAAACGTTCCTCCTTGGGTCTCATAGCAACAGCTACCTAACATCTAATATTGGGACCACTGGGGGAATTAGAACTGACCGTTCAATTGAGGCGTCCCCAAACTTAAATATCATCAGGGAGAATAGCAATACTGACGCTAGTCTGGAATTACTCCTTGATATTACATCAAATGAGTCACTAATGC
This sequence comes from Lissotriton helveticus, assembly GCF_964261635.1. Classification (NCBI taxonomy): domain Eukaryota; kingdom Metazoa; phylum Chordata; class Amphibia; order Caudata; family Salamandridae; genus Lissotriton; species Lissotriton helveticus. The sequence continues at coordinate 1,193,783,629 of NC_136069.1, forward strand.
TTCTTCCAACAGAATCTATAGCAAATGTAAAATCAGTCACGACAGCCCAGGGGCAAGGCTCTGTTAATAAAAGGAAACGCGGTGGGACCGTACAGAGGGTAAAATACCCTAAAATCGCAAAAATAGATAAAGCCCCTAAAATACCCAAAGGTGGAGTCAACCAGTTAGATTATCCCTTACCCTCGACTCCCATACCGACTAGTATCCCCTCACCAAACCTCTTACCAGCAGAAAAACCAGTTTCCCCGTTACCATTTTCCACTTACAATGAGGGACTCATGGATAAAGTTGAACATCTCATGAAATCCTTAATGGCCCCACTTTTTGAAAGGGTAAAGCGGATCTCAGAAAAGATCGATCATTTAGAGCAAATAATGATATCTAGCTCCAATACTCTAAGGCAATTTGCGGATGGTATCCATAATAAGGCCATGGCATCTCAAACATGTCCCAGAGCTCAAACCAGTGTTCCTAATAATATAACACAGTCACCAACTGCCCCCAGACCTTTAGCTGCCCAACGAATAAATCACACTGAGAAGCATGGAAGGAACTCCTTGAGGGATTTGAGAGAGGTTGAAGGCGAGGGTGTGCAAACAGGTGGGAGTGGCTTGCCCAAGGTCACAGAGCACGTGGGACAGGAGAATATAAATATTAATGTAGCCAAGGACCTATCTATAGCCCCTAAAGCAAAGAGGATATTTCCTCATATTGATCTACCTCCACAATCAGTTCCATACACTGTAGTGCTGACTGGTGTTCTGGAACTAGGCCTAGAGAAATCAGAAACTTATTCCGAGCTAAGAAACAAAGTTGCCTACTGGCTAAACAACAACAGGCCTCTTCCCTTAAATGTCAGCGGGGAAATCTTATTTGCCAGGAGACTAAGTTGGGTGGGTCACCGAAGAAAAGATCTCCCGGGGAACTGCATTGTTATAAACTTTAGGGACAGAGGGGTGGTTCACCACATATGCAACTGGCCTATTCACTTTCTTGAAAGTGGTATTGATACTAAAGATCTGAGTTTCTTCTATCCCCAAGACCCCTGCCTTCCCCCAACAGTCGTGCGCCACGGGAGTGTATCAAATATAGAACTGATGGAGGGGACTAGATCGAGATATAACATCCCGACTTTCAATTACTTTGACAAGCTCTCTGCCTCTGGGTTGAATAATAATGATTGACGTACATCAGACCTGATCCAAGGCAGTTGTGGCAATATGTCGGCCATCCTTGGGGAGGGAGTGATAGGGGCAGTATTGACAGCCGGTAACGAAACTATGGGTGCTGACTACCCTCCAAAATCTAATATAAATACAAGTGAGGAAAGTAGGGAGAATCCCCCAGCTTATATCAATTTAAGAACTAGTGGTGAGGTAGCGAGGGTGCCATCTATTATCCCTGCCATTACCACCTCCTCAACTCCAAGTACCAGCAATAGGGTTGGCGTGGGTACGTTAATCTCATGGAATATTGCAGGCTTGCGCTCTAGACAGCAGTCTCCAGATTGGATAACATTTATTAACGAATTTGATGTGTGAATTTTCCAGGAGACTTGGCTGTGCGAACCTCATTTTGCCCAAGGTTATTTAAATTACTTTGTACCGGCAACCAAAGGTCCCAAGGGGCGACCAATGGGTGGCTTGGTCATATGGGTCCGGCAGAGTTTATCACTCCATATCAAAGAGGTAACCACCAAAAGTAAAGACATCCAACTCATTAGAGTTGATTTGGGTCCCCTGGGATGGCTTGATGTTTACAATGTTTATGTTAGGGGTAACAAGGGAGGGAGGTCAGAAGTGATAGCGGCTCTGGATTCCCTCATAGAAACTAACTCCAAAGTTAACAACATTGTTATAGCTGGTGATTTAAATCGTACGTTCGAGCCTTTGGTTACTTATGATGACTCTCCTGGTGACGAGGAGGATAGGCAATGGGGTGTTCCCAAATTAGACTTGAAACCTGTTATTCGCTGGTCTGAGGATGTTATTTGTTTAAATGCGATCTGTTATGAAAGGGGATTAAGGGCATTGAACGGGAGGACTGAGGGAGATAAGATAGGGGCAAATACTTTTGACAATGGGCGACATAGCAGTAGAATTGATTATGTCCTCTGTAGCATGAAATTGTGGAATCAGGTTGGCGATATGGAGGTTAAATGGCGAATTGAAAGTGATCATAATCCGCTGTGTGTAGTGCATAAATGGTGGAAATCTGATCAGGGAGAACCAAACATGGATGTGGAACGCACACCCACAATTGTCCCGACAAATAATAAGCGCAGGCTAAAATGGGTGCATGTAATGGCCAATCAACAGGTTTTGGATAGTATTGTCGAAGAGGCTGATAAAGCCATATTGGCCATTGAACAAATTAATATATCTGCTCTAGGTTCGGATGATGTAACCAAAACTCATGAAAGCCTTTTTCTAAGCATTAGGGATCACTTTTTAAAACCAGCTAAGAAGAATATTGGTGTAACCCCCAAGCCGGCTAAGTGGTACAATGGTGAATGCACGAATGCTAGGTTTGCCCTTGGCTCAGCTATCAAGGGTAGACAATTGGAGATCATTCGTACCGCCAGAAAGGAGTATAGGAAGTGTATAACAAAAGCCAAGAAACTGTGGGACGAGCTCCATTGGCAAGATCTAAAGGAAGCCAGTGACAGAAAAGATTCCAGGAAATTCTGGAATATCGTCAAGTGGGGGGGTGTATCTGACCCTCCCAGTAACAACGTATCACAGGAGGACTGGGTAAATTACTTCAAACCACAGTACGCCCAAAACCAGCTTGATAACATGATGGATGGCTTCAGGCCTGTCTTTTACAAAGGAAATGTTTTCAGTAACAATGAAGTCACAATGGCTTTTAGCACAGTGGCTAGTGGTAGAGCACCGGGTTTAGACTGGGTGCCGGTGGACGTCTTTATCTATGATAAAGAGCGCTGGAGCAAGTATATTGTTCTCCTTGCCAATGCAGTGGCTCAGGGTGCTGCTGTCCCGACATCATGGCAGGGCGCAGTGATAATCCCTGTATTTAAGAAAGGAGATAAATCACAACCTGGAACATATAGGCCCATAAGCCTTATCGATACAATCCAAAAGGTGGTTGGGAGGATGATAGTCAACAGGTTACTTGATTGGGCAAAGGAGAATAATGCTTTGTCCCCCTTCCAGGCGGGGTTTCGGAAGTTCACCAGCACGGTAGACCAGGTCTTCCGCTTTACCCTACTGCAATGGAAGACTGTGTTACTGGGCAAAGGCAGCCTGTACGCGGCATTTGTCGATCTGCGGGCTGCCTTTGACCTAGTTCCTAGGTTCCAGTTGTGGTTAGTCCTGAAGAACCTGGGCCTGCCCCTAGAATTGCTAACAATGCTGATGAGGCTCCATGAAGCAAACTTCGCAAAGATACAGTGGGGAGGGCAGGGAATGGGTACCCCAGAATTTCCAGTGCAGCGCGGTGTTCGACAAGGGTGCGCGATGGCTCCCACGCTTTTTACGTTGTATATTAATGGTGTTGTTGCCCGCATCCTCTCTGCAAATGTGGATGCTCCTTCCTTGGCTGGCATCAAGACACCTATTTTAATGTTTGCAGACGATACTTTGATTTTATAGAAGACCCCGAGTGGTCTGCAGCATGCCCTATCCATTTTTGAAAAATGTTGTGGGGACCAGAGCTTAGAAGTTAATGTGGCTAAAACTAAGCTCATGGTTTTTAAAATAAACTCACCATGAATGGTCGCCCTTTAGAGGGGGTTAATGCTTTGCGTACTAAGGGATTCATGTGTCAAAGGACTCTAGATGGGCCCAACATATAGATACGGCGGTATTAAGGCATAGGCAAACAGCAGGAGCACTTGGTATAGAACACAGAAAATCTTTAACCAAACCAATAAAGTCAGCACTCCAGGTCTATGAGGCTAAAGTCCTCAGCTCGGCGCTGTACGGCGCTGAACTGTGCGGTTTTGAGAAACTACAGCCACTGCAAGTTTCTGAAAACAAATTTATTCGATCTATTACAGGTCTTCCCACAAGTACTCCCCTGCTGCCACTCAGGTACGATCTTGGCAGGAAGGCTATTGTAGATTTAGCTAGGCTTCGTCCAATCTTACATTGGCATAGGATCTGGACTACTCCAGAACTTTCCCACTACGCGGTTGGATTCCTAAACATCATCACGTCTGACGTTTTCCATAAAGTTAGTTGGTTAAATGAACTTAGAGGAACGTTGGGTGTTCTAGGTCTCCAAATGCTGTGGGAACATCCAGAGACAGCAATATTTCCATCCAAAAAAGTCTTAAAAGATACTTATTGGGAGAAGGTGGCCTATCGAAACTGGAGTGATACCAGCTCCTCGACTATGGCTGGAGGCTTCTTAGAAGCAAAGCTCAACCCTAGCTTAGAGCTTTATTGGGATGCTATAACTATACCAAGAGACAGGAAGCTCCTCTTCCAACTCAGAGCAGGTGCCCTACCCCTTAGAATTCTTACAGGAAGGTGGGGTGGTCCGTCTACCAGCAATTGTCCGGCATGTGGAGTACATAAAGAAACAACTGGCCATTTTTTATTTGTCTGTTCGGCCTATGTAATGCCAAGCCGCATCTGGTTAACTCTACTGTGCAAGTCTTTAGGTACTACTAGTAGTACTGAAGCCTTAAGAATCATTCGCACTAGCACTTTACTTCCTATATCAATACCTACTGCTAAATATTTAGGTTGGGCATGGATTGTTAGACAGAAGTTCGTCGATCGCTGAATATGTCTTCTTTTTGTAAAGTATCATTGATCTGATAAAACAATATATTAAATGAGTATCTGCAATCCATATTGTAATTTTATGATGTAACTATATTATGTTTTTTAAATCATTTGTTTGTACATCAAATTTTAACTAGTTTTATCCTTTCTGTAATGCAATGGAATTTTTTATGCTTTTATGAGTGAACCTCGAATAAAGCAAATTTGAAATTGAAATTGAAAATTTCCACCTGAATGTACTCATTCGTGTCCACTGTCTCCAGAAGATTCATCAGGATATTGCGAGCTATGGTCACTTCTGCTGCGCTGTCTAGCATTGTCTGGGCCCACTCTCAGTTTTTCAGTTGTGTCCTCAGTATCCTCGGCATGTTTTATTTTAATACTAGCTACCTTCTTTTTTGTATATCGTAATTTTTTACTTTGATGAGCAGGTTCCTTGTCTTTGGACTTGACGTGCTCTTCCTTGTGTTCTGACCGTCCTCTTCTTTCCGATTTCTGTGAGGAATTCTGAAAAGATCGAGAGGGACGTGTATCAATATCTTGATATCTGTCAGGTTTCCTCAAATTATCCCTATTTCTAAGGTTGTATCTTTTTTCAGAGGGTTCCCTGTGGGGAGACTTGCCTCCTCGTTCTGGAGATCTACCTCTCCGTTGAGGAGACCTTCCTCTGGACTCAAATTCTTTTTCTCTGGGAGTGGTCTGTTTATTACCCTCCCACCTCTTTTTTGGAGTGTTGAGATTATTTTTAATAAAGGTTTTTTTCAGGATTTTCAGTTAGTTGTGGTTTTAGTGGTTTCCCACCCAAACTATCTCTATCTAGTTCTTCATAGGATTTTTCTATCATTCTGGCAAGTTCAAAAGGTTCTTCTGCTATATCTGTTTCTTTCAATTTCTGGCGGATCGCCACAGATGCTGCTTCTCCTTTTATGTTGGCGAGTAGTATAGCCGAGACTTGCTTAAAGTCTTTCAGTAATTTTATACCTAGAGTTAAAGCAGGTTCTGGACCATATTCATTTTGAATCTGTCTTAGTACGTCTGGTATAACCGCCATGGACGGAACCATTTGTTTTTGTGTATATCGAAGCAAAGACTGTGCCCCAAGTGTCACAGTCCTCCACATGTGGTGCGATCCCCATTGGAAGACAGATAGTCAGAATTCTGTGTTTCTCATTAGGAGTAGTATCAGGAAATACTGCCTCTGAGTGATTTTTTGAGCTAGCCAGAACGGAATTTGTTCCCGTTTTGCGGGTATTTTGCCAATGACTGATTGTATAGTCTGTGGTGTGATTTTATTTGTATTCCCCTGGTGAGGGGTGTGTTGTGGAATTCGTATTGCAGGTTGGACTGTTGAAGTCCACATGACATATTGGACCAATTGTCTATGTATTTTAATTAGTTGTTTTAGCTGAGCTAAAAGTTCTCGATCTGACATTTTTTCAATGTCGGGATGTGGTGTATAGCTGGCTAGAACCGGCCATGTGGCTCCTGGTCTACCTAGTGGACCGAGCCTGCTGATGTGATTTTGATGTTTTAGGGCGCCATTAAACCAGAGCAAGTGCTCTTGGTATGTTAGTGGAATTTCAACATCCTCGAAAGGGGCGTATTCCTCTGGAGATTCCTCTATTTTGTAATAGTGGAAATCGTGTGTTATTGGATTTGCTTCAGGAAAATGTATCCATGAATAGAATACCTCTGTCTGCCGATATTCATGGGCCTCTACCACAAATATGACTGTACCACCTCTTGAGGATAGTCAGTTTTCTATAAGTTTAATAGTTATAGTTTTTCTTACATTTACCGGAATGATTATAACATTCGGGTCTTCATTTTGGAGACTTGTGTCATCTGCTAAAAGTTGAGCTGCTATTCTAGCTCTCTCCCTTTCATCGTCAATTACCACCATTTTACTGACAGAAAGTTTTGTTGCAGAGCAAGTTTCAAGGAAACAAAGATTAGGTGCACAATATTTTGGAACACTGTATCCTTCAACGTTGACTAAACCAAAAACTAATACATAGGAATCTCTTCCTACTAAGTTCCGGCGGATATTAACCTTTTACCCACTCCAGACGTCTATTGGAGTTTTTACGGGAAAAGGGGTCTGTGTGAAAAGCACGACTGAGTTACTCTAGTATCTAGCGTTAAATTATCGCCTTACCAAACCTTGGGCGCCATGTAGTGTAGTTCCTATATTCCCAATAGGCTCTGCGCATTGGAATAACATAAACAATAGTTTAGACGTAGGACTGAGGTCATCTAGGTCTCTATTGAATATGTTAGACTTAATAATGAATGCCAGCTAGCTCAGAGGTCACTAGAAACTTTCTCGAGTAAACAGGAAGGAGTTAACTTTCCTAAATAGACAAGAAGGGATTAGTTTCTGACAACCGCATAAACATGACAACTTTGCTCCCCTAGAAGAAGGAGTATATCTCCAGAGTCGCGAAAACAATAGACAGCTATTTCACTCAGTCAATCGTGCATGCTTAGTTTCACCAGGAGTGCAGAGAAATAGAGAGATGGGCGTTTTCAATAAAAGTTGTTATTTATTGAGCAGTCCTCTTTCTCATGCAAGAGAAGTGAATTGCCACAATTGCAATACATGTCATAAAGTAAAGTGCGTACAGTAAAAGGAGTATTATGAAATAATACTGTAAAAGCATTGATATGGTTTCTGAGCCATATGATACTTAAAATGGATAAAATACATACAATGATAAAAGTTGACTAAACGTGCTCAACTGGTGTTTCTAAAATACGCCTACCCCGGTGTACCTGACCTAAGCCTAATACGTGGGAAGGAGTAAGTGAGTTAAGATAGTTTTGCCAAGAATCTGTATCAAGAATTCTCTAAGGATCTATTCAGCTCCATACCTTGGGTATAGAATAAAGGAGGTCTTGTATCTCTCTCAGGACTCGATCTTCCAGCAACCCGCAAGGGTGACTGGAAACACTGGAGCTGGATTTCTCGGCAGGAGAAAAGACAGCGTCTCTCTCAGTGCGTCAATGGGAGGGTCGGCTTCCTTCAGCTCTCGTTACAGCTGGGCTTCGGGTAAGTAGATAGTCGATCTGCTCCAAACCACTGTGTGTTTGCTTAAGGCAAATTCTGGTATATTTATACCTGGAAGGTGCCGAGTTTGACGTAAGGTTGGACATAAGACGTCACTAAGAACTTACAGTTCTTTCTGGACTCCAGAGTTCTTGGACAAATCAAAACAAAAGCAGGGGGAATTCCCGGGCTGCTGGAAGCTTGGTTTGTTTAAAGAACGCGTTGTACTTTCTAGGAGTCTATGGGAGTAGCCTTGCCGTATTTGGACTGCATTGGCTATGACTAAATATGGATATGATTTTTATGCCTTTATAAGGATATGATTTGTTACAACCACATAAGGGCATGAATCGGGAATATTTAATTAGGGTCCTAGATACGTTTACAACACAACAAGGATTCACATACAAAGGAACAGAGCTCATGCTAGAAGCATATTGTGCGCGTGTAATGCAGTGGCGGAAGCCTGTGTGCATGTACACTTAGTAAGGAGCTCACTATAGTGCCCTAAAAGCCAATGCCACGTGTCTGTAGGGCAGTGCTGCCCGCTGGCTCAGGCCTACAGTACGGTCCAGCAGGTCCATAAAATGAGACAGACATGTGACTGAACGAGGTGAGAGATCACATCATTATGCACAGCAACATCGCTTTTTCGCACCTGCGCACCCAGGCTGATGCAGCCCACCCCTCCCGCAGCACTGTGCTCAACAAGTGTCTGTAGAGCAGGCTGCCCGCTGGCTCAGGCCTAGAGTACTGTCCAGCAGGTCTTTAAAATGAGACAGAGGTGTGACTGAATGAGGTCAGAGATCACATCATTACGCAGGGAACTTCGCTTGTTCGCACCTGCACACTCAGGCTGATGCAGCCCACCCCTCCAGCAGAACCGGGCTAATTTGGAGCCGCTGTGCACCCAGGCCCCACTGCTCACCTGCTGTCATTGTGTGTGCAAACACTACAGGAAGCAGTGTTCACAATTCAGTTGCAGTGTTGATTGCAGGATGGTGTATACGTCATGGATCGCTTTTTTTTATTGCGCATTGTGATATGCGAGGTGAATGCAGCCATATCACCTGGGACACGTGGCGTCGTCATTATCCTATTTATACGTACACAAAGTGGGCTGGGCTTGCATATGCCAGGCCTGTGTAGGGGTGTGAATAATTGTTCCAGGGATCTGGGAGTTGGTCAGGTCCTGTCTGGACAGGAAGTGTAGTTATGTGTGTTTCTTTTGCAGTTTTGACATCGCAGAATACACAATTTATATTATTGTAGCATGTATCAGGAGGGCGGCAACTATCGCTAATGAGATGCTGTTCAAAAATATTGAATAGCGAACATTACATGTCGTTGTCAAGGTTGTGGATATGCGCAGACATGCATGTCAATGGTGTGCAGTATTATTGAAAGTGTTACTACTGCGAAGCGTACACATGTGAATGTGCTCGGATGGAGGGAGGATCAGCAGTGAAGCTACGTCATACACAGTGATAACGCTCATTACAGTCAAGCAATGTATGTCAAACGTGAATCTGAACGTCTCACATCTGACACACATTACTGTTTACTGTATGTCACATGTGATCTAGGATGTACACTCTGCCCGTGGCCGATGATAGTCCTTAGAGCCACCAATACCCAGGCCAAAAGGCAGCACAATAATGTGCACACACACACACCTGGGGCATCTTGTAACACACATTTGTTTTTTGATGTAACGTTTGAGATGCATGGCCATCACGTATGGAAGGCTTAATGTACAGACCATGAATATTGATCAAGATGATCGTTGCATGTTGTGTGTAGTATAAGATATGTGTACACACAACAAAACTTTTCAAAAAAGCTGTGTAAGGTGAAGCTCTCATCAAACGCTGTAGAGAGAATGACGAAAATGGGTAAGGTCGTCCAACTGTTACAATGGGAAATGTTATGAAGCAATCAAATGCTTTTTTTAAAGATCACATGGCAATCGCACACCGAGCGTGCAAGGAGGCCGCACCCGACGCCATTTTGAGTAAGTATATTTATCATAATATAAGATATACTGTTTAAAGTTATTTAGATATGCTTTTTAGACAAAAGAAAGGAGGGAATGGCGTACCCGGCGCGACACCATACGTCTGTGACGTAACACAGGGCCTGGCGGCTTGCACTCGTCGCATACACAACGTGCATGCGTATATGATGTTCCGCGGGATGCGGTGTCACGAACCCGTCGGATACGAAATGCGCATCATTTACGAGTTTAGCAATATGGTGGATCAGGTTCGAGTGGTGATGGAACTTGGTACTCTACCGGTATGGGAGTGCAGTATTCACAAAAAGAAAAACAAAATATAGTTTTGGGGGAAGATATAAAACATTACATCATTTTTAATGTTAAAAAAAAGAATTAAAATAAAATTCCAAAATATTAAAAAATATAATAGAAAAACTATAGTTTTATAAACATTAAAATATGAAATTAACATTTAAAAAACCTTTGAAATTCACTGAAAAAAACATAGGTTTTGCGTTACAGTTAGGAATTAGCATTTAAAAAAACCTTAGAAATTCACTAAAAAAACATAGGTTTCAAGGACCATGATGTCAAGAGTGATGTAATATGTGACGTCATCACCAGTGCATTGCGGGCGCGTGAGTTATAGTTAGCTCAACTAACTATAACAGGTGAATTTCCCTGGTTTTATATGAGTTAAATGTTCAACTAACTATAACGTCCCTGAAACCTAAGGGTTTTTTAGTGAATATATGTATATATATATATATATATTACCTATTGGCAGTCGCCAGTAGGTAGTTAAAGTTAGGACCTTGTTTCTATTCAAAAAGCATTTTTTCTTTTGCAAATATCTTTGGTGCCGTTTGATGAATCTTCTCGAAATTTTCAAAACTAATGGTGCACTCAGGCAGCTCCTGTCTTGAAAGTTTCGGGGTGATTCTTCAAGTGGGGGCTGAGAAAAAGGGGGGTACCAAAATGCTTTTTCCCTATGTTAATTTCCATAGGAACTTTAAACACGGCTACAGCCCGAACTGCTGAAGGGAATTACACAACATTATGCAAAAAGGTAGCTCTTGGTTCAGAAAGCGACCTTTTTTTAAATGGTGTAAATCCGTTCAGTAGTTGTTGAGAAATTAAACAAATAAAAATATTGATATCTGAGTGCCAAGAAGGATTCGCGAACCCTCCCGAGCATGAGCTTGATTCTGACTGGCTGTCAACACTCCAAACCAGGAAGTGTTGGCAGCCATCTTGTGACTCTGTAAAACCGAGCCATAATACAGTTAAAAAAAGCATAAGAAACAGGAAAAGGGGGAGGGTAGAAACACCTTGACCCCCTAGGTCTGCTCAGGGGGCCCCACAAGGACCCCCAGGGCCAAAAAAGCATTTTTCTGAAAATAATAATAGCCAAATTTGTGCTGGGTGCATAAATCCGGCTGAAAGATTTTTAAAAGCCCGAGTCGGCCAGGTCTGGGGGCAATGTTTCATTAATGAGTGGGGGCCTCGTGGGCCCCTGCAGCTCCGGGGACTGCCACCTCACTGGGGCTTTGTTTATTTTGCGTGGGGGCACGCGGCCCCCACAGCCCCAGGGACCACCTCCTCCCCGGAGCATTAGTAATTATGATCGGGGGCGTTACTGGCCCACCAAGTCCTGGGGACTGCCACCTACCCGGGGCTTCAATTTAAAGAAAAAGAAGTGTGGGGGTCCCTTGCCCCCCCCCCCCACAGTGCCCCAGGAACCACCACCTCCCCGGGGCACACTGAATTTCAAGGCGGGGGTCTCGTGGGCCCCTCCAAGCCCTGGGGAAAACTACCTCACTGGGGCTTCATTAATTTGAATTAGTGTGTGGGGGCTCCTGCTCCTCACCACACTGCCTTGGGGACCACCACCTCCCCAGGGCACACTTTATTTAAATGGTGCGGTCTGTTGCGGACCCCCAGCCCAGGGGACACCACCTTCCCGGGGCTTTATTCAATTGGGAGGGGGGCTGCCTGGCCCCATCCTGCAGCCCTAGATGGCCCTGGGATCTGCCACCTCCTGCAATGTCCCGGGGTGCCCACCCCAGGGACATTGCCGTTTGCTATGGCAAGGGTGGGAGCAAAAACTGCTTTGCTTCTTGGAAGCGAGAGCAGGAAACCTGCTCTCACTTCCAAGAAGTAAAGCAGAATTGCTTTTGGAAAAGGGGATCTGCATGTTAGCAGAGCCCCTTGCAGGAGGTGGGGAGCTGTCTGGGACTGCTGGGGCATTGGGGCTCCTCCCATGGTCCCCAACTTAAGGCCAGGCCCTTGTGGATAGGGTCCCTGGTGGGCTAGTTGGCCCCCAGGGGACCTCAGGATTCAAGGGCACTTAATCCCGCAACTTAAAACACGCCACAGGACGTGTTTGCAAACATGTCACCTCACTCACACACAAAATCGGAATGAGTTCTTAAATAATGGCAGGGAGGGTGGGTTTGTTGGGGGGTTGTTGGGTTTTTCAATCAATACAGATAAAAAACTGAGATGAGCCTGAATTAGTTTGACTACAAGTTGAAGCATTTGCATGAACATGACACTTTCGACGCTGCCGTGCCTCCGGGATGTCGGCTTGATAGCTGTGTTGTACATGTTGACACTATCTGGAGATTGCCGCCGGCCTTTGGGTTGTAGGTGAATGGCTGTGGACATAAGCTATGTGTTATGTGTTGTAGTACTTTATTCGATGAAAGCATTTATCATAAAAGTAAAGAACAATTTCAAGTACAAACAACCCTTAAAAATTCATACAAAACCAGATGCAGATATAAAATTCCTTAAAATACAAATATACAATTAAAATTGAGTGAACCCAGTGAGCAATTAAGAATAGTAAAGCAGCAGAGTCAGTCACAGTTAGCCCGTGATATCATTTAGCACCCTCCTTTGAGGACCTCTTTTGCTGGTTAGATCTTATGTGCCAGGCTCTTCCCAAATATTTCGCAACCCCACATACCAGGGCCAATGATGTTACGTCTGTTGTAAGAATGCGTAGGGCATTAAGATGCTGTCTAAAGCCCAGCTCCCTACAAATTGGCCTAAGCCACCGTCTTCTTGGTCCCCTGTAGGCTCTACACGCAAATATAAAATGGGCTAGAGACTCATTGGGGCAAGGGCAACATGGGCATGCGGTATGGGCAGATAGGGCGGATCTCCACTTTACAGTAAAAGAGTTCAAAGGTAGGTTTCCATACCTGAACTTTAGGAAAAGGTTTCTGTCGCCGGATGATTGGATAATATCCAGAAATGGTTCGAGCTTTCTGGCAGGCTTATTGTTCAGAAATTGATCGGTCAGAGGTCCACACCTTTGCCCCTCTAGTTCCTCCTTCAAAACCCAGTCTCAATAGAGTTTCTTAACAACATTTTTAGTTGGGGGGGACTGAGTCAGCCAAAGCTCACCCATTCCTAACCGCGTGACCAGGTCTTTCAGCTTACTCAACCATCGGATCTTGACGCAGCCGCCCAGGCTAATAAGTTCGTCAAATGCTGCAGCGTAGTTGGCTAGATCCGTTGATCTTCGTAAGCGCACCCAGAACAACAATGGGCGCAGGTGGACTATATCCTTGATTGGGCGTCTGCCCAAGTCAAGAAATAGTGGTTTTAGAGGTGTTGAGACTGGGAGCGAGAGTAAGTCTCGGAAAAACGTATTCTCTGCCCTAACTAGATCCGGGATATACTCGAACCCCCAAAGTTCAGAGCCATATACTGCTGAGGCCAGTGCCTTCCCTTCATAAACTGCCAAGGCCGGGGCTATGGGTCTGCTGGACGACCCTCGCTGGTCTCGAGCAATAGCTCCTGCCACTCTCTTAAGGTTGAGGAGCATTTTCGAGACGTGGGAATTCCAGGACATTTTATTATTAATTCTTATTCCCAGATAATCGAAAGCCTCGACAACCTCTAGGGGCGCCCCATTAAGTGAGATATTTAACCTTTTTACTTTTTTGGATAGGGACAGTGCCATCAGCTTTGTTTTGGAGGTGTTGATGGATAAGCCACGCTCTACACAAAACAGGCTGAATTTGTCCAGGAGTTTCTGAAGGCCCATGGGTGTCTTAGAAATCAGGAGGGTGTCATCTGCAAAAAGAAGGGTTGGTGTTTTCTCTCCCGCCACGACTGGGGCGTCGGCCGGGTCCTCTCTCAGATAGTCCACCACCCCGTTCACAAAGATGTAGAACAGGGTCGGCGCCATCACACAGCTCTGGCGTACCCCTCTATTCACAGCTACCCCCTCTGTCAGATCACCCTGTTTACCCCATCTAATCCTGGCATAGTTGCCCTTGTGAAGTCTCTTTATTAATTCAAGCAGATAGATCGGGAAACCCATATCATGAAGCACTTGCCACAGTTTATTGCGGTGTACCAGGTCAAATGAGGTTTTCAGGTCAATGAAGGCCAGGTAAAGGGAACCCCTCCCGATGGACACAGATTTCCAGAAAACCGCAAAGAATCTGAAAACCTGGTCCATCGTACCCACCCCCCGCCTAAAACCTGCCTGGAAGTGTGACAAAATGCTTCCTGCCTCCAACCAAGCTTCCATTCTAGAGACAATGACCCTGCCAACTACCTTCTGAACCACGTCGATTAAGCTAATCGGCCTGTAGTTGGCAGGGTCCTCTTTAACCCCCTTCTTGTATACTGTCACCACCTCGGCCGTCTGCCACGACTCCGGGACATCCTGGCCTTGGACAATTAGGTTTAACAGGAGACTTATGCATGCAGCCCAGGTCGCTGGGTCATGTAAGAGTAGGTCACCATGGAGGCCATCCGGGCCGGCAGCCTTGCCTGGGGCCATGTTTTTAATGGCTCGCTCAACCTCTTTAGAGGTGAAGGGGTCAGGGTCAGGAAGGCTTCCCAAGCTAGGTTACTGGTAGGGCACCGTTAAAAGCTCTGGGTCCAACTCCAGAGCCTCTTCACCACCGTATAAGTTCGAGAAATGGGCATGCCATTGTTGTGCAGTGATGTGGTTTACAATGGGATCCGAGCCTTTCCTACTAGTGATGTTGATTAAGTCCCAAAACTTATGAGTCTTTTGCTTGAGCTGCAAGTTTTAAATTTTGCCAGTGGTCTTCCTCCCATTCCCGCTTTGCCACCCTTAAGGTATTATTATAGTCCTTCCTGGCCTTTCTTACTGCTTCCATATTTTTTGACCGTAGGGCTAGGGATATTACCTGTCTCTTTGTCCTACACAAGGGGGTATACCATAGGTTTCCTTGCTTTGGGCCATTACTATTTTTGCTTTTAGGGAAATTTGCAGAGAAAAACGACCCCAACTTCTCCACCATTTCCCTGTAGAGATTACTAGCCTGGGAACTCTGTTTAATTTCTGGAGAAGCATTGAGAGTGTCAAGATCTATATTACCTCAGTCTACTGTTTCTTTAATACGATCTAGTGTGTCTACTTGGCATACAATCCTATTCCACTTAAGTCTCCGATTGCAATTAGAAGGGACTGCTTCTTTTGTTGACAAAGGTGGGGCTTTAAGAGCAACCCAGGAGGCTCCCCATCTAATTTCCATGCATAAAGGATTATGGTCACTGTCCTGTGACTGCTTGATCTCCAGATCCACAAGATCCCCCCCATGAAAGCATATCCAATAATAGTTAATCAATCCGCGATGGACAGCCAATTCTGTTATAAGTATTGGCCCCTTCTTGGTCAGATAGTGTTCTTCCATTTAGAGCTCGTAGATTAAACTCAGTGGTCAGGGCATTGATTTGGATCGCCCTGGGTGACCACTTTTTTATTGGGGGCAGGGACAGCAGGGGTATAGAATGTTTTACATCCTCCTCGTTGGTACCCAGAAGATCGCCCTCACTCAGGGGCTCAAAGGTAATGTTTAGGTCTCCTCCCACCAACACTTTAGCTCGTGGCTGGATACCTGCAAGTGCTGATTCTAGGAGCGAAATGGTACCCGATATTTGGGCCCCCGGCGTGCCACGGGCGTACACATTAAAAAGCTCCACCTTGAACTTGTTCTTGGGCCCTTTAATTGTTAAGTGTAAAATATCTACAGAGCCAGAATCATTCATTTTAATGGACCAATTAAGTGCCACTTTAACCCAAATAATAAGGCCACCTGCTGGCCGGCCTTTGCCTGAGCTCGCCGCCGAGATAAAAAAGGTAGTATAGCCTGACTTATATAACGGGGACATGCTCCATGTTTCCTGAAACATGCAAACATCGTATTTGGAAATGAAATCCTTCCATTCCGGGATTACCATCTTTTTCTCAAGGCCTGCAATATTCCAGGAGAGGAGTTTGATGACTTTAGCAGTCCCCCTCCCCACAGGAGGGGTGCCCCTGGGAACTTTATCGTAGGAAACCTCACCCAAGGTACCTGGGATCCACTGCACTATGGGGGGCAAGGTGTCTTGCCTCTCAGGTACAGGTGTTTCTGCAGCGGGGGACGGGACAGTATCGCTATCACTAACTAGTCAATCGACACTATTGAGGCCAGAATCGGCCTGTTCCCCAATAAAAGACCAGAGTGGCATGTGTCTAATTTGAATGTTTGAATGGTTGGGTGGGCAGGACCGAAACTCGAGGGCCAGCAGATTCTCCGCGATTTCCCTGTTGTGTAACTCAATTTTAATACAATCAGTCCAAGAACTGGGGAGGGTCATTCTTTCCACCTTGGCCATATCTTCTCTAATGATAGAGCGACACCCCCTCACATACCGCAGCCAGTGTATTGCTTTGTTGTTAACCGCTTCCCTATCCTCTTTAATCGCACCTACACCCAACTTTGGCACTTTAGTCATGTAAACGACTAAAGGGTTGTTTCTAGAGGGAGGGTAATGGTTTGGTGGGATAACCTGTCTGGTTCCTACGTTCAATCCTCCTAAGGTACTTCCTTTGATTAAATTGGGACCCCTGCACATGTCTTCTCCCGGTCTTGGTTTCACCATTCCCTCATAAGTACTCGATTTGGGATGCTTTGTTACCCTGTTTTCATTATGGAGTTTCTGCACCAAACTCCCTCCCGCTCTAACCTCCCCACTTTGTGGTTGTATAGTGGGAGCAGTAAACCCCTTTTTAACAACCCTTGTTGGAGGTAAGGGTGCTTTAACCTGGGGGACATTAATCATGGTCGAATTCTGGGTGTCAACAACCCCCTTTAAGGTGTCTTTAATAAACTCCATATCATTCTCTAATTTCTCTAATTTCTTCATTAGTAACCTGATGAGGTGGGAGCAATTCACACAGTCCCCCCCAGCAATAGTAAGCTCCCGGGCCTTAGTACCAACTATTGGGACTTCAGCGTGGTCACCCGAAAGGCCTTCTAGGACTGCAAATCTATTAGAACAGTCGATGCCCAAACTGTGAGATAACTCAGCCTCCTCCCCTTCGGGCCTGAGCTCTAGTGGAGCATTCGCGGTAGGTTGAGTGGCCGGGGGGTTTAGTGGCCCTTCCAAGGGGTTATGTACTTCACAGGTGGGGGGCGTGTAGGGAGATTTTTTGTTAAAAATTGCAGGAATTACTTTTTTGCGGTGTAAAATTAAGGCATCAGAAAGAGGGTCAGATGGTCCCGCAAGAATCATATTTGGACCCCCAGCCAGAATCTCCTCACAGTCACTAGCAATGCCTTGAATTCTGGTAATGGCACAGTTAGTGGCCGCAAGAGCGGATTTTGGGGATTTTTTTCCTTGTTTTGCCTGAACTTGGGATAGGCCCCCCTCAGTTGCCTTCCTCTTTCCCATTTTCCACTACGGAAGATAGTCACTCTTCAGCAGTATGTTACAGCAGTGATATAGCTCCGGCTGGCAGTGTCTTAAGGACCGCTTCCCCCTTAGGAGCCCTACAGTACCTTGATCTCAGCAGTTATGTTGTCTTTTGTCAGCACTTGGGGAGGGGGCCCTGCCCTGCCTTGTCCTGCCACGGACGGCCACAGACGGCCCGCCCTTTGCCCAGCACGTCCCGCGCGGGTCCCGCGCAGCGAGGGGCGAAGATGTCTTATAGGGCGTGAGCTTGTGGTCGAGTGGGTGGGCCGCAGCACAGGTGATGGTCGCAGCATGGACTCCTGGTCGCTGGAGTCCCGTGCGTCGGGCTCGAGTTTCCCCCACAGCAGGTCTTGGCTGCACAGCCCTTGACGCTTGGACCCCTCCTGGGGCAGCAACAGCTCCGGCGTGAAGAAGCCCTGAGCAGCGAAGCTATGTGTTAATAAACATTTTTTTTTTTAAAAACATTGTAATTGTACAGTGCATTATATCTAGGAATGAACCACCCAAAAGCAAAGATAGTAACCATCAACTGTGGTAGCAGCAGAGTGGATAGGGGCGTGATCCCCCATGGCAGTCGGGCCAAAATAAAGAAAGAACAAAATCTGGGGTCCCGGGTCTTCAAGAGGGGCCGGCTGCGTCCCCCAGACTGGGGGCAATTGTGGAGGGGTGAGCAGAGAGACAGGTGACATAAAGCCCAACCCATTCGTAGATGGCTGTTACTCATCTGGAATCCAGTAGTTTCAGCAGCCACAGGGAGCCAACCCGTCATAGGTAGGCCCCCCGAACATCCACACGGAGTGCAGCTCTTTCCCACCTATTTTGTCTTTGTGGGTGGCCTCTATCCCCACATACATCCTATGCTTGCAGACTCTTCTATCTAACATTCTGACATTTGAGGAATTGATCTCAAGTGGTATCGGGTGTAGTGGACCCTGTAGTCTGAGAAAGAACAGATAGCGCAACCCATGACTCTTAATCTGTTACCAGCCTTTCCAACATATCTCCCCAGATCTCTAAGTCACAATTTGCATTCCCATTAGTAAGGACAAGGTTTAGCTGTCACTCCTTGGCTACTCCCCATTCACTCAAATTAGCCCTCCTTTTATCAAGTCGAGGCGGGGTGTGTCTAATGTATTGCAATGAGGTGCTTGGCCAATACAAGCCCCAGTAGGGCAAAGCTATGTCGCAATTGAGACCCTGTTTTTTGGGTCAGGAGAATGACCAATAAACAGTGCTTAACTGAGTGCTCAATATGGATTCCTGTAACGTCCCTCAGTTCTCTTAATACCTCTGCCCAATAAACCTGCAACCTCGCACAATTCCAAGCCATATGAAGGAATGCTCCTGGTACCAGACCACACCGGGGACATGCCAGAGAGTGTGTCGCATTGAAACAAGAACTTGGCTGAGGTGTCAGATCGGTGCAATGTAAATAATGGAACTGTATGAGTTTAAAGTGGGTGTTGCTGGCAATCTCTCAGACCTGCACAATTGCCCGCCACCATTCCCCCTCTGTGAGGAGCAATGGCAGGTCTGCCAACCATCTGTCCTGTACCGTTGTCACGTCAATCTTCAGATTCACCTTCAGGGCTTTATATATGTGCAAAATCAGTCCCTAGAGGAGCCAGAGTCAAACAATATTTGTAATGTCTACGATTCCTCCAGCTCATCCACAATTCGTAGGCAGTGTGTACGATTTTCGCATGTTGCCGAAACTGACCATGTGGCAGTTGATAGGATTCCCTTACATTCTCAAGTGAGAGGAAGGCTCCATTTAAAGACCTCCTGGGTTTCTGCTCTCCCAGCATGCAGCTCTGCCACAGCTCAGCCTGTTAGTGCCCTGCCTCCCAGTGCAGCTGATGCGGTTCGAGATCCACAAAACTCTCTTGCCTAAGCCGGCCTCTGCTTCTCCTCTCCTTGTTCATCCTTTTTTGAGTATCCTCTTTTACTTGCCTTTTTTTGCCTTTTGTATTTACCTTTCTATTTGCCTTTTTTTATCCTTTTGATTTGCCTTTTTCTTCGCTTCTCTCCTTGTTTTTCCCTCTCTTTTTGATCATTTCATGTTTCTCCTTTCCTCTTCTTTTCTGCCCTTCCCATTTCCTTCTTCCCCATTTTTACTGCTTTGTTCTCCTCCCGCCACTGCTGCCCCTGCGGCTTCTCCCGCTCCCACCTCCCAGCTGTCCTACCCTAACCCTACCCCTATACTTAATGGCCCCTGTTGTGCGCTGAGATAGAGCAAGACCCCCTGGGTTTCTGCTCTCCCAGCACGCAGCTCCGTCACAGCTTAGCCTTCTATTGACCTGCTTCCCAGTGCAGCTGATCGCGGTTTGAAACTGGAGACCCACTTGCCTAAGCCGCCCTCCCTGCTCTGCTTTTTCTCTCCTCTCCTTGTGCATCCTTTTTTTGGTATCCTCTTTTACTTGTCTTTATTTGCCTTTTGTATTTGCCTTTTTTTATTATCCTTATGATCTACCTTTTTCTTCGCTTCTTGCCTTGTTTTCCCCCTCTTTTTCCTCATTTTGTTTTCCCCTTTTTCCTGCTTCATTCTCCTCCCGAGGCTGCTGCTCCTGCGGCCCCTCCGACTTCTGTGTCCCAGCTGTCCCACCCTCCCCCTAGCCCTAGATAATGTTGGACGCTGCACGGCCACACTGCTGGCACACCAGAGGCAAGCCTGTCTGCACCCATCCTTTACCTGCCCGCGACCAGCGCCAGGAACCCTGGTTTTCCGACCCACCAGCGCTAAAACTCAACAAACCTCCACCCACTCAACCCCGGAAGAAATAACAACTGCTAGTTGTCAACACCAAACACCACCCAAGGCCAGTTCTCCTGCCAACACTGCCACCACACCTTCACCCACCTCCGGACCCCCACTGCCACCACCAACCCACCGGACGCCTGCCCACCCAAACCCCTAAGATGCATCCTCCTCAATAAAAGCTCCCTGCACAGACATGCAGTAGAAATCTGGGACTGCCGCAACACCCTCTCACCCGACATCGCCTTCCTCACAAAGACTGGGACCAACCCCATCTCTGCACCTGACATCGCAACTGCCGTTCCGACTGTTGCAATATACAGAGGAAAGACCGCCCTAACCACCCTGGAGGCGAACTCGCCATTGTACACAAAAATTCCCTCCGACTCACCACATCCAGCACGAACAACTCCTTATCCCCCATGGAACACCTCCATTTCCAGATCCAGATCAACCGCAGAACGACCCTATGCGGCACCCTCACCTACAGACATCCCGGACCGCATACCACATTCACCACTACCATCGCAGCTCTCATCCCACCAGGTACCTCTAGTAAGCGCCACGGAGCTGCGTTGCAAAGGGACGAGGCCTCTGAACACCTCTCTTCAACGCAGCCCCCTGGCACATACTAGAGGTACCTTGAGGGCTAGTTGGCCCCCAAGGGGACCTCAGGATTTAAGAGCACTTAATCCTGAAACTTAAAACGCACCACAGGGCGTGTTTTCACACATGTCACCTCAGGCCCGCCCCCTTCCTTCACCATTGTAAAAATATTCCTGTAAAATCAGCCGAACTACAAATTCCGATTTACTCACCTGTGATCATGAGAGAACCCAGTGCTGCATCTTTTAGCTAAGCACTGACCCTGAAAAGTAATTCTAAGCATACTTACCAGTAACTTGTATTTCCTTCCACAGGAATCCATTGTGTGGTTTTCAGCAGAAAAGTTTGTGTTGATTTTTGAAACATACAAATATTCCTCTATAATCAGCTGAACTACGAATTCCGATTTACTCACCTGTTATCAGGAGAGACGTCAGTGCTGCATCTTTGAGCCCAGTACTGATCATGAAAAGTAATTCTAACACGAGAGTCGAGGAGCAGAGGTGTAGCTCGAGAGGGGGAGCAGGGAGCAAGCGAGAACATCTCTCCCGCCACCCGCCACTACCCAGCCGCAACCGCACACCGTCATCACCGCCGCATCACCGCCGCAAGCAAGGGGAAGGCCTGCGCGGCGGAAGGCAGCTGGGAAACGAGCCGCGAGCTGCAAGCCGCGAGGGAGAAGCGCGCAAAAGTGCGGTGCAGGGCGGGGTACTGGTGGAGGCTGCCGCGATCGGCGTTTGTGAGCAGTGCCGCCGCCGCAACGAGACACACCAGGACCGCTGCAGACGGGCCCTCTAGCCACCCCTGCCACCTCCGCTACCATTACTGGAACGCCGACGCTGCAGGGAGAGTGATTGCGGCTGGAGGTGAGGCGAGTTGGGGGGCGCGCTGTGGGATAACTGCAGGCTGAAGACAACTTGCAAAGTGGAGTTGAAAGTGGAGTTGGAAGCATAGAGGTGGTCATGAAGAGGGATTGAAGAGGGATTGAGCAGGGCCCATTGCACAGGATAGTGCCTGCTCTCCCACCCGACCCCCCTCCACCCACACCACCACACCACCAAAAAAAACAAAAAACAATAAACAACAAATAAGAACAACAAAACAAGTAGACCCCTACATTACAATGCGGTCTGGTAGGCTTAAAAAAGAAACAACAAAAACGCGCAAGAAGACGAATAAAGACCTCATAGAATCACCCAGGGAGCCGGAGACGGTGCAATCACCCCCCCAGGTGCTATCTCCACCTTCTTCACAGCATTATGGCCATGAACCTGGCCCCTCTGGCCACACTACTAAGACGGAAACTTCAATCTCTCCAGCGCCCCCTATCAAACATCTCAACACGCAGGAAGAAATTACTAATGACGCAAGAAAGAGGACCCTCAGAGACTTTTTTAAGAAAACGGGATCTAAAGTCCAAACCCTAACAAACCATAAAGAATCATCGCCCCTACCCGCCCAGTCCTCTCAAAAACTCCTTGATACTACCCCAGTCCAGATTGAAGTACAGGCCTTGATCCATGAACAGTCTTATACTCCGGTTACCATCACATCCCCAGATAGTCACCACCCAGGAGACGAACCCTGGATGTCAGAACAAAAGGGGCTAACATCAGCCACTCAGCCTGGTGACATGTCCCCCACTTTACAACAAGCTCATCAATTAAATAAGGATCGATGCTTATCGCCGATATCAATTTCAAGCGAAGATACCTCATTTAACACCGGATCACCTCTGCAGCAGGAAACCAATCCTTACGTAGATAATTCAATATCTTCAAGAAACAAAATACAATTCACTCCACAAGCAGCACTGTGGACCAGGACTACTCCGGGTACTATCAAACCGTTAACACCAACGACGCCACCAGTCTTGGTTCACCAAGAATCACCTGTAGCCAAGAAAGGAGAACCTAATGATCGCTCCCTGTTAGACCTATCCTTTTTCAAAACAGAAACAAACAATACAAAAATTGAGACTGAAGGTCACGAGTCTACAGTGTTTGACTCCATTACCGTCTGGCCTCAGCTTTTGCAAACCTTACAATCTACAGTATCCGCATTAAATTACCACTCAGATAAACTCGATTTACAAGTCGACCTTCTAAATACACTAGCTGTTTACACAGCAGGGATCGACAACAAATTGGAAGGCCTGAATGCCCTAATTACAAACGCACAATCCAAAGTCAACTTGACCCAAGCGATATGCTGCTGCTCTCCAATCATAGATAGCCTGTCTGCGCTTCCCCAGTTCCTCACCATGGTATTGACAGAAATAAGGAAACTACCATTAGGTTCCCACGAGACACCACATCGGGCACGTTTGCCCACAAATAATGTAACCAGTCAGAAAATTATCGATCAGAGCACAAGCCAGAATAAAACAAGTAATGGTATCAAGGTCTTACCAGTAAAATCCGATACTCAACCAACCCACGCCTCAGCTTCAGTAACTCCTCCAGATAAGCAATTGGCTCCTAAAGAGTTCAGCATTTTTCACACCATCAAATCAAACAATAAAAACAATATCACACTAAAAACAGAAACAGCGTCTATGTCTGAGATAAAGCTAGACAAGGACACTGGCGACCCAGTGGCGGCTGGTGACATTTGAAAGTGGTGAGGCGTAAAAATGTTGCCATACTACATGGCTGCGAGCAAGCGTAGGGAGCGAGCCTGAACCACCAACAGGGGATTCAGGGGTTCCTAACCAAGAAAATTTTGAAAAAAGAGTGGATAAATGGAGCGGTTTCAAGCAAATTTGAAGAAGCAGGTAGGTTAATAAAGCAATACGATTGAATAATTTATCATTTAAGAAATTGCCAATATTGCCTTGTTAGACCTGTCTGGATTTTTTGCGCAGTCCCTCCTCATTATTATTTATTTTGTCCCCTTTTTGCCCCTCATCCCCTTAATATTTTTGTGTCTACTGACTTTTTGTAGGTGTTGGCCAGGGGGATAGGTGTTCTTTCTCCCCCTCATAGTCTTTTACCTCAGGCCCAGAGGCCTGTTCTGACAGGAAAGTTAGCACCACCTAAAATGGTGGCCACCAACTGCCCCAACTGTCACATCCAGAACTTGGCCATAGCCTAACATAGGGCATTCCAGAACCTTCTGGTCCATTCTGGACCACTGAAGGGCAGCCTATATAAGGCGGAATGCGGAGAAGCCATTTTGTGCTGACCAGAGAGTGGAGGAGTGAGGCAGTGGTGAGAGGAGGAGGACGCACTGGGAGCAGTTAGTTTGTCCCTGTGACAGAAAGCCACTACAAGGAGACGTTCCCCCTTCAACCCCTGACCAATCCCTCCCAACCATCTTCTTCTGCTGAAGAGATCAATCTGATTGAGGTGGAAGCCCCCCTCTAAGCCTTGGCCCCCTTGATCCCTAGTGGAACGCCCTTGCTGGGAGACTTTCCTAATTTCCCTGGATAAGAGCTTCACCTACCAGTGTTGAGCAGGGAGCAGATTCCAGCCAGGTGTGGACTCTGGGATGTCCCCGAAGCTTTGTGGAAGAGGCAAGCGGCTGCGGAGCCTTTGTGACCCTGAGGAGAGAGCGTTCCTCTCTGTGTAGCGTTTTCCCCCGAAGCCAGGTGAGGGGAGGAACTGTGGGCGAAAGAGCGGTGACAGCGCGGCGCCAAGCGGGAACACTGGTCCCTCGCGCCCGCGCTGCCTTAATCTGCCTCTGTGAGACGAAGTGAGTCGGCCCCTGCAAGAGACGCTTCCAGCGTCAGGCTCGCGCATGCCCCGTCATCTGCGGATGTCCCCGGAAGGAGGGGCAACGACGTGAGCAGGCCCGGAGCAGTGTCCGACGTTGGGGAGAGCCGGGTGAGGCGGAAACGGCAGGAGCGCTACTGCGCATGCCCGCCGGAGGAGTGTATCCCTAGCGCAGCGCTGAGGAGAGGCGCCGGAGGGTTCTGCAGCTGGCCGTGTAAACCGGTCGCTTCCTCCTGCTCGTGCGCCGCGTTGAGGAGCCGGCCTGAGCAGGGAGGGAGAGTGAGGAGGCCCGGCAGCAGTGAAGGGGTTTGGTGTCTGTCCTAAGTGAATTTCAGTGCGAGGATAGCGCGGAGGAGCAGGCTCGAGCCGAGGAGTCTGGTGAGGCGTGGGAGCCTCTCTAGCCTCGTTTCCCCAGCCCCTCACGCCGGATAATCCAAGTCCCCTAGCGCAGAACAATCTACACATCAGCCACAAGTAAGGAGGTAGCTACGTGGGGGATTGTCTTCCCCAGGGTTAAGTGGTTATAAATTGAGACTCTGACTCTGGGAGTACAGCGTCTATGAGAAATCCCTGACAGGGTTCATTCTACTGACAACAGTTCTATATAAAGGTGACTTAAGTGGTGTTTAAAGAATTTCTTCCTGAACAGGATTAGAGAGAGGACTGTGATGTCATCCCTGTAAAAGAAAGTGTTGTTCTAATCTGTGTTGAGTGCTGATCTTGCCAAGAATGAAGTAACACGGTGATAAGTAATGATGCAGTAAATAGAGTACAGTAGATGCCTAAGTGAACTAAAACAAGTGTCGGAGTTACCTACCAGTTTTGGTTAAGTGATCTATCTATCCTATAATTGCTGGTGGTTATTACTGATTTAATGACAGATGTACTGTAATGTTGTAAATAGGTGCTAAATTGTGTTGCAGTTTAAAAGAAGTACGTGCTAATTCCAAGACAATCTGAAATGTATTAAGTGGTATATTCTGAACACAAAAGAGCCAAGATATATATATTATTTTTATAAAGCCGTGCGTATTTTCACACATTTTTGGTGTAGTGTTTTCATTTTGAGTGCTATTGCGTGGAATTACTTTTGGGTGGTCTGCAACCTTTACACTGTGCCTCTGATATGCTAGTCTTGCCCTAGGCCAGGCTACCCAGTTCCAACATTTGGTGCCTAGCGGTGGGATCACTGACTTGGTTGCAGCTACTCACTAGTAATTCAACGTAATACACTAAACCTACACCAGGAGTTTTCTCCTTGCGGCCCTCCTAATTTACATTTTTGTTTTTCTAAATTTATTTCTGGTGGTGGGTGGAGGTTGACCCTAGGACACTTTCGGTTTCCTCCTGTGTGAAAAGTTTATACTCTAGCAAAAAATGGAGATAAATGTGGAAGAGCTGGATAACTATACTGTGACCCAACTAAAGGACTGGTGTCAGCAGCAAGGTGTGTTTTTCAACAAGGGTGCCAAGAAAGGTGAGCTGCAGACAAGCATACAGGCATGGGTGGAGGCTCATTCCGGGGAGGTACCAGTGTCAGAGGGGAGTGACAGGGACACTGTCGTTGAGACTGCAATGCTGTACCAAGGGGAGGGGGGAAATCTACTGACAGGTTCCAAGACACCTCCCAGGGCGGGCACAAGCGTCTCGGAGAAGGGTTTAACTGAAGCCGAGCTAGAAGATAGGAGGGAGGAGAGGAGAATGAGGCTGGAGTTAGCTAGGATGGATATGCAAAGGGAGGAAAGGAGGTTAGCTCATGAGCGAACCCTCAAGGAGATGGACCTACAGGTCCTAATACGAAGGCCTCCCACTCCAGACAATGGTGGCAGCGAAAAGAAAATAGACACCAGGGAATCTAGACCCTACCTACCCAAGGATGTCATTGCTAGTTACACCCCAGGTGATGACATCGCCAAATGGTTGGCCGCCTATGAGGTTTCTTTAAGGGCTCACGGGATCCTAGAAACTCACTGGGGAGGTGGGCTGTATAAATACATGCCACCTGCTGGCAGAGACACTTTGTTGGCTCTGGAGCAGAATGAGCAAACCCACTACCCTGCCATGAAGGTGGCACTGGTGAAAAAGTTTGGACTTACCCCTGAAAGGTACAGACAAAAATTCAGGGGAAGTCACAAAATGAGTAACCAGAATTGGGTAGACTTTCTAGACTACGCCAAGAAAGCTTTAGAGGGTTGGGTCAAGGGCAGCGAGGTAAAAGATTATGAGGGGCTGTACAATCTATTTTTGAAAGAACACCTCCTCGAGAAATGTTTTCCCGAGTTACGCCAACTCCTGGTGGACAGCAAGCTGACCGATCCCCGGAAGCTTGCAGAGGAGGCGGACACTTGGGCAAGTACCCGGTTGTCCTCCAAGGGGACTGGAGGGGATTCTCAAAAAGCCGGACAGGGCGCCCCCCAGAAGAAAGAGGGAGGAGATAAAAAGGAGTTCTCCAAAGGTCCCCAAAATAATTTCCAAGGTAAGGGAGCAGGTTTCACCCCTAGGGCAAACCCGCCCAGAAACCCTAATCCTGGCCAAAGCCAGCAGCCAAGGGTTCTCCACTGTTTTGAATGCGGTGGTGTTGGACATTATAAGGGAGATGTCAAATGCCCGAAGAGACCACCCCCTCCCACCGGAGGAAAGTCACCGGGAGTAGCTAGTGTAGCGCTCGGGGAGGAGTTGCCCTTAGATAAGGGGGGTGAGTGGGCGGGTGTCACCTTAGTGTCCCTGGGAGAGCGGGAGATGGTGCCAAAGATCCAGGTGCCCCCAAATACTATCAAGTATGGGCGATGGGTTACCATCAATGGCCAAAGAGGGGAGGCTCTGAGAGATACAGGAGCCAGTATGACTATGGTGAGAAGTCAACTGGTGTCTCCAGAGCAGGTTGTTCCTAATGTACTCCACCCCGCCGCGATGGCTGACGGCAGAATGGGCCACTATCCAGTGGCTGAGGTTCCCTTTGAGTGGGAAGGGGTTGCAGGTTCACTTCGAGTTGCCGTAAGCCCTGCCGTGCCAGTTGATTGTCTGTTGGGGAATGACATGGAGCACAACACTTGGAGAGAGGTGGAATACCGGACGCATTCTGCGATGCTGGGTACACCTGACTGGGCCTGTGTAAGCACACGGTCTGCGACTGCCCGGAGAGGGAGTTCGCCTGGGTTGGAGCCTGGAACAATGGCCCAACCCGCTGCCAAAAAGGGTCAGAAACGGAGACAGGGACAGCCTGCTCCGGCTTCCACGCCCCATGTGACAGATCGGCCACCTGCGGTGGTAGGCCAGGAGTCCGTGGAGGGGGGAGTAGACTCTCTGGAGGATTTACCCATTCCTGCTGAATGGCATGTGGAGGGAGGTCCTACCAGAGAGGAATTCTGTAGGGGGCAGAGGGAGTGCCCTACCCTTGAGGGACTGAGGCGTCAGGCTGAAGCCCAGGCAGCAGGTGATGTTACGGGACACTACCATCTTTACTGGGAGGATGGACTCCTCTACAGTGAACCTAAGGTACCTCTACCTGGCTCATCAAGGGCCTTGGTGGTCCCGCAGCAATAACGAGCCTTTCTGCTGGAATTGGCTCATGCGATACCACTGGCAGGACACTTAGGCCAGGACAAGACCTTTGCACGGCTTGTCCTCCACTTTTACTGGCCTCAGATGAAAGTGGCGTCCAACACATACTGTAGGACATGTGTATCCTGCCAGGCCAGTGGGAAGACAGGGGTGAAGCTAAAGGCTCCCCTGGAACCACTTCCTGTCGTTAGCACCCCCTTTGAAAGGGTGGGCATCGACATTGTAGGGCCATTGGATCCACCAACAACAGCTGGTCACAGGTTCATCCTGGTTCTGGTGGATCATGCCACACGGTACCCAGAGGCCATCCCTCTGAGGACTGTTACTGCACCTGTGGTAGCTAGGGCCCTGATGGGAATCTTTACTAGGGTAGGATTCCCGAAGGAGGTTGTGTCTGACAGGGGGACTAACTTCCTGTCCGCTTACATGCGGACCATGTGGAAGGAGTGTGGGGTGACCTACCGGTTCACCACTCCCTATCACCCCCAGTCCAATGGACTGGTTGAGAGGTTCAATAAGACCCTGAAGGGCATGATAAGAAGTCTGCCAGAGAGCTTACGGAGGAAGTGGGACGTCCTCCTACCTTGCTTACTGTTCTCCTACAGAGAGGTGCCACAGAAAGGAGTGGGCTTCAGCCCGTTCGAGTTGTTGTATGGGCACCCGGTGCGTGGGCCTCTCAGCCTGGTGAAGGAAGGATGGGAGAAGTCTCCCAGAAAACTTCCCCAGGATGTGGTGAGCTACATGTTGGCCTTCAGAAGCCAGATGGCCAAGTTGTGGAAGCAGGCTGCTGACAACTTGGAGGCCAGTCAGGCAGTCATGAAGGAATGGTATGATCAGAATGCTCACCCGGTGGAGTTGGAGCCTGGCCAGAAAGTCTGGGTGATGGAACCTGGAGAGCTAAGTGCCCTTCAGGATCGTTGGACAGGCCCCTTTGAGGTGTTGGAGAAAAAGGGTAAGGCCACTTACTTGGTGGATCTTAAGACCCCGAGGCAGCCCCTACGGGTGCTGCATGCCAATCGCCTCAAACCCCACCATGAGAGGCCAGAGGTCATCCTGATGTTGGTGACTGATGGTGCTGAGGAAGCAGAAAGCGAGCCTCTCCCAGACCTCTTTTCATGTCAAGAGAAGGATGGGTCGGTGGAGGGAGTGATTCTCTCCCCGTCTCTCACTCCTGAGCAACGAGAGGATTGCCAACAGGTATTGGGGCAGTACTCTTCACTGTTTTCCCTTGTCCCGGGAAGAACCCACCTGTGTACCCATGATGTGGACACAGGAGACAGCCCCCCAGTGAAATCCAAGACCTATAGGCTGTCGGACAAGGTGAAGGCTAGCATCCATGGCGAAGTTGCCAAGATGTTAGAGCTAGGAGTGATAGAACCGTCCAGCAGCCCTTGGTCCAGTCCGGTGGTGCTAGTCCCAAAAGCCGCCCCACCAGGCACCACACCAGAACTGAGGTTCTGTGTGGATTACCGAGGACTGAACTCAGTTACCAAAACTGATGCTCATCCAATCCCCAGGGCGGATGAGTTAATTGACCGGCTAGGAGCTGCCCAATACCTGAGTACCTTTGACCTCACTTCAGGGTACTGGCAGATCTCCTTGACAGATGGAGCAAAGGAAAGGTCAGCCTTCTCCACGCCTGAGGGACACTTCCAGTTCTGTGTGATGCCCTTTGGGCTCAAGAACGCCCCTGCCACATTTCAGCGACTGGTGAACCAGGTCCTCTCTGGAATGGAGGGTTTCTCGGCTGCTTACCTGGATGACATTGCTGTCTTCAGTAGCAGTTGGGAGGACCACTTGCAACATTTGCAAGCAGTTCTCCAGGCGCTGAAACAAGCTGGATTGACCATCAAAGCCAGCAAATGCCAGATTGGACAGGGGTCGGTTGTGTACCTGGGACACTTGGTGGGTAGGGGGTCAGTGCAACCCCTGCAGGCAAAGATTGAGGCAATCATGGCCTGGGAACCCCCCAAGACACAGACTGAGGTCCGAGCTTTCCTGGGCCTCACAGGTTACTACCGTCGCTTTGTGAAGGGGTATGGCACTATTGTAGCGCCCCTCACAGAGCTCACTTCAAGGAAACAACCTCGACGGGTAGTTTGGACAAAGGCTTGTCAGCAAGCCTTTGAAAAGTTGAAGCAGGCAATGTGTGAAGCACCGGTCCTGAAGGCTCCCAATTTCTCCAAGGAGTTTATTGTGCAAACAGATGCATCCGAACATGGCATTGGGGCAGTGTTATCGCAACTAAATGAAGAGGGCCTGGATCAGCCTGTAGTCTTCTTATCCAGGAGACTGCTTCCCCGGGAACAGAAGTGGAGTGCAATTGAGAGGGAAGCTTTTGCGGTGGTGTGGGCTCTGAAGAAGCTGCGGCCATACCTCTTTGGCTCGCACTTCCTGGTTCAGACTGACCACCGCCCCCTTCGTTGGCTGATGCAAATGAAGGGGGAAAATCCCAAGCTGTTGAGGTGGTCCATCTCCCTACAGGGAATGGACTTCCGGGTGGAACATCGGCCTGGAGTGGACCACGCCAATGCAGACGGTCTCTCCAGGTATTTCCGCCTTAGTGAAGAGGACTCCCAAGGGGTTGGGTAGTTCTCCCCACTTTCAGCTGGGGGGGACGCGTGTTAGACCTGTCTGGATTTTTTGCGCAGTCCCTCCTCATTATTATTTATTTTGTCCCCTTTTTGCCCCTCATCCCCTTAATATTTTTGTGTCTACTGACTTTTTGTAGGTGTTGGCCAGGGGGATAGGTGTTCTTTCTCCCCCTCATAGTCTTTTACCTCAGGCCCAGAGGCCTGTTCTGACAGGAAAGTTGGCACCACCTAAAATGGTGGCCACCAACTGCCCCAACTGTCACATCCAGAACTTGGCCATAGCCTAACATAGGGCATTCCAGAACCTTCTGGTCCATTCTGGACCACTGAAGGGCAGCCTATATAAGGCGGAATGCGGAGAAGCCATTTTGTGCTGACCAGAGAGTGGAGGAGTGAGGCAGTGGTGAGAGGAGGAGGACGCACTGGGAGCAGTTAGTTTGTCCCTGTGACAGACAGCCACTACAGGGAGACGTTCCCCCTTCAACCCCTGACCAATCCCTCCCAACCATCTTCTTCTGCTGAAGAGATCAATCTGATTGAGGTGGAAGCCCCCCTCTAAGCCTTGGCCCCCTTGATCCCTAGTGGAACGCCCTTGCTGGGAGACTTTCCTAATTTCCCTGGATAAGAGCTTCACCTACCAGTGTTGAGCAGGGAGCAGATTCCAGCCAGGTGTGAACTCTGGGATGTCCCCGAAGCTTTGTGGAAGAGGCAAGCGGCTGCGGAGCCTTTGTGACCCTGAGGAGAGAGCGTTCCTCTCTGTGTAGCGTTTTCCCCCGAAGCCAGGTGAGGGGAGGAACTGTGGGCGAAAGAGCGGTGACAGCGCGGCGCCAAGCGGGAACACTGGTCCCTCGCGCCCGCGCTGCCTTAATCTGCCTCTGTGAGACGAAGTGAGTCGGCCCCTGCAAGAGACGCTTCCAGCGCCAGGCTCGCGCATGCCCCATCATCTGCGGATGTCCCCGGAAGGAGGGGCAACGAGGTGAGCAGGCCCGGAGCAGTGTCCGACGTTGGGGAGAGCCGGGTGAGGCGGAAACGGCAGGAGCGCTACTGCGCATGCCCGCCGGAGGAGTGTATCCCTAGCGCAGCGCTGAGGAGAGGCGCCGGAGGGTTCTGCAGCTGGCCGTGTAAACCGGTCGCTTCCTCCTGCTCGTGCGCCGCGTTGAGGAGCCGGCCTGAGCAGGGAGGGAGAGTGAGGAGGCCCGGCAGCAGTGAAGGGGTTTGGTGTCTGTCCTAAGTGAATTTCAGCGCGAGGGTAGCGCGGAGGAGCAGGCTCGAGCCGAGGAGTCTGGTGAGGCTTGGGAGCCTCTCTAGCCTCATTTCCCCAGCCCCTCACACCAGATAATCCAAGTCCCCTGGCGCAGAACAATCTACACATCGGCCACAAGTAAGGAGGTAGCTACGTGGGGGATTGTCTTCCCCAGGGTTAAGTGGTTATAAATTGAGACTCTGACTCTGGGAGTACAGCGTCTATGAGAAATCCCTGACAGGGTTCATTCTACTGACAACAGTTCTATATAAAGGTGACTTAAGTGGTGTTTAAAGAATTTCTTCCTGAACAGGATTAGAGAGAGGACTGTAATGTCATCCCTGTAAAAGAAAGTGTTGTTCTAATCTGTGTTGAGTGCTGATCTTGCCAAGAATGAAGTAACACGGTGATAAGTAATGATGCAGTAAATAGAGTACAGTAGATGCCTAAGTGAACTAAAACAAGTGTCGGAGTTACCTACCAGTTTTGGTTAAGTGATCTATCTATCCTATAATTGCTGGTGGTTATTACTGATTTAATGACAGATGTACTGTAATGTTGTAAATAGGTGCTAAATTGCGTTGCAGTTTAAAAGAAGTACGTGCTAATTCCAAGACAATCTGAAATGTATTAAGTGGTATATTCTGAACACAAAAGAGCCAAGATATATATATTATTTTTATAAAGCCGTGCGTATTTTCACACATTTTTGGTGTAGTGTTTTCATTTTGAGTGCTATTGCGTGGAATTACTTTTGGGTGGTCTGCAACCTTTACACTGTGCCTCTGATATGCTAGTCTTGCCCTAGGCCAGGCTACCCAGTTCCAACATGCCTGTATACATTTTTTTCCCTGCTTGGTACATACATTGGATAAACAATTTTCGCAAACAGAAGACGGTGTAATATCGTACTTATTTTATTCGTGATGAAGCAGTTTGTTCAATAACCTATTACAGTGCAACTTTCGAGCCACGTCTCTTGTGAATGAATAGTGAGGTGTGCATGCAGTAAAACCACATATTTATAAAGTATTTACACATTCATACACTTGTATTATATAGATATAAAATTAATAAATAACGATTTCAAGAAACCACCACAAGGGCCAGGGAAGACATGTATGTGACCTCAGAATCAACAGCTCAGTAGTACCTCACATTACTGGTATGTCTCTCCTGCACCTTCCTCCCTTCACACCTAGCAGAGTAGTCACAATGACCCCCAGATCCTCTGTCCGCTATAAAGCTCAGCTGGCCAAATAAAGACTGGTGCAGTCTCACCGCCACAAGCTGTTGACACCATTGTGTTTTCCTTAATATTTAACCGCTCCCTCACAACTCGCTCTGCTGGGGATGACCCGAGATGCAACAACTACAACTTAAACCGAAGAGGCGCAGAATGAAAAGAAAGTGAGGTGAGAGAAGTCAAAGTGATTACGGCAGAGGACCAGGTCGATAGAAATCAGACAGAATTACGATGGGACAAGGCACAGTGAGAGGAAAGAAAAATGAAAGATGGAGCAAGAATTAGATTGAGACAATGTCTGGAAGACGTGGAAAACACGCTGATAGAAATGGGAGACAGGAGAGACAGGCATGGGATTTAGTTGGAAAATTCGCAAAAACAAAGAGAGAAACAAGAGGATAGAGGCGGAATGGCTAACTGTCGAAGGGAGAAATAGAGGAAGAGAAAAGAAGGGAGAGGTGCAGATGTGGAAAGAGAGAGAAGGGGGTTGCATTAATAAAGAGAGCAGAGAGACCAGGGCAGTGGGTTCAATGTAGGGAGAGTGCTCCAGACTCAGGTGCACTTCTGAGAGGTATTGTCCTATGGTTAAAAAGAAGAATGAGGTGGGAGAGATGTTGTAAGCGCACATAGGAGGAGTGACAGAGAAGGAGGATAGACGAGGGGCGAAGAAAGGGAATGTGGCAAAAGAGCTGAAGGAGATTTATTGGGTGTGGGAATGTGTGAGAGAGAAGGTATGCGGCAGAGGGTGAGGACATGTGGCAAATAAACCGAGCGTCCCTGGGAACTAAAATTATTACTAACTGTATATGTTCACGAGCACATCAACTCTTTACGATCAAAAACTAAGTTCAGGGGAATAGAACATCCAAATGGTTGAATCGTTTGTGAAAAGTCTAATTGTCTACCTTATAGCAAAAGGACATCAAACTGCTTTAAGGGCTCGCCCGAGGAACTCACTGAAAATAGGTTTAACATGCCAAACTGCAAAGCTTTCCAATTAAACACTCCTACTTGACAGCTACATTTTCCAAGCCTGTGCCTAAAAATATTTTAATCACTAATTCTTCCCGGTCATGTCTTATAGTGCTGACACAGTGAGCTAATAATCTAGTGGAAAAGTATTCATCTGGATGCGATTTGGATACAATGTAGGCTAACGTTTCACCCTTTTACAGACAGACACAAGGAAAGAAAAGACAAACCAACTTGCCTTCTTAAACAAGACCCCATGCATACAAATATTGCCATGTGCCGCCTTTAAAGCATAATATACACAGTTAAGGTGAAACAAGCAAACCAGCTTGAAAAAACAATTAACGCTCGAGCCTTCTTTGTTGAAACTGGGCAGGACGTCAATCTGTCTTCTCCTTAAACCTGTTTAAGTAACACCCTGTCCTCTGATCCCTGCGCTGGTCCCCCCTTTGCTGCAGCGCTGGCCAGGCTCACTGGAAGCCTCAGCTTTAAACACACGACTTGAGAGAAAGGATTATTTGCGCATTTGGGTCGGAATTACGGAAGGACTCAGGCAAGTGCGTGCATCTTCATGCTATTTACATTTTTTTTTTTATCGATAGTGTACTGTAAATGCCAGGAGTAGGCCACTCACGCCATCTGCTGCTTTCCTGAACCTGGCCACATTAGCAATAAACGCCGGGCAGTTGGGATACCGGGGAAGTTTAAAATGAAAAGATAATCAAAGAAAATTTACCCGGTCCGTCCTGCCTCTGCTCGAGTCGACTGCTGATGGGCCGGGGTCCCGTCCAGCGCGCGCTCCTCTTCAACAGACAGGAACAGCCGGGACGTCACTGCCAACCTCTGACACGGCTCCAGCAGCTCCCGGATTGGTTCAGGGCAGAGATACTGCTGCCCATTGGAAGACCGAGGGCTGCCACCTGAAGCAACCCTCGGTCTCTTAACCCCTTCCATGCTTATGACAGAACGGTTCCGTCATGAGCGACGGTTGAGCTGTGCTCATGACAGAATCGTTCCGTCATCGTTCCATTGGCTCAATGGAACATTCAGCACAGCGCAGGAATCTGCGCCGCGCTGAAGCGGTTAAGGGGCAGGCTGGTGCGCATGTTCGGGCTGAACATTAAAAGGATTAGCCCGAAAACGAACATGCGCACAGCACTATTACTGTGACTGTAGTGAGCCGCTGCCTGTCACTCAACTCCATGAGTGCTGCCGCAGCCCCGCCTCCTCCCACCCCCTTCAGCGTCCCTCGATCTACTTCTCCAACGCTAATTCCAATCAGGAGTCCTGATTGGAATTTCCTGATTGGAATTAGCGTCTGAGAAGTAGAATGAAGAATTTGAATGCCATGGCATTAGTGGGGCAACGCCCCAGCGCCCTCAATGGACGCACCGCCACTGTGGAGACGTGGTCCCAAGATCGAGACCAAAGACTAAACACCCTCAAAACCAACATCTAAGCAAAAGGGAAAGAAAGAGACTAAGGAAAAAACATAATAGACACAGCATAGAGGTTCCCTGCCATGTTGAAAAGGACATTACACGTCGCAGTTCAACCAACCCCGTGAGCTCAGACAGCACTTTTTTATCATCACAAAATTCCCCTCCGCAAGCAAGTATAGAGGCAATCAGTAAGACGTTATTGTCCCCCATCCTCAGCAAAACCCACAAGGATTTACCGGCGGCTAGGGGCGAGGTCCCAGCAAAGTCTCTACACCACCCAACTTTAGATAACCTCGAAAGAACTATCAAACCTGAAACACTGCCCTATACGGCTACAATTAAATTAGAAGACATGACAGCTACAACAAACACGGCCAATATATCAAGGGAAAACAAAAATAGGGCAATGATAGACCAGCACGAGGATGAGCATAGGTAAAGACGCAAGGAGAACTTCCAAATAACACTATTCAAGAATTGGGACACAATACAAACAGGTAAACATCCCTTGAGAATCGAGGACCCACAACCCCAAGTAGAACAAGTGGGTCAGAAGCTACAGTTACTCCATACCCAAAGGAGAGTTGATTTACCACTGGTAATGGACAAAATGGATCATAAGGTCAGGTCTTTACAACTATAATTCCAAAAACGAAATTGCTATTTATTCCTGAATACTACACCAAAGGACCTCATGATATCTTGAATAGAGGGAACATCTTGAAACTTTTTAAAAATATTCCCGAACTTCGCCACATTGAATCCAATGACATAATCTCAATCGAATTCACACCTACCGAAGGTAACCAACTCTCCGAATCAACGTTAATCACTTTTTCATCTGCAGCAGTCATGGAGCAAGTTTTAATAATGTCTGACCTATTCAACACATGGGGAATCAAAATAGCCCAACAACCCATCAGTCCTTGCAAAACCACCGGCCTTATTAGACCAACCAGGCCCATCAACCCTCTCAATACTAAGATCTGCAAAAAGCCGATCCCCAGGAAAGGCAATATGCACCAGAACAGAGGAGGTTAAAACGACGGTGCCTGACTGGGCATGGCTGCCACGGGCCCTGAACAGGGGTACCCAAAATTGAACCAGTATTCAGTCCGGTCTCTCAGTATGCTCATGGGATATGAATGGTCTCATCCCAAAACTCCAATCCATCGACGTGATAAAGTTCTTAAAAACCCATGAGATCATACTACTGCAGGAAACATGGTCCATGGTCAGTCTCCCAATAGAAGGATACCTGGAATACAGAGTCCCAGCCCAGAAGTTGCATAAATCCGGTCGACCCAGTGGCGGTCTTACCATCTACACTTCAGTCAAGCTTAACATCAATATCGTAAAAATGACATTTAAGGAAGATTGGATCTCTGGGATAAGGATAGATAATACCAAATACACTGATAAACTGTTCCTGATCAAAGTTTACATCTCACCAAGCACCAAGAATAAAAAACCGAAGTTCAGTCACCTAATTCAGACCTTGTGCAATCTGGAAAGTAATTACAACAACCTAGCCTGTCTAGTATCCTGCGACTACAATACAAATCTTTTTCAAGAACTCCCAGAAGATCTTGTGGCCCGTGGCCTGACATCCTTGAACAAATAAAACCTTCCGGCACCAAATATAGCAAAATTGGTGAATACATGGTTCTCCAATTCAGTGCTGTAGGCTACACAGTCTTGAACGGTCGCTTCCCTAAGGATAATCCACCGAACTGGACAAGGTCAAACGTCCGCATTCATTCCTTTCTAGACTCCACAGTTTGTTACAAGGGAATCCGCCCCCTGATCGAGAATTACACCATCGTCGCTCGAGGGGACAGTGATCATCGTCCCCAAGTGATCACAATGTCATCTAATCTAGCCTATCATGCCGTAACCAGCCAAACTTCAGGAGGAGACTACACCGAAAACCTCAAAAGGTTGAAATGGTCAGATCCAATAATACCGGCAATAATTACTAAATGTAGAGACTTGCAAAACCAAAGGAGCACTAACGAATTATCACCAGTTATGGCATGGGCCTACTTTTTCTGAGGAGCTGCTTAAAAAGTTTCCCCGCACCTCGGGAAACACAAAAAATATGCAATCCAGCAATAATAACAGATGAAATCAAGGAATTAAAAACAAAACATAGCAGCACGTTAAGACAAGTCCGTAGCTATCCTGGGGAAGTTCATAAATTCAATAAGTACAAGGTCGCCCAGAAAGCACTTCGACAAGCAATATTTCACGAAAAAAAAAAAACGCGCTGACCAGTTCTGATCAAAACTGATGCACGCGAACAAAAGTCATAACCCAAAAGCCTTCTGGTCAATCCTCGATTCCAAAATACACAAGCAAGGAGGACTAAGCAGCGCCAACATCTCTGAAGCAGAATGGGTACTATATTTAACAGCGCACTTTGAGGAACAAGAGAAAAAAGCTGGCTCATCCGTCAACCCACCGGCAATGGCCCAACAACCTAATCGCTACCGAACGCTGGGCATTACGGAAGCAGTCCAATCAAATAAAAAAGTTGAATGTAACCCAAGGACACCACTGGCAATCAATACTAAATCCTCGTTTCAGACTTTAGAACCACTGGACAATGCATTTACAAACTTGAGAATCACCATGGATGAAATAGCCCGAACTATAACCGAGGGTCGCGCTGACGGAGCCCCAGGGCCGAATGGTCTACCACAGGCGTTGTTTAAGAGAGATACAGAATTCTGGGTCCATCAACTGGCACCTCTCCTTTCCCACTGCTGGTTTAACTCTGAACTACCTGAATCAGTTAATCAGTTAAAAAAAAGCATAAGAAACAGGAAAAGGGGGGAGGGTAGAAACACCTTGACCCCCTAGGTCTGCTCAGGGGGTCCCACAAGGACCCCCAGGGCCAAAAAAGCATGTTTCTGAAAATAATACCAGCCAAATTTGCGCTGGGTGCGTAAATCCGGCTGAAAGATTTTTAAAAGCCTGAGTCGGCCAGGTCTGGGGGCAATGTTTCATTAATGTTTGGGGGCCTCGCGGGCCCCTGCAGCTCCAGGGACTGCCACCTCACTGGGGCTTTGATTATTTTGCGCGGGGGCACGTGGCCCCCCACATCCCCAGGGACCACCACCTCCCCGGTGCATTGGTAATTATGATCGGGGGCCTTACTGGCAACCCAAGCCCTGGGGACCGCCACCTACCCGGGGCTTCTATTTAAAGAAAAATAAGTGTGGGGGCCCCTTGCCCCCCCACAGTGCCCCAGGAACCACCACCTCCCCGGGGCACACTGAATTTCAAGGCCCGGGCCTCGCGGGCCCCTCTAAGCCCCGGGGACCACCACCTCCCTGGGGCTTCATTAATTTGAATTAGTGTGTGGGGGCTTCTGCTCCTCACCACACTGCCCCGGGGACCACCACCTCCCCAGGGCACACTTTATTTAAATGGTGGGGTCTGTTGTAGACCCCCAGCCCAGGGGATACCACCTTCCCGGGGCTTTAATCAATTGGGAGAGGGGCTGCCTGGCCCCATCCTGCAGCCCTAGATGGCCCTCGGATATGCCACCTCCTGCAATGTCCCGGGGTGCCCACCCCAGGGACATTGCCGTTTGCTGTGGCAAGGGTGGGAGCAAAAACTGCTTTGCTTCTTGGAAGCGAGAGCAGGAAACCTGCTCTCACTTCCAAGAAGCAAAGCAGAATTGCTTTTGGAAAAGGGGATTTGCATGTTAGCAGATCCCCTTGCCCAAAAACAATGCCGGCTCTTGCAGGAGGTGGGGAGCTGTCTGGGACTGCTGGGGCATTGGGGCTCCTCCCATGGTCCCCAACTTAAGGCCAGGCCCTGGTGGGCTAGTTGGCCCCCAGGGGACCTCAGGATTCAAGGGCCCTTAATCCAGCAACCTAAATGAGCCACAGGACGTGTTTGCACACATGTCACCTCACTCACACACAAAATCGGAACGAGTTCTTAAATAATGGCAGGGAGGGGGGGTTTGTTGGGGGTTGTTGGGTTTTTCAATCAATACAGATATAAAACTGAGATGAGCCTCAATTAGTTTGACTACAAGTTGAAGCATTTGCATGAACATGACACTTTCAACGCTGCCGTGCCTCCGGGATGTTGGCTTGATAGCTGTGTTGTACATGTTGACACTATCTGAAGATTGCCGCCGGCCACCGGGTTGTAGGTGAATGGCTGTGGACATAAGCTATGTGTTAATAAACATTTTTTAAAAAAAACATTGTAATTGTACAGTGCATTATATCTAGGAATGAACCACCCAAAAACAAACATAGTAACCATCAACTGTGGTAGCAGCAGAGTGGATAGGGGTGTGATCCCCCATGGCAGTCGGGCCAAAATAGAGAAAGAACAAAATCTGGGGTCCCGGGTCTTCAAGAGGGGCCGGGAGCGGTGAGCAGAGAGACAGGTGACATATAGCCCAACCCATTCGTAGATGGCTGTTACTCATCTGGAATCTAGTAGTCTCAGCAGCCACAGGGAGCCAACCCGTCATAGGTAGGCCCCCCGAACATCCACAAGGAGTGCAGCTCTTTCCCACCTATTCTGTCCTTGTGGGTGGCCCCTATCCCCACATACATCCTATGCTTGCAGACTCTTCTATTTAACATTCAGACATTTGAGGAATTGATCTCAAGTGGTATCGGGTGTAGTGGACCCTGAAGTCTGAGAAAGAACAGATGGCGCAACCCATGACTCTTAATCTGTTACCAGCCTTTCCAACATATCTCCCCAGATCTCTAAGTCACAATTTGCATTCCCATTAGTAAGGACAAGGTTTAGCTGTCACTACTTGGCTACTCCCCATTCACTTAAATTAGCCCTTCTTTTATCAAGTCGAGGCGGGGTGTGTCTAATGTATTGCAATGAGGTGCTTGGCCAATACAAGCCCCAGTAGGGCAAATCTATGTCGCAATTGAGACCCTGTTTTTCGGGTCAGGAGAATGACCAATAAACAGTGCTTAACTGAGTGCTCAATATGAATTCCTGTAACATCCCTCAGTACTCGTAATACTTCTGCCCAATAAACCTGCAACCTCGCACAATTCCTAGTCATATGAACGAATGCTCCTAGTACCAGACCACACCGGGGACAAGCCAAAGAGTGTGTCGCATTGAAACAAGAACTTCGCTGAGGTGTCAGATCGGTGCAATGTAAATAATGGAACTGTATGAGTTTAAAGTGGGTGTTACTTGCAATCTCTCAGACCTGCACAAATGCCCGCCACCATTCCCCCTGTGTGAGGAGCAATGGCAGGTCTGCCAATCATCTGTCCTGTACCGTTGTCACGTCAATCTTCAGATCCACCTTCAGGGCTTTATATATGTGCAAAATCGGTAAGCATGGGCGGATCTAGCGAATCTCGCGTACGCGAACTTGCGGATTTACGGATTCGCAATCCGCGAAGATCCGCGAACTCTAGCGGATTTGCGGATTTTCCCATTTTTTGTGTTGGCGCGCGTTCGCGCCGATTTTGGGACAAGTTCGCAATTGCGAACTTACTTTTCGGCTCACAACGGCCGCGACTATGTTGTTTCTACGTCTGGTTTATCATCACAGGTTCACAGCACCCTCTGTTTCACCACTGCCACCCTCTGGGACACCCATGCCACCCTCTGGTACATCCTCACTGCCACCCATTAGGTTTATTTATCACTGTAGATTATGGTGGTTGAAAAAAGCAAGCACACCTGCCCTTCTTCAACTGCCATCAATTAATTTGTGGGTCATTAATGTGTCAGTAATTTTGAAACTTCCAGTCTGGCTGGCACCTGCTTCCTTCCTTATCTGTAATTTGCTTTTTGTTGCAGTGAAATTTTTTTTCACAGGACCTTTATGGTCTACTTGTAGCTATTCTATGAGCCTGCTGTTTGGGTCATAGCAGGGTCATAGAATAGTTGCAAACTCTGGAGGGGCCCCTCAGGAAGCACTACCTTGAATGTTACTAATGTTAAGTTTGAACTTTTGCACCTGCTCATTGCTTTCAGTTTAGCTAAAATCGTTTTTTCTGCAATTTCGCGCGTTTTTTGGGGCTCGAATCCGTGCGAGATCGATTTCGGAAGCCGCGAATACGTGCGAATACAAAATTGTTTTTTGTGCGACGTGTATGTTCGCGTGATCTTGCGCGTGTTCGCGAGGCGCTTCTAGCTATACGTTTGCCAAGTTACCCTATCGGTCGTACACGGGCGCGGCCATCTTGTTTGCGTGACGTAATTCCGTTTCCGGCCACTATGTGTAATCTCGCAAAGTGTGCTGCTCACTAGTACAATTTCGCGCGTACTCGCAAGGAAAATCTCGCGCGAACTTACCCACGCGGTCGTGAACGGGCGCGGCCATCTTGTTTTTCATTCATTGCTATGGTTCTGGGCATGCTTTCTCTATCCTCTCTCAATCTCTGCCATCCTTTGCTTGTTTGAAGTTTTTTTGATCTAATTTTACTTATTATCTATCCCTCTATTTTTCTAGCTCTATATTTTTGTGTTTTCTGCAGCTTTTAGTTACTTTTAAACTACTTTTTTAAACTCTTTTCTTTTCTTCTTCACTATTCTATTTCTTGTTTATCATTTAACTCTATTTCTGCCCAGACCATGGTAAAGGGAGCCGGGAAGCACCCTGAGAAGGGGAAGGGTCCCGCACCCCGTGCCCGGCTCCCGTGCGGGCGTTTAAGGGGGGAGCAAGTGGTCCCGCGGGAGATCTTCAGCGCGGAGGAAGTGGCGGCACTGATCTTCCACGTCCAGCGCCGCCTCCCCAAGACGATCCTGGGAGGCGGCAAGATCGCGACTGGCTATGGCATCCGGGAGCGTCGCAAGCGGTGGGAGAAGGTGTGCCGGGCCATGTACAAGATCTCTGGGGTCCGGCGCACATATAACCAGGCCACCCACCGCTGGACCGATGTCATGGACCGGGAGCGGGACTTGCTGGACGCGCTCGGCGTAGAGGTCCCCGGGCTTGGTGAGTAGTAGTAGTAGTACATTTACTACTCTGTTTTATCCTGCTCTGTTATTTGCAAATCTTTGTTCTTTACCAAGAGCAATAATGCTGCCGATTACATTGAGGTAAATTATATTTCAAAATCTTCTATGCATTTCAGGTGCACTGCTCTCCTTCTCAGTAGCCTTGCTTGCTACTATGCTTCTTTGTTTTGTATGTTGTGTTCAGAAGCATTTCATTGGCCTGAGAAATTATGTATGAGTGTAGTGTAAAGATAAGAACTGCGTAATGCTAGACAGTAAGGGTCATATTTTCAATTACCGGCGCATCCCTGCAAAGTAGCAGGGATGCGGCAGTAATTGTGTGCCATGCCACCACCACCCATTGGCCCAAAACGTCACAGAAGCCTTACGCATCTGTGCCGTAAAGGCAGCGCATTGCTGGAGTTGCGTGCCAACGATGGCGCAGCTCCAGCAATGCTCTGGGGTACCCTATCTCCCCAATGCTGCATCAAGCCGTACGTCGGCTTCAAGCGCGCAGGGTTTGAGTCATGCATCATTGTCCTAAAAGTGACTGATTGACATCTTGTAGATTTCCCTCAGCCACTTTTAGGATTCGTTCCTGCGCAGGTACGCCCTCCCTTGCGCCGGAACGCCCCCTGATGGCGCAGGGCTTTACAACGTGATGCATCGCCCATATGCCCATATGTGTTTTTTTTTTAATATATACGCCGCACCAACACCATGGCGAGTCTTTTGTTCTGCCGCTGCGTCACAAAAGGCACGCAACAATGGAGGAAAATGAGCCGCAACTTCCGCAAGGGACTTCTAAATCAGCCCC
This sequence comes from Lissotriton helveticus, assembly GCF_964261635.1. Taxonomy (NCBI): domain Eukaryota; kingdom Metazoa; phylum Chordata; class Amphibia; order Caudata; family Salamandridae; genus Lissotriton; species Lissotriton helveticus. The sequence goes on from NC_136069.1 coordinate 1,193,827,092, forward strand.
AACAGACTGAAGTCCAGTCCTTCCTTTAGACACATGGCTATAAGAAGAAATAGTGGCGGTGGTGGCGGGTGGATTGATAGTTTGAGTATTCACTGATCTGCAAGCAGGATGGACTTTGTCTGTCACTTCGCGTGCTGCGCACTGCTGCCTGCAGTGCCAGGCCTAGGCAAACCTCTTTAGTAGTCTGTTTATTGAGTTACATAGGAACTTTCTAAGTCAACGTTCCGCAAATCAGGCAATACGAATAACGTAGTATACCACATGAGATAGATCCCGTGGAATAGTTGTCTATCTATTTGCTATTTTTCCAAAATATTTTGTTATTGTTCTTTTGAAATGTTTGATTTGGTTGAAAAATCTCATCCATGTTTTCTGGTTTTTCTTTCTTTCATGTTGTACATCAGCTCCCCCCAAGGGCAAGAGGACACAGGAGGAGGGTGCTGAGGATGCAGGCCAGGATCGGGCAGGCGAGGGCTCCTTTGCTGGCCCCACTAAGTTTACATTTTAATAAACAGTACCTATTTTTTCCTAGCATTCCTCATTCGATTTTTTCTAAATCGTCTTTGATCTTCTTGTAGACTGGATATAAATTCTTATCCTGCCTCGAATATGACTCCCTGTGGTATTACTAGACTATTCTTATTAGTCTGTCTGTGTAGCTAACTAAGATTGGACATTTGGCAATTCCATTGGACTCCCATTATATTCAGCAATACCTCTATGCACTGTCTCCTTACTGACTAGATAGTGTGGCAGATTCATTCAGCTCCCGAAGTCACCGATTATAGATCCCCAATGATCTCTAGATTATCGTACGCAGGACAAGAGAGTAGTACGGAGTCACAGCACAGTCAAGAAGTGTCAGAGGCACTCATGCTTGCAAAAATTCCAAAACCTTTAGCTCATCCACTCTAGTCTGGAGGAACAAAAACCACAGAGTCTATTTAAGTTTAAAAGCTTTATTAAAAGTAAACACATTTATTAAAATCTACTTTGTCATAAAACTATTTAACTGAAAACGGAAAAGTGGTTAGTGCTGACGATTAATTGGACACATTTCTTGTGGTCGAGCCGAGCTCTCACCTGGTTTGAACTTGATCCTGGTCGTGTTCTTAGGAGTCAAGCTTCTGTCTGTTAGGAGAAAAAGTGGTGCGTGTTAAAAATCAAAAGCAAGCATTCATCAGTTGTGCATAAAAGTGCAGCAAGACAACAGCCTTCCCTGGAAAATGGGACATTTTTACTATGGAGTAGACAGTCACAAATTATTACATTGTATTCAGTTTTTTTAACATTTCTCCTAGACCAAATATTATATAGTAGTGAGTGGTGTATTCTAACATTCTTAAATGTACTTTGTAGGTGTAACATCTGGTGACGGGGCCAGCGCGGAGGTGGCTGTGTTGGGCGAGGACTCGGAGTACTCTGGGGAGGAGGCGGTGCAAGAGCCGGCGGACGGTCCTGTGGGGGTTCAAACGGTGGTGGCGGAAACAGGTAAGCTATATATTCCTTACTTATTGAGATTGAAGACTGCATAGTGTGCTTTCTGCACGGGTGTATTACAATTACAAATCAACCAGGTAGTAGCCTCCTCGAAATGTACTTCAACTTAGCTGTGAAGTTTTTGGTGAGAAGAATCCCAATAAGTTCTTAGACGAACGTGATGGATGGGATGAACGAAAAGCGAAAGAAGGGTGTAAGTAAGTGGGACGCGAACTTGTATGATGGCTGGCAAAGAAGAACGATATGTGTTTGCTTGGCCCCCGAGGTGGCTGGGAAGGAAAGAATATGGTATGGTGCATGGCTAGGTCAATGATGAAGAAAGGATGGGTGGAAGGACAGCAGCCTGGGTGGGTGAAACAGAAACTGTATGTGTGCGTATACTTTGACTGAATGGATGCCCGGAGCATGGTATTCTCTGACTCTTAGATAGCACATGTGTATCTAGAGAGAGTAGATGGTCGCCAGGTGAAGTAAGTGTTACCTTGAAGAGCATGTACCACCGCACCCGCACGTCCGTTCCAGTGCAGGGAAGGCAAGGAAAAGAAATTGTAAATGTGTCCAATACTACCATGAATAGTAGCAGTACTTTGTATTGCGTTTGCAATCACAGCATATATCTGGTTATTACGGTGGACACTCCGTACCTCTCTTAATAACTTTAGTTTACTTGTAGTACGTCATTCATGTGTGGGTGTATCACTGTTCACTCAATATTAAGCAAAGCACCTAAAGTCATCTCATATGTCATCAAATACGTCCCATGTGAAGTGATAGATAATCAAATTAGTTAGCTTCTTCATTTTCCTTTTCTAGTACTCATTTGCACTGTAGGGTGAAAGGTAAATTAATTAAGCAGTAGCCCTTGTAACAGAGTATTCTCAGTGCCACCCGTAATAGAAAAGTAATAGCTTCACCACCTGCATGTACTGGACCGGTACAGTAACGCAAGTCTGTCTCACTCATCATGGTGTGCAACTTTTTTTCTCGGGTGCAAGTTCACTGTGCTGTCCATGTCATTCTGCCGGCTTGCATAAGATAACGTACCAATTTCCCTAAACAAGAGAGAAGAAGAAGAATAAGACTGGTGTACTGTCATAGTCGACTGTAATGGAAGTCCATAGTGGTCGTAGAATTTGTTCATTAAACTACCACTAATGTTAGAGCAAGGATGCAGAAGTGGGAGGTTACATAGATACTGTCCTCAATAGTTATGTACTGTGCTTTCAATTTGCTACTTGTACTCTGTGACCCAACTTTCGGCTCAATCACTTTGTGTTATTAATAAGGAGCATTGGTTACAGACTATGTCTTTCTTTCTTCATATAGTTGCTCCTTCCAAATCAACAACAAGGAGGGAGCAGGCTAGATTGGCCCGGCAACGGAGGCTGGAGGCCACTGTCGCCGAATATCGGCGGCTGGTGGCCCTGGAGGAGGAGGAGGACACGCAGTCGAGCGGGGCAACAACGACATCCTCGACTGTGACCACTGCATCCTCCTCCGTGACTAAGCCAGCGGGACCGAGCCGGGCTAAGAAAGACGACCGCCACCGCCAAGCAACCGAAATACCAGCTGCCCCCCACAGGAGCTGCAAGGAACGCCAACGCCGCCTACGAGTCCGCATGTCCAACCTGGAGCAGGAGGTCCTGAAGTATAAGAACTTGGTTAAGGGCCTCCGCTCCGAGCTTGCCACCCTCCGCAAGGAGTATGATGCCCATGCCGCATCATGCACCAGCACCAGCACCCTCCAGTAGTGGAGTGTCCCTTGCCCTTTTTTTATAGACTTTTGGGGGGTGGGATTTGGGAGTTGGGATCGTTTTGGGACGTTTCAAAGACAATCGTTGGGGTTAGGGTGGGTGAGGGAGATTATTTTGTTAGGGCTAAATAAATATATTTTTAAACTTTATCTGACCATACCTGTTTTTTACTGCTTTTCAGTCTGGTGGGTGGGGGGCGGGGGTGTAACAGTAACTTTGTTTTCCTGAACAGTCGTAGGACTTTAGTAGTACAACCGTCAATCTCTTGTCTACTCCGAAATAATACTCCATTATACTACCTCCCACCAAACGCTTATCTTACCTGTAATTTGTGTTAGAAATTAGGGCTAGGCCCAGGGCTGGCTCCAGGTGAAATGGGGATTAACGTTGTCAATCCTGGGAGGGTGACATTTCCTCATTGCGGTGGTACTAGTGGTGTGACACAGTGGCAGTTGCATGCCTATGGAAAAAAAGAAAACGAAACCTTGTTTGTCCTCCTTACTGTAGCATTACAACGGTTACGGTACGATCGAGAAAATAGCAGGTGACAGTACACTAGAACAGTGCCATAATGTAGCCTAACAAATGGTAAAGTATTTGCTTGCAAGTATAACTAGTACTTGCGTTGAATTTATTTGACATTGGCTACTACTACTAGAAGATATAGTACTGAAGCTGAGTAAGTCTAGAAGATATCCTCGTATTCCTTCACCAGCCTGTTGCTATGACCTTATCCTGCCCAGCAAGTGTGTGGAATTATTGATGTCATTTTAGTCAGACATCAAGCAAAACAACACAGCCCGGGGGAAGAGGGTTAGGGTTTGTAAAATGGATGGGAATGGGGGTTTCTTTTTGGGTAGGTTTTGTTGAGAGAAGAAAAAAAAAGCAGAGCATGGACAAACAATAATTGAAGATACAGACAATCTTTGGTTACAAACTAAAGGTAAGCACATGCAGTCACACTCATAGAATAAAAGACAACAATGGATACTGTATCTGTATTGCGTATGTTGTTGGAGTTGTCCTGTTGAATTTGGTAAGTAAGTTGCATGCAGCAAACAATTCCTCTTATTGGCGGCACTCCTCCATTCCAGCTGACGCTTCGTCCATCAATGTGGTGACCACTGACAGAAGACACCCTGTCCACTGCCTGCCTGGCGGATGTTGACTGAAACCCGGCCTGTAATTATTGAACGGAAAACAGGAAGTGCTATTACAATACCACTGATAAATAAATAAAAGGTATGTACGCTGTGTGGTTCAAAAAGTGACACTTTGATTTCCCTAATAGACAGTACAATATTTTTGAAATTGCGTGCTCTGTCTGAGTCACCTTTTTAAGGATCAATAAGTATGGCCAAAATATTACAGCGGATCTTTCCCCTCAAGGTAGGTGTACTACTGTGTTTTAGAACAAAATTTGACCTTCCCAGCAATGCTCCCACCAAGACCCTTACTAAAGCCAGTCGCAAAAATGTAGAAGAACCCCAATCAGATCTCCAAAAACGATGCCTAGCAGAAAAATGGTTACAAAACGTACTTTGAAAGTAACAGTAGGCCCAAATACAGACCGTGGATTGTATTCAAACCACTTGCAAGCAAGCAAAAGTATCCATAGCCAGCATCGCTCCAACAGTGCTCTACAACAACAGAACTGCGTTGCAATAGAACCCCCCGAAACACATGCAATCCTGCTGCTAGGGCTAACCCTAACGAACCCTAACTTACAAAAAGTGCCAAAACTGGTGTTTCCTTATGGATTTTGTCCAACAAACTTCTAGCCGGTATTAGACCTTCCCAGGAATGCCCCAGGCAAGACCCACCAACCCACCCGCAAAAAAACACCCGACAACACCCCCAAACAGCGAAAAAGCGAAATCTCATACTTACAATGTCTCTCGGCCTTCGGTCCAAACGCGGCGCTGTGCAGCTAGGTCATCATCATCATCATCAATCATCATAACTCCTGTTTTCCACCACGGATTTCCTGAAAAGCAAATGCAATCAAGATTAGACTGTCGCAGCAGTGCTTCGACAGAGACCCCGGCCGCAACCCACCCACGAACAGCAGGAAGCCCCCCAAAACGCTACATTGAGCAAGATGTCAGAAGAAATAGCAAAAAAAGGCTGTTCCTTATGGATTTTGTCCAAAACACTTCTATCCGGTATTAGACCTTCCCAGGAATGCCCCAGGCAAGACCCGCCAACCCACCCGCAAAAAAACACCCGACAACACCCCCAAACAGCGAAAAAGCTAAATCTCATACTTACAATGTCTCTCGGCCTTCGGTCCAAACGCGGCGCTGTGCAGCTAGGTCATCATCATCATCATCAATCATCATAACTCCTGTTTTCCACCACGGATTTCCTGAAAAGCAAATGCAATCAAGATTAGACTGTCGCAGGCTCGCAGCAGTGCTTCGACAGACAACAAAAATTACCCACAAACACCCGGAACCCCGCCAAAGAGCACCTCAAAGGCAAGCAAGTCAGCAAAAACGGCAAGAAATTTCCACCTCATATTTGGTCCAAAACACTTTTGTCCATTATTAGAGCTTCACAGCAATGGGCCCAAATCCGTCAACTCACCCACAAAGAAGTACAACACCCCCACAAGTGCTGAGTCTTTCTTCATTGGGCGTAATCCAGCACTCTGCTTGGAGGGAAATCGCAGTCTGGAGGAGGAGGATAGAGGAGCATGTTCTTCAGAACTTGTGAACCTGAGGAATGTAGACTGCGGCACCTTCAAATCAATAAGCAAACAAGTGAAGACAGTTCTGATGATGGTCTTGTTTTTGGGATTAGGTGATTAAAGTTTGAATTAAATTAACTGTGCAAAACAAAGAAAGAGAGACACAAAGCACACAGGAATAAAAGTGAATAAGGACGAAAAAGAAAGTTCTTGATTGATTGTCTCATTTTCAGGGCTCGGTGTCAGGGAATAAGATCAAGATTTCGTCATCATACTCTGCGAATTCAGGCTGGATGAGGTCAGTGCCACCGAACAGAGAAAAAATCCCCTCATCTACGTTGTCGTCCTCCTCATCTTCATGCGGCGTGCTTTCTCGTACTTTGTAATCTGGTGGTATGAGGTGCTGATTCATCTTGATCATTGTCAGCCGCTCCACATTTTTGGGCGAGAGGCGGCTCCGTTTGGGAGTTACAATGCCACCAGCAGCACTGAAAACACGTTCAGAAGACACACTTGCGAGTGGGCAAGACAAATAGTTTATAGCCAGGTTGGAGAGCTGTGGCCACAATTGTTTTTTGCCATGCCAATACTGCAATGGCTCCTCATTAAGAAAGACCTCTGTTGAGTCATTCAGATAGTCCTGCACCATCGACTCAAGGTCATCAACTGTTCCTCCACTTTGCTTACTTTTTGCTGTGCCTGTGACATTTTTTCGAGAACCATACCCCATCAAACTTAGCCAATCCTCCTCCGCAGCCACTGTTAGTGTTGTCATTGTGTGTGGTGCAGATGATCCAGTTGCCGGTGTCTTTAACGGCTGAGAGGTCACTTGTGCCCCAGCCACAGGTGCAGAAGTGGATTCTTGTGACTGGGGATGGCCTGCTGATGCTGATGCTGATGTACTGGCTTCTCCTTCAATAACCTGCCGTTCTTTTTCAAACCTCTTGGCTGACCAGGCTAACCAATGTTTGTACTTTTGAACATCTGCATCAGCAAAAGGAAAGAATGCTTCGTCTGCCAGCGCCTTTTTGTAGCGTGGATCCAGAATAGTAGCACAAATGTAATGCTGTTCTGAGTTGATCATTTTAAGACGTTCATCACCACGTAGGCGCTCTAATAATTTCTGAGACAAAATAAAATGGTCTTTTTTTTTTTCATCTTTTTCAAACTCAGAAGACACCGCCATCAGTTGGTGCTCCAGCATGCACAACAATGGGATAGCTTTTCCCAAATTACAGTCCTCCTGGCTGACTGCACGCATGAAGAACTCAAAAGGACGAAGCATGTCTGTCAGGCTTTTAACTATGTCCCATTGCGCCGCACTCATCCGCAGGTCCTCCTTCTGAGATGTACCCTCTGTGAAGAAATAGTGATCGAGTACCGTATACTGCTCATACAGACGCTCAAGCATGTAGAAGGTTGAGTTCCAACGTGTTGCCACCTCCTGGATGAGTGCTTTCACTGGCATTCCACGTTGAAGAAGCAGTCTCCTCAGATGCTTCCGGGCCTTAAAAGAATGGCTGAAATGGTTGCACATTTTGCGGCAGGTGGCCATTACCTCGAACGCTGTACTGTCTTTATCACTCAAGAATTTTTGAACTACCAGGTTGATACAGTGCGCCAAACACGGCACTCTAAAATGGTCACCCTTCAACATGGCCTTAACTACATTGGCGCCATTATCCGTGGAAACATAACCAATCTTGCGTTTTAGGGGGGATAGAATTTGCAAGACCTTTTTGTTAAACTCTTCCAAAAGGTTTTCTGCTGTGTGACTTTTCTCCAAGCCAAACATGGCTAGTGTTGCATGTTTCCGAGCAGCTTTGAAAACTTTGTCCGGGTCAACACCTGCGTTTAGCTTTGCTTTAACACCTGAAAAAGAGACCCAGTGTGCAGTGATGCACATGTAATCAGCGCCTGCGCCACTGGTCCACATGTCTGTTGTCAGATGTATTGTGTGAACAGCACTCTTCTGCAAAGCTACCCCAATCGCCTCCAGCACATCTTCATGTAGTGCTGGAACCGCAACTCTGGCAAAATAGAACCGGCTCGGAACCTCCCATTTAGGGCAGAGCGTTGCCACTAATTCAAGAAAACCTACCGCTTCTACAAAAGAAAAAGGTAGAAGGTCCACAGCTAGCATTTTAGCCAGCTTAGTGTTATACAGACGCGTCAGTGGGTGGTTGCGTTCATATGGCACGTCTGAAGTAAGCATTGTTCTAATGTTGCCCTGGACCAAGCATTTACGGGCTGATAATGACTTCGTTGACCCAATTTTGCTCGCTGGTGAACTTTTGTGCGTTGGTGTCTCACTCGCTCCAACACTCTTAGTGTGCCTCACATTGGGTGTGCTGCTGACAGGGGTACTGGGTGTAAGGGAAGTGTTTGACACGTCTTCTTCCTGCTCGTCATCATCAGATGAAACATCAACGTTTCCTTGAATTTGGCCTTTCTTGATCGCATCTAGGTGCGCAAACCATTTGACAGTGTGCTGTCTCCTAAGATGACCTCTCTGGCCTCGGGTACCATAGTTGGTACCTGGCTTACCTCGACTAACTGCTTGCTTACAAATGGTACAAATGGCAAACTTTGGATTTTTTGGACAAACAGTAAAGAAGTCCCAAACTGGGGACTTGAAGTGTCTGTGGGACATGGAGGAGGCGGCGATACTGGTGGTGGTGGTCATGAAGCTAATGCCAGATGAAGTGGAGGATCTGGATTGCCCAACTTTTCTACGTTTTGCACTTTCACCGCCACTAATTAAGGTCGAGGTTGACGGAGGTCTCTTCTTGCCAGAAAGAAATATGGAAGCGGGACGAGTTGGTGTACTACTTAACTCCAATGATTGTGGTGTTTCCACTGCCTCCTCATCGACAACATCATCATCATCATCATCACACTCAGCAGCTCTTCGGGCTAGGGTCAAAATGTCTGTTTGCTGCATGCCCGCTGGGGCTGCAGTGACCTTTATGATGACTGGGTCGTCGTTGGCAGAGTCTTCATCAGCAGCAGTATCCGCCACTTCTTGTTGAGACTCATCACACTCCATAACTCTGAGACTTTGGACGAGCTTCCTTTTACGCTTAACTACCTTTGTCGGATCATGGTGTGCCTCACTCTCAGACGGCTGTGGTGCTGGTTCCCAAGTTTGATCCGTATCATCAGAAGGAGGTGTGCTTGAAGAGGATGTAGACACCACCCTTGATCTCTTCCTTGCTAGGGGTGTGGAAGACAATGAAGGATCATCAGGAGGAGTGGCTTCCTCAAATGATACCTCGCCTTGATTGTCGATTTCCTGATGTGCCCCTACTTCGGGAGGAACAACTATTGTGGGCACTTGTGACCCTCCATGCACCTCTGCTTGCGCATCTCCTTGCGCTGCCTCTCCTTCCACATGTACTTGGGCTTGTACTTGCACATGTGATTGTTGTTGCGGCTGTGGTTGTTCAACACTCGTCAGATGAGCTACAACAACCTGTGTTGATTGAGGGACATTGCTGCTGCTTTCTTGCGATGAGCCAACATCACTGGTCGATGGTGATTGAAGAACTATACTGGCTGCCTCTGCAGCACTCAAGGGCTTGGACTTAAGTTGGCGTGGTGGTGGTGGTGGCACTGAGCCCAATGGAGCGGGGTGCTGCTGCCAGCTTGGTCCCCAGCAGATCCCGCTGCTGCTGCTGCAGGCATACTTTTTTTTTTACTCCCAAAAAAAGGGGCGGGCGGCACACCAGTGTCCTTGGTAACTTGCTTCTTCTGCTCCTTACTGGCACCTTTCTTGCTAGAGGAGCTACGGGTTACTTTTTTTGGGGCCATCTTCTTCAGAGCAGGTCAGCGGGCAGCAGTTGCACGAGTTGCAGAGGGTTCTGTGTCCAGACGTGACGTCGCGTGACGTTATGCTGCACACACCGCTGCAGGACTTCTTCCTGGCACTGGTGGTTCTCTTGAGTCTTCTTGTGCACCTAAAAGCAATGGAAGACAGAGGAACATCAGTTCAGTTATACACCCCAAAAAATCGACAAAACACAGAAAAATGAGCACAATCCCATGCCATCCATGATGTTTACATTGAAGACACCCCACAGAAAGACTAGGGACATGCAAGTATGCAACACTCACTACCCCTGGGCATAATGGATGAAAAGTAGGCAAAATAAGTGCAGGCCTCAGACACTGCCTCTCCTCAAAATGGCCCCTTACACCCCAAGCACATGTTGCCTGTTCCAGCCAGCACTCAAGATGGCCACCACCACCACCCACATGGCCAGTCCACATCAACAGTACACCCCCAAAAAACAGAAAAACAGCCAGAAATCACCACAATCCAATGCCATCCATGATGTTTACATTAAAGAGAGTGAGACCACACCACAGGCACACTCAGTCCATGCACCACCACCCCTGGGCAAAAGGCCACACCAGCAGCCCCCCAAAAACGACAAAAAACAATACAATAAGCACAATCCCAGCCCATCCATGGCCTCAATTATGTTTAAATTCAAGAAGACACCCCACAGAAAGACTAGGCCCATGCAACACTCACCACCCCTGGGCAAAGGGCCCCACCAGCAGGCCCAAAAAACGACAAAAAACAATAAAATCAGCACAATCCCACGCCATCCATGGCCTCAATGGTGTTTAAATTCAAGAAGACACCCCTCAGAAACACTAGGCCCATGCAACACTCACTACCCCTGGGCATAATGGATGAAAAGTAGGCAAAATAAGTGCAGGCCTCAGACACTGCCTCTCCTCAAAATGGCCCCTTACACCCCAAGCACATGTTGCCTGTACCAGCCAGCACTCAAGATGGCCACCACCACCACCCACATGGCCAGTCCACATCAACAGTACACCCCCAAAAAACAGAAAAACAGCCAGAAATCACCACAATCCAATGCCATCCATGATGTTTACATTAAAGAGAGTGAGACCACACCACAGGCACACTCAGTCCATGCACCACCACCCCTGGGCAAAAGGCCACACCAGCAGCCCCCCAAAACCGACAAAAAACAATACAATAAGCACAATCCCAGCCCATCCATGGCCTCAATTATGTTTAAATTCAAGAAGACACCCCACAGAAAGACTAGGCCCATGCAACACTCACCACCCCTGGGCAAAGGGCCCCACCAGCAGGCCCAAAAAAAGGACAAAAATCAGCACAATCCCAGCCCATCCATGGCCTAAATGGTGTTTAAATTCAACAAAACAGTTGTATCATGCACCCCTAACCAACCCTGGTCCTACTGGATACTGTGGCTACCCACAATATAATTTATTTAATGTTCTGAAAAAGTTCCAAAATTTTACTTGCAGCAACTGTAATGCCCCAAACAAACTTACTTGTGAAAGTTGATTTCTAATCCAAAAGTGATCCAAAGACAGTCAAAAAGGCCTCAAATCCAAATATCCAGCAGCACCCACAAAAAGTAATCCTTCCAGCTCCAGATCCAAATGAAAGTGACCAGGAGATGGACAAAGCACTGGGAGGAGCCTGCTGGACAGGAACAGGAAGTTGGAGACTGTGGGGCACTTCCTTCCTCCCCCCCCCCCCAAAATGGACTCCTTGCAAAAAAAAAGGCCATGCAAATGTCAACCTGAGGAGTGATTTTGATAAAAATCATAATTTTCTGAAGGTTTATCCTGTTTGCTGGTGATTTTCTTGTGCGAAATTGCAAAATCTCTATTTCGCAAGTGCGAGATTGTTCCTTTCCGCCGCAACTACGTGTTCGCAATTGCGAACTCTCGCGAGGTGTGCTGTGCAAGGTGGCAAGCCGCGATTACGTATTCGCGGGCGCCAAACTCCCGCGGGAACACGCAGCAAGATCTAAAATGGCGCGTCACTCGCAAAGAAAAACAACTCGGCAAACGCTAAATGACGGAAAGTGAACGCCGTGCACCACGCCGCGCGCCGCAACCAAGCAAAAAATCCGCCGCGAGCGGATTCACGGATTTTCGACAAATTCGCGAGCGTTCGCGGGTTGCGAATTTGCCGAAAATCCGAAAAATCCGCGAGCGGAGCGGATTTTACGCCCATGCTTAAAAATCGGTCCCTAGAGGAGCCAGAGTCAAACAATATTTGTAATGTTTACGATTCCTCCAGCTCATCCAGAAAATTCACCCACAATTCGTAGGCAGTGTGTACGATTTTCGCATGTTGCCGAAACTGACCATGTGGCAGTTGATAGGATTCCCTTGCATTCTCAAGTGAGAGGAAGGCTCCATTTAAAGACCTCCTGGGTTTCTGCGCTCCCAGCATGCAGCTCTGCCACAGCTCAGCCTGTTAGTGCCCTGCCTCCCAGTGCAGCTGATGCGGTTCGAGATCCACAAAACTCTCTTGCCTAAGCCGGCCTCTGCTTCTCCTCTCCTTGTTCATCCTTTTTTGAGTATCCTCTTTTACTTGCCTTTTTTTGCCTTTTGTATTTACCTTTCTATTTGCCTTTTTTTATCCTTTTGATTTGCCTTTTTCTTCGCTTCTCTCCTTGTTTTTCCCCCTCTTTTTGATCATTTCATGTTTCTCCTTTTCTCTTCTTTTCTGCCCTTCCCATTTCCTTCTTCCCCATTTTTCCTGCTCTGTTCTCCTCCCGCCACTGCTGCCCCTGTGGCTCCTCCCGCTCCCACCTCCCAGCTGTCCCACCCTAAGCCTACCCCTATACTTAATGGCCCCTGTTTTGCGCTGAGATAGAGCAAGACCCCCTGGGTTTCTGCTCTCCCAGCACGCAGCTCCGTCACATCTCAGCCTTCTATTGACCTGCTTCCCAGTGCAGCTGATCGCGGTTTGAAACTCGAGACCCACTTGCCTAAGCCGCCCTCCCTGCTCTGCTTTTTCACTCCTCTCCTTGTGCATCCTTTTTTTGGTATCCTCTTTTACTTGTCTTTATTTGCCTCTTGTTTTTGCCTTTTTTTATTATCCTTATGATCTACCTTTTTCTTCGCTTCTTGCCTTGTTTTTCCCCCTCTTTTTCCTCATTTTGTTTTCCACTTTTTCCTGCTTCATTCTCCTCCCGAGGCTGCTGCTCCTACGGCCCCTCCCACTTCTGTGTCCCACCTTCCCCCTAGCCCTAGATAATGTTGGACGCTGCACGGCCACACTGCTGGCACACCAGAGGCAAGCCTGTCTGCACCCATCCTTTACCTGCCCGCGACCAGCGCCAGGAACCCTGGTTTTCCGACCCACCAGCGCTACAACTCAACAAACCTCCACGCACTCAACCCCGGAAGAAATAACAACTGCTAGTTGTCAACACCAAACACCACCCAAGGCCAGTTCTCCTGCCAACACTGCCACCACACCTTCACCCACCTCCGGACCCCCACTGCCACCACCAACCCACCGGACGCCTGCCCACCCAAACCCCTAAGATGCATCCTCCTCAATAAAAGCTCCCTGCACAGACATGCAGTAGAAATCTGGGACTACCGCAACACCCTCTCACCCGACATCGCCTTCCTCACAAAGACTGGGACCAACCCCATCTCTGCACCTGACATCGCAACTGCTGTTCCGACTGTTGCAATATACAGAGGAAGGACCACCCTAACCACCCTGGAGGCGAACTCGCCATTGTACACAAAAATTCCCTCCGACTCACCACATCCAGCACGAACAACTCCTTGTCCCCCATGGAACACCTCCATTTCCAGATCCAGATCAACCGCAGAACGACCCTATGCGGCACCCTCACCTACAGACATCCCGGACCGCATACCACATTCACCACTACCATCGCAGCTCTCATCCCACCAGGTACCTCTAGTAAGCACCACGGAGCTGCGTTGCAAAGGGACAAGGCCTCTGAACACCTCTCTTCAACGCAGCCCCCTGGCACATAATAGAGGTACCTTGAGGGCTAGTTGGCCCCCAAGGGGACCTCAGGATTTAAGGGCATTTAATCCTGAAACTTAAAACGCACCACAGGGCGTGTTTTCACACATGTCACCTCAGGCCCGCCCCCTTCCTTCACCATTGTACAAATATTCCTGTAAAATCAGCCGAACTACAAATTCCGATTTACTCACCTGTGATCATGAGAGAACCCAGTGCTGCATCTTTTAGCTAAGCACTGACCCTGAAAAGTAATTCTAAGCATACTTACCAGTAACTTGTATTTCCTTCCATAGGAATCCATTGTGTGGTTTTCAGCAGAAAAGTTTGTGTTGATTTTTGAAACGTACAAATATTCCTCTATAATCAGCTGAACTACGACTTCCGATTTACTCACCTGTTATCAGGAGAGACGTCAGTGCTGCATCTTTGAGCCCAGTACTGATAATGAAAAGTAATTTTAACACGAGAGTCGAGGAGCAGAGGTGTAGCTCGAGCGGGGGAGCAGGGAGCAAGCGAGAACATCTCTCCCGCCACCCGCCACCCGCCACTACCCAGCCGCAACCGCAAACCGGCATCACCGCCGCATCACCGCCGCAAGCAAGAGGAAGGCCTGCGCGGCGGAAGGCAGCTGGGAAACGAGCCTCGAGCTGCAAGCCGCGAGGGAGAAGCGCACAAAAGTGCGGTGCAGGGCGGGGCACTGGTGGAGGCTGCCGCGATCGGCGTTTGTGAGCAGAGCCGCCGCCGCAACGAGACACACCAGGACTGCTGCAGACGGGCCCTGTAGCCACCCCTGCCACCTCCGCTACCATTACTGGAACGCCGACGCTGCAGGGAGAGTGATTGCGGCTGGAGGTGAGGCGAGGTGGGGGGCGCGCTGTGGGATAACTGCAGGCTGAAGACAACTTGCAAAGTGGAGTTGAAAGTGGAGTTGGAAGTATAGAAGTGGTCTTGAAGAGGGATTGAAGAGGGATTGAGCAGGGCCCATTGCACAGGATAGTGCCTGCTCTCCCACCCGACCCCCCCTCCACCCACACCACCACACCACCAAAAAAAACCAAAAAACAATAAACAACAAATAAGAACAACAAAACAAGTAGAGCACTACATTACAATGCGGTCTGGTAGGCTTAAAAAAGAAACAACAAAAACGCGCAAGAAGACGAATAAAGACCTCATAGAATCACCCAGGGAGCAGGAGACGGTGCAATCACACCCCCAGGTGCTATCTCCACCTTCTTCACAGCATTATGGCCACAAACCTGGCCCCTCTGGCCACACTACTAAGACGGAAACTTCAATCTCTCCAGCGCCCCCTATCAAACATCTGAGCACGCAGGAAGAAATTACTAATGACGCAAGAAAGAGGACCCTCAGAGACTTTTTTAAGAAAACGGGATCTAAAGTCCAAACCCTAACAAACCATAAAGAATCATCGCCCCTACCAGCCCAGTGCTCTAAAAAACTCCTTGATACTACCCCAGTCCAGATTGAAGTACAGGCCTTGATCCATGAACAGTCTTATACTCCGGTTACCATCACATCCGCAGATAGTCACCACCCAAGAGACGAACCCTGGATGTCAGAACAAAAGGGGCTAACATCAGCCACTCAGCCTGGTGACATGTCCCCCACTTTACAACAAGCCCATCAATTAAATAAGGATCGATGCTTATCGCCGATATCAATTTCAAGCGAAGATACCTCATTTAACACCGGATCGCCTCTGCAGCAGGAAACCAATCCTTACGTAGATAATTCAATATCTTCAAGAAACAAAGTACAATTCACTCCACAAGCAGCACAGTGGACCAGGACTACTCCGGGTACTATCAAACCGTTAACACCAACGACGCCACCAGTCTTGGTTCACCAAGAATCACCTGTAGCCAAGAAAGGAGAACCTAATGATCGCTCCCTGTTAGACCTATCCTTTTTCAAAACAGAAACAAACAATACAAAAATTGAGACTGAAGGTCACGAGTCTACAGTGTTTGACTCCATTACCGTCTGGCCTCAGCTTTTGCAAACCTTACAATCTACAGTATCCGCATTAAATTACCACTCAGATAAACTCGATTTACAAGTCGACCTTCTAAATACACTAGCTGTTTACACAGCAGGGATCGACAACAAATTGGAAGGCCTGAATGCCCTAATTACAAAAGCACAATCCAAAGTCAACTTGACCCAAGCGATATGCTGCTGCTCTCCAATCATAGATAGCCTGTCTACGCTTCCCCAGTTCCTCACCATGGTATTGACAGAAATAAGGAAACTACCATCAGGTTCCCACGAGACACCACATCGGACACGTTTGCCCACAAATAATGTAATCAGTCAGAAAATTATCGATCAGAGCACAAGCCAGAATAAAACAAGTAATGGTATCAAGGTCTTACCAGTAAAATCCGATACTCAACCAACCCACGCCTCAGCTTCAGTAACATCTCCAGATAAGCAATTGACTCCTAAAGAGTTCAGCATTTTTCACACCATCAAATCAAACAATAAAAACAACATCACGCTAAAAACAGAAACAGCGTCTATGTCTGAGATAAAGCTAGACAACGACACTGGAGACGTGGTCCCAAGATCGAGACCAAAGACTAAACCCCCTCAAAACCAACATCTAAGCAAAAGGGAAAGGAAGAGACTAAGGAAAAAACATAATAGACACAGCATAGAGGTTCCCCGCCATGTTGAAAAGGACATTACACGTCGCAGTTCAACCAACCCCGTGAGCTCAGACAGCACTTTTTTATCATCACAAAATTCCCCTCCGTAAGCAAGTATAGAGGCAATCAGTAAGACGTTATTGTCACCCATCCTCAGCAAAACCCACAAGGATTTACCGGCGGCTAGGGGCGAGGTCCCAGCAAAGTCTCTACACCACCCGACTTTAGATAACCTCAAAAGAACTATCAAACCAGAAACACTGCCCTATACGGCTACAATTAAATTAGAAGACATGACAGCTACAACAAACACGGCCAATATATCAAGGGAAAACAAAAATAGGGCAATGATAGACCAGCACGAGGATGAGCATAGGTAAAGACGCAAGGAGAACTTCCAAATAACACTATTCAAGAATTGGGACACAATACAAACAGGTAAACATCCCTCGAGAATCGAGGACCCACAACCACAAGTAGAACAAGTGGGTCAGAAGCTACAGTTACTCCATACCCAAAGGAGAGTTGATTTACCACTGGTAACGGACAAAAAGGATCATAGGACCCCAGGTCAGGTCTTTACAACTATAATTCCAAAAGCGAAATTGCTAGTTATTCCTGATTACTACACCAAAGGACCTCATGATATCTTGAATAGAGGGAACATCTTGAAACTTTTTAAAAATATTCCCGAACTTCGCCACATTGAATCCAATGACATAATCTCAATCGAATTCACACCTACCGAAGGTAACCAACTCTCCGAATCAACGGTAATCCCTTTTTCATCTGCAGCAGTCATGGAGCAAGTTTTAATAATGTCTGACCTATTCAACACATGGGGAATCAAAATAGCCCAACAACCCGAACCGCGGTACCCATCAGTCCTTGCAAAACCACCGGCCTTATTAGACCAACCAGGCTCATCAACGATCTCAATACTAAGATCTGCAAAAAGCCGATCCCCAGGAAAGGCAATATGCGCCCGAACAGAGGTGGTTAAAATGACGGTGCCTGACTGGGCATGGCTGCCAGGGGCCCTGAACAGGGGTAACCAAAATTGAACCAGTATTCAGTCCGGTCTCTCAGTATGCTCATGGAATATCAGTGGTCTCATCCCAAAACTCCAATCCATCGACGTGATAAAGTTCTTAAAAACCCATGAGATCATACTACTGCAGGAAACATGGTCCATGGTCAGTCTCCCAATAGAAGGATACCTGGAAGACAGAGTCGCAGCCCAGAAGTTTCATAAATCCGGTCGACCCAGTGGCGGTCTTACCATCTACACTTCAGTCAAGCTTAACATCAATATCGTAAAAATGACATTTAAGGAAGAATGGATCTCTGGGATAAAGATAGATAATACCAAATACACTGATAAACTGTTCCTGATCAACGTTTACATCTCACCAAGCACCAAGGATAAAAAACCGAAGTTCAATCACCCAATTCAGACCTTGTGCAATCGGGAAAGTAATTACAACAGCCCAGCCTGTCTAATATCCGGCGACTACAATACAAATCTTTTTCAAGAACTCCCAGAAGATCTTGTGGCCCTGTGACCTGACATCCTTGAACAAATAAAACCCTCTGGCACCAAATATAGCAAAATTGGTGAATACATGGTTCTCCAATTCGGTGCCGTAGGCTACACAGTCTTGAACGGTCGCTTCCCTAAGGATAATCCACCGAACTGGACAAGGTCAAACGTCCGCATTCATTCCTTTCTAGCCTCCACAGTTTGTTACAAGGGAATCCTCCCCCTGATCGAGAAGTACACCATCGTCGCTCGAGGTGACAGTGATCATCGTCCCCAAGTGATCACAATGTCATCTAATCTAGCATATCATGCCGTAACCAGCCAAACTTCAGGAGGAGACTACACAGAAAACCTCAAAAGGTTGAAATGGTCAGATCCAATAATACCGACAATATTTACTAAATGTAGAGACGTGCAAAACCAAAGGAGCACTAACGAATTATCACCAGTTATGGCATGGGCCTACTTCTTCCGAGGAACTGCTTAAAAAGTTTCCCCGCACCTCGGAAAACACTAAAAAATGCAATCCAGCAATAATAACAGATGAAATCAAGGAATTAAAATCAAAACATAGCAGCACGTTAAGACAAGTCCGTAGGTATCCTGGGGAAGTTCATAAATTCAATAAGTACAAGGTCGCCCAGAAGCACTTCGACAAGCAATATTTCACAAAAAAAACAAACGCTCTGGCCAGTTCTGTTCAAAACTGATGCACGTGAACAAACGTCATAACCCAAAAGCCTTCTGGTCAATCCTCGATTCCAAAATACACAAGCAAGGATGACTAAGCAGCGCCAACATCTCTGAAGCAGAATGGGTACTCTATTTAACAGCGCACTTTGAGGAACAAGAGAAAAAAGCTGGCTCACCCGTCAACCCACCGGCAATGGCCCAACAACCTAGTCGCTACCGAACGCTGGGCATTACGGAAGCAGTCCAATCAAATAAAAAAGTTGAATGTAACCCAAGGACACCACTGGCAATCAATACTAAATCCTCGTTTCAGACTTTAGAACCACTGGACAATGCATTTACAAACTTGGGAATCACCATGGATAAAATAGCCCGAACTATAACCGAGGGTCGCGCTGACGGAGCCCCAGGGCGGAATGGTCTACCACAGGCATTGTTTAAGCAAGATACAGAATTCTGGGTCCATCAACTGGCACTCCTCTTTTCCCACTGCTGGTTTAACTCTGAACTACCTGAATCATGGTGCGGCGCCATCATACATCCAATCTTCAAGTGAGGTAAGAGTTCAGATCCGAAAAACTACAGGATGATCACCGTATTGGATGTAGAATCGAAATACTACGCCAAACTGCTCCTTCATGACCTGGCATCCTGGGCAACAAAAAAACACTGAATACGTTTTAACCAGACAGGATTTGTGCAAAAATCAGGCACTATAACCAACTTGCTCGCAATATCGATCCTGATGGACAAAACGGCTGCCTCTGAAATTTTCATGCATGGCTGCTTCCTGGACTCCAAGGCCGCTTTTGATCGTGTGCCTCGAAGCCTACTATGGCTCAAACTACAGAAATGGGGGATCCCACCAACGCTTCTACGAGCCATAATTGCGCACCACACCGATACCTGGATCTGCATAAAACTTGGGGATGGATCACACACCTCAAGGAAAGTATCAACATCATGCGGAGTGGAACAAGGCTGCGTGTTAGCGCCCCTTCTTTTTAACCTCTTTATTTCTGACCTGTCAGAGTCACTCGACGAAGTTAACTCTCATCCACCAAAACTCGCCGGGGTAAGAGTTATCAATCTATTGTACGCAGACGATCTGGTACTGCTGAGCCACACCAGGGTTGGCTTGCTGAGACTCCTCGATCAATTGTCCCTTTATACCATCAGAAACAAACTAGAACTGAATCTAAAAAAGACAAGGGCAATTACCTTTGGGTCAAGGAATTACAGAGGTGGCGGTTGGTTATACAATGGTAAGAGCGTAGATAAAGCAACCTCCTACAAGTACCTGGGGGTCCACATGGACAGAAGGGGCTCCTTCTCTAAACACAGAGATGAGGTAGAAGCCAAAGCTCTCTCAATCCAGGTTGCATTTAAGACTCTTGCCAGACAACTTTCCGGGCCATCCCTGATCCCGCTCATAACCGTCATGAAGGCAAAAATCACCAGCGTCCTCACCTACGGCCAGGAGATTATGCAAGGGAAGGACAACAGTCTTGTGAATAAAATAACAACTAGAACATTCAAACAAGCGTTGAACCTACCGAAATCCTCATCCCCTGCTCAAATACGTCTTGAGTTCGGCCTTCAAGATCACCATGCGGTAGGGGCTGAAGCATTCATCAGGCTGTGTAACAAGTTGCTTAGTTCAAGAAAAGGAAGCCTGGAGGCACTCCTGTGGCAAGAAATCTCAGTCGGTCAGCTTGGTAGAACATACCGGCGCCATCTACAAGATTCGTTAAAACTTCTGGATTCCGAGGAAATCTGGAATTTGAATCCATCGCAGCAGGCACTCAAAATTTACATGAAAAGAAATGTTCGCCTCTGTTCCTTTCACTCGGACAGAGCTCAACTTGCTGAATATAAGCATGCTTGGACAATCGTATCATGGTTCAAGCCAGGGATCATGGCCCCATACCTGTCATGTACCTACTCCGTGTTATGGAAAAAAAGATTCATGGCCCTTAGAATGGGCGAATCGCCACTCCTGTACCACCTGCCAAGCTGGCAACGTGTAAACACCAAAGTAGCGTGCAGGGGGTGTGGGAGTGACAAGGAATCAATCGAGCATGTGGCATGTCTCTGTCCAGCACTTTTCGACGACCGGAAGATCATGTTAAAAAGGGAATGGAACAAACTCGGCATACATACATGCAGACAAGCCATACTCGCATCAATGAATCCGGACAACCCAATGCTCAACATTCGGTTTACCAAGTTCATGACAAGAGCAGTAAGAAGATTTACAACCGGAGATGCCAACAAGTAAACAATGGTCAACAATAAATGGGATGTTCTACCCCTTTGCACCATGGAATAGCAGCTGACCAAGGCCGCATTCTTTATATAGACAATTTATGGACTCCGCGTGTTTCAGGACCATTAAGTCACCATATGTAGTGTTCTTACTGTATTAGCAGATTTTCGCTTCCAGCAGTACCTATTATGTATCTTCATAACCCTGGTTTTCGCCCTGTGTTCTTTTTTAGCAGATGTTAACTCATATGGGACAACAATGGCTCCCAAGTGTCCTTTTTAATATGACCAATAAGTTGTTCAACCATGCGAACTAATTCTTTTATTCTTAAACAATTTTAGATGAATGCCACTTTTTATTTTACTGTGATGATACAAACGGATGGAAAAATAGGCACTCACAGGAACGTTTTTTAAAGGGGAATTAATACTTTTTTTTACAGAATTGACAAGTGTTTTGTTGTTGGTGTTTTTTTTTAATGCTTTCTATTGTGATGATTTTAATTAATGAAACAATAAAGTTTTACTACACTGCTTCTAAAAAAAAAATTCTAACAGTACTTACCAGTTACTTGAATTTCCTTCCATAGGAATCCATTGTGTGGTTTTTACCAGAAAAGTTTCTAAGTGTCTATTTTCAAAAACTGAAAATATTCCTTAAAAATTGCCTGTATGACTTTAACGCATTCTTTCAACTGTTTACAGGAGATGCACCCATGCTGGAACCAGGATCCACCACTGAGTAAGAAAAAGTAACGTTACCAGTACTTACCTGGAGTTTTTGAACTTTAAAAAATTCCTATAAAATCAGCAGAACTACGAATTCTGATTTACTCACCTGTTATCAGGAGTGACCTCAGTGCTGCTTCTTTGAGTCCAGTACTGATCCTGAAAAGTAATTCTAACCATACTTACTATGAACTTGTATTTCCTTCCATAGGAATCCATTGTGTGGTTTTCACCAGAAAAGTTTCTAAGTGTCTATTTTCAAAAACTAACAATATTACTTAGAAATTGCCTGTATGACTTAAACGCATTCTTTCAACTGTTTACAGGAGAAGCACCCGTGCTGGAACCAGGATCCACCACTGAGTAGGAAAAAGTAATGCTAACAGTACTTACCTGATAGGTGAATTTCCTCCCATAGGATAACATTGGTGATTCTATGTGAAAAAGTTTCTAAGAGTCATCTTTTAAAATACAATAACATTTGTTAAAAATCACTACTGTAACCAAAACGCTTTTACTCAACTGTTTACAGGTGTTGTCTCAGGACTGAATTTAGGATCCAGTCCTGTGGTTAGAAAAGTAATCCAAAAAGTAATTACTTACATTTAACTAGAAATTCAAATTGACCTCAATGTTGCATTGTGTTTGAAATTGAGTTGCCCATTGCAACAACTGTAACTACTGTACTTAAAAGTCTATTGCCTATTTGTGAAGTATTTAAACTAAAGTAATTCATTCTGAGAAAGTATATTTTGTAATGTAATGTGTAATGTCATTATAATGTAATTTAAAAAATAAAATATCTAAAAATAAACTGTTTAAAAAATGTAGAAGATCAGTATAAAAAATAAATAACAATAAATACATTTAAAAATTGTCATTTACAAAACCTTTGAAATGCACTGAAAAAACCATAGGTTTCAGATATGTTATATTTAGGATTTACCCTTTAAAAAACCTCAGAAATTTACTGGAAAAACCATAGGTTTTAGGGGTGTTATAGTTAGCTAAACATTTCACTCATACAAAACCATTGAAATTCCCCTGTTATAGTTAGTAGTACTAAGTATAACTCACGCACCTGCAATCCACTGCTGATGATGTCATTTGAGATGGCATCAGTGATGTCATCAGTGATGTCACTGACCATGTCATGAATGATGTAATATGTGACATCATCAGCAGTGGATTGCAGGCACGCGAGCTATACTTAGTACAACTAACTAAAACGGGGGTATTTCAATGGTTTTGTATGAGTGAACTGTCTAGCTAACTATAACACCCCTAAAACAAATGGTTTTTTCAGTGAATATATATATAACCAAAACAGTTTTCGCCACATGCCGCTCGCCTGCCTTTCAAGGAGCTGGTGCCTGCCGTGGAAGCGAAGGTCACAAATATCATCAAAGGATTCAAACTGCAAAGGAATGAGGTGGCACACCATCCGAATCCGTGAGGAGTTTATTGCTCAAAAACAACGCGTTACAGCTGTAGAGGCCTTTGTCAAGTTACCCGGAAGCGTGTGATGCAGCATTTGGTAAACATTAAAAAACGTCACCATAGACATGGTAGAGTTACTCTCAAGAAAGTCCCAAACATGGTGCTATACAGTGGTTAACAAAAAAGTTAATTATCGACATCTCATGTGCCTAATTCATACAAAACGGTCGTATTTAATATTTGGCACAAAGCAATTAATTAAAGCCGTCAAATGAACTTAATAATGATTCACTGTTAGATTTGGGGGTTTCTGGTTGGCACAGGTAGGTACTTGTGACAAACAATGACCCTCTCCTCTAGTCAGGGATATGGGATTACACACCTAAAATAACCTCTGCTCACCCTCTAGGTTGCGTGGCGTGAGCAGGGCTTATTTCGGAGGCGTTGTAAGTTAAGCAATTGTGACCACATACAGTAACCCAGTGACAACACTACAAACTACAAATGGACACCACACAGGTTTTATATAAAAAATAAGTAGACTTTATATAGAGTTACCACAAGACCATAAATGACAAAAATACACACTATGATTACTTTAAGATGGTAGATTAAGCTTAGTTCAGTTCAGTTCTTAGATGCGACACTCTGCGTCAATGTACCTTAAGTTGCGTTGCGCTTCCACGACAAGCAATGTCGCAGTAAGGGGAAATGCAGCAAAGCTCAGATACAAAGAAATAAAGACGTGAAGATCTTCCAGATGCGGCACGCTTCTCGGGGATGCGAGAAGTTGTCGGTCTGATACGTGGACTACAGCGGTGACATCCAAGATGTGATGGCAGCAGCTCCAGCGGCGCCGCTCTTCTCCCACGATGCGTGAAGCTTCCGCTTGATGCAACAACTACAGCGGCTACATTCAAGATGCGACGGCAGCAGCTACGATGGCGGGGTGCTTCTCGAGGATGCGAGGTGCTCTTGGTCGATGCGGTGCAATGCGACAGTTCCAGCGGCGACACCCTCCTTCTCCGGAGTTGCCATGGCAGGCACAGCGACGTTGCGAGAGTCTTCTCCTAATGCGGTGCAGTGCGACAACCACAGCAGCGACACCCTCCTTCTTCGGAGGTGCGACAGCAGCTGCAGCGACAGCGACATGCTTTCTCTTTGTTGCAGCACGCTTCTCTCCGATGCGGTGCAGTGCGACAGTTCCAGCAGCAATACCCTCCTTTCTCCGAAGTTGCGACAGCAGGCACAGCGACGACGACACGCTTCTTCTCGTTGAGTCGTGCTTCCAGCTCCTGTACATGAGTCACAAATGCAAATTCGAAATCCCTTCCGCTGCCTCCAATGTTAGATTTGAGGGTCTCTGGTCAGCACAGGTAGATACTTGTGACAAACAGGGACCCTCTCCTCTAGTCAGGGAAAGGGGATTACACACCTAAAATAACCCCTGCTCACCCTCTAGGTTGCGTGGCGGTTGTGACCACATACAGTAACCCAGTGACAACACTACAAATGGACACCACACAGGTTTTATATAAAAAATAAGTAGACTTTATATAGAGTTACCACAAGACCATAAATGGCAAAAATACACACTATGATTACTTTAAGATAGTAGATTAAGCTTAGTTCAATTCAGTTCTTAGATGCGACACTCTGCGTCAATGTACCTTAAGTTGCGTTGCGCTTCCACGACAAGCAATGTCGCAGCGAGGGGAAATGTGGCAAAGTTCAGATACAAAAAAATAAAGACGTGAAGATCTTCCAGATGCGGCACGCTTCTCGGGGATGCGAGAGGTTCGCGGTCTGATGCATGGACTACAGCGGCGACATCCAAGATGCGACGGCAGCAGCTCCGACAGCGGCACGCTTCTCTGGGAAGCGAGGTGCTCTTGGTCGATGTGGTGCAATGCGACAGTTCCAGCGGCGACACCCTCCTTCTCCGGAGTTGCGACGGTGACATGCTCTGACCTCGTTGCGAGATTCTTCTCGTGATACAGTGCAGTGCGACAACCACAGCGGCTACACCCTCCTTTCTCCGGAGTTGCGACGGCAGGCACAGCGACGGCGACACGCTTCTGGTTGAGTCGCGCTTCCAGCTCCTTGCGACACGCAGTTCCTCAGAAGGCCCAAAACAGCAGCAGGCACTTCCAAAAGAACTCTGGGGAGCTGGGGGGTGAAGTCTGTTGTCCCTGAGACTTCAGCAGGAGGCAAGCTCTTTTCCAAGCCCTTGGAGATCCTTCACAAGCTGAAAGCAAAGTACACAAAGTTCCTTTCTCCTTCCTTTGGCAGTAAGGCAACCACTGCAGGCCAATCCACCAAGCAGCACTTCAGCTTGGGAATAGTCTCTCCTCAGTTTCTTCAGGTTCCGCTCCTCAGTAAAGGTTTCTTCTTGTAGTCCAAAAGTGATCTAATTTCATGGGATCAGGGTCCCAATATTTATACCCAGAAATCCTTTGTTCTCTGAGGGGAGAGGGGCCTTTGCCCAGTCCAAACCAGTTCTGAAGCACTCTGTTTACTAGACATCTCCTTTCCTTTCACAGTGCAGGGCATGCACATCAGACGCCCCACAGGAGGTGGAGCCAGCATTGTGGAAGGCAAGTACAGTACTGGAGCACTCTGTTGACAGGACTCCTTCTTCTTATTTCAGTGTGCAGGGCAGAGACATCAGCTGCTCCCCAGGGGGTGCGGCCAGCATTGTGGAAGGCAGGCACAGCCCTATTCAGGGTTCAGGTGCACTCCTCCCTCTCATCAAGATGCAGATCTCTCTATTCACCACTGGGTGACTCAGCCTGTCTCCTGGAATTCCCCAGCCCTGTCACTCACAGAAACCAGACATATGAATACGCATCCTAGCAGAGGCAGGTTTGAATGTTTAGATAAGCAAATACCTACTTTCTAAAAGTGGTATTTGCAAACACAGAATATTAAAATAAACTTTACTAAAAGATGTATTTTATTATTCTGAGTTCAGGCATACTTAACTCGAATTTCCACCATGTTCTCTGAGCCTGTTAGGATTATACAATGTACAATTCTAACAGCCCATTCTGGCCTATGGAAACAGGTAGCCTTGCAATAGTGAAAAACGAAAATGGCTGTAATTCAAGTCAAGTCAAGTCAATATCACTTTATTCGATTAATTATAGTAATTATTTACAAATCTCATATATGTACAAGTACAAAAAACTACAGTAAGATTCATAGTTCAATTCTACTCGTGCCTCTTAATTTTTTTGATCTTACGGCTGCTACAAGATAACTGGAGATATTAAAAATATTCCATATGTTATCCAACAATTGCAAATACATTAAAGCAGGTTTAACCTGTAGGAACCCCAAGCCTCTTAAAAGTGGGATAATAAACTTTTTCCTAATATCAGCATAGTGTTTGCAAAAGAACATAAAGTGCATAGTATCTTGGGTTGAGCAGTTATCACACTCACAAAATGCTGCCTTTTCAGGCTGTAATTCACTATTAGGACATGCCACACACATCAGGGCTTGTCCTACCTTATACGTACAATGCACCCTGCCCTTGGGCCTACAATAGGGGTGACTTATATGAACAAAAGGGCAGGTTTAGGGACAGCTAAGTGGGTGCACTTGCCCAGTCAGCATGACAGTACCAGACTGCACGCAGGCTCTGCAATGACAGACCTTCGACACATTTTACAAGGCTGCTTCGGTGGGTGGCACAACCAGTGCTGCAGGCCCACCAGCAGCATTTGGATTACACGCCCTGGAACACTCAGTGCACTAGACTAGGGTCTGACAACTAAACCAAAATAGCCAAACATGGAATCACTAATCCATACATCAATTTGCAATAGGGAGCACTTGCACTGTGGCACTGAATAACAGTGGCCCAGTGCCCAAAGCATCTAACACCAGCAAAAACGCATGAGGCAACAGCAAAAATGGAAGGGAGACCCATGCCAATGGTGCCAGGTCTAACATGTGTCCCCTCCAGCTGAAAAGTGGGGAGAACTACCCTAACTACTGGGAGTTCTCTTCACTAAGGAGGAAAAATCTGAACGGACCATCAGCGTTGGTGTGTTCTGTACCAGGGCGGTGTTCCACCGTAAAGTCCATACCCTGTAGGGAGATGGACCTCCTCAACAGCTTTGGGTTCTCCCCCTAATTTGCATCAACCATCTGAGGGGCCTGTGGTCTGTCTGAACCCGGAAGTGAGTCCCAAACAGGTATGGTCTCTGCTTCTTCAGTGCCCAGACCACAGCAAATGCCTCACGCTCAATAGCACTCCACCTCTGTTCCCGTGGAAGTAACCTTTAACTGATAAAGGCTACAGGTTGATCTAGACCCTCCTCATTCATCTGTGACAAAACAGCCCCCACACCATGCTCTGAAGTGTCTGTCTGGACAATTAACTCTCTTGAGAAGTTGGGTGTCAGGAGCATGGGCGCCGTGCACATGGCAGCTTTCAGGGCCTCAAAGGCTTTCTGACAGGTGTCAGTCCAAATCACTTTCTTGGGCTGCTTCCTGGAAGTCAGCTCTGTCAAGGGTGCAACAATGTTGCCATATCCCTTGACAAACCTCCTGTAGTACCCTGTGAGACCAAAGAAGGCTCTCACCTCTGTCTGGGTTTTGGGTGGCTCCCAAGCCAGGATGGTTTCAATCTTGGGTTGTAGAGGCGCCACCTGGCCGCTCCCAACTTGATGTCCCAAGTACACCACAGAACCCTGCCCGATCTGGCACTTACTCGCCTTCATCATGAGGCCTGCTCTCTGCAGTGCCAACAACACTTTCCAGAGGTGGCGCAGATGTTCCTCCCTACTGACACTGAACACTGCAATGTCATCCAGGTAGGCGGCACTGAATTCCTCCAGTCCAACCAACACCTGGCTGACCAACCTCTGAAAGGTGGCAGGGGCATTCTTCATTCCAAAAGGCATGATCCGGAACTGGAAATGCCCATCTGGGGAGGAGAATGCTGACCTCTCCTTTGCCCCATCAGTCAAAGCCATCTGCCAACGTCAAATCAAACGTGCTGAGGTACCGTGCAGCCCCTAGCCGATCAATGAGCTCATCAGCTCTGGGGATGGGGTGCGCGTCAGTTTTCGTGACTGAATTGAGCCCTCGGTAGTCCACAAAGAACTGGAGTTCGGGTGTGGCACCCTGCGCTGCAGCCTTCGGGACCAAGACCACTGGGCTGGCCCAAGGACTGCTAGATGACTCAATCATCCCAAGTGCAAGCATCTTTGAGACCTCCTCTTTAATGCAAGCCCTTACCCTGTCAGTTACCCTGTAAGACTTGTGCTTCACAGGTAAGCTGCACCCGGTGTCCACATCATGGACGCACCACTCTGTGACACCAGGAACCAGGGAAAACAGATCAGAAAACTGTCCCAACAACTGGCGGTAGTCATTCTGTTGCTCAGGGG
Organism: Lissotriton helveticus; assembly: GCF_964261635.1. Classification (NCBI taxonomy): domain Eukaryota; kingdom Metazoa; phylum Chordata; class Amphibia; order Caudata; family Salamandridae; genus Lissotriton; species Lissotriton helveticus. The sequence continues at coordinate 1,193,855,622 of NC_136069.1, forward strand.
TCAGGGTGGAAGAGAGGTTAACACCATCCACTGACCCATCTTGCTCTGAGGCTGACAGGAGGTCAGCAAGAGGCTCAGTCTCCTCCTCCATCCCAGCATCTGTTGCCAAGAGCATGCCCACCTCAGACCTCTCTAAGTGGGGCTTAAGGCGGTTGACATGTAGAACCCTCAAGGGGTTCCTAGGAGACCGCAAGTCCACCAAGTAGGTAACTGGACTTTTGCGCTCCACAACCTCAAAAGGTCCGGTCCACTTATCTTGGAGCGCACAGGGCTCCACTGGGGCTATGACCCACACCTTCTGTCCAGGCTGAAGCTCTTCCAGAGTGGCATTCTGGTGATACCAGTGCTTCATCTCTTCCTGGCTGGCCTCCACATTCACGAGTTCACAGAAGCACCTGGTCTGGTTCCTGAAGGTCAGCATGTAGCTATACAGTGTAAGCAACAAGGACCCCCTGTTGAAAATTTGATAATTTCAGGAACAGGGAAATTAATCATGTGTACAATGTCATAACCATATTATTAAGGCTGGGAGAAATTATTTTATCGAACACCAGAACAAGGCAATTATAAAAGTATATTTCCTTTTTAATAATAATCTTTATAGAATTAAAAAACATATAATGACCATACAAATATAGACAGGTTTTAAACAGATTAAACAAGCGGACATCAAGATTCGCAAGTATTCTATATTAAGTGTTATATCCAAACAATACTCGTAAAGGATCCTAGAGCCACGTGATGTGTAGCCAACTTCGAATAAAATTCGCTTTCAGTCTGGTTAAGAAAAGTTTTCTTTTTCACCGAGCTATTTAAAAAAATGCACAACGCAATTGTACTCTCCACCTGCAAGTTAATCTTTATTCGAAGTTGGCTACACATCACGTGGCTCTAGGATCCTTTACGAGTATTGTTTGGATATAACACTTAATATAGAATACTTGCGAATCTTGATGTCCGCTTGGAAGCCGACATCTGATAACCATTTTGCTGATATCAAAGTAAAATACTGGAAATGTTTATGTGGCTCCTGATGAAGGCGTTGGTCTAAACGCCGAAACGCGCGTTGAGAAAGTATAATTTGCCACGTTTTACTTTTTCTTCCTCCTTTTCTTTTTATTGACTGTCTTAACATGTATGAATTTTATGATAAATTTTGATTGTCAACTGTTATTGATATGTTTATGGTTTTTATATAAATCATTTTTTGTTATTATTATTGTTTAATCTGTTTAAAACCTGTCTATATTTGTATGGTCATTATATGTTTTTTAATTCTATAAAGATTATTATTAAAAAGGAAATATACTTTTATAATTGCCTTGTTCAGGTGTTCGATAAAATAATTTCTCCCAGCCTTAATAATATGGTTATGACATTGTACACATGACAGCATGTAGCTATATACATCCTGGGGAGGTTTCCTGGGAGATTGCTCCCAGCCTTCTTTAACCAGACTCAGAGGTCCTCTGACCGGGTGTCCATAGAGAAGCTCAAAGGGACTGAACCCTAGAGATTTCTGTGGCACCTCCCGGTATGCAAACAGTAGGCACTGTAAGAGGACGTCCCACTTGCGCCTCATGGGTTCCTCAAGACCCATTATCAAGCCTTTCAGGGTTCAGTTGAACCTTTTAACTAACCTGTTTCCTTGGGGGTGGTAAGTTACACCACACTCCTGCCACAGGGACTTCATATACTTGGAAATGAAGTTGGTCCCCCGGTCAGACACTACCTCGCAAGGGAATCCTACTCGGAAGAAGATTCCCATCAGTGCTCGTCCCACCACGGGGGCGGTCACTGTCCTCAGAGGTAAGGCTTCCGGGTACCCGGTTGCATGGTCCACCAAGACCAGGATGAACCTGTTGCCCATGGCTGTCTTGGGGTCCAGTGGCCCCACAATGTCAATCCCCACCCACTCAAAGGGGGTACTGACCACAGGGAATGGCTGGAGAGGAGCCTTGTGCTTCCTCCCACTCTTTCCACTTACTTGGCAAGTCTGACAAGTCCTGCAATGAGTATCAGAACTCTTGCGTATTTGGGGCCAATGAATGTGGGTGACAAGCCTCTCAAAGGTCTTGTCCTGCCCCAAATGTCCTGCTAATGGCACATCATGAGCCAGCCCCAGTAGGAAGGCTCTGAACTTCTGGGGTACCACCAGCACACGGGCTGAACCAGGTTCAGCAACCTTAGGCTCACTATGCAGGAGACCATTCTCCCAGTAGATTCAATGTGATCCTGACTGATCACCTGCTGCCTGGCTTACAGCCTGTTGCCGCAAGCCCACTAGTGAAGGGCACTCTCTCTACTCCTTGCAGAAGTCTTCCCTGGAGGGACCTCCTTCTTTCTGCCAATGGATCTGCTCAGGCAGGTCTCCCAGTTCAGCTATCTGTTCTCCGGTAGGCTCCAGGGCATCCCCCTCAGGGTCTACCTTCTCCTGGGCCGTGCGAACTTCATGGGCCGGTTTCCCACGCCCCTCGCCACTTCTCTCTTTGGCAGGTTCCTGGGCCTCGCTCTCAGGCTCCAGGTCCTCTTGAGAACCCCTACTCGCTGACATTGACCGGGTGGTCACGCACGCCCAGTCAGGCAATCCATCCACCTTCAAGTGAGTTGTTTTCCCAACCTTTTCCCAAGGGGAGTTCTCCAAGTCATTTCCTAACAAACAGTCAACAGGCATGGCGGGCCTCACGGCTACCTGAAGAGTACCAGAGACCCCCCCACTCAAAGGGAACCTGAGCCAATGGACAATGACTCTCTGTCTTGTCGGCGTTAACAACTCAACACAATGCATGAGGGAAAATCTGCTCTTGAGACACCAGGTGACACCTGACAGCTGTCACACTGGCTCCTGTATCTCTAAGAGCCTCCACCTTTTGGCCATTGACGGTCACTCGCTGCCCATATTTCATAGTGTTCCTGGGCAGCTGAGCCTCTGAGACCATCTCACTGTCTCCTAAAGAGACTAGGGTCATCTGTGCGGGACCCCCCCCCCCCACCCTGGACATTAATCTCCTCCACCAAGGCTACACTAGCCATCTGCCGGGGTGGAGCACCAGTGGGTGCTTGTTTACCAAACAGGCGGCACCTGGTATCATTCGCCTTATGACCCAGATCACCACACTTGTAACATTTCAGGGGCCCCTGGGGAACAGGACTACCTGTCGGGCCCCTTGCTTTCTCTCAGGGGGAGGATGGTAACCTTTCACGGGGTTCCCTTGGGGACTACTTTGGGGCCCTTTGCGGAACTCCTTCTGTTTGCCCTTGTCACCCCCACTCTTCTGCTTGGGACCCTGCCCATCTTTGGCTGAGTCTTCCATGTGACCCTTGTGGACCCTGGTACTGACCCAGTGGTCCGCCTCCTCAGCAAGCTTCTTAGGGTTAGTCAGCTTGCTATCTATTAGATGCTGGCACAGCTCTGGAAAACAATTATCAGACAAGTGTTCCCATGCAATCAAATTAAAGAGACCTTGAAAATCATTAACCTTCCTGCCCTTTACCCAACCATCCAATGCTCTGCAAAAGAAAGTCACATATTGAACCCAAGTACTGTTTTCTAACTTTTTGCATTTCCTGAACCTCTGCCTATAGAGCTCAGGTGTCAAACCATATCTAGACATCAATGCATCTTTCATGTGGCTGTATGAATTGTGGACATCAGAAGGCAAGTCTAACAATGTATCCCGCCCCTCACTAAGGAACCTTCCCCACAACCCCGCTCCCCAATCTCTCTCAGGGACCCGGTGGGAAGACATGGCTACCTCATAGGCTCTGAACCACTAACCAATATCATCATTTTTGTAAAACTCTTTCACCACATCCTTGGGAATATACACTCTACTTTCTGTATGTACTGACGGTACGCTGCCACCAGAGGGAGTCATTTCCAAACTTTTAGCTTTTGACTCCAACTCCCTCACAACTTTTTCATGCTCAAACTGCATTTTCTTTTCCTCCAGATTTAACTTTCTATTTTCTAATTGCAATTGCCTATCCACCTTGAACCTGGTCATCTCCATTTCATGCCTTCACGATCTTTCTCTGTCCTCCAAGTCCTCTGGAGACAGACTTTTGTTAGAGCCAATGCTACCTGCAGGGGAAAGTGCCTTCCTTCCTCTTGAGCCCAATGGCTCTTCTTGTTGCACAATTGCACCATCATCCTCCTCAATCACAGGCGTTTTCCTTGCTTCTACCCAGGCCTTCAGCGCCTTGTAGAATTCTTCCTTCACTTTAAATCCGGAAGTGGAAACATTGAATTTCTTGCAAAAGTACTTCATCTGCTTTACTGTGTAGCATTCCAGCCTCTCTTCTTCCCATTCGCAATTAAGGGAGGCTACAGATTCTGCTCTCTCTACTGAAATAGGCATTTCTCAAATATAGGCAATCAAAAAATCAAAAAGGAATCTACCAAAAAGTATGCAGTATAGTTATGGTCTGCACTCACTAAGTAGTGTTCACCAGTCACTGTACATGAGTCACAAATGCAAATTCGAAATCCCTTCCGCTGCCTCCAATGTTAGATTTGAGGGTCTCTGGTCAGCACAGGTAGGTACTTGTGACAAACAGGGACCCTCTCCTCTAGTCAGGGAAAGGGGATTACACACCTAAAATAACCTCTGCTCACCCTCTAGGTTGCGTGGCCCGAGCAGTCAAGGCTTATTTCAGAGGCGTAAGTTAAGCAGTTGTGACCACATACAGTAACCCAGTGACAACACTACAAATGGACACCACACAGTTTTTATATAAAAAATAAGTAGACTTTATATAGAGTTACCACAAGACCATAAACGGCAAAAATACACACTATGATTACTTTAAGATGGTAGATTAAGCTTAGTTCAATTCAGTTCTTAGATGCGACACTCTGCGTCAATGTACCTTAAATTGCGTTGCGCTTCCACGACAAGCAATGTCGCAGCGAGGGGAAATGCGGCAAAGTTCAGATACAAAGAAATAAAGACGTGAAGATCTTCCAGATGCGGCACGCTTCTCGGGGATGCGAGAGGTTCGCGGTCTGATGCATGGACTACAGCGGCGACATCCAAGATGTGACGGCAGCAGCTCCGACAGCGGCACGCTTCTCTGGGAAGCGAGGTGCTCTTGGTCGATGTGGTGCAATGCGACAGTTCCAGAGGCGACACCCTCCTTCTCCAGAGTTGCGACGGCGACATGCTCTGACCTCGTTGTGAGATTCTTCTCCTGATGCGGTGCAGTGCGACAACCACAGCGGCTACACCCTCCTTCCTCCGGAGTTGCGACGGCAGGCACAGCGACGGTGACACGCTTCTCATTGAGTCGCGCTTCCAGCTCCTTGCGGCACGCAGTTCCTCAGAAGGCCCAAAACAGCAGCAGGCACTTCCAAAAGAACTCTGGGGAGCTGGGGCGTGCAATCTGTTGTCCCTGAGACTTCAGCAGGAGGCAAGCTATTTTCCAAGCCCTTGGAGATCCTTCACAAGTTAAACGCAAAGTACACAAAGTTCCTTTCTCCTTCCTTTGGCAGTAAGGCAACCACTGCAGGCCAATCCACCAAGCAGCACTTCAGCTTGGGAATAGTATCTCCTCAGTTTCTTCAGGTTCCGCTCCTCAGTAAAGGTTTCTTCTTGTAGTCCAAAAGTGATCTACTTTCATGGGATCAGGGTCCCAATATTTATACCCAGAAATCCTTTTTTCTCTGAGGGGAGAGGGGCCTTTGCCCAGTCCAAACCAGTTCTGAAGCACTCTGTTTACTAGACTTCTCCTTTCCTTTCACAGTGCAGGGCATGCACATCAGACGCCCCACAGGAGGTGGAGCCAGCATTGTGGAAGGCAAGTACAGTCCTGGAGCACTCTGTTGACAGGACTCCTTCTTCTTCTTTCACTGTGTAGGGCAGGGACATCAGCCGCTCCCCAGGGGGTGGAGCCAGCGTTGTGGAAGGCAGGCACAGCCCTATTCAGAGCTCAGGTGCACTCCTCCCTCCCATCAAGATGCAGATCTCTCTATTCACCACTGGGTGACTCAGCCTATCTCCTGGAATTCCCCAGCCCTGTCGCTCACAGAAACCAGACATAGGAATACACATCCTAGCAGAGGCAGGTTTGAATGGTTAGACAAGCAAATACCTACTTTCTAAAAGTGGTATTTGCAAACACAGAATATTAAAATAAACTTTACTAAAAGATGTATTTTATTATTCTGAGTGCAGGCATACTAAACTCGAATTTCTACCACGTTCTCTGAGCCTGTTAGGATTATAAAATGTAACAATTCTAACAGCCAATTCTGGCCTATGGAGAACAGAGAGCCTTGCAATAGTGGAAAACGAAAATGGCAAATATTAGGACATGCCATACATATCAGGGCTTGTCCTACCTTATACTTACAATGCACCCTGCCCTTGGGCCTACCATAGGGGTGTCTGATATGAAGAAAATGGAAGGTTTTAGGGACTGGGAAGTCGGTGCACTTACCCAGTCAGCATGACAGTACCAGACTGCTCGCAGGCTCTGCAATGGCAGACTTTAGACACATTTTACAAGGCTGCTTCTGTGGGTGGCACAACCAGTGCTGCAGGCCCACCAGCAGCATTTGGATTACCCGCCCTGGCACAGTCAGTGCACTAGACTAGGGTCTCACAAGTAAACCAAAATAGCAAACATGGAATCACTAATCCATACATCAATTTACAATAGGGAGCACTTGCACTGTGGCACTGAATAGCAGTGGCACAGTGCCCAAAGCATCTAACATCAGCAAAAAAACATGAGGCAACAGCAAAAATGTAAGGGAGACCCATGCCAATGGTGGCAGGTCTAACACTCACATTTCCTTTTTTGCATTATATAATCTGATGAACGGGATACTTAAGCTCTACAAGTGATTAACAATAATGCAAAAAAAAAAAAAATTAGTTACATCTAATGTGCCTCACATTTTATGATTCAACAAAAAGCAATTGATCAAAACTGTCAAATGAAATTAACTCACATTTCATCTTCCGGGTAACTTGACGAAGGCCTTAACGGCTGAAACGTGTTGTTTTTGACCAATAATGGTCCGCACGTACTGATTTTTTGGCTGGCTGGGTGTGTACTTGCATTTTGCTGTGAACTTGTGCTTGGCTGGCAGTGTGTGTGGACTTGTGCTTGGCTGATAGTGTGTGTGAACTCGTGCTTGGTGGTGGTGTGTGTAGACTGGCGCTTGCTTGGCAGTGTCCGTGGACTAGTGCTTGGCCGGTGTTTTGTGTTGAATGGTGCTTCGCTGGCGGTGCGTGTGGATGGCTCTTGGCTAGCGGTATCTGTGGACTGGCACTTGAGTGGTGGGGTTTGTGGACGGTTGCTTGGCTAGCGGTGTGGCTTGTGTGGATCCCCTAGTGGTTTCTAGCCAGAATCCTCTGCAAGCCTAAGTTTAGCTAGAAAGTCACATTTTTCTCACATATCTGTGTGGGGAACTTATTGGATCACTGCACAAATTTCCTACCACCCAGCATTCCCCTTGATTTCCTGATAAAAATTATCCCTCACTTGTGTGGGTGCCCACAGCAGAGTGAGCCTTAAACGTATTAAAAAAGCATGCCCTTATGAACAAGCTTTGGTTACCTCTCAGTTTTTCATTTTATACGTTTTTAGGCTGACTCTGCTTTGGGCCCCAACACAAGTGAGGTATCAGTTTTATCAGGAGACAGAGGAGAATGGTGGATGGAAATTTGTGCAGGCATGCTGATTCCACACAGAACTTTAAGGAAAATTTGATTTTTTAGCTGAATTTGAGGGTTTTCAGGTAAGAAAACGTTGGGAAATCCATGCAAGCCACACCCCCCTGGACTCCCCCGGGTGTCAAGTTTTCAAAAATGTCTGGGATTGGTAGGTTTACCTAGATGGCCGCCAAGCCCGGGAACAAAACCCAGGTACCACCCTATCTATCACAAAATAACCTGTTTTGCAAAGGGGGCTCCTGTGTTTTGGTTCTGGGCTGCCAAGCCCTGGACCAATAATGCAGGTGCCCCCTACTTGCAAAACCAGGTTGTTTTGTGATAGATAATTTTGATGTCACCACAATACGTTTTGGGCCCTTCCCTGTCGCGGGTACTTGACCCACCCACACAAATGAGGCAGTATTGTTATTGGGAGTCCTGGTGAAATGCTGTGTGGTAGAACATTTGTGCCAGCCCGGTGATCCTACAACTTTACTACACAGAAATGTGAGTAAAATGAGCTTTGCAGGGGATTCTGGGTAGGAAGACATTGGGGGATCCACACGAGCCACACTTCCCTGTACTCCACTGGGTGTCTAGTTTCCAGAACTGTCTGGGTTTTGTAGGTTTCCCTAGATGCCCACCGAGCACAGGACCAAAGACTCAGGTGACTACCTCACAAAGCCAGGTCTTTTTGTGATCGATAATTTTGAAGTCTCTACAGTACATTTTGGGTAATTTCCTGTCGTGGGCACTAGGCCTACCCACACAAATGAGGTACCATTTTTATCAATAGACTTGGGGAATGCTGTGTGGGCAGAGGTCTGTGGCTCCCCACAAATTCCAAAACTGTCCATCACAGAAATATGAGGAAAATGTGTTTTTGTGACAAAGTTAGAGGTTAGCAAGAGATTCTGGGTAACAGAACCCGGTGAGAGCCACACAAGTCACCACATCCTGGAATTCTCTGGGTCTCTACTTTTTAATAATGTACACGTTTGCTAGGTTTCCCAAGGTGCTGGCTGAGCTAGGGTCTAAAATCCACAGCTAGGCGCATTGCAAAAAAAGGGATAGTTTTCACTGGAAAAATGTGATGTGTCCACGTTGTGTTTTGGGCATTTCATGTCACGGCCACTAGGCCTACCCACACAAGTGAGGCAGCATTTAAAAATTTCAGACTGTGATTCTGCAAGTCACTTCCTGGCAGTTATAAATAATGAGATAAGGAAATCGTGCTTACTGCTCTGCTGTAACATCTTGATGGTTTCTAATACCAGCATGTCATGTTTCTAGTCAAAGTGCCCCCATACCTCCTGAATGATATGTATTATTGTTGGAGATTAGTAAAAAGGTTGGACATGCTTGCCCCCTACAAAGACTGGCATGAAGTCAAGCACAGAATCATGAGGTTCCCCCATACATCAATAAAGTGCAGGAAGATAAAGAACCTTTCTAAGATACAGAAAAAATATTGCCTAGAAAGATAAGAAGAGAACCAAGAAAGAGGTGGACCAGGAATACCCAAAGAATGAAAAGAGAAAAGAAGGAAGGGTGCCCAACTGTGCCCAAAGCATCAGAAAGGTCCAGCAGTACCAACATTGAGGGTGTTTTAAGATCATAAAAATGAATAATAAAACTAGATACAGAAAGTAAGTCTGTGTAAGTGGAGAGCCTAGAAAAAGCAAACTGAAGTGAAGGTTGTAAATGCCTATCCAAAAGATATTAGATTTACTGATTATGAACACTATATCCCAGAATTGTAGACAGATATGGCATCAAAGAGATAAGGTGGGAGTTAGATTGTGGTGAAGTCTCCAAAGAAGTTGTTTTAGTAGAAGAGTAACTGGGTCAGATTTAAAAGAAAAAGGCATGACACCAGATGATAAATAACGATTAAACAAAATAACAAATTTAGGGAAATGTAAGGAAAACACAGTGTTGATAAAGAGTAGCTCATAAAGGATCATGTAGAGAAGCAGGAGAGTTTGCCATAGAAATTAAGTTGGCAACTTAAAAATTGAAAAATGGGGTGAAGGTAGTCACAGAGGTACAACACAAGATGGTAAATTAGCCTATTCACAGACCAATCATCAGTGGGGTCCAGAAGATACAGAAAATGGACCAAAGTAAAGGAAAGTAAGGAAGAAAGTCATCAATATATATATATATATATATATATATATATATATATATATATATATATATATATATATATATATTCAAAGTCACGAGTTGCTCTGTGAATTGCCTGGGGCCCCTCGGGAGGTGGAGTGTACTCCGGTCGAGCACGCCGGTAAATAATGAAGGTCCGTGAACAGAATCTCACACGCTCTCAGCGGCAGCCAAAGTAATACCAACAGCAAAGGTCCAAGGGTGTTTAATCGTCTGCTACATGTTTCGGCTTCTCACAAGCCTTGATCACGCAAACATTACAAGGTGCACACAGACTAAGTAAACTAACATGGTGCTCGAAATAGGACTGCAAAGTAAATGGTGGCAGACATCTTGTAAGGGCTAAATCGTTCTAATCCAAAATTAAAAACCTGGGAAAACTCTGTAAGTAGTGAAAACAAAGTAAAGTCCACCAAATGGCACAATCACAATGTAGGAAATGAAATTAACATATAATTACATTAGAAATTGTTGGTGGCACAACAATCAAATAACGCTTGCAAGGCGCACCATAAGTGTCTCGTAATGATAACTAGGAAATTAACCAATATAGACGCGCATTAGCAAGCAGAAAAGCCCTTTGAAAGAACAGAAAAGAATAATATCACGGACCAGTGTCTGGAGGCAAAATAAGACTAGTACTGTCTCTGCCAATTAAAGAGACAGTACGTGTGGGCAAATGCTGACGGTGTACCTCAACTGTGAAGGACACGAAGAAAGTATGCAAATCCTGGGCGAGTGCCCATGTGCCAAGAGAACTCGGACCAGAACAAATAAGGCCGAGCAATATAAGCTGCTGTACAAACAATGATACTTGCAGGACGTAGCAGCAGTCCCAGGTGAGATGGGTGATGGATGTCTGGTAATAGAACATGCCCAGTGCTCACATAGCAGTCCATGATGTGTCCCATTATGCCCAAGTGGGCGTGCTCTTAAACGTATAAGCTGGAAAAAGTGACTGGAGTGCCCAGGGAAAGTGCCGTGGAGGGCTAGTTTCCAAAAGTGCTCTGTAAAGAAAGAGAAAACAAGATAAAATCAGACGTGACACATCATGTGCACATAGTATTGAACAGGTTCCAACAACAATGGAGAAAGGTACAGTGCAGGACCTGAACGGGCAAAACTACAGAGTTACAGATAATCTTCTTTCAGGTGTACTGCAAGTTCCTCATCATGATTCAATCCCCTCGGTGTCTTGGTACAGAAGGAAATGATGTATTTTGACTCAATCTGTCTCAATTTGAGTACACGGTTCCCACCCCTGGGATTCTTGATGACTTGTTCTAATATAAAGAATTTCATCAGTGAGGGATTAGAAAAATGATGTTCAGTGAAATGTCTGGCCACAGGATACTTGATGTCCTTGTGTATGATGGCCCGATAGTGTTCCAGAATGCGTTTTTTGGCAGGGGCGGTGGTACTACCAATGTACCAAAGTCCGCATGGACACACAATGACATAAATTACAAACGTAGTGCTACAGGTAAGGAATTGCTTGATTTCCTTGGTAACACTATTGTATGTAACCTTCATGATAGAGGTGCTGTAACGGCAAGCCTTGCAGTGGCCACAAGGAAAAAATCCCTTGAGGCCAATGTCATGACTGTCGGAATACGACGTAATGTCACTGTGGACACACACATCCCTGATGTTTCTGCCTTTCCTGTAAGTGATGCTAGGCCTCTCAGTGATGAGATGGCCAATAGTAGCATCACTCTTCAGGATGTTCCAATTCTTGGCTACAATTCTGCGTACATTATGAGATTCTCTGTTGTAGGTGAGAATGAGACGTGTGTTGTTTTCTTCACAGCACCTCTCTTCAATCGGTTCATTGCGCAAAGTGTCAATGCGCGCAACAGAATCTGCTCTCGTCTTGGCTTTCTTGAGTACCCACTCAGGGTAATTCCTGAGTCTGAGGCGTTCCATCATCTTGGAAGCGGCAAGTTGGTAGCTGCTTTCAGAATTACAGTTTCTTTTTGCCCTGAGCAGTTCACCGTAAGGGATGCTCCATTTGAGCGGTTCAGGGTGACTTCTGAGGGCATGTAGAATACTGTTCCCTGCAGTGGCTTTCCGGAAAAGAGTGGTGTTGATGGTACCGTCTTTGATGTCAATCCTGACATCAAGATATTCTGCCATCTCCTTGCTAATGTTACTTGTAAGTTTTATGTTGTACTTGTTCTTATTGAGGCTATCGATGAAGCGCAATGCATCAGCCTCTGGGCCTTCCCAGATCATAAAAAGGTCATCGATATACCTCCACCAAGTAACTACATGGCCAATATATTCAGTTAGCAATGGGTCCGTGAAGATCGTGTGTTCCCAATGCCCCATGAAAATATTCGCGAAGCTCGGGGCAAAACACAAACCCATCGCGGTACCAATCTCTTGTTTGTAAATGGCACCATCGAATAGAAAAAAGTTATTGCTCAAACAGAAATCCATCATCTCGAGGAGCATTTTACTATGCTCTCTGAAGCGTAATGGACGTCCCTCCAGAAAATGTTTACAGGCGTCCAAGCCTTGTTTGTGATCTATAATAGTATAGAGAGCTTGGACATCCATGGTGATTAATAAGTAATTGTCATCCCAAGTGAGATGCTGGAGTTTGGACAAAAAATCTTTGGTGTCTTTGACATAACTGCTGAGTCCCTGGACCCACTCTCTAAGATAGTGGTCTACATATTTGGAAACATGTTCAGACACACACCCTCTGGAAGACACGATGGGTCTGCCAGGGGGATGTGTGTTGTTTTTGTGAATTTTGGGGAGTAAATACAACACAGGTAAAATAGGGTTGTTATTCTTCAAAAATTTGAATTCCTCCCATTCCAAAATGCCCTTATCCTTCCACCCACTTAGTTTGTCCCATAGTTCAATTATACTCTTGTTGTAACATTCGAAAGTGGTGGTGATGTAAAATTTGCTCTCTGTAAGTTGTCTCTGGGCCTCTGCCACGTATTGTTCCCTGTCCATGATGACAATATTGCCCCCTTTGTCAGCGGGGCAAATCACAATGGATTTGTCTTCAGTAAGGGATTTCAGGGCTCTCCTCTGATTAAAGGACAAGTTGTCCTGTCCAGGTTTGTAACGTTTTTTCTTGTTTCTGAAGATGTTAAGTTCTTTATTAACACATTCATGGAATGTGTCAATCGCGTCGTGGGCCATCATAGGGATAAAAGTTGACCTGGGTTTGAAGCCAGAGGATGCACTGTGATCTGTGGGAAAATTCGCATCAGCAAGTAGCTGGGTATTACTATACAGTTCACTGTCTACTTCTTGTTCTACAGTACTAGTAGTGCTAGGCTCCTCATCACCTTCTTGATCCAGGTGTATAATGTCAATAAGGGCATCAACATCCCCTATCCTGAAGGGGTCTTGTTCGGTGGTATGTTCAATGGGTGTGAGATGCTGTCCCGCACTACCCCTTGTTTTATGCCATTTTTTAAGTTTAAGTTCGCAACTATACACATGGATCAAGAAGGTGATGAGGAGCCTAGCACTACTAGTACTGTAGAACAAGAAGTAGAAAGTGAACTGTATAGTAATACCCAGCTACTTGCTGATGCGAATTTTCCCACAGATCACAGTGCATCCTCTGGCTTCAAACCCAGGTCAACTTTTATCCCTATGATGGCCCACGACGCGATTGACACATTCCATGAATGTGTTAATAAAGAACTTAACATCTTCAGAAACAAGAAAAAACGTTACAAACCTGGACAGGACAACTTGTCCTTTAATCAGAGGAGAGCCCTGAAATCCCTTACTGAAGACAAATCCATTGTGATTTGCCCCGCTGACAAAGGGGGCAATATTGTCATCATGGACAGGGAACAATACGTGGCAGAGGCCCAGAGACAACTTACAGAGGGCAAATTTTACATCACCACCACTTTCGAATGTTACAACAAGAGTATAATTGAACTATGGGACAAACTAAGTGGGTGGAAGGATAAGGGTATTTTGGAATGGGAGGAATTCAAATTTTTGAAGAATAACAACCCTATTTTACCTGTGTTGTATTTACTCCCCAAAATTCACAAAAACAACACACATCCCCCTGGCAGACCCATCGTGTCTTCCAGAGGGTGTGTGTCTGAACATGTTTCCAAATATGTAGACCACTATCTTAGAGAGTGGGTCCAGGGACTCAGCAGTTATGTCAAAGACACCAAAGATTTTTTGTCCAAACTCCAGCATCTCACTTGGGATGACAATTACTTATTAATCACCATGGATGTCCAAGCTCTCTATACTATTATAGATCACAAACAAGGCTTGGACGCCTGTAAACATTTTCTGGAGGGACGTCCATTACGCTTCAGAGAGCATAGTAAAATGCTCCTCGAGATGATGGATTTCTGTTTGAGCAATACATTTTTTCTATTCGATGGTGCCATTTACAAACAAGAGATTGGTACCGCGATGGGTTTGTGTTTTGCCCCGAGCTTCGCGAATCTTTTCATGGGGCATTGGGAACACACGATCTTCACGGACCCATTGCTAACTGAATATATTGGCCATGTAGTTACTTGGTGGAGGTATATCGATGACCTTTTTATGATCTGGGAAGGCCCAGAGGCTGATGCATTGCGCTTCATCGATAGCCTCAATAAGAACAAGTACAACATAAAACTTACAAGTAACATTAGCAAGGAGATGGCAGAATATCTTGATGTCAGGATTGACATCAAAGACGGTACCATCAACACCACTCTTTTCAGGAAAGCCACTGCAGGGAACAGTATTCTACATGCCCTCAGAAGTCACCCTGAACCGCTCAAATGGAGCATCCCTTACGGTGAACTGCTCAGGGCAAAAAGAAACTGTAATTCTGAAAGCAGCTACCAACTTGCCGCTTCCGAGATGATGGAACGCCTCAGACTCAGGAATTACCCTGAGTGGGTACTCAAGAAAGCCAAGACGAGAGCAGATTCTGTTGCGCGCATTGACACTTTGCGCAATGAACCGATTGAAGAGAGGTGCTGTGAAGAAAACAACACACGTCTCATTCTCACCTACAACAGAGAATCTCATAATGTACGCAGAATTGTAGCCAAGAATTGGAACATCCTGAAGAGTGATGCTACTATTGGCCATCTCATCACTGAGAGGCCTAGCATCACTTACAGGAAAGGCAGAAACATCAGGGATGTGTGTGTCCACAGTGACATTACGTCGTATTCCGACAGTCATGACATTGGCCTCAAGGGATTTTTTCCTTGTGGCCACTGCAAGGCTTGCCGTTACAGCACCTCTATCATGAAGGTTACATACAATAGTGTTACCAAGGAAATCAAGCAATTCCTTCCCTGTAGCACTACATTTGTAATTTATGTCATTGTGTGTCCATGCGGACTTTGGTACATTGGTAGTACCACCGCCCCTGCCAAAAAACGCATTCTGGAACACTATCGGGCCATCATACACAAGGACATCAAGTATCCTGTGGCCAGACATTTCACTGAACATCATTTTTCTAATCCCTCACTGATGAAATTCTTTATATTAGAACAAGTCATCAAGAATCCCAGGGGTGGGAACCGTGTACTCAAATTGAGACAGATTGAGTCAAAATACATCATTTCCTTCTGTACCAAGACACCGGGGGGATTGAATCATGATGAGGAACTTGCAGTACACCTGAAAGAAGATTATCTGTAACTCTGTAGTTTTGCCCGTTCAGGTCCTGCACTGTACCTTTCTCCATTGTTGTTGGAACCTGTTCAATACTATGTGCACATGATGTGTCACGTCTGATTTTATCTTGTTTTCTCTTTCTTTACAGAGCACTTTTGGAAACTAGCCCTCCACGGCACTTTCCCTGGGCACTCCAGTCACTTTTTCCAGCTTATACGTTTAAGAGCACGCCCACTTGGGCATAATGGGACACATCATGGACTGCTATGTGAGCACTGGGCATGTTCTATTACCAGACATCCATCACCCATCTCACCTGGGACTGCTGCTACGTCCTGCAAGTATCATTGTTTGTACAGCAGCTTATATTGCTCGGCCTTATTTGTTCTGGTCCGAGTCCTCTTGGCACATGGGCACTCGCCCAGGATTTGCATACTTTCTTCGTGTCCTTCACAGTTGAGGTACACCGTCAGCATTTGCCCACACGTACTGTCTCTTTAATTGGCAGAGACAGTACTAGTCTTATTTTGCCTCCAGACACTGGTCCGTGATAATATTCTTTTCTGTTCTTTCAAAGGGCTTTTCTGCTTGCTAATGCGCGTCTATATTGGTTAATTTCCTAGTTATCATTACGAGACACTTGTGCTGCGCCTTGCAAGCGTTATTTGATTGTTGTGCCACCAACAATTTCTAATGTAATTATATGTTAATTTCATTTCCTACATTGTGATTGTGCCATTTGGTGGACTTTACTTTGTTTTCACTACTTACAGAGTTTTCCCAGGTTTTTAATTTTGGATTAGAACGATTTAGCCCTTACAAGATGTCTGCCACCATTTACTTTGCAGTCCTATTTCGAGCACCATGTTAGTTTACTTAGTCTGTGTGCACCTTGTAATGTTTGCGTGATCAAGGCTTGTGAGAAGCCGAAACATGTAGCAGACGATTAAACACCCTTGGACCTTTGCTGTTGGTATTACTTTGGCTGCCGCTGAGAGCGTGTGAGATTCTGTTCACGGACCTTCATATATATATATATATATATATATATATTCACAGAAAAAACCATAGGTTATAGACCATATATAGTTAGGAATTAGCATTTACAAAACCTTGAAAATTCACTGAAAAAACCATAGGTTATAGACCATATATAGTTAGGAATTAGCATTTACAAAACCTTGAAAATTCACTGAAAAAACCATAGGTTATAGACCATATATAGTTAGGAATTAGCATTTAAAAAACCTTATTTTACTCACACAAAACCATTGAAATTCCATATATAGTTAGTTGCACTAACTATATATCGCGCACCCGCAATCCACTGCTGATGATGTCACATATTACATCATTCATGACATGGTCAGTGACATCACTGATGACATCACTGATGACATCTCAAATGACATCACTGATGACATCACTGATGACATCATCCAGTGATTATGTGTTTCTGTAAAGTTTAAATATGTTTTACATATTGAAGAATGAGTGGATGTATAAGTGTCTGAATGAAGGTTTTAGTAGGTGCGTGATTGACTGTATGAGTGACTGATTAAATGCGTCCTACTGAATGCACGGGTTAGTGACTAAACTGTCTGAAAGTGTGCATCAGTATGTCTGTTGTTGTGCAAGCTGCTGCATGTGTTGATCAGTAGCTATATGAGTGGCTATATGGGTTATTGATTGGTTGCACAAGTATTTGTATGGGAGACTGAGTGTGTGTATGGCTGGCTGGGAGGTGTGTGACTCTGTGCAGATCAATGTGTACTTGTATCAGTGATTGTATAAGAGAGTAAGTATGTGTTAGTATATGTTTCAAAAATGTAAGGTGTTCTGTGTTTAACTGTATAGATGAGAAAATGGAAGTGTGATTGATTCTTTTCAGGACTGACTAGGTGTGTGAGTAACTCCATGGATGAGTGGCAGAGTGTGAGTGTCTGTATAGGTGTATGAGTGCATATGATAGTGTTTTAAAGATGAGTGATTGTATGTATGAATGATTGTATGGGTGAATGAGTGAATGTGTGTGTAGACATAGGAATCAGTGAGTGCGTATGTAGTAACTAGTATTGGTGTGTCAATGGTTTCAAAAATTATACTCTGTATTTAACACTGGGTGTAACGGAGGTTATATTAGAGTGTGAGGAGATGCATTGTATTATCACATGAATGATATCATCAGTGATGTGATCATTGATGTCAAATGAGATGTCATCAGTGATGTCATCAGTGATGTCATTTGAGATGTCATCAGTGATGTCATCAGTGATGTCACTGACCATGTCATGAATGATGTAATATGTGACATCATCAGCAGTGGATTGCGGGTGCGCGATATATAGTTAGTGCAACTAACTATATATGGAATTTCAATGGTTTTGTGTGAGTAAAATAAGGTTTTTTAAATGCTAATTCCTAACTATATATGGTCTATAACCTATGGTTTTTTCAGTGAATTTTCAAGGTTTTGTAAATGCTAATTCCTAACTATATATGGTCTATAACCTATGGTTTTTTCAGTGAATTTTCAAGGTTTTGTAAATGCTAATTCCTAACTATATATGGTCTATAACCTATGGTTTTTTCTGTGAATTTCATTGGTTTTTTAACAGCTAATATCTGTAGCTGTAAAATGTATTCTTCTTTAAATCCAAAAATATATTTTATATGTTTATGAATAATTTTTTTTTTTAAATATTTTTTTTTCTTCGTTCCCGCTTCGCGAATCGGGAAGCTTCCCGTTAGCTGACCTTGATGCCGCGAAATAGACCGCGAGCCGGTAAACGTTTCTTTACCGCAACTGCCGCGTTAGAAAACAACATCGTGACGCCTCCCGTCCGCATGACGTTTCGCGTTGTCGCGTGATACGTCATATGACGTGCTACGTTAGCGAACTCGTACGCTTACCGAGTCGCAAAGCACAGGTTTCTGGAAGCAAACCGGGAGGCCCTGCAAAGCGCGTAACGTAAACACAGCAGGTCATGTGACTTGGTAATAACACTTTTCATTGGTTCATTTCACTTTCGGTTTCCTAATGATGTAAGACTAGGTCATATGATCTAAAATGAACACTTTTCATTGGTTGAGAACTATTTTTTTTTCCCAAATGGTGAAAATCCCTCCTTCTTTCCTCACTCTGACTTTCATCATTGTGAGAGAAAGACCCTTTGTTACCAGTGAGCAATGGCTTCTTTACTAGCTTCAGCTGGTGCTTCCCCACCACCTCCACCACATCCAAGGAAGAGTGGACCACCTGCTAAAGTTATAATTCAGCAAGAAGAGGAAGAAGAGGAACAGGACGACCTAGATAATCTCCCTATTATGGCCAGAAGATCTGTTGTACCGGAAGTAACGGGACCAGAGGGCAGGGAGATGGTGCCAAATATACAAACGAGATTTCGTGAAGTAAAACAAGTCTGCGTACATTGCAGTGGAATCATTTGCTACGCAGAAAGTAGCATCACTCTGATCAACAGAGCTATTAACAATCATGCTCATGTTTGTCCGAAACTCCCCAAACAATAAATTCTTTTTTTTGTTTTCTTCCTCCTGTTGAGCCCTTTACAATGAATCGTTTTCGTTGCCCCCTCCGAAAAAAAAACAAAAAAAATATAAAACTGTTCAGAAAAATTCAAAAAAAGTAAAAAAATGTTCAGAAAAATAATAAAAAAAATATAAAACAACAAAAACAATTTAAAAAAAAGTTCTTTTCAGAACTACCTCCCCGTTATAAAAAAATTGGTTCAATATTTGCAACTGTGCCAACCTCTATTTCTCTTAGTTCGCTTCCCAGTTCGCTCCCCGGTACGCGAACCGGAAGCGAACCAAAAAATTTTTTTTATAAAAAAGAACAGTAAGTATAAGGGAAGGAAACAGACAGTTATGTTAAAAGAAAGACAGCTATAGGGGAGTAAACTAGAGATACTATTACCCGTAATCCACTGCTGATGATGTCACATATTACATCATTCATGACATGCTCAGTGACATCATCAGCAGAGGATTGCGGGTAACAGTATCCCTAGTTTATTCCCTATAGCTGTGTTTCTTTTAACATAACTGTCTGTTTCCTTCCCTTATACTTACTGTTCTTTTAAAAAAAAAATTTTTAGATCTGTCAGAAACAGTGAAAGTAATGAAATATAAAAGACTACGTAGAATATGAGCACTGTATGCAACAACTTTGACACTGACAGAAGCCTCACCTTCTCCATGCCTCCTACACAGTTCTACATGTACATCATAAATGCAAACAGAACAGAATTAATTATACATGTTAAATGGTTTATTTTTGCTGTTCTCAGAATGTATCAAATTTCACTAAAACAGTGACTTGAACGTATTCATCATATAACAGCGGGGAAAAAAAAACACAATCAAAATGATTGTGTTTAAAAAACCCATACATTACAAATCAGAATTCAGAACTCCTTAAAGTTAACTTACTTTCCATGACGGCCAAGGATGTCCTATGAACAGCTTACACTCTGTTGTGCTGTTATTACTTTCAACCCGCCACTTTCTGAAAGAAAACCTCCATCGTTTTCAAAAACATGTTACATACAATAAATGACTTCTCGCTCTCTACCACACGATTCCACAAGGCCAAATCGTGTCAGAGCCATGTATAACTCTTGGATTTCTTGTAAGCCAATCCCGTCTTTTCGCATTTCCGCAACTTTCAGAATTAAAATGTTGAAGATCATTTACACAATCCTGGACTAGTAATATCTTCCCCTTCTTGCTCAATCATGTTCTACATTTCCTATCACACTGATACTGCTTACTATGAAGCAGACTTACACTACCTTTATGACTAGTACAATTATTTAATTCTCTACATCACTTTTAATCACAAAGCAATGTAAAACAGTAGACAGCATTGCAGACTTACATTCCCTCTACTCCATGTTTTGATTCGCTGCTTCAATTAGCTTATAAAAAGAAATAGTTTTTCTGAACTCATTCAAAGTGCACGTATTTCTCAATAACGTCCAGTGTTATGGTAAAAAGTTATGTCTCTGTACTACACTTATCCTCAAGGCCAAATAGTGTAGGAGCCATGAGAACTTCTTGAAATTCCTCAGAGCACATCCCGAGATTCTTTCCCTAAAATTTTGGTTTTAAAAACACCAGGTAAGAGTTTTTAAGGTCATATGGCAATTTTTTTTTGAAAATTAAAACAGAATCATTGCAGAATGACCAGCCATTTCTACACTTTAAATAAGCTGTATAATGTCCTGATGTTATTGAAGGACCATCATGATATATAATTGCTACAGTTACAAAAGTCCTTCCTGATATTGACAACTGTGAAGCCACAAAATTTTTAATTAAAGTTGTCAATTTTGTTCCATCAGGCCTACATCGTTGGAACATTAAAATGACATACTGGCCATATGTTCGTATAAATAAAGTGGACATCATTTCAGATTTACATTGGCTACACTCCATGTTGTGATCAGCTGCTTTTACTAGCTTATTAAAAGAGACTGATTTACTGTCTGGCAAAGTTAAATATATAAATCTTTCTGAGTCTACACTAGTAGTAGCTGATACCCTACAGTTCTCGCAGTCATGCTGCCATTGATAAGAAAGCCCAAACAGGTGATCTACATCTACACCTTCATCATGCAATACATCAAGCATATACATTAAAAACTTCTGACAATCTTGCTGACTATTTTGAGAGAATTGTGTTTGGCCTGAACATCTGTCTAACAGATTTCGAATTTCAGACACACTTTCTATGTTTGTTCTATCAGTGCTACATTTCTCTAACACAGAATTTAACAAACTGCAAAATCTTTGATCCGAATTGACCACAATCTGTTCTTTTAAAGTTTCTAGAGAAAAGACAACATTAACCACTACATTAGCATAGCAGTTGACACCAGAACTGTTTTCAAATTGAAAACCAACAACATCTTCAACAGAATCCTTTTTGTTTCTGCTTATAATTTCAGGTTCATCAACTTTTCGTCTTTTTGCTACAACCTCCCCAGTATTGGTCACATTTCTTCGTTTCCGGCCTACCACACGTTTCTCAAACAAAGGATACTGAGGCAAATGTGACGCATACTCTCTTCTCAACCTATTGTATTCCTTAACACAATCTAGATCCGCACAAATGTTTGTGACATCACACTCAATCAAGTACAATCCCGATAAAGTTCTAACTCGTGACAATGCCACATATGCCATACCCTCCTTGAACACAGAACTGCCAATATTCACCAATGCACAGTCTACACTTAAACCTTGCGATTTATGGATTGTCACCGCATATGCCAAGCAAACAGGAAACTGCTTACGACGAACATATAAGTCTTTTACAAGCAAAAATCTAGCAGAACAACGAGCAATTAGCTGTACTTCCTCAATGCCATCAAATTTAATTTTTAAAAATTCAATTCCATCTCTATTTCTGTATTTCACAAAATCAACAACATTACCCATTGATCCATTTACCAGACCTCTTTCAACATGTAAATTCCTTCTTAAAATTATACGGCAGTTCAAGCACACATTCAGAGTCTTTTCAAAACCCGCAGTTTTAGATATACTCTTCTCTAATGAATCCAATTTTGTTTTCAGATTCTCAGACAAAATAATTGTTGATCCCATATGCTCTACTCTGTCAATAGCTTCCAATTTCACAATCTCTTGCTTTTCTAAATGCAACATTTTGTTGTTGAATTTGGCACATTCTGCAAGAGTTGGCATCAAACATATTCCAGATTTTTTCTCAGTAACTTTCTGAAAAATATTCTCAGGCACAACATCTTCGTCTGGATATAAATTTGTCAGTAATCGTGCATGTAAAGCTTCTTTCCCATGCTCGGTCACTTTTCCAATTCTAACATCTTGTAGAATAGTCTTGTAAACTTCATCCTTTGCCTGACGCATATTTTCATGCAGTTCAGCATAATTGAAGTTTAACCATATATTGACGTTGCCAATA
This sequence comes from Lissotriton helveticus, assembly GCF_964261635.1. Lineage (NCBI taxonomy): Eukaryota > Metazoa > Chordata > Amphibia > Caudata > Salamandridae > Lissotriton > Lissotriton helveticus. The sequence continues at coordinate 1,193,878,068 of NC_136069.1, forward strand.
CTCCCTAAGCACTTCCTGGTATCTTCATGCGTGAGCATTTTGAACACAGGTTGCCCTTTCACTGGTGTCAGCTGCAGAAGATCTCCAAAAACAATGATGTGTTTGCCACCAAATAACACATCATACTCTGTTTTGAGAACTTCTTGCATTCTCAAATGCACAAAGGCAAGCATGACATTGGAAACCATGCTTACTTCGTCAATGATAAGAAGTTTCATTTTCCTCAAGACTCTTGAAACTTCAAAACAAGCATCTCCAGATAGCTTGTGATATTCTAATTTGTTGTCATGCTCCACTGGCAGCATCAGTAAACGATGTAAAGTAATCCCTTTAATGTTATGTGCTGCCAGTCCAGTTGGAGCGGTGACAACACAAGACAGCGATGACTCTGTCCTTTCCTGCAAATAACATGAAATTGCTTTAATAAGGAAACTTTTTCCAGTTCCCGCTTCTCCACTCACGTACAGTCGGACAGGCTTCAACGACGTACATGAGCACTCTTTCTTATCATGACTTAATCCATGATCAATTTGCATGGTAAGTTCGTCATATATTTTCCTCTGCTCAACGTTGAGTTGTCTTTCCAACTCTTCTAAGTTAACCGCATCCTCCTGAGCATGTGCCATGGCTCTTTCCACTTCATTCATAGCAGTGGCAGCTTCATTTTCGATAAGAGGTCCTCCTAGTGGATCCTGACTCAATGAAGCAGAACTCTGACTGTCCTGAGAACTGTCTCTGGCAATCTCGGCTGCAATCGTTGCTTCCTGCTCAATTTCCACATTCAACATTTCTACATATTTGGGAAAAGCAGGACATTCTATGGTCTCCTTGGCAGCATTGAAAGAGTCTTCGTAACAGAGGAAATCTCCAAGCAGTTCCTCTTCTGCACGCCAAGGCTTAAAAAGTTGCAAAAGTGCTAAATAGAAAAACTCCTTTTTTTCAGGAGATTCGCCACTCAATTTTCGATGGTTTATCAAGTGGCATTTTCTTTGCTTGACCAGACATCCCTCACTTCCTATTACAGCATACACTCCTTTCTCAGTATCTTCTTTGATGTTCCTCTTGAATATGTAATTTTGCAGAACCTCATACAGACAAACATTCTCGAGGTGACTGCTTCGATTTGGATAATATGTATCCAACATGTTGCTCTTCAAAATGTCGGTACTGTTTGGCTCCTTTTCCGCCAAATACTCAATTTCCCGCACAGGTTTCAGAACTCGATTACGCGTTGCAGCAAGACCAACACTCGCCCAAACGATACTCCTGGACTTGGCATAGAGACTTGCTGAAGACAACCGGTCAGAACATTCGTAAGCTCCGATTTCTCGATGCGACAACATCTTCAGACTGAAACTGTACAACTTCTTGCTGAGGCTCTTTTCATGGGAAATGTCCTCCCACATATCCTTCAATTCTGTCTTCTCTTTTTTGGTGATGTAAGATGTCACATACCTAGCCACAGCCATACAGTTATCAGCCACAAACTGTATATCCATGTTAGCATTCCACATGGACAAAATCACCGGGTTGTAGTCGTTGATGTACTTAGACTCTTCGTTCCTCTTCAAATTGTATGTGTTTTTAGGTGATTTCTTCATCACATTATGTCGCAGCGAAGACATCAAACTGTTCACTCTTCCTTTAGAAATCACTGATCGTGGAAAGCCGAAACGACATTTGGTGTAGAACTTGTCTTTGTTCCAGAATTTACGACGACAGTACTTTCCACATCGATGGCTTTGGAAACGTAGAACTTTTTCTCTTAGGCTTTTTTTCTCCTTTGCGTTTGGAACAGCACACGTAGAATACTGTTCTATGAAACTCATCACTGAGTCGTCTGCATCCGTTCCAAATTTAGGTGCATCCTTGATCCACAGCAACATATGTATATGAGGAGCACCTCTTGCTTGGTACTCCTTTCTCCAGAAGAAATCCAACACCTCTCCAAGAGGTGGATTCTTCTTATTCATGATGAAAGACATCATAGCTTCAAATCTATGATTGAAGTACCTGCATACATTCACTGGATCCAAAGAGCACAGTTCTCCGGGTGTCTTGAATTCGATATTTTCAATGTTTCCATTTGCCTCTCGTAGAAATTCAAGTAAGTCTTCCCAGCCATACTCGGCACAGCTCAGAGTGAGGAACCATGTGGGAGTACCTAAGTTCCTCAGCATACATTTTAAATCACCATGACGACGGTACCAGTACTCATTAGTACCACGCTGACACGCCATGAGATTAATCAGGTGAGAATCCAAAATACTGTCTTGGACATTGACTTTATCCATAAAGTCACTTGCCGAGATGTTTTGCATGTGTATACCACTTTTCAAGATGTGGTTCACTGCATATGACAGTCCAGACAGATCGCTTTCAAACAGGAGATTAAACAAATAGGGAATGCATTGTCGAAACCTAGCATCTCCTGCATACAATCGCAAAGTCCGGTATTCAGAAGCAGGAATTTGATGAGGTCGCTCATCATATCTTCCTCCCTGACCTGTTGGAAAAAGCTGTGGGAAACACCGAGCTTCCAAACTTTCCTCCCAAACACTAATGGGACTCCCTTTGGCTTGTTTCATTTGAAACAACTCAATAGCATTCCCCATGACTTCCTTGGAATGCAAAGGATGAACACTATAATGTTCATATATTTCTTCACTAGTACAGGGTTCTACTTTCTCAATTTGACCAGCACACAAATCGCTATCCTCTTCCTCACTTACTTCCTCTTCTGCAACATATACATTTTTATAGTATTTATTATATTTTTTCAAATACAATGTTGCCCTTTTGACTTTCCTAACATCTACTAAATCTTGCCATATTTTCTTATTCTTTGTCGGAACCCCATTAACTAAGATAACCAGAGGTTCCTCTTCCACTTTTTCTACTCCAATTGTGTTAATGTTTTTCTTCAAATCTAGAGGCAAATAAACAACTCTTCCCTTTAATCCTCTCTGTAAATCTGATGGAGGCAATTTCCCTGTCTTTGGCTCCATTCTTACAATAGCCTGAAAGGGATGGATACTTTGAATCAAAATAGATTCATAAGTATTTAAATCCTTCAATTCAGAAGGAATTTCAACCAATTCCAGATTATTATGAACTGCTCTAGCAGGCATCTGGTTTTCATTTAATTTGTTACAACAATAAGTACACACACGTTGATCCAATCCCAAATCAAAACAATTTTCTACCATCAAGTATGTTGTAAAATCCTTCCATTCACTATTATTTTCCCTTTCACTTTTTCCATATAAATCCACTAACTTAGTCTGATTCTTATAATAAGTGCGTCGACAACACACACAAGTGAAATTTGGCCTCTCACTTGATTTCACCTCAAACGTCGCAATTTCCCTCTGGAAATTATCTGTACTGGAAACCTGTACACTATCTTCCACATTACTCTCTTCTTCTTGGTCAATTTCAACATTCTCCTCTTTACTTCCAAAGTAACAAAACTCAATTTCTTCACATATATTCTTCACATCTATTTCAGAACCATGCAAAAGAGCAGCGCATAATTGTTTTAGAATAATTGCTGGACTCTTAGCATAATACAACATTCTAACTAATTTCCTCACTTTATTATGATGCACTGCTAGCATCCTGAAATGATGAAAAACACTCTGGCATACTCTCCTGGAAAGACAAGCCAGTGAATGACCATGCAAACCTATCACTTCTCTCACTCTGCAAGGATCTAATTCTTGCAACAACTTCATTTTCTGCTTCAAACTTTTCTTACTAAATGACCGTATAAAATCACAAAGCAAATTGATGGAATCCTGTCGTACACTGCAAATACTACTACACTTCCAGGTGTACACAGGACCCTTAGGACGTCTCCCTAAAACCTCATTACCTAACACCTCTTCTATCTCTGTTCTCACAAGTTTTTCTTTTTCAACTGGACAACCATCTTTCACTTCATAAGCTCGACCACTGGTGTCAACTGCATGCACCAAATCATTATCCTGGAAATAACTCTCCTCATTAAAAAATGCCTCAGAGCTTGAACTATGCATCCATTCTCCAGAAAAAACTTCACAAAAATTACTACGATTAACTATTCTCTTCCATCTACTATTTCTTTTGAAATCATAAATTACCTTGTTTAGCTTCCTAATTCTATTGACTGTCAAAATAAATAACTTACGTTTAATTTCAAATGCCTGATCAATAACTTTCTCAACTATTTTTTTTCTCTTATAAAAAACCACTTTCTGCTGACCTTTCTTAATATTTTTTAACAAATTCCCAATTATCCTGTTGCGGAACATTCGTTTACGAATATCCCTAAACTGTTGTTTCCTTCTACTTTCATGCATAGAGTTATCTCTTACTCTAGCAGTAACATTTCTCATTGGCCTTTCCTTACCATTTGAATTCTGTCTCCTTTTCTGGAGTGAAACATTTTCTGTAGTAATATTTTTTTTACTACACATATTTCTTATGACTGTTTTTCGACTCTTACCCGGTGCTTTCTTGGTGACTTGACAAATCTTTTTGTTAGAGGACTGCTGCAATATTCCATGCTCCTGCTGTCTTTGACGTTTTCCAGCCTTTCTTACTCTTTCTTTGCTAGGCATCCTAAAATCTTGAAATAATCTGCAGTTGAATCTGTGGTAAAATATAATAAAAAATGTTATTAACCACTATTACCCAACAGTAAATTAATAACAGTCATCAAAAACTTAACACACTACTTAAGTATATAATATACTGAAGCCTATCTCCAATTTTTCACTGAACAGGACTCATCTCTTCTTAACCTTGGATAAACCTCACCTACTCTGTGTCCCCTGCACATAATTAAATGTAAAGGGGCAGATTTATATTAACTAGCACATCCCCAGGGATGCACCAGTTAACGTGCACCGCTGCTCTGCCACCCACAGTGTGCCGCATTTACAATCAGATAGGACAAAGCTACATCAAAACCCTGCGCCTGCTTGAAGCAGGCATAGATCTTGACGCAGGTAGGCTGAAAGCTAAAGCAACAACTAAGTGTCGTGTGCAGAAGTTACAAAAAAGGAAAAATGGCGTTTAAACCAGTAATGAGACCATGCTAACGTAATACAGAGTAAAAATATCCAGGATCTACATCAGTTTGGGGTTCACGAACCTGGCAGGTACAAGGCACTGAGGCTTTCCACCGTGCATGTCTCATCCCAAAACATATGTTGTTTGTGAATGAAACAATTTCCCAGACCAAATGCTTTGGATTGGCTACTTCTAAAAAATTAAACACCCCTACTATCCCGGAGTTAGAGGAATACGATGGTTTTACAGGCCCTACTCCGTAATTCTTCCTTTAACATTTCCAGTATAAATCCAAAAGGTTGACTGCTTTGGCAACGTGCCTTATCCACGGTTTAATAACGCTGCCTTTTGCTTTATATAAGTTTTCAAATTGTATGAAATATATACCAATAGGTCGTTATTAACCTTTAGGTAGTGGTTTTCTTCATCAAGTCTGGTCGCTTCCATACACATACAGATTTTCAAAGATGATCAAGAACTTTATCTGAATGGAGAGGAATGCACTGAGACGCCAGATCATTCACTAATGTGTAGGCACAGACAGTTACACGGTTCATGCAACAAACACCGACCAAATATGGCTTGCGTGTTGCAAGGCACGCCAGTTCCTGCTATCATCCCCACGTTCAAGTTCTTCGAAAATGGTAGTTATTTGATGCTCAATAATGAAGATTGTTCTGGGTTAATTAAAAGTATTCATTTTATCGTAACAGTAAATGAACGGGTTATTTGCTGCAGAAATGTTCTATTTCCTCCCACACATGAACATAGGGAGTTTTCAATCTGGCCACAAATACCAACCTTGGGAGCACATTTCAACAGCATGGCAAGAATAAGAGCTCTTTTGTCTCAGAGAGAGGTGGCCTTGAGTTCGGCCCGTGAAACTTTCGTGCTTCACATAGCGAACACCCGTACAGAGGTGCAGACCCTTTTAAATACAGATTCGACTTTGCATTTCAGCAAGATTACCCATTCATTTCCATGCAGCAGGAGGCCCATAGGAATGAAGGTGCAATTTGCGATTAGCAATTACCTCATCGCAAATTACGAATTTTTCCGACGGTGCAGGGGTATCTCAAGAACACCCTGCTGCACCCCTGAAAAAAAAATTTGGGGTCATATGGCGCACATAAATTTTGAAAACATTCCTTTACCTCAAAAACGATTTTCAACTCATAATTTGAAAACACTGCACATGGGGAAATGACTTAAAATGTCCTTAAGACACATAAAAGCATTTTTTGATTGCCTTTGCAGCATGTTTCAGTCACCTTTAACATGCCTATGTAACGGAAACATTCAAAATCTAAATTTGCCATGCACAGGTGGGAGCATATTTACAAGCAATTTGCTCCACAGACAAACTTCTTACATTGAAATGGGAAAAATAACATCAGAGACTCTCAATTACCTTATAAAGAAGCAGACACCATTATGTCCTTCTCATCAATATTAAAACCATTGCTTTTTCTCAAAAACGATTTACAAGTCATAATTTGAAAACACTCCACAGCTCCTATGCACATAAAAGCCCTGTCAGTACTAATACTTCACATTTTCTCCAATTACAATTTCTCAAAGAAACAAAATCTATTTGTGAAACACTTGAGACAAAGCAACATTTGAAAAACACAACTTTCTTCATAATTTTCTCCTTAAAGCACACTATTTTCTATCTAAATTAAAGAAATTTTTTCTCACCTTAGCAAATACTTTGAGTTTCAAAACAGTCTCAGAAACACACCAATTTGTCTTCAGCAGAGCAAAAGGTATGCACTCCAGAGTCTGCAGCTATCAAAAGCACAGAAATGCTGTAATTCCTCACACAGATCTCTCATGTCACCCAATCAAAACTCTTCCCTCACTTTTTTTCAAAGCAAAACCCTTCCCCCCTCTGCCCCCTCTCTGCTTTTTCTGCATAGCAACCACCTCTTGCAAGACCTCTCACACAACAATGTTGCAATTGAACTCTGAACTCTCAGTGCACCTGCATATCCAAAGCATTCTTTCATTTAATGATTTTTTCTTCGCCACTCAAAATACATCTTTCAACGAACTCATCCATGCACACTAACTTTCTATTTTCAGCAATCAAAATCCACCAATCACTCTTACTGCTTCATTAACACAGAAACTCCTCAGTTTTTTTCATTTTACACTCTCATTTTTTCAACTGCCATTTCATTGCCACACTTCATCTGACTGCAGGAGAACCTTCTCTCGCCATGTTTTCTGTCTGGATTGTTGGACATAGCTACATCTATTGGGCTCAAAGGTACGCTGAAAACAGGAATTTACCTAACCTCAATTTACAAGATGTGGAAATTAAGTGGTTTGGCCACAGAGGATTAAAATGTCACCAATTGATACCATTGGTGAAAACCTTTATGCATTTGCCAAAACCTGACCTGTTAATTGTGCACTGTGGAGGTAATGATTTGGGCACTTTGACTGGGGTTGGTCTGGAAATGCTTTTAAAGGACACCTTTGAGCAATTGATGGCACTTTTTCCTCAGACTGCCTTGGTATATTCAAATATATGCCAAAGACAGAAATGGAGGTGGTCGAACCAATTTTGTCCACAAATTGAGAAATCGAGGAAGCATGTAAACAAATCTGTTTCAGCTTACATGAGAGACCATGGAATGGGCTCCCTGTACAACAATAACTTGCGTTACTACATGCAAGATATCTACAGAGGAGATGGAGTTCACTTCTCAGATGAGGGCAACAGAGTTTTCACTCTGAATTTAAGAATGTGCATTGGTACCTACTTATAAGTACCTAAATGTACCATAAACCCAAAAGCTCTTCTCAGAGCTACCCTACATCTGATCACTCACAATTATTATTGTACTCTAACTTTTTTCACTAATTTTCAAGAAAGTACGCTCCCCAGAACGCTTCCCGGTTCGCGAACCGAGCGCACTCCACGCAAAAAAACTAAAAAAACGGTATATATTTTTTTGCCCTGCGAGAACCTTTCAAAGCCTCCACATCAAACCTAGGGGGTCAGGGACGATCTACTATGCCCCCTTATGGTCATTTGCCCCTTCGCTTTGGCCTCCTCTTGTCTCTCGATCCTACCGAGAGACAAGATGGCGGCCGCTACGGACTGTTTGGAATGTTTACAGACGCCGAAAAACCAATCAGCTTTGCAAACCTCCGTAACGCGAAAAGTACGCGAAGCGGAGCGCTGTTACAGATATATATCTTTTTTTGAACGTTAATTTCTCAAAATCCACTGGAGCACATATATTGAGACCTAGCAAAGGCACATCGGGCTACCAGTCCCTACAATTTTGCCAAGTTTCGTGCAAATCCATTCAGCCGTTCGATTATTATTATTATTTTTTTTTTTGCCCCGCGGGGCCCTTTTAAAACCTCCACATCAAACCTAGGGGGTCAGCGAGGATCTACTATTCCCCCTTATGGTCATTTGCCCCTTCGCTTTCGCCTCCTCTTGTCTCTCGATCCTACCGAGAGACAAGATGGCGGCCGCTACGGACTGTTTGGAATGTTGACAGACGCCGGAGAACCAATCAGCTTCGCTTCACAAAGCTCCGTTGCGCGAAAAGTCCGCGAACCAGAGCGCTAACCGGTCCGCTGTTACAGATATATATCTTTTTTTAAACGTTAATTTCTCCAAATCCACTGGAGCACATATATTGAGACCTACAAAAGGCACATCGGGCTACCAGTCCCTACAATTTTGCCAAGTTTCGTGCAAATCCATTCAGCCGTTCGGGCTAAAAGTGAGGCCAACCGCCCTATGGAAATTAACATGGGAAAAACGCGTTTTGGGACCCCCCTTTTTTCTCGGCCCCCCCTTGACGAACCCCCCCCAAATTTTCAAAGGCTGCTCAGAAACAAAATGTGGCATTTTCCTGAAAATTTCAGCCAATTCCGTCCACAAACGGCAAAGTTATTAGACATAGAATTTTCAAAAAACCCATAGAGAAAAAATCCTAACTATATATACCTACTGGCGACCGCCAGTAGGTAATATATATATATATATATATATATATATATATATATATATATATATTCACTGAAAAAACCATAGGTTATAGACCATATATAGTTAGGAATTAGCATTTAAAAAACCTTATTTTACTCACACAAAACCATTGAAATTCCATATATAGTTAGTTGCACTAACTATATATCGCGCACCCGCAATCCACTGCTGATCATGTCACATATTACATCATTCATGACATGGTCAGTGACATCACTGATGACATCACTGATGACATCTCAAATGACATCACTGATGACATCACTGATGACAACATCCAGTGACTGTATGTTTCTGTAAAGTTAAAATATGTCTTACATATTGAAGAATGAGTGGATGTATAAGTGTCTGGATGAAGGATTTAGTAGGTGCGTGACTGACTGTATGAGTGAGTGATTAAATGTGTCTCACTGAATGCATGGGTTAGTGACTAAACTGTCTTAATTTGTGCATCATAATGTCTGTTGTGATGTAAACTGCTGCATGTGTTGATCATTAGCTATACGAGAGGCTATATGTGTTATTGATTGGTTGCCCAAATATTTGTATGGGAGAGTGAGTTTGTGTAGGGGTGGCTGGGAGGTGTGTGACTCTGTGCATAGATGTGTGAGCAGTTGATTCACTAGGTGTATGAGTTCAAGAGTGCATGTGGAAACAGCTACATGGGCAGTTGACTGTGTGCATGAGTGTATTGATGAGTGAATGGATATCTCAATGCTACATGTCATAGTAAGTACATATGTAAAACACAGTACATGTGAGAGTTGGCATATATAAATAACTGTGCATGAGAGCCACTGAATGTGTGAGTGGTTGTATGGATCATTGTGAACTTGTATCAGGGATTGTATAAGAGAGTAAATATGTGTTAGTATATGTTTGAATAAGTAAGGTGTGTATAACTGTATAGTTGAAGAAATGGAGGTGAGATTGTTTATTTGCATGACTGACTAGGTGTGTGAGTAACTCCATGGATGAGTGACAGTGTATGAGTGTCTGTATACACTGAGTGTATCTAAGGTTATATTAGAGTCTGAAGAGGTTTATCGTATTAGCACAAGAATGATGTCAAATGAGATGTCATCATTGATGTCATTTGAGATGTCATCAGTGATGTCATCAGTGATGTCACTGACCATGTCATGAATGATGTAATATGTGACATGATCAGCAGTGGATTGCGGGTGCGCGATATATAGTTAGTGCAACTAACTATATATGGAATTTCAATGGTTTTGTGTGAGTAAAATAAGGTTTTTTAAATGCTAATTCCTAACTATATATGGTCTATAACCTATGGTTTTTTCAGTGAATTTTCAAGGTTTTGTAAATGCTAATTCCTAACTATATATGGTCTATAACCTATGGTTTTTTCAGTGAATTTCAATGGTTTTTTAATAGCAAATATCATAAGCTGTCGAATGTCAAGTACGTGGTAAGTAAAAACATTTTCGTGTTTATGCACACTGATCTGCTTTGAATGCTGCCCCCCACCCCTCATTTCTATTAGGAGTACTCTCTCTTTGCAGATAGTGAAGGGTAGTTAACGCAGGCCTTTGCCCCCGTTGTAATCCGTCGTGCCTGCTTCTCTCTCCATTTGATTGATTGTTCTCTTTGGTTCATTCTCTATTTACAAACAAGCACAGAGTCGCAATACTCTGTTTAGTCTTTGCAGATAGCGAAAAATCGTGTAAAAAAACAAAAGGAATCGAGCAAAATCAGTAGGCCACTAATGGGATCTCTTTTTGACCTCCCTAAAATAGAAACATTAGGAACAACCTGTTGATAATACCAATGTATATGTACATAAGCGGCGTTCATTTGTGTTCACAGTACCCCTTGTTGATTGTTTGAATCGACCATTGAATTGTTCGAAGTTGGTTCTCTTAAGAATCTTCTCTGCCTGCAAACGAGGAAGAATAGGAATATTCTCTCTCCCTTTGCAGATAGTGAAGGGTAGGTAACGCAAACCTTTAACACGTCGTGCCTATTTTGTTCCTCATTGATTGATTGTTTCCCCAAACATTGACTGTTTGGGAATTGGTTCTTTTTGGAGGTATTCCCTGTTTGCAAATATACGTAGGAAAATCTTTGCAAATAGTGAAAGGGTACGTAATGCGGACCTTTCTCCCCCGTTGTAATCTGTCATGCCTATCTACTCCCCACTGATTGATGCACCTGTTGTCAGGCCTGATGTCGTTGCTCCTCAGGATTGGATCGATGCAATAAAGGGGGCCCACCTCTAGATCATCCCAAGTCTGGATGATGTAACACAGACTATTAAGGAGATCAAGCGGGGGAAAAATAGGGAAGTCCGGAGGGGAACAGCTGGGCGACTGGAGCTGGATACCTGTGAACATATAAAGCATGGAATCAATGGGAGAAGCACCCTAGGCCTAAATGCTCTCTATCAGATATGTTATGCTTTACACCCACCTGATAGATCATACAGGTATAACGGAACGAAGAATGACAGAACAGGCTTTTTCTCAAGTCCCCGACTTTCCTGCTTAAATATAGAACAAAAGACCATCAATACGCCCCTTCCTGCCCACCTCTGTACATAGGGATCAAAAGTACACTATGTGTAGAATAATGGTAACACCTACCCTACTGGGAATAGAAGGAGACCTGAATGCCAGTAAGGGGTCACGTTTCTATCACTCAGTCCAGAGAAATGACAAACTACCTCCCCTCCGATGTGGAGATAAATATTGTTCAAGTAACTGCACTGAGCACCCTATGTCTCTCAACCACCTAATATGGGAGTCTATAGGGTATCTCTCCACAATCAATGAACAAAACAAAAGAAAGAACAGCCCAGCCGGAATCACAGAGTGTCACGGACTCAATTCCCCCAGCAGATAAGTCTCTGCAAGGAAAAAACAGGAAGCACACTGTGCTACAAGTACAAGGAACTTAATTTCCCCAGCAGATACGTCTCTGCAAGGAAAAGCAGGAAGCACACGGTGCTACAAGTACAAGGATACTTAGCCTCAGTATCCAACCGTGCCACAGATCCAAAAAACGTGGAGATTAGCACACACACAGTGAAGAAAATGTAGCGCAACACAAGCACCTCCCCAGAATGGGGAAACCTTAATTTGCTGGTCTCCAAACTCGAAGGTGAGCGCTTCCTAAGCCCCTCCCAAGTAATCCAAATAGGCGGTGTGCCCCGGGTTCAGGAATCAGCACACCGGAATACCGATGCGGGCGCTTCCTAAGCCCCACCAAATATTTCCAACAGGTTCACAATGTGCTCCGATGAGCTTACAGCAGCCCACCTCAGACAGGACAAAACGAAGAACAATTTACGAGCAATCTTCCTTGCTCGCCGGGAAGGAATAATCGGCAAGGCGTCTCTCCACTGACGCCGAGATATCCCCTTCCTGGTCGCATATCGTCATTCCTACGCGACGCTCAGGGAATCATGGGAAATGTAGTTTTTCTGCTCGAGACAGTTCCGAGCTGCAGGCAGTGATTTACCAGCGGCCGGGGAGTTCTGACAGAACACCCCCCCTCCCGCAAGATTCACTGACTGCCACCAGGCTTGCCCGGATGGGACAGATGGAATTTCCGAACCAGCCGAGGGGCATGAACATTGCCAACCGGTTCCCAAGAGTCCTCCTCCGGCCCATACCCTCTCCATGCTACCAAATACTGGAGTTTGCCCCGCACCTTGCGAGCATCTAAAATGCTCCTCACTTCCTACTCAATATCCTGACGAACCATCACAGGCGCAGGGGCTTTAGAACGGGGACTCATCGGTGGTTTGAGCAGCGACACATGGAACCCCGGATGGATCCGAAAATGCACCGGAAGGCGCAGTTTCACAGCCACAGGGTTGATGTGTCGAATCACCTGGTAAGGGCCAATAAACCGAGGGTTGAATACGCTATACCTGCGGAAGCGAATATTTCTGGTGGACAACCATACCCAGTCTCCTTTATTGTAAAGAGGACAGGACCTGCGGTGTTTATCGGCCTGGGCTTTATAGGATTTTTTCGCTTTCTCAAGGTTCTTTCTGGCCTGTAGTACCGTGTCCCTCAAATGAACCAAACGAGTCTGTAACTGAGGGATCTGAACTTCTGCTGATGGGACACTCAAAGGGGCAAATCTAGGGTGAAACCCGTAAGTGCAGAAAAACGGCGTGTAGGAGGTAGAGGAATGGATAGCATCATTATATGACACTTCTGCAGTCCATAACCAGTCAACCCATGCCTCAGTAGTGGTGTCAACAAAACATCTCAGGTATTGCTTGAGTGTTTGATTTAGCCTTTCGGTTTGCCCGTCAGTTTGGGGATGGAAACTGGTGGATAAGGAGGAAGCAATACCTAATTTGTCACACCAAACCCTCCAAAACTTAGCAGTGAACTGGGCTCCCCTGTCCGAAACGATAACCAACGGTAGTCCATGTAACCTGACTATATGAAGCAGTAACAACTGGGCAAGCTGGCTGGCTGTTGGGACCCCTTTGCAGGCGATAAAGTGACCCAGTTTAGTTAAATAGTCCACGACTACCACAATAGCTGTCATACCCCGATCTTTAGGGAGACCGACTACATAGTCCACAGAAAAGCTCTCCCAAGGACTCACAGGAGTTGGCATACTTTGCAGCAGTCCCTGTGTTGGACGATGATCAGTCTTGGCCTGAGAACAAATGTCACAGCGTTGCACCCAAGCAAAAACATCAGGACGGATAGTAGGCCACCAGTACGTGCGTAACAGTTTCTCCAGGGTTTTCTTTCCTCCTGTGTGTCCAGCACACGGCAGATCGTGACACCATTGGAAGGCCTGTTGTCTTAAAGCTTGCGTAGGAAGGAGCAGCTGCTTGCCTTTTCTTGGCAACCCTTGTCGTATTTTCCATTCGGGATGTAGGCGGATCCATGTTTTCCAACCAAAGGTTTGTATTCCTCTCTTGACCTTTTGAAGAAACTCCTCCGAGTGTATCACTCCTACCACTTTCTTGGGATCAATGATGCTTTTCTCCGGCACTACAGTTACTGCTGGGCTGTTTTCTGGACGGGAGAGAGCGTCTGCCTTCCGGTTGTCACAACCTGGACGAAAAGTAACCATGAAATGAAATTCGGCAAAAAACAGCATCCAGCGTAATTGCCTGGGAGTAAGGTGACGCGCTGCTCGCATGAATTGTAAGTTACGGTGGTCGGTGTACACCGTAATCTGCTGAGAGGCTCCCATCAACCAATGCCTCCATTCAGTGAAGGCATCCTTTATTGCTAGCAGTTCTTTTTCCGCAATGGTGTAGTTGCACTCTGCAGTGTTCAGTTTGCGAGACATGAAGGCGACAGGATGGAGATGACCTGTACTCTCATTCCTTTGAGAAAGTATTGCTCCGACAGCCAGTTCGGAAGCATCCGCTTCTACTACAAAAGGGAGTTTCGGATCTGCGTGGGTTAACACCGGTGCAGTGGTGAAAGCCGTCTTCAGTCGTTCAAAAGCATTCTGTTCTGCTACGCCCCACACGAAGGGAGTGTTCTTCCTGGTCAGCTTAGTGAGTGGTGTTACCATGTCTGAGAAGTGGGCGATGAACCTTCTATAGAAGTTCGCAAAACCAAGGAGTCTTTGAATGTCTTTAATGTTGTGCGGTTTCGGCCACTCCACTATAGCACGTATCTTCCGTTCCGCCATTACTTGACCTGAAGGAGTGAGCATGACTCCTAAGAATTCAACAGTGGTGGCATGGAACTCACACTTCGTTAATTTGCAGTATAGATGGTTCTGCTGCAAGGCGTGAAGGACTTGACTTACATGTCTTTGATGTTCTCTTTCCCCGTTGGAATAAATCAAGATGTCATCAATATAGACGACTACGAAGACGTCTAAAAAGTCTCTTAACACCTCATTAAGAAAAAACTGAAAAGAGGCTGGGGCATTACAGAGCCCAAAGGGCATCACCAGGTATTCAAAAAGCCCGTACCTTGTTTTAAATGCGGTCTTCCATTCATCACCACTTCGCATTCTCACTAAATGATAGGCCCCTCGAAGGTCCAATTTGGTGTAGATGGTGGCAGATCGAACTTGCTCCAATAATACTGGTATCAAAGGGAGCGGGTACTGATTTTTTATCGTTATGGCATTTAACGCCCTATAATCGATGCAGCAGCGTAATTCCCCATTCGCTTTAGGGATAAAAAAAAGCGGGGAAGCCGCTGGAGACCTGGAGGGCCGAATGAATCCCAACTTCAGGAGGTCATCCAAGTATTCCCGGAGATGTTCTGTTTCAGGTTGGGATAGAGCGTAGATCCTGCCACAGGGAATCACAGACCCCGGTTTTAAATCTATACGGCAGTCGTATTCACGATGCGGTGGGAGCACCTCAGCCTTGATTTTACTGAACACCTCTTCATATTCGTGGTAGCAATGAGGTAGTACTACATCCTTCTCTGCAGCCGTGGAGATGTGGTGGGTAACCGCTAGAACCCTAGAAGGTCGTGAATTCTCTCGAAGGCAGTGTTCTTGGCAATAATCGGAGCAGAAAGTCAAAGACTGATCCGTCCACCCGATGGTGGGCTCATGTTTTTTCAACCATGGGAGTCCTAATATAACCCCGTAAGTAGGGGCATGAATGAGATTGAACGATATGACTTCCGTATGATAATCCCCATACCACATCTCGTAATCAGGCGTATGTTGATTGATAGGGCCAGATTCCAGTTCATGTCCGTCCACAGCAAAGACGACCTCAGGAACAGGCTTGGTGACAGGAGTCACCCCCAAACGTCGTGCCTCCGCGAGATCCATAAAACAGCCAGTGGCTCCTGAGTCTATCATAGCTCTGATGTTCTTGGGGGTGTGATCTATCCACAACTCCATGTCCAAAAAGAAGAGGTGGTTTCCACCGTAGTTTTCTTCTGTCACTGAAGGGATGAATTGTGTGCTCGAGTTACTCCCTTCTGGTAAACTCAAGCGTTGGAGTTTTCCAACCCCTTTTCTACGGTGGACACTGCAGTCTGTCCTGACCGGTACCGACCACCCTTAGGTTTCACAGGACATTCTCTTAGGAAGTGTCCCTTCTTTCCACAATAAAGGCAGAGCCCGAATTTACGGCGATGTTCTCTTTCACTTGGGGTTAAGGATGCCCGCACAACCCCAATGTCCATTGGTTCTGCTTTTCCCTCCTGCTTGTCCCCAGTAGCCGGTTTTTCACCCAAAAGAAGTGGTCTGTCCTTTCTTCCTTGTTCTCCTTTTCTTTCCCGCAGTCTGTGGTCCAAACGCAAAGCCAAATCTATAAAGGCAGCACACGTTGTAGGTTGTGGTTCGACCTGGGCGATAACATCTTTCAGGTTTTCTGTGAGTCCTTGGTAGAACAGAACCATTTGCTTTGCCTCGGGCCATTCAGTTTCCGCTATCAACCTCCTAAAATGGTTCAGGTAAGTGACCAAGTCGGAAGAGCCCTGTTTAAGAACAAGCAATTCCTTATCTGCTGAAAACGTTTCAGCCCTCCTATCGAAGGTTTTTTCAAACTCTGCTTTAAACAGATCCCAATCATAGAGAATTGCATCATTATTCTTCACTATGGGTACCGCCCACTGAGCCGCCTCTCCACCCAGATAGGAAATCAGGAAAGAAACCCTGGCTTGGTTGGTTAAGAAACATTTAGGTTTACAAGTGAAGTGTAACATCACCTGGGTCATGAATACTTGTACCTTTTTTCTATCACCCAAAAATCGTTCAGGGGGGGCCAAGGGAACAGGGGAAGGCATTTCTACCACTACTGAGGCAGGTTGAGGGGCAGGGGCCCCTGCATCAAAAGGGTTACGCTGTGAGGCATCAAACCGCACCTGAAGTGCGGCGGTCGCTTGCTGTGAGGCGGCTAATTCTGTTTGGACCAAAGCTAGCGCTGCCAGGACATCATCTAAGGTGGCCATACCTTCTATCGATGCAACCAGGAGGAGAAGAACTCGTGGGCCGATTATTCTGTCAGGCCTGATGTCGTTGCTCCTCAGGATTGGATCGATGCAATAAAGGGGGCCCACCTCTAGATCATCCCAAGTCTGGATGATGTAACACAGACTATTAAGGAGATCAAGCGGGGGAAAAATAGGGAAGTCCGGAGGGGAACAGCTGGGCGACTGGAGCTGGATACCTGTGAACATATAAAGCATGGAATCAATGGGAGAAGCACCCTAGGCCTAAATGCTCTCTATCAGATATGTTATGCTTTACACCCACCTGATAGATCATACAGGTATAACGGAACGAAGAATGACAGAACAGGCTTCTTCTCAACTCCCCGACTTTCCTGCTTAAATATAGAACAAAAGACCATCAATACGCCCCTTCCTGCCCACCTCTGTACATAGGGATCAAAAGTACACTATGTGTAGAATAATGGTAACACCTACCCTACTGGGAATAGAAGGAGACCTGAATGCCAGTAAGGGGTCACGTTTCTATCACTCAGTCCAGAGAAATGACAAACTACCTCCCCTCCGATGTGGAGATAAATATTGTTCAAGTAAGTGCACTGAGCACCCTATGTCTCTCAACCACCTAATATGGGAGTCTATAGGGTATCTCTCCACAATCAATGAACCAAACAAAAGAAAGAACAGCCCAGCCGGAATCACAGAGTGTCACGGACTCAATTCCCCCAGCAGATAAGTCTCTGCAAGGAAAAAACAGGAAGCACACTGTGCTACAAGTACAAGGAACTTAATTTCCCCAGCAGATACGTCTCTGCAAGGAAAAGCAGGAAGCACACGGTGCTACAAGTACAAGGATACTTAGCCTCAGTATCCAACCGTGCCACAGATCCAAAAAACGTGGAGATTAGCACACACACAGTGAAGAAAATGTAGCGCAACACAAGCCCCTCCCCAGAATGGGGAAACCTTAATTTGCTGGTCTCCAAACTCGAAGGTGAGCGCTTCCTAAGCCCCTCCCAAGTAATCCAAATAGGCGGTGTGCCCCGGGTTCAGGAATCAGCACACCGGAATACCGATGCGGGCGCTTCCTAAGCCCCACCAAATATTTCCAACAGGTTCACAATGTGCTCCGATGAGCTTACAGCAGCCCACCTCAGACAGGACAAAACGAAGAACAATTTACGAGCAATCTTCCTTGCTCGCCGGGAAGGAATAATCGGCAAGGCGTCTCTCCACTGACGCCGAGATATCCCCTTCCTGGTCGCATATCGTCATTCCTACGCGACGCTCAGGGAATCATGGGAAATGTAGTTTTTCTGCTCGAGACAGTTCCGAGCTGCAGGCAGTGATTTACCAGCGGCCGGGGAGTTCTGACACCTGTTTCACCCGGACCATTTACTAGAGATACGTCATCTGGCCCGACCAGAGAGCACCCCTAGTGAAAAGGACATATGCAATAATAATGAAGTGATCACTGTATCCTGTTAACAGAAACTTTAGCATGAAACAACCTGGAAAGAAAAGAATAGGAAAACGAAAATCAGTAGGCCACTGATGAACATGAACTTTTATTAAACAACGAACAAAGAAACGATAACATAACGTAATGATAAAACCTATTAATGTCCTAGAAACAAGAAAACGTTAGAAATATGCCAGTGGTGAGAGACCAGAAAAACAGTAAGAGAAACCAAATCACCCCTCGCTGTCCCACCGCCTGCCACGCCCAAAAAATCGATAGACTAGGGAAAATGCAAGTCAGTAGAACATCCGCCCCCACTCTGGAAACTTCCAAGGTGGGGCAGGGTTGCGGCTACGCCCAGCCGGGAGCAGCCCATATAAGGCGGGTCCTGCTGCCACGCCTCGGCCAGGAGATCCTAACGTAGGGTGTAGCCGGAGGAGAGGCCGAGGCCAGCGGGACCCGGCCAGGGGATTGCCTTTACAACGCTGAAGAGTTGCAGGGGGGGAATGTCTCCTCGACCCTCCCCTCTCTCTCCCAGTCCGGCCGCGGTGGCCCTTGAGAGTTTCAGGTAGTCCCGCCACATGCTCTTCCGGTCCGGCCACCAACGGTCGGGGGGCCGAGGCCGACGGGATCCGGCTGCAGCCGATAAACCAAGGAACCCGTTCATGGGGCCAGAGCCAGGGGCGTCCGGCCGACATCCACCGGAAGCCCGGCCCAAAGACGGACGGAACACTTCTTCTTTCTTGAATAATGGCTTTGACAACACTGGGGGGGATGTCTTGCACATGCATCCGACCCCCCCCCCGTCCTCATCGCCACCGGCCATAACAAATGTCAAGCGGGGCGCCGTGGGGTGCACTGGGAGGGAGAGACGGTACGAACAGGCCTCTCCCGCCTCCTCAGGTGAAGGCTTCCCAGCTGCACCCTCAGCGCTCCAGGCGCCCCGAAAAGGGTTCGTCCACTGTGGCGATGCTGCAACGTCTCGCCCGGCAGGGTGGAGCCCGTCCGCTCATGTGACCCCGCGATCGCCGGTAGCTGCCGAACTCTCAAAATGGCGATCGACCTGGCAAGAGCGGGCCCAGCATGAAGAAATGGCCCGGTCACTGGTTGACTCCACCACCGTAGTCCTCCACGACCTTGAAGATTCTACAGGAGCCGCGGGAGTCTCCGACCCCCGATGGGGAATGACTGCCATGATCGCCCGTGGAGTGACGAAACTGTATCCGCGGGACGTCGGCGCTCCCATGCTGGCGCCAGCCTCACTTTCAATTACTAGAATCCTGCAGACCTCAGTTCCGGTGAAAGCACAGTGTGACCCGGTAGGAAAAATTGTTGCACCCCCTCCCCTTTTGAAGTGATAGTTCAAACCACCGATCCTTTCCTTTGCCCTTTTAACGGAACTTTGGACTGCCTCCCCCTCTTTTACATTTTCTAGAGAAAACAAAACATTAACCACTACATTACCATAGCAGTTGACACCAGAACTGTTTTCAAATTGAAAACCAACAACATCTTCAACAGAATCCTTTTTGTTTCTGCTGTGACCCTGCTACAGCACAGGCATTGTCCCCAGCAGTAATTCTGCAATGCCGGTAAGAATAGCTGTGGTGCCTACTGGACTCACTCACCCCCGCGGCGCCCCACGCCGTTATTTGCTGGGCGGCAACTTACTGGACATCACTTTCGTGCCATCTAGATTTCAGCGCGTTCTGCTGCCTTGGAACTATTCGCACAACAGACTGCTACTGACGACCCACCCCCTGGCAACATCTTCTGAATTTTCATAATTTGAAAGAACTAGTAACATGTCCTCATCAGGAATTCAAAAGAAATTGCCACGGTCTCTTCGTTGTTTAAATGTTTTTACTGTTTTTGTTTTGTTGTATATATTTATATGTTATTAAAGTTTTATATTCCTACTACTTTGTTGGAGTGCTATATATTTTTAATGTGACACATAATTGTAAAAACTTTGATGTACAAAGAGTCATTCCTAGAATCTTCCGCTTCAGGCTCGGTCCCCTCCCCAATCACAATACAGGATGGTTTTCAGATAGTAGGAACACGTGTGGTGTGACGGATCTCATCGGGTGTGGGCCTTGATCTACTATAACTCCTTTGAAGAGGGGTGATTCTTTACAGCTGGAGCCATAAACTGCATCTGCAGGGCTAGCTGATAGCCTGGACAATCGGACACAGAGGAAGAGGAGTGTCAGAGGGTGCGGTAGTGAATAGGGCGAAAGGGAGGTGTCGGGCGGGCACAGAGTGTGATTCTCAGGGAAGAGCAGCGCAGATGGAAGGAGGTTTATTGCCCATGCATAAGACAGAGAGCGGGGGTGACCAGTGCCTGGGGAAGATGCTTGCGAGGGTGGGGAGCCATGCTACGAATCGACAGCGTGCAGAGAGTGGGTCTGGTCAAGGCATCTAAAATGGCTGCCGTGCACGACAAAAGTGTGGCATTTCAAAAAAGGCAAGATGGCGCAAACAATGTTTTTCAACACTTCCTCATTTCCTTCGAATCGAACGCTAACAGACGTTGGTGCATATTACCAAAGTTAAGCGATATTTATCGCTAACGATGCTTACCAACGAATTTTTTACCGCTAAGCATCGTCAGAAATTATCGAAGATAAACCTTGCTATTATCAAGGTTTATCGCAAATGCGATAAAAAACGGCCGCAATGCATGAATATCGCTAAAAAGTCAGCGATATTCATGCATTACCGAGCTAATGCTCTTAGCCATGTTATCCACCTCCCATTGGATAACATGGCTAAGAACTGCTCAGGGCAGGTGTTACTTTTTGGAGATATTCGCGCTTAGCGCGAATATCTCCAAAAGTTGGTAATAGGAGATATATATCTTGCATGTTGTAATGCAAATTATTGTGGTATATGGAACTCATACCATAATCTCTCAGGAAAGCAGAAACTGATCCTTTTGGGACCGCCTGAGAAGGCCTAGGGGGTGAGGGGTACTCTACTTTGCCCCCTTTTCACGTTCCGAACTATTTTATTTTACTCTCTTCTGTAATTACACAAAATAGCAGCGATAAGATGCATCAGAGACACACAGTGAGAGAAAGGAGGCCGGAGATGAAGAAGAGATGTCAAATACACATTGGAGATAATATAGTGGGAGAAGGGAAGTAAATATGAGTAAACTTACCATGTAACATAAAAATGTTGCACTCTATACTATAAGTCTCATTTTATACTACAATCACTTCGCTACAACCTCATGAATTAAAAATAAAAATGAATAATGTCTCAAACAATTTTTGATTTCTAAATATAAATTTATTCTTCAGAATTTTCTAAATTTGAAAGAACTAGTAACATGTCCTCATCAGCAATTTCCTCTTCAATCATCTCATCTGGAATCTCCTCATTAAAAGTCTGCAATGATGATTCTTGTAACTCTATGGTCTCCAAACATTCGATAAATTCGCCATCAACAGATTGATCAAAAAAATCATTCAAGTCATCTCCTCCTTGTGACAATATTTCATTATTGGTGCTGTCAATTTCAATCAATGTAGTGGAATCATTCAAGTCATCTCCTCCTTGTGACAATATTTCATTATTGGTGCTGTCAATTTCAATCAATGTAGTGGAATCATTCAAGTCATCTCCTCGTGACAATATTTCATTATTGGTGCTCTCAATTTCAATCAATGTAGTGGAATCATTCAAGTCATCTCCTCCTTGTGACAATATTTCATTATTGGTGCTGTCAATTTCAATCAATCTAATGAAATCATACAAGTCATCTCCTCCTTGTGACAATATTTCATTATTGGTGCTCTCAATTTCAATCAATGTAGTGGAATCATTCAAGTCATCTCCTCCTTGTGACAATATTTCATTATTGGTGCTCTCAATTTCAATCAATGTAGTGGACAATGCAAAAGAAATTGCCACGGTCTCTTCATTGTGAGCCATTTTATTTTGAAATTGCTTGCTGTAAATTGCAGAAAAAAATAATCACTTTCATTTATCGTTTTTAGTAATACATAATATAAAACTAACTTTATCAAGTATTTAGTATAACAGAAGGACTGCAAATAAATAACAGAAAACATTTTTCAAATTATCTTCAAGTGTACAACATAGTTCCCCTTACAAATTAACAACTCACCTTTTTAAAAGTAGGAGAAGTGTTAGTACTGTGTAAATCAAACACCAGAAATTCACCACCAAAAATTCCTCACAAATGTACCTCAGACAGTAGTATCACAAAATGGCTGTGGTTTCCTCTCATTTGAGATATATACATAACCAATTAACTTTCATCACACACAAATACAAAACCAAAGTAACATTTTAATTGGTTCTAAATTTCAACACTTTCAAATGTGTTTTCCCCATGCAATTTCCCATAGGACATTTACATACGTCTACAGCCTGAATGGCTGAACGGAATTACACCAAACTTGGCAAAATGGTACATCAAACCTAAGAGGTCAGGAAGGATCTACTATGCCCCCTTATGGTCATTTGCCCCTTCGCTTTGGCCTCCTCTTGTCTCTCGATCCTACCGAGAGACAAGATGGCGGCCGCTACGGACTGTTTGTAATGTTGACAGACGCCGGAGAACCAATCAGCTTCGCAAAGCTCCGTACCGGAGAACCAATCAGCTTCGCAAAGCTCCGTAACGCGAAAAGTACGCGAAGCGGAGCGCTGTTACAGATATATATCTTTTTTTGAACGTTAATTTCTCAAAATCCACTGGAGCACATATATTGAGACCTAGCAAAGGCACATCGGGCTACCAGTCCCTAATATTTTGCCAAGTTTCGTGCAAATCCATTCAGCCGTTTGATTATTGACATTTAGATACGTCTACAGCCTGAATGGCTGAACGGAATTACACCAAACTTGGCAAAATGGTACATCAAACCTAAGAGGTCAGGGAGGATCTACTATGCCCCCTTATGGTCATTTGCCCCTTCGCTTTGGCCTCCTCTTGTCTCTCGATCCTACCGAGAGACAAGATGGCGGCCGCTACGGACTGTTTGGAATGTTTACAGACGCCGGAGAACCAATCAGCTTCGCTTCACAAAGCTCCGTTGCGCGAAAAGTACGCGAACTGGAGCGCTGCCCGGTCCGCTGTTACAGATATATATCTTTTTTTAAACGTTAATTTCTCAAAATCCACTGGAGCACATATATTGAGACCTACAAAAGGCACATCGGGCTACCAGTCCCTACAATTTTGCCAAGTTTTGTGCAAATCCATTCAGCCGTTCGGGCTAAAGTGAGGCCAACCGCCCTATGGAAAACTCAATGTTAAAAACACGTTTTGGGACCCCCCTTTTTTCTCGACCCCCCCTGGACGAACCCCCCCCAATTTTCAGGGGCTGCTCAGAAACAAAATGTGCCATTTTCCTGAAAAGTTCAGCCAATTCCGTCCACAAACGCCAAAGTTATTAGACATAGAATTTTCAAAAATCCCATAGAGAAAAAATCCTAACCGCCAGTAGGTAATATATATATATATATATATATATATATATATATATGTGTATTACCTACTGGTAGTCGCCAGTAGGCAGTTATAGTTAGAACCAAGTTTCCATAGGAAAAGCGTTTCTTTTTACTTGCCTAGATCGTAGGTGCAGTTTGAAGAATCTTCATGAAATTTCCCCCAAAAAGTGTCAAGTTGGGTCTAGTTATGCATGGTACATTTTGTGTTGATCCGTCAAATGGGGGCTGAGAAAAAGGGGGTTCAAAAGTGCCTTTTTCCATGTTAATTCCCATAAGAATTGCTATATGGTTGTATAAGTGGGTGTGTGAATAGCTGTGTGGGTGAGTGAGATGCTGTATGAGTGGCTGTATTGGTGAGTGATAGGGCATATCAGTGGCTATATGGGTGAGTGAGTAGCTGTGTGAGTGGATCTATAGGTGGGTAAGTGGGTGTGTAGTGACTGTAGGGGTGTCTAATTGGCTGTATGAGTGAGTGAATGGGGGTGTACGTGGCTGTATAGATAAGTGAGTGGCTGTTTGAGTGAGTGTTTGGTTCAGTGAGATGGTTGTGAGTGGCTTTATTGAAGAGTAAGTGTCTGGGTGAATGTCTGTACGGATGAGTGAGTGGATGTGTGAATGCTTGTATGGATGTGTAAATAGGTATGTAAGTGGTTGTGTGGGTGTGTGAGTGAGTACATGAGTGCTTGTATGGGTGAGTGAGTGGCTGTGTTCAGAGGATGTATGGGTGAGTGGATGGGTGTGTGAGTGTCTGTGTAGGTAAATAAGGAATACATGACTAGCTGTATGTGTGAGTGTGTGACTATGTGACTGGCTGTATGAGTAAGTAACTGGTTGCATGAGTGGCTGCATGGGTGAGTGAATGGTTGTGTGAGTGGCTGTTCAAGTAAGTGAGTGGATGTGTAAGTGGCTCTATGGAGGAGTGAGTACTGGTATGGGTGTGTAAATGGGTACGTGAGTGGTTGTGTAGGTGTGTGAGTAGGCATGCACCCATACCCAGCACCCAAACTGCTATCGATGTGCAGTGAACACAGTGAATGTGTTTTGGCTGTGTGCAGCAGGAGATGGTGACATCCTGTGAACTCCATGTGGGGGCAACCCCACTGCCCATGGTTTTTGGCTGTGTGCAATGAGGTTTGGGTGCAGGGCCTGGCTGTGGGTCAGATCTTGCACTCAAGCTGCTGTAGACGCACAATTCCTGCTATGCAAAGTCTTCAGTTATGTGCAGCAAAGGTTGGGTGAAGGACTTGCCTTGTTGCTGATGGTCTATGGTTGCCCTTTAGTGCTTGGCCTTTGGACAGTCTTTTTTTAATAAGATTTACAAATCATTGCTGAATCAGTGGCAAGTTTCACCCCCTAAAGCTTCACCCTCTTCAAGAGCCATGCCTAAATTGACAGCCAGGAGCAGCAGCACCAAAACCAATACCACAGTGTTCCCGGCCCCCATGATAGGAATCCATGAGTCATGATTCAGAAGTGCCTTCTCAAATCCTGCAACACAGATTATAATTTTTTTTAATAAACTCAAAGGAGTGGCTTCTTGTGGGAAATCCCGCTGTGGTCTGGGAGTCAGAGTGTTCCATCCCTGCCAACTTAAATGACCTGGTTTTTCAGGACTTGGAGACTCTTCCTCTCATGTCCAGTAATGGATGTATGACAGTACAACGCGATCATTTTGATCGCGGTACTTTACATCGCGGATTTTACAACGCAAGTCATTACAACGACTTGCGTTGGAGGGCACGAATTGAGGATTATTATAATTTTATATTCCAACACCAGTCCACGTAACAGTAGGGAAGGTGTTGGAATATAAAATTACAATATTCCTTAACCAACAGCGCCATCCAGCGCAAGTCATAGTAACGACTTGCGTTGTAATGGCAGCGTGGTAAAGGTTGTGCGGTGTAAACACTGTGTTGTAAACGACATTTACCTCCAGAATATCTGCAACAGGGGAAAATGTTATCTTGAAACACTTAGTCAGATCTCTGTTATCTGAAAAGGACAATGAGTATAAACCATGACGTTTTTTGATTTCCAATACCCTCGATACGAAAGGGGAAGTACTGGAATTATTGGAGATTGAGCCTCTGGCTTCCAAAACACAGGAACAGGAAGAAAGAGACAACAGCACTGATGCAGCCCATGTCTTAGAAAATATGGGTTTTGAAATCGATCACCCACTTCCTAGTGATTTGACCTTGGATCAAGTTTAACCTAAAACTACCACCAGGCAATAAAGTTTAAGCTTTTTATAGGATGATGGTGGTGGAAGACACAAATAAGGTCAGCAAAACCTGGAATAAAAGAAAAAGAAGTAGTAGAAGAAACATTATAAAAACTTCTGAGGGGAGGAAATATAGTAGTTACGGACAGATCACAATATCTAAGAGAGGCGAATAGAAAATTAAATAACAAAGAGCATAATCAAGCTTTGAAGTAAATCCTTTAAAAAAACATGGTAAAGAAATATCATCAAATGTCGTTCAAATGGAAAGATGTAGGCCCATTTCAAACTGAGCAGTACAACTACTTAAAGAGCACCCATGGGAAGACATCCACTATCTACTTCCTCCGTAAAATTCACAAATCACTCAATAATCCAACCAGCAGACCAATTGTAAGCTCCATAGTAGCTTTATTGAAAAATACCGTGAGATATCGGGATATGTGACCACATTACTAACATACATTAAAGATACATCAGATTTTTTAAGGAAAATAAACAATATATCTTGGAAATCCGCATTTATATTGGCCACTATGAATGTAACCTCCCTATATACTTTGATCAATGATGAACAAGAAATCAATGTGTGTCAATACTTCGTACAATTGTTACATTCCCTCAAACATACATAGATGATTTTCACTAAGCTGTTTCATGGCTTAACCCACAACATATTTCTCTTTGGAAATGAGATATACTTCCAAAAACAAGGTACAGCCATGAACACCTCCTTTTCCCTAAACTGAGCTACCTTTTTCATCTGGTGGTAGGGGAAGGAGGTGGTCTGAAGAGAATGAAACATACATGAATCTTATAGTCCGATGGGCGTGATTTATTCACTATCTATTTGTAATATGGGATGGTGGAGAAGATTTTTTAGACTCATATCTGGAAATGTAAAACAGAAATGAATATAATATACACATGAACAGCAAGTCGGGCAGATTGGAAATTGAGTTTTTAGAGGTGGCTGTGCATGTGGAGGATCAATCCCAAAACAAAGATTTTCAGGAAAGCAACTACTGAAAACTCTTTCTTGCATACAAACAGTGGGTAAACTAATCCCTTGAAATGGAGCATTTCGTATGGACAGATGTTGCATGCATGAAGAGCATGCTCATCAGAAATGGATTTAAAAAAAGAAGCTCAATAGATGGCATTTCAGTTTCTCATTGGAGGACACCCTTAGAAGGCGCTTATGGTGATGCCTAGAACACAATGAAATTGAATAATAGAGAAGATCTACTCTTTGAACCAAATATAAGATGATGCAGTTGCAACCCTGCATTGCAAATAAAGGAGGGCATTTATAGATTTTTGATGAATTACAATGTAGAACACAAAACCATGAGAAGGATGCTCATGAAAAATTTGAGTGCGCTAATGGAAGAGGAGAATTTCAAAACAATTTTAGGATCTCACCCACACATTAAATATAGAAGAACAGTTAATTTGAGCCATCTGTTGAACATGAGCCACTTTGATTCAATCAAGCAAGCAATCACCTGGCTCAGCAAAGATGACAGGAGGTTTTGGAAGTGCACAACATGTAAACCCTGTAGGAATGGACAGAATATGAAAACAATTTGTTATCTAAGAAGGAATAATAGCACTTGTAAAATAAAATATTACCTATTACCCTGAATGTATCTATGTCTTGGAGTGCAGCTACAAGAAACATTATGTAAGTAGTGCAATCAAAAAAGTAAGTGTGTAGTTTACAACGCCTGAGGCCTATCAACAATGAAGATTATGGCTACCCTTTAGTAAAACATATGTGGGATGGGCACTAAGGCAACATTTCTTGCTTAAAATATTGTGGAATTAAGCACATAAAAACATCCTAGAGGGGGTGACTGAGAACTCACATTGAGACGACAATAATCCATGTTAATACTGTCTCTGGGAATGAAACATCCCTGGGGGCATACTCTGAATGCAGAACTATATGCGCGCCAGTGACAAGGTCCAGAACGGGTGATGGACATGCATCCTTGCAGTAGAAATATTACTTTTGTCTCTATGCCCTTGCTAAAGACTGAGAGTAAACTGACATATGTTACAGCATGAATAAAGTATTGAATGAAAGTGTAAACATTGTTATGCACTCTGCCAAGTGAATAGAATATTTAATGTGTTATTGTTCATACTGGAGTTTATTCTGTTTTTAGTATAATGCACTAGCACTTTATTCTCATTTTCTGTATTGGACATAATGGGACTATCCATTTGATTAGACTATGGAAATGAAGGACAATATAAGACAGAGATGTATTGATTATTGTGGTTCAACAAGGAAGCAGTAGATGATGAATGAACATGCCCTTATCGACACGCTTTACTATGTGCACTTTAGTTACAATTAAAGAAGTTACTGTTGGAGCTTGTACTTCAGGATTTAGCATATTATAGCAGTACTTTGCTGAAGTAAAAATTGATTAGCTTTATGAGATGATGGATTAAATCAATTGCCTGGTCTTAAATGTGTGTAAAGAAAGGAATGGAATGTCTTCAGAGATTTGCACATCATAACAGTACTCTAAGGGCCAGATGTACATAGGTTTGGCTTTGCAATTACCAAATTGCACATTTTTGTGATTCGCTATTTGGGTATCGCAAACACCCATGTAATAATGTATGTTTGACAAATTTTGCGATTCCCAATAGGTCACAAAAAACTACCTCATTAATATTCATGAGGTAGGGCTCAGCTTGAGACAAATTGGGAATCGCTAAAATCACAGGGATAGTGGCCTGTTGGGGTCAGAAGACCACCATGTCTGTGATTGGTTTTCAATAAAGAACTAGTGTTTCAAATGCACCACTTTTTCCTTCAAGGAAAATGGGATGTGTTTCAAAAACAAAAATTAAAAGTTTCTTTTAATTTTTCAAGGGTAGACAGTGGTCTGTGGGACCACAGCCTGCTCTTAAAAAATGTTTCCACAACATTCACAAAGGGGAAGGTGGGAAAAGTGGAAAATATGGATCCTGAATTTTCCACACTCATAGTGTGTGATTCGTATTACTGTGTCCCGTCTTATAATTAATATGTGCACACATGGAGCCAGAATGGATAAAAGGGTTCAAAAAGCCCTGTATAAAATGCCCAAGTATTGTTTCCACCTGCCAGTACAGTTAGGGAGGCTTCACTGTGGCCTTCGATTAAGCATGCAAATGTCCATTTTGATGCCCTGAGCAAACTAAAAGCCTTTTTGTTTCAGAAAGATGTGGTCTTAACATTTGCAAAGGAAATGTTTGATTTTCAAGTTGCAACGTCTTCTTCTCAAATACAGTGTTACTCCGCACAAATTTCCCACAGCATTTTGGAGAATTGGCTCACCACATTTTTAACATGTCTCATATCCCGCGCAGTCGCACACTTCCTAAAATGTTTAGGCTCTGGCTTGGTTATTCACTTCATGCTCGGAAGCCCTTTTGAGGTTGTCTGTTGGTACTGTTCCTGATTTTAGGACAGTGATTTTAATTTTTCCGCTCCTCAATTGATGTCCCATTTCAAGATTAAAGGGAACTGTGGAACCACCATATGTGCTCCTGTGACGTGAACACATGGCACAAAGTTTTGGTTCCCACTTGCTTCAGGATTTGAATGAGCATTGGTTCTTATCATTTCGGCCTGTGTGACTTCACTGTGCGCAGCTCGTATTCGGCTGTCTGCTGTGCACCTTTGAGTGTTCCTTGGACTTGTGCCTAGGAACACAATTGGTTCAGCCTCTAGAAAAAATGTACTGGTGGACCCCTTAAAGGCCATTTGTATTCTCTGCCCTTTGCGTATTCCGTTGCTTCTGAACACATTTTATGAGCCTTCCTGGGATGCTTCTGCACCTGGTTAATTGGGTCTTGACTATGGTCCTGCGGACTTTCCATTGGCTGTGGTCACACCTTCAGTGACTGCTGTAGGGGTTTGATTGGAAAACGTTTGCTCCATAAACCTACTCTGAGGTGTGCCTCTGGGATCATCGTCTGCGGTTGCTGGGAACAATAATTGTTTGCTTACCACTCAGAACACAAACAATTTGCATCTATTATTTGGTGGGAGCTTTTTGATTTGGCCTGTTTTTAAGATCTTACATTTCTTTTAAATTAGTTTTTTTTATATTTGCTTTTGTAGTTTTAAGGCTGCCTTTCTGTATGCTTTTGTTCTCAAATTGTATGATTGACTTTTTAAGTATATTTTAGACTTTTAGCGCCTTTTATATAAACACATGCTGTAGATTTGCTATGGATAGCTTTCTTATAATGAGATGGCTTTTAGTCGACTCATGTCCAAGGAGTGGGTGTCACGTGGCTTGGTTAGGCCCAGGAAGAAACACTGCCATTTCACATGTACCAGTTCCTAAAGTTACCTTCTTTTTCCACACAATGATCATTGACCCATATTTGCTTACATGACAGGGTAAAATTAGTTTCTCTAAATCCACATTGCTGACAACTCCACTTCGTATGTACACTATCATGACACCCTGAACATTTGGTATAAGGCTTGAACATATATTGTGCAAGTGTTGTCAATTATTATTTGTCTATAAGGTGACAGCGCTATCACACAGACAGTAATCAATGTCAGCTTGTCCGTAGCATCGACACGGAAGCATGAATGCTGTCGTTTTAAATACATATGAATTTCCATACTCGAATTAGAGAAGCACTCTGCTGTCATTGCAAGGTCATCACTATCGTCGGCATTCTAGCACAACTGAATCCTATTTACCCTCTGCAAAGAGGGATGTCCACTATGTGACCAAGACAGGGACCTACATACCTTGCATTCAAGTAATGGGGATTTAGATCAGTAGGGGATTATTGGCAGAACACCCACCCTGGGCAACTAGGTTAGGGAACGTAGAGTAGGAATACACAATATACAATACTTATATGGCAGCATATATACACAGTTTTAGCACAAGGGTTGAATCGTTCTTTCTTTTCACTGTCCCTATGTTGCTAATTACTTTCATCTTCTTCTGTCCATTAATCATTGCAGCACATATATTTTATACAAGAATCGCGATTGTTCAATAAATATTGAAAACGTCCCTTTGTCTATTTCTTGTATATCTCTCTGAGTGAGCACGAGTGACTGAGCGGAAAGGTTCTAGATCTGATACCATGATTCCTTGAGGGTCAGAGTTGTCATGTTCTGTAGTTGCCCAAACCATTCATTAGCTTGCCAGGTTTAGGGATACTTATGGTGGCACTGTGAACTAGCAGGACTGGAGGCCTACATATCCTGAGGGATACACAGAATCAGTCTGGCACCATCCCAATGATTATGTTGTCCAACAAATGAACAGTTCCTACTGAAGAGTGGAAACCATATGACAGACACATTTTATAGAATGGGTTGACTCCAATGTTCAGTGCCGTCGATCCAAGGCCAAAGACTTTGGCAGTCTCCAGTGCCATACTTAAAAACTAATAGGTTTGGCATTTCACAAAACTTCTGCATGAGAGGGTGTCTGTCTTGAGCCAGATACTGCTTGAAAAGTTTTACACAAAGCTACAGAAGTACTAGACTGCAGTTCCTTAAGTCAGTAGTAGAGGTTTTAGAGGTGTTCACCACTGAGAGGGTGTGGCATTGACATATAAACAGACATATTACCTACTATTATTCTAATGATTTGTATTTTTTATTAATAAACTAAGCTAAAATGCCAGTGTTGGCTTGTGAAGATAATAGTCATTGCTTTGGCTTTCAGTTACTGTCAGCATGTAATGGACTATGGTTAAATCACCCTAATATGCATAGTTAACACCAATCACTGGTAAATACAAAGCACTCCTAGACCCACCAGTGCTGTTCAATTACTTTTTAGTTGGATGTGTACTTGTGTATAAGCAAAATGCTGTCACTCACAGTGAAGAAAAACAATGGCTTAATTGGGTTAATATGTTGCGTGACAAAAACAGACACTTGAACAGAACAAACCTTATCATGGTTTTGTGACATCTTTTGAACATTTCAGGCTCGACCCTGTTAGCTTTGATTCATTTGCTTACATGTGTCAGGGAGTTGCTAAAATGTTGATGGGTGAGAGAGCCACTGCTCCAATGTTTACATATGTCTACAAATTTAAGACGTGGTAACAGAATCTAAACTGCACTGATTCTTGAATGTAGAGGATAGAAGTTGAAGATTGTTTTTTGTCAGTAAAGAAGGCAAAATAGATAAAACTGATAAATAGATTTAAAGACTCTTGGCACACCTAAAATTCAATAGCAATGAAATAAATCACATTTCCTGTAGATTGTGTGACTGTCAAGTCTCTTATCCCCAAGTGCAATCATCACAGGAACATAAAGAAATTAATTATCATAGCTTTCCCTGGCTCAAATTTACATATGAAGGGCTAGGAGATTAGGCTGCATGCATTAGTTGTCACTAAGAACGGGAAACCTAAGCACTGATCCATCAGCTCAGTTGCATTTTTGGACTTTCAGTAAAGATTAAACTCACTAGAGCAGCAGTATTACTGAAGACAAATTGAAAGTGTGTCTTTTTCATTTAAATCATCATAATTATCATGATAATCATAAAGTTGCCATCATGCTAGGTTCATTTACCACTGTAATAAGGTTCACAATATATTATTTGTGGAAACTACAGAGAGAAATGGATACTTAAAGAATATAACATTCCCTAGCTATCGTAACAGAAAGTGTTAGTTCTATTAAGGACACAGAGGCATAGCTTACACTCTACTTTCTTCCCTTTATTACTACAACTGCCATAAGCATAACAATACAAGAATTAACTTTCCCACAAACGCCTAAGAAAGGAAGAAGAAAGTCTTATCCAATTATAGAGACTGACTGCTTCTTATAGTCTGTTGTCACATTTCATGTCCCCTCCTTCTTTGTGCAACACATGCAGTTCTATGTCCCTAGTTTATTTGTGTTAGGACGTTTTTGCTTCTGGTTATTAAAGGATACAATCCCTAAACAATCTCTGTTTTCCAAGAACTATACACATTAAATACAGTCGTTTAATTCCTTACATGACCGTAGGTTTGCAAATCAATACACCAAGCATAATTACTGGCAGAGCGATATAACTACCTACCGAGTACACGTCGTAACAGCCCATCATAGCCTCCTATGTTACAGCCCCCGTGGGTGGGTTTAACATGATCTTTGATCATCCTGCAGGATAATCCTTGCCTCTGTGTCCTTAATAGAATTGAATCTTTCCCTTACAATAATTAGGAAATGTTATTTTCTATGTCTGGACCGGAGGCGAGGATTAGTCTTGTTCAAAGATTGCTAAAAACCAATGCAGCCATATCTAAGAGATGTTTAGAGTATAACATTCTGAAGGTGGAATCTTAAGACTAGTCAGCATCATTTAATTTGTCCTCCAGCCAGGCTCCTAGCACAAAAGCCTGTGAAGGCATGACCACGCAAGCTGAATACGCCTCAAACAATAGTCGTGTCTATTCCTGCCTCCTGCATAATCCACTGAACCCATTGGGGTATGGTGGGGGAGGAAACAGCCTTGTGTGGTTTGTGGATGGAAATCACCAATAGCCATTCACATGGCAGGCAAAGCTGTGGATCATGCTCTTATAAGTTCTGGTACATCTCACCAGACACAATTATGAAGTATCATCAAACCTAGGGTATGAGACTGCCATAGAGTTTCATTGCGTTCTATTGAAAATATGAAAAGTGACCCTGTCTGGGGTGAATACCCGACTCTGACATCTGAGACCCATCTAAGTAATATGGGGCATAAGAGCGTAGCCAATTTGCCTGAGAGCTCTTTCTTAGTTAGGTATTTGTTGCTTTCCTAAGGAAGGAAAAGGAAAAGGACTTTATTAACATCCCAAATGGATGAAATCTAGGCTCTGGAGGCAGGCATAGACATACACCCCTCAGCAATTTCCTGACCAATGGGTGTTCACCCACTGGAAATCCATCAAAGGAATATGGCCTCCTGATATGGCTAATTCACCAAACTGTAAGTAATTTCTTCTGATGGGATAATTGGCAGAAAAATTAAGATATGTACAACATTGGACGCCATGGGATTTACATCGATATGCATGCACCGCCTTATCCATCTCGCCCTGGCATACCTGTAGCATTTTACAATTCTGTCTGCCCATGCCTTAAAGAGGAGCAATTCAGCTTGTTGTGAAAGTCGGGGAATTTGCCATTGTTCCCTGTAATCTTCTAGGCCATATGATGCAGTGTGCCTTCCACCACCACATGGTGTTGGTTCCCTGATGGATCCATAAGTAGGATTGGATAATCACAAGAAAGTTCCATCAGAACTGGTTACCATACTTGAGACCTCCACTTCGGTGTAACTAACACCAGTTCTGCTTTCTGCTTCCTGACTTGGGCCGATAGCTGTGTGATTATCAAGAATGAGGAAAATGTGTAACATATTTCCTGACTCCAGTTCTAAAGTAAGGCATCAATTCCTGCTACAATCAGATCTGGCTTTCAACTGAAGTAGTTTTTTACGTGGTGATCCAGACTAGGGGCAAACAAGTTCACCCAGCAAAAACCCCATCTTTTTGATATTTCCTAGAACACCTTAGACTCCAGTTTCCACAGGCTCATGTCCTGAGAGTGCCTCGCATGCAGGCCGTCAAATTGTTGGCCATTCATGAAACTATTCTGATATCACTGATATTTGGTTGTCGAGGCAGAAATGCCAATAACTATCGGCCAATTTCAAGAGGTCCTTGGGCCTTGCTTACCCCTGTTTGTTTGGTTGATATAGCCCACTTCCGACATGGTGTCCATTGACAGTAAGATGCAGCTCTTTATCCTCTTTGAAGATACAACAAACTTGCCAGTAGTTTGGGCTGTTTGTATGAAGATGTTGCTTTTGAACTGACTGTTACCCTTGTGTGGATAACTTTCTACACCTGGTGCCCCAGTCACTTTTGCTGATTCAATGATGAGATCCAGATGAAACCCAAATAATATTCTACTGTTCCATGCCCCCATGTGTGACATACACCACCTAATTTCCTCCCTGACATCCAACAAAATTGGACCTTCTCCGAATAAGTAAACTGTGGCAAACAAAGTCAGCAGGAAACAGCAGGTAAGTTGAGAAGTCCTTTATTCAGGTGCAAGGGAAGAGACAAAAGCTGACTCTTCTCCACAGAGGCTACAAGCAACTGCTGTGGATTAGAACCTTACTTGAGAACAAACATATTACAGAAACACAAGAGCATTCTGGTGAAGTCATGCAAGTAACATTCTACAAAGACTAGAACCATAACTCAAGTGACCTATGTACTACACATCTTCTTCCTTTCCAATGTTAACGAAATGAAGAAGAAAAACAAGTAAGTGAGAACCAAAGAAACAAAAAACAAAATAAAAACAAATTGAACATAATCTAGCAAACAAAATCTTGCAGATAAACTGGTGGTCTGCGTTACCTCAAAGCACGAAAAGGATCAAGCCTGTCAGAAACAGGGTCTGATGCATGCACTGAGTGACTCCCAGATATGAGAGAATCACCACACCCACCACCAAGAACTCCACCCATCGAGGGTGAAGGAGAAGCCTCCTCTGGAACTTGAGCTAGAACATAACCACTACTGCTCAAGGAACTGGTGGGCTTATCCTGTTGAGGAATTGCAACCCCTCTTCGATATGATGCGACACATCTGAAATTTCAACACTCACTATTGTTAGGGATAACACAATGATCAAACACTTTTTTTTACAGTGGAGGGCCCCTTGAACTTTGACAACCCTCTCCCCACCCTACCACTTTTGATCTTGACAAGATCACCCACCTTGAAATGACAAGATGAGTTTGAGGAAAACAGCAGGTTAGAGCATCTCCCTTGCAGTGGGACAAGTTGCTTCATCCAAGAAGGAACACGTTTTGAGCCAGGAGCCTGCCCCCTCATAAGTTGAATAGGGAAAGATTGGCTGTCAACAAGGGGAGTAGGCCCAAAGCATTTCATTGACCATTTTCCGTACCACTGACCCATTGGCGGAGGCCATTTGGATGATTCCTTTGACTACTTTGTTAGCTCTCTCACACAGGGCATTGCCTTGAGGGTTGTATAGTGAAGTGCGATGATGAGAGACACCACAACTCTTCAGGAAAGTTTGCATCTCCTTGGAGACAAGTTGAGTGCCATTGTCAGTGATGAGAACAGAGGGAATGCCCTCATCCTTGAATAGATTGCCCAAGAATGTAATGGTATTCTCAGTAGTGACATTATTGGTGAATTCAACTACTAGCCACTTAGAAAATACATCAACTTCAAAAATGGCACACCTGTCCTTTCCATGCAGCTCCCCCATGGGACCAATAAAATCAAGACAGATGCTATGCCAGGGTAAGCCTGGGTTCTGTATGTATGCATCACTAGACTTAGGATCTATTGTAAGTCATTTTTCACCTTCTTTACAAATTGAGCAACTGTCCACCCACTCAACAACTTGAGCATCAATGTCTGGCCACCAGAAGTGATTCTTGAGACGGCGTTGTGTGAGAGTCGACCGAGATGGCCATCATGCGCTAATGCTATAAGTTCCCTTATGATGCCAAAAGGGAGAATTAATTTTCTCCTTTGCCTAAGACATTGTTATTATCAAGAGAAAGTTCATCAAGTACTTTGACATAAGGTCGGACAGAAACTGGGAGACAACTCTCCCTCCTGGGACCCAATTTTAAAAGTTTGCTAACTTCCTGTAAGGTGTGGTCAATACTCATTTCATGTTCCCAATCACTGGCCTCAAAAACACCCTCGCCTACAAATGCAGCATCCTCAATGGAAGCCACAGCAATGTCATTGACACACCCAGCAGTGCAAGGATCAAGAACAGTTCGCCAGTCCAGAAACATTCTAAAGAGGCAGTGGGCCTGAACATTCTTCCACCCCTGAATGTATTCAATCAAGTATTGAAACTCCTGAAGTTTTGATGCAAGTTTAGCAAGCCTTGCCGACCCTTTCCCAGTACCACCAGAGGAAAAGACTTTGCCCAAGGGTTTGGGATCAGTTCTCAGTAGAAATTTCATGCTCCATAAATATGTCCTAAAATATTTCACAGCCCAGCCGTTCAGCGAACGCTTCCCTCTCAATGACCGAGTAGTTTTTCTCAGCATCGGTCAGTGTTCTGGAAGCAAAAGCCACAGTATGTTCAGGCCCACCTTTGGACTGTGATAGCATAGCTCCCAAGCCTGTAGCGCTGGCATCAACAGTTAAAATAGACTTGTTATTAACATCAAACGGAGCTAGAACATTGGCATTGCAAATTTCTTTTTTGATAAAATCAAAACATTCTTGTTGCTGAGTGCCCCATGAGAAGGTCACCCCCCGCTTGAGTAAAGAACGCATACAGGATGTTTTGTCTGAGAATTTTTTAACAAATTTTGAATAGTACTCAATTAGTCCCATAAAAGAACGTAACTGGTCTTTATCCTTGGGGTGAGGAGCTAATTGAATGGCATTGCACAAGTCTCTCTTGGGTTTAACGCCAGAAGCTTTGATGGTGTAATCTAAAGAGTCAATTTAATCAACTAAAACCTTGCATTTCCCCTTGTGGAGTGTGAGACCTGCTGCAGACAATTTGTCTAAACAACCTTGAGGGTATCATTGTGTTGTTCAACTGACTGATCATATACTAAGATATCGTCCTGGAAATAAATGGTATTACTTACTCCCTCAAAAATATTGGAGACCATTCTTTGTAAAACACTGGCTGCAGAATTGAGACCGAAGGGAAGACGTGTAAATTGGTAAGTGCCTTAAGATGTAATAAAAGCAGTGAGATGTTTGGAATCTTTATGCAGATTAATCTGGTGGTACGCACTTCTGGGGTCAAGTTTTGAGAACACTTTGACACCCTTTAGAGTGGTGACCAATTCTGTGATATTTGGAAGTGGAAATGTGTCAGCGACTACACATTGATTCAAAGACCTCAAGTCCACACAGAAGCGGAGTTTACCATTAGCCTTCTTGGTGATAACAACAGGCGAAATCCATGGCAAAGCCTTCCACAGGTTCTATGACTCTCGCTGTAAGCGTGTCGTGAATTAGCCCTTTGACTTCCTCTTTGACAACTATAGGGACATGCCTAACCTTGTGCTGAACAGGAACAGAACCTTTCTTAATTAAAATACGATGGGAATAGCCTTTGAGTTGACCCAGTTCCTCTCTAAAAACACTGCTGGCTTCAGCGAGAATCTTATCTAAGTCCTCATCCTCAATGACCATGACTTGTGGGGTGCACAAGGGTTGACAATAATCCTAAGATCATATTGGTGAACCCACCCAAAAATGGCTGGCCCACATTTAGACACATATACCTTCCCTTGAATATGTCTATGAGAAAAATTGATGTGTGCATCAAAGTGCCCAAGTATGTCAATGGACTCTCCTTGGAGTCCCCCTGGGTAAATATCGTTAGGAAGAAGTTGTCTAGCACCCCACTTTTCTTCAAAAAGGTCGTTTAGGATTTATAGTATACTTTGAGCCTGTATCAACCATCAGGCATACATTTTGACCATTGATTACAAACATAGCTTTAGGTCTATTCTATTGCTTGTCTTCTTGTTCTTGGTGGTGAGGTCAGACTCAGCTACCAATATTTTGTCATTCTCATTGACTTCAGGTGTACTATGCACACTGGCTACACTAGAACACATTTGCTCCTACAGACTCTTGCGTAGTGTCCCATATGACCACATTTTAGACACTCTTGTTTAGAGGCGAAACAGAACTTAGAGTTTGAGGAGTGTACTGTACTTCCACACCTATTGCACATTCTGACATTTGCAGGCTTAGTGTTACTAGTAGCACTAGGATTTAAAGGTTTGTTTGAAAACATTTTATTCTTAACAGCAGCGATGGCGCTAGGATCATTGTCATTTTGATCATAGTCTGGTAGCTCTTGAGGGGACACCTCATTGACTTCATTTGTTGTAATCCTTTT
This sequence comes from Lissotriton helveticus, assembly GCF_964261635.1. NCBI lineage: Eukaryota > Metazoa > Chordata > Amphibia > Caudata > Salamandridae > Lissotriton > Lissotriton helveticus. The sequence goes on from NC_136069.1 coordinate 1,193,917,163, forward strand.
ATCCAATTCTGTCATACATTCTTTCGACTGTTTTACAACTTTAGCTAAATCTACAGCCGTTTTAAGATTGGGGTTTTTCGCCGCCCAGAGACATTCCTGGATTTTCTTATTGTTGCACTGGACTATGAGCTGATTTCTAATCAGCTCATCTGTCATGTTTCCGAATTTACTTTTAATAGACATTTCTCTAAGTCTAGAGATGAAGTCATTGATGGACTCGCCAGCTTTTTGATTTTGGGTGTAGAACTTCTATCTATTCATAACTACATTTTCTTCTTTTGCATACCTCACTTCTAGTCGACAGATTGCTCAGTCTTTATATTCATCAGGAAGTGCCTGCCCATTGACTTGAAGAGCTTGAGGGACATAACGAAATACAAGTTGGCCTTCTTTGCCAAGAGTGCTTAAGCGAAGAGCTTTTTTTCTCTTAGCAGAAAAATCTTGACCATCTAGGGCGTCAAGATAATTCTCAAATAGAAGAATCCAATCTTCCCAGGGAATGCTTGGCTGGCCTGGTTGGGCTGAAAAATTAGGTTGCAGAACAACAGATATATTTTGAGAAGCCATGTGAGAAGATATTGAGGTTAAAGAGCAGCGAGAACAACAGGATAGAACAATATACAGGCATGTATATCGCCGAAACTTGACTGGATAAAGAAACTGTTAAAGGTAGACCATAAAGAAGTCTTGAATACTTATAAAACGGTATGATATGCAAACTTGACTGGCTTTGAAACTTTTAGAGCAGGAGGCTAGTACAAAATGGGCATGTGTGGATAAGTGGTTAATAAACGTCTCAAATTCTAAAAACTGGTTATGCCTGACAGAGCGATATACGGGCGTGTATATCGGCATGAGAAACCACCAAGAACGTTAAAGTAGAGTACCTGAAATACATGACGGTGGATACACCGTGGGCGTGTGTATCGCTGAAGAAATCAGCTGTTCATCGGGCTACAGACAGCTTTAAGTTTTGAAGAGAAGCTCCGTAGCGCTGTGTTTCTATGGTAACGAAGGGAGGCCAGACAAAATAGCCACCGAAGTGGGGATGCTACCTTGAAGCGCGATGAAGTAGAGACGACGTGGCGTCTGTTCGTAGCTAGGAGATGAACAATGACGTTTCACAGGGTAGTGAAGTGCGTCAGTGAAGCGGAGATCAGGTGTTGCTAGGCAACGAGCTGTCAACGCTTCTTGGTGTACGTCACCTTCCAAAGAGATGCTTGACGTCACAGACTGGTAAGACTGTCAAAATTCAGGCTTTCTTCTAAACCGGAGCAGGAAATGAAAACTGGCCGCTCTTGTCATCGAGGGAAATCACTGATAATGTTTCACCTCAATATCTCTGCATCGAGACACTTCAAATTGGAGAGGAAAATCGTCAAGCAGGCGCTTGCTGAGTTGCACACTGGGTTCTATAAAAATCGTCACAAAGTTGTGGTAAACAAAGTTAGCAGGAAACAGCAGGTAAGTTGAGAAGTCCTTTATTCAGGTACAAGGGCAGAGACAAGAGCGGACTCTTCTCCACAGAGGCTATAAGCAATTACCATGGAATAGAACCCTTACTTGAGAACAAACATAGAACAGAAACACAAGAGTATTCTGGTGGAATATAAGTCATGCAAGTAACATTCTACAAAGACTAGAACCATAACTCAAGTGACCTATGTACTACATAAACCCTCTCCAAAGGTGTTACACCTTTACGATTTGTAGGGCTATGTAGTGAAGTGAGTGTGTTTGAATCAATGAGGAGAAGAGGCCCACCAAGTGGGCAATTCGATGTAAGGACGTATTTTGACAAGAGAGGGTTTTGTGGAGTTCCTGCCTGATCTTTGCCATTTTCCTCAATGGGAGACTCAGTGTAGTTTCTTTGGAATCCACTATTAATCCCAGGTATGTAGTACTCTGCGGTGGCATATGGAGTGATTATTTTTCTCATTGATTACAAAGCCTAATCTAACAGACTCATCTATTTTCTGAAGACGTTCTGACAGTTTCCATGGGCTTTGACCCATCAGAAGGATGTCATCCAGGTAGACTATCAGATGTACACATCATAGGTATTCAATAGCCAGCATGAGCTACTTTGTCAAGCACTGTCACAGGGATTCTGCTCCTACACAGAACTGTGCATATAGACGTGGAACCTCAGTGAATTAGGGTGTACCAAACCTCACCTTAGTATCCAAAATCCCTTACCAGACTAGCAATCAGTGTCTCATTGGTTCTTCCATTCCCCCAATGATCAGGCAACCCAGAACATGGACTTAGAACACCTCAGGTAACGTGGAACACATGAACACTCTTTCGTTATACTATCATACCAGTCCAAAACGAGGAGTAAATGAAGACACATGCAAGTTTGAAATATTTATTTCTAATGCAGTGTTCTCAAGCACAGTATCTTAGCTAATACAAGCAGACATATTATAAGCAACAAGGTATCAGCATAGTTACTATTCCATAAAATACAAAGGGTGAAAGCATGTTAAAATGCTAAAGAGAAGAAGGCTAAATTGCACCTCAGCCTTACCCTCCCTTGCTAGTATATTATAATATATCTACAGAAGGTCTCTTTGAGTTTACAAGGGCGGCCCCATACCTCTGGTCCTAGTAGAAAGGTATCACATCATTTTCTACACCAGCTCTCTGCATGCGAATGTTCTCCATGTGTGTGTGCATGCCCTGCGCAGTGCATTATTAAACGCGCCAAAATCAGAGGTGGCAACAGCTGCATATGTGTTATGTCTAGGACGTGCGATGATCAGACCGAACAACAACCACTGTATTGAAATAACCTTGAAGGCCTCAGCACTCACTGTTCAGACATAGCTTATCAAGCAAAGCTGATACTATAGGAAAACATATTATTCTTGTGTGAAGCAAAATATTCTGCTAGACTCTAAACATTTATAATAATATGTGCAGTGTGCAAAAGCAGCAGAAAGGAAAAATGGCGTTTAAACTTCTAATAAGCTCATGCTAACTTAACACAGTGCACAGGCAAAAGCCCATCTCCATGACAGCACCATGACAAATGAAAATGTTGTGCACTGAAAGGTCTAGAGCCTAAAGATAAACTGCAGGAATCTGCAGTGGAATGGTAAAATGAGAATCGTGAGATAAGCAGCTTTCAGGTCCAGACGAACCATGTAGTCGTGTGGTCTCAATATGTCTCTGACAAGATTAATTCCCTCTATACTAAAGTGACGATAAACTAGCCAGTAGTTGAACTCCTTGAGGTTTCTGACAGCTTGTTGCTTTCCATCCCTTTTCTCTTTATCAGGTAGAGATTGAAATGGTAGTTAGGTGGATTGTGCAAGCAAGTCTGCCACCTCCAAGTCTATGAGGGAACCTTTGTGTTCTGAAAAAAATAGGGGGATGTGATCTTTGATGTTGGTGTGGGGTTCAGTAGAATTCTATCTGAAAACTTTGTACTGTTTGCAGGGCCTCTGTGTCTCCAATGAATGCAAGCTAGTTGTAGACAAAGTGTATGCCAACCACCCTCCTACTTTTAGATGGGAAGAAAAGAGAACACTTACAGGTAAATATTCCCTGCGTGCTGTTTCTGCGGAGGTTTTTGCTTAAACCACAGTGTTGCTAAAGACTTCAGGAGGGGAAGAAACCCTTAAATCTAGATTGGTCCTGCCACTGACTGTTTCTAAACTGGCCTCTTGAAGGGGCTTCTGAAGAGAAGTTGCCGGTAGAGCATCCCCTTCCCTGAATGGTCTCAGGGAAAATCTTGGGAGCAAAGAACTCTTGATGAAGGCTTGGGCCTTATCAAGGTTAAATGGGCGTAACTCACTTAGGGCCTGATTTAGATCTTTGCTGCACTAATCTGGCATCACTTTTTCGATTGTTTCATCCCCTCCTATTTAGCGGTCTGCCCAATTCCTTTAGATGTTGGCAGATCTATGGATGAAAGACCGCCTGAGTGCCTCTGAGGAATCATCACCCATGTTGACGGTGTCAGAGACAGAAGTGATTGTCAGCGGGAATCCAGCCAAGATAACCCGCCGGCTCAATCATGATGTGCCTTCCCGTTGAGGAAACTATGGAAGGAACGCCTTCTACTTTGAGTTGGCGGTTTCGAAAGAATTGAGATAGAAACATACCTTTTTTAATGATTCCCACTTCCGTTTCCGCCTTGAACACCATTGCTGAGGACCTTTCTTTGCTGAGTTTACTTGACCACAACGGTAATCAACTCTGTTGTCACTGGGACCTAAGGTAATCTTTTTTTACAGTTGTCTTACTATGAATAGTGTGTTGGCAATTGCTTTGGCCTCATGTATTTTTATATTGCTTTTACATGCATTTTTTATGTGTAATGCATTAATGTTAATTTTACAGCTTATCAAGGTAAAATGAACACACCTGTATTGACACTTAAAAACAAATATATGTTGTTGTGGTGGTTGTGGGTGTTGTGCTTGTGGTGCTTGTTGGTGTGCATTCAATAGTGTGAATGTGTGTTGTTTGTGTTCAATGCCATATGTAAAAAAGAAGCACAACACATTACCTACATATATTTTAGAAGCAAACACAGTTTCCACTATTTCAGGGACTCACTACATCAGTAATCTACAGCTGGGACGACACCAACACAACAGGGAAGTCTAAATAGGCTCAACAAGAATCTGCCAGCTGGACAGTGATGGAGTACTGTCAGCCAGCAAAGGAGTTGATGGAGGTACCCCGCTTAGGCCATGGTAAACAGTCTGTAGATGCAGACGGTAGTTCAGCCAGCCCACACCCAAATACAGTCAGTGGTACTTCATCAGTTCAACATAGTATTTGAAACTGCTGCCAAGGAGGGACTACAGGAGTCCTGCCAAGATCTAAATCAGGCCAGTAATTCCTTATAGTGTAATTATGCGGAATTACCTAAGAATTCAGCAAATTACTCTTGAAATACAAGAGAAGAGTGCAGTAAAATAGTCACTCTCGTGGTTGAGCACCCCATGAAGACCGTCGACTCTCACCATCCTAGACTAACTTTAGTGTGTTATTTTATCCTAGCCTTAATGTAGGACGGCCTTGTTTCAGTGGGAACCATCACGGAGTAGAACAGTACATTATATTATGAGTTCTTATTATTAGCTTTGACATGGCCTAATATCATCTTGCTCTTTGACTTTACTTTGCTTCACGGCAGTGCTTACTATTGGCTTTGACATGGCCACATGCCGTCTTGCTTCCTAGCTCTACCATGCTTTAAGCTTCTCTGTGTGCATGGCAGCGTTTGCATAACTGACTATTTTCATAACTGACACCATGTTCTGGGCTCGTACATAGCTGCAAAGTGGGGAGGGCATGTTTTTCTGTTACTCACTTGTTTTTCGCTCCTCACCGACCAGAGTGAACTGGATATTATCTGTGGAATGTACAACTCTGCCTCAGAGTAAAAAAACAGAGGCTTGGCCAGCCACCGTCTTGGCCTTGACGCAGACTGGTACCAGCCAGCTCGTTTTTTTCCTATGAGAAAGGGGTAAGAGTTTTCTAGAAGCTTTGTCTCACGTTGAATAATGGTATTAAAGCTGGAAGCTTTCGTGGGCCAGCTGGAAGTTGACCACAGAATAGACATATTGCTTTGGATTGGTGCTGGAACTTGGGTCCCTACCAAACTTCTTCCTGGGCTGTTCAAAAGGACTTCCTACAGCTAGAGTTGGCAAGGATGTTGCAGAATCAGTCAGTGAGGTGTTCCTAACCACACTCTCTTTTCTCTCTCTCTTGTATATAGTTTCTATTCTTTGCTACCTGTGTACATATTGCATTTTATTTCAATTGTTTTTTTCACTTACTTACTTGATATATGGGAGTCTGCCATGATTGATATATTCGGCCTGCCTTTCTAAAATATTGCATTAATAAATGTGTATGTGTTATTTTTCTTACATTTGAGTGTGTTTTCTTACCCCGCCTTAAGGAAGTGCTGAGTCTTGCCTTGCCTTTTGGGGGTGTTGGATAAGGGTGTGTTCTTTTAGCGAAAAGCACATTCATTACATCTTGGCGTTACTTTCACAGGATTCGACAGGTTGGATTAAAGGGGAAGAAATATGTTTTCTAGAAAATCAAAAGCAGACTCTCAGATACCACTTGAGATTCCAGGATGGGAGATGGTCCCATATGGTGCGATTGCCCATGAGTGGGCTAATTGTGCCTGTCAAAAAAAGGAGGAACTCTCTACATTAGGAAGAAGAGGTTGGATTCTCTTAAATGCTTATAGAATCATACATGAGAAATATGTTCAGTTGCAAAGTGAATGTGAAAAATTAGAGAAGCACTTTGTTGAAGCCAAAAATACCTCTACAATGTTAACCTGTCAGAATAAATTATTGCAAGATAAGTTTGAAACCTATCAGACTGTAGCAGAAAAAGCCACAGTTCGTATCACGCAATACACGTATAGGAACAGTAGAGGAAAAGTTAACAGGAGGAAAGTGCGTTTAGCTATTGCAAAGGTTGGAATTGACTGAGACCCTGAAACATGGGATGGAAATATTTGGGATTCCTCTGAGTTTTCAGACTCTAGTGGAGAATGTGATAAAGTTAACGAGCGTAACCAGGCTGAAAGGCAGAGTGAGTCAGTGGGACACAAAGCGAATCAGGCGCAACCCATTTATCGTCGAAAAATACAGGTTGGACCAAATTACCCACAGGGGGTTTCGATGGACAGTATGGAGGATTTTACTCAGCAGGAGATTAATGACATTTCAGATCTATTTTGACTGACCTGTGTGCCCGTGGGGTTCTTGGTGGCTCCTGGCTCTGTGCTGCTGGCGCCCTGCATCGCGCCCCTGCCACCCATGCCGCTGCTCTCCCCCTGCCACCGCAGTCTCTCTAGATCACGGCGCGGCCGCAGTGAGGGGGCGACTTCAACACCCATCTACCCCTGCGCCCAGAAGCTGCGCACGCCTTGTCCCGCGCCCGGAGGCGCATAAAGATCGCCGAGAGCCCCGGTGGAGCGGGGCTCTATTTTGACTGACCTGTGTGCCCGTGGGATTCTTGGTGGCTCCTGCCTCTGTGCTGCTGGCGCCCTGCATCGCGCCCCTGCCGCTGGTCTCCCCCTGCTGCCGCAGCCTCTCTAGATCACGGCGCGGCCGCAGTGAGGGGGGGACTCCAACACCCATCAACCCCTGAGCACGGAAGCTGCGCAAGCCTTGTCCCGCGCCCGGAGGTGCATAAAGATCGGCGAGAGCCCCCGCGTCACAGGATCGTGCCGGGTTAAGCCCGGGACAAGGGCGGGACCGTCTGTGGCCGTCCGGGGCCGGCAGGGCTGGGCCACCCCCCTAAGCCTTGAATCAAGGTGAGTGCTTAATAACACCATGGGGAAATGCACAGAGACCACAACAGCCCCGGGCACTAAAAGTATTAGCCCTATTACTTCCTCCTTCGAAAGCTTGCTAGAAAATGCTTTCAATCTGGTCACCTCAGAGATTGAAAGTACTGAGAGGAGACTTTCTATGGGCCAACTATCCTCCAATAAGCATGTGCCTGACGGATCAGAGAGGAGTGGTTCTATGGCCCCTCTGCCACTATCACCAACCATAATAATTAACAACTCACTCCCCCAAGGCAAGTTACCCAAGGGACTGATGACCGATAATAACACCATCAACACCCTGGAATCCCAGCACGACCTTCAAGTAAATATTAGTATCACCAAACCGGCTGAAAATTCAAAGAACACGGGGGCGAAAAGAAAGAGAGGTCCCTCAAAATTGACTATTAACAAGAGGAAACAACCACCCTGTAATATATCCCAACCAACACCGCTGAGTATGTGGTCACGTGGAGCAACTGGAACGGGAGGGGCAGCTGTCAGCACAACTGCGCAACTAGAAGATAGCACAGTAGACTTAACCGGAGCGGTACTTCACTCAATTTGTACACAAACTGAGCCAATAACCTCTAATGGTACACAAGGAAGGCCAAATAAAAACGTAATTGATAGCATAGTGGACTCCACTTTTAATCGCTTGAAAAGTCGAATGGACAAACAGTTTAATATTATTTTTAAACGTTTGGATAAATTGGAAATTTTGGTAAAGAAAGAGGATGCCAAAAGAAAAGGGGTTACCATTATCGATCAGATTAGGGGTGAACGGCTTCTGACGGATATGGAAGCTATTAACAAGGGCACTGCGGGAGGGAGTGATAACTGTCTTATAACAGGTACCAATATTGTTTGTGAAAAATGTGTTGGCAAAAAGACTAGCCTGACTCCTAACCTTACACCTGGTGTTGGGGTTAGCACACTGCCTTTTTTGTAGAGGTTCCTGTTGTTAATAAGCACCCGAGTCAATCTTCCTTACCTACAAAAGCACCACCTGCGTTACCTGTTTCAGCCCCCTTGAGAGTGGCGCCAGGTCTTAACAACAATGCTATTCCCGACAAACAGATCAAAAACATGCGGAGGTTGTTTTGCATTTGCCCCCAGAAGCCTGCCCTTATGTCATAATCTTAGCTGGAGTACCTCCATGAAAAGAAAATCAAAGCGAGTCTTGGGACCAACTTAAATATAAGTGTATCGACTGGTTATCTAAGTATAAGGGGGCGGGTATGGAGATTGCTAATGAAATTCTGATGGTGCGACAAGTGGGGTGGGTTCAACCTTCAGTTAAGAATATTATGGGTGACTGCATAGTCGCGAATTTTAGGCACCCCACCTTGGTGAAATGTCTTTTGAAAAGCAATACTAATCCTTTTAGCACCCAAACCGTCATAACCTGCCTACCACTCTGTTCCTTTTATAGACCACCTCAGAGAGCTTGCAACCCAGCTATTTTAACATATCCTACATATAATCGGTTTGCAGCTTTATCAGATTTAGAGAGACAGGATTGACTACCAAGTAAACTAGTAAAAAGTATAGACCGGGCTTCGGTTGTACAATTGGGTAATCAGGTTTTGACCACACCCCAGATTACTGGTACTCTCCAAAAAACCTCTCTGGTAGAACCATCATTATCCTGTCCGGTTATTAGCGATCCTAGCTTTTAAGAACAAAATTTTAAAAATACTTAGCTGGAATATTGCAGGCCTAAAATCTAAAGTAAACATAGTAGAGTGGACTGAATCGGTTTGTAATTATGACATTTTAATGTTTCAAGAAACATAGTGTACTAATAACTTGCTCCTTAAGGGTTTTGTTTGCTATAATGATACTGTATCCAGACCCGAAGTTGACCGACCTAGCAGGGGTTTATCAACATGGATAAGGATTACCGCAGACAGTAATATTAAACCCTTGGAGACAAACAATGGCAACTTTCAGGCCACAATCTATTCATCTGGCATTACATTATGTTTAATACATTTTTACAATAATTATTTTACTTCACTGCCAAATAGGAATTTTATTGATTTATTTGAATTTATTGATACTTTGGTAGATGAACATAGGTATGGCAAATTAGATGGAATCTGCCTGGGGGGTGATTTTAACGCACATTTGCATAACAGAATAGATAATCCGGTTGTTACATCGACTCGGGTAATTCCATGTAAAAGAGGGGAAGAATTGTATAACCATCTATCCACCCGGGAGTTAACTAACGTAATGGATAAAGTTGGTAGCAAGTCTGATAAAGGCCCACTGCCTACCTTTAGAGGACGTGGTTGTTCATCTACCATTGATTATGTTTTTATATCCTCCTCCCTTGAGAATTACTTAGCAACGGCTGAGGTTTTAGGCTCTAGTTACAGCGACCACAACCCAATTCTGACAACTTTTAGATTTATTAATAAACTTTTAAAACGGAAAGAAATAGGGGCAAAGAATCTGGTAGTATCAACCGATAAACTTAAAGTGATTTGGAAGGGCATAGATAACAAGGCCCTACTTGCACGCACTATAAAATCCTATCCCCTATTTGTGGATATGTGCCTGTCTAGTGGATGTTCAGGCATAGAGATTATTCAGGCCTTTACCGGGTTCTGTGCCGGTATTAAACATGATATTTTCAAACCGGTCACAAACCGGAGTAAGACCCCTAGATGGTTTGATGGGACATGTTCCCGGTAAAACCGAGATCTCCGTGAAGCACTAGCTGGGGAGCCCAGGGACATGGCTCTGGTGAGAGCCCGGAGAGAGCGCTATAAGAAAGCGATTAAACTGCGCACAGAGGAGATAGTGAAGGCCCGATGGGATTCTCTCGCGCAAGCGGCTGCACTTAAAGATGTAACTGGGTTTTGGGGCGAGTTAAAAGCAATGAGGTCCATGGGACTAAATATCACACCCATAAATTGTAATATAGCTAGCAAATCTTGGGAGGAGCATTTTTCAAGAATACATACAGCCCCCAGTAAGATTGTGGATAGCTATTGTCCAGTTAATAAGGTTGATATATCCATAACCGAAGTTGAAGATGCTATACATCAAAGTGCAGGGAATAAAGCGCCGGGTTCAGATGGTCTATCCATTGATCTTATTAAATTTGAACCAGATTTCTGGTCCCCTTTATTATGCAATGTTTTTAATAATCTTTCCGATTGTGCAATCCCGAATACCTGGTCAATTAGTATTATTGTGCCCATTTTTAAGAAGGGCGACAGATCAGACCCTAGCTGTTATCGCCCGATATCGTTGATAGATAACACTGTGAAGATTCTGGGCAGGGTTGTTTTTAACAAGATCAGAGACTGGGCAGAAGATAATCACATTTTAAATTGTTGTCAGCTGGGTTTTAGGAGTAATGTGGGAATGATAGAACAGTGTTTGAACCTAAACCTAATATTGGGGAAATACACAATCGCTAAAAAAGTCCCATTGTATTTAGGTTTTATGGACTTATCCTCAGCCTTCGATTATGTTAATCGATCAAGATTCTGGGAGATTCTTTTAAATTATGGGCTGGATGAGGCACTCGTTCACTTTTTGGCTCATTTGCACAGAGACCTAAAGGCACGGGTAAGTATAAATAATGAAGGAGAGGTCTCCGGGGACATTTTAATTGGTAGGGGGTAAGACAAGGTTGTGTCTTCACCCCCCTACTTTTTATTCTTTACATAAATGAATTAAACAATTCCCTGTCAAAATTGACACCCGATGTACCAAAAATTCATGATAAACTGCTTCCTGTACTTTTATATGCGGATGACGCGGTCCTGATGGGTCGCACACCTAAAGCACTTCGCACTTTAATTACGGGTTTTGTATCTTTTCTGGCTGACCTGGACCTGTGTACTAATTTAAAAAAAATCATATATAATGTCTTGCGGTCCTAAGAAACATCGCATTAATCATATAGTGTCAGGAAATGATTTGCTAAAAAGCACTAGCGCTATTCCATATTTGGGCCTAGTATTTTCAGAATCTGGCTCATGGCAAGCCCATGTGGCCCATGGCAAAAACAAACTTGGTAAGGCGGTAAACTCTATTATCAGCCTACAACAGCCTAAGCAGGCAGAGGTGGTGACACCATTACTACAGATTTATAAAGCCCAATGCGTTCCAACAGCGACTTATGATGCTGAAGTGTGGCGGTACACAAATTCTAGCGGAATTCAGATTGAGGAAAATAGATTTTGTAGGAAGATATTAGGAGCACAAATCACATCGCCATTTTATATATCCATAAAGAATTAAATCTACATTACGTGGAGGATTTTATTGAATCTCGGCCTGCATTATTTTGGCTAAAATATGGCGAAATCCGGCTGCAATTTTAACACAGGAGATAATTAAAGATTGCCTTAAATGTGACAGGGGCGGCTACATACCTTGGCTTGGAGCAGTAAAAAATAGCCTTGTCAGTGTGCAGCTGGAGCATACCTTCCTCCATCCCCTAGTTACAGACGGTATAAATCTAAAAACTGTAAGAGGGGCATTGTATGATTTATACCGAAAGGAAAGAGGACATATCGAACTTTGTAAACAGTCAATTATCAGATATATACCCATTTTAATGTCGTCAAGTAACAAGTACAACATACCACAGGAATACCTCAGAAAAAACATTAGGAGACGGAATAGTAGCTTGCTCTTTCGCCTCCGGGACGGTAGCATAAAATATTTACTTTGTTTCCCGGTTGGTTTTAACAAAAATTTAGAAAATCTGAGCTGTCCGTGTGGCATTGGTTGTAATCAGATACTGATAATGATATGGGGGGCAAGATGGCAGCCGCTTGATCCCGAGTGAGCGTCTCCCTTGTCTGGTTTTGGCAGAATGAAGCTTTTTTCGAGAGCATAACGGAGAGAGAAAGGATTGAGACTAGCGCGGAGAAGGAGTGAAGAATTTTGAAGTGCTCTCAGTTTGTGCAGTGACCTGGGGAGCTACATGTTAATATCACGGCGAGATTGCAGCGTTTTGGTGCGGGCGTCTCGGCTCGCGGTGACTGTTCTCCGGAATCGGGCGCACCTGTGGACGTGGAAGGTGTGGTCTCCGAAGAACCTGCAGCAGGAAGCAGCGGCGTTCGGCAATTTTGGAGCTCGTATGCCGCCTTGCAAGAACGGGAAGGTCCCCGCTGGTGCCATGGAAGAATCACCGGCTGCTTCTCGGAAAGGAGCGACGGTACAGATGCCTGAAAAGGAAAAAAACGGCAAAATTGAAAGAGCTGGCCCCAATGCGTTACCGGTGAGTCTCAAGAAAGGCATAATTAAAGGGAAAGTTATGGAGAAGATACAGCCCCCAGCAAACGCGAGTGAGGACTGTAAAAACAGGGGTATGGGGACTGAGGCATTAGCTATGGCTGGCGTCGGACGGGGGAAAATGGCAACAATCCCCGGGATGTTCTCTGGGAAGGGGCCCAGGAGCAAAAATCAGCACCAAAATGTAAAAGCACTGTCTGGGGCTGTAGGAGAGGCGGAAATTTGTAAGAATGGTGAGAAGCCAGCAACGAAAAAAACAAAGGGGGCACAAGCACCCATAGAAGGGCTAAAAGGCTTATTACAAGATATGAGTGATACTGTGACTATGGAATCGGATGGTGAGATAAAGCAGGGCCCGGCTGCTAGTATGTGTTCTGAGCCACTGATGTTTGATGTAGCTGAGCCTGGAGAAAATGAAGGAGCTATTAATATCGAGGAGAGCTCAGCACAGAATTCCGAGACTGATCAGAGCAAAACCTCTAAGTTCTCTACTCCCTCTGGAGGAAAATTACACTCAGGATCAGCCGGGAGTAACCTTCATGAGGTTCAGGAGGGAGATAGTTTCTTTTCGGTCTCTGAAGACTTTGAGACTACTGCGGATTCTGCTGACTCTGCTGAAGGGGACATAACGACAGGAGATGAAAGTGGGAGCCCTCCTAATACTGGGGATACGTTAAGGAAGGTGACCCCCCGGCGCGCCAAAGGAAGAAAGATTTTTAAACAATTAGGCAGGGTAGCAGATAGTGATGGGTCTGAGGCTGGTAATAACAATCTTCAATGGGACTATTTACATGCTACCACCTCTCTGGCCGGTGCAGATGGTTTGAGTGCTCAGGAAGAACGATGGGGGGCAGCGGATGCATCTCCCCCTAACTCAGTGATATATGCTATGTTGAAGTCCATTCAAAGCGAAGCATGGCAAGAACACAAAAGAGCCCAGCTGGCCACTATGAAGATACAAGGGGCTATTCGCAAGAACACTAAGGCTTGTGCGGAGGTTATTGCCAGAACGACTGCCCTGGAGGAGCGGATTGTTGGGCTCGAGGCTGGATTAGTGTGCTGAACGGAAGACTACTACCAACGATGACAAGCTAACAGACATAATGTGGAAGTAGGAAGATTCCGAGAATCGCTTACGTAGGTATAATTTAAGACTGCTTGGTATTGAAGAGAATGCCGAAGGGCAGGACATAAGAGGTTTTGTGGTGAAACTATTTAAGACCGCATTCCCGGAGCTGTCACATTGGTGCTGGGAAACAGAAATTCAAAGAGCACATCGATTTCCTTTTATGCTAAAAAAGAATCCAGGCATTTAATCCAAACCAAGGGCTATATTAATTTTTTTGGGTAATTTTCTGTTAAGGCAAGCTATTTTTGAAAAAGCCCGCCCTGACGCTAAGAGAAGTGCAGAGGGGCACTCGTTTTTTGCACGCCCGACTTTTGCCACGTAACAGTGGAACGGAGGTGGCAACTCCGTACACTGATTAGCCCCTTTCAAAAGAAGGGATGCGAGGTTTACTTAATGAACCTCGCAAGGTTAAAGGTTATTTATCGTGGCAAAACACGGGTGTTTCTATCTGAAATACAAGCCGAGGCATACTTGAATGAACTGCCTGATGGTTAACTTCAGATTTAAGTATAGAGGACATTGAGACTACTCTCTTAATGGTGTATGCTCTTTATGTTTAATAGGAGCTGTATAATTGTTTCCTCTATTTTTTTTCTTTCTTCACCTTCTTCACTTTTTTTTTCTCCTACTGATTCATTGGTTGTTATATGTCTTTTTACTCTCATGGTTTGACGTGCTACAGACAGGGGGTGACCACGGGCATTTGGGAAGCGGGAGGCATCACACGGGTCCATGGACCCCTATTGCCTGTCTTGGGTGGGGGGATTTGGGGGGTGGGTGTTCTCGGAGGGAGGGTTGGAGAGGGAGGGGAGGGGGAGTGCAGAGGGAGGGAAGACTGGATCTTATTTTTCGAGGGAGTTTGATTAGCGTTCTACTTAAGACTGGCAGGTTTAATTCTAGAAGGAAGTATTTAGTAGTATGGCTATACGAGTAGCATCTATTAATATATGTGGCCTAAATGATCCCAACAAGCGTAGGCGTATTAGAGAAGATCTTCAGTTTCTGCGGGCGGATATCATTTGTTTCCAAGAAACCCATATTGCGGCCAGTCGACACCAATGTATGGAGCTTGAGGGGTATCAGCTAGTTTCATGGACTAAATTAGAAGCCAAGACTAAAGGGGTCGCCATTTTGGCAAGACGTGGGAAGGTAAATATCTTTCGGACAGCAGTAGATTTATATGGGCGCTGGGTTATTGTACATGGCAAATTTTTCAATAAAGAATTAACCTTATGTTCAATATATGGGCCTGTTCTGGATGATCCAGAAATTTATAAAAGGCAGAGTTTGGAGCTGTTAGGTTGGCCCTCGCCATTGATAATTTGCGGTGACCTCAACATCAATATTGATTGTGATTTGATGAATCAAACCAGGGTAACCTATGCAGGACGTAAACCAAGGGTTTATAGGGCTCTACGGTATATGATGGATTTGCATTGGTTAATTAATGCTTGGGCATTTTTTAGACCCAAGGACCCTGGATTTACTTATTTTTCTGCCCCACATAAAATGTGTTCTACATTAGATTATTTTCTTATTTCTCCTGTACTTGCTGCTAAATCTAAAATCATCCGATATCCTAGAGTGATGTCGGACTATAATCCGCTTGTACTCGAGATCAGTGTGCAATGTAGTAGGGATAAGCCAGATGTATGGACGTTTAATCGGGGTTTGCTAAGAGATAGCATCTATGTAGAGGTTATGGCTGGTTGGATTATAAGATTTCTGGAGGAAAATTTGGCAGTACCGGGATACAAATTGTGTGGGATACATTAAAGGCCGGGATAAGGGGCGAGACTACTCGCTTTGGCTGGGAGAGTCAAAAAAAGGAAAAAGCTGCATTAGTTAAGTTATATTCTAAATTATAGAAGGCTGGCGTCAATTTGGCCCGTGCACTTGCTCAAGATGAGGACAGCGATCTGGCTCAATCTCAGATTATCTTGGCTAAAGCAGCGATAATAGAAATATCCCAAAGTAAGGCGGCTAGTAAATTCATGGCATGGAGGACTAAGATGTTTGAAAATAGCGAAAGAGCTGGACACCTACTTGCCTCCAGAACAAGGGAAAGAGAATCTGTAACGCGGATTAAAAAGATCTATGATCCGATGTTGGTCTCGTGTGTGAGGAAGGTGCTATTGTTGTCGCATTTCAGAAATGTTATCAAAAACTGTATAAAGAAGATATCCAGTAAAATGAGGTAATACAGGAGGAAATTCTGGAGTATTTGAAGGAACTAGAGGTTGAGGCTTTGTCCCCTGAGGAGAGGAATATGTTAGATACTGATATAGGAATGGATGAAATTTTGCTAGCTATTGACGCCCTCCCGTCTGGCAAAGCTGTAGGCCCTGATTTCTTACCAGGGGAATTTTACAAACGCTTCCGTTCTCAACTTTCACCAATTATGATCGAAATGTTCCAGAAGATCCAGGAAGGAGACTTGCCTCCTGAATCATGGAGAAGTGCTCGAATTGTGACATTTTTAAAGAAGGGTAAGAAACCTTCAGATACAGGGTCTTATCGACCCATCACGCTTATAGCGATATAAAGATATATGCCAAGATATTAGCGAACCGGCTCTCGGGGGTGATCAAAAAGTTGGTTTCCCCTCAACAGCATGGGTTTGTTCCCGGACGGGAAACAACAGACCACATTTGGCGCACAATTGCATTATTTTATTTTACCAAGGTTTCAGGAGACCGTATGGCTTTTATTCTACTGGATGCGGAAAAAGCCTTCGATAGGTTCTCCTGGCCTTTTTTATGGGCAACTATGAAACATTACGGATTGGGGGATAAATTCATAGGTGCAATAAAGAGTAGGTATAATCAACCCAAAGCCCAGATCTCTGTTATGGGAATACAGTCAGGCATAATTAACATCCTGAGAGGCACAAGGCAGGGATGTCCCTGCTCGCCTTTATTATTTGCTATTTATATAGATCCCACAATTAAAAAACTTTTTTTTAACAATCTGATACGTCCAAATTGTGCAAAGGGGGGCGATACTAAAGTTCTGGGGTACGCGGATGATTTAGCTATATTAACTAACTCTCCTCTGGTGGCTTTACATGAAATCCACACCTTTACGTCACAGTTTGGGGCAATTTCAGGATATCTTCTAAATGAGGCCAAGACTCAAATTATACACAATGATAAAATTGTTTTAGCAGATTCTCGGGTGTTGCATCATGCGAAATATTTGGGGGTAGAGATTTGCCCTAATCCAGATGAGATAATACCGATTAATTTAAATCCACTGTTAGATAAAATTGATGTTGATGCCCGTCGATTGAATAATCTTCAACTAACACTAATGGGTCGATGTAATGTGGTCAAAATGATATTCCTACCTAAAATATTGTATTATTTAAGAGCTATTCCTTTATTATTTGAGCAAATTTGGTTTATGAAGTTGGATCGGATAATTTCCTGGGTTTTATGGGCAGGGAAATGGCCCAGACGGGCCATGAAATATACGACATTGACTAGGGAGAGGGGGAGTTGGTCTGTACCCAATTTTCAGATCTATTATCGGGCAATCACGGTTAGGCATATTGCGGAACTTTTAGATTTTGAAGATTTAGAATGTACGGATATTTCAATTTATCATTTAATTTTGGGAGAGGAGGCACGAGGGCTATTATTTAGACATATTGATTTTTCTTATTTCAAACGGGTTAGGTTTAAGGTGCTGTGGGGGGCTTTTAAAGTCTGGTCTCGGATTCGGAAAGCGTGCAGTATCGGACGGCTTCATATTTACTCTCCTCTGGTTGGGAACACCCTTCTACCTGGAATTTTTCAAGATGCATATTTTAGAGAATGGGTTTCACAAGGGGTTACGGTAATTGGGGATATAGTTTCGGTAGCCGGCCTGCTGACATTTGACAGTATAAAACAAAAGTTTGGAGTTAGCAATAGGCATTTTTTTAAGTTCCTACAGATCAGAGATTTTTTTTCTAGAAAAACGGTTAATTGGTCTCAAATTCCGCTTATCGATGTTGTAAAAATGGGGCAACCAACTATTTCTAGGATTTATAAGCTACTAAACGAGACTCGGACTGATGATCTTGCTAAACATTTTAGTCGGTGGCAGACTGGATTAAATGCTTGACAGGAGGCCTGTGAGGAATCTTTAGGCTACAGTCAAACAGCTTCCATTTCAGCAAACCTCCAGGTCCAGTGTTATAAGACCTGGTTTAACCTTTATATCACTCCACATCGTATTCAACAATGGGGGGTACAGTTGGGGTTGATTGCCCCAGGTGTGGGGAATATGCTGTCGATGGTATTCATATGTTTGCATCTTTTTCTTGTTTGACGTCCTGTTTAAATAAGATCGAACAATATTTGGCGCAAATGTTAGAGCAAAGGGTACCACTGACCCCTCAGGCCCTAATGCTGGGTGTAGTAGACCAGAATTTGACTGAACCTGAACGTAATTATTTTTTTATAACTATGTCAATTTTGCAACTTTCAATTGCTACTATTTGGCTGGACTCTACCCCCCCCCCCGAATGTATATGAATGGCTGGCCAAATTGGTAAATGTGAGCAAGTGGGAAATGCTGTTTTATAGGAGAAGGAGTTCTAGGGTTCGGAGGGAGGGAGAACGTATTTGGGAACCTTTGAACAATTGGATGTCTGCTGAGAATTAAGGATCAAGGATTTTCCCTCTTTTCATTTTGGGTAGTGTCAGTTTTTTGATGCGTTTCTATTTTCTATGGGTTTTTTCTTTTTCTATTGTTGTTATATTCAATTTTGTTCTCTTTCTTCTCTTTCTCTGTGGCATTCCTTCTTCTGGGTGGGGGGATTGGGTGAAAATGAAGGAAAAAAAAGGGGATGTTCGACATGGTTAATATGTACGTTAATTTGAACATGTGAATGAACTAATTATCATGTCTTATGTCTAATAAATATGTTTAAATATGCTTAAAAAAAGTAATCAGACACTGATACATTTTTTATTCTTCTGTAAATTCTATACCAGATACACCAAACAGTGTTTAATTCCTTATTTTAAGGCGCACAATATCTTTGATTTTAATATGGCATCTCGTGAAATCTTGCAGCTAGGAAGTGATGATGTGATTTATCGAGTAAGCCTATTTTTGCAATCTGCGGTACGCTCGCAATCCTCAATGAATACACTGTAGAAATATGCAAATTCTCTGTAAATAGCCTATTTTGTACATGTATTAACTGTTCAAAGTGGAAATAGCAGATTATAAATTGCCTTTTTGTACTGAGTCTAAAGTTTACATACTTGAAAATTTGCACAATGCTATTGCTTGTTTAATTGTACAGTGCTAAAGTGGATTAACCGATTCATAAGTTGCCTTTTTGCAATGATATTCAAGTTTACATACATGCAAATTTGCACAATGTTATTGTCTGTCTTGTTGTACAATGCACTTATAGCACATTTTGCACCTTATTGCTATTTTTGCACATCAGATCTTAATTAATGATGCTTGACTTGACAAATCCACCCCTATTCTTTTATTCTAATGTTATAATGTTGATTGTATATTTATGTCCTATTGGTGGTGATGATTTGTACTTTTATGGATATTTTTATCCGAATAAAGACCATTTGACTTGACTTGACTTGACATTTCAGACAGATTCCGACAGAGACCTGCAGAATCTCTGCTTACGTGGATGTTTCGGTTGTTTGATCTGGGTGCTGCTGGTGTGATGTTAGACCACAGAGTTGCAGTGAAATTGTGTATGTTCAGTTCAGATTCTACAGTGCAGGAGCAGTTTAGGAATTACAGTGACAATGATCAAATCAGCTTGTTGCAGTTGGCTGTGGTTGGATGTAGCAAAGCCAAAGGGGATGATGGACGGAGTGTTGACCATTGCAAGCACTCACCCCCAGTCAACTGATCTGGGTTTAATCCTTCATCATTCTTTAGCTCACTCTGCCACCCCAGTTTAAACATGTCCATATGCAAATCAGTCTGACCCTGTGCCTCATGGGAACAGTCCAGCCCGAACTGCTAAGCCATGTCTTCCCTGGACCGGATACAAGCATCCTGGGACCGGTTCAGACATGGCCATATGCAAATCAGTCTTACCCTGTGCCTCATGGGAACATGGGCCCGAACTGCTAAGCCATGTCTTCCCTGGACCGGAAACAAGCATCCTGGGGTGGTTTCTGGCTAATCAGCCGTCATCAGCCAGCCTAGCTTGAATCCAGTGGCAAAGTGAGCAAGGGACCCACGTCTGGGCATACCCTCTTGGTATGTGGTTGGATGTAGTCATAAAATACCCGATTTTGGAAAAGGGGGGTGGTGATGGACAGAGTTTCTGAATGATGCAGAATACTCTTACCAAGTCAAGAGATCATGGTTTTAATCCATCACCGTTTTTTAGCTCAATGCACCATCCCAGCTCAGAACCTGGCTATATGCAAATTAGTCTGTTCCTGTCCCAGTGCATGCTGGGAACAGGGCAAACCAAACTACCAAGCCAATTCTTATACTGGGAATAAAATACCCAACAGAGTCAGATTGGCCAGTGAATGATAAACCTTGGTATAAATTGAGAGTTGCTAAACAGAGGCTTAAAGAGGAGGTGATGAAAACTGCTATTTTTCTGGACACCGGACATAGGTTGAAGGATGGGCTGTTCAATGCGTCTGTGCGAAAAAAGATAAGTTGTACAGCTCCTCCTGCATACAAATAAGTGATGACTTTGCTGATCAATCAGACTGGTAATCATTTGGAGCAGGTGGTTGAGGCAGTTCGTGAGTTAGGAGAATTGGGGAAATGGATGAAAACTGAGAGAGCTTCTAGGTCTGAGACTCGTACAGACAATAACAGGCTATTTAGAAGAGATATGTGTATGCCTCTGTTGAAGGATGGTGTGGAAAAAGAAAAGATAGATGGAATAACTACTAAAAGTCTGTGGGAAATGTACCGAAAAAAAGGTCTAGATTAGATGGGAGGAAGCAGGAGAGTGAATAAACTGAATAAAACGTGAAAACAGTCAGACGAGGGCTAGAGCGAAGAGCAGGAAAAGGAGAGGGAGAGACCTGCCTGCTCAAGCAGGAAGGTAGAGAGAGACTTAAAGAGCGAATGGCTCACTGAGAACTGAAAGGAGGAGGAATTCAAAACTAAAAGATATGAAGGATTGTACCAGGATTTGACTTGGGCAAAGACTAACAGATACAAGGAAGATTAGGAAATAGGTCAAGCTCCAGTGCAGAGATGGACTCACAAAGACAATAGACCTTATGTGGATATAGAAATGTATTGGAAACATGGTAATGTTCAGAGGGCCCGAGCCCTAGTAAATACCGGAGCGGAAGCCACTATGATATATGGAAATCCAGGAAATTTAAAGGACAGTATAGCACAATTACAGGCTTAGGTGGTAAAGAGACACCAGCAGTGCAAACAAAGGTCCACATAAAAATGGGGAGAATACCAAAAAGAGAATACACTGTATTGATTGTGCCACTTTCTGAATATATTATTGGAATTGATATTTTGAAGGGAATGACTATGTATTTGGAAGATGGGCATTATCACTTTGGATCAAAGAAGTACATTTCAGTTGGTACTGTAAGGGTGGGCCACTTGAAGATTCCCCCAGTGAAGGTGCCCCAGGCTACAAAGGTAATTCATTTAAAACAGTACAGAATCTCAGGTGGGAATGAAGAGATCCGTGCAACCATACAGGACGTGATAAAGGCAATGGTGGTGACCACAATCACTACCGCTTGGAATAATCCTATGTGGCCCGTGCGCAAAAGTGATAATTCTTGGCGCATACACCTCCTTTGACTGCTGCTGTCCCAGACACTGTTACTTTATTTGAGAACATACAGAGGCACCCTGGGACTTGGTATGTGACTGTTGACATTGCCAATGCTTTCTTTTCAATACTAATTGCCCCTGAATGTCAAGAGCAGTTCAGTTGTTCATGGAATGGTAGAAAAATGACATTTAAAAATTTGCCTCAAGGGTACTTGCATAGAACCACGATCTGTCACCGGCTGGTGGCGGAGCATTTAGATGAGGTGTCAGTTAATCCTGGAGTACAGCTTTGTCATTACATTGATGATGTGATGATACAGGGAGAGACACAAGAACAAGTGCAAACTCAGTTAGACAGGATTGTGGAGCATTTGCAGAGCAGAGGATGGGAAATAAATCCTGTCAAATTACAAGGACCCTCTCAGAGTGTAACGTTTTAGGGTATTCAGTGGCATCAGGGACACAGAGAGGTGGTGACCCAAGTGAAACTAAAGATTAGAGAATTTGCAGTGCCACAGAACAGAAAGGAAGCTCAGAGGTTCATTGGCTTGATTGGTTTTTGGAGACAGCATATCCCTCACTTGAGTCATATTTTGGCCCCTTTGTACAAAGTTACCGAAAGAAAAATGCATTTGAAGGGGGAGAGCAGCAGCAAACTGCATTTGAACTAGCAAAAGAGGCTATACAGCATGCTTTGGATTTATGGCCAGTACGAGAGGGAGATGTTGAACTGAATGCGACAGAGCAAGGGTCATATGCTAGTTAGAGTTTGTGGCAGAAGCAGGGAAGAACGAAAGTACCTTTAGGGTTCTGGAAAAAGAAACTGCCAGATGCTGGAGAGCGATACACTCCATTTGAAAAACATTTACTTGCATGCTATTGGGCTCTAGTGGATACTTAGCAATTGACCCTAGGGCATGATGTGATTTTGAGACCTGAAATTCCAATAATGCAGTGGGTGATGAGTTCCTCCAAAACTCATAGAATAGGACATGCGCAGGAAGCCAGGCAGGAGGTGGTATATACAGGATAGGGCCCAATGGAAGAGACAGAGGTGTTGCATGATGTACCTGAGATACAGGAATCTCCTGTAAAGTGGGGTAAGCCATTTGGCGAATTGTCCATGGAGGACAAGAAGCATGTGTGTGCAGCCAGTTATGTAGGAGCTAAGAGGCACTGGAAGGCGGTGTCATACAATCCTGTGACCCAGAAATTGTTGACCACTACTGGAAAAGGAAAGAGTAGTCAGTTTGCAGAACTATATGCTGTGTATCAAGCTTTGAAACAAGAACTGCCAGGAACATGTCATATTTACACTGATTCATGGTCGACTGCCAATGGGTTAGCAACTTGGCTTCCCATGTGGCATGCTCATAATTGGATGATAAATGCAAAGGAGATGTGGGGTAAGGAATTGTGGAAAGAGATTTGGACCATGTTGACACAAAGTACAGTTACCGTGTATCATGTGGATGCTCATTGTTCCACTGACTCACATGACCGCTGATTGAATTCTCTCACAGATGAAAAAGCTAAGATTTCAGAGGCCAAAGTGGCAACACAGAATTCTGACCTGGTTGGGATTGCAAAGTGGGCACATTAGAAGTGTGGACACTTTGGAGAGCAGATTACTAGCAGGTGGGCAGAGAATAGAGGGATACACATTCCCCTAGATTTGATGAAAACTGTGATTTTGCAGTGTTCTATTTGTAAGCATGCCCTACATAGATCAGTCCCACAGATAGTGAGAGGTCAGCTAGGAAGACGAAAAATTACCAGCACAGATTTGGCAAATTGACTATATTGGGCCCCTGCCACTTAGTCGAGGATGTCAGTATGTGTGCACGGCTGTGGACATATACTCTGGATATTTGATTGCGTTTCCATGTAAACGTGCTACTCAGGTGAATACATTGAGAACACTAAACTTGCTGATTTTGTATTATGGAATTCCATTACAGATTCAAAGTGACAATGGGTCTCATTTCAAAGGCAGATTTGTGCAGGAATATTGTGTGCAACACAATATTGAGTGGATCTTTCAGATCCCATATTACCCACAGGCTGCAGGTTTGATTGAGCGCATGAATGGATTGTTAAAAGATCAACTGAGAAAGTTGTCCGATGGCTCTTTGAAAAACTGGAGAGATTGTTTGAGTGAAGCCTTGCACATTTTGAATAATAGACCTTTAGCAAATGCAGAAACACCTTTAATGCAAATGTTAACTCCAGCTTTGCAGATTCAGCCTCATGTGGCCACTAATACCATTCTTTATGGGGAGACAGTTCCTGGAGCTTTGGCTCCATACAGAGCGACACCGGAGGCTGCAGGTCTTGACCTGCATGCTTTAAAACTGTACAGATTGAAACCAAGAGATATTACACCCATTGAGACAGGAGTGGGAATTCAGATTCCCACAGAGCACTTTGGTTTAATTGCCCCTCGATCTGGATTGGCTCTAAGGGCATCCAGGTGCTGGGAGGAGTCATTGAGGCAGATTATCAAGGTGAAATTAAAGTCATCCTACTTAATAGTGGAGATGCTGATTTGATTATACAATCTGGAGACAGTGTTGCTCAAATGGTGATCATACCAGTGTACGGAGGGGTACTAAAGAAGGGGACTGCCTCAGCCCTCCTCACTGTACGTGGGGAAGGAGGGTTTGGCTCAACTCCAATAGACCCCCCCCCGAACAGGCAGAAATCATTGTAACAGGAAAGGACAATGTCCTATTAATAATAAAGATATAGGGTTAGGCGGGGCACAGCTTAGTTTTCGAACCCACCAACGAAGTAAGTACCGTCGACGTTGGTAACCCAGTACAACCTCCCCTTCACCCCCTACCGGACCCATCACGCGCTGACGCCAGGCGTTTCACCTTCTCCACCATCATCCATCTGTTTAATTTGCACACCTTATTGATCGGCACTATTAAGCATTATAGATTAGAAGCCGCCATATACTTTTATGCTCACAGCACTTTTTTCGTCTTCCTTACAGCGCTCCTTGACAAAGGGCTATCAGCCCGAAATGCATTGGAGGCGTTCCCCGCTTTCTACCACGTACCATTAAATTCGTACTAGATATGATCTCAATATCTACGGAGAAAATGCGATAAATTGCAAAAATAAACATTTCAAATGTTCAACTGAAACTCTTGAATCATTGTTTTGTACTCTACCGTCGTGCCTCCATTGGGGATGTAGCTGCATAACCATGCCTACACTACTGTACAGCTATTAATAATAAAGCCAGGGCAGGAGAAATGGGAGCATGTGCCTACTGACAAATGTTATTTGCGAGATTGAGTAATACCTGTTTTGTTTCTGTTCTTTTAGATCACATATGGCGTGTCTGTGCTCTGCTTACGCTCGCTGGACTCCTTTTGGTCGTGTACGGGTGGGGCCGGGGGGGGGGGCGAAGAGCCCCTCATGCCGAAGTAGGCAGCCGACTGCGCAGACTGACAGCGATGCTGACTCCAAGTGATAACGTTTGGTCGTACCTAGCACAGACTATTCTCAACAGATCATATTTCTGCATGCCACATATGAAAATTACTTTGGATGCCGTTTCCACAAGCCTCGTAACTGTGCCTACCCCTTTTAATGTGCTTCTGCAGACTTTTAATGTCACAAATGCAGACGGGGCAGTAGAGGAACATGTTGTGCGATCTCACCTATCCCTTTAAGAATTTTGCAGATTTTGTCCAGAAATTACTGATAATGATTGGAAAAACATGACTCAAGTGATAACATTTAACATCACTGAAGGTGACATTTGTTGCAATTTAATTTGCGACCCAACTATCATCAGTAAATGTGCTCAGATTCTTCTTGACAAAAATACATCCACTATGTCTTGGAAGGAAAACGTTTTATGTCAACATAGACACAACAATGTTTGTGCAAGAGTGCAAAACAACATGGTGTGCAAAAATGTGGTATCTGCTGCCAGTCATTTCAGCGATGTCAAGTTGCCTGTAGGGTGGCTATTCTCATGTGGGAATGTGACTTATACATATATTCCAGTGAATGTCACAGGTGGACTGTGTGCCTTTACTAGGTTAAGTCTCATGATGTTCCCATTAGATCCATCACCTCATGCTGGAAATACGAGAGAAGCTGTTCAGCTTGATGAACATTGTAGTTCTGGAGTGCATTTATTATCCAAGTCTGAGTATATTAGTTTGGCTGCTTCAATAGTAGGTATTCCAGGCCTAGTAATTATAATTCAAGAACGGTTAGTGAATTAGCATATCTTATGGTGAAAAATATTAATCATACATCGATTGCCTTAACAGAATTTTTATTAGACGTGCAGGGGCACGAAAAGCAATATTGCAGAACAGAGCCACTATTGATTACTCACTCCTGAAACATGATCATGGATGTTCAGACTTTGAGGGAATGTGTTGCTTTAATCTTTCAGATCATTCTACGTCAATTCAATCCCACATTGATGCTTCACACAAGATAGCTAAAGATGTCAAGCAGGATGCTGAGAAGGGGTGGTGGAATTGGTTGTTTGAGTGGTTGCCAGATTTTGGTAAACTTCGCTCTGTTCTAGGTGGTATAGCATTAGTGATATGTATTCAAGTATCTTTATGTTGTTGCATTCAGTGTGTGCCTATTCTCTAATCTATGCTTCGTCCCCAGGTAGCTGATTTTAGGCCAATATGTTATAGTAGTCATTGGTCGAGGGATGGACCATTTTAAGTCCATGTTATGTTCTTTCATGTTTTATTTATTTATTTATTTATTTATTTTAAGGTTTTATAGAGCGCGTAGTAACCCTAGAGCATCCCAGCGCTAGAACCAGAACTCAGGAGAGGTCAGAATTGAAGGGGGGGGATTTAAGGAAAGAGAAAGTTTTTCAAGGCCTTCCTGAATTGGAGAAGATTAGGTTCAGTTCTCAGTCTCCGAGGAAGGTTGTTCCAGTGTTTGGCCGTGTGGACCGAGAAGCGGCGTCCTCCGGACCGGGCCTTTTTGACTCTGGGAACAGTGATGAAGTTCTCTCCGCCTGAGCGGAGGACCCTACTCGCCTTGTAAGGGATGATGAAATCCTTGAGGATGGGTGGGCCTTTGTCATGGAGGGTCTTATGGGCCAGACAGAGGGCCTTGAAAGCCACCCTTTCTCTGACTGGGAGCCAATGCAGGAGCTTCAAGGCTGGCTTTGCCGAGGATCTGGCGGGGGTGTCGGTAAGTAGGCGGGCCGCGGCGTTTTGGACTTTCTGTAGGGTATTGAGGGTGGCTTCGGGGGCACCCAGGTAGGTACATGTTTTCACTGTATTATACTTGTGCTTTCATATGAGTTATTGCTTAAATACAGTTTTCTGTTCCTGGTTATTTCTTTAGTTGGAGGTTCAATTTCTTGAGATATGTTGATGGTGATAGTCGATGGTCATGGGATGGAATGTACTAAAAGAGCCACTCTTGAGGTTGAGCACCCCATTATGACCGTCGACTACCACCATCTTAGACGGACTTTAGTGTGTTATTTTATCCTAGCCTTAATGTAGGACGGCCTTGTATTAGTGGGAGCCGTCACGGAGTAGAACAGTACATTATATTATGAGTTCTTACTATTGGCTTTGACGTGGCCTCATGTCATCTTCCTTTCTAACTCTACCTTGCTTTAAGCTTCTCTGTGGGCATGGCAGCGTTTGCATAACTGACTCCATTTTCATAACTGACGCCATGTTCTGTGCTTGCACGTAGCTGCAAAGTGGGAAGTGCATGTTTTTCTGTTCCTCACTTGTTTTTCGCTCCCCACCGACCAGAGTGAACTGGATATTATCTGTGGAATGTACAACTCTACCTCGGAGTCAAAATACAGAGGCTTGGCCAGCCACTGTCTTGGCCTTGTCGCAGACTGTACCAGCCAGCTCGTTTTTTTCCAATGAGAAAGGGGCAGAGTTTTCAAGAAGCTTCGTCCCACGTTGAATAATGGTATTAAAGCTGGAAGCTTTCGTGGGCAAGGTGGAAGTTCACCATATTACTGTGTATTGGTGCTGGAACTTGGGTCCCGATCAAACTCCTTCCTGGGCTGTTGAAAAGGACTTCCTACAGCTAGAGTTGGCAAGGATGTTGCTGAATAAGTCAGTGAGGTGTTCCTAACCACACTCTCTTTTCTCTCTATCTTGTATATATTTTCTATTCTTCGCTACCTGTGTACATATTGCCTTCTATTTCAATTGTTTATTTTAATTACTTACTTGATATATGGGAGTCTGCCATGATTGATATATTTGGCCTGCCTTTCCAAAATATCGCATTAATAAATGTGTATGTGTTATTTTACTTACATTTGAGTGTGTTTTCTTACCCCGCCTTAAGGAAGTGCTGAGTCTTGCCTTGCCTTTTGAGAGTGTTGGGTTAGGGTGTATTCTTTTAGCGAAAAGCACATTCATTACAAAAAGTAATTCTGCATTTAGCGCTGCTTCTTAGTGCAAAAATGCCCCTTGCATCCGAAATGGATGTGAGGATCCATTTTGCACTAATAAATCACACTAAATGAAACAGAACATGAATAGCGAGTGCAAGCAGCCGTTCGTGCTCCCTAAATGTGCTCTTGGGCTAGGATTTTCCCCCAATTTACTACCGCCATTTAGCGCTATTTTCTTAGTGCAAAAAACACCCTGGTGTGAAAAATTGAGGCACGGATGCATTTTGCATTAAGAAACAGTCCTAAATGTAGAACACGAATAGCGAGCAGTCATTAAGTTTAAAATATTTATTAAGCGCGACATACACCTAAACGGTTTCTTGGCGCTAAAGTCGAAGGCAGCCCACTGAGCGGGGACAGTCACTGAGGCAGCGGCTGGAAACTGGACAAAACCTAGGGAAGAGTCTGAGGGAATAAAAAGGTCTTCAAGGCTTTGCGGAAAGCGGAATAATCAGTGAGGGACCTAAGGTAAAAAGGGAGAGAGTTCCAAAACAAGGGGGCAAGAAAGGAAAATTTCGAGCCACCCTGTTTCTTTTTCCGGAAGCGGGGCACAACTAGGAGGAGTTGGGCTGAGGATCGGAGGTCTCTGCCAGGGACATAGGCCTTGATGGCCGATGATATGAATAGGGGGGCCAGGCCAGTCCTGGCCTGGAACACCACGCAGCCGAGTTTAAACAAGGCACGTTCCCGCACCGGGAGCCAGTGAAGGGTTTTCAGGAGAGGGGAGGAGTGGTGGAATTTGGGGAGACCAAAGGCAAGATGGGCAGCCTGGTTTTGCACTAATTGCAATTTACGAAGGCTGTACTGAGGGATACCATTATACAAAATGTTCCCGTAGTCCAGGCGGGACAGGACCAGTGCGGACATAATTAGCTTGAGTGCAGGAAAAGAAAAGAAGCGGGAAATAGAGCGAATGGTGCGGAGAGTAAGGAAGCAAGAAGAAACCACAGAACCAATCTGGGAGTGCATGGTGAGTTGATTGTTGAGCTTGATACCAAGAGTCTTGACAGAGGAAACCGGAGTGGGAGGGGAACCAAAGGAGGGGGGCCAGAAGAGTGAATTCCAGGGACTGGAGCAACCACCCGTCACCACAAGTTCCGTTTTATCGGGATTGAGTTTCAGGTGGTTGAGATTCATCCAGTCCCTGATGAAAGATAGAGTAGATTGGAAATTAGAAATAGAGTCAGAATTAGAAGAGAGATTGAAGATGAGCTGGAGGTCATCGGCATAATTAAATACCGAGACCTCCAGGTGCTGTAGAGAAAAGATGAGCGGAGCGATGTAGAGATTAAAGAGTAAAGGAGAAAGAGAAGAACCCTGGGGGACACCGCACTGGACCTGGCAGGGGGTAGCTGAAAACTCCCCAAGATGGACCGCCTGGGTCCGGTCCCTCAGAAAGGACGAGAGCCAGATGAGGGCTGATCCTCCTACGCCCGCCGCCTTGACACGGGA
The DNA here is from genome assembly GCF_964261635.1 of Lissotriton helveticus. Taxonomy (NCBI): domain Eukaryota; kingdom Metazoa; phylum Chordata; class Amphibia; order Caudata; family Salamandridae; genus Lissotriton; species Lissotriton helveticus. The sequence continues at coordinate 1,193,946,548 of NC_136069.1, forward strand.
AAGCAAGATGGAATGGTCCACCGTGTCAAAGGCGGCGGACAAATCAAGAAGGACCAGCGCCTGAGGTCTACCGGAGTCCATACCCTCTCTGAGGGAGTCAGATACTGACACCACCACTGACTCGGTTGAGTGCCTTGGCCGAAAACCCGCCTGACAAGGGGCCAACCTCCCGTTCTCCTCGGCGAAGGCGCTGAGTGCAGATGTCACATGCCGCTCGAGCACCTTCGCCAAAAAAGGGAGAAGGGAGATGGGGCGATAGTTAGCCATCACAGAAGGGTCGGCTCCCGGCTTCTTCAAGATGGGAACGATAGAAGCGGCTTTTAACGAAGGAGTAACAACCCCTCGGGCTAGTGAATCGTTAAGGAAGCCCAGAGGGGGCGACGGGCAGGCAGTGTAAATCTGCCGTAGAATATGAGCCGGGCATATATCAGATGGGGAACCGGACTTAATTTTAGGGAGAAGGGACAAGAGGAGTTCTTCAGAAAGTGGAGGAAAGGAAGTAAAGGTGGCAGGGGACGGGTGAAGGAGGGGGTCAACAAAAGAGGGAGAAGGCGGAGGGATATTGGATTTGATTGTCGTGATTTTATCGACAAAGTACAAGTTCAATGAATCGCAGAGTTTCTGGGAGGGGGGGGGGCTTGAGTGTGGTCCGGTCCGAGAACGCCAAATCATGAGTGATGGTAAAAATCTCCTTTGGTTGATTCTCGGCCGCTAAGATTTTTGCCGAGAAATATGCTTTCTTGGCCTCAATGATTTTTCGCTTATAGGTCCCCAGGAGGTGAACGTAGTGGGTCCTGGTGTTCGGAGAGTAATCCAGTCTCCACTTGCGTTCAGCCCTACGAACGGTGAGCTTCAATTCCTTCAGCTCGATGTTGAACCATCGATTGGCGTCTTTAGGGCGCCTAATCGAGGTACACCGGAGAGGAGCTAAACAATCGCTTCCCTCCGTGAGCCATGAATCAATGGCTGAAGCTTGGGCTGCGGAATCTAGTCCGGATAGCTGGGGAAGAGAGGCCAGGAGTGCGGTCGAGAGATCAGGCAAGTTGACCTTACCCCAGTTACGGGCCCAGGAATTTTTGATATACATAGGGGTCTTAGCTACTAAAAGACTAAGGGAAAACGAAATAATAAAGTGATCGGACCAAGTGCAAGGGGCAATCACCAGCGTGGAGAGGGTACAGTTAAGGGACCAGACCTGGTCAAGGATGTGCCCGTGAATATGAGTAGGGGAGTGGACAAAAGAAACAAAATTGAGAGAAAGAAGAGTTTCTGAAAAATCCTTAGATGACACGCACTCCTTAGGGTCCGAAGGCCAGTAATTGAAGTCCCCGAGGACTAAAACCGAGGCATAGTTGACCGCCAGGGTGCCAAGTAGGTCTTGAAAGGCCGGGAGAAAAGAGGGAGTTTGTTGAGGAGGACGATAGACAAGGACTATGGCTAGATGGGGTGAAAGGGAGGAAGAGCGGACCACCAAATAGTCGATTCTGACCAGGGAGGGAGAAGGGAGGACTTGAAACTGGAAATCTGAGCGGGCGATAAGCGCAACGCCTCCGCCTGTTTTCCCGCCAGGACGGTCGGCGCGGATGGCATAATGAGTGGAGGGAAGGGTGGCCAAGAGGGAAGGGAGGGAAGCTTCAGTGAACCATGTTTCTGTAAGCAGTAGAAGGTCGGGTTTATCAGTGTCTAAAAGAGTAAAGAGTTCATGATGATGTTTAGCAGCAGATCTAGTATTAAGTAATATGATAGATAATGAGGGAGGATGAGAGTCATCAGTGATGGGTGGGGCGGGGGACGGAGATGACACGTGAGGGGACGGGCAACCAGATGGACAGGCGTGACAGGGAGAGTTACAGCCCAGCAGTGCAATCCGATGAATAGAGCAGGGATCAAGGGACCAATGGCCCCGCAGTCGGAGCAAGGCCGCGGCTGAATATTGGAAGCGAGAGCCAGGGGTAATGGCCCCTAGCCCAGGCCGGCCGCGGTTGGGCGCAGACGGGCTTAACTCTGGCGCAACTCCGGCGCGCCTACGTCGCGCCCGCTGCGCTCGTCCGCTGCGCTTACACATAATGGGTGGTTATATAGGTGGTGACGCGGTGGGGGAGGGATCAGGAGGGCGGGGTGGGCGTGGTGAATTTTAAAATACAAGTCGCCGTTCCCCGCTTGTAATCAGCGGGACGGCGGTAGGCAGAGCAACGAAGCCGCTAGCAGTCAGCAGCGCAAACAAGGTAGAATTAAAAGCAAAAAGTCAATCCCCAGCGCTCAGCGCGAAGCCCTCAGCCCTCTGCCACAGGGCTTTAGACAGCGCGCGAGGGGGAACAGGCAAGATTAAGTAGATAGTGACGCGGTGGGGGAGGGATCAGGAGGGCGGGATGGGCGTGGTGAATATTTAAAATACAAGTCGCCGTTCCCCGCTTGTAATCAGCGGGACGGCGGTAGGCAGAGCAACGAAGCCGCTAGCAGTCAGCAGCGCAAACAAGGTAGAATTAAAAGCAAAAAGTCAATCCCCAGCGCTCAGCGCGAAGCCCTCAGCCCTCTGCCACAGGGCTTTAGACAGCGCGCGAGGGGGAACAGGCAAGATTAAGTAGATAGTGACGCGGTGGGGGAGGGATCAGGAGGGCGGGGTGGGCGTGGTGAATTTTAAAATACAAGTCGCCGTTCCCCGCTTGTAATCAGCGGGACGGCGGTAGGCAGAGCAACGAAGCCGCTAGCAGTCAGCAGCGCAAACAAGGTAGAATTAAAAGCAAAAGTCAATCCCCAGCGCTCAGCGCGAAGCCCTCAGCCCTCTGCCACAGGGCTTTAGACAGCACGCGAGGGGGAACAGGCAAGATTAAGTAGATAGTGACGCGGTGGGGGAGGGATCAGGAGGGCGGGATGGGCGTGGTGAATATTTAAAATACAAGTCGCCGTTCCCCGCTTGTAATCAGCGGGACGGCGGTAGGCAGAGCAACGAAGCCGCTAGCAGTCAGCAGCGCAAACAAGGTAGAATTAAAAGCAAAAAGTCAATCCCCAGCGCTCAGCGCGAAGCCCTCAGCCCTCTGCCACAGGGCTTTAGACAGCGCGCGAGGGGGAACAGGCAAGATTAAGTAGATAGTGACGCGGTGGGGGAGGGATCAGGAGGGCGGGGTGGGCGTGGTGAATTTTAAAATACAAGTCGCCGTTCCCCGCTTGTAATCAGCGGGACGGCGGTAGGCAGAGCAACGAAGCCGCTAGCAGTCAGCAGCGCAAACAAGGTAGAATTAAAAGCAAAAAGTCAATCCCCAGCGCTCAGCGCGAAGCCCTCAGCCCTCTGCCACAGGGCTTTAGACAGCGCGCGAGGGGGAACAGGCAAGATTAAGTAGATAGTGACGCGGTGGGGGAGGGATCAGGAGGGAGGGATGGGCGTGGTGAATATTTAAAATACAAGTCGCCGTTCCCCGCTTGTAATCAGCGGGACGGCGGTAGGCAGAGCAACGAAGCCGCTAGCAGTCAGCAGCGCAAACAAGGTAGAATTAAAAGCAAAAAGTCAATCCCCAGCGCTCAGCGCGAAGCCCTCAGCCCTCTGCCACAGGGCTTTAGACAGCGCGCGAGGGGGAACAGGCAAGATTAAGTAGATAGTGACGCGGTGGGGGAGGGATCAGGAGGGCGGGGTGGGCGTGGTGAATTTTAAAATACAAGTCGCCGTTCCCCGCTTGTAATCAGCGGGACGGCGGTAGGCAGAGCAACGAAGCCGCTAGCAGTCAGCAGCGCAAACAAGGTAGAATTAAAAGCAAAAAGTCAATCCCCAGCGCTCAGCGCGAAGCCCTCAGCCCTCTGCCACAGGGCTTTAGACAGCGCGCGAGGGGGAACAGGCAAGATTAGGTAGATAGTGACGCGGTGGGGGAGGGATCAGGAGGGCGGGATGGGCGTGGTGAATATTTAAAATACAAGTCGCCGTTCCCCGCTTGTAATCAGCGGGACGGCGGTAGGCAGAGCAACGAAGCCGCTAGCAGTCAGCAGCGCAAACAAGGTAGAATTAAAAGCAAAAAGTCAATCCCCAGCGCTCAGCGCGAAGCCCTCAGCCCTCTGCCACAGGGCTTTAGACAGCGCGCGAGGGGGAACAGGCAAGATTAAGTAGATAGTGACGCGGTGGGGGAGGGATCAGGAGGGCGGGATGGGCGTGGTGAATATTTAAAATACAAGTCGCCGTTCCCCGCTTGTAATCAGCGGGACGGCGGTAGGCAGAGCAACGAAGCCGCTAGCAGTCAGCAGCGCAAACAAGGTAGAATTAAAAGCAAAAAGTCAATCCCCAGCGCTCAGCGCGAAGCCCTCAGCCCTCTGCCACAGGGCTTTAGACCATTCACACTCCCTAAATGTGCTTTTGCATTAGCATTCCGCCCCCCCTCAAAAAATTCTCTTCATTACGTAAGGAGGAGTAATCGAATAGTTATAGGTATTACTGTGTCAAATTGTAACACAGAATTACTAAAATTACCCGACTGCTCCGGTGTAATCGAGAGTCTGCTCAGGGCTAGTAAACGTAGAAACAATTTTCCCAACTCCTTAATGAAGTGGACTCTGAACAGGCCTCCCCAAGCTAAGGCCCAAAATTCAGAGGTAGTCAGGTGCCACGGCTTAGAATCTACCTTAATCAAGAAAGAGTGGAACCTCTCAGTAGAGAGTGTGAAAGTGGCAATGCCCATAAAGATCTTAGCTCTCTGAGTCCCCCAAATAGTACATTGAGTGAAATGAGAGAGACCAACTTCTTGGCCTCTTTAGCTATATCCAGGATTTTTGTATGGAAGCCAATCATGTCCAGGAGCTTGTTCTGGCATGATATCCATTAGCGATCTCTACCCTTTTTACGGTATTGAACCTATATAGCCAAGTAAGTGGCTATCCTTTTGTCAATTTCTGGTGCCAGCCCTACCTAACCATACATGGACAGTTGGGGGAATTCTGCCCTGAGGCGAGTGTGAATATCCTTATCCAGGGGTGGTCTCCAGTGGCCCGTCATGTATGTGGCTATTTTCTCAGACCGGGACCCACTCGGAGGAGCGGGTGTAAAATGTCCTCCAGGCAAAGCATGTTGTAAATGGTGTTATTAGGAATCCCCGTATTGGGAGGCTCCGGCACCAGTGACAGGATTTCAGTTGAGGGATCTCAGGGCCTAGAGTGGCCCAGATTGTTGTTTGGGTGTCCATTGGAGTCACCCCTGTCTAGGGGTCTGCAGTCGGTAGGGTTCATGTGAAAAGTGAGGATCCCCAAGTTTTATGCCCTCAGGAATGGATGAAGGAGGGTATTGCTCCTCAGGCGGGGTGAAGGAGTGGGAGAGTAATGCCCTTTTAAGCCTGGCAAAGGCATCAAGGCCCATGCTTTGGTCGTGTTTCCTATTTTCTCTTGCTTTATAGACTAATTTGCCAGACTTCTGTGACTGATTGGACCCAGGGGGCACAGGAAGGTCTTCCCTCACAATGAGAGATTCGGAGCTGCTATGTGCCAACTACGGGAGTTTGCTGTCGAGGGGAGGAGCCCTGGCAGAGGTAACGGCCTTCTACGTAGAAGTGTCAAAAGCCTCACAAAACGAATCATCCCATGAGAGAAAGGAAATTTCATATAAAATTTAGAATTGTTTGACCGTATATTGGATCTATAGGGCACTGAAGGCTAGCGAAGTGTGGGATCTTCGGGGGCTTAATTGATGGGTCCAAGAGCTGGGACGCTGATGCCCCCCTAGACAATTACGTGGCTACAGGTGTATCTGGGTGTGGGTCCCAAATCAGTGTATTTTTAATTTTTTACAGACCTCGAGGATGGGGCGTTTGACTCCAGCTGTTGGAGGGGAAGAGAGGTAAAGGGCCCTGCGGTCAGGAACGCTGCTCCCTTCTGTGTCAGGAAGCACTCTGGAGCTGTTGTGCTCCAACTGCAGAGAACATAGGGCAGGTCTCATTAGGTGAAACCTCCAGTGAGGAGAAAGAGCGCCCTGGTGCGGTTGGCAGACTGCGTGATGTAAAAATGGCCGCTGTGAAATTAGACAGTTAGAGCAGAGTAAGGAGTGCAGAATGCTTTCCCACACACAGCTAAACGTGAAGAAAAGCACACAAACAGATACAATAAGCACCAGTTTACATCAATAACAGGAAAAAAGCATAAATAGGCACACGTAACACACGTTTTTTTCGGTAACCCAGGCTCCATTAAGAGAAGAGAGCTGGCGTTACTTATCTACAGCAGCGAGGAAAGAAGGGACATGAAAGGAACACGAGACAGTAAGGAGCCAGTGCTTAATTTGAGGCGGTGGTTTCAGATTCTACGGCACTTCATTGTTAACCCCGGGGCTTGTAACAGTCTACCATATTGTGGCGCTGTCTGTGCAATTTAAAGATGAGCACAACAGCAGTTGTTTATTAATTTAATACATATTAAAAATGCCTATTGCCTGCCACCCGTGCCATGCTTTTAGCTTTGGGGGCCTGAAATAAGCTGAATTGTCACACTTGTAGGAGAGTGATGATTAGTAATGGGTTGGCACTGCCATTGGAAGCGCTGGGAGAGGCAATGTGTGGTGCAAGCTGCAGCGATCTCCTGATGAGGGAGGGCCCTAGCACTTATTCTTTTACACATTAAGCACATTAAGGAGCAGTCTGGCTCATGATTGAGTGAAACTTTCCTCTTACTTACAGGTGTTTCTGGGACAGTAAGTTCTGTTATTGTTATGTTCTATTGTTCAAAGTGAAGAAAGAAGAGCGTAATTATGGCCTCCGGTCCAGCCATAAAATTGTTTTTCTTTGGTGTCTCAGTTCACAGCTTCTTGTTGACCAGGGCATTTTGCTGTATTTTTTTTCTCAATAAAGAACCCAAGTATTGGGCATTTAACTCCAGGTAGTGGTGGTGAGAGGGTCAAAGGTCTCTGTGGTCGGGAACGGTGCTCCCTGCTGTGTCAGGAGGTTCTCTGGAGCTGGTGTGCTCCAACTGCAAAGAACAAACGGCGAATATCATCAGACGAGACCTCCAATGAGGAGGAAGAGCGCCCTCATGCGGTTGGCTCTGTGTGAGCGCGGCCGCTGTGAAATTGGAGAGTTAAGGAAGGAGGAATGAGTTCCCCACGGCTAAATGGGAAACAAAAGCATAAATAAGTAAAATACGCACCAGTTTAAATCAGTAACAGGAAAATGTCATTAAACAAACGCAGATAACACATATTTTGATAGTAACCCTGGCCCCATTTAAAGAAGACAGCTGGCGTTACATAGCTGCAGCAGCAAAGCAAGAGGTGCCATGAAAGGACAATAGGGACTATAAGGAGCAGTCTGGCTCATGAGTTTATTGGACTTTCTTCTTCTTTTCCAGGTATTTCTGGGAAAGTGAGTTCTGCTGTTGTTATGCTATATTTTTCAAAGTGAACTAAGAAGAGAATAATCCAATTACCGGCTAAATCATTGAGCCATATTACTGGCAGCACTCTCATAGACAGGTTCCATCCTCCTGAGGATCAACAGCTATCTTCTTTAATTAAGTCCTCCTCACCTGAAAGAAAAAGGGATTTTTCATTAGCTGGGCCAACATCTATAGTCAGTGCCCCCAGTAGATACCAGCAGGCAGAGGTATTCTTAGCATCAACTGGACAGGTAACTGGACATAGAGATGTTATGTTAGGACATAATGATTCCAGATGGTATCTCAGTTCCAATCAGGCGCGCAATGCCCCTTGGGCTCAAAGGGCTCCAGCCCCCCGTCATGTGTGTCAGCCTGGCTGAGACAGCTTCCGGGGCACACACACACAGCCGTACCTGAGTACTTCACAGGTCTTTAAAAGACCATTTACTTGCTGACGAGGCTCTGTTGTGTTTTCACCCCTTCTTAGAGCCCCTGCATTTCCACTCTGCATATTGCTGGAAGAATCAGCCCATCCCCCCCCCCCCGCCTCCGAATCTTTTAGTAGTCCCCCCCGAAACTTGACTCTAGTTGCGCCTCTGATTCCAATTACCAGTCATTCTCAGTTACCGGAAAGGGGCAATAACATGCCTGATCCTATATTATTGTGCCCAATTCTGGATGTTTTTCCTGATTCCCTGCACATTTCCTCACACATTTCTTGAGAAGGAGAATGTGCACAAAATCACATCAAGCTTAACCGGTTTCAATGCCGCAACCAGGAAACTTAGGAATCGGGCAGAGTTCCTGCTTCACCTGACTCAGAATGGACCCCTCTGTGCGTTATAGAGAGTGTATCATAGAGATATTTCTCCTATGACTGAATGTCAATTGTGACCCACAGTTTTACTCAGCAGAAACATTTTGTGGATTTCCTACTGATCAAGTGTCTGGAGACACCATGATGTGCTTAGTAGTGGCTTCCAGTATTTCCATAAATAAGTTCTTTTACCGTGCTGTAGCTTAATACCAACCTAGACAGTGGTTCAGGAGAGACATTGATTCTGGATGGTTTAAAAAGTGGTCTCCATCAAAGCTGTTTGGTAATAATCCCGGCCCCCTGTTATACCTCCGTAAAAAAATTGTTGTCCAGAGATTCTCATTTTGTATTTTTGTTTTTGGATCATTAGAGAAGCCATTTAGCTTGGGTAGACATTGCTGATCGGGGCCGAATTTTTCTGGATGACATTTAAAAGAATGGCGGATGTGTTGGAATGATGATGTATTATTTCAAGAACCATGAGACCTATATAATTCATTTTGGTGTCATAACATAGGTTTTGAGGGTCAAGTAGTTTTATAGAGACAGATAATAACTCCATAGAGCAATCTTTCTGCCATTTTTCAAAATGGTGACTATAATAGAGGAAGAACAGACATATATAGAAATGAAACAAATAATAATGGTTATAATCCTTTTAGGTATGTATCAAACAATGTTTATGATCTGAATATGAAAAAATAATCTTTATCACTCCTGTTTTAAACTCATTTTTATAGTTCACTTTATATTGTTTCTGCAATTGCTCGTGGTACATTTGCAGAATGCTGCACATTTGAGAACAGCATATAGACAGGAACATCTTTTTGTTGCACATGTTTAACAAAGTACATGTACATGTAAGTTCTGTGTGTAGAGGCGTTAGAAATTTCATAGGTTTTAGCACCCCATCAATATCTTCCCAACCAAATTCACATGGATCTTTCTCTACATATGCAGATCCAAAACATTTACACATCTTCAGATCAAGTAGAATGCTCTTTTAATGTGTCCAGGAACAGAATATGACATCATTGGAAGGTCACTTAACGGGACTGAACTCTTGAACTCACTGTACAGAAGATCGTCAAATATGCAACAGCCAGAACTCGCTTTCCACACACACGCAAGATATTTTTCTATGTATTTAAAGTCACATTCTTCTTCTGTCTCAGCAAATCCTTTTGGAAACTTCACAGGTTCAGTAGTTAAAGCTACAAGCTTTGTTCCAATTTTACTCATAGTGTCATCACCTGTAAGAATATGTGCCCTGCTAAGAACACTGGGCATCTCTGATTCAAGTTTCTTATACAGTATATGAAGCGGGATTAAAGGTCTTTTCTCGTATGTTCAATAACATATCCATAACTCCGACAATCCTTGACCTATGAAAATTGCAACAAATTTAAGTAGCGTAATAATAACATCTGTGTCATTTGATAGTACAATGATTCAACTGGAACGATTTTGAACAGCCAACAGCAAAATTTGCTGTTACGTTCTTGAACAATATTGCCCGTACCTTTTGAATATTTCTCTGCAGGCACCAACTACTCATTGACAATCATTCCACTTTCAATAATTGGAAATTCAGTGTTCACAGTATCAACAGCAATGATCTGGCGAGTTAACATCTTCATGTTCATCCTATTAGATGTTGATGACCAGAATTTATCAAGTTGCACAGGTATAGGTGACGAATTTTTGATGGTCAGTTGTTACACTTGTACACATTCATCTGTTTCTCTCACATTCTTTGACAGGTAGTTCAAGATAACTCAAAGATAATGTACATTTCTTGGTAGGTGCACACTTGGCTTTATATCTGTAGAAAAGTCTGAATGACATCTCCGATGTTTTGCATGGATGAAATCTTGAGCATTTACAATTGTGACATAGTCCACAACAACAGCAGTTTTCAATGAGTACACCTTTTCGTATTGAAATTCTTCAAGTGAACGTTTTTTTTAGAGCTCTTGTATGAGTTTGTACTTCACTGGGTTGGTTGCAGCATCTCCATCAAATAATGCATTTGTTGGAAAGTAGATCATACGACAAAATGTCCTTGATAAATTCACCTCTTTCTTTTGATTCATACATCTCTATATGTGCGTATAAAAGTTATGTTTTGTAACCTGTTTTGTAGTGCCTGATTGGCCGAAACTCTTTCAATACAAATCTCTCCTGCTTCAGTTCTGTGTATAGTTTTGGTCCCTATTTCAGGACATCTAGTAGATGTGCCTTTATATTGTTATCCCCATATTTTTGGTCATGAAGTCGTGTAGTCACACAGTTTCAGTCATTTCAAAGAGCTTTCCTTGCTGCTGCATAACATGAAGAATGCTGTCAACATGTTTTTTAGAACGTTTTCCTCTCTTTCCCATACGTTTGTGGTGAGGAACAGTTTCACAATGGCCCATTAATTTCGAATTTGTCATCTCTCTGAAAACATTGCAAATAGAGAGGACTTCATTGTCAACTAGCTGCCACTGAGCAACATATTCACTTTTACATGTCTGACCAACAATTCCCTTGGAGCTTTTCTGTGATCTCTGGATTGTCTGGTCCAGTTTTATATCTGGAGCCACAGCATTGAGCCTTCCCTATCTGTCTTTCACCACAAATTGTCTTTGTTTATACTTTTTGTAGAGGTATGGTTTTTCCACCTGTAGCTTATTCACGCTTTTCGAATACCAGCACCCATATCGTAGGTAGTTTATGCAATGTAATCCACGAAACACAGTATTCAGTGACTCCACAGTCATCACGTGCAGCTCCCAATCACCTTCGCAATCAGCATATACCAGATTTTTCACTAGAGCTATCATGTGTACAACATTTCCCCAGTACTTGCAAAGTTCTGATTTTCCTTCACATTCTTTGACAAACTCTACAAAGTTGTTTTTCAAGCTGTTTGATTTTGAACTGAGTGTATTAAAAATTGCCTGGCTTTGCGTTATGTCTTTAGTGCACCCTGTGCCTTGTTCACTTCTGAGATAAGATATCCAAACCTAATTTGTCATCATCATAATCATCAAAACATAGTTTATTTTGCATTATTTCAATGCATAGAAAGTACAGATACAAACAAGTTAAAATACTTAAATAAAACCTCTAAAACATACATCATATAAAATATAAAACCGTCCGATAGCTACACAATTTCATCATTACCAAATAAAACAGTCCCTTAAAACATCTGTAAAGATAAGCGTCTTCGACTGGCCACTGACCATAAATAGGAGGCAAAGGAATAACACACATAGGGATCTGAAAGCTTTTGTATAAAGTGCAGTACAGGCTTACATTGGGTAAATTTATATTTCTATAGCACTGGAACTAACAAAGCTTTCCCTTGGGGGTCATAAAAGGTACAAAAGAAGAGAATATGTAGCGCTGTTTGCGTGCTCTCCCATTACATGGGCAGGGTGATAAGTCAGATCAGCTACTTGGCTGAAAACTTCATCTTGAGAGAAACTAGCTGCAAATAGAAATATGTTTGCCCTTTGAGACTTACATACTCTGTACTGTGTTCTTTTGTCTCTCCCTTTGGCCCATGTTCTGGCTAAACCATAGATAACACATTGAAGATCCTCTGCTTTTTGATCAGTTGTTGGAGGTAGACGAGGGGTTGCCATCGATCTTCTAAGTGAATGTGCATTGGGTTTGTTTGTTGTTGCTTTATCAGAAAACTAAGATTTTTGTTGTGATTCACTGGTTTCTTCTATTATTTTGATGATTTTTCCAGGCTTTTTTCTAATGTATACAACTTGTTGACTTGTTACAATGATAAAATATTTGATACTCTTCACCCATCAGTTTCAATCTTTTAGGAACTTCGTCTTGCTGTATTTCTGGAGCATCTCAAACTCTCTTCTATCCAGCTGCAGTTTATGTTACTTTTTCTTCTTTCGTATTAGTTTGGCATATGACGCATGTTTCTTTGTTGAAGGAGTCCTCAGATTTTTTAGTTAGCAACACTCTGTGAGAAGGTAAAGATCCTCTTCTGCCACCTGCTACCCTGACGTTTATGAATTTGAATAAAAGGAAAACCTGAAACAAAAATAATGTTAAGGGGGCGTGGCTTGGACGGCAATGTGGCAGCTTGCCTGAATCCGGAGCTCCACATCTCCCTGAGAGAAACCAAACGAAAAAACCCTCACCCACCGACTGAATGCCAGGGTAAACCAACGGACTGCAAGGAGGAATGCTCAGGGCAAAGAACTGGCGGTGAACAGACGCTGCTCGGCGAAGAAGAAGCGTTAAAAAAACAACGATAGTTTCCCGGCACTCTGAGACCCGCAGTACTAAGATGGTGCCCGCACTCTGATTTGGGGAGGTCCGGAGTAAACAACTCTCTACGGCGTGAAGCAGCGTAGAGCAAGGCACACAAAATACTGCCAGACAAGGTCAGTGCTCCAAGAAACAAGAATTACCCCCGCATCCCGCCGCCGCCTCACCCATTATACCCTCGATCCTGTGGAGGACTTCCCGCGGTCAACAAGGGAAAGCGAAACCGAAATTCTACGCTGGGGGCCGCCATCTTAGGAAAAAGGAAACAGCATCACCCTGCGCAGTACGAGTAATCAAACGGGCTAAAAGGCGAATGACGCAGAGGGATTACTGGCTGGGTAGAGACGCGGCTCAGCAGGACAGGCACGTGGGACATGTCACTGGGAATTAACCCGGTCCACTGTGGCTGTGAAAATAAAAGAGGACACCCTTGTAGAGAATCAGAGTGAGCCGGGGAAAACAACTGGCCACAACACGGCGTGAGACAGGGGGCGAGAGAGATACCGAGGTACTGCCAGAAAAGGTCAGGGAACCAAGCGGGAAGGAATATTCCCGCATCCCGCCGATGCCCTACCAGATTTACCCCCGATTTACCCCCGAGCCTAAGGAGAAGAGCCCTCAGGCAACAGGGGAAAACGAAACCACTACCCAACACAGGGGGCCGCCATCTTAAGTAAAAACACACGAAACCGAAACTGCAACCGCGAGTGCTCCCCAGAGGCCACCATCTTGGGTGTGCCAGGCGACCTTCCCCGAACCCCCTGAAGTGTAGCGGGAGTAGATAGTGAGACTCAACAATGAAGCTAAGCCCGCACCGGAGACGATACCGTCAATGGATATTTAAACAGCCACGCAAACGGGGAACACCACCGTGGGCAAAGGGTCATTAGAGGCTAAAGAGACACATTGGCCACCCAGTAGAACCCAACGACGATCAAACAGAAGCCTAAGACCCTAAATAAAAGCAAGAGGCAAGCACCCTACACCAGCATTAGCTCCAGCACAGGATACTAACAAAGCAACGGCGACTAAGAAAAATAGCACCACCAAGGTCAACAAGGTTAACAAGGTCAACTCAGGCCCGACAAGACCAGGTGGGGGGAGCAAAAGGTGCACAAAGTCTCGGCTGTAAAGGAGAAACAAACACCAAAATCAGACTCAAAACAAACCCTACTAAGTCTCAGAGAAGGTACCCAGTCCACGTCAACCATGGGACAAAGGAGCACACCAACTGCGCAGAAAGCAGACAAAGATACTTGCTAATACAATCAAAGAGAGGCCTACCAACTATGGCAGGGAATGAGGGTAAAATACACCAACAACCGAAGAAGAACAAGGGAGACTCTCTCACGGACTGACCCATAAAACAAAGAGCAGATTTGACCGCCACACTTGATATGATCCTGAAAAAACTAGCTGAAGTGCACGACCTAGCCAAATCAACCAAACAGAGCACAGACACTATTCAACTAGAGCTAGCAGCAGCCAGGGCTGACATCCAGGCGGCCAATAACAGGCTTACAGCTGTGGAACAGAGGATCAGCGACATTGAGGACGCTGACCAACAAACCAACAAGGGCATAGCTGCCCTATCCAAGACCACGGCAACACTTCTGAGACAGACGGTGGAGCTGGATGATCACAACAGGAAGGGTCATATAAGAATCCTTGGTGTACCGGAGGGGAGAGAAGACAAAGTAGGATCATGCATGGTCCTCATCGAAGAACTGATCCCCAAGCTCACGAATGTCAAACTTGACCAACCGTTTGAACTGGACAAGGCTTACAGGGTCCCAGCCTTCAGAACACCAAACAGGCCGGGTCCGCGACCGATCATATGCAAACCGTTGCGCTCCCAACACACAGAAGCTATTTCTGGAATAGCAAGGAAAAATCAGAACATGCAATGGAACGGTCACAAGATAATCTTAACCCAAGATTACTCCAAGAGTACAGTCGACATAAGAAAGGGATTCCTGGCCCAGAGAGACAAATTAAGAAAAGAAAACATCCTGTTCTCATTTGTGGGAGCCACAAAGTTAAAAATGATCAACAAGGGGAGGTCACTAATATTTGAGGACCCCAATGAAGTAAGCAGATACCTACAAGCACCAACACAACAAGACATGGAAACCACACAACCAGGATAGAGTAAGAGAAGAGCGTCGCCAGATCAAAGAAAAGAATGAGCACTCAAGACACAGATGCTAAAAGACTCAGCCGGGACGATCAACCACATCTACCTCAGATAAAGCACATATCTCAGTATTAAACCATTACAACAAAGCTACCTCAGGACTGTGTGTCCATAAACTCTGCAACTGTATATCCTTTTGCCACAGAATTAACTAACAAGGGGGGAGGAATCCACGGCGTGGGCCTTTTCACCACCACTGACCTGTCGACAGCTGCCTGCAACCTCTGAGCGCTGCTAACCCCCGCCGCCGCAACTCCATTGCGGCCGCTGAGTGGGGTTAGGTGCTGTTGGGACTACATCTCCCAGCACCCCGAGCGCCAGGGGCGACGCCGGCCAGGACCCACTTCCTGTCTCACGGGGCTAAAAGCTGAGTACTTCCTCCCGCGTCGCGGGACGCGCGCGGGTGTCGCCGGGCCGTCTGTGGCCGTCCGGGGACGACAGGTGACGGGACGGGCTTCCCCCTTAAGACGTCGATATAGGTAAGCGCAATAACTTGTGTAATGGGTCCCTGCACTCTCAGAAGGCAAAGATCCCACGTAAGGCTGACACAATCATTTCATATCTGACATCAGCCGTAGGGGTCATCACTAAAGAGATTGCCGATGCGGAAAAAGAACTGGGAATTACAACAACTGCTCTACAGCTGTCTGACCCTGTATTAATAGAGGATACACAAGACAATGGTTTAACACCACCTGATATACAGCATGACAAACTCTCTGTAACTTTGCCTGAAGGAGACCCAGGAGAAACTTCTAATACAGGGGTGACTGAAAGTGGGCTGGGTATTCCATCGGTACAGGTAGCAACACACGCTCCACCTACCAAACAGGTTAATGGGGCCAAACAACCAAAAAAGTGTATCAAAAAGACTAAACACTTAGCCAATATAACTGAGTCGATGGAAGAGGACTTGGTAGCCAGACTCAGCAATAGAATTGAAGGGCTCATAAATCTTCACCTGGAACCAATATCACTAATATAGCCAAGGATATCGTTGATGTCCTTAATACATGTGTGTCAGGGCTCTTAAAGAAATGTAACCATATTGAATCTTTTATGCAGGAGCAGCGGGACTTTTAAAAAGTAAACTAGCAGTGACACTTCAGCCCAAGGGGGGTTCTACTGTAGCCATCGCCAGTGATGCTCCAAGGGAAAATCGCTGTTTATCATCAGGCACAAGGGAGGAAAAAGGGACAGCACGTGATAAGTCTACAAGGGTATGCCCATGAGATAAAAATGCCATTAAAGATGGATCTATACCCAGCGTAGCTAGTAAGATAGATGCTCTAGCACCCAATACAGCTATAGGGACAACACCGTGTAGTATCAAGCTACACCTCCCGCCCCAAGCCATTCCCCTGGTAGCTGTGTTAGTGGGTGTCCCGCCTTTGCAAATTAACGTGAGTGAGAGCCCAAGTTATCTCTTAGAAAGAACTAAAAAATGGTGCCAACAGTATTGCAGCGGGGATGAGGACATCGCACTAGACATAATCACTGCGAGAAGAGTGGGCTGGGTTGGACCCAGGGAGAAAACCGTAAAAGGGGATTGTGTAGTGATTAATTTCAAAACACGTTTTGTGGCGGATCGGCTTTTTTGGGATGGGTCTGACTTATTACACCCGGGCATCAGACCTCTCCCCCTTGGCTATTTCTACCCATCCTCTCACTACAGATTAAGGAGGCCCCAACTAGTTGTGGCCCGCCCTGTGAGTGGGGTAAAAGCACCTAAAACACACACCCCAATGGATACTCAGCCTGATCCAAGAGAGAGGACACTGCTGGGGGAGGGCACCTCCAGTATGGGGACATCTAACCCTCTGGGTTGCACCCTGACCAATCGTTTTGCACCACTCTCGAACCTCTCTGAGAACGACTGACTAAACAAGCAGTGCCCACCGATAACTGATCCTGTGACACTGCATCCCGTATGCAAAATGATAAGCTGGAATATAGCTGGTTTAAGGGCCAAAATGGGGGATGAGATATGGAGGGAATATATCTCTGAATTTGACATCATATCCCTACAAGAAACCTGGGACCTCCATAATTCCTTCTCATTGGATGGTTTCTGTCATTTTTATATTCCCGCTAGGCAAAGTATTGCAGGTAGAGCTAAGGGTGGACTATTGTCATTGTTCTCTTTGGAGCTTAAAGGCTCTCTTAAGCAGTTAGACACAGGTAGTCAGAACTGCCTAGCAGTAGAACTCTCTGTGTCTGACACAAACAAGTTATTATTTTTAAACTTTTATAACGCTGTGGAAACAGAAAACAACCTTGATCTATTAGACCAATTTGTCTATAGCTATAGCAGGAAGTCATATTCTTTTGAGATTCTGTTTATGGGGGACCTAAACATCCACCCTTGTGTGAACCAATGTGGTAGCAAGGATTACGAGGGGCCACAGTTCTCTGCGCCATCCCACTTTGAACACACAAAAGAGGGGGAGAACCTGGAATTATTCCTAGCTAACTGGAACCTCTATGAATCATGTTGTGGGATGGGAGAATTCAGGAACCCCACGTTTAAGGGAAAGGACAGGGGTACAATCATTGATTATGTTTTTGTTACATCTTATTTGTTATGTTCTGTCTTAAATTATTGTGTGGAGGTCTCGACCTTTAGTGACCACAACCCTGTGTTAATGGATTTGGTAACGGGGGGATCTTTGTCTTTTAGAAATCCACAACTTAGGGTACAAAGGGATGTTGCCTTAAAAGATCAAGGCAGAAGATTGAAGTGGACGAAAGTGGTACCTGACACTTTCATAGCGGACTTGTTGGTATCGACAAGGGCAGAGATAACTATATGTTTAGATAATGAGGCAATTGGTCCCGACATTGTAAATGCTTATAATGTTATCTGCTCATTTGTAAATGATAATCTAACCATCAAAGGAAAGCCAAAAACTGGGTATGGAGAGAGGTGGTTTGACAAAAGATGCTCAAACGCGCACGCTGCACTTCTCAAAGCCCTTAAAGTTACCCCTAGGGACAAGGGATTAGTAACCAAGCATAGATTGGCATACAAGCTAGCGATAACTGATAGGAAGCGGGAATTAAGGGACGAAGCTTGGCACAAACTATTGTCACCCGAAGTTTTGAGAGACAGCTGCAAATTCTGGGCTACAGTAAATCAACCTCTCTTTGCAAATACTGACAATGCGTCCCTGGATTGCAATATTACAGATGAGGTCTGGATTGCACATTTTGAAGAGATCTATAGCTTGCTTTCCAAATGCCCAAACGCTGAGGCCCATCTACCCGAAAACACCTTGCCACTATTGAAATTTGAAACCTCAGAGGTTGCAAAAGCCATTGAGGAAAAGTCCAAACACAAGGCGCCAGGACCGGACGGGGTCCCCGCCGATTTGTTTAAAGTTGCCCCTGGTATGTGGTCAAAAGTTTTAGCAAACCTTTTTAACTCCATTAGCCAAGACAGTATTCCTTCATCATGGTTAACCTCAACTATCATCCCGGTCTATAAAAAAGGTTATAGGCAGGATCCCTCCTGCTATAGACCAATCTCCTTGATTGACTCTTCTGTAAAGGTCTTAGGTCGGGTGGTCCTGCACAGACTGAGTGAATGGTTGAGGGAGAACGGGGTCCTGTCTAATGCGCAATATGGTTTTAGGTCAAATAGAGGTACCATTGACCAATGTTTAAACTTGCATCTTTTAGTTAGCAAGTATACGGTGGCCAAGGAAGGCAACCTATATATGGGTTTCATGGACTTATCCTCGGCGTTTGACCTAGTTAATAGGTCAAAGCTTTGGATAAGGCTCCTTGAGTTAGGTCTTGATCCTCCTTTAGTACATTTCTTGGCAAACCTACACACGAATCTCTCCGCAAAAATTAGAGTGAATACTGAGGGGCGTTGCACTAGGCCATTTAGATCTGAAAGAGGGGTAAGACAGGGGTGCATTTTGGCACCCCTGTTGTTTACCCTCTACATAAACGCCCTTGAGACAGAGCTGGGGGAGGTTTCCCTGGATATTCCGCGTATAGGGGAACAAGTTATACCAGTTCTCCTATACGCCTACGCGCGGATGACACTGTACTCATGGCTCGTACCGGGGTGGGCCTCCAAAAACTGTTGAATGCCTTTGGTACCTTCATGGGCAACCTTGACCTCAAGGTAAACGCAAAAAAGTCCCAGGTCTTAATTGCAGGGAGGGGTAAAAATAAGGGGAAATCAAAAAGCTTTTATTGTAATAATGAAGTAGTATGTAGGGTCTCCTCATTTCCCTATCTTGGGGTAGTATTCGACGAAAAGGGCACATGGCGCCCTCAAAACACAAGCCGTAGTGTGGCTTTTAGTAGGAGTGTTTCGAGCCTCATGGGGTTTGCCAAAAAACTGGGAGGCAGACCAGTTGAAGCCATTATTAAGGTTTATAAAGCAAAGTGTTTGACTGTGGCCTCATAGGGATCCCAAATATGGGGCCATACCCCGACTAATAAAATCCAACTGGTGGAAAATAAATTCTTAAGAGGGCTCCTCTCAGTCCCCCAGTCAACCCCCACTTTTACCACACACACTGAAGTGGGGATCGGATACGTCTCAGACCAAATTAAAATAGCACCCCTATTATACTGGTTAAAAATCTGGCTTAACGAGGAAATTACCTTAAACCATACTATTATCAAAGATTGTTTACATCTGGAGATGGTTGCTAATATTGCCTGGTTGACCTATATCAAAAAGGGTTTCCAGAAGATAGGCCGTCCAGCTCTGTTTTACTCCCCCGACACAATAGCCAAAAAAGACATCGCCCTAACAAAAAACGCTCTAATGGATCTCTTAACACTAGAATGGGAGGAGATCGAGCTGACAAAACCTCTTGTAAGAGCTAATTATGGGCTGGTTAGCTGCTCAGGCCCTGAACCCTACTTATCTGTGGTAAATAACCAGTACCACCGATACCTCCTGACAAGATTTCGCCTAAATTTGATTCATTACACCCTGGGCTCTTACCGTACTTGGTGTACTCCGGATAAAGCAGACCCTTGTTCCTGTGATTATTTTTCATCACAAAACACACTACATTTTGTAATGTTCTGTACATATTATGAACAGTGCAGAAGGAAATACTTGTTACCACTCTTGAAGAAGGCGGGCTTTGTCCAGGTTAGACCAGCTTTAGTATACTTAATGCAACTGGGTAGCCCTTACATTGTGTTCTCTGTAGCTAGTTTTTTGACGGCAGCCATTCGTGTAAGGAAAAACAATACTAGCTTACCGCAGATTCAAAGTTGCTTTGAGTAATATACTTTGCAAAATTATGTAATATACTTGCGTACTAAGGTTTGCAGTCTTAAAGGATTTTAAAGGTACCAATCTTATGGTGTTATAACATTTTCTAAAATGTACTGTATTTTTTAATAATGACAATTAATTGTTTTAACTTTATTGCTTATTTCTGTAAATGTGTTTTTTTTTCTTTCTTTTTTGCTATTTAAAATGATTGTACCATGTCTTTTATGATATTAATTTTATCGAATAAAGAATTTTTGACTGACTGAACTAACAAGGGGCCACCGTATGAGCATTAAGGATAGTGGGTGCAATCGGAGGGGTACACCTTGCAAATTTAGAAACACATAGCCAATGCCTACCAATATGGCATACCAAGATAGCCTAACTAAAGGCAACCTTTGAGCAACATGATGGGTTCCAAACGTAACAATCTCAGGGAGGCGGATTGAGGATCTTGCCGTCACACGTTCAGCGTGCTAGTAAGGGGGTTCGGAGGGGCGGCGAGAGGGGGGAGCACGGTGGGCAGGGGGGAAGGGGGAGAGAGAGGGGAAGGTTAGTGTCTGTTTGTCCTGTTCGTCTGTCCCGTCCAGTTCGTCTAGTTCGTCCTGTCTGTCTTTCCCGTACTACCGGCGTTTCCCACTTACTCTGTCATCCCCTACTATTTCCAATTACTTCTACATCCTGCTCTGCACACACCCGTACAGAACCAGATACACGGGAATAAGGTTTTATGGAGCGCAACTCCCAACCAAACAGAGGATACCTAGAGGGAGTCCGACATTTGCACAAGATCCACAGGCAAAACTAAAGGGCAGGACATGCACCCCACTTTTGGGAGCGAGGAGGGAATGCGAACCACACACAACCTAATTTATGACACATAACAATAGTTCCTAATGGGGTGGGGTCGCACACTACTCACACACCGGCGATGTCGCCCCTAAGGACTCTGGTCAATGTAGTAAAGTGTTCGCGATGCATCATCTTTCGATCTTCTGCTATCTTCGCTGTCTTCGCCATCCCTGGACACGTGTTTCGGGGTATTACCCCTCATCAGCAGGGATAGGCCGTGTACTGGGGTTGCCGATGGCTGCCAATATCTGCCAGGTATAGTACCACTCAGGCGCGTAGGTGCGGGATCCCAGGCTCGTCAGCCCACTGCTCAAGAGAGCTTTAAAGTTACAAATGGGGTGGGGTCGCACACTACTCACACACCGGCGGTGTCCCCCCTAAGGACTCTGGTCAATGTAGTAAAGTGTTCGCGATGCGTCATCTTTCGATCTTCTGCTATCTTCGCTGTCTTCGCCATCCCTGGACACGTGTTTCGGGGTATTACCCCTCATCAGCAGGGATAGGCCGTGTACTGGGGTTGCCGATGGCTGCCAATATCTGCCAGGTATAGTACCACTCAGGCGCGTAGGTGCGGGATCCCAGGCTCGTCAGCCCGCTGCTCAAGGGAGCTTTAAAGTTACAAATGGGGTGGGGTCGCACACTACTCACACACCGGCGGTGTCGCCCCTAAGGACTCTGGTCAATGTAGTAAAGTGTTCGCGATGCATCATCTTTCGATCTTCTGCTATCTTCGCTGTCTTCGCCATCCCTGGACACGTGTTTCGGGGTATTACCCCTCATCAGCAGGGATAGGCCGTGTACTGTGGTTGCCGATGGCTGCCAATATCTGCCAGGTATAGTACCACTCAGGCGCGTAGGTGCGGGATCCCAGGCTCGTCAGCCCGCTGCTCAAGGGAGCTTTAAAGTTACAAATGGGGTGGGGTCGCACACTACTCACACACCGGCGGTGTCGCCCCTAAGGACTCTGGTCAATGTAGTAAAGTGTTTGTGATGCATCATCTTTCGATCTTCTGCTATCTTCCCTGTCTTCGCCATCCCTGGACACGTGTTTCGGGGTATTACCCCTCATCAGCAGGGATAGGCCGTGTACTGGGGTTGCCGATGGCTGCCAATATCTGCCAGGTATAGTACCACTCAGGCGCGTAGGTGCGGGATCCCAGGCTCGTCAGCCCGCTGCTCAAGGGAGCTTTAAAGTTACAAATGGGGTGGGGTCGCACACTACTCACACACCGGCGGTGTCGCCCCTAAGGACTCTGGTCAATGTAGTAAAGTGTTCGCGATGCATCATCTTTCGATCTTCTGCTATCTTCGTTGTCTTCGCCATCCCTGGACACGTGTTTCAGGGTATTACCCCTCATCAACAGGGATAGGCCTGGTACTGGGGTTGCCGATGGCTGCCAATATCTGCCAGGTATAGTACCACTCAGGCGCGTAGGTGCGGGATCCCAGGCTCGTCAGCCCGCTGCTCAAGGGAGCTTTAAAGTTACAAATGGGGTGGGATGGCGAAGACAGCGAAGATAGCAGAAGATCGAAAGATGATGCATCGCGAACACTTTACTACATTGACCAGAGTCCTTAGGGGCGACACCGCCGGTGTGTGAGTAGTGTTCGACCCCACCCCTATTTGTAACTTTAAAGCTCCCTTGAGCAGTGGGCTGACGAGCCTGGGATCCCGCACCTACGCGCCTGAGTGGTACTATACCTGGCAGATATTGGCTGCCATCAGCAACCCCAGTACACGGCCTATCCCTGCTGATGAGGGGTAATACCCCGAAACACGTGTCCAGGGATGGCGAAGACAGCGAAGATAGCAGAAGATCGAAAGATGATGCATCGCGAACACTTTACTACATTGACCAGAGTCCTTAGGGGCGACACCGCCGGTGTGTGAGTAGTGTGCGACCCCACCCCCATTTGTAACTTTAAAGCTCCCTTGAGCAGTGGGCTGACGAGCCTGGGATCCCGCACCTACGCACCTGAGTGGTACTATACCTGGCAGATATTGGCAGCCATCGGCAACCCCAGTACACGGCCTATCCCTGCTGATGAGGGGCAATACCCCGAAACACGTGTCCAGGGATGGCGAAGACAGCGAAGATAGCAGAAGATCGAAAGATGATGCATCGCGAACACTTTACTACATTGACCAGAGTCCTTAGGGGCGACACCGCCGGTGTGTGAGTAGTGTGCGACCCCACCCCCATTTGTAACTTTAAAGCTCCCTTGAGCAGTGGGCTGACGAGCCTGGGATCCCGCACCTACGCGCCTGAGTGGTACTATACCTGGCAGATATTGGCAGCCATCGGCAACCCCAGTACACGGCCTATCCCTGCTGATGAGGGGTAATACCCCGAAACACGTGTCCAGGGATGGCGAAGACAGCGAAGATAGCAGAAGATCGAAAGATGATGCATCCCGAACACTTTACTACATTGACCAGAGTCCTTAGGGGCGACACCGCCGGTGTGTGAGTAGTGTGCGACCCCACCCCCATTTGTAACTTTAAAGCTCCCTTGAGCAGTGGGCTGACGAGCCTGGGATCCCGCACCTACGCGCCTGAGTGGTACTATACCTGGCAGATAGTGGCAGCCATCGGCAACCCCAGTACACGGCCTATCCCTGCTGATGAGGGGTAATACCCCGAAACACGTGTCCAGGGATGGCGAAGACAGCGAAGATAGCAGAAGATCGAAAGATGATGCATCGCGAACACTTTACTACATTGACCAGAGTCCTTAGGGGCGACACCGCGGGTGTGTGAGTAGTTTGCGACCCCACCCCCATTTGTAACTTTAAAGCTCCCTTGAGCAGTGGGCTGACGAGCCTGGGATCCCGCACCTACGCGCCTGAGTGGTACTATACCTGGCAGATATTGGCAGCCATCGGCAACCCCAGTACACGGCCTATCCCTGCTGATGAGGGGTAATACCCCGAAACACGTGTCCAGGGATGGCGAAGACAGCGAAGATAGCAGAAGATCGAAAGATGATGCATCGCAAACACTTTACTACATTGACCAGAGTCCTTAGGGGCGACACCGCCGGTGTGTGAGTAGTGTGCAACCCCACCCCCATTTGTAACTTTAAAGCTCCCTTGAGCAGTGGGCTGACGAGCCTGGGATCCCGCACCTACGCGCCTGAGTGGTACTATACCTGGCAGATATTGGCAGCCATCGGCAACCCCAGTACACGGCCTATCCCTGCTGATGAGGGGTAATACCCCGAAACACGTGTCCAGGGATGGCGAAGACAGCGAAGATAGCAGAAGATCGAAAGATGATGCATCGCGAACACTTTACTACATTGACCAGAGTCCTTAGGGGCGACACCGCCGGTGTGTGAGTAGTGTGCGACCCCACCCCCATTTGTAACTTTAAAGCTCCCTTGAGCAGTGGGCTGACGAGCCTGGGATCCCGCACCTACGCGCCTGAGTGGTACTATACCTGGCAGATATTGGCAGCCATCGGCAACCCCAGTACACGGCCTATCCCTGCTGATGAGGGGTAATACCCCGAAACACATGTCCAGGGATGGCGAAGACAGCGAAGATAGCAGAAGATCGAAAGATGATGCATCGCGAACACTTTACTACATTGACCAGAGTCCTTAGGGGCGACACCGCCAGTGTGTGAGTAGTGTGCAACCCCACCCCCATTTGTAACTTTAAAGCTCCCTTGAGCAGTGGGCTGACGAGCCTTGGATCCCGCACCTACGCGCCTGAGTGGTACTATACCTGGCAGATATTGGCAGCCATCGGCAACCACAGTACACGGCCTATCCCTGCTGATGAGGGGTAATACCCCGAAACACGTGTCCAGGGATGGCGAAGACAGCGAAGATAGCAAAAGATCGAAAGATGATGCATCGCGAACACTTTACTACATTGACCAGAGTCCTTAGGGGCGACACCGCCGGTGTGTGAGTAGTGTGCGACCCCACCCCCATTTGTAACTTTAAAGCTCCCTTGAGCAGTGGGCTGACGAGCCTGGGATCCCGCACCTATGCGCCTGAGTGGTACTATACCTGGCAGATATTGGCAGCCATCGGCAACCACAGTACACGGCCTATCCCTGCTGATGAGGGGTAATACCCCGAAACACGTGTCCAGGGATGGCGAAGACAGCGAAGATAGCAGAAGATCGAAAGATGATGCATCGCGAACACTTTACTACATTGACCAGAGTCCTTAGGGGCAACACCGCCGGTGTGTGAGTAGTGTGCGACCCCACCCCCATTTGTAACAATAGTTCCTCCCTGTTAACTAACCTGAAGATAATCTCCCTCAATATTAAGGACCTTAATCACCCCGTCAAGAGGAAAAAGATCCTAGATTACTTAGCCAAGACTAAAGGTGACGTCATACTATTACAGGAAACCAAGTTATCTCTAGAAGATGCAGCAAGAGTCAGGGCAAGATGGATAGGACAGGTTGCATGCTCACCAGCGACAGGGAAAAAATGAGGGGTGATTACACTAATAAACAAGAACTCAAGAATCACCATAGACGACTAACAGCACGATGATGCAGGTAGGCTACCAGTAACACAATTGAAAAGAGGGGGCGAAACAATCCAGGTAGTGAACGTCTATACCCCAAACACAGATGACACCACATATTGGGAGGAAGTCTCCAGGAGACTAGAAGCGGGTCCCCAAAGCGACATGACAGTGCTGGCAGGCGACTTCAATCTAGCACTCGACTATACCCTGGACAGACAAACACAGGCCCACTCCCTCCCCCCAGCCTCACACAACATCCTAAAAAACATATGCAAGAGATTCGACATGAGGGACCCATGGCGGCTACCACACCTGGACACCAGAGACTATACTTTCTACTACAACCAACATAACTCTTAAAGCAGAATAGACTACATCTTAATATCAGGCTCTCATACCCACCTAATAGACCACACGGACATACCAGCTAGGACTATCTCAGACCACTCCTGCATCAGCCTGCAATTGTCGGGCCGACACAACGAACACTTCACACGCAGGTGGAGGTTTAACAAAGCAGTTCTGGCAAACCAAGAAGACAAGTCTAAAATAGAACAGGCCATTAATGATTACATGGAACACAACGACATGCAGGACATGGACCCCAACACCGTGTGTGACGCACTAAAAGTGACAGTCAGAGGGACACTAATGGACATCATGGCAAAACGAAACAAGAAAACCAGGCTACACCTAGACCAATAAGAAACAGAAATCAAATACCTAGAGGACACTCACATCAAGGATACAAGGAATACTTTTTTTTTCAGTTTACGAAATTTTTATTAAGTTTTAGCAAAAGCATAAACAAAGCCATACAATGATGAAGTAAATACAATAAGATAAAACAGGAGGCACTAGAGTTGATGAGAAAAGAAAGAGAAGTAAAGAAGAGAAGAAGAGAGAGAAGAGGAAGGGGGAAAAGACAGAGAAGAAAGGTAGAAGGGAAAAGAAAATAGCTAGGTGAAATATGGGAATAAGCGAGGATAAGATCAGGAGATGAACTCACATGGAATGGGTAGAAGAGAGGTAAGAAACAAAGGGGAGCCATAGGAGATCAGATTTGATTTTTAGAGGGACAGAAGAAGAAGAAGCAGTAGAAATCCTATGTTCATCACATATGAAATTCCACCAAGTTACGACAGAAAGTTTGGAATTATCTTTCCAACAAGATAAGATCCCTTTAAATGCAATAGCAATGAACAAATCAAGTAATCTAGCATTAGAGGAGATCATATCTATATCATCTGATAAAGAACCCAAAAAAACATTTGCTAACGAGAATACAGTAGAACAGTGAAACATACGCATGCATATATCCCATATAGATTTCCAGAAAGAGAAGACAGAAGGGCAGTCAAACAGTTGCTGCTTAAGTGTACCTGGTTCGGAAGAACAAGACCAGCAAACAGAGGGTGAAGCAGGTGAAAACTTGGAAATACTTACAGGCGTAAAAATAATTCTATGATAAATGAAAAAAAGGGATTGAGTAATGCGTGCAGCAATAGAAACCTTAAATAATTTGGACCATAGACGATCCCAAACATCATCTGATAACCAAATATTCAAATCAGCTTCCCAGGCAATCTCAGCAGAGATCTTAGGACGGTCTTTAACATTGGAAACCAGCAACCTATATACAAGGGCAGCTTTTGGTTGTTGCAGGGAGAACAAAGAGTAAAGTGGGGATGTGGGGGAAAAGGAGGGTAAAACATTAGGTGGTGAGAGGAAAGTTAGGTGAGAGCGAATAGCATCAGTTATGATGGTATACTCCAGTAAACACGAAGCAGGCAGTTGATACATATTCTGCAACTCATGAAAGGGGAGAATAGAATTATTGAAAATGAATTGATGTACAAAAGAAATCCCCTTTTCCTTCCAGTATTTGTAATAGAAAGACTTGCCCTTATATTTGAGGAACTTATTATACCACACAATGGATGATAAGAAGCATTGAAGGGGAGACAGGTCTTTGGAAAAAGTGTCAAGCAGCAGTGTCTTTGAGTATTTCAAAACTGGGTGTTTGGACAAAAAGGAACAATTGGACATGAAGACCGCATGTTGAAACGAAAAGTCTTTCAGCAAGGAGCGTTCTAACATCACCCATCTGGGAACAGGCGAAGTCAAAAAATCATATGCTAAGGAGAAGGATTGTTTTATGGTAAAAGCAGAGTGATATAATTTAAAATTAGGGAAGCAAACACCACCTTCATTTTTAGGACGGATGAGTGTGTGCAAAGCAATACGGGGGTGCTTATCACTCCACAAAAATTTGGAACATATAGAATTTAAACGAGCAAAATATGAACATGGTATTTTTATGGGAAGCATAGATACAGTATAAAGAATGTGCGGCGTAATCATCATTTTAATAGTATCCAGCCTACCCCACCAGGACAAAAATAAGGGAGAACAACTCTGGAGAAGGGATTGGAGTTTTTTGACAAGGGAATCAAAGGTGAACTTAAGTGTGTCAGCGAGAGTAGGGGAAAACCAAATGCCAAGGTATTTTATTTTGGAAGGGTACCAGGCAAAGTCTGTGGAGTGAAACATGTACTGGTAGCAAATGGAATTGAGAGGGAGGACTTCTGTTTTGGGGAGATTGAGTTTGTAGCCAGAGATGGAAGAATATAAGCGAACTTCATTCATGAAATGCGGTAAAGACGAAACTGGGTCAGCCATATAAACAAGAATATCATCTGCGTAAGCAGATAGTTTTGTATCAGTAGAGGCTAGCTTGAAACCATGGATATGCTCCAAAAAAGGTTCGAGACATAAGATAAACAATAAGGGGGAAAGAGGACATCCCTGTCCCGTGCCTCTGGACAAAGAAAAAAATCTAGAAAACTGGTTGTTGACAAAAATACTAGCACGGGGAGAGGAGTAAAGGAGTTTAACTAAGGAAATAAAGAAAGGACCAAAACCAAACCATTGCAAGGACCGGAACATAAATTGCCAATTGATCCGATCAAAGGCTTTCTCTGCATCCAAGGATAGAGCAGCAAGGGGAGATTTAAAAGAATTACTGTGGGAGATAATGTTAGCGAACAGACGGGCATTGTCAGAGGCCAATCTACCTTTTACAAAGCCAACCTGATCAGTTTTAATCAAAAGAGGAATGAGGACATCTAGGCGAGAGGCAAGAATTTTGGCAAATATTTTACAATCATAATTAATGAGGGAGATTGGGCGAAATTTTTTACATTGGGAGTGATCTTTGTCTGGTTTGGGAATTATAATAATGAGGGCTTCTAGGAAAGAGCCAGAGTCTTTGGCAGAGGAAATGAATTAATTAAAAAGTTGAATTAAGTGGGGTACAAATATGGCGTGAAATGTAGAATAAAATTTAATAGGTAATCCATCAGGACCTGGAGCTTTGGATTTTTTAAGGGAAGAGATGGCTTGGAGAATTTCTTGAAGAGAAATGTTTTTTTCTAATTGGGCAAATTCGTCGGGGAGTGAAGGGGGAGAAGGGAGACCTTCAAAAAATGACGTCAGGTTAGAATCCAAAGGGTGAGTATCATCAGTATAAAGGTTGTGATAATAATTATGGAAAACCTCTGCAATATCCTCGTCGAAGGAGACTAAGGTATTAGTTTGGTCATTGAGAATAGGCCCAATCGTTTTACGTTCAGATTTGATTTTGAGATACTTTGCCAACATTTTACCCGCCTTGTTTTGGCCCCCATGGTATTTGGATTTAATTTTCAAGAGGGTATTACAAGCTTCTACCGTAGCAATCTTATTTAATTCAGACTTAGCTTTGATTAGACTTTGAAGAGCATCCTTGGATTTGTAGGAAAAGTACAAGTGTTCCAGAGTTTTAATATTCTTAAGTTGGTCTTCATATTTACGTCTATTGGTTTTCTTCGTTTTTGCCACATATGAAATAGTAAATGCTCGAAAAGCAGCTTTGAAAGCGTCCCAGTTATTGGGAACAGAGGTGTCAGAAGGGTCATCAAGGAGAAAAAACTCATTAATAAAGACCGTAGCTTCCTTAACAAAGGCAACATCAGACAACAGAAATGTATTGAATTTCCATCTACTAAATTTGGAGGAAGTTAAGGTAAGATCAATGGATGCATGGACAGGGGCATGGTCAGACAGAAAAATAGATCCAATATCAGATTTTTGGAGAGAGGGAAGGAGTGACTTACTAACCAAAATATAGTCCATCCTAGAACGTGTATGATGGACATTGGAAAAAAAGGTATATTCAAGGGTGTCAGGATTACATGTTTTCCAAACATCGTAAAGAGGACGCGAGGCAATGGCAGATTGGAAACATCTATGAGTCTTATCAGGTTGAATTTTATGAGATGAAAGCCTGTCTGCGAATGGGTCTAGCCATTGATTAAAGTCACCAGCAATTACAATATTTGGACAGTCCATAGTAGAGATAAGAATTTTGATATCGTTCCAAAATTTGGGATCTGGTCGGACTGGACCATAAATGTTTAAGAGCACCAAAGTCTTATTTTGGATCACAACCTTTGCCATTACCCAGCGTCCTTCGTCATCATTTTGAGAGGATAAAATTTGGCCCGACAACCCTTTATGGAACAAAATCGCAACACCCCCTTTCTTGTTAACCGCAGGAGAAAATACCACTTGACCCACCCAATGACGTTTTAACTTAGAAGATTCAACATCTGTACAATGAGTCTTTTGCAGGAAAACTACTTGAGAATTAATTTTAGACAAATGAGACAATACCTTCTGACGCTTGACAGGATGACCAAGACCTCGAACATTCCACGTCACAAAATTACACAGGATGTAAGGTAAGGCAGTACACGAGGGGAGGACACACTGCAGGAAACACATATCTACAAGAGAGAACATAATAAAAAACGTAACATCGGAGTAAAATATCCAATAGATGTATAGAATGGTGAAACAGGAAGACTAAGAGCACTGTGTGGAACAACAAGAACCATAGAAGCCATAACGCAAAAAAACAGAGATAGCCTAAGGAAGGAGAAGAGGGGGAATGCCCAGAACGAAGGGGAATGTAGGAAGGGAAACAGTAAGAAAGAAAGGAAAGAAGAGAGAATAGAACAACAAGAAAAAGACAAGAAGACAGATCATGGCAAAAAAGCCAGATCTGAGAGGAAAGAAATAACCAAGACATCGGGGACAAGGAAAATGCCACTGAGAACACGGATCTCCAGGAGCAACAAAAGAGCAAGAACGGGCAAAAAAGAAAAACAAAAAAGAGTAGGAACCATAAAACCTCAAGATACAAAAAGAGACAACAAGGAGTCAAGGCGGTGACAGAGCAACCAAGTAGCCACAACAAAGGCAGGCCTACAAAGATAGATCAAACGTTAGTGTCCATAGTAGAGGAGGAAACAGACTGCAGATAGGCATGGAGCTTCTGAGGATCATCGAAGGATTGAGTATGCCCATTATGTGTGATCTTGCATAGACAAGGATGGAAAATACCATACTGGATGTTGAGTTGACGCATCTGAGGACGAAGATTCAAAAATTCATTTCGACGGGCGTTGGTTGCATTGGAAAGGTCCTGTGAAATAAAAATATTGTGACCCGACCATATAAGACGTCGTTTAAGTCTGGCAGATTTGAGTATAGTCATTAGTTCAGTAAACTCAAGAAATAGAACAATAATACCACGAGGTTTGGACGCAGTAGAATTGAGGCGCCCCAGGCGGTGAGCTCGCTGTATATTAAGAGGATGGGACGCTGGTTGGAGGTCCAGAAGGTCATGCAGGAACTTTCGAACAAATGACACCATGTCGGATCCCTCAACATTCTCCGGGACACCATATAAGCGCAGGTTATTCCTCCGACTGCGATTTTCAAGGTCCTCGGTGTGAAGCTTGAGCATCTGGATCTCTTTTTCCAGTTGGGGAATTTTAGAAGAAGCATCCTGCATATCACTGACTCGCTGCTCTAGGTGTAGGACTTTACCCTCCATAACGACCCATCTCTCCTCTATTTGCTTAAGCTTTTCATTTGTAGCAGACATAAAAGGTTGCAAACCCCTCACCTCTTCCAAGATGGAATCCAAAATGGGGTTAGGAGAAGTAAGAAGGGGAGAGGAGGGGTCATTTTTTAGCCTCCTAGGTTTCGTGCCTGTATGGTTTGCTTTAATATTGCCTGAATCATGAGACATCACGACGACTGATTGGCGTCTTGAAAAGCAGAGGAATAATGTTTCGCAGGAAAAAAAAAGAAGATAAAAAACCTCAAAAACTCAGACAGAAAGTCATAAAATTATAGAGTAGAAGGCCACTTCCTCATACAAGTAGTATATATATAGCAAGCGTAACTCACGTCGAAATAAAAGCCCAGAGTTCCCAGTAAGGATTATAAGGAACTCATAAAGGGCAAAATGCTCCAAAGCAGCGAAGGCGACACTTTCTATGGTAAGCAAATGAAAGAGTTAAAAACAAGTGGGCAGCAGATATGAAGGGAAGAATAGTCAGAGCCATGAGGTGCGCAGTAAATAATGAATTGCAAGTCCAGCACCTAAAATGGCCGCCATAGCTAAGAAGGTAAGAGTTCTGAGGACAAAAAAACGCTAAAAACGCTGCCTGGAGAATATGCAGTGAGTCATACCTTGAATTGGAGAGGAAAAAGCAGAAAAACACATGACAGGCACCTTGAGGGAGGCTTCGACGGCAGCAGGAGAAAGCTGAAGAGCAGGAGAGAGGACGCGGGCTCAGCGGCTCAAAATGGCGGCCGCCCGCGTCCCGACGAAGGAAGGAAACACCAAGATGCGTTTCGGGCAAAAAACGGCATAGAAATCGCCGAATTCGCTTTCAGGTGAGGCCATTCATGATCCGCCGTAAAATCCTTGCAAAATCAGGAATCCATTGGAGGTATAGAGCGGGAAACTGCAATAAGAAGCCCGCAGCTCGCCGGAGCTCAAGGGAGAGCCGTCTGTACCCAGCGGCGCGTAAGCCACGCCCCCGATACAAGGAATACTAACGCACTAAATGAGCTGACGAAAAAAAAATTTGAATACAACAAAATCCTGAGTGAAAGGGCTGGACTGTGGATAAACAAATACAAACAGATCAACCTATGCAAGGCCAACAAGGCAGGGAAACCCTTTGCGTCATACCTGAAATACAGACAGAGACAACACACCTTATCATCCATCACAGACTCACACAACAACATGCACACTCAACACAAAGGCATCCTACGCACGTTCTGTGAGTTCTACCAGGAACTCTATAGAAGAGACGACTCATTAGACCATGACGGAGTCACAGAATACCTAAACAGACTAAACCTCCCTAAGATAACAAACGAGGAAGCACTGACACTAGGTAGGGAGATAACCTCTACTGAAATTGAGATGGCAATTAACTCGCTTAAAGACAACAAGGCCCCGGGCTTGGACGGCTATACAGCCTCCTTCTACAAAATCTTCAGGTCACAACTACTCCCAACCATGAAAAAGGTCTTCAACCACTGCGCGGGGATGGGTAGGGCGTCGCACTCTATGGCGGAAGCAAACATAATAGTTATCCCTAAGTAAGGCAAGGACACAAAACACCCCAGAACTACAGGCCCATATCTCTTATCAACTTGGACTGCAAAATCTACGCCAAAATCCTAGCCAGAAGACTCAACCCGATACTTCCCCAGCTGATAGGCAACTCACAAGTAGGCTTCCTGAAGACACGCATGTCACATAACAGTACAAGAATCCTCTGCCACATCCTCGAACAGTCAACCAAAATCTAGCAAACCTGCGGTGGCAATCACTCTAGACGCAGAGAAAGATTTTGACAGAATGTCCTGGCACTTCCTAGAACACTGCATGAGGACATAAAACCTAGGAGATAACTACACACGGAAGGTGATGGCACTGTATGCAAACTCCAGGGTGCAGATAGCTATCAACGGGGGTCTCAGAGCAATTCACCTTACAGCGAGGGACAAGACAGGGTTGCCCCCTATCCCCCACGCTATACTTGCTGGCTCTCAAACCTCTGATCAGAAATATTATAGCCGGTGGTGTGGTTGCTGCGGAAACCGGATTGGGAAGAGTCCAGGATGTTGTTGTCTTCGAAGTAGCGGGTTAGCTGTTTGTTGACAATCTTCTCTGTCACAGCAGGGAGATGGGCCGGAAGTTCTTGAGGTCCTTGGGGTCCGCCTTGGGCTTCTTTAGAAGGATGTTGATCTCGACGTGATTCCAGCTTTCCGGGAAGGTTGCTGTTTCGAAGGAACTGTTGATTGTTTTCCGGAGGTGGGGCACAATGGTTGTGCTGGCTTTGTTGAAGACGTGGTGAGGACAGGGGTCGGATGGGGATCCGGAGTGGATGGAGTTCATGGTTTTGATGGTGTCTTCGTCGCTGACGTTGGACCAGGCGGTCAGGCGGCTGGTGTGGGTAGTGGTCGCGGGGGTGGTGGACTCGGTGGTGGGGGTCTCGGAGTTGAAGCTGTCGTGGATGTCGGTGATCTTGCGGTGAAAGAAGGTGGCCAGGGAGTCGCACAGGTCTTGTGATGGTGGTATGTTGTTGGTGTTGGAGCTGGGGTTGGAGAGTTCTTTCATGATGCTGAAGAGCTCTTTGGTGTTGTGTGGGTTGTTGTCTAGGCGGTCCTTGAAGGCGGTCCTCTTGGCGGTCCTGATGAGTTGGTGGTGTTTGCGGGTGGCGCTCTTGTGGGCTGTGTGGCTGTCTGGTGTTCGGTCGTGGAACCATTTCTTCTCCAGCTTCCGACAGGTGCGCTTGGAGGTCCGGAGGACTTCGGTGAACCAGGCGGCTTTCTTGTTGGTGGGGTTGGTTGTGGAGGTCTTGAGAGGGGCGAGGGTGTTGGCGCAGTCGTTGATCCACTGTTTAAGGTTGGTCGTGGCGGTGTCGGGGTCAGTGGGGTCGGTGGGTGGTCTTAGGGCGAGGGTGGTAGTCAGTTGGTCGTTGGTGACCTTGCCCCAGCAGCGGCGTGGTAGCTGTTGGGTACGGTGGTGTGTGGTGGCTTTCCTGAAGGTGAAGTGGACGCATCTGTGGTCAGTCCAGTGGGGTTCGGTGGTGTGGTTGAAGGAGACGTGGGGGCTCATGGAGAAGATAGGGTCCAGCGTGTGTCCGGCAACGTGGATGGGTGTCGTCATGAGCTGTTTGAGTCCGAGGTTGGCAAAGTTGTCCACCAGGGTGGTGGAGTTGGTGTCGTTGTTATTCCCCAGGTGGAAGTTCAAGTCCCCGAGGAGGATGTAGTCCATGGAAGCGAGGGCGTGGGAGCTGACGAGGTCGGCAATGGTGTTGCTGAACTGTGGTCTTGGTCCGGGTGGTCTGTAGACGAGTGTTCCTCGGAGGGTCGTGTTGGGGTCGGTGTGGATCTGGAAGTGCATGTGCTCGGCAGTGGTGAGGGTGTCGTCGGTGTTGGTCGAGACTCTGAGGGTGTCCTTGTGGATGATGGCGATTCCCCCTCCAACTCCGTTGGAGCGGTCTCTGCGGGTGATCTTGTAGCCCTGTGGGATGGCTATGGCGATGTCTGGTGCCGAGGTGGCGTTCAGCCATGACTCCATCAGGAAGGCCACGTAGGGGGCGGTAGAGTCTAGGAGGTCCCAGAGTTTGATGGCGTGCTTGCGAGCGGAGCGGGTGTTGAGGAGGATGCAGCGGAGGTGGTTGGGTTCTCTGGTTGGTGGTCTGGTGGGCTGAATGCTGGTGAATCTGCAGTTCCGGCAGGCGAAGGGCCCTTGGGTGTGCTTCGGGGTGGCCCGGTAGCAGGGGTGGTCTTGTCCGGTGTTGAGTGCGTGGAGGGTGTTGGAGTCGTAGTGCAGTCTGGTGCTGCGGGGGGTGCGGGGTCCAGGGGGTCTGGCGCTGAGCGCGGTCCAGGCGCGGACTGGCACAGACGGCTTGCCTTTGGCGCGCCCGCTGCGCGGCCTCCATATGAGGGTCAGAGGGAGGGAGGAGCAGCTGGGAGGTGGGAGCGGGGCGGCCAATCGGGGACAGGGGGGCGGGGCCACAGGGATTCAGCAGCGGGAAAAAACAGCGGGGGAAAAGGAGACGGGGCACATAGGCAGCGGGCACCGGGGCACAGAAAGTAGGGAAAAGACAAACCAGAAGCAGCAGCAGGCGGGTGAAAAAGGAGAGGGTGCACAGGGGTAGCAGTCACAGGGGCGCAGAAGCAAGGATGGGCACTTGCACAATAAACCAAACAGCAGCAGAACAGACTCAGCCGCGATGTAGGCGGGCCGGCCGGATCACAGGTCACACAGGGGGCTGCGTGGCGGTGAGAGGAGCGACCAGCCTGGTGACAGGGTCAGAGGTCGCTCTCTCTACCGCTTCGCGGCCTCCATATGAGGGTCAGAGGGAGGGAGTAGCAGCTGGGAGGTGGGAGCGGGCGGCCAATGGGGGACAGGGGGGCGGGACCGCAGGGACGCAGCGGCGAGAAAAAACTGTGGGGGAAAAGGAGAGGGGGCACAGGGGCAGCGGGCGCAGGGGCACAGAAAGCAGGGAAAAAAAC
Organism: Lissotriton helveticus; assembly: GCF_964261635.1. Taxonomy (NCBI): domain Eukaryota; kingdom Metazoa; phylum Chordata; class Amphibia; order Caudata; family Salamandridae; genus Lissotriton; species Lissotriton helveticus. Next base: position 1,193,982,241 of record NC_136069.1, read on the forward strand.
AAACCAGAAACAGCAGCAGGCGGGTGAAAAAAGGAGAGGGGGCACAGGCGCAGCAGGCACAGGGGCATAGAAGCAGGGAAAAAACGAACCAGAAACAGCAGCAGGCGGGTGAAAAAGGAGAGGGGGAACAGGGGCAGCAGGCACAGGGGCACAGAAGCAAGGATGGGCACTTGCAGAATAAACCAAACAGCAGCAGAACAGACTCAGCCGCGATGTAGGTGGGCCGGCCGGATCACAGGTCACACAGGGGGCTCCGTGGCAGTGAGAGGAGCGACCTGCCTGGTGACAGGGTCAGAGGTCAGAGGTTAACAGCTGTAGCTAAAATAGTCCTTAACAATTGGAAGGACACCTCCAAAACCACCTTTAAGGGATGGGTAACATTCTTGAGAGGAGCCGACCTCATGACCCTATGCTTCCCTGGACAGGTTCCTAGACCCGTATGACCCACCTTGAAGGTGCTGACCAATACCAGTGGCATAACCCAGCCCCTTCCCCCCACTCAGAGCAGGACTCCCCCTTCCCTCTAGAATCTTCTCTATCTCTCCCCTCCTGTACTTTTCCCCAGAGTAGACAATGGGACAGGGTCCATTCAAGCTCATAATCTACTTCAACCCTACCGATCCTTCGGACTCCCCCAGTACAAAGAGCCACGGGTATATGTTTTATGTTATATGTTTTACAGTAGTTTTAACAGGGACGTCCAAGCCTTTGTAATCCATGCTACCAGCACCTAAGTCAAATGGAATGTTACCCTGTATGGACAATGCGAAATGTTTAAATGTTAACTGTCATATGTGTTTGTCTAAAAAAAACAAAACAATACAAATATTTTTTCGAAAAATAATAATAATAATATTAAAATAAATTACTAATATGATGGCTAAAACACATCATTATAGAGCTGCCATTTTGGAAAATGGCAGAAGGGTTGCTCTGGGGAATTATTATATGTCTCTACAAGACAACTTGATACCCAAAACTATGTTTTGCCTTAAAAATGAAGTATATAGGTCTCATTGTTTCTGAAATAGTACATCATCACTGCAACCCACCACCCAGTTTTAAAAATGTCATCCAGAAAATTTGTCCCGGATTAGCAATGTCCACCCAAGCTAAATTACTTCTCCAATGATACAAAAACAAACATTTAAATATATGCACAGCATTTTTTTGTCCCAGTCTCAAGTCAGCCACTCAATTGGAGGTTGGTGACAGTTGGATAGTTTTAGGGTACCGGTCTTTTTATCTGTATGCTTAGAATAGGGAGGTGGCTGATTGACCCGTCCTGGTAGAGCCATGCAGTGCGTCATGAGAGGCCCCCAAGTGCAGTGTGTTTGTACATAAAAGGGTGAGGTTCTCGTGCCTGTGGAAATGCATTTTACCTATAAGACTAACTCCTATTACTGTCCTTTTGAATGTAAGGATCAGATAAAGAATAACTCAGTATTACAGTTTTGTCTGAATAGGTTTACCACACCCACTATTACGGTGTTCAGTAATCAAACATTTTTAGGTCGAGCATTCGAGACCTCTTGTATATACTTTAGTATATACTTATATCTGTATGTACTTTGTGAGCTCTGGAGATCAGTCCTAGGACTTGTCTGCTTCCGCTTAGGGACTTTTTTTTCTGTTAAACTACCTCTATTTAACTGTCTTGATAGAAAATGGCCAGTAGAGGTCAGTAAAATACCAGAATTGCTTTCTGCTTGTTCAACTGCCTATATTTAACTGTCTTGATAGAAAACAACCAGTAAAGGTTAGTAAAATACAAAATGCTGACGGACTTTATTTTTTTACATTTTTTCCAGCAACTGCCTCTATATAACTTTGTTGATAGAAAACGACCAGCAGAGGTTAGTAAAATACTAGAATCACTTTAGTATTCTCTAATTCTCTAGATTCATAGAAATTGTCTTCCACGAGCACCGATAGACAATAATATTTTTTCAAATCTTGTATTTTTTTTATATGAACACCGAAGGCCCTGATTCTATATTAAACACAGAGCTTTGGACTGTACCATTTTCAGCTGAAAGGCAATATTTCTCTCCATGTGTTCCCATACCTGGCGTGCCACGCAGTTTTGGTGCTTACTTTCCTCCTTGTTAAAGAACAGTAGATGTTTCAGCACCCAGGCTAATGTGCTGCATAGCTAAATACATATAAGGTCCCAAAGGCGAGACCGATTGCATTGGGAATGCTTGTTTACCCTGGAATGAAGACAGCAGTCCTTACGTGGAGGATTTTGTCCTGTGTGAAATGCTCAGAAGTACAGGTACACATGTGGGAATCGGTTCACAAACATTGATTCCCTGATGATATTACACATTCCATACTGGGGTTTCCTGTATCAACTTGTGATCCAAGAGTTATACCAATACCAACAATTGGTTTGAAGCTATGTCCCCATAAAACTCGACAACACATAGGGAGGGCCTAAGAGTGAATAGATGTATTATGGCCTAAATCTGAGTGCAGCCCTAACTTTGAAATTAGGCACAAATTGTGTTTGCGCAGAATTCCATATTACTTGCGCCTTGAAAATTTCTCTAGGACTCTCGGTTTTCGGAAGCATACTAACCTCGAGGTAATACCTGCACAAAGACAAATATCATGTGGTAATACTGGTTGGAAAGCCATCACTACACGTTATTACTCAATCTAGCTACCCACTAAAAGTTAAAGCCTAAAACAGGAGGTGCTTGGCAAGAAACAGCAGGCAGAACATTTTTCAAGGGTTTTTGTGTTTGCCTTTCATTTCCTCAGGCCCTGGAGAACCGGTCTTTAGTAGCAGCTGTTTGATATTGCTACTATTAAAGTATGGGGGCAGAATTTGAAACAAGTGCGTAATTGAAGGTTTGAATGCAAAATATGGGTAGAGTTACGAAAAGGCAGAAATCTCAGATTTATGTCTGCCATTTGCAAGGAGCAACATTTTTTAGGAATTCAAAAGGTCCTTGTGACTGTGCCATGGAAATCTGTTGAAATAGTACATTTTTAGTTCTATTCATAGTCTATTGTCCATGGCAGGTGACGAATAAGAGGCAGATAATCTGCTCTACTATGCTTGGAGGAAAAGTGCAACAGTATGTTTTAAACATTTGCTTTTCCATACATAAAAACAGTCATTCTCTTCACCACACCCAAATTCCTTTCCGACGTTGCAAAGAGATTTATATCTGCTCTACATTGGAGCAATTTTCCAGGGTGGCAAAAAAAACTGCAAAACACTTGCGCACACCCACAAACCTGGGTATTCACCAACTTTGTTGCCCCTGTCCAGGAACGTGTCGTACCCCAACGCCGAGCCTGATATTTATTTCAATGGATAATTTATAACATTTGGTAAAACGCTCACAAGTTGTTCATCATATCTTTGATTGCTATTGTGTGCGGATTTTGGAATTTCTGTTTTTTCCTGCATATTTGCAAAAATCTGTGTACTCGATTCCTGAATTATAATTGTTTACCGATCTGCGTTTCAAAGTGCATTTAAACAAATACAAATTTCCCACATGCGAAATATGATGTGTGTGCGAGAATACATTTGTTTCTGCCTTTGGCCAATGCCTATGCAGACTAGGATGTGCCTGCAATGCAATCTTTGCACGCTGCATCTCTCGTTACGAGGCGGAGTACATAGTGCCAATATCGGCCCGCACACCATCCCCCCCAAACTACAAGAACCCCATCAAAATAATTGGACAAGACAACTTGTTGTTGGGAAAAAGTAGTCGCAGGTTTATTAGCATATCATTGCTAAAACATGGTGGGTTAACTTACAGATGATCCAAGGCAAGCCGCCCCTCGCAGCTTGCCACCTGATAGGCCAAGTAGCCCGCGGCCTTGGCCATACAGTGCTTAGCGGTTGATGGTGAGAGGGTAGCCCCTCACCTGTCCGGTGAACCATTGGTCCACCCTCTAGCTCACGCCCCCCCCCTACAAGGGGCGGAGCGTTCAAGCAACCCCCGGTTGTCCAGGTAACCAACCGCCCGTAGGATAACGGAGCGGCGTCGCACCCCCAGGGTCCACCGCACGGATCTCCCAGGGATAATAGGCCTCAGCACCCTTTGTGCTTCTGCATAGGGTACTCCTAAGTACCTTTCGCCTCTGGATCATCATGTAACTCCTCCTGCAACACAAATAACAATTTATTAAATCATAGCACCCCCCCCGCCACTCGAGATGTAGGGCAAGTGGCAGGGAGGGCAACATCGAGGGCAGCGAGAACAAAAGAGACTGCTCGGAGGCGTGGAGGAGACATAAATACCTTGTCCCCCCACACCCCCCAATAAAGCGCGATGACGTCATGGCCATGGCAGCGGCCTCCGGCCGCTGGACCCCTGAAGGCTGGTGCGCCTGCCATCCTGTGGCACTACGGTGCCCGCCCTCTTATGAGGGTCACCTGCGGCGACGTGTCGGGCGGCCTGCATAGTGCCAATATCGGCCCGCACACCATCCCCCCAAACTACAAGAACCCCATCAAAATAATTGGACAAGACAACTTGTTGTTGGGAAAAAGTAGTCGCAGGTTTATTAGCATATCATTGCTAAAACATGGTGGGTTAACTTACAGATGATCCAAGGCAAGCCGCCCCTCGCAGCTTGCCACCTGATAGGCCAAGTAGCCCGCGGCCTTGGCCATACGGTGCTTAGCGGTTGATGGTGAGAGGGTAGCCCCTCACCTGTCCGGTGAACCATTGGTCCACCCTCTAGCTCACGCCCCCCCCTACGAGGGGCGGAGCGTTCAAGCAACCCCCGGTTGTCCAGGTAACCAACCGCCCGTAGGATAACGGGGCGCCGTCGCACCCCCAGGGTCCACCGCACGGATCTCCCAGGGATAATAGGCCTCAGCACCCTTTGTGCTTCTGCATAGGGTACTCCTAAGTACCTTTCGCCTCTGGATCATCATGTAACTCCTCCACAGCCCTGGATGTGGCGACCGTCACAGGCAGGGCCCCCCACCATATCTACCTCCTATATGCAGCCTGAAGAGCTTAGTGCCTCCTGAATGTCCAGAAGAAATAAGTCCATGCCTAGATTGGACAGGTGGACGCCTTCTTCGTCAAGGCAACCAGGGGCTTTGGCATGGAGTTCCCCGTGCCGAATAAAATCGAAGCCCATCAGCTCCGTGAATTTACGCATAGCGCAGTTTACTTTTCTTCGCGCTCCTTCCACTGCTTGCCCAGAGCGAGCACCTAACCAACACCGGCGTGGTGTGATTTCTGACCACCAAAGATCACAAGGACCCAATAGATTGCTGATTTTGATGATGTTTACTTTCATGTCCCTTAAGAGAAATATTTTCCCTAGGCAAGGCAGGTCGTTCCCTCCCACGTGCAGGATGAGCACGTCTGGGGGCTGAGCGTTCCCTTGTAATTCACGTGTTAGCAAACCAAGCACTCCGCTCCATCGTAAGCCAGTGACTCCATGCCAAAGAAACCGAGTTCTGCTAAACCCATGCTTCCACTTTCTCTTTTCTGCCCACTGAGCCAACCTGGAAACCCCCTCGTGTCCCAGCACCCAGACCGTTGTTCCTGGTAAATAAAGAGAAGTTTTATATGTAACTATTTATTAAACACACACCAAATCACACTGGTCAAATTACCACACTTTAAACAAAACAGCAAAACAAAATACAGGTGCATGGCCCCGGGTGCCTCCTTATACAAATTCTGTTTCACGACCCAATGCCAACATATCTACCATCTCCTGTGCTCCAGCACATTATCTGTTACTGTCTGGTCTTATGTATCTCTTGTAACAGTCAGAAGACCATCTCCCCAACTGTTTGATGACTTCCACCTGTACCCCTTCTGAGGCTGCAGTCGTGGCTGCGCCTATGCGGAAGGAATGGGAACTGTACTTTTTGCCCACCGTTGAGACACCTGCTGCAAACAAGCATGCGTGCATTACCTGTTCTACCTGGAATTTGGTCAAGGGCGTGCCATCTGCATGTAAGAGGAGGTAACCCAACCCTTGAGGACGAATGGCCAGGTAATCCGACAGGAGGCTTACGGGGCAAAATTTGGGCGCGCCAAGGCTTTGTAGCCACAGTTCAATCTCCCTGCCCCTCTGATCAGTCTTGGATTGGCGCAGAGTAATCTTGAGTGTGTCTTCCAAAACCCGCACATCCGCCAGAGACAATGCTACCCCTGACACGTCATGTTTGGACTTGGCAACCAGCTCAGAGATTCTAAATGCGCCAAAGAAGGCTAGGCTAAAAGCAGAAGCAAACAAGGCAGACTCATGAGCGGACGAAGTGACCTGGGGCAAGCACAGGATCATACTCTGTAGAGTAGCAAAGTCAATGGGCGATCTGCTATCTGACACTTTATGTTCTCCCCTAGCCCACCCTTTCAATGCTGACCTGGTGACAAATGCACTGGTGGGGTCCGCCTGTCCTAACAACTTGGCCTTGTGACTGATAGCTGCTATGTGTCCAGAGATCCACGAATGACTCTTGTTGTTGTCTTTAGCCCACAGGATGAAGGCCTGCACTTTCAATTCTGCCGCATCCCCTGCAACTTCCCAGGTTCCCACGGTGGCACAATTTTTTTTAACACAAGCCTTGTATCTGTTAATCGTGGTCTGTGCCAGGGACATCTCCCCCAGAGCCCTCATCCTGTTCACCACTTCAGCAGGTACCAGAGGTGCGCAGGGAAAGGGGTGGCTTCCTCTCTCGCTCTCGGCCAGGCTTCTCGGAACCGTTGCCACTGAAAAGGAGAGAGAGCGTCAGCGGCGATGTTCTTGATGCCCTGAATGTGCCGCGCCCTGCATTCCACATTGTTATACAAGCAAGCGCGCACCAGCTCGCGCAACAAACACAGAACCAAGGGGCAAGAGGCAGAGTGGGAGTTGATGGCCTGAACCACAGCTAGATTATCCGACCACAGCAGAACCCTTTTGGCAGACAGGATGGTGGGCCAAAGGTGGAAGGCCACCACGATGGGGAAGAGCTGCAAGACTGCAATCTTAGCAGTCACTTTTTTCTTGATCCACGCATTGGGCCACTTCTCTGCGCACCAGTCCCTGTCTAGAATGGTCCCAAATCCGTGCTTGCCGGAAGCGTCCGTGAACAGAGCAAGGTCAGGGCTGCCCGCCCAAGGAGCCCTCCATATCACTGCCCCATTGAAATCTCGCAGGAACTCTGCCCATGTTGCCAAATCATGTCGAATCCCTTTACTGAGCTTGACCATGTGGTGTTTGTTGGAGATGTTAGAAGTGGCCCTAGCAAGTCTTCTGGCAAAGACCCTACCTGCTGGAATTATTCTAGCAGCAAAGTTAAGCAGGCCTAGGATGCACTGGATACTGCCCAGGGAAGCTTTGTCAAGCCCTACCAGCGCCCGAATCCTGCAAGACAGGTCGCGCACCTTCTCCTCCGGTAATCTGGATTCCCCTGCAATGGTGTCAATCTCAATGCCCAGAAAGGTCAGGATTTGAGCTGGCCCGACTGTCTTACCGTGGGCCAGGGGTATCCCCAAATGGTCTGTAAGGCGGACAAAATTTTCCAGGGCCCGTGAGCACAGCTGTGTCCCGTCACCCCCGATGAACAGAAAGTCATCCAAGTAATGAGTCACCCCTTCTACACCGTATGTGCCTTGGAGTGCCCATTGCAAGACACAACTGAAAGTCTCAAAGTATGCACAGGACACCGCGCAACCCATGGGCATGCATTTGTCATAGTAGAACATGCCGTCGAGCTTGAAACCTAGCAGGTGATAGCTGCTCGGGTGGACTGGTAGTAACCTGAATGCTGATTCGATGTCAGCTTTGGCTAACCAGGCCCCTCTGCCCGCTCTTCTGACCAGGTCCAATGCTACATCCAGCGTGGCATAAGACACAGAGCATGCTTCCACATCCAGCCCGTCGTTGACCGAAGTCCCTTTAGGGTAGGAGAGGTGGTGAATCAGCCTAAACGCACCTGGCTCCTTCTTGGGCACGACCCCCAAGGGAGATACAACAAAGTTCTCTAAAGGTGGGTGCAGGAAAGGACCCCCTACTCTGTCCAGCGCTCTCTCTTTCTCAACCTTTGTCCTTACTACCTCTGGTTGTTCCTTGGCAGATTTCAGGTTATCAGCATCCCTGCTTCCCAGCGCACCCGAGTAAGGAATCCTAAAACCTTCGTGGAAACCCGCTAACAGCAAGCGGCTGTCCGTCTCTAAGGGGTAACGGCTTAGTAAAGGAGTAATGTTTTCAAGTATCACAGGAGACCCTCCCAGGGCCACCTGCCGGTGTGGGCTTGGTGAGGGAGAGGAAGCGACTGGGGGAACAGGGTGCCCAGAAAGCTCGCTGACATGAAACTGCTGAGACACAGAGGGCGTGAGGGGAGAAACCAAACCTGGGGAGCTGACGCCTGACTCTAACTTACTGCCCCCCTTTGGTCGCTGACTGGGAGCTCTGCTGCAAGATGCTGAGGTTGCGGGGTGTGGCCCCCCGCAGGTGTTACATGCATGGACAAACTTACATGTTTTCCCACAGGAGCAAGACCCATTATTGAACAAGCGGCAGGTGCCGGGGGGAGAACGCTTGAATCCACCTCTGGCACCACCTCCCCTGCGTCCCCCCCGAAAGGAATGCTTTCCCTTGCCCCGAAAAAAGGAAGTACCCCCCGAAGAAGCCTGCCCACTAGTAGTGCTGCTAGCTGGCACCACTGGAAGTTGGCCCCGAGCTCCCATGTGCTCCATCCAGAGCTGCACTTCCTTCTGATCCCAGTTCATCTCTGGGCACTGAGACATTTTTCTACGGAACTCCCTGTCGTAGTTGATCCACCCGTTTCCACCCCATTTCAATGCCTCATTGTGTATGATCCTGGAGTATTGAACAAGGCCTGGGCCCTGCTCGGGAAATCGTTCCATTGTGACCGCCGCTAATATTGAGAAAGCCTCTAGCCAGTTACCATTGTTTTTCTCAGGCCAGGGGTGGTACTTGACCTTTTTATCCTCTTCCTTAACGCCAAACTTCCTAGCATCCAAGCCTTCCTGCCCTAACATGAGAAGGGTGAAAATGTCGATGAACTCCCGTCTCCATATTGCCTCTTTGGCGGCCTGGGATACCTGCCACGCCAGAGAGCATCGCCCAGAGAGGAGCGGAGCAGTGGTGATCGCGGGGACAGGAGTAGGGACGGGAGCAGTCAGAGTGCTGCTGACTGGGGGCAACACGGAGGGAGCGCTAGCGGGAACAGAGGGAGAGTTAGCCCCCATAGTGGTCGGCACCGGAGTGGTGGCGGCAGACTTAACCGGCGCTGCCCCGGTAGCCGCCCCACTCGAGCTCGAGGGAGCCGCCGGTGGTGAGGCAATAATCACTGCCTCCCCTTGCTTAGGTAGAGAGGCAGCCATAACTGAATCCCCTTGTTTTGCAGCCTGCACTGAAGACCAAACAGTGGATGCTGCCGGAACAGTACTCACATTCGCCATGCTACTACCCCCTGCTGGAATGGCGCTAGAGACAGGCAACCCCCTTTGACAGCGTTCCATGAAATTGTTCAATGAGTCCAAAACTTTGGCCAGATCGTCTTTGGTAGCAAAATTGCCTTGTGCCGCCTGCGTGTCCATGGGGAGGGCAGGAGGCGGTAGCATAGCACTTGCTCCCCCAGCCGGGACCTCCTTGGGGGTCGCCACCGACTTGCTACGAGTCAGCGGCAAAGTTTCCATGGGGAAATCCCTCACAGTGGGCTTTCTGCTCCGCTTCGGCCTGGAAGGAGCGGCATCGATATTCGTCGAGTTGTCAGACGAAGGGGATTCAGCAGGGCAACCAGAATCCTCCGGCTCTGGTGTATTCAACATACTCTGCGCCCACGCCAGGCCCTTCAGCTTGGCCAGCTCCATAAAGTCAGCCCACACTGCGTCCTGGGAGGTGCCTGGCAACGAGTCCTCCACCTGGGTATTTTCCTGGAAGAGGGGGGGGGGAATTCTGGCTGTCCATTCCGACTTCGGAACTCTTGCACGTAATATCCCAGTGATGCAACAATCGGAACGAACGTTTCGAGCGATACGGAGGACTCCGAGAGTGAGGGTGAGAAAGGGCTAAGGAGGGAAAAGGCGGACGTTAGTAAGAGTACTTATAGGAGACAATTTCTAGAGACCACAGCTGATTTGCTCTCATATCCCCTACTGCGTGCATCAGTTCTCCCTCCATGTCAACCCCAAGAGGCAGGTTCTACCTGTATACCTGTCACTGGACCACTAGAATCCACCTGTCCCCCTTCGTCGATCTTCCGCTGCTGAACTTTAATTTGAAATCTGAAAAACAAAGAACAGCGTCACCGCGTTTCTTCCCATTCCCTGCAATGTTCTCCTTCTTCTGCGCTCCGTCCGCTTTTCGGCGACTTGCCGCTGTATTTCTGCTCGCCCCTCAAGGCTTCACTAGCCGCATACCTTCCATCCTGCAAGATATGGATGTTAGTGCCACCTTAAATCATTAACTGTCAGCCCTTGTACATTCCCCTGCGTTCTTGCAATGCCATATAAACCTAGATGTTCCATGTCTAAGTTACTCTTGAGGAACCTGTACACCGTGTATGAGGTACCCCCAATACTGGCGAGAGAGGCCCCCTCTCGGAACACCCTTCGCCTGAACAAAGCTGTAAGAGTGCCTGAGGGGCAGCTCCTACAGTCGTAAAATACATCGGATACATGGTAAGTTCTTGTAAATATACCCTTGTCACGTCTTCCTCCATGTACATGTAGAACTAGTGCCTCCCGCTTGCACACAAATGCTAATATCGAATGCACCGGACGCACGCATGGAATCTGTTCGCTTGGGAAGATTCTCAAAGTGCTGGCCCTCCAGGCCTGATGTGCCGCGCTCCGCCGCCTGCCGGCCGAGTCCTCAACGAGATAACTCGGAGGGCCTAAGCCCACGTAAGAACGGCAAGATGGGGCGGGACCTGCCTAGCAGCCACGATGGTCAGCGCCGGAAAAGACCCGCGGGGCCAAGGCCGCTGACCCGTGGCCTTGCAACCCCCCAGGCCCGCAGTGCGGAGCCGTGCGCCCGTCAGGCAGGAGAAGCAGCACGCCTGAGGGGGTCAGCCGTGGACCGCGCCAGCTCAACTAAGCCCGCGTATGAACGACAAGGGGGGGGGGGGCCTGCCTAGCAGCCACGATGGCCAGCGCCGGAAAAGACCCGCAGGGCCGAGGCCGCTGACCCGTGGACCTGCACCCCCCAGGCCCGCAATGCAGAGCCGTCCGCCAGTCAGGCAGGAGAAGCAGCACGCATGATGGGGTCAGCCGTGGCACGCGCCAGCTCAACTCCCTCACGCTATCAGGAATCGGGCCTCCGAACCACTGCCATGCCAGACGGCACTTGTGTTGCTAGCCGTAAACCCCCCGGGGGGGGGGGGGAATGCAATGGAGCGCAGCAGTGATCATGTCCCCTTGAAATCTTCCCCGCGGGGAAAAGTAACACCGGAGGCCAAGAGCAACACCGTGGTGGAACCAGCTAGGCTGCAACACCAGGCCCGGCGTGCCAGCTGGTCCGCTCATACCAGCAAACAAAACAAAAACAAACCTACCGGTCACTGCACCGTGAAGGCCTAAGGCAGGGTGACCAAGATGGCGGCCCCCCGCCTCCCCCCCAGGCCGAACAGGCCGAGACCCCCAAAATGGCCGCACTGGCCAGTGACCCACGAGGCCAACATGGCGGTCCCACGAGAAGGCCAACAGCCAGGCGTGGGAGGACCTGGGGCACCCATCGGGATCTCCTGTGCACGCCACCGACGAGGTGCAAGATCCCCGGGGCTGAAATGCAGCGACCTGAGGGCTAACTTCTCACCATACCCGGGGATCGGGTGGTCGAGGGAGCAGGTCAAAAGATGCCAATTCCAGCAGCACAGAAGCGCTGACCACATGAGCCTCGAACAGCTAACTACCCAGCCTAACGTCAGGAGCCTAACCATTAGGCCCCTTGATCATCGTGTGGGAAAGGCGACGGCGGCCGGCTACCCGTAGGGGGAAATCGGGCAGGCCTAGGGGGGGGCTGCACAGCGCGAGCGTACTCAAGGCCCGGGCGTACGCGGGGGAGCGCCAAGTCCGTTCCAACTGGTCCCTGTCTGCAAGTCGCCATCCGCCCCACCCGTCCCAAAACCCCCAGATGGGTTGCCACTAAATGAGGACTAACGGGACTACCGCAGGAGATACCCACGGAGCCCCTGGCCCTATGGGCCGGATGCCGGCGCGACACTGGAGCGCCAATGTACTCCTGAAACATGGAGGGAAAACTTACAGATGATCACCAAGTAAAATCCCTCGACACACCCACCCCACAATAGCGTAAGCAACACAAGCCCTATGACATGCTATCAACCCCCGAGACATCCCCGAGGAAAACGGTCAGCATGGATCTACCCAAGACCCACTCCCCGTCCGAGAGGCCCTAGTTCACCATACTGCAAAAAACCAGTCCCGCAAAGCGTAATTACCGGGAACATCCAACTTTGAAACAACTGAACATCCCATCCCGCAAAGCGAACTGTGCGACATTGTAACTGTAAATCCCCTCACAGTACTGTGCGCTCCAGAGGAGGAGACGAAACCAACCACCCCCCTACCCAACGGAAAGAAAACACAGAAGAATTCGCAAAGGCCCAATCAAGCGCCAAGCCCCCCCCCCCCAAGAACAGCCAAAGGAAGCAAACGAGCACAACATACATTGAAAACAGCACAAAACCCACAAAGTACTGAGCGCCCCCCGGAAAGGAGACACACAGAGCCACCTCCCTACACCACGGAAAATAAACAAATTAAAGATCGACAACCCAGTCTTGTGCCCAGCCCCCACCCTGCAAACCAACAAACCCAAGGGGGGGGAAGACCCTTAAAAACCCATAGCAAGCCCCACCGCGCGGGCTACCCCGCAGGCCTCCCGGCCCGAAGCGAGCACGAGGGGGAGGGGGAGGTCACTCACCTTAGGTCCTGGGCACAACATCGAGGGCAGCGAGAACAAAAGAGACTGCTCGGAGGCGTGGAGGAGACATAAATACCTTGTCCCCCCACGCCCCCCAATAAAGCGCGATGACGTCATGGCCATGGCAGCGGCCTCCGGCCGCTGGACCCCTGAAGGCTGGTGCGCCTGCCATCCTGTGGCACTACGGTGGCCGCCCTCTTATGAGGGTCACCTGCGGCGACGTGTCGGGCGGCCTGCAGAGTTTCATTTACATCCATAGCTTAAGCTGGGTATGTAATTTTATTCATTAAAATCTATGGGGCCTTTAAGGCCATGAATGTCAATGTACTCCCATGCGTGACGTGAGTGCAAGGTTTGGCGCCTGCTGACGTCAGCACGCGCACATTCACTGTAAGTACGTGGCTCATAAGACTCCGCGCATAACCCTCCACAAGCCGTGCTATGCATGAAGGGCCTGACTGAAAATTGCCAGTGAAGCATCTGCCAATGCGACTTGCCCCAACCCTGGCAGCTGATCCCAAGGACCAGTTAATGAACCTGTGTGCTCCTGCCACTGCCTGCCCAGCTTTGAGCCGTATATTTACCGCAAAATTTCTCTGCGGTAACACGCAAGCTGCAAGCAGCAAGCTTGGAGTCAGTGAACAGTAATTGCCACTCTGTATTTCCAAGCTCTACTGTCTGTCGCAAATACATTACCTCAAAAAAAATCTGCATGAAATATATACACTTTAGCAGGGCTCAAGTCCTAAAAAAAGAAGTGGGGGGACTCTCCAATTTAGGTGGTGTCACAGGAAGTGACAGCACGGCAGGAAGTGACATAACGACAGGAAGTGACATCACAACAAGAAGTGACACCACAACAGGAAGTGACATGACGGCAAGAAGTGACATCACAAGAGGAAGTGACATCACGGCAGGAAGTGACATCACATGTGAGGCAGATCTATCATTTGCACATATTGCAAGATTTAACAATTGAAGCTGCTCAGTACTTAAGCCTGTGACTTAAGGTCCCTGTGTAGGGGAATTAACAGCCCAAATATGGATGAAGTTTGGCATACAACTACATTAGTCAAGCCATTAAGTGCTGTAAGTGAGACATACTAAAACATGGCACCATGAACAAAAGCAGAGTTTGTGCGTTGAAAACCCCCCAAAGAAAACCACATGCTAGAAACCACAATAGTGATTATCAAAACTATAAAATGTATTACGCTACCTAGAACACCACATTTAAATAGGCTTCCGACACAACTCCAACAATGCGCCACTTTTTGCACTGACAGATACTTCAGTTATACTGACGTATCTGTCCCTCCTTGCGACATGATGCGTCATATTGTAAATGTGTCGCAAGGAGGGTGCACTGAAAAGTGGCGCATCGCTGCTTTCATGCAGCGATGCGCCACTTCTCGTAAATGATGCCCAAAGTGATTTGCCCAGAATGATAGGATGTTGAACTAATGCCGGGACTCCAACATAGTTCCTGAGTTCCAAAGTTGGAATCTCTGGTCAAGGTAGCCTCACAGCTAGGCTGTGCAAACACACCAGTGCCCCCCTCCCCCCACACACCTTACACTCAGTGCAGAAAGACACAGCCCAAGATGACAACACCTGGCCCCTAGCAAAGCCCTTGAATACTCTATTCCTCCCTGTCCACCAATGCCTGAGTATGATGTGATGGCCCAGTGGGGGAGAGGCCGGGGGAAAGACAGTGCTTTTGAGCTGGGTCGAACCCAAGGTGGTGATCTGAGAATGACCCTACAGCCAGAGCAACAACTGGCCCCCAGGCAGGCCGCTTCCCACTCACCCCACCCCAGCCCACTACAGCCTCAGGGATATGGCCTGGCAGAAGTGGAAGGAAGCAAAGAACAAAGCTTCTGGGCCGGCCTCTGAGGTGGGGGGTGGAGGGGGCAATGGGGGCTGAGGTGAAGATGGGCCATCGGCCGTTATCACCTGACACTGAAACCCCCAGTGAGGCTGCTTTATTCTTCGAGTCCCGTCTCTGTTTGACAGTCCAGCAGGGGAGAAGGAACACTACTTTATCTGTGCAGCCCCCGAAGGGCTAAGCTGAGGTCGCTACGGCAAGCCTTGGTTTGCAAGTTCCTGCCCTGACAGTCAGTCTGCCTTACAATACCACAGCCTGGCTGGTGGGCTGCCGAAGATAGCAAGGTTCTGTGAGCCAGGTGACACAGGGCTTAAAAACCGGCCCTCGGGTGACACTTGGGTGCCGACCCCTCGGTCAATGCCCGTCTGCCTGTCTTCCCAATCCGACCCTGCTGGTAGGTCACTGTGCAATGCAAAACATACTTCTGAGTAGCTCAAATTCCACCTATGCACATTGGCGTGAGTTATCATGCCTTTATTTCCCAATGCTAAACAGCATTGGCAAAAAGCACTGGCAAAACCAATAGCCGAGAAAAGCTATTCTTTTTATGTTAAGGTCACTACAGACTGGCTCGTCTGACTGCGCTTGACAAGCAGACACATTTTAAGAGAGAATTGACACCTCAATGGCCACAAATAAATAATTGACAAAAGAAAGAAAATGAAAAGGTCTTGGGAGCCCTCACAGAGTTTGCTCCCGAGTTACAGCACAGCGCTTGAAGTAAACGTATGAGATGTGTAGCACTGCTGGAGAGAGACATGTTCTGCCACGGATTAAAGTTTCCACTCCACTCTAAAACTAGGGGATGGGGAGCCGTAGGACACTTTCCTCTACGGCCCCCACAACGCCAAAATATGGTGAGATAATCCCCCCTCCCCCAATCCCACAGGCTGGGTTTTTACGAGCATGCATGTGGTTCAGCCAATCCCTGCGTAGCGCTTAGTTCCAGGAAACCCTCCAGTGTCCTCAGCTATTCTTCAGTGAAATCGCTCATCCGTCATCAGGATGAGATTGCCGCTTCTTACACTGCAGATTTCCAGTGAGCTGCTGCTTCCTACATTTATTTTCTCACAATCCAATTTACTTTGTTTTAAGATACAGGATTCCTGCGCTCCTGTGCACGCACAAACGAGGCCAATAGAATGAAAGAAGATGACGTGGCCAGCAGTGTAACCGGCCATTCATGAAAGCTGGTCACCAGAGGCCACGCCGCACAATGCATGCTTCCAAGTGATCAAGAGTAATCCCTTCTCTGCTGACCCGGGCCCGCGCGCTCTTAGAGCACATGTGCACTGCCAACACAATGTTTACTAAAATCCAATCTAAGATAGCAATTCTGAAGAAAGTAATCAATGCTGCTAATGTAAAAAGTCTTCGGCACTGCAGCCTTTAACTAACCCTAGGTGCAGGGGCGTGGTGATCAGCAAGGAGTCCGAGGCTGCTTTGGTCGGTGCGCGCTGTGCGCTCTTTATCGCATTTTGAAGGACCAAATCCAGCGCAGGGTGGATGGCGTTTTGATAAGCAGGGGGGGCGGCGTCCGCCCTGGAAAAAAAGTGGGGGGACGCCGTCCACCCGCTTGGTATCCCGACTCGAGCCCTGCACTTTAAAAAGTGCAATCGCACGAAAACACCCTGCATGAATGCACGTCTTTTTTTGTGTGCAGATGTATATAGGGCGAACCTGACCCGGAGGTATTGGAACGCTTTACATGAGCACCAGTTACATTACACAAGGACGCATTCATTTTTGTTTGGCACGGTGAGATTAAGTGATTTGCCCAGAATCACAGGATGGTAAGACGAGACCGAGGCTCGAATCTTGCTCCCCAGCTCCTGAGTCGGCAGCTCTGGTTAGACCACATCCTCTCCCCTGTCCTTCACACTATGGCAAAAATTGTGAAGTGTAACATGCAGTAGGTAGCCTCTGGACACTCACTAGAGACTTATATTTTTCTCCTCCCAATTGTGCACCCACAAAACCAGCACCAATTCACCTAAGGAATTGAAGATACTTTAAAAAAAACTAAATTCTATTTGGGCATGCAGGCACAGGATGGCGGTCTGCTGTTCCTTGCAGACCACCATCCGTGCATTTATAGCAAAACAAATAGTTACCTCAGTGATTCATTTTCATTAAGAAGTTCATTCTGCGACTACCCGCATCTCTAGATTTTGTGGTGTGATTAGTGCATAGGTTTCATTGCAAAATCCGAGACAGATCTCAAATAGTCTGTGAGCAATCAGCAGCCCCAATTTGTGGTCTCTGTTTTTGCACATCAGGCTCTTTGGGCCAAATGTAGCCAGGCATAGGAAGGGGCGTAGCCTGCATCGGCTCCCCGTCCGCGCGCTGTCCGGCGGGCGATTGTGGCGGCCCTACATGCAGCACCGACTCCACGGAGCAGCCTAGTGCGGCGGAGCTCCCAGGGCACTAGCGGCCGGTACCTTTGGCTTCCCGGGGGTCCGTGGGGGCTCCCACGAGTGGACTTTGCGGCCGGTCCCGAGGACAAGATGGCGGGCGGCGAGCTCCGGTGAGCCGCAGCGAGGAGCTGCTGCCGGGCGGTTGCTGCGGTGCTGCCGAGATCAGATGGGGGCACTGGGACGACGAGGATACTAGCGGTAAGCCTCGGAGAGAGAGCGGAGGTGCGGTGCCCGGTAGCAGCGTCGAGGTGACAGACTCCCTCTGCCTGACCTTAAGATGGCGGCCGCGGTGATTCCGCGAAACGCTGTGGCGACCTGAGGGCCTCTCCTTGCTTCTCCCCTACCGGCGCTGGAGACATTGGGTGCCCTGGGGGAGGCCCTCGAGTGAGGTCGGACGAGCGATGCCCCGGTGAGCACTCCCACGTGAAACGAAGTTCTGCAGGGTGCTAAGGGCGGTGCTAAGGGCCCCCCCCGTCCCCTCCCTCCATTGCTGGCTTTGGATGCATCGAGGCACCGGTCTCAGTTTAAGTAGCAAGAGTAGAGGCGAGAACAGAGGGGTGCGATGATCGAGCCCGATAACTGCTGAGCACTACAGGAGGGCTGGAAGACTCTCACTTTCTTCAGCGCAGCAAGTCCTCTGCTGATACACCATTTTGTCTCTGTCTGATCTTTGATGGACACAAGCTTGCCCTTCAACACGGTGGAGAGCTGGGAGCAGACCCGGGAGCAAGTGAGCGCCTCGTCGCCGCGCACAGCACGCACCTGCGCGCCTAATTACTGAGCTGTATTAAGGGAGTTCACAGCCTGTCTTCCAGATTACTTATTCCCTATTACTGAGCTGTATTAAGTTGAGCTAACAGTCTGTCTTCCTGATGTGTCCTCTTCACGGCCAGTGCTTCCTGCAACAACCGGACAGCCCTGCGGGCTTCTGCGAGAAATGCATTCTTCCATCATAATCGCCATCCGCTTAACTCTTTAACTGTGTGGTATTTATTTTTAACACTTGTACAGCTGCGCAGCAATTAGTGCCAGCTGCACCGTTTAGGCCTCTTACAGCTGCGCAGCAAGTAGTGCCAGCTGCACCGTTTAGGCCTCCTACAGCTACGCAGCAAGTAGTGCCAGCTGCATCGTTTAGGCCTTTTTTACAGCTGCGCAGCAAGTAGTGCCAGCTGCATCACTTAGGCCCTTTTTACAGCTGCGCAGCAAGTAGTGCCAGCAGCACCGTTTAGGCATGTTACAGCTGCGCAGCAAGTAGTGCCAGCTGCATCGCTTGGCCCCTTTTTTACAGCTACGCAGCAAGTAGTGCCAGCTGCACCGTTTAGGCCATCAATTAGATGTACAGTAAGTAATACCAGCTGCAGTGTTTAGACCTTTTCACAGGTGCACATCTAGTAGTGCCTGCTGCACCTATTAAGCAACTTTCTCCATGGGGTCAGTTCAAATTGAGTCATGACTCCTGCGGCATCAGAGGTGGTCTGAAGATGACGAGGTTGCTGTGCATTTTCTAGACATTGTTAATCAACTTGTGATCCACCCTATGCTCTTTGCCGTAACGTTAGTGTCTCATAGGAGCTTAAGGTCATATGGTAGTCTGGTGAGAACTTGGGCATACATGGCGGCGGGTACCGAATTTGGTTCTGTTAGCAGGCTGGTACTAAGTTCAATGTTCTCTAATGGTCACTGGGTGGTCATTTTTATTCTGTTCTACTTTGTCTGTATCTGCTCTGTGATGGGTCCCTACTATTTGCAAATATTTCCCCTGTAACTTTTATCTAGTGCCAGGTGGCACCTCATACTCCTAGATGAAGGGCCCAACAAATTCCCACCTCACTTCCCTGACTGCACATTAATTCGGTTATCTCACCATATACGCCTGGATTATGCACCCCCTTTTTGCCCTTTTATTTCTCCTCACTACCGCTTTCCCAATAACACCCCTCTCATCCCTCCCCCACCCTTCCTCGCCTCATCCTCCCAACATGGCCACCTCTCGAGTTAAGTCTGGAGCCAATTGCTACAAAATCATTTATCCTCCCGATCAGTCTAAAGCTACAATAAAACGACTGAAGCATAACACTATTGAACGTTTTCCGGACTCCCTTTTTGTTGATCAATTTTACAATGGTTGTCTTGGGAGGCTCAAAAACGATTTCATTTTCTTCACTCGCGACACCCCCTCTTGGTCCAACAGTTTTTACAATTCCCTCAACGTCACCTCCTCCTCCTCTATCCCTTATGGGAAACAACTAAAAATCTCCCCTCTGAGTGCTTTAATGGCTACCTCACTATCTCACTCTATAACAACGGTACTGTCATGATCCAAGGCAAAGACACCTGCCTCTCGCTCTTTGACCACCTCTTCCCCTCCTTACTCCCCTCCTCTGCAACCGGGTTTCCCCCTGTCTCTCCTTCCAGCTCCACCCATTTCTCCCTTTCTCCCCCGCCGACCCCACCCCACTCCAATTGGCTGCACTCTCGAGAAGCACAGGTCGGTCCTCTTCCCTCCCCAACTTACCTCATCTCCTATTTCACCCCCCTCACAGTATGTCCCCTCCCACATGACTTCAGCCTTACCACTAGCTAATACGCTCCTTGTCCCATCTGCACTATCACGATACTCAAATCTCTTCTCCTCCCCCATACTTCTCCCTATCACCCCCCTTCTTAGTCCACCTCTCCTCCAACCCTCTCCCCCGATTAACTTTCCCTATGCTCCCCTTATCCCTCCTTCCATCCCTCCTCTCCACCCCTTCATCCCCTCGCCATTCATCCCGTTTTCGCCACATTCCCACTGCATCTCTCTCCTCCCTCCTACTCCTCCAGTACTGCTGCACTACCCCCTTTCTTCTCCCAGTAACCCCTCCCATCTCCCTCCCTCGGGCCCAGCAGGACCATTTCCCTTCCACAACTTCCCTCTCTCTCAACCCCCCTCACTCTGCCAGATGACCGTTCCCTCACTGCCACCTCTCCTAACTGACAGGACCTCCACAACTACTGCACCTCGCTTCCTCCCAAACCTCCTACATTCCCATAACGCCACTCAGGCCTCCCCCCCCTACTTCCCTACCGCCGTGTTCCGCACCTTTCTCCCTCTAAACTTGTCCTTAACTCCTCTCCCTCTTGCAACACCAACAATGACAACTCTCCCTTAACGCCCAATTCACTTACGTCACCTGTGAACCCCACACCCCAACTTACCTCCTGTCCCCCCACCTCTCCCCAACTTACCTCCTGTCCCCCCACCTCTCCCTGCCTTCCACCACCAATACCACCATCCCTTGTCTCAATCGAGCCACCCAACCTTCCGTGCTCTGCCTCATTCTCACTGGAAAATACGCTAGGCTCTCTGATCACCTCCATCTCCCAGCTTACAGCTGCCATTTCACTTTTATGCTCTAAGATCTCCACCCATCCATGCACCTCTACTCCCTCCCAACTTCCCATGAGATGCACTTCGCCCCTTCACCCCAAAACAGCCAAGCCCAACCTCTTGTCTGCAAACGTCTTTAACTCACACAAGCCCTTGAACGCCACCCTCCTTCAACAGACATACCCTAGCAACCCCACTATCTTCACTATTCCGACCATCACCTCTGTCAGAACAAAGCATCCACCTAAACCTTCCCGAGCACCCCCACATAAGTACAATATCCCGATCACCCTTCAGAGCCCAAGTGCCCCCGTCACCAAAACATTCTTGACAGAGCTGCACTGTATGCTTCACAACTGCAGATCTGCAGTAAAACACAAACTTGAAATCTCCGATACCATCACCCTTCAAAAACTTGACATGCTCTTCCTCACAGAGACCTGGTTCAAAGATACCTCTCACTCTATGTTTGATCTCCTATTACCCACAGGTTACTCCATATTAAGGAATGACAGAACTGACAACACGGGGGGAGGTGTTGCAGTCATCTTTAGAAACGCCCTCCAACTTAAGGCTTCTCCAATCAGTTCCTCCCTCACCTTTGAATGCCTTTCTCTTGAGCTTCAATTGAAACACCGTCCACCGCTCAGATTACATATCATTTACCGCCCGCCTCGTAGTGGCCCTTCGTTTATAGAAGATCTCACTGACTTCATCAGCAACCAATACACACAAAGTGACAATCAGACCTTCGTGGGTGACTTCAATCTCCACTGGGGCGTACCACAAGACTCCTCTGCAAACTCTCTGGCCACCTTCCTCTCTACAAACGATCTTATCCAACACTGCATTGAACCAACCCACTCTAAGGGCGCAATCCTGGACCTTGTTATTTCTAAAGCAGGCATGCTTTCTACCTCTACCCCAATCCATGTAGATTGGTCTGACCACCACCTCATCCCATTCTCTCTTCAACTTTCACACTCTATAACTCTTGGACAACCCAAGAGGTCCATCTCCTGGTTCCGTGATGCCAAAAATATTGATGTCGGTCCCCTCTGTGAATCAGCTTTGCTATCACTTCCAAGGCTAGACCCAAACATAGCTGTTGACGATCTCACCTTCCAATGCCTCACAGTTCTTGCAGCTGAAATTAATGACGTCGCTCCACTCAAAAGCAAAAGGATAAGGCCCACTCCCTCAGCACCTTGGTTCAACAAATCCCTTTATAAGGAAAGGAAGCAGCTAAGATTCCTGGAGAAGCAATGGAGGCAAGTGCCCTCCACAGACAATTTAGCCATGCTTCGCACAGCAAGATCCAAGTACCACAAGCATATCTTCCTTGAGAAAGCGGCACACTTCAAAACCCTCCTTGACTCCGCCAAAAATAGACCCAAAAACTATTCGATCTCATCAAGACTCCGAGCTGCTCTCCCTCATCCTCCGAGGTGGAGGATTCTACTAAGAGAGCAGCGGATTTCGCTATTTTCTCGATGAAAAAGTGAAATCACTTGTGGATCAGGCCGCTCATCCTACACCTCCAGAGGAGCGCAAATCCTTAGCCATTTGGCAGAGCTTTGACCCCATATCTGAAGATGCCCTTCTCAAGTGCATACGCGAAACAAAGCCCTCCAACCATTCTCTTGACCCTATCCCCAGTGCCATTGCCTTGGACTTCTATACCCATTCCCTTTCCTATTGGACTACTCTGATCAACCTCTCCCTCTGGCAAGGCTCCCTTCATGTCTCCTTCAAAACTGGGCAGGTTACCCCTCTGCTTAAAAAGCCCACTGCTGATGCGAAGGACCTCAACAACTTCCGCCCCATCACTAACCTTCCCTTCCTTGCGAAGATCACAGAAAGATGTGTAGCAAAACAACTCTCTCGTCATATCAAGGACAATGATCTTCTTGACAATTGTCAGTCTGGCTTCATGCAAAACTGCAGCACTGAAACAGCCCTATTGCAAGTGGTTGATGACGCGCTGAGGATACTCGATTCAGGGGGGGTCCTGTCTTCTAATTCTCCTTGACCTTTCTGCAGCCTTTGACACTGTCAA
Organism: Lissotriton helveticus; assembly: GCF_964261635.1. Taxonomy (NCBI): domain Eukaryota; kingdom Metazoa; phylum Chordata; class Amphibia; order Caudata; family Salamandridae; genus Lissotriton; species Lissotriton helveticus. The sequence goes on from NC_136069.1 coordinate 1,194,004,881, forward strand.
TCACAACACCCTCCTCAATATCCTTCAACAGAGAATGGGCATGGAGGGCACTGTGCTTAAATGGCTTGCATCCTTCCTCTCTGACAGATCCCAAATGATCAAAATAGCGAACAGTCTTTCTTCTCCTGTGGCGGTAGGTCAGGGTGTTCCTCAAGGCTCTATACTTGCACCCACATTGTTCAATCTCTACTTAGAACCACTGGGAAACCTCTTAAGCAAATCCGGGATTCACTATCATCTCTATGCATACGACACTCAACTCTACCTCAAGGTTGCCTCCACTCATGATCTCTCCTTCCTAAGCTCTACTCTGGACTCCATCCAAAACTGGATGTCAACTCATCAACTGATTCTGAATCCCTCCAAAACTGAATTCCTCCTCTTCTCCTCCTCACTCTCTCCCCCCCGGTTCAATCATGGATGGATCAGATGAATCTACTAAACAATAAACCCATCATTGTCGACAGCGCAAAATCCCTCAAACTCAATCTAACTCCCCACATCAATTCTATTGCAAAATCTGCTCGTTACCAACTGCTCCTTCTTTGGGGAATCCGACGCTTCTTCCCGGAGCAGGACCTTATAACCCTGGTGCAATCGCTGGTCCTCTCCAGACTAGACTACTGCAATTCTCTTCTTACTGGCCTCCCCAAATCTCACCTGTCCCCACTTAAGTCTGTTTTCCATTCAGCAGCTCGCTTCATTTATGGGGCCAAAAGAAGCGATCACATCACACCGATGTTATCCACCCTCCGCTGGCTTCCCTTCGAGGCTAGAGCTATCTACAAGACCGCTTGTATCACCCACAAAGCCTTGCACTCCTCCTCTCCTCGCTACCTGGCGAACAAACTGAAACTCTCTGGAGGCTCTAGACCCTCACGCAATGCGGAGAATCTTCTACTTGAACCTCCCACTTTCAAGAAGGAGAGAACAATGGCCCAATCCTTTTCAGGCAACGCAGTGAGAATCTGGAACTCCCTTCCGCCTCTGCTCCGGACCACCGCCTCCTCCCAGGCCTTCAAAAGGGACCTCAAAGTTCTCCTCCTCCAGAGACACCTCCAAAAGTAATTCACGTCCTCTTGTTATTTGGAGGAAGACTTCCCACTACTGATAATTTCAATGACCATGGAAGTGCCTTCCCAGGGTATTCTTGGGGTTGGAGTGTCTGCCTCTTTGGAGTATTTTCCATGTACTTGTGTTTGGTGCCCTTGTGTAACATGCACACACCACTTTGCCCTTGTAACACACGTTTTTCTACCTCTCACATGTTTTTACCTTTGATACTGGCACAAGTGCCTCCTTTGCCTACATAACGCTTGTTCTTGTGCCTGAGTGTCTAGCATCTTTTGCAGTATTATATCTCAAATGATACTTTGTTTTCTCTTGTAACTGCACACTTGTCACTTTTTCCTCCTGTGCACTTTTTACTACCTCATGTATTTTTGGCTGCTCACAATTTTTACTACCTCATGTATTTTGTTTGCTCACAATTGTCACTATTACCTTTACTACCTCATGTATTTTTGGTTGCTCACAATTTTTACTACCTCATGTATTTTGTTTGCTCACAAATGTCACTATTACCTTATATAACGTAATGTATGCTTTTGTAATCCGTTCTTTTGTAATGTTTCTCATTATGTTTCATTTCTGTTCCTTTTGTGAAGCACTCTGACACCTTCGGGTAAAGTCCGCACTATATAAAAATGCATAAATAAATAAATAAATAAATAAATAAATAAATAAATGTATGAAGCTGTTTTGCATTCGCAAAAGGTCTATATAGGTGGGACTATAGTAACTGCAAAAAAGGCCATGTGTAATGTATGAAACTCATTCTGCGATTTAGAAATACATTACTGAATCATAGTTAGGATTAGCTACCAAATTGTCTGGAGATCGAGAAAGGAGCAGTAGAGTGCGGGCGGGCAAACTGCACGCCCCAGTAACCTTTGCGGCTGAATGCCTCTGACGCTGTTGGTAGTACCCGGAGGTGCCTGCTTCTATCTGCCAGGTCTCCTAGTGCACGGGATCAAGAAAGGAGCAGCAGAGAGCGGGGGCATACTACATGCCCCATTAATCCTCGAGGCTAAATGATGCTGACGCTGATTGTTGCGCCCCGAGGCACCTACTTCTTCCTGCTAGGGCTTCTGCAGTGCTGGATCGAGAAAGGAGCAGCAGAGTGTGGGGGGCAAACTACATGCCCCAGTAAAGCTTGTCGTTCAACGCCACTGACGCGGTTGGTCGCACCCGGAAGTGCCTATTTCTTCTTGCCAGGGCTCCCGCAGGCTGGACGCGTCTGGCGTGGCCCAGGCGAATCCCGGGCCAAGAGTAGGCCTGTCTGCGTCCGTCAACGAACGGACGAGGCCGGGCCACCCCCTTGGTCCTATGTTTAGGTTCGCCTGTTTTTTTAACTTGCACTCCCTAGCAACGTAATATCCCTGGAAACAAATGGTAAGAACAAGTGGCAAGAGGAAATGGGCTATGCCTGTAGTTACGGCGCTGCCACTGACTGCTACAATCACCAGCTTCCTCAAAACAGCAATGGGGGCAAATATTAATGAGATTGAATGTGTGGAGGAGAGGCTGGGTGCAACAAAGAAGGCCTTGTTTACGAGCCCTCAAGTGGTGCTAGCTAACACTATATCCCCTGTAGAGGTCAATCGTCACCGGTGGTGGCCGCTAACCCCTGTGCATATTTTCAAGGAACACCCTGGCACTCACAATATCACAAGTTTCATTAAAGACAGTTATCTGTCAGTCTGACCCAAAGACAAACAGATGAGGAGAGATTCCTCGTAACACAGGAAACATAACAAGTACAATCATCTATTCCATTATTGATTTGTTTCTTGTATATTGACGTATTATATCCTCTTCCATGCGTCGGACTGCCCCCGGCCATCCGACGTCACGGTGGGCATGTGCGTCGGATTACCAGGGGGCCATCCGACCTGCTTACGCGTGGAATTTGCCCGCACCGCGGGGGAATGTGCGCCGCGGTAAAGAGGTTAATTAATATAAAAATGCAATGGCTAGGATCATGCTTGGCACAATCATAAGAACTTTCTTCCATGATGTCATGACCGTCATGTTGATTTATGGTAACGTATGACAGGCTCAAATGGATTTTATATATTGTTTTGCTCATGTTGTATGAATTATATCAACTCATTGTTTTTATGTGAATATACCTTTGCAGATGGGCATTTTGTTCCTTGACCCTTTGTAATACTACTGTGAATTGTTTTTAACTACAGACAGTGATTATTTATTCTTTTATTTGTATAATTAATGTACTCTTTTATGCTTATGAAAAATAACCAAATAAAGAATATTTGACTGACTAGCAACCAAATTGGTGTTTGGAAGGGGTTTGCTTACGGCATCCCTTCCAAAAACTGATTTGAAGTGAAATGTAGTAATGTTTTGCGACCAAAATCCGATTGCACAACAATTATATTTTACCAACTCCAAAAATGTAGTGGTAACCCATTCGCAAATGAGGAGGGGTCCCTAAAAATTGCTACTTGAACTTGTCAGTTGTTTTTTTCAAACGCATCCCATTTTCCTTAGAGTAAAACAGCCTGCATTAAAAAAAGTCTAATTCAAAAGCAATCACAGAAATAGTGGATTGCTGACCTCAGCAGGCCTCCATCCCTGTGATCGCTGTGACTCATAGTTGGTCACAATTTTCTTAATATTTACGAGGTAGACCATATTGCAACCTACTACGAATCAGTATTTATAATAGCTCACTGGTCACGAAGTGCTTTGACATCTGGTCCTTGGTCCTCCGAGAATCAGGTCTTAAATCTCTAGCATATCTGAAAAAACATTAAAGGGCCATATGCATGAACACATTTTCCCATAGACACAGAATGGGCAAAACCCTTTGATGCATCTGGCCCTAAATATTATATGTGACTCTCTGCACATGTCTTATGCTATCCGGTCTAGAGGAACGCAGCTGTGAATCATTGGAGTTACCTCGTGAATGGGCAGTGTGAAGTAATGATCCTGCATGTGAGTCATTATGCCTGCCACTTGAAAATAATAATATTGTTAAGTACTTCAGGCCATAAATCGTGAGTGCCAATATAGATCTGCAATTTGTTCTGTCACTGTTACTTAAAAGATTAGTATTGAGGGAGTGTGTGCAAGCAAAACAGAGGGTCAATAGATAACAACTTTTGTGCAAGGACTTCAAAAATAACATTGTGTCTGATACATAATTAGAGGGTATGGGTACTGCCAACCCACGGCCTAAGGGCAAATAGTTTACTAATCAAAGGTTGCTGTGGGAATATTCCTCTCAGAAAACACTGGTACTTCTTGATGCAGTATTCACTGGATGCAGAATTATCGCATCATTTAAAATTTTGAGGCCGGTAACATGCCATGCCTCTATGGTACATGAATACTGATTCCAAATTATCGTTCGACCATACTATCGTGATCAATAATAAGTGACTACCAAAATATCGCAGGGCAAAATATCGAAGATAAGTATGTCATTTTATTCTTGTTTCCAATAATATTGAGGTTAAAAATAAATCATATATCATTTTCATTTATATTGCTATGTGGATGTATTTCGTTTAGATTTAAATACATTTTTTCCTTAGATTTTAAAATTATGTTAAATTTTTTATTGAATTCTATTTATTTATATTGTGGTTGGTTTGAGGGGTTTGGTAGGTGCACCAGATTTAAATGCTTTTAAAGCCAAATAATAATATATTTTGTGCAATGATCTTGTAAAAGATCTGTTATTAATTAAAAAAAATTGGTTAATGAGGCAAATTTTGTGTTTATTTAATTGGATATATTTTTAATTGAGGCCTAAATTTATTTGACAAGTTGTGCGGTTTATTGCGTGTTAGTCTGTGGTGTGTTTTATTTCAAAATTCTTTTAAATATTCTGAATGTATTAATTATTAAACTAAATCAATAATTTAAAATAAAATGTATTTCAATTCAATTCAAAATAAGCTTTATTCGGTTGGGACATACAACCATAAAAGCACAGTAAATAACACATAACAGTTTAAAAGAGATGGATAAAATCGGCATACATGTTAAAAAGACATACGAGTACTGAATTTATTTATGCGTCGTACATTGCATCAGTTCTCTTAAATGTAAACAGTAAGCACATGGCAGCTTTACATAGTTAGAAAGTGCAGTAAAAAGTGCATAAATTAAAACTTAACTCCAGATGTAAACAGTGAACTCATAGCAGCATAACATGGTTATAGTAATGAAGGATCGAATCTCATGGGCTTAGAAAGTGCAAAATCTAAAGTGCAGGGTGCATAATCGATAAATATTCCCCCAACATTATGGGGGGTAAAATTTACGTTAGAACAGCATACTCTTTCTAGTCTTAATTGCACTTAAAATAAATGTGGCAGTATAAAAACAGGTATCAGGTTCTTTAAGTGTAAAAAGTAGGGTCATAGCAGCATTAATGGTATTGGTTTCATACTTCTTAAACAAGGGTTTAAGATAAACAATCCTAAAAGACAAAAATAGGTCACATAAAAACAGAAAGTGCAACGTGCTCTGTTTTGTAATCCCATCACAGGGACAAGGGGAAACGGAGTACTGCTTCATCATAGGAAACGCAACCAGATGATGCACAAGGCCTAGCCTCAATCTTGTTAATACGTAACGATGGGAAGTCTTGTGACAAAAGAGAGATAGGCTTGAAAACCCACCGTATCTATGTATAGATGGTAAAACTGGAGCGTGGTTTGTTTCCCTACTGTTTCCCTCCTACTTACATTCTTATGGGACATGAAGGTGCTTTTTAACTCCAATTTTGACATAGCCGAAGTTTCATTATTCATTCCCAGAATAGATTGATCAAAAATTTCCCCGTAAGTTTTAGTTAAATAATTAAGCCAAGGTATCTTTAAGTAATTTTCCAGGTGTAAACAATTGTTTATAATAGTTTGGTAAAAATAGTCTCCTCTTTTAACCATAACGATCTCCATAGCTGTAGCGGTCTCAGGGCTATTAAATCCCTCAGATAGTTAAGACCGACCTCAAAATGGATAAGTTCGGAGGAGGCTGAGACCGGGAGGCATAAAAGCTTCTTTAAAAAGGAGTTCTCTTCTACTTGTCTATCATGACGGGGTTTGTATCCCCAAAGCCCGGCCCCATAAAGTGCAACCGATGTACATCTTGCTTTATAGATCTCGATCATATCTTTAATATGGTGGTCCCCCAAATTGGTAATAAATTTAAAAACACCGTATATGCTCTTCCTCAGTTTAGCCCGAACCTGAGATGTTTCATGATTCTATTTCCCATCCAAGGAAAAGGAAATACCCAAATAACAAAAGTTGTCCACATTTTGTAATTTGTTACCCTCGATAAAAAAAGGTTTCTGGCTTTTAAGTTTGGGGCCGCATACCATTGTAAAGGTTTGTGTATTGTTTATCAGCATCTTCCTCTTATTGGTAAAAGCTGCAAACCCATCTATTAACCTCTCAAGGCCTACCAGTGTTCCGGATAAAAGCACAGCATCGTCCGCGTAAAGCAGGACTGGCACTTCCTTGTCCTCCACTATTGGGGAATCCTCCTGTATCATCTTAAGTGTGGCATCGACTTCATTAATAAACAAAGTAAAAAGTTGTGGGGCTAGAACACAGCCTTGACGGATACCGTGTTTTACATTAAAATTGGGGGTACATTCACCCTTCTGGCCATACCGAACTTTTGCTGATAGATTTTCGTACAACCTGGACAAGAAATAAATAATAGCTTTTGGGGCCCCAAGATTAAGTAATGCAGGCCATAGGACTCCATGATTTATCAAATCGAATGCGCTACTTAAATCCACGAAACATAAAAAAAGCCGACCCTGTTTAACTTTAATATATTTTCCAATTAAAAGCTCTAAATTAATACACTGTTCCAACGTACCTAAGCCTTTTCTAAAACCATATTGTACCTGTCCCATAATATCATTATCCAAAACCCATTCTTCCAGTCTTAACAATAAAACTCTGCCCATAATTGAGGAGTCGAGTAAAGAGATTGGTCGGTCGTTTTTTGCTTCAGATTTGTCACCTTTTTTGTAGATGGGGATAATAACAGATTCCCCCAATGAGGGCAGACAACCCTTGGTTACAGCAGCATTAAAAACTCTAGTAAGTGTGGGTCCCCACAATTCAGATATGGATTTGTATACATCAATGGGGACACCATCAGAACCTGGTGCTTTCCCCCCTTTACTATTTCCTATACCTATCAGGACTTCGTCCAGGGTTATATCAAGTGGGATATTAGGCCAATAATTTTGAATATTTGGATCTACCAAGGGGGTACAGCTAGGATTAAAAATACTGGAAAAATAGGCAACCCATTCCTCACAGCTCACATGTGTTAAAAGTTCTGGGACAGATTCAATTTTAAGTAATTTAGAATTCACTGTGTCCCAAAATAGCTTAGTTGAGGTTTCAGAGCAAGTGCGAGATTGTCCCACGCCTCTTGTTGGAGCTCCTTCTTTCTTCGTTTTAGATTAAAATTATATTCTACTCAAAGAGCACAAACTGCTGTACTATCCGTTGGTTTAATCGAGAGTGCTATTTTCAAGCGGTTCAGAGAGACAGTACAAGAGTGATCAAACCATCCCCTGGCCTGTGTTCATTTCCTGGAAGACATCACAGTCAATAAATTAGTGATGCATGCATTGATCTTAAGGAAATTGGACAAGATCTTAAAAGGTTCGGTCCCCACTAATAAGCTGTCGTCTATTTCATTGCCACATGCCTGTACGATTTGTTTTTTACATTTCACAGGAGTGGGCACCTCTCCATTTTATTCTTGTACCATTGGGGCGTGACGGAATGATGTTATTTATAACAGTACATGATTCAACTGTCTTACGCCCCTATATATACATACGCATTATGATTGAATTATGATCACTCATTGACAGATCAACAACCTGCGGGATAGAACATAGGTTCGCAATGTTAGCAGAAACTATAACACGGTCAATACAACTATGTGCAGACCTTCCTTTGAAAGTTGTAATCTCCTTTCCACTCCCATCCTTAGCACACTGCAGAATATCCAAATCTAGTTCTGTCAGTACTGCATTCAGGGTGTTGCCATAGGTGGTGTGAGGAAAGTGTGGATAATCATTACCCTCTTCGTTTTGACACCCACACACTTTTGTCATTGACAGGGGGCAAATATTAATATTAAAATCACCCAACCAAACAATATTCGGATAACTGCTTTCCCTAATGACCATTTTATCTAATTCCAGTTTCAATTCTAAAACTACGCTATGACGAGTAGAATTAAATATATTATTATAAAAATTAATCAACAACACATCCTGATCATCCCTATGGTGCAACCAGAGTAACTGTGAATGATGCCTTATATTGGTGCTTCTTTTAACTTTCACCGGTAGGTTATTTTTTAATAGGATTAATAGTCCCCCCTTAGCTCTTCCAGAGGAAGAAGGTATTGCGGGCAAATTATATGCAGTAAACCCGTCAAAATAAACATTTTCAGTTCTCAAGGTTTCATGCAAAGATACTATATCAAATGAACAAATGATCTCCTTCCATCCTAACTCATCGGATTTTCTTGCAATTCGGGCTATATTCCAACTAACAATAGAGCAACCCTCGACCAAAGAGGTTCCCTGAGGTGATACGGATGGAAAGGATCCTTGAGAAATAGGGACACTGATGGCAACTTCACCTATACTATACTGTCAGCTAGTAAAACATTGGTAGATGTATTTGCTGTTATTCTAGGCCCATTACTCACATCAATATTATCCCCCTTTTTAAAGGTTTCGTATTTTCCTTGGTGTGCATGTACAATATTGCCACTTATTGGACAGTTAAACGTAGAGGTGGCATTAGAAACTTTAGTGGGGTCACTTCCTACTGGCGGACCTATGTCCATAGATCTTGTAACTCCCACCCCCCTTTCTGGTGTGCTAGTTGTATCCAGTCAATCATTACAATCTAAGGTACTGAGTAATTGAAATCTATTGGATGTAGGCAGACCAGAATATATCTGGGGATTGGATACTGTAGTAGATCTACTTAAACTAGTATTCCTGCCCCCTAACAATGAATAAATTAGATGTCTATAAAACTAACCAAGGGGATAGAGCGAGACAATGCGTTTGGTATGCGGGTTGTAGCTGCTCTTTCGAGGGACGTTCGAGCCCAGGACGGGGTCTTAAAGTTGATGATAATACAGTCCCCATGCAGAGTCTTTCTTGAGGGCCCTATCCAGTTCACCCTTCTAGTAAAAAGTACCTGGTCCGCATGACCCACTGGGAAATCACATTTTTGGTGCAACCAGTGCACCACCTTGTTTTTTAGGGTGTCGTAACTTTCTTTTTGTTCCGCTTCTAGAGGTGGTACATTAACCATAATTGCCACTTAAGGACTACATTCTGGCGGTAGGTTAATAGAAGTTACTATGGGTCCTACAAGCTCGTCCCTCTTCCTGGGTTTATTAGGGGCAGGAATTTGATGTTTATTAACTACTGCATCCCCACTGTTCTGTGGTCCCAACTGTCTGTCCACACTTACTGTCAAATTGTTGGCTGCCATAGGTGTGGAGTTAATAGTCCCTGTGTCAATGGCCTTCCTAATTGAACCGTGGGATGTAACTGTATCACTAATGAATGGAATGGGTATAACAGCATTTATTGGGTTTAAATTACATACACCAAGGGGATCACTTGTCAATAACCTTGCTGGTCCACAAACATCTTTAAGCATATTACCAAGTTTGGACACCTCCGTGTTTAAATTATTTATTCTATCGACCAGAGGTTTGATGGTTAATTAAATTTGTTGTGTTAGAATAGATATAATAAAATTAGCTTGTTCATCCGACATCAAATTTGGGGCACACATTGTGTCTGGTTCCTTGCTTATATCGCGGGAAGATGGCCCTTTTTCTGTTTTACAGGTATTTCCTGGCTTGATTTGGTCTTTCCTACAATTCCTTTCCTTTTCAGGGCTGGGGACTGTAGGAAGGTGGATATCTGACTATGGTTACCCCCAACTTTTTGCCTGGTGTTTTGCTGGTTTTTGACTTAGTTGGCCTGGGATCCTGCTATTCAGGACCCCAGGCTTCCTGCTCTCTCTGTTAAAATGGACTCCATGTACCTTAGGTGCATTTACCAATTGGTACTGGGCCACCTTATCAGTCCCTGTACAGTATACCTTAGGTATCCAGGGCATAGGTGTACCCAGGGCCTACCAGGGGCTGAAGCATGTATTATGCCACCCCTGACTGGCCATCTAAAACTGACACAACTGGCTGCATGACAGCTGGGGGAAGGTGGTGTAATCACCCTTTGCTATAGATATAGTATACCTATATCTAACCCTAAAATGGACACATATATTCCTATCAGTCACTCCTATGGCAGGCCTTATCAATCCTGAAGCAAAAACAACAGGTGATGGACACCCCGAGTGGGCTGGGTATGCTCAGACGTGAGTCCCGGGCTCTCCACACCACTGGAGTCAAGCTATCCAGGCTGATGAAGGCTGATAGCCAGAAACCGGTCTTTGGATGCTTGATTCCGGTCTGGGAAAAACATGGCTTGGTAGTTCGGACTGGACTGTTCCCATGAGGCACAGGGTCAGAGCTGATTTGCATATAGCCAGTGTCTAACCCAGGGTGGTGTGGAGTGCAAAAAAACGATGGATTTAGGCCCAGATCCTTGTACTGGGGTGAATGTATGACATTGTTCTACATTCTGTCCATCAACTGTGTTTTTTGCAATTATCAATCCTGAAGGCAGAGTGCTTGAAATTATGTGAGATGGTGCTCTGGCATGAGCTGAGCCCGTCTGCAGCTTGCGGAACCTAGTCCTAATAGCTGTTCCATGATAGCGCTATACCATATACTCTTAAGTGAATTATAATCCTCGCGGTTAAATGCTAACTCTGGTATAACGTTATCAAAACATGTCGAGTAAGGTGTCATACGAATTGGAATACTACCCCCTCACCAATTCTGGCGACGGGGGTAGCATTCCACCCTTCTAGAGGGGCACGACATGTATGTAACTGTGAACCCCGGTTAAAGTTAACTCAAGCCTTGGCATCACAAAATGGATGCTGCCACCACAGACACAAGTCTGACCTCCTGCTGCTGGGAGTCCTTCCAGCGAGGGAGGCTTGGACAAAGGGTTTCCTGCCTTGGGAGGTGCTAGCCCCACCCCAGACAGGATTTTGTGTATTGAGGTAGGGAGGCCTGAAAGGAATGAGACATGCCTGGGGCACACAAGGTGCCCTGTGCATACACCGGTTCAAACCAGTTGCTGGGGCACTCCAGCCCCAGCTCTGGCGGGAAACCGGACAAAGGATAGGGGGTGTAGCCACCCCCCTTCCTGGTCCCACCCAGGGGAGGGACCTAGTCAGTAGTGCAGCCCCCTTTAGGAGAATAAAGGTAGGAGCTGGTCCCATTCCAAATTAGATTAATCCTGAACTATTCTACAAGAAGAAACTCTGGCCTTCGATGTTCTGCTTCACAGAATACTGAAGAATCTCCCTTGTGGGCAAGGAGTGTCCACCCTGCAACTGCAGGCACCATCAAGCGTCCAGTGGCTTCACTTTGTCGTCTTCCCTCGAGGATCCAGACTTCAGAGCCCGACGAGACCCGGATTCCCAGACTTCTCCGACCTCAACCTACATCTGCAGCAAAGCTGAGACCCGTGGGTGCAACGAGACACGTGGGACCGGCCATCTTGAACGAACCTGCACTTCGCTTCCAGCACGACTCCCGAGGTAAACTCGACCAAGTGCTTTGGGGACTGAGAAACCCCAGCCCCGAGCAGCTCCTGCACTGAAGATCAGCCCTCCAGCCTCCACGAGATCTGCGTGGGGCCCTTCTGCTTGTTTGCTGCCTGACGCGTTGTCTGGTCACTTGCCGGCTGGCTAGTGGCCTCCTAGACGACGAAACTTTGAAACTTCACTGTTGGTCTGGTTGCTCCAGACTGGCCCTTGCTCCCTTCCAAAAGAGGGGCACCCCGGACTCTCCTAGTCCGCACCAGACGTCTTTTCCACTCACCGCGTGGGTTGCCTTTGCGAAGGCCTGTTGACTCCAATTCCGGATCCGACACCGCCGACAGCGAGAACCTACGTGGGACAGCTCGTGCCTCCATCCTGGTCTTCGAAGACACCTCCTGGTCCACGTGGCTGCAGAGTCAAGCGTCCACTCTTCACCTGATCGCGACGACAGCACCTGGTTCCTTCCTGGTTCCACACCGGTCACTGGCTAGTGACTTTGAACACTGTCCCCTCTGCTTTCAGGTCCTCTTCTTCACCGATCCACCCTTGGATCGCACCGGACATCTTCCTCCTGGTCGCCTGCAGCATCTTTTCTTCCAGGCTCCATAGACTTCAACGCGAGAACCCGACACACTTTGACACCTATGCACCCGCAGCCCGTGGGTGAGGTAACAAGAGCATTTTGGTGCTCAAGGGTAGTTTAACTGTCCTAGTGTCCAGTTCCACAGTCGTTTTAGTCCTACCTAGTCAGGATTGCCCGTACTCACCTTTTCCTTGAACTGTACTGTCCATAGACGTTGTTACGCATCTCGCGTGTGAGTTCACACTCTGCACACGCGTTCCGTGGGCCTCCTATTACTTACCTAGTGTTAGTGTAGCGTGGTCCCAACGATCCTACAGCTTCTGGACAGCTCCATTCCTCTTATTGACTTTCACATTCCACTTACTTAGTATATGGTTTGTCGTGCCCCTAGGGCACCATTGTAATTTTGTGCAACTTGTCGTATTTTTCGTAAGAGATTGTCATGTGCTTAGCCCTCTGACCTCATAAAGAGTTCAGAGGTGTTGTTATTAATAAATATAGTGTTTATTTTCATAACAACCTGTGTGGTGTCCTTTCATCTGGTATTCAAGGGGTTATATTGTGGTAAAACAGCTGGCTTCACATGCCAAAAGAGTTTAGCCTAAGACTGCTTTGTCCATGCTACCATTAGGATAGCTGGTCTATAAGGTTGACTTACAACCAATCACCATAAGGGTTGTTTGGACTGATACAAGGTGATCACTAGAACTAGTGAGCATCATATATCAGGCCAACTTCTCACAGGGACCCACTGGGGAAGGTGAATGGGAGATCACAGTTTGCATGGGTAAGGCTTGGGGGTGGGTAGGGCTCTCAGAACATACCAAAGGAGTAGATTCTTGAGCATTATCCAATGTGACATCTAACTCCAGGGCAGGTGGGTTCTCTAAACCGTTGCCAACTCCGTTGCGCTCTGCCCTACTGATTTCAACATCAATGGCGCTAACCACCTTAACTAGATAGTCATCTATGGTTGGGCCGTGGATATCCTTGTTTTTAGTGGTCTTCAAAAGTTTACGTTAGACATCCTGCCCCTAAAAGGAGCCTTATTATGAATCACCCAAACGCTAGGCTACAGGAAGACCTAACATAGCTATTAATGTGAATGGTAGCACTAATGGCTGCTATAACAGGAATATAATAAATATATTGCATATCTCAATACTAGGGGGCCCATTATGAGGTCGGGCGGATTGCCCCCGCCAGGCTGGCAATAGCCACCGCCAGCCTGGCGGGGGCAATCCGCCCGACATCCGCATTTGTTTCCCCCTGCCATATTAGTATGGGCCAGGGCGGAAAAGGAATATGGTGGCGGTGTCTATCAGACACCGCCAACCATATTATGATGGGCAATTGTGGATGCCTTGCTGTGCATGGAAGTGCACAGCATGCTTTCCTGCCATCGTGGCGGGTGCACCGCCCCCCACAATGGTAGGAATGCAGGATGCGACCGCCACTGTGGCGGGCACATCCTAATGCTGCCGACGGTACCCCCGCCCTTATGGCGGGCAGTCCCTACTACCGCAAGGATGGCGGGCGGGCAAAGTCCGCCCGCCATCCTCATGGGCCCCTATGTCTTAATTGTATGGTATTAAAACAGCCACATAAATCCTGACACAACAACGATACACTTTAATTACTTAAAAGCTGCAACAAGGTGAAGAAGACGCATAGGAATAATTATACTAAAAAAGTCCAAAAGACGTAAAACTTCTTCTGTCCCACCACGAATTGAAGATCGATTCGGGAAGCGCAGAAATGGCACTATTGCATGGTTTACTGTTCATAGCGTCGCACCACACACTACTCACTGTTTCTATTGCATAGTCCTCCCACAATCCCTGTAGAGTCCAGAAACAAGTTGCCCTTTGGTGTTAAAAAAAAAGGAAATTGTTCCAGAGGGCGCAGAATTCAAATATCAAATATCGTGGCCCTGCCCTGCCACGTCCCGGGCGGTGCGGGCGCAGACTGGCTCGCGCGCGTCCCGGGCGTGGCCCGCGTGTGTCCCACGCTGCAGGAAGGCTGGGACGCTTTTCAACGTGTTGTGACTCCTCCCCCGCAGCTGTGGCCACTTGGAATTAGCGCGAGGCTCCCTGGGACATGAAATCCCACCAGGGACAGCGCGAGTCAGGCCCTTAGCTGTTAAAACAGTAGGAGGATGGGGGTAACAGGAGGTCGACCCTGGGACAAGGATCCCACCAGGGTTCAAAAGATAGCAGGCAAACTGTCCGCAAAAGCAACAACTTTGGTGGAATGTATTTAATTTTCTAAAACAAATGGTTTTACACTTTATAAAATAGAATTTATGGGTTCATTTATTTGTTTTGCAATAATACAATTTTGTTTAAATGGGTTTGGGTTGCTTTGGAGGACTGGCTGGGTAGTGTTTTATTATTAAGTTGATCAATTCGAACACATATTAAGGTATTAAAATATTCTTAGACAAGGTAGCGTACTGCTGCTGAAGCGCTTCGTGCGCTTTTGCTGATATTTCTATTTTAAAAGCCTTTTTTACTATTTGCTTTCTTTTTAGTTCGTTATCCCCTGGTTTTAAATCCCCCTCACCTGCATAATAATCGGTAGTTCACCGCCGCTTGTGCGGGTCCGGTTCTTGGGGTGGGTCTCCTTTTTTGGTCGCCAGCTTGGAGTGGGGTGAGTGTTGGTGTAGGCGCCACTATCTGCCTGCGCTTTAGTGCGCAGGAGCCAGCGAGGGAACACCTACTTAAGGCGAGTCCCATTGTAGCCTCGACCTGACAAGGTAGCGTACTGCTGCTGTAGCGCTTTGTGCGATTTTGCTGATATTTCTATTTTAAAAGCCTTTTTTACTATTTGCTTTCTTTTTAGTTCGTTATCCCCTGGTTTTAAATCCCCCTCACCTGCATAATAATCGGTAGTTCACCGCCGCTTGTGCGGGTCTGGTTCTTGGGGTGGGTCTCCTTTTTTGGTCGCCATCTTGGAGTGGGGTGAGTGTTGGTGTAGGCACCACTATCTGCCTGCGCTTTAGTGCGCAGGAGCCAGCGAGGGAACACCTACTTAATGCTCCTCCCCTAGCGCAGCGGGCGTGCCTTCGCGTGGCCGGAGTCGTGCCAGAGTCCTGCCCGTCTGTGCCCGTCCGCGCCAGGACGCGCAGTACAGGGCAGGACCCTGGCCCTTACCGCTGGATGATCCGAGGTACATAATGCTGTGTTACACCAGGGACACGTTGTTGGCCATTGGCCAACGATACAGGACCTGTGATGCTCCGCGGTTCGGGCCGCTGTGTGGTCCTCACTCATGTGTTTGCGGGACGTTGGACCTCCCCGCCCCTTTAACTTGTGTGAGCAATGACTCTGCCGCGGCGGTAGACAGTGCTAGTCCATCTTTCAGCATTTGGAACCTGAATGTCAGGTCGATGGTCAAACATCATCAAGACATTTCCGACCTGATAGGTAAGGAGTCGCCGGATGTTTTCTGCTTGACGGAGACCTGGCTGCAAGACGCTGACACGGCCGTCATTAACTTGGCCTTCCCGCCCGAGTACTCAGTGTACACTCTTAACCGAGCCTCTAGAGGCGGGGGAATAGCGCTTGCGGTTAAGTCCTGCTACCCGTGCGTCTGGCAAGGGCAAAAAATCACTGGCTGTGAAAGCGCGCTGTTTAAGATCGCTATTACGCCTAACTTTGCTTTCTCGGGCCTTTTGATTTACCGCCCCCCTGGTAGTGAAGTGGCCTTCAGGAAGGCCCTCCCAGATGCTATCAGCACCTTGGCAGCAGGTTGCTCCAATTTTTCCATCCTCAGCGACTTAAACTTCCATTATGACAATATGTCTATTCCAGCAGTATATAGCTCTGTTGCTGATCTTGAGGCTCTTCAGCTTGTTCAGTTGGTGTCGCAGCCTACTCATGTAGGTGGTCACACCCTAGATCCTTTCTTCACCAATCTAGCGGAAGTCAGTATTTCCACTCCATCCCCGCTGGCCTGGACCGATCACTACCTGGTGTGCATCCAGTGCCCCCTGTATGAGCCGCAACTCAAACCCATGGTGCGCACTATTCCTAGACGGCGTTGGAATAAATTGAAACTTGATGACTTTTTCCATCTTTTGTCTACCGACCCGCTAGGTCCTATTGAGACTGTGGATGTGGGCTACGATCGCTTTTGTGAGTGGGTTACTAGGGCCCTTGATTCCCTTATGCCAATAGCCTCGTGTAAATGTGGGGCAAGGGATCCAAGCCCGTGGTACGATGATTCGCTGCGGGTGCTTAAAAGCACCTGTAGGCGCGCTGAGCGGGAATGGCGCAAAACTTATAACAGCGACAAAAAAGTTTTGTACTTGGCCACTGTAAAACTTTACCATCGTGCAGTTTGCAGAACCCGCGCGGCTTTCTACGCCTTGCAATTTCGTACCAGCACTAACCCCTCCAAAACCATTTTTAAGGCCCTGAAAGACCTTATTGATAAAAAGGTGGCTGCGACTCATCAGAGCTCTATTGCACACTGTGAAACCTTGGCGGCTTTCTTTCTGGAAAAGGTTCAGGCCATCTATAGAGCCTTTCCCTCGGTTGTACCCCCTGTCGGTAGACCTCTCAAGCCCCTAGCTCTGGATGTTTTACATTCCTTCCCGAGCTTAACATCAGAAAGTTTCAGTAAACTGGCCCAGCAGGTCAAGTCAGGGTCACCGGCTGATCCTCTACGGCCTGCTCTGTTTAAAGATCTAGCATCCCACGGTCTCTCGCCGGTTTGCTCTTTGATCAACATCTCATTAACATCCGGCGTGGTCCCACTGAAGTGGAAGCAGGCAGTGGTCATGCCCATTCTTAAGAAACCGTCTCTGGACGTCGGCAAGCCCGAGAACTACCGTCCAATTTCACTTCTCCCGTGGCCTGCTAAAGTGGCGGAGGCACATGTCAACTCTGTCCTCTCGGACCATCTTTTTCAGGCAAACATCTTAGACAGAACGCAGAATGGATTTCGGGCTGGGCACAGCACGGAGACTGCTCTACTGTACATGGTGGAGCATTTACGCTCCGTGCTAGATGCGGGGCAAACGGCGGCGCTGGTGCTATTAGACCTGAGCGCTGCCTTTGACACCGTGTCCCACCCTATCCTTCTGCTTCGTCTGGAGGAAGCTGGTGTCACTGGCCTTGCCCTCCAGTGGTTCCGTTCTTTTCTAGCCAACCGCTCCTTTTGCGTAGCCGTCCCGCCTTATCAGTCCAAACTCCATCCTCTGGATCTGGGGGTCCCCCAGGGCTCCTCGCTGAGTCCCACGTTATTCAATCTATACGTGAGACCGCTGGCTGAGGTGGTCAGGCATTGGGGTATGACCATGGTGTCATATGCCGATGACACCCAGTTAGCGGTTACGATCAGCGGGGATGCGGATGTGGATGCCCCCAGATTCCAGAAAGGACTTCGGGCGGTCGCCAGCTGGATGACCTCCAACTGTCTCCAGCTGAACGCAAGCAAGACGGAGGTCATGATCTTTGGCAAACAAACGGAACTCTGGGGAGACAGGTGGTGGCCGTCGGATCTGGGTCCTACGCCAACCCCGGTCGCTGAGTTAAAAAACCTTGGGGTATGGCTCGACCCAACTCTCACCTTTGTCTGCCATACCAAGCGCACGGCGGCCTGCTGCTTTGGCATTTTGCGTGGACTACGGCCTGTACTCAAATTTTTTGATGCCACCACCAGGCAACTTGTGATTCAAGCAACCATGATCTCTAGGCTTGATTACGCCAGTTCCCTTCTAGTGGGATTAAATCAATCGGAAATCACCCGCCTGCAGCGCATCCAGAATGCCGCAGCGAGAGCTGTTGTGGGACTACCCAGATCTTGCCCAATTGTTAACACCTTGCGTACGCTGCATTGGCTTCCGATTGCGCAAAGGATCCAGTTCAAGACCCTTTGTGTAGCCTACAAAATTCTCAAGGGATCCCCTGCTATGATCCTTTCCAATCTTCTGTCCCGCTATGTTCCGGTCCGGGCTTTAAGATCTTCCGACCTAGAACTTGCGGTCGTCCCCCGCTTTAAGCGTTGCAGGGCAGGCGGCCTCTCTTTTCAAGTTCGCGCCACAGTGTTGTGGAACTCTCTTCCCCCGGCGATTCGCGCCCTTAGGGATCTGCTTTCTTTCCGTCGAGCAGTAAAAACTTTTTTGTTTCCTTAAATTTTCCCTGCTCTGTTCAGTCCAGTTGTGTTGTGTTGCTACCTTGTCGGGCGCCAGGACGCTCCTTCGCTGGAGCATCTGTGCGCTTAATAAATGAGCCTAACATAACATAACATAACTCTCATTATGAGCGTCCCATTAATTGGTGTTAATATTTTTGTACCTGATAAAATCTGAATCAACGGATCCTGAATTTATCAGATACCCACAACACCACCAAATTCTGAGTTGGATGGGAACAAATAAGCTGATTTTTCTGCTCACAAAATCAAAATCCCCATGTTCTGGTAAGTACCGGACATTTTTACCCCAGAAATATTGTCAGGGTTGACCATCCTGTCTTTATCACGTTACTCATAATTTTGATACATGCAGCAAGAATGAGGGCAGTATTGTGTATCTGAAGTATATTTTTAATGTACGAAAGGTTGTGGTTCAATATTTAAGTAAATGTTTAAATTTCAGTTGTAACTTTTTAAAAGAAAATTATAAACAATATTTATTTGGCCTCACATTTTCTGTAATATATATATATATATATATATATATATATAAATATATATATATATATATATATATATATATATCCGCATCGCTGCGGCGGCTATTCCGCCGCAGCGCTAAGGGGGCGGGGCGGACGCGCGGCGGCCTCATGCTGATGACGGAACCGCTCCGTCATCAGCCGCGGTTGGGCTGTGCTCATGACGGAGCGGTTCCGTTATGGCCCCGCCCGCTTAATAGAACGCGCCGCGCAGGCGCGAAATCAGCGCCGCGCAGGCGTGGCGGCCGGGCCATGACGGAACCGCTCCGTCATCAGCACAGCCCAACCGCAGCTGATGACGGTGCGGTTCCGTCATCAGCATGGAAAGGGTTAAGTATGTATTTATTGTGTGCTTTATGTGTTGATTATTATGATATTAATATGAACCCCATCATAAGAATAAACAAAATCATATTTATTTTTACTTTTAGATGATGAATTTCTTTAACACAAATAATATTAGGAAACCATTTAACAATGTAATCTGTAAATTGATATTCATAATAAATGTATTAGTTCTTTCTTATATCTGCTTGGTAGAATAGTTAAGTTGATCCCCCGATATATGCATACTCCACAAAGTTTTGGGATATGAGAAAAGTAAATGTAAACACATCCCATATATGCACTTTGCCATTGTTTTTGTGATTGCATTTAGGGCAGTAAAACTGACACCCCCACTATTTATAGTTTTCTCAGTGCTTATGGGATTGCAGTTAGTATGGTGATTCTGAAATTCCCGATCTGTGCACTGTGACCGATGTCTGCGGGTTTAGAGTTAGAGTAGTAAATTTGACCCCGCCCATTGCATATGCACTTTGCACTATGTTTGTGGGATTGAAGCTAGAAAAGTAAATTACCCCTCCATAGATGTACTTCCCCCAATGCTTGTGGGGTTGGCAATAGAATAGTAAATCTTGACCACAGCAGTATATTCACTGTCACCTATGTTAGCGGGAATGGAGTTGTATTCTTGTTATAAAAGTAAATCTGACCCCACCTATTATATGTGCTTTGTCCCAGTGTTTGTGGGATTGATGTCTGAATAGCAAACCTGATCCCGCACTAGTATATACACCTCCTCCAATGTTTGTGGAATTGAAATTAAAATAGTTATTGTGCCCCCTGCCTCAAATATATACATTTTCGCAAACGCTTTTAGGATAGGAGTTAGACCATTATATCTGATCCTACCTTAATATTGTCATGAACTCTGGTCTACACTTACCCCCTTGCAAATGAATGGCCATCTGAAACCTTTAGTAGGGTCAAATTTCCCTGGGGTTACTTAGCACATAGTTCCCAGAAACTTGAAAGAGAGCAGAGATTACCTAGTGAACTAAAGTTTTTTTAATATGTACACATTGAAAAGGTTTATAAAACAATACTAGCAGAGGAGAATATATATAGTCTTGTCATACCATAACCTGTAGTGTGTTTGACAATTGTTTAAAGCATAAATTGTTACAAGAATCCTAATGTGCAACAAACCAATATTTTCAATGATTTTGTATCAGATGATATTTTTACGTAAACTTAGACAATTCAATGATCGTGGTCAGAGGTTACAGTATTTACTGTATGTTAATTTCAACTGTAGTATGATTGCCTTTCTTTATTCACTGCTATGTAATTCACATAATGGGCAGACGGCTATTCTATGTTGTGAAGAATGACCCACATTAACCAAAGCTATTGAACGGAGTCTGCCTATTAAACACCACCAGTCACTTGCAGTTCTTGTTATTCCATGCATTCTATTAAGAGTACATCACATCCATTTTCTGTGGTTCTTCTGGGCCAGCAACAAAGCACCAGACCTGTTGGATATCAAACAACTTCAATGAAAAGAAAGATTTGTTTGGAGGGAATTTATTGTAAATATTAAGGGTGGGAATACATTGTTTTACTTTGCAGGTGAAAAAGAGTGCCCTTGCATACACACTGTTTGGGGGCATTTTGACCTGCAGTTTTGGACCCTGAGACCTTTGGTGCCTGTTCTTTCCTGCCTCGTTTCCCCCCCGCCGCCGCGGATCGTCATCCTGCGGCCGCTGTGTGGAGGGAGACCACAAGTCCCAGGCTTCCCACCGCCACAGCGCCGGAAGTGACATTTGCCGTGTTTGCGCCCGGCGGCGCTTTAAAATCACTGCAGCCCCGGTGGAGCGGGCGCTGCATACACACTGTTTGGGGGCATTTTGACCTGCAGTTTTGGACCCTGAGACCCTTGGTGCCTGTTCTGTCCTGCCTCGTCTCCCTCCCACCGCCGCGGATGGTCATCCTGCGGCCGCTGTGTGGAGGGAGACCACAAGTCCCAGGCTCCCCACCGCCACAGCGCCGGAAGTGACATTTGCCGTGTTCGCGCCCGGAGGCGCTTTAAAATCACTGCAGCCCCGGTGGAGCGGGCGCTGCATACACACTGTTTGGGGGCATTTCGACCTGCAGTTTTCTACCCTGAGACCCTTGGTGACTGTTCTGTCCTGCCTCGTCTCCCTCCCGCCGCCGCGGATTGTCATCCTGCGGCCGCTGTGTGGAGGGAGACCACAAGTCCCAGGCTCCCCACCGCCACAGCGCCGGAAGTGACATTTGCCGTGTTCGTGCCCGGAGGCGCTTTAAAATCACTGCAGCCCCCGCGTCGCGGGACCGCGTACGGGCATCGCCGGGCTAAGCCCGGGCAAAGGACGGGCCATCTGTGGCCGTCCGGGGCCGGCCGAGGCTGGGCTGGGCCCCCCCTCTTGGCATTCCCTTCCGAGTCTGAGGTCTGACTAATAGGAAATATAGTAAGATATCATATAGCTATAGGCGTATTTTATGTATTTTATTTTTAGTTCATGAAGCAATCATTCACATATGTGTATTAGTGTCTCTATACTGTGAAGGATTATTCTCTAGGTTTTTTTTTGGTGCATGGTTCCACTGTCTCATAGAGCTATCACTTAAACATACTCACACCCATTGCTGAAATATGGGGAAGAATACTCCCATCCAACCGATTCCTAATGGGAAACAAAGGGTAGCTACTAACACCCCCTTACCTAGTTTGACAGCAATAGACCGAATGTTACAGAAGACGATCGGGGTGGTCGCTTCTGCAATTGAAAGCACAGAGAGACGTTTCTCACTCCCACCTGGTACCCTCCCGCCTTTACCCAATACAAATATTTCAATTCTAACAACTAACTCCCAGGATTCCATACTAGCCCCCTCTTTTACGGCTTAGCCTGGGGCATATGCTACTATGCCAACAAATGAGACATTGTCTAGGGCACCCACTGATGTAATTGAATTACTGCCTTCGACCACAAGGCTATCTGTGACCCCTTCATTTTTCATCAGCAATCAAAGGGGTGATCCTATTCCCCTACATGAGGATGTCTCAGATAAAGAGGGGCAAGATATCTCAGGGAGTTCAATTCCTGTCCTGAATATTAGTGATAGCCCCTGCGTGAGGACTAGAGGGCAAAAGGCCAGATGTAAGCAAAAATATATTACTAGGGAAAGGCAATCTACTAAAACTATCAAAAATAGCAAAAGGAGCACCAAACACAAACAAAATAATGTTGTTGAAAGTTAAACAGGAGTAGTGAGAGTGAGGAGGATGATCAAATTTAAATTGTCCCTCTATTAACTGCTGTTAGGGACCCAATAAAAGATGACTCATTTTGGGAACGAATGGAAACCCTTTTAATGACTTTTTTAGAACCTCTTACCTTAAAAGTTAAGAACATAGAATAAAGGCTGACCAATATTGAGGGAAAGCTTGTTAAGAATCTGAGCTTAAGTGAGGAAAATCCATTACCTCAACTTAGTGCTACCTGCTCGAAAACTATTACACCAGCTACAGTTAAAGTACTAGCTCCAGCTAAAATGTCAGCTGCAGCTAAAGTGTCAGCTCCAGCTAAAGCTCCAGCTCCAGTTAAACCATCAGTTTCAACAAAAGCACCAGTTAAACTTAAACATCTCAATCCAAAGCCTATTGATCAACCAGAGCACAAAGATTTAAGAGAAGACACTGTAATTAATGATAACAGGCCAGCTGTTTCAGCCATGGCAGCTTCGAATGCATCTTCCTATGTACCACCCCATCAAAATGGAAGAGCAGAGGATGATTTTGAGACAGGGGTAACATCTGACCGTTTTAATCTAAACTTGCCGCCAGAAGCAACACCATACACTGTGGTTTTGGCGAATGTTCCTCCACTCCCCCCCAATACCTTGGAAAATTGCTCAACCCTGAGAAATAAATCTCTCTATTTCCTCTCTTCCAGAATCATCTTTTTATCGGAGTTCAAAATGGCTAGAAGAGCGAGATGGGTAGGCTCCTCGAACAAAACCCTGAGGGGTGACTGTGTAGTTCTTTCATTCCGGTCCCCACAACTGGTTAATACAGTGCTAGAGAGAGTAGCCATGGGGACATATGATCCACACTTTGTTAACATTCTTCCTCTTGGTTACTTTTATTCTCCGCCTCGACCAACTAGGTGTCCTGCCCTTCTCTGCCCGCCTCTGAACTTGGAAGAACCATGGGGTAGAAGATATGGTATCCCAACATTTAATTATTATGAAACTCTGAGTGGTCTGGAAAATAGTGATTGACTACAGCTAGATACTATCACCTCCGTTTTACCAGGCATAGAGGTAGACCTTATTCCCGGTTTGCGTATAAGAGAACATACAGGTGCAATCGGGGAAAAATTACCCTGTGTAGTCCCAGCCATATGTGAGGATGAGGAACCCACGGAGGGTGTTTTGACAGCAGATGAGGGCACAGGAGGGGGGAATGACCAAATGGCCCCCTTCTTAGACACTGGCCCCACCATTATGACTTCTACTGTACTGCCTATTCCTCTGATAGATCCATTGGTGTTTAAAATTTCATCCTGGAATATAGCTGGAAATAGATCAAAAATATAAAACCCAATTTGGTGGGATTTTATTCAAGCGCAAGACTTGCTTTGTTTTCAGGAAACGAAGAGTCTTGAAGCAGTACATTTGAATGGTTATAGGACCTTCCATACTCCAGCTCTTGCTGCTCTTTATGGAAGACCAAAGGGTGGTTTGAGTGTCTATCTGTCTAATAAATTAGAGCTTGAAAAAGTTATTGAACCTGTTAAAGACATCTACATTACATTTTTTGTACTTGTCCCTGTTTATGACACTCCAATTGCCATTGTCAATCTGTATAATAATATTCCCGCTGGTGATGTAATGGTTGTTTTAAGGAAACTGAGTAAAACATTGTCTATACAGGATAATACCTTTAAGCACAAACTGATGATAATCATGCTAGGGGATTTTAATTGTAACTTGTGTGAACTAACAAAGGATAATAGGTGTGGCCTAGCACAGGACGATGGTGAGGGCCGTTTGCATTTCAAACATACTATTTTAGGGGAACAGTTTAACAGTTTGTTAGCTAACTTTGATCTAGGGTTTGCAAATGAAATGTGTACCTCACCTTCTGTACCAGCTCCAACATTCAATGGTAGGGGTTGCTCTACAACCATAGACTATGTTATTTAATTCTAACAAATGTGGGAACACAATTCACTCCTTTAGTGTTTCTGATATAGTACTGAGCGACCACTTCCCGCTCTCTGTGACCGTCATACTACCTACTGCATCCACGCTGATTAATGAAAAAGAAAGCGACAGTTTGGACACAAATTTAGCCATCGGTAGCGTAAATGGTTATACGCTGAAATGGGCCATGGTAAACGAGGCAGAGATAATTAAAATAGTGGTTGATAAATGCTTTTCAGAAATAATGACGTGTCTAGGGGTAGATTCACCACCTGAAATTTGTCTTGCATCCTTCCTTGTAATATCGAATACAATTAAAGATTCCCTCATGAGGCAATTTAAGAATCAAAAAAAAGGGGGAGGTTGGTTTGACTCTAGGTGCACTAGGGCCTACGCGCTCCTAAAGAAGGCGCTGCACAAAAAACCTAGATCCGCTGAGGAAGTCAGTAGATGTAGGAAAGGATACAAAATGGCAATTAAAGATAGGAAGAATACTTTGAGGACTGAAGCTTGTGAGGCTCTTCATTCCGCTTCTACAAGGAATGATAGCGTGAGTTTTTGGAAACTCGTGAGAACTCCCTTTCTTAGGGAAGAGGTTGATCTAAAAATAGAAATAGCAATCCCTGACTCAGACTGGGTTAGACACTTCTTGAGAGTATATGAGGGTGAGGAACAAGTGGCGTCTTTGATCTCTGCTGTTGAATACCTCCCCAATAGAAATTTGCATTTTACTCTCGAGGAGGTTGAAAAAGCTCTGAGTAAAAGCAAGAGCGGTAAAGCACCTGGCCCAGACGGGGTCCCCATAGATATATTTAAGACCATTTCTTCTCTCTGGGCGCCCCTCCTGGTCCAGGTGCTTAACGCCAGCTGTGTTACTGATTTCCTGCCCACCTGGGTGGAATCTGTAATAGTTCCGATTTATAAGAAGGGGAACAGACATGACCCAGCCTGTTACAGGCCTATTTCCCTTCTGGATTCCTTTACAAAAATAGCAGAAAGAGTAATTTTGGACCGGCTCTTGGAGTGGGCAGAGGAAAACTCTGTTCTGTCTGATCTTCAGTATGGCTTTTGCTCCGGCTTGGGGACAGTAGAACAGGATTGAACCTCCTTATGTTGGTCGGGAAATACACAAGGGCAAAACAGGGCAACCTGTTTTTGGCCTTCATGGATCTCTCGGCTGCCTTCGATTGTGTGATCCATTCTAAGCTGTGGTTATTACTGGAACAACTCGGGGTTGAATCTAATATTATTTATTATCTTAAACGTTTTTATAGCGACGCTTCAGCCCGCGTTTGCTTTGGCCTAAAGGGAGAACGCACCGACAAAATTCCAATCAGGAGTGGGGTCAGGCAGGGATGTGTCCTGGCCCCTTTCCTTTTTAACTTGTATATAAATGGATTGGAAGAAGTTCTGTGCAAAGATAGCTTGGATCCCCCATATGTAGGTGGCCGCCCAATACCAGCACTTCTGTACGCTGACGATGCTGTACTTATGTCACGTACTCAAGTGGGCCTACAGCGAGTGGTTGATAGCTTTTCCCGCTTTATGAAGGAGCTGGGCCTGAAAGTCAATACATCAAAGACTTTCACTATGTATTGTGGTATTCATAGCAAACCTAAGAGGCCCATTTTTATTGCAGGACAGAAGCTCGAATTTGCTAAGCATTTTTCTTATCTTGGGATACTCTTCGCTCAAAATGAGACGCGGACCCAAGCTGTTTCTGTAAAAAAACTTGAGCTGCTACGATTGACTGCTGCTCTTAAAATCTTTTCAAATACATTAGGGACTAGACCACCTGTAGAATGAATTAAAATTTACAAAGCTAAGTGCGTGGCTGGCGCTACCTATGGTAGTGGGGTTTGGGGTTTTGCAAACCCCGCACCCATCCAGATGGCCGAAAATTCATTTTTAAAATATATCTTGGCACTTCCCAAAACCTCCCCTAATTACAATTGCCATGCAGAACTGGGTCTTTCTTACATAACTGATTTAATTAAACTAGAGCCTGTGCTATTATGGCACAGACTCTGGACACAAGAAGCAACACACTTAAATAGATATGTTCTGACAGACATTTTAAAACTAGAGGGAGCCACAAAGATACCATGGGTGAACTATGTTTGTAACTTTTTAAAGGACATGGGGAGAGAAGATTATTTCTCGAACCCTACCAATATTTCAGCTATCTCACAGAAAGAGTTGAAAAGGGAGGGTCTAGCTCTTCTGGACTCTCATAGAATTGCAACGGAGGTCTTAAAATCTTCTGTCCGACAGCATCAAATGGTTTTAATGACTTTTAATATTCAGCCCTATTTAATACATGTATCTAATAAATATGAGCGTTTTTTACTTTCACGCTTTAGATTTGGTATTTTCCACAGATTGGTTAGTTTTTCTATGATTAATAACTGGATGCATGATCTACCTCCTTGCCCCTGTGACAATATTTCACCTCAGAGTACTATCCATGGTTTCCTATTTTGTAAATTTTATGATGTAACAAGGACAAATGTCTTACTGCCATTATTAAGAGAATTAGGACATCGTCAGTGTCGTGTGGCGATGCTTAATATTCAATGTCTTGACAATCACTTATGTGTAGCGACAACAACTTCGTATTTAAAAGATGTGATGCGCATTAGCAAAAGCATGGACATTTAAACGCACTTTATATTTTAAATTTCATCCTCGGAGCTTGAATCCCTTGAAATTGATGAATCCCTTGAAATTGATGAATTCCCATATTGTAATTATGTATTTTTAATATTGTAATTAATGTGTTTTTTTATCTGTACTTTTATGATTGCTTCCAACAATCGAAATAAAGATATTTTGATTGATTGAGTGCCCTTGAAGATTTAATTTTGGGAGCTATATTGATTTCTCCCCAAAATGTATTAAAGGAAAATGGTTGGACTTTTGCTTTTTCAACTATTTTCATAATTGTTTCATATTTTCTTTGAAGGATTCAATGAATTTGATTCAGAATCTTTTATTGAAAAAAGTAATTTTGCATTTTATTGGGAATTACATTTGGACAGTCTGATGCTGGAGATGGCCCTTTTCATGGGGATTTTCTGAGAAAATATGAGTATTTATTTTATTGATTTTATTTGGGAATTATGTTGGTTACGTTATTTAAAGATACTTTGAATTGTCATGCATTTAGTGTTGTGTGTTTTATAATGAAACTTTATTGTTCGTGTATGGTTAATGCATGGTATATTGTTGTATATGATGTTACACATATATATTATTTCTATTAAGTTAGGTTCAAAATATAATTTTTGTTATTGTTAGCTCTTTTACTGCCACGGTTCTTATACATTCATATGTATTGCATGATGTATTTATTCATCATAAGTACAGTTAAACAACTAATTAATTAGGCTATTTTATTTTAAATGTTGTAAGTATGTTCTTTTTTGGTGTAGGTAGTACTCTTAGTATAGATTTTATTTATATTTTTGGGAAGCTTGGATTATTAGTTAATTTATTATCATGTGCATTTTTTATTGCACGTTGGGATGTGAAGTTATTATTTTCTTTAAAAAAGCAGAATGTAAAGAAACAATTTATACAGTGTAAGTTTGTTATAATTCAGTTTTAGAAGTAACAATTCGGCTTGTGGTTGGTTTCATTTAGATTTAAATATTTGTTGATTTACTATGTGTTTGTAGGTTCAGAGTAGATTATTGTGTAGGTTATTGTGTCTAAATAATCCACACTTTTACGGGTTTTCAGGAACATGGACTTTGTTGGAGAAAATGTTGCACATTTGTTTTATTTAGACATTTTACGTCAGAAAGTTTGGACTGTCTGAGATACCTGTGTTCCTTTTGTAATATGTTTTGTAGGATGTGGTGGTGTTTACTCAGTGTACTTTAGAAGGTGTTATGTCACCTTTATAATGTGTTATTTGTTTGAATCTTCTTTGTTAAGTTTGCTTTTAAATACATTCCACCACGGGATGTGGAACCTGTGTTGGAGAGTGCACCCTGACTGGTGCATGAGCACAACCAAGGTGTCATCAAAGTAGTCAAGAAAGGGCTCAGTTTGTCTGTGTCTTCATTAGCTATTTATTTGGGGGAAACTACTAGCAAATTAAATTATTTCACTACTTCATTAACACTGACAAAGTCTAGAGTGATTAAAGTTTTATAACTCAAAGGCAAATGTTTCTTAGTAGCATGGCCAATACTTAATTTTTCAGGTGGTGCAAATTGCTTGGACAAAATGAAAGTAAAACACTTGTGTCTGGGTTTCAGGGTAGATATTTAAGTTTGTGTCCATGACTGCCCATTCAAATTCCATTATTCTGGTTCAGTATGTTCACTAATTTTCTTAATATAAGAATTATGATAGGCGTTAGGCAGCCAAACACTAAATTAATATTATTATAGATGTGCTGTTCACTTACTGTGTAAGTTTGGCTAACAGGGAGTATGATTATCCAAACCGGTGATATGGTCAGGGTTTTTAGATTGTTAGCAGTGCAGCATATAATTATTATTTTATTGTCATTATATATTTGCTTTAGAGGATGAATCCTTCTTTGGAATGTGTCATAGATGGAGTGAAATGGCTATTTCAGAAAAGGTTTTAGGTGCTGGTTTGGCTTGTCTGTCTTCCCTTCTTTTCCTGTTTATTGTTCTTCTCAGGTCTGGTGTAGATGGCATAGTTCATACAGTAGGATTTGTGGGGGCATGCTCTAATTATTGTACCAGTCACAGCTGTAGAGTTGGTAGATGCTTCTCTAAAGCACTCTACTGTGTTAGCAACATACATTTCTGACAATGAAGTTGTACAGATGTACTCTCATGTATTTTCATTGTTTCCATTTAATGTAGTTACATGACAATACCCTAACTGGAGTAGTATTTAGTGTGCTTCGTGTGAGTGCACTCATTTTTGTATGTGTATCCAAGATAGGATAATATTCATTTTGTAATGTTGTGTTGGCTTGAAATTTCAGAATCTGCGAAGGAAATAAATTCCATAAAATAATTTTAGTGTCATAGATTAAGCATTTTGGGTCATTTTATATGTATGTTTATTTGTTAAAAAATATATTTTACACCTACATATTCTTTCTGTTTTTAAGCCATGAAACTTTAAACTGTTGGTGGAAGCTTTAGGATATTAAAGCTGTTCTTTTTGGATGTTTCATCTTGATGTATCTGTGTTTAGAAGACAGTAAGGTACAAGTTTTATTTACTTTAAATGTTACTTTTATGTTTTTTTCATTTTTAGAATTAGAAGCATTTTGTGATACTGTTTAACTAAATGTGCAGTTACTTTAGTTAGATTTAAAGGTGAGTCTGCTACACAGGGTAACATTCTTCTCTCTTCAGAGGCAGCTGTGCATCAGTTTAGATTGTATTTTTTCTCATTTACTTATACCCCTCATTAGTTAGTTGGAATGGTTTCTATATGTTAACCATTCTACTTGTGAATGTGAATCATTTAGTAACTATTTGTGGTTAATTTTCGCTCTGTGTCAGAATATCAGTAGGTAGATGTAACTTTTTGATTAATAGATGGTCAAAAGTTAGCTTTTGTGTGTTTTTTTCATATATCTACTCGCGTCGATCATTAGGAAGTCAGTGGTTTTAAAGTTGTACATCAGCACTCACAACTTCCTGTGTGCAACCCTTTGCAGCCTATGCTTTGTCATGTGCTGAAATGTGGCACATGCCTGTATGTGGAGGAGAGCTTTGACCCACTAGGTTCATTTTTTGATGTGGCAAGGCCTATTGAATCATCTATCTTTTTGTCCCAGGTGGGGTAGTGAGTGATTTCATCCAGTCCAAACGACACAATGATGTGGTGGCTGCAGTGCTACCCTACACCCAGGTTTGAACACTGAATGAGCATATGAAGAATGATGGTAATGGCAATCAGCCATGTATCGACTGGCATTTGTGGCATATTAGTAAGTGCAGTGACTTAAGTCCATAAAGAACACATTGAACACTGTGGGGTATTTTTATCTTAGGGTCTGTAGCTTTTCTGCACAGACCCTGTACTTGGCAGCATGTGCATAACATCTGCACACATGTGTACAGATTGAGCATGACCTGCACCCAATTTTTACAATGCATATAACCGAGGGCCTATTTACAAGTTTGGCGTTTTTTACTATCATACTGCCACAGCGGTGGTCCCAAGAAGACCGCAGATGCAGTATTTCTGCCTGCAGGGAATAGTTTTTCATATGTGTTGATGCAGACGTGTATATTTTGACTGCACAAGTGTTAAATGTAAACATATGCATGACACATGTGACAAAATACCTAATACGAGCACTTTCCTATTGCTGGAGTCTGCACCATATGTGCCCAGTCCAGTCAATGGGTAAATAGTGCAAAATGGACTTACCTGGATTTCGGTAACAACAGGGTTGTTTTCTTCAGAGTCAAGATGCTGCTGTGAAGGGGTTCCTGGAGGAAGGGATCCATGGGGGAGACTGAAGGGAAGAAAAGGAAATGGGTGAGTATGCACTCCAGTTCCTTCAATTCTGCCGACTCTAAGCAGGCGGTCTTCCCCCCACGGTCGACTCAACAGAAAGCCAACTAATAATTCCGATGGCGGTGCACTTGTCTGTACCGCCTTCTGACAGCTGCTTCCTCCCTACCCCCTTTGCTGTGGTCTGCGAAAGGCTGGCAGCGTCGGTGGGACTCCGGCAGTCTTTCCTTCAACAGACCGCCAACATTTTAATCAGTGGCGGCGTGTATTAAAGGGCGTTGCCCTCCCAGCTTCAGATGGAGCAGAGAAAATGGACGGGAGAAAATTAACACCACTGGCATGGAGCAGCTTTAAATGGCATGTTTACTGCAGTGCTTGCTTGGTGCTCCACTCACTTGACTTGACCACTTTCTACCGATTCTGATTCTAAACATTTTAATATATTGTTGTTGTGTTTTTTTTTGTTTTTTTTAGGTCGGACCCACGGACAAGAGTCCCCTCCTAGAGGGCATGTGCTGAACTGGGCGAGGATAATTCCTCGCCCTCGATGCACAAGCTAGGATTGACATCATCCTGATGGGAGTGGCGGCACCAAGCAGCAGTGAATGGGCTTCAAATGGGGTGCTTCTGACGTGGCCCAGGGCGCCGTCAGCAGAGCCTCACTGACTTTATGGGGAAGGGGTGGGGCTGGCCAACAGCAACTCAGTGCAGTGGGTGGCAACGAGTGCAGCACTCCTTTCACCTTCGCACTGTTAGGCTGTTATTTCATTGGATAGTTGCTGGGGGCGTGGGTTATGATTAACTTCAGTTCAGCTGTCCTTCCTAGTTCTTGTATTTATCAGCACGTGACGTGTTAACTGTTAACAGTTTTGCACATGAGGGAGTGCTGCAGGCAAGACCTCTCCAGTTCTTCCATTACCTTGTGAGTCCTCCCCTCGCCACCGGAAGGGGGATTTGGGGGGGCAGCCGACCAAAGGGAGGCTTGCATACCCGGGGATTTTTGGGGCAGTAGGGGGGGGGGGATAGGTGAACCTGTCAGGCACCCGTAGTTTGGGCTGCTTGGGCTGGTTGGGCTCTTTTGGGCGGTTTTTGGGCTGGCCGCGTTTAAATACGGCCATTTTGTTGGGCTGGCACCATTTCAGGTGCAGTGACACGGCAGCCGGGGGTGTTCCTCGGTGAATTGCTGTCAGAGCGGGAG
Organism: Lissotriton helveticus; assembly: GCF_964261635.1. Taxonomy (NCBI): domain Eukaryota; kingdom Metazoa; phylum Chordata; class Amphibia; order Caudata; family Salamandridae; genus Lissotriton; species Lissotriton helveticus. The sequence goes on from NC_136069.1 coordinate 1,194,037,140, forward strand.
CGTGGTGTCAGGCGGCGTGAGCGGGTGCGGTGTGGAGCGTCGGTGTTATCGGTTGAAGTGATGTGAGGCGGTGGCGAGGATGGCGGAGCGGGACCCCAGAGTTGCGGAGGCGTTGCGGCTGTTGGGGGAGGTGGGCCGGCTTGATGTCCTGCGGCCGGACTTTCAGGTAAGGCCGCCGCCGCGGCGCGCTGCCAACGGCGCCGCGGCGGCCGTGTGGGCCTGCGAGCCGCCGCGGTCGCGACCGCGTCCGGCTTCGGTGGAGCTGAGAGGGGGCGGGGGGCGGCGGCGCGAGGGCCGCGAAGCAGCGTGGTGCGGCGGTGCTGCGGAAGGCGGGGGGGAAAGGCGGTAAGAAGGCCGGCCAGCGGGGCGCACAGAAAAAGGCCCTGGATTTTGTGGAGGGGGGAGGAGGACAGGCTCCGGTGGCAGTGGGGGTGGAGGGGGGGCGGGCGGCCACGGACGGTGACGAGGGGGTGGGAGGCCGAGGGGGGGAGGGGGTATCTGCGGTGCCGGCGGGGTCGGCTGCTGGGGGGGCGGGGGGGTCGGGGGGGAGAGTGCTGGGGGGGTTGACCCAGGGAGTACAAGGCGGGGGGCAAGGGGGAGGGGGTGAGGGAGTGGGGGGGCGGGGTCCCCTGTGGAAGTGGAGGAGACTGAGGTTGAGGAGATGGGTGGGGGGGCGGACACAGAACTAGATTGGAGCTCATCGGGGTCGGAGGGGGGTGGGGGCGTGGGGGGCCAGGAGAGAGTGTCGTCCCCGGGGCGGGGGAGGGGGGGGGGGCTGGGGGCCAGGGGGAGGGGGGGCATGGAGAGCGGAAGGGGCGGGGGCGTGTGGGGGGTGGGGGGGCCGAGAGACGTAGGGTGGTATGGGGCAGATGGAGGGGTGGGGTGTGGGGGGGGTGTGGGGCTCGGCGGGGGGCTGGGACGGGGGGCATGGAGGGGGTGTGGGGCCTAGTTGGGGGTCAGTCGGGTGGGGTGGCCCGGGGGGCTGGGGCGGTGTCAGTGGGTGGGGCATGGGGAGCGGAGGGGTTCCCTCGCGCCGCGGCGGTCACTCGGCGGGGTGGGGACGGGGGGCGCCGTTGGGGTGGGAGCGTGGGGGGGGCGAGTGGGGAGGGGATGGCGGGTTTTTTCACCCCGGTATGCTGGACTCCACTTTTTTCCCTTGGCAGGAGCTGCTTGCGAGGCGCTCGGGTGAGCAGCATGCGGCTCTACTCCACCGAGAGGATGGGCCGGCTCTGTCTAGTGCGGGCGGCCGCGCTCCACCGAGGGACCTGTCACTGGAGCGTGGTGGATGGCGGCGGGGGTCAGCCCCGCCGGCCCCCCCCGAAGGGTTGTTACGGCCGCCGGGGGCGGGGGAGTGGTTGTGGATGCACAAATTGTTGAACCAGGCGTTAGTGGAGTGGACCGGCGTGGGAGTGTGGATTTGGGTGAATTGATGAGAGTGTGTCGGGAGAGAGCGGGCTTGAGCAGGGTGGACCCCCCTTGGGGGGGTCGGGACTGTGTTGAAGTGGCGGAGGAGGAGTCCGCGGAGGAAGGGGAGATCTGGGAGGATAGGGGGGAGAGTAATGTTGTTGCCAGTATTTTACAGGTGCCGGCGAGGCAGGAAGTACCGAGAGTGACGGCCCCCTCGGCTCAACTGGTTAGGCGGCGGGATCCAGTTCGGACGCCGACCTTGACGCCAGGTAAGGTGGGAGATGGGAGTGGCAAGCGGCGATGTGTGCAGGTCTCAGTGGGGACTGGGGGGGAGGGGGCGGAGGGTTGGAGGCTGGTGCGGGGTCGGTACGTGCGGGACACCGGAGTGGGCACGGATGGCGCGGCGGACGGGGTGGCCGGCGCGCGGGAAGGGGCGGACGCGGTCGCAGGCGCGCGAGAGGGGTCGGGTGCGGTCGCCGGCGCGCGAGAGGGGTCGGGTGCGGTCGCCGGGAAGGAGGCGGCGAGTGGGAAGGAAAGCTGCGTGGTGCCGGTGCGTAAGTTACAACCTTATCTTAAGTGTATGCAACACTTAACCTTAGCGCACTGTTGCTTTTTAGCGGAAACCGCTGTACATATAAACTCTTAAAACAGTCTCAAATTTGTTTCAAAAAATACTTATATTTTTACATTAGTGAGCAAATGTTTTCTCTCAACCATTTACATGAGTTTAACAACAAAAATCCATTATTTAATCAACACAAATGTTTATATCATCACATTTCAAAAATAGATGTCAATTCTTTAGACTTTTAACATTTCTTTCTGTCTGTGCCCAATGCATTTCGAGCTCAATAGAGCTCTTCTTCGGGGGCCTGTGGAAATGAAATACAAAATTCAATAACTCAATCTTCTCTGCAGCATGTGCATACAATACAATGAAGCAACCATATGTTATTATTGAAAACGGTAACAATACTGCAAAAACAAAGCCTTCACCAACACCTCTGTGTATGTGAAAATCAAAACGCTGAAATCAACTTACGAAAGTCACGCTCCTCTACGGCTTTATCCTTCTGTAGGCAAACAAGACACAAAAGCAAAGTAATCTCTCTAACCCTATTGTAAAGTGTAACAGACCAAAAGGAAAACGGAACCTAAAATCTTTCTTACCTTGAACACAATGAACCCAGTGTTCAAACAAATCTCTCACGCACCCAGTAATCGTTCTCCTCCTACAAATGACAAGAAAACCAACAGCTATAAACCGGGATAAGTCACCCTGCGGTTGAGCTTATCAACCACGCTGCCTCACGCTACAAAGCTCACCTTGCTCTTCAATCCTGATCAACTGCAAACAACTCTCTCTTGCTATAACCGCTACTCCTCGGGAACAGTGAATGCTGAGTGACTAGGTTCTCTCGTGTCTATACACGGAGCCGGTAATCGACATAAAAAACGGACATAAAAACAGACTGAACGTTCAAAACTCCACTAGCTGGTCAGCGCCATACTGGAATGGTGTCGAATCTGACAACCAAAGCGTTATAAACTACAAAACTGCGTGACTGAAAGTAAAAAAGTGAGGAAAAATAAATAAATGTGAGGAAAAATAAAAGCACATAATGGTGCAGTCATAGTTACCAATCAGTAAAATATAACTTTAGCAATAAAATACAGACATCATACTCGGCACAGCATCCTTGGATGAAGGGGAATCATAGAAAACATGATACATCGATTTTTTCATTAAGACCCTTCGGTTCCTGTGTAGATAAATATTTAATCCAATGAATTTCTCTCTGGAGGAGGGATCTGGTGAGATCAACCCCCTCGTGTGTCTTGACTACCTCCAGAATGGAAAACCTAATCTGGGCTATGCTATGACTGTTCTCATTCCAATGTTTGGCTAAATTGCTTTTTATGTTCTTGTTTCTGATAGTGCTTTTATGTTCTGAAATCCTCGTCTTCAGTTTTCTTTCAGTTTTTCCTGTGTACATTTTTCCACAAGGACATTTTATGTAATAAATCAAGTTTTTAGAATTACAATCTCCATTATGGTGTAGATTTATTTCTCTCCCAGTTTGTGGATGGTGTAACAATTTACCTTCAATCACATTGGAGCAATGTACGCAATTTTGACATTTCCTCATGCCTCTGTAAGTTTCTTGTGTTTCTCTCGTCGGGGTCATCAACAACTCCTTTAGGTTTTTAGATCTTTTATAGGCAAAGATGGGCTTGCTGTTAAATATCCCATTAAAGTCCACTTCGTTCTTTAAGAGATCCCAATGTTTGTATATGATAGTTTTAAGCTTCTGAGATGTAGTTGAGAATTTTGATACAAACACTTGTCTTTCCTGGAGTTTTTTGGGTTTTTGAATTAACAAGTTATCTCTGCTGTATGCTTCAATTCTATGTCTAGCTTTCTTCAACACCTCTTCAGGGTATCCTCTATCTTTATATCGTTGATGTTGCAAATGTAGGTTCTTTTTGTATTCATCCTCATCAGAACATATTCTCTTTATTCGCATATACTGCGATACCGGTAAATTATCTTTAAGATTTTGAGTATGAAAGCTTTGATAAAGTAATGAGTTGTTCACATCAGTCGCTTTTCTATATATCGTTGTATGGATTTGTAGCTCTTCAATGTTAACTAAAACGTCCAAGAACGGTAATTCCTTTTCACTGATGGCATAGGTGAATTCGATATGCTCTGAGCATTGATTTAACCTTTCAATTTCTGATTCCAGACTTTGTTTGGTTCCTGACCACATCAAAAAAATGTCATCTATAAACCTCCTATACAAGGTGGTATGATCATTCCAAAATGTATTGCTATAAATATAATCAGCCTCAAATTTAGCCATAAAGGTATTGGCATATGCCGGGGCCCCGGCAAATCCCATGGATGTTCCATGTTGTTGGAGAAAAAACTTAGATGACCATTGAAAATAACTATGGTATAGGCAGAAATGTAGCAGTTCTAAGATGAATACTTTGTTTGCTCTTACTGATGTTTGTTGTAGCAGAGCCCATTCTACGGCTTCCAGTCCAGCCTGGTGGGGAATAGAAGTGTACAAAGACTTGACGTCTATAGTACACAATAGTATGGGGCTCGTCATGTTGACATTTTTTAATGTCAAAAGAAAATCATTGGTGTCCTTTGTATAAGATGGCCATTGTTGGACGAATGGTTGCAAGAATGTGTCAATATACTGACCGAGGGGTTCAAAGATAGTACCACACCCGGTCACGATGGGGCGCATAGGTGGATCTAAAAGATTCTTGTGCACCTTCGGGAGCATATAGAGGGATGGTCTTCTCGGGTTTTGCACTGTAAGGAATTGTTTGGTCTTGATGGTTATCTGGCCTAGATCCAAGGCTTTGGTCAAAATTTCATTAAGTGCCAATTGTAATTCAGCTGTCGGGTCTCTCTCTAGTTCCAAATACGTCATGGTATCTTCCACATGATCATTCACTTTGTTGTGGTACATTGATCTGTCCATTACCACAATGGCGCCTCCCTTATCTGCTTTTTGTATGTGAATGTTCTGATTTTCTTGAAGGCCCTTTATAATGGATCTGTCATAAATGGAAACATTTTTTCTTTTTGATTTTCTCAAGTTTAGACTCTCCATGTCATTGATGACTGAATTCTCAAAAGCGTCCAAAATCTTGTGGGATACGGGGGCTTGAAATTTGGATTTCGGTTTGAATTCTAAAAATTCTGGTTCTTCTTTGGCTGTTTGTGCTGGTACTACATTCGTAAAAAAATGTCTAAGTTTAAGAACCCTCATGAACTTGTAAAATGCAACCTCATTCTCCAGTTTATTGGTGTCATACGTTGGAACAAACCCTAAGCCTTAATTCATCACTCTCATTTCGTCATTGGTTAATTCAGTTTTGGATATGTTTAGGACCAAATTTACTTCGTGCTTCTTGTTCGAACTCCTTCTACCTCCTCTCCTTGTTTTGATTGCTTTTTTTGTAGTTGTTTCCCTGGTGGTTGACTTGCATCCCCTCCCTGGGCTAAAAAAGACTGGCTTGTGCTGGGTGTTTTAGTAGGATCAGTTGAAGTTTGACCTGAACTCGTTTCTACCATTTGAGTCTGGGCCGCCGGCCTGTTCGCGTTCAGTTCACTGTCAGACACTAGGCTCTCTTCTGATGTTCCCGCGGTTTTTTTCTTTGGAAATGTTCTGCGTTGGGCATAAACTTCGGTCAAAGCTTTCATACTCAAAATCTTAAAGATAATTTACCGGTATCGCAGTATATGCGAATAAAGAGAATATGTTCTGATGAGGATGAATACAAAAAGAACCTACATTTGCAACATCAACGATATAAAGATAGAGGATACCCTGAAGAGGTGTTGAAGAAAGCTAGACATAGAATTGAAGCATACAGCAGAGATAACTTGTTAATTCAAAAACCCAAAAAACTCCAGGAAAGACAAGTGTTTGTATCAAAATTCTCAACTACATCTCAGAAGCTTAAAACTATCATATACAAACATTGGGATCTCTTAAAGAACGAAGTGGACTTTAATGGGATATTTAACAGCAAGCCCATCTTTGCCTATAAAAGATCTAAAAACCTAAAGGAGTTGTTGATGACCCCGACGAGAGAAACACAAGAAACTTACAGAGGCATGAGGAAATGTCAAAATTGCGTACATTGCTCCAATGTGATTGAAGGTAAATTGTTACACCATCCACAAACTGGGAGAGAAATAAATCTACACCATAATGGAGATTGTAATTCTAAAAACTTGATTTATTACATAAAATGTCCTTGTGGAAAAATGTACACAGGAAAAACTGAAAGAAAACTGAAGACGAGGATTTCAGAACATAAAAGCACTATCAGAAACAAGAACATAAAAAGCAATTTAGCCAAACATTGGAATGAGAACAGTCATAGCATAGCCCAGATTAGGTTTTCCATTCTGGAGGTAGTCAAGACACACGAGGGGGTTGATCTCACCAGATCCCTCCTCCAGAGAGAAATTCATTGGATTAAATATTTATCTACACAGGAACCGAAGGGTCTTAATGAAAAAATCGATTGATCATGTTTTCTATGATTCCCCTTCATCCAAGGATGCTGTGCCGAGTATGATGTCTGTATTTTATTGCTAAAGTTATATTTTACTGATTGGTAACTATGACTGCACCATTATGTGCTTTTATTTTTCCTCACATTTATTTATTTTTCCTCACTTTTTTACTTTCAGTCACGCAGTTTTGTAGTTTATAACGCTTTGGTTGTCAGATTCGACACCATTCCAGTATGGCGCTGACCAGCTAGTGGAGTTTTGAACGTTCAGTCTGTTTTTATGTCCGTTTTTTATGTCGATTACCGGCTCCGTGTATAGACACGAGAGAACCTAGTCACTCAGCATTCACTGTTCCCGAGGAGTAGCGGTTATAGCAAGAGAGAGTTGTTTGCAGTTGATCAGGATTGAAGAGCAAGGTGAGCTTTGTAGCGTGAGGCAGCGTGGTTGATAAGCTCAACCGCAGGGTGACTTATCCCGGTTTATAGCTGTTGGTTTTCTTGTCATTTGTAGGAGGAGAACGATTACTGGGTGCGTGAGAGATTTGTTTGAACACTGGGTTCATTGTGTTCAAGGTAAGAAAGATTTTAGGTTCCGTTTTCCTTTTGGTCTGTTACACTTTACAATAGGGTTAGAGAGATTACTTTGCTTTTGTGTCTTGTTTGCCTACAGAAGGATAAAGCCGTAGAGGAGCGTGACTTTCGTAAGTTGATTTCAGCGTTTTGATTTTCACATACACAGAGGTGTTGGTGAAGGCTTTGTTTTTGCAGTATTGTTACCGTTTTCAATAATAACATATGGTTGCTTCATTGTATTGTATGCACATGCTGCAGAGAAGATTGAGTTATTGAATTTTGTATTTCATTTCCACAGGCCCCCGAAGAAGAGCTCTATTGAGCTCGAAATGCATTGGGCACAGACAGAAAGAAATGTTAAAAGTCTAAAGAATTGACATCTATTTTTGAAATGTGATGATATAAACATTTGTGTTGATTAAATAATGGATTTTTGTTGTTAAACTCATGTAAATGGTTGAGAGAAAACATTTGCTCACTAATGTAAAAATATAAGTATTTTTTTAAACAAATTTGAGACTGTTTTAAGAGTTTATATGTACAGCGGTTTCCGCTAAAAAGCAACAGTGCGCTAAGGTTAAGTGTTGCATACACTTAAGATAAGGTTGTTCTATAGAGGCACGTTACAGGACAGACGTGCTACCTCAGCTGCACGCTTAGGGTTAAATTTTATAATTTGCAAAAATAATATAAAATTTCAGGTAAACATTCGAGTGCTCCTCTTATCAAAAAAAACCAAAAAAAGCCGGTGCGTAAGTTACCATATATGGGTATTACGAAGCCTCTGGGAGCGCACCTGTCGTTGGCTACGAAGGAGAAAATTTGGAAGGGGGAGTACATCGACATCCTGAAGCTTCTTCACCGGGAGTTGACGTCTAAGGAGGGGTCGAAGGAAGAGGAACAGGAGTTGGCCAGGCGTCCGAAAGTGCCGTTGACACTGGACAATTGGTCGGCGGCTTTCCTTATCTACGCAAGTGTTTACTGTGAGAAGTTTCCCGACCGATCCGTGGCGCTCATGAAATACATGGATGTGGTGCGGAGGGCCCAGGTGACGTACGGCGGGTTCGCGTGGTCACACTATGACGAGGAGTTTCGGGCGCGCACGGCGGCGGATCCGGAGGCGTTGTGGGGGGAGCTGGACGCGGATTTGTACCAGCAGACGATGGGCGGGGCCAAATTCGGCCACACCATTTACACGGCCAGTGGGTTGCCAGTGGGATCGCCCCCCTTTGCTGCGCGCCCCACCCGGGGGGTGGGGCGGGGTGAGTCCACTGGGCAGGCCGCGGTTGGGGCCTGTTGGGATTTCAATAAAGGGTCGTGCGGGCGGGCAACTTGCCGTTTTAGGCATGAGTGCTCGAATTGCGGAAAGCGGCACCCGGCGCAGCGGTGCTGGGTGCTCGTTGGACAGCCGGGCCAACAGCAGGGGCATGGAGGTCCCCAGGGAGGGGGGCAGAGGGGTGGAGGGCGAGGGGGGGGAGCAGGAGTTTTGGGCAAAGGTTCGTACGCCGGTTAGGCTGGAGCGGATTGAACCCTGGTTGGCGGCGTATCTGCGGGCGGAGGATGCTGCGGTTCTGCGTCGGGGTTTTCGGGAGGGGTTCCGCCTGGGCTATGAGGGCCCCCGGATTGCCCGCTGGGCGGACAATCTGAAGTCGGTGAATGCGCACAAAGGTATCGTGCGGGAGAAGTTGTTCAGGGAGGTTAAGGAAGGGAGGATGGCGGGCCCGTTCACGGAGCCGCCGATGCCTGACTTGATCATCTCCCCCATTGGGGTGGTGCCCAAGAAGGAGGAAGGGCAGTTCCGGCTGATACAACATCTGTCATGGCCGGAGGGGGAGTCGGTAAATGCGTACATCTCGGCGGACTTGGCGTCGGTGACTTACTCGTCGGTGGACTTGGCGCGGAGGCTCGTCACGGCGGCGGGGAGGGGCGCATTGATGGCAAAATGTGACGTCAAGTCGGCCTTTCGGCTTCTCCCGGTCCATCCGGCAGATCACCAGCTGCTGGGGATTCAATTTGAAGGGCTCATTTTTGTGGACAAGGCACTGCCGATGGGATGTTCCATCTCGTGCTCGCTCTTTGAGCGTTTCAGTTCGTTCCTGCAGTGGGGTTTTTCCAGGCGCACAGGCTCGGAGTCAGTGACGCACTACCTGGATGACTTTTTCCTGGTGGGGCGACCCGACGCGATGGACTGCCAGCGGCAGCTGGACGGTTTGGCCGGGTTGATGGAGGACTTTGGTGTTCCCCTGGCGCCAGAGAAAACGTACGGTCCCAGTACGGTGTTGTCTTTTCTCGGTATCGAGCTCGACTCGGTCGCCATGGAAGCACGCCTACCGGACGATAAGAAATCGGCTATGTTAGGGCTGGTGGCTGACATGCTGGCGTGCAGGAAGGTGGTGGTGAGGGAGGTGCAGGTGTTGTTGGGGCACTTGAACTTTGCTTGTCGCGTGGTGCGGGCGGGACGGACTTTTTGCAGGCGGTTGGGACTGGCGTTGTCCGGGTTGTCTTTGCCTCACCACCATGTGAGATTGTCGGCGGGAGTGAAGGAGGACCTGCGCATGTGGCAGGCGTTTTTGGAGGTTTTCAACGGAGTGCCCATGGCGCCGGCGGAAGATTGGGAGTGGGATGTCACCATGTACTCGGACGCGGCGGGTGTTGGCGGTTTCGGGCTCTACTGGGATGGTCGGTGGTGCGCGGAGCAGTGGCCAGCACACTGGCAGGCTGGAGGCCGGAGCATTGCGTTTTTGGAATTGTTCCCGTTGGTGGTGGCGGTCACGGTGTGGGCCGGGGAACTGGCTCACAAGCGCGTGTTGTTTCGAGTGGACAACATGGCGGTCGTGCAGGTGGTGAATAGGCAGTCGGCCAGAGACCCGCAAGTGTTGAAATTGATGAGGGTGTTTGTGTTGCGCTGCTTGGAGAATGACATCCTCTTTCAGGCACGGCACGTACCGGGTGTGGACAATGACATTGCGGATGCTTTGTCTCGTTCGCAGTGGGAGAGGTTCCATGGGCTAGCCACGGCGGCGGAGGAGGTCAGGACGCCGGTGCCGGGAGAGATGTGGTCGGTGGGCGAGCCCGGGTCTTCCAGCTGGTGAAGAGATCCGTAGCAGCGTCGACGTGGAGATCATACGAGCAATCCTGGGAGGAATTCTTACGGTCTGGCGCGGTAAGGCGAGGGGACCGGTGGCAGCGCGAGGAGCAGGTGGTTCGTTACATGTTGGGGCTCATGGAGAAGGGTTTGTCGTGGGTCACCATCGCGGGCAAGTTGTCAGCTGTTGCGTTCATGGGTAAGCTGTGGTGGGGCTACGTCCCGTCGGCGGGGGAGCTGGGGGCCCGGCTGCTGGAGGGTTGGTCGAGGGAGAGGGGCGCGGCGGTCCGCTTGCGGCGTCCGGTCACAGTGGCGTTGTTGGAAAAACTCATTGGCGCGCTGCCGGAGGTGTGCAGAGATGAGGGCGAGGTGGTGCGTTTCTCCACGTTAATGTCCTGGCTTTTTTATGGTGCTTTTCGAGTGTCTGAATTGTTGGGGACGAAGGGGGCGCCAGGAGTGGGGTGGGAGGACGTGGACCTGCGCGCTCGGGAAGTGGCGGTGCGGCTGCGGCATTCCAAAACTGATCAGAGGGGGGTGGGGACATGGGTGGTCTTGGGCCCGGGGTGCAGGAGGGAGTTTGTCCCGCGGCGTGGGGTAGGCGGCTGATGGCGATCCGGAGCCGGGAAGCGGGGCAGGTTTTTGGCCGGAGTAGTGGGGGCAGAGTGTCAGCGGCGCAGGCGTTGTGGGTTTTGCGGCGCGCCCTGCGGGGCTTGGGCGAGGACCCGTTGGCTTTTGGGACCCACTCCTTCAGGATCGGGGCGGCGACGGAGGCGGCGCGTAGGGGTTGGGGGAAGGAGGAGATACAGAGGCTGGGACGGTGGAAGTCGGATTGTTACCGGACGTACGTGCGGCTGCGGGAGGTAGAAGGGGTGACGTCTTTGTGATTTCGAAGCCTGATATGTGTTTCTTTGCAGGTGCTGTGGCGGGGCCGGAGGTGGCAGTTTTGAATTTATATTTGGTGGGCCACTCGTTTGTCAAGCGGGCCGAGCAAGCGGAGTGGGACAAGCATCGTGCATTGAATTTGGGATTAGATACTGGACTGTATAGGTGTCACTGGAGGGGCAAAGGGGGTATGCGGTGGCACGAGTTGTTGCCTATGTTGAATACGGTGGTGAAAGCAGGAGTGTGTCCGGATGTGGTGGTGATTCATTTAGGGGAGAATGACTTGGTGCAGTGCAAGGGGCTAGCGGTGGTAAAACAGATGATGAGGGACCTGAGGGAGATCAAGCAACGTTGGGCGGGGTGCCATGTGATCTGGTCCGAATTGATCCACAGGCGGGTGTGGAGGGGAGCTGAGCGCCCGGGCGCGATAGACAGGGCCCGGCGGAAGATTAATCGGGTGATGGGGGATTTCTGTGACAAGGAAGGGGTGGGGAGAATGGTGCATCCTGACTTGCGATATGGAGCGGTGTATTTTTTCAGGGAGGATGGGGTACACCTTTCTAGATATGGCATGGAACTGTACGTAGTGCAGTTGAAGGAGGCACTGGATAGAGCGCTGGGGGTACTCAGGTATCCTAGGAGGCAGGAGTCCTAAGGGGGGGGTCGGAAGTCGTACACCACTCCCGAGTGGCGTTTCCCTATGAGAAAAGGGGGGATTCACAGGAGGCCTGGGGCTGTAGGGGCAGTTGGGGAGCGGAGGTCAGGAAGGTCACTAAGGTCATTTGCAGTTGGGGGTAGGTTGCTGAGCGGATGTGGATACTTTGTTGCAATGTTGGGGATACAATTAGGGGTGGGGGTGGAGGGGGGCTGTTAGGCGGTTATTATTTAGAGAGTACTAGTTTTGTTCGGCACAGGCCAGGTGGGGTTTGTTTGTGTAGGTGCACCTGATTCCAAATAAAGCGGCCTTTAACACACTAAGTTGGTGTCTGTTTCAGTGCTTCCCCCCCCCACCTACAGGTGTGCCCCAAGGGGGATTTGGGGGGGCAGCCGACCAAAGGGAGGCTTGCACACCCGGGGATTTTTGGGGCAGTAGGGGGGGGGGGATAGGTGAACCTGTCAGGCACCCATTGTTTGGGCTGCTTGGGCTGGTTGGGCTCTTTTGGGCGGTTTTTGGGCTGGCCGCGTTTAAATACGGCCATTTTGTTGGGCTGGCACCATTTCAGGTGCAGTGACACGGCAGCCAGGGGTGTTCCTCGGTGAATTGTTGTCCCTCCCTCCCTCCCTGTGTCCCGTGGGGTGGATTTGGCCAGGGTGGGCCTCTGGGGGGTTGCGAGGGGCTTTCGTTGGTTGAAGGTGCACCTGAGCTAGGGTACAAAAGTGGTTGTCGCTGGAACAGGTGCCAGGATGGGTGGCGTTTCCCTATGAGAAAAGGGGGGATTCACAGGAGGCCTGGGGCTGTAGGGGCAGTTGGGGAGCGGAGGTCAGGAAGGTCACTAAGGTCATTTGCAGTTGGGGGTAGGTTGCTGAGCGGATGTGGATACTTTGTTGCAATGTTGGGGATACAATTAGGGGTGGGGGTGGAGGGGGGCTGTTTGGCGGTTATTATTTAGAGAGTACTAGTTTTGTTCGGCACAGGCCAGGTGGGGTTTGTTTGTGTAGGTGCACCTGATTCCAAATAAAGCGGCCTTTAACACACTAAGTTGGTGTCTGTTTCAGTGCTTCCCCCCCCCACCTACAGGTGTGCCCCAAGGGGGATTTGGGGGGGCAGCCGACCAAAGGGAGGCTTGCACACCCAGGGATTTTTGGGGCAGTAGGGGGGGGGATAGGTGAACCTGTCAGGCACCCGTAGTTTGGGCTGCTTGGGCTGGTTGGGCTCTTTTGGGCGGTTTTTGGGCTGGCCGCGTTTAAATACGGCCATTTTGTTGGGCTGGCACCATTTCAGGTGCAGTGACACGGCAGCCGGGGGTGTTCCTCGGTGAATTGTTGTCCCTCCCTCCCTCCCTGTGTCCCGTGGGGTGGATTTGGCCAGGGTGGGCCTCTGGGGGGTTGCGAGGGGCTTTCGTTGGTTGAAGGTGCACCTGAGCTAGGGTACAAAAGTGGTTGTCGCTGGAACAGGTGCCAGGATGGGTGGCGTTTCCCTATGAGAAAAGGGGGGATTCACAGGAGGCCTGGGGCTGTAGGGGCAGTTGGGGAGCGGAGGTCAGGAAGGTCACTAAGGTCATTTGCAGTTGGGGGTAGGTTGCTGAGCGGATGTGGATACTTTGTTGCAATGTTGGGGATACAATTAGGGGTGGGGGTGGAGGGGGGCTGTTAGGCAGTTATTATTTAGACAGTACTAGTTTTGTTCGGCACAGGCCAGGTGGGGTTTGTTTGTGTAGGTGCACCTGATTCCAAATAAAGCGGCCTTTAACACACTAAGTTGGTGTCTGTTTCAGTGCTTCCCCCCCCACCTACAGGTGTGCCCCAAATGTCCCGAGCCGGCCAAAATGACAAGCACACTCTAAGTCACAGAAGCGGCGACGGGTCACAGAGTAAACAAAAAGTAACTCTGTTTGGTTGATTTTCTATGTTTAAGTGTTTCTCCCCCTCCAAATCATCACAAGCTCCCAAATGTGCCACAGCATTAATTTGTGAAGAAGCTTAACGAAGTGTGCTCAAAGGTCCATGTGACTGACAGATATCCATTTTTGAACCTAATAAACATAATAATCAAACGTGCCAGAGCGATCTCAGCCTTGTCTACAATCATAAGCAGTCTTGTGAAATATCTTCCAGGGTGAGGGGCTGGTTCTCTAGCGAGCATTCAGCAGCACATTAAGCATGCTGCTTGGTATGACTCTCGAGTAACGACCCAAGAAAGGCAGGTGCAGTGCACTTATTATCAGTGAGAAAGGTCTGTCACCAGGGGCTTCTCTCACCCATAAAAACAGAAAGGCGGTCAGGGAGGAGATCTCACCGAGCGTAGACCGCGAGTCACTTTGCTGCGCAGGAACAGCAGCTGCTGTGGCAAGACGGTCTCAGCAGTGAGAATGAAGCAGAAAGCTTGAGAGGGGAGTCTAGTTTTGCGAGGGCAGAAAGAAGCTTTGAGTGATAATCACGGTTGTTACTGTTAACGGAAGTTGAACAAATGCTGAAGGAACTGTGAGTGGCGAAAGGCGAGCCTGTCTCACTTTTTAAAGGGCGGTGTGAGTGCTGAAGGGAGTGGGAGTATTTATGCAGCTGTCACTGCTTAAGTGAGCTGTGAGTGCTAACTACAAGAACTGCGAGGCAGCTGCTAGAAGGTTTCAAAACTCGCCTGGAGCCCCTCCAATTGCTCAGTTACTAAGGTAGCTCAGTCCAGTGAAGCAAACACGGCAGACGTTTATTGCAACAGAATTTGTGGGCTCCTCTTTCTAATTCCATTAGCACAGCTCAAGGGGTTAATGCTTCTGTTGCAGAGATCTCTGTATAAACATCACATCTCACCTACGAATTGTCTGTACTACTGACTTGTAACTTGGTCTTTTGGTGGCTACTGACCATGAAAAGCAAAGTTAAAAGTGGTAGTTTAATTACAAAAATTGTATTTTGCATTCAGGACAGTAATGAGCATTATAGCTAGATTTGAATGTTGTTGCCTCTAATGGGAAAAAAATATTTCTCTTGGAGTACTCTGAAGTGGTCTACTGCAACACCACCCCTCTCATATAATTAATGGCCCTCATTCACAGCCACATATACATAGGAAGCCTTACGGTAGCTTCCAGTGTAGGACAACTAATTAACATCAGTATGCATTTTCCTACCATCTTACCACTGAACTTGTAATCAGGCCCTTAACAACTAATTTTTTCCCACACTATGGTACTCATTTTAAAAGGGCCGAAGGTAGGATTTGAATCAGTGTCCTGAAGGGTAAACAGGGTTCCTTGTAGCAGATACACATACAACAGTGCTATCTCATTTGTAGACTCTGGTTTATGTTCCTAGCCTCGAAAGGACTCACCCTGCCCTGCGCGATTTTCATAAACAGTTTGTGGGCTCCTTAACATGAAGAATCAGCACATCTCAAGATACATTGAACATAGGACATTCTAAAAGAAAAAAAACCCTGTTAATGCACACAAATATTACCGCAAAGTCAACTATGTAACCTGTTACACAAAATAAGACTCATACACTGACAAAGGATTTAGAAGATCTGTGGCGTAATGTTTCAACCCTGAATCTTTGACAAAGGACAAATACCAATCGGGTATTCAGAGTCTGTGGGACTAATTTATGAGGAGGTGGCATAGGGCAGTGCCCCAAGTCTTCTTCCTTGCTGCCTTTCACCAATTTGAAGGGGCTGGAATGTGCCATATTTATGAAATACAGTGCATTCTTGTTCTTTCTCCCTGTGCTGGTGCACAATTTACTGCCTAGTGCTAATGTAGTCACCCTTGCTAATGAAGGCACCCTTGCACCACGGTGCAAGGGTGCCTCAGTAGCAGGCAGAATTGTTTTTTGCAGCATGCAGCAAACACGGAAAGAGGAAAAAAATATATTTCACCTTGTTACTCCTGCTGTTTTACTATCTGCCTGAAAACTTTCACTAACACTTAAAGATTAGTCAATCAATCACATTATCTTTATTTCGATTGTTAGAAGCAATCATAAAAGTACACATAAAAAAATACATTGATTACATTATTAAAATACATAGTTATAATACAGAAATTAATCAATCAATTCAAGGGATTGAGGCTCAGATATAAACGTTTAAAATTTAAAGTGTTTTTACAGTGCATTTAAATGTTCATGCCTTTCCTGGTGCACATCACATCTTTTAAATATAATGTTATTGTTGCTACACATAGGTGGTTGTCAAGACATTGAATATTAAGCATCGCCAAACGACACTGTCGGTGTCCTAATTCTCTAAGTAATGGGAGTAAAACATTTTTCCTTGTTGTATCATAAAATTTACAAAACAGGAGGACATGGATAGTACTCTGAGGTGAAATATAATCACGGGGGCAGGGAGGTAGATCATGCGTCCAATTATTAATCATAGGAAAACTAACCAGTCTGTGGAAAATTCCAAATCTAAAGCGTGAAAGTAAAAAACGCTCATATTTATTCGATACATAGATTAAATAGGGCTGAATATTAAAAGTTGTTAAAACCATTTGATGCTGTAAGACAGAAGGTTTTAAGACATCCGTTGCAATTCTATGTGAGTCCAGAAAAGTTAGACCCTCCCTCTTCAACTCTTTCCGTGAGATAGCTGAGATGCTAGTAGGGTTCAAGAAATAATCTTCTCTCTCAATATCCTTAAAAAAGTTACAAACATAATTCACCCATGGTATTTTTGTAGCTCCCTCTAGTTTTAAAATGTCTGTCAGAACATCACTATTTAACTGTGTTGTATCTTGTGTCCAGAGCCTGTGCCATAATAGTACAGGCTCTAGTTTATTTAGGTCTGATATATGAGAGAGACCCAGTTCTGAGTGACAATTGTAGTTAGGAGAGCTTTTGGGAAGTGCCAAAATATGTTTTAAAAATGAGTTTTCAGCCATCTAAATGGGTGCGTGGTTTGCAAATCCCCAGACCCCACTACCATAGGTAGCGCCAGCCACACACTTAGCTTTATAAATTTTAATTAGTTCTACAGGTGGTCTGGTCCCTAGTTTATTTGAAAAGATTTTAAGAGCAGTGGTCGAGCGTAACAGTTCAAGTTGTTTTGCAGACACAGCTAGGGTCCACGTCTCATTTTGAGCGAAGAGTATCCCAAGATAGGAGAACTGCTTGGCAAAATCGAGTTTCTGTCCTGCTATAAAAATAGGCCTCTCTGGTTTGCTTTGCCTACCACAATACATAGTGAAAGTTTTTGTTGTATTGACTTTCAGGCCCAGCTCATTCATAAAACGGGAGAAACTATCAACCACACGTTGTAGGCCCACTTGAGTACGTGACATAAGTACGGCATCGTCAGCGTACAGTAGTGCTGGTATTGGGCGGCCACCTACATAAGGGGCATCCGAGCTATCATTGCACAGAACTTCTTCCAATCCATTTGACCCCACTCCTGATTGGAATTTTATCGGTGCGTTCTCCCTTTAGGCCAAAGCGAACGCGGGCTGAGGCGTCGCTATAAAAATGCTTAAGATAATAAATGATATTAGATTCAACCCCAAGTTGTTCTAGTAGTAACCACAGCTTAGAGTGGATCACACAATCAAAGGCGGCAGAGAGATCAACGAAGGCCAAAAACAGGTTACCCTGTTTTGCCCTCGTATACTTCCCGACCAACATTAAAAGGTTCAAACCCTGCTCTACAGTCCCCAGACCGGAACGGAAGCCATACTGGAGATCAGACAGGACAGACTTTTCCTCTGCCCATTCCAAAAGCCGGTCCAAAACACTTAAAGAACATTACAATACAGCCATCTAGTGTGTAAGCGTCCCTTATGGTCAGATCAGTATGGTCCAGGCATCAGCAGCCACTCTTCCCTAACACACAGACCAAGTACAATAGCAAGCATCTCTCACACACACAGCTGATACAGCAGGTGGATGCTTGTCCTGAGGGTAAGTACCAGCAGTGCATCTTCCCTCACACATAAAACAGGCACAGTAATAAAGGTTCCGGATATCATACTGAAAAGTACTAACAATAGAAATGCAAGCATCACTCACTTACAGAGCAGTTAGAGTTCAAGCATTTGCTCTGCAAGCTTCCCTTAGCAGACACACAGGACATGTACAACAGTGCAAGTTTTCATTATTCAAACAGACTGGGTACAACACTGACAACAGAAGACACAGTTGTACTCACACAGAGTAAATACAATACAAGCATCCACAGGGCAAGGTTTCATAATTCACAGTAGGTATAGTAGCAAATGATTCACACACAGCAGGTACATTCAAAGCACTCACAGTGCAAGCTTCACTCAAGCAGAACAAGACATGGATGCCTCTCCTGCCAATGAAGTTTATAAAAGAACGATTGTCGGAATACTTGCATTAATCTCAGCCACTGGTAATTACTCGAGCTGCATCCCAGTACATCATACGTTTGGCACACTGTACGACCTCAGTTTGGACCCAGCCATATGGAAACTAGACTTGACCATGCTCCGGTGAGAAGCAGCCCAAACTGCCAGGCTAGGTCCTCCCTAAACTGGAACACATGCAATCCATGACCGGTAGTGCCCTTATTAGGGCTCATCAGCCAGGTACAGCTTGCTTCAAGCTTTCAGTGACACTTTGTGCACTGGTCCAACGTCTGGGACTAATCGGCCTACTTAGGGCGACACACTAAAGTATAGGGAAAAGTGATGGATTGGAATGCTTGAATTTTCTCAGCCACTAGTCACTACTCAGGCCACATACGAGTCTAACATTATTTTGCACACCTTACCACCTCAGTTTGGACCCAGTCATATGCAAATGAGTCTTGACCCTGCTCCAAAGGGAACAGTCCAGCCCACAATGCCAGGCCAGGTCCTCCATGAGCAGGAATACAAGCACCAGAGGACAGGTTTCACCCTTATTATGGGTCATCAGCCAGGTATAGCTTGCTTCGAGTGGCACAGTGTACATCTGGGCGTACACGTCCCTCTTAGGGTGACACAATGACTTTGATAATCTACTATATTAGTTCTTCATACATTTTTGCACAAGACTAGAATCAATCAATGAACAAAAGGAAACAATACAGAAATAGGAAGCTTCTTACATATGATTTCCTTTATTGACAAGTCACAGCTAATAATAATTAGCACAGAAATGTCTGCCAGTACGAGGAGTATGGTACATTTGCTACATACCTGAATGGGAAGGCAAACAGCCAGGAGCCTGCAATGCCAAGATCTGTCTATAAGAATCCAATGCGTTATTAATAAACACCCTTGGTGAAAAAATAACCAGCTCACTGGACGTAGAAAATGCTCCTCTCTTCCTGTGGGAGCCGAAGACCTGCTTTTATAGTGATTCTCAGAGCACTAGTGAGGAACTGTCCTTGTCACTAGTGATGTAATGGGAGAAAAAATGTATGGGAATTATTCTACAATATTACACATGCACATTTTAGGTTTATATAAAAGAACCACGTCATATGAATATATATGAACATATAAGACGAAAAGCACACTATAAGAACACAAATTACGTGCAGCTTGTTATAATAAGATATTGAGCATAAAGGCAGAAAGTAATAAATGGTATAAGAGAGAAACATACAGAGGCCATTGACCATCAAAAATGCGAGCAGGTGGACAATAAGCTGTGCAGCCAAGCCAATGATGCAAAAAGACACGCGACCCACCCTTGAAAGAGTATAAGCTCATGTGTCCCCGTTGGAAATAAAATCGCGGACAGGCAAAAGGTAACAACGGAGTTGACAACTAATCAGCATTCACTACTGCACAACATGGCTTGCATTGTACATCACACAAGTATTGACAAAGGTCAGCCTGATTCCATTCCATCAGCCTTCGACCTTGTCCTGATGAAGGTAAGATATCAGTAACACGAGGGACAAAACGGGGGATAAATACCACCGAACTAGGGGGCACATTTAAATAAAATAAATAAATGTTGTATTTGTAAAGCGCACGGCTGCTCACGCGACGGGGCGTCCCGGCGCTGCACTCATACCGCTGTGGAACCCTTCCTGGCTTTTCCATGTGAAATGTCCACTCCTGGGCACCCCCAAGGTGAAGCCAGGCATCCAAGCGCTGCTGGGGCTGTTGTGGAGATTAAGAAAGCTATTGCCCAGAGTCACAGAGTGGGACCCATGATTAGACTAGGCACCGAGGCGAGAATTATAAGGTCTGGGGAGAGTGAGTCCAAGAACCGCCGAGGCAGGAATTGAACCCTGGTCCCAGGCCAGACCTCTGCATCAGGGTCTGCCGCTCTAATCATTGATCCACGCTTCTCCACATACAAGCCCCTTGCGCTGCCAGTACGTCACGTTTTGTGATGCGCTGGCAGCACATTTCACTGCCCCATATTTACAAGCACAGGAAAAGCCACCCTGCGTGGCTTTTCCTGTCCTTGTAAATATGGCCCCTTTACACGCAGCACTTTGCGTGAAAGGGGCGTTCCAAGCGTGTTGCTGTGGGTGTTCCCATGAAACACCCATGGAACCAGACACATTTCCAGATTTACGAGGATAGGTAAATCTGGAAATGCGTCAGAATGCTACGTCACCATGGGGGTGGCGTAGCGAGGCGCAACTAGGAGAAATGTTTACATTTCTTTTCGTTTTTTCCCCTGTCAATGCGTGCTGCATTCTACAGCATGCATTGAAAGAGGAAAATGCCTGTCGTGATTGGTTTCGTGCAGGCACAAAAACAATCTCCCCATGACACAGGCATCCTTGCACCATGGTGCAAGGGTGCCTGCGCCGGCTCTTGACAGCTGTTTGTGTGTCAGCGCAGGGCAGAGCACAGGAATGCGACATATTGTTGTAAATATGTTGCATTCCTGTGCTCTGAAAGTGAAGGAGTGTGGCGCACCCTAAGGGCTTGCGGTGCCACGCTGCGGCACCTTCTTGTAAATCTGCCCCACGTTTATGGATATAGTAATTGACATATAGCACACCATCTTTTCTAGTGTTGTAGTACTCATATTTTTTTTACAGACAAATTATGTTCATGACATATATTCATAGTGAAAGTGTGCACATATGTAGAGAAGTGATTCACATTAATGATCTGCTCAGTTTTTTAGAGACCTCACATTTGGGATTTTGGTGACAACACAAGGTTTACAACTTTGTCTTGACAACATGATCATCGAAAATTATTAAGTAAATAATCCATACCACATAATTTGATAAATACCATAAGTAAGTTATCTCACTAAAACATTTACCATCATATATGATTCCTCAGTCCTTCATAGCGAGGAATCATTTTCGTCCAGATGCTGCTGAATTGGACAGTATTAAAATTGAGAATGCAGGGTTGCACAGAGAGTGGGGTCCATTCTCATTTAGACGTAACCCTAATCGGGCCAGCAAATTTGGTTACTAGTTCAATATGGATTACTAGGGCACTGCGTATTCAACCCAAGATTTCGCCTCTCAAACAGGGCACAGCGTGCGAAGGAGCACCCTCCTTTCCGTAATGCTAGCACATTGTAGTCAATGGAAGACATTTCAAGGCTGATGTTCAGATAGGGGTATTCATAATTTGTCATCTTATTTCCCAAACTTTTTTAGACCTTGCAAGATGGTTGTGTATCGTGCTCTCATTGGTGATGTGGTTTTATCAGTGGGCATCATTGAAAGCTTTGAGGGAACCCAGAAAGAGAAAAACTAAAGAGGAGAAGCATTAATGGGACCATTATTGTAAATCTTTCTTAATTTGAGGCACCAGCGTATGCAGACCATAGTCCTCTTCGGCTCATTGCATGTGAAATGTCCAATGTGTCCAAAATTCTCATCCATTCTAAATGCCATTGTTTCCCAAATCCCTGGAACGTGGGCTGGCCTAATATGTACACCAAGCCCAGGATTCCCAAGAGATCCAATTCTTTCAAGCCCAAGATTCCCAGAAGAGCCAATTCCATTCAAGCTCAAGACTCCTGGGAGATCCAATCCTTTCAAACCCAAGATTCCTGTAATATAGTTGACAGTCTAGTAGCTGGGATGGGCGGAGCTAGATGGGCTGAGGGGAAGAGGAGGAGCCAGAATAGGATGAGGGCAGTTAGAGTAGGGCAGGGTCGAGACAAGTTGTATTACAATAAAGCTCCTAAAATATAAGAACCTGTGTCTGTGGTTCTTTGTAGCAGGATGCTACAACTGGCGACGAGGGTGGGATGAGCAAGCCCACTGCGTGCAGAACCCCTAGAAGACACCCTGTCCCCTGCAGCGTCGAAAGGAGAAAGTCTGCTGCTGTATGTGATGCTGCCAGCAAAAGGAGAGATAAATAGTAGGTGACCCTGCCCCTCCTGTAACTGTGGGAGCCTAGAGGGAGCCGCTACCACGAGCGCTGAAGCGCTGGAGAAAAGAAGAAGCCTTCGCGCCGAAAACGCGAGCTCCGCCTGATGCGTGAGCTTTGGCACGCTGTCGGCACCGGAGAGCGGGAACTCCGAAAGTGAGTTGGGAGCCTACCCCAACCCAACCTGACGACTGTAGTGGCCAGAGAAGAGTGAATCCTGGGGTGGATCGCCCCACGAAGGTCTACTGCTAAGCGCTGCTGAGCGTGCTGAAATTTGAGCCCAGGTGAGGTCTGACGTCGGAAAACCTCACCCCCGATGCGTGAGCTTTGGCAGGGCCCCGCTGAAGGAGCGCGAGACCCTGCAAAGTAAGGCGGGAGCCCACCCCATCCTCACCTGACTGTGGCCTTGACCAGAGGGAGCCAAATCCGGAGTGTGCTGACCCTGAAAACGACTGCCGGTGAGTCCTGTGTGAAGAAAGGGGGTCGAATGAAGAGAGAGAAAGTAGTGCCTGCAGATAACCACGGCGGCCATCTTTGAGTCAGGCAACTCTCGGGACACCATCCCTGTGCGAACTGTAGGCGGCCATTTTGAAGTCAGGCAAGAGGTAATAAGCAAGCATTGGTTGAAGCAAACAAACAAGCATTGGCGAATGGAGATAAACAAGCACTGGCAAGAACAAATAAACAAGCATTGACGAGAGCAAAGAAACAAGCATTGGCGGAGACCAAACAAACATTGGTATATGTAAATAAAACAAGCATTAGCAAAGACCAAACAAACATTGGCAAAGGCAAGCAAGCATTGGTACATGCAAATAAACAAGCATTGGTACATGCAAATAAACAAACATTGGTGTATGCAAATAAAACAAGCATTGGCGAAGACCAAACAAACATTGGCAAAGACAAGCAAGCAAACATTGATACATGCAAATAAACAAGCATTGGTACATGCAAAGAAACAAACATTGGTATATGCAAATGAGACAAGCATTGGCGAAGACCAAACAAATATCGGCAAAGGCAAGCAAGCATTGATACGTGCAAATAAACAAGCATTGGTGCATGCAAATAAACAAGCAGTGGTACATGCACGTCAACAAGCCTTGGTAGGTGCAGATAAACAAGCACTGGTAAATGCCAAGAAATAGGCACTGGTAAGGCAAATAAATAAGCGTGGATAACGGCGCGTGAACAACAATGAACAAGTCTTGGCAACCAAAACAGAATAAGCACGAACAACCACAAGAGTGACTTAACAAACATGCATTGACAAAAACAAATGTCAGCACGGGTGGAAACGTGAACATTGAGAAACGCAAGCGAATGCGCACGCAAGCGAATGCGCAGTGGCGAATGTAATGAAGTAACACGTGGATGTAAAAGAAAAGAAGCACAAGCAAACACCAAGACCAAGCAAAGACAACAGCACAATGGAACAAGCATAAGCAAATGCAAGAGACAGATAAAGACGACGCTGAGCACAAACCGAAGAGCGCCGAAGGGAGAAGAGCTGCTGGGCAGAACTGCTGAAGACCCAGAGGAGGGCAGTCCTACAGAGGACCCCGGAGAGAGTAGAACCATCCAAGCTCATTCACCGGCGCATACTGTGGTTACAAAGACTATCAATTGCTAAGCAAACAACCAGACCAAAGACCTTGACCAGAATCTCCCTCTCTCATGGCGGGAAGAGATGTAGCACAGTGGGCCACTCCATACATTGAAGTACCGCCCCCAGCGGTGCAGACTGATGATTGGATCTCGGATCTCAAACGACACTGGTGGCTCGAAGCTTTGGATGATTTCTTAAAAGCCAATGGTGAGCAAAGGGAGAGAAAATGTTTGATACTACTCCTCCATCTGGTGGGTCCTGAGGGCCGATGCCCAATCAGGACATTTTCCAAAGAGGATACAGAAATCTATAAAAGACTCCAAAGGGAGCTCTGTGCCCATCTCAACGCACAGACAGATGTGGATCATAATCGCATGGTTTTCAATACAGCACGGCAGGAACCAGGCGAACCGTTGCCAAACTTTATCACTCGGTTACAAAGTCTGGTACGAGGCTGCCACTTCAACACTTTTACAAATGAGGACGCGGTTCGACTTCGGATAGTTGAAGGTTGCACAAACCCTGACACCAAGCGCAAGATCCTGCAAGGGCATTGGTCGTTAAAGGAAATCATCAAGAAGGCCGAAATTGGAATGCAGATAAAAGCAAGAGACGGATTCAAGGACGTGCACCTGAGAGCAAACCATCAAGATACCTGGGAAGATAGAACTCAGAAAACAAACAAAACTGAAAGGAGAGAGAGGGAAGGCAGACCAGCAAACAAAAGACAGTGGGAAAGATACAGTGACAAAGAAAGTGACATGGACTACTCAGAATCAGAGTCAACCATCCAAAAGACAATTCCAAGGAGTTATTCACCCCCCAAGAGTTCCTCAAAGAGTCATTCAAAGCATGACACACAGTTCTCTGATGAGGAAAGAGCGTCAAGTGGGACAGATCGCACTCCTGGACAAGAGGGCATCCTGCACAACAAGTGGGAGAGAAAGACAAACCCTAGAAGGAGTCGCACTGGTCAACACCTGAAGTCGGCGCAGGAACATCAGTCGTCAAGCAGTGAAGACGAGTCCGAGGAAACATCTGGCAGGAGACCACATCAACCCCAGATCAGAGGTGTCAGAGCATCAAACAAGTGTGAAGGAGAAACAGGTCGCACAAGACGGACTGATCCTCCACAGCAACGAACCAGAAAAGATCCATGCATCTTTGGCTCCCGCGACAACGAAGAAACGGAGAGGAAATCGTTAACTTCAGGCGAGGAGGACAAAGAGGCAAAAGCTTGGGATCAAGCCCAAAGAACAAGCACGGGGTCATCAGACAACCCCCCAAATGAGACGGCATTGAAGATGCTTCAACAAAGGCACACGGAGAAGCATCTCAAAGACAATTCAAAAGGAAAGAGCAATTTGTCACGGACTACGGAATTCAAAAATCCATTACCCGAGACAGTGTCAAAGAAATGTTTGAGACGGAATGGGAAGACGGATCTCTCTGACGTGGAGCGCACATCCATCCAATCCTGGAAGTTGACAAAAGACTTCTCTGACCCAGAAAGCACGTCTATGGCCAGGAACTCCTCTGGTTCAGAGAGCGCGTCTGTCCGATCCTTTAAAAGGGGTATGGCATGGACCTCCTCTGATTCAGAGAGCGCATCTGCCCGATCCTGGAGGTCGACAAAGGACTTCTCTGACCCAGAGAACATGTCTGTTCAATCCCGTGAGTCGACCGAGTCAAGGTCCCGACAACAGACATGACGTCAACCATCCGAACGCACCATGGAACCAAAGGACATCCTTCCCGTCAAGAGCAACATGTCACACACTAAGATCTCTGAATACTCAGTCACTCCACAGGACAACCTGTCATGTCAGTCACAAGTATATCCAGACACAGATCAGACACCGTCACCCCTGAAGGGGTCCGCGAGGCTGACTCAAAGGACCTACAAAAGGAAAACAGAGACAGTGGACCTTAGTAACCGGATGGGAAGGGACCAGCCAGTCACTCCGCAAGGAAAGCCGGATGTATCAGTAGAGAAATATCATCAGATGAGAGAGAAACATGCCTATGCACCGATAGCTCACGAGCTCGCCAGACAACCCGAGGCCGTGAATGAGTTATTGAACCAAACCAAGACCATCTCAGCAGATAGCACCGTACTGTCTGGCATACATGACCCTGAATTGGAGGGCAGTGTTGCTCTCGACCGGACTAGCCAAAAGGAAGTAAGAGTAGATGCGGCGAATGAGTTACCGAACCAAACCAAGACAGTCTCATCAGGTAACACCGTACTGTCTGGTATACATGACTCTGAATTTGAGGGCAGTGTTGCCCTCGGCCGGACAAGACAAATGGAAGCAAAAGTAGATGCGGGTGCTCGGAAGAGGACCGGAACATTATCCACTTGTGAAAGAGATCGAGCATCTGAACCAACCGGAGTCACACCACCGGAAGGAAACATGAGGACTGCGGACCGTGAGAGTAAACAGTTCACACGCAACGTGGTCAAGAATGCCTTGATCAAGACAACAGAAAGATTGACCAAAGCCAAGCCCACCACTGATTCGACACTACTGAAGTTTGAAAAACAGGCCGTCCGCCGACCCGTGTGGTGGATTGAAGAATTGCGAACACTGAAGACATTAAGCTCATTTTGTTAAGAAAGGGGGAGATGTAATATAGTTGACAGTCTAGTAGCTGGGATGGGCGGAGCTAGATGGGCCGAGGGGAAGAGGAGGAGCCAGAACAGGATGAGGGCAGTTAGAGTAGGGACAGGGTCGAGACAAGTTGTATTACAATAAAGCTCCTAAAATATAAGAACCTGTGTCTGTGGTTCTTTGTAGCAGGATGCTACAGATTCCCAGGAGATCCAATTCCTTTCAAGCCCAAGATTCCCTGGCAATACAATTCCTTTCAAGCCCAAGATTCTCAGGAGATCCACTTCCTTTCAAGCTCAAGATTCCCAGGAGATCCAATTCCTTTGTTGCGCAGTCAATAGCACACGAAAGTGACAACTGAAGAACAGAATCATGGAAAAGCCCACAGGATCTTGAAAGCAGCCTGTGCCTTTTGTCCCAATAGTGTTCTAGTTTTGTTATGAGGCTGTAATGAAGAATGTGCCCCATGGCGTAATTTTCCTGGTGCATCAAAAGACTGTCTGTAAGATCTAAAAAGTCGAGAAATACTGAAAAGTAGCAAATGCCCATCAGTGTCAAGCCTGAAGAATAAGGCAGGCATATTTGATGTGTGACCTAAAGATGCCTATATAAACCTACAATTTGAAAGCGTGTTGTTTTGTGCTGTATGTAGCATACCTATCCAAATAAAAAAAGTGGAACTCTGCCCATAAATACACTGTATTTCGTTGTCAAAGTCTTAAAATGAACCACTGCTCTGGGTGCTACAATTAATGTCTTTGGGAATGTGCTGTATTTATATGTTTAGCCATTCTCTCTTTTAGCTGTTTTCTGCCTGGATTGCACCCAAGATTCTCGGCTTGATATACTGCAATAACTGAAAGTATTTAAATAAAACTAGTATCAAACTCAACTCAAAATACCACTCCCCCATCATAATCTATGGAATTGTGAATAGGGAATTCCGCGCCAACGTGCGCCCAACTGCTTCTCACTGTAAACCCTTCTTGATAAAATGTTTTTCTTACTTGTGCTAAGGACTCATGATCACAGGATACCCGGTTAATTGCAATACGGGTGGTAACTGATGTCACCACAGATATCTCAGTTATGTGTTTATGTGATAAATATTAGCAAACCATATCAGCCGATCTTTATCAGAGGAAAAATGCCCGGGATTAACCAAAGCATGCAGGTTTTTGGGGAGTAAGCACCAAATGATGCATGTTATTCCCCCAAAACTCATAATCTGGCGGTATTTATTGCACCTGATAAATTCCAACTCAGCAGAATTGGATTTTGTAGAGTGAAATAAATGTTACACCAATTAGCATTACTTGTAATAAAGAGCCTAAGAATCCTCTTCACAACATAAGGGCATTTACCATGGTGTAACAAAGACCATTTCCATAGGAGCCAACACTGAATTTTAGGAAAGCTCTGTCCCCAAATATGAATTAAGGGCCTTATTTAGAGTTTGGTGCATGGGATACTCTGATGGGACGCATCTCTGACACAAAGTAACTCAAGGCTGTGGATTTCACTGCATTGCATTACTTTGGGTTACACAATTGTGATTTACGTTGGTTGGTAAATCTGACCAGAAGACTGTGCTTCGGGTCTGTGTTAAAAAGGTAATGCAAACCTGACTCAATGTTTTTGGAAATCTGGGCTGAGGCCTGTGGTGTCCTGGGTACTAGGCCCACATGCTGGTAAAGGACCACACATACACTGTAATGGTGTACAGGAACTGGCCTAGGGCACGTGCACCCGGCAACTTTTATTAGCATGGTCTCCTGACTGGTGATTCAACAAGAGGAGTGCTGAACTGTTCCTGAGAGAAGGGGAAAGTTAGATAAAGCTGGCGTGACCGAAGGTGTGAGTATTACACCTTTGGGCATCCATTTTGTTGGATGTATTTGCCTCACACACCCAGAAGGGTGTCATGCTTCATCATCGGCGGTTGCTCCTCGTCGGGGGGGCGGTGCAATCCCCGACGGGCTCACCTCGAAGAGGGGCACTTTGGCGGAGATCTTTTGTATCCAACTGCCCTGTGGTGAAGTGCGGGTGTGTGGGCAGGATGGCAGGTAAGCCTGGTGTGATGATTAAAATGCAGCAAGGGGTGCCGGAAACTACTTTATTCTGGAGGTCCCCCTACTACAATTAAAACCGTGAAAAAAGCTCGCTAGGTGTCACCTCGTTAGGTAGAGTGACCCTAGACGAGTCTTGAAGAACAAATGGTCAACATGTTTCTCGCAATTGGGTAAATCACCTGCGATTCATCAGGACCTTATCGGAGTGAAAAAATATTAAAAGAAGAACTCAATAACATGCCAGTGTCATGTATGTGGTGTAGGTATATTTTACCTCTGTGGAAAGTCCTATGCCTAATGGTCAGGGTCTAAGAGCCACATGAGTAGTCGGCGGGGCAGTACATCGGGGTTAAGCTTTCAGGTGTAGCTTAATCAGCCCGTGACCGCGTGGAAACACCTACCCATCTCCGCCGAGCTCGGAAGTATTAAGGGCCTTGAAGTGTCCTGATGGACATGTTCTAGTTTCTGCTATGTGTTACACTCACACTAACATCCACCCATCACATGTGTCACTCCTGACTGGTGACACATGTGATGGGTGGATGTTAGTGTGAGTGTAACACATAGCAGAAACTAGAACATGTCCATCAGGACACTTCAAGGCCCTTAATACTTGTCCTCTTTCATTACGAGGTGCACCCGGAGAGAACCAATACAAATTTAAATGTATTTGAAATACAATCGCTGTTATTTTACTACATTTTTCATTTACAGAGATTAACATACTTCCTTATAAATTCTTATAGTGTTAGGGTACTTCGCTGCTCTTACGTGAAAACTCAAATAATGAATTAAATGCATTACCTAAAGACTGTTTTACAGAATATGAAAGGTTTGCTCTCTTTTTCGTGGTTTCCTGTAGACTAGTGCCATCTAGTGGAAATTGAGGCAAATGCATCAGTTCAAGAAGATGACATTTCTAAATATGGTTACATTAAGAATTTAAATGTGGTTATTTCATGTGGATATTTTCCTACTTGTTTCTGATATGGTTCTTGTTCAATGCCAAACCTTATATCAATGGAAATAATGTAAGCTGCAAAATGGAAGTCCTTTAGTACACTCTTATTTATATTCCGTAATGTACATTGGAATGTTTTTCCGTGAAAAAAGAAGTTTGCTAAACATATAGGACCTGATTCACAAACACTGGATTCACAAAAAGTGGTCATACATTGAATATGCACAACTTTTTGCGACTTCAATGAGATTTTGGAAACAGAACTGTGCACTATTAAGTAGGATGGCAAAATCACCAATTGGCGTGGGTCGCAATCCGTCCTACCTCATAAATATTAATGAGGTTGGCTTCAAACTGCGACTTACTCCAATTGGATGCCAATACAGGGATGGTGGCCTGTTGGTTTGAGCTGACCACCATGTTTGGGGTGGCAAAATGATTTCAGAACACAGTTAAACGTTAGTTAGCAATGCAAATCCTGTAAGTTAGTTATTTGCATTGTTTGCGACCTCTAAATGGCTTAGTACATTGGCACTACATTATCATGGGGTGGGGGTCTGAAAGAATATTGATGTTAAAAATATTGTGTAGATAGAATATTGTATCAAAAATATCGAGGACCAAAATATCAAGAAGTTAAGTGCAAATACGTAAGTATAGATTTAATATTCTTAACTCCACATCTACGTTCTTGAAGATATATATATATATATATATAGGTTGATTTTATCATGCACTACAGCACTTCATCCCGCTTTGTTTGCACATGTAATATAACTTCTTGCACTTTAGGCATTGACCAGGTGTCACTATTAGTAGCACTATAAGTTCCCCTGCCCAAGTATCATATTGTACTGTTGCCATAGTTTATAAATATCTTTTTTGTGTATTATACAATAATACAAAGCCTTGTTACCTACATTAGAAAAGTAAGGATTTATCCTGTTATTATCAATTGTCACGATTTAACTAATTATGTTCGTTACTACAATGTTAACACATGTTATATTTTCATGCAGTGTTTCTATTGGCGTATTTTGCAAATCAGACAGTATGTTTTCTATCTCTATGGTCACATGACCAGTTTAGAGGCGGGTTGCAGGAGGATCACTGGCATTATAAAAAGTAAAAAGTTACATTGGGTCTTTTGCATGTGAACAAGGGCTGTTCCAGCCCAAAACGCGCCTTGCCCTTCAACCCAGCTGAAAATGCAATAAAGAAAACCTGTAATTTATCCTGGTGGTCCGTCTCCTGCTTGCTTCGCCGTTCCGAGTTGGGATCGGAGGTGGTGTTTGGAGTTTTCGTGTATATATATATATATATATATATATTCACTGAAAAAACCATAGGTTTCAGGAGTTATATAGTTAGGAATTAGCTTTTAAAAAACCTTTGAAATTCACTCAAAAAACTATAAGTTTTAGTGGTGTTATAGTTAGCTGGACATTTTACTCATACAAAACCATTGAAATTGCTCGTATATAGTTAGTTGTACTAACTATATTTCGCGCACCCGCAATCCACTGCTGATGATGTCACATATTAGATCATTCATGACATGGTCAGTGACATCACTGATGACATCTCAAATGACATCACTGATGACATCACTGATGACATCATCCAGTGAATGTGGTTTGCTTCGTTATTTAAATATGCATTATATATATAGCAATTTGCATTGAAGAATAAGTGGATATATATAAATAAATATTTGGATGGAGGATTTAGTAGCAGTGTAATTGACTGTTTACTTGACCAATTTATAATGTCTCACTAAATATAGTGGATAGTGACTAAACTGTGTGAATATCTGTATCACTTTGTCAGTTGTTGTGTAAACTGATTCTACAGTTGGTTACTAGCTATGTGAAAGTCTATATTAGTTATTGATTAGTTAACTGAGTATTTGTATGGGAGTGTGAAAGTGTGTGTGGTTCGGTGGGGGGTGTGTGACTGTCCAAAGATGTGTGAATAGTTGATTCAGTAGATATATGAAGTTAAAACTACATGTTCTAACAGTTGTTTGGGTGAGTGAATCTCTTTATGGGTGTGGTGATGAGCAAATATATTTCTCAATGGTACATGTCCAACAAACTAGAAAAATAAAAGGCAGTGTATGTGTCAGTTGTTGTATATAAATAAGCATACATAAGACACAATGATTGTGTGAGTGACTGTATGGATAACTGTATACTTGTAATAATGATTTTATAATTCACTAAGTATGACTTACTATCTAAATGAATAGAAGAAGTGGTGTTTGTATAAGTGTTTTGCTAAGTAAATATGTAAGTATGATCCATTGTTTGCATAAGTGAGTAGGATGACTTCATATGTGAATAGGATGCGTGCTGTTGTTTAATGTCGATATAGATGTATAAGTATTTTTGATAGTGTTCTATTGTTCATTGACAGCATGTATGAGTGAATCCATAGGTAAGTGATTAGATGTGTGTATACATCTATGAATCACTGAGTGGATTTTTAGATACTTGTATTGCTGTGACAATGGATTTAAATATGATACTCTGTATTTTACAAAGAGTGATGAAAAATTGTAATAGTGTATGAAAAGGTGTATGTGATTGTCATGTGGATGATGTCATCAGTGATGTCATCAGCGATGTCATTTGAGATGTCATCAGTGATGTCACTGACCATGTCATGAATGATCTAATATGTGACATCATCAGCAGTGGATTGCGGGTGCGCGAAATATAGTTAGTACAACTAACTATATAGGAGCAATTTCAATGGTTTTGTATGAGTAAAATGTCCAGCTAATTATAACACCACTAAAACTTATAGTTTTTTGAGTGAATTTCAAAGGTTTTTTTAAAAGCTAATTCCTAACTATATAACTCCTGAAACCTATGGTTTTTGAGTGAATTTCAAAGGTTTTTTTAAATGCTAATTGCTAACTATATAAGGCCTGAAACCTATGGTTTTTTCAGTGAATTTGCAAGGTTTTTTAAATGCTAATTCCTAACTATATAAGGCCTGAAACCTATGGTTTTTTCAGTGAATTGCAAAAGGTTTTTTAAATGCTAATTTCTAACTATATATGGCCTGAAACCTATGGTTTTTTCAGTGAATTTGCAAGGTTTTTTAAATGCTAATTCTATTAGCGGATAACGTTTAAATATATTAATATCCTAGTGGGACCACCTGAGCAGCCCTAAGAGGTCAGGGTGTTTCTACCCTGCCCCCTTTTTGTGTTCTACACGTTTGTTTTTCTGCTTTCTTGTGCCTAATTCCTAACTATATAAGGCCTGAAACCTATGTTTTTTTCAGTGAATTTAGGTGTGCCATACGTTTGTCATAAGTAAGACTGTTAGCGCTCTAGTTGTTCTTTAGAACACTTTGGGACATTCTGTCATTGGGCTATAGTTGGGCTACATCTGGCTGATATTTGGGCTACATTTGTTTTTTTTGTCTCTTGTGGCCATCTTTGGGCTACATTGGGCTACATTGGGCTACATTGGGCAACATTTGGGCTCTAACATATATATAGCCCAATGTAGCCCAATATATATTTTTTCAAAGTTAATTTTCGTAAAAACCACTGGAGCATATATCTTGAGACATAGCAAAGGCACATCGGGCTACCAGTCCCTACAATTTTGCCAAGTTTGGTGGAAAACCATTCAGCCGTTCGGGCTAAAAGTGAGTCCAACCGCCCTATGGAAATTAACATGGGGAAAACACGTTTTGGGACCCCCCTTTTATCTCGGCCCCCGCTTGACGGATCCCCTCCAAACTTTCAGGGAAGGACCAGAGCGCCGCGAGGCAAAGTTAAGGAAAATTTCAGGAAGATTCCTCATCCGGCGCCAAAGTTATTCCCAATAGAATGTTGCGATTTCCCTATGGAAAACAATCCTAACTATATATACCTACTGGCTATCGCCAGTAGGTAATATATATATATATATATATATATATATATATATATCATCACATTACATCTATGTGGAGTTAAGTATAGTAAAACTGTGCTTAGCCACAGAAATGTACCTTCATAATATTTTTGCACTCGATATTCTTGACATGATATTTTGTTTACATGATATTTTTGACTCAATATTTTGTCTCAACACCATGATATGCTTCACAAGATCTAATCTTGAAAATACAACTGGCAGTGCACAGTGCACAGGCATTTATTGTTTCTTTGTATAAATATTTATATCTATACATATATATATTTATATATATATATTACCTACTGGCGGTCGCCAGTAGGTATATATAGTTAGGATTTTTTCTCTATGGGATTTTTGAAAATTCTATGTCTAATAACTTTGGCGTTTGTGGACGGAATTGGCTGAAATTTTCAGGAAAATGGAACATTTTGTTTCTGAGCAGCCCCTGAAAATTTGGGGGGGTTTCGTCAAGGGGGGGCCGAGAAAAAAGGGGGGTCCCAAAACGTGTTTTTAACATTGAGTTTTCCATAGGGCGGTTGGCCTCACTTTTAGCCCGAACGGCTGAATGGATTTGCACGAAACTTGGCAAAATTGTAGGGACTGGTAGCCCGATGTGCCTTTGCTAGGTCTCAATATATGTGCTTCAGTGGATTTTGAGAAATTAATGTTCAAAAAAAGATATATATCTGTAACAGCGGACCGGGCAGCGCTCCGGTTCGCGGACTTTACGCGTACCCGAACTTCGCGTAGCGAAGCTGATTGGCTCTCCGGTGTCTGTCAACATTCTAAACAGTCCGGAGCGGCCGCCATCTTGTCTCTCGGTAGGATTGAGAGACAAGAGGAGGCCAAAACAAAGGGGGAAATGACCATAAGGGGGCATAGTATATCCTCCCTGACCCCCTAGGTTTAATGTGGAGGCTTTAAAAGGGCCCCGCGGGGCAAAAAAAAAATTTTTTTTTTGTTTTTTTGCGTGGGTAGCGCCCGGTTCGCGAACCGGGAAGCGTTCTGGGCAGCGTACTATAATGAAAAATGAATGATAGACTTTTCAAATACTGTATGTTAATTGATTGTTGGTTTTGTTGATTATTTTTAAATTTTTTTTATTTTTTAAGCAATTATTTATTATTGTGATTGTGTTTCAAAATTTAATAACATTTCTAACATTTAACTAGTTTATGAATTACATATAAAAATGATTAAAGACTCAAACAATTTTTTTATTTTACATACAATTTTATTTTTCAGATTGTTTTTCAAAATTTAAAAGAACGTCTAGCATTTGACTGTCCGATATATCCTCTTGTTGAGTGAACATAAGTTCCCACATTTGACCGTCATCATAATGGAGTAAATGATCAACAGATTCTACACATTGAAGTAATTCATAGTCCCGTGACTCATCCATGAATTCTAAGTCATCAATGGGTTCCATAACTTGTTCATTGTTGCTGTCCAGAACAATTTTGAAGGAAACATTCTGCTCACCTTCCATTTTATTGCTGTAATTTGCATAAAAAATAAATATATCAGTAGTGATAGGACACTGTTGGGTTTAAGTTCAGACAGGTACTTGTGAGTTTATAACAGAGAAGTAATCTATGGGCACTGTATGGTTTCAGGCGTGAAGTAGTACTATTAAAAAGTGCCTGTGAAGAAGCCTAAGTAAATTCATAATTATACCACAGAAACCTAAATCAATCCATAATTATAATAAAGAAGCCTTTCTCAATGTCTAACTCTTACAGAGGGATAGTATATAACTATCTGAAAATGTTTTCAAATTTATAAAATAATATCTCACCTTCTAAAAACAAGTTTAAGTTGTGAGTGAAAATGATCTTGCAATGTAATTCAGGAAGTAGTAGTCAAAATGGCTGTATTTCTCTCTCTTTCTTTATATATATTCAGGTACATAACCAATCAAATGTCAGGTAAAAAAAGTAGAAAATGAAAGTAACATTTTAATTGGTTGTCAATTCCAACACTTCAGATGTGTTTTGAGAAGTAATTTACCTCAGGGTATTTAGAGTGGTCTACAGGCTAAATGGTTAAATGGAATTCCAATCAAATTTGTGAAAATGGTAGGGATTGGTATGTAGTATGAGCTAATCTATATTTGGTGAAATTGTCTCCAGTGGCTTTTCTGTAAACTACTTTCCCACCTTTTTTGATGGTGCGCTTCCCAGGGAGCGACCCGGTACGCGAACTGTTGAGCGCCCCGGTTCGCGAACCTTAAGCGTTACGGGAGTACACCATTTTGTGTTTCGGTCGAATTAAGATACAAGATGGAGGGCAAATAATGTTCAGAATGGGTAGAAGGGGGCATGGTAGACTTATCTTGACCCCCTAGGTTTTCTGAGGGTGGCTGAGGAGGCCCATATGTGCGAAAAAAAACATTTTTTTAAAAATTTAGCGAGGTTAGCTCCCGGTTCGCGTACCGGGTAGCGCCCCAAGGAGCGTACTTTTTTGAAAATTAGTGAAAAATGTTAGAGTAAAATATTAATTGTGAGTGATCAGATGTAGGGTAGCTCTGAGAAGAGCTTTTGGGTTTATGGTACATTTAGGTACTTATAAGTAGGTACCAATGCACAGTCTTAAATTCAGAATGAAAATTCTGTTGCCCTCATCTGAGAAGTGAACTCCATCTCCTCTGTAGATATCTTGCATGTAGTAACGCAAGTTATTGTTGTACATGGAGCCCATTCCATGGTCTCTCATGTAAGCTGAAACAGATTTGTTTACATGCTTCCTCGACTTCTCAATTTGTGGACAAAATTGGTTTGACCACCTCCATTTCTGTCTTTGGCATATATTTGAATATACCAAGGCAGTTTGAGGAAAAAGTGCCATCAATTGCTCAAAGATGTCCTTTAAAAGCATTTCCAGACCTACCCCAGTCAAAGTGCCCAAATCATTACCTCCACAGTGCACAATTAACAGGTCAGGTTTTGGCAAATGCATAAAGGTTTTCACCAATGGTATCAATTGGGGACATTTTAATCCTCTGTGGCCAAACCACTTAATTTCCACATCTTGTAAATTGAGGTTAGGTAAATTTCTGTTCTTAGCATACCTGTGAGCCCAGTGGATATAACTATGTCCAACAATCCAGACAGAAAACATGATGAGAGAAGGTTCTGCTGCAGTCAGATGAAGTGTGGCAATGAAATGGCAGTTGAAAAAATGAGAGTTTAAAATGAAAAAAACTGTGGAGTTTCTGTGTTAATGAAGCAGTAACAGTGATTGGTGGATTTTGATTGCTGAAAACGGAAAGTTAGGGTGCATGGATGAGTTCTTTGAAAGATGTATTTTGAATGGTCAATAAAAAATCATTAAATGAAAGATTGCAGTGGATACGCAGGTGCACTGAGAGTTCAGAGTTCAATTGCAACATTGTTGTGTGAACTTGCAAACACCAGAGGTCTTCCAAGAGGTGGTTGCCATGCAGAAAAGGCATGAAATGGCAGAGGGGGGAAGGGTTTTCATTTGAAAAAAAGTGAGGGAAGAGTTTTGATTGGGTGACATGAGAGATATGTGTGAAGAATTACAGCATTTCTGTGCTTTTGATAGCTGCAGACTCTGGAGTGCATACCTTTTGCTCTGCTGAAGACAAATTGGTGTGTTTCTGAGACTGTTTTCAAACTCAAAGTATTTGCTAAGGTGAGAAAATATTTCTTTAATTTAGATAGAGAATAGTGTGCTTTAAGGAGAAAATTATGAAGAAAGTTGTGTTCTTCAAATGTTGCTTTGTCTCAAGTGTTTTACAAATAGATTTTGTTTCTTTGAGAAAATGTAATTGGAGAAAATGTGAAGTATTAGTACTGACAGGGTGTTTTTCTGCATAGGAGCTGTGGAGTGTTTTCAAATTATGACTTGAAAATCGTTTTTGAGGAAAATGAATGGTTATAATATTTCTGACAAGGACATAATGGTGTATGCTTCTTTATAATGCAATTGACTGTCTCTGATGTTATTTTTCCCATTTTAATGTAAGACCTTTCTCTGTGGCGCAAATTGCTTGTAAATATGCTCCCACCTGTGCATGGCAAATTTAGATTTTGAATGTTTGTGTTACATAGCCATGTTAAAAGTGATACAAACATGCTGCAAAGGCAATCAAAAAACGCTTTTATGTGTCTTAAGGACATTTTAAGTAATTTTCCCATGTGCAGTGTTTTGAAATTATGATTTGAAAATCGTTTTTGGGGAAAAGGAATTGTTTTTAAATTTATGACAAGGACATAATGGTGTATGCTTCTTTATAAGGCAATTGACTGTCTCTGATGTTATTTTTCCCATTTCAATGTAAGACCTTTCTCTGTGGCGCAAATTGCTTGTAAATATGCTCCCACCTGTGCATGGCAAATTTAGATTTTGAATGTTTGTGTTACATAGCCATGTTAAAAGTGATACAAACATGCTGCAAAGGCAATCAAAAAACGCTTTTATGTGTCTTAAGGACATTTGATGTCATTTTTCCCATATTACATTAAAAGACCTTTCTCCGTGGGGCACATTCCTTGTAAATATGGTTACACTTGTGCATGGTAAATTTAGATTTTGACTGTTTGAGTTACATAACCATGTTAAAAGTGACCCCAAAAAATTGCAAAGGCATTCAAAAAACACTTTCATGTGTCTTAAGGACATTTTAAGTCATTTCCCTGTGGGCAGTGTTTTCAAATTATGACTTGAAATTCGTTTTTGAGGTAAAGGAATGTTGTTAATTTTTATGTGCGCCATATGCCCCCAAATTCCTTTTTCAGGGGTGCAGCAGGGTGTTCTTGAGACACCCCTGCACCTTTGGAAAAATTCCTAATTTGCGATGAGCTAATTGCTAATCGCAAATTGCACCTTCATTCCTATGGGCATCCTGGCCCATGGAAATGAATGGGTAATTTGCAATTAGCAATTTGCTCATCGCAAATTAGGAATGGTAAAGAATCGCTATTTATTCTTTAAAATTCGCTATTTTGGAAATGCAAAATAGTTTGATGATACATATGGCGGTTGATCTCTAACAAGATAAGAAGCTTAGGGATACATTTATGATGACTGGCGCAATGAAGTGGACATCACTTACTTCATTGGTAGAGCTTTACATGTATTATCTCCTCTGTATTATTCATCAAGCGTAACTTTAATCTGCAATCCTGAGTAGGCCTCACCTTAAACAAACCTCTGGATAGGCCACACGTTATCGTCATCATGAATTAATCATTTAAAATGCTAGGGACAGATTTATGATAGGTGTATGCCTCTTTTGCGCCACTTACAAAACACTGCCCATGGGGAAATGACTTAAAATGTCCTTAAGACACATGAAAGTGTTTTTTTAAAGCCTTTGCAATTTTTTTGGGTCACTTTTAACATGGCTATGTGACTCAAACAGTCAAAATCTAAATTCACCATGCACAGGTGGGAGCATATTTACAAGGAATGTGCTCCATGGGGAAAGGTCTTATAATGTAATATGGGAAAAATGACATCAGAGACAGTGAAATGCCTTATAAAGAAGCATACACCATTATGTCCTTGTCATAAATTTACAAACCATTCCTTTTCCCTAAAAACGATTTTCAAATCAAAATTTGAAAACACTGCACATGTGGAAATGACTTAAAATGTCCTTAATTCAAAATTTGCTATTCCTTATTTTGCGATTGCACTGAAGGATTTGCAAATTTTGCGATTCCTTAAATGCAATGTATCAAACAAAAAATATGTAAAAAATGACATTAAGGATTTGGAAACTACCACCAACTTCTAGTTTGTGGTAATTTGCGAATTCTTTTCAAAAAGCTTTTTTTCCAAAAAACAAAAGGTGCCATATCACGCCAATACATGCCCTTAGGGCATGTATGTGCGCCATATGCCCCCAAATTTCTTTTTCAGGGGTGCAGCAGGGTGTTCTTGAGACACCCCTGCACCCTTGAAAAAATTCCTAATTTGCGATGAGCTAATTGCTAATCGCAAATTGCACCTTCATTCCTATGAGCCTCCTAGCCCATGGAAATGAATGGGTAATTTGCAATTAGCAATTTGCTCATTGCAAATTAGGAATGGTAAAGAATTGCTATTTATTCCTTAAAATTCGCTATTTAGGAAATGCAAAATAGTTTGATGATACATATGGCGGTTCATCTGTAACAAGATAAGAAGCTTAGGGATACATTTATGATGACTGGCGCAATAAAGTGGACATTACTTACTTCATTGGTAGGCCTTTACATGTATTATCTCCTCTGTATTCTTCATCAAGCGTAACTTTAATCTGCAATCCTGAGTAGGCCTCACCTTAAACAAACCTCTGGATAGGCCACACCTTATCGTCATCCTGGATTAATCATTTAAAATGCTAGGGACAGATTTATGATAGGTGTATGCCTCTTTTGCGCCACTGTGCGTCACTTTTATGATGCAGCGGCGGTGCAAAAGATTTGCTATGAGGCGACAAAATTACAAATTGATGCATTTAGGCAGATGTGTCATGGTGTAAAAAAAACGTGCCACATGAAACCGATGCAGCAGTGATGCAAAAGATGCACCATGTTGCAAGACAGGCCTCACTTGGGGCCATATGTATCAAGCTAATTAGCATTCGCAAAGATCAAAATTCTGCAAATTTCGGCCTTTGCGAATGCTAATTAGACAAATGGTATGTATCAAACAAGTTTGATGCAAAATAAGGAATAGCAATATTTGCTATTCCTTATTTTGCGATTGCACTGAAGGATTTGCAAATTTTGCGATTCCTTAAATGCAATGTATCAAACAAAAAATATGTAAAAAATGACATTAAGGATTTGGAAACTACCACCAACTTCTGGTTGGTGGTAATTTGCGAATTCTTTTCAAAAAGCTTTTTTTCCAAAAAACAAAAGGTGCCATATGACGCCAATACATGCCCTTAGGGCATGTATGTGCGCCATATGCCCCCAAATTTCTTTTTCAGGGGTGCAGCAGGGTGTTCTTGAGACACCCCTGCACCCTTGGAAAAATTCCTAATTTGCGATGAGCTAATTGCTAATCGCAAATTGCACCTTCATTCCTATGAGCCTCCTAGCCCATGGAAATGAATGGGTAATTTGCAATTAGCAATTTGCTCATTGCAAATTAGGAATGGTAAAGAATTGCTATTTATTCCTTAAAATTCGCTATTTAGGAAATGCAAAATAGTTTGATGATAGATATGGCGGTTCATCTGTAACAAGATAAGAAGCTTAGGGATAGATTTATGATGACTGGCGCATCACCAGGGATGTGCCAGTCATCCTGCGCCGCTGTTCCGCCACCCATGGTGTGCTGCATTTACAATGCGGCGCAGCATGGGGCAAAAATGGCACAGATGCGTGACGTATCTGTGCTGTAAAGGTGGCGCATTGCTGGAGTTGTATCGCAAGTGTGATGCAGCTCCAGCAAGGCTCAGGGGTGCCCCATCTCCACAATGTTGCGTCAAGACCTATGCCTGCTTAAAGCAGGCGCAGGGTTTTGACGCAGCTTTCTCCTATCTGATTGTAAATGCGGCACACCATGGGTGGCAGAGCAGCGGTGCACGTTAACTGGTGCATGCCTGGGGATGTGCCATTTAACATAAATCTGCCCCTTTACATTTAAGTATGTGCAGGGGACACAGAGTCGGTGAGGCTTATCCAAGGTTAAGAAGAGATGAGTCCTGTTCACTGAAAAATTAGACATAGGCTTCACCTGCTCAGCATCGCTGGACATGGCTAAATAATAGCTGCAAAATGTTACTCTTGTTAAACAATTTTACTATTATAATCTCTGAGATTTGTCTCTTACTCTGCAACATCTCATTGTTGTTATCTTTCTTTAAAGATAAAGACAACATCAACATGAGCGATAATCTGCAATCAGTTGATTTTGACCTCATCATTGAACTTGTAATTGAAACATCAGTGGATGTTGATCCCTTGGATGATTTAAATCCTGAGGATGAAGAAGAACGTGATGAGGATGCAGATTTGTCCGAATTATATGACATAGGGTGGGAAGCTGACCTGCTTGAGCCTATGGAACTATAAACATTTATTTTAAAAATTTATAATAAATAAATAGTAAAAATGTAAACCGTTTAATTTAAAAATAAAGACACCTTCAAAAACAGGTTATGTGTAGTGTCTTCAATAAAATATTAAAATATGGTCATAAAATTAGATCAGATTCACATATAAGATAGCACAGGTAACATGAATATAAATTCCATTTCTTTTCTGCTATTTCTGTATTCTAAAATTGCCATGCACTAAAAAATCTTATATGTAAAAATGTAAAGTAGTGTTTTAAGTTTTTGATTACTGTTATTGATGTACTGTTGGGTAATAGTGGTTAATAACATTTTTTAATATATTTTACCACAGATTCAACTGCAGATCATTTCAACATTTCACCATGCCAACGAAAGAAAGACTGAGAAAGGCTGCAAAACGTCAAAGACAGCAGGTGATTGAAAAAAAGCAGCAGTCCTCTAACAAAAAGATTTGTCAAGTCAACAAGAAAGCACCGGGTAAGAGTACAAAAACATTCATAAGAAATAATTGCAGTAAAAAAAATATTACTACCGAAAATGTTTCAGTCCAGAAAAAGAGAAGCAATTCAAATGGAAAGGAAAGGCCAATCAAAAATGTTACTGCTAGAGCAAGAGATAACTCTGTGCATGATAGTAGAAGGAAACAACAGTTTAGGGACATTCGTAAACGAATGTTCCGCAACAGGATAATTGGCAATTTGTTAAAAAATATTAAGAAAGGTCAACAGAAAGTGGTTTTTTATAAGAGAAAAAAAAAAGTTGAGAAAGTTATTGATCAGGCATTTGAAATTAAACGTAAGTTATTTATTTTGATAATCAATAGAATTAGGAAGCTAAACAAGGCAATTTATGATTTCAAAAGAAATAGTAGATGGAAGAGAATAGTTAATCGTAGTAATTTTTGTGAAGTTTTTTCTGGAGAATGGATGCATAGTTCAAGCTGTGAGGCATTTTTTAATGAGGAGAGTTATTTCCAGGATAATGATTTGGTGCATGCAGTTGACACCAGTGGTCGTGCTTATGAAGTGAAAGATGGTTGTCCAGTTGAAAAAGAAAAACTTGTGACAACAGAGGCAGAAGAGGTGTTAGGTAATGAGGTTTTAGGAAGACGTGCTAAGGGTCCTGTGTACACCTGGAAGTGTAGTAGTATTTGCAGTGTGCGACAGGATTCCATCAATTTGCTTTGTGATTTTGTACGGTCATTTAATAAGAAAAGTTTGAAGCAGAAAATAAGGTTGTTGCAAGAATTAGATCCTTGCAGAGTGAGAGAAGTGACAGGTTTGCATGGTCATTCACTGGCTTGTCTTTCCAGGAGAGTATGCCAGAGTGTTTTTCATCATTTCAGGATGCTAGCAGTGCATCATAATAAAGTGAGGAAATTAGTTAGAATGTTGTATTATGCTAAGAGTCCAGCAGTTATGCTTAAAAAATTATGTGCTGCTCTTTTGCATGGTTCTGAAATAGATGTGAAGAATATATGTGAAGAAATTGAGTTTTGTTACTTTGGAATTAAGGAGGAGAATGTTGAAATTGACCAAGAAGAAGCGGGTAATGTGGAAGATAGTGTACAGGTTTCCAGTACAGATAATTTCCAGAGGGAAATTGCCATGTTTCAGGTCAAATCAAGTGAGAGGCCAAATTTCACTTGTGTGTGTTGTCGACGCACTTATTATAAGAATCAGACTAAGTTAGTGGATTTATATGCAAAAAGTGAAAGGGAAAATAATAGTGAATGGAAGGATTTCGCAACATACTTGATGGTAGAAAATTGTTTTGATTTGGGATTGGATCAACGTGTGTGTACTTATTGTTGTTGCAAATTAAATCAAAACCAGATGCCTGCTAGAGCAGTTCATAATAATCTGGAATTGGTTGAGATTCCTTCTGAATTGAAGGATTTAAATACTTATGAATCTATTTTGATTCAAAGTATCCATCCCTTTCAGGCTATTGTAAGAATGGAGCCAAAGACAGGGAAATTGCCTCCATCAGATTTACAGAGAGGATTAAAGGGAAGAGTTGTTTATTTGCCTCTAGATTTGAAGAAAAACATTAACACAATTGGAGTAGAAAAAGTGGACGAGGAACCTCTGGTTATCTTAGTTAATGGGGTTCC
This sequence comes from Lissotriton helveticus, assembly GCF_964261635.1. Lineage (NCBI taxonomy): Eukaryota > Metazoa > Chordata > Amphibia > Caudata > Salamandridae > Lissotriton > Lissotriton helveticus. Next base: position 1,194,080,410 of record NC_136069.1, read on the forward strand.
GACAAAGAATAAGAAAATATGGCAAGATTTAGTAGATGTTAGGAAAGTTAAAAAGGCAACATTGTATTTGAAAAAAAATAATAAATACTATAAGAATGTATATGTTGCAGAAGAGGAAGTAAGTGAGGAAGAGGATAGCGATTTGTGTGCTGGTCAAATTGAGAAAGTAGAAACTTCTACTAGTGAAGAAATATATGAACATTATAGTGTTCATCCTTTGCATTCCAAGGAAGTCATGGGGAATGCTATTGAGTTGTTTCAAATGAAACAAGCCAAAGGGAGTCCCATTAGTGTTTGGGAGGAAAGTTTGGAAGCTCGGTGTTTCCCACAGCTTTTTCCAACAGGTCAGGGAGGAAGATATGATGAGCGACCTCATCAAATTCCTGCTTCTGAATACCGGACTTTGCGATTGTATGCAGGAGATGCTAGGTTTCGACAATGCATTCCTTATTTGTTTCATCTCCTGTTTGAAAGCGATCTGTCTGGACTGTCATATGCAGTGAACCACATCTTGAAAAGTGGTATACACATGCAAAACATCTCGGCAAGTGACTTTATGGATAAAGTCAATGTCCAAGACAGTATTTTGGATTCTCACCTGATTAATCTCATGGCGTGTCAGCGTGGTACTAATGAGTACTGGTACCATCGTCATGGTGATTTAAAATGTATGCTGAGGAACTTAGGTACTCCCACATGGTTCCTCTCTCTGAGCTGTGCCGAGTATGGCTGGGAAGACTTACTTGAATTTCTACGAGAGGCAAATGCTAACGTAGAAAACATCGAATTCAAGACACCCGGAGAACTGTGCTCTTTGGATCCAGTCAATGTATGTAGGTACTTCAATCATAGATTTGAAGCTATGATGTCTTTCATCATGAATAAGAAGAATCCACCTCTTGGAATGTGTTGGATTTCTTCTGGAGAAAGGAGTACCAAGCAAGAGGTGCTCCTCATATACATATGTTGCTGTGGATCAAGGATGCACCTAAATTTGGAACGGATCCAGAAGACTCAGTGATGAGTTTTATACAACAGTATTCTACGTGTGCTGTTCCAAACGCAAAGGAGAAGAAAAGCCTAAGAGAAAAAGTTCTGCGTTTCCAAAGCCATCGATGTGGAAAGTACTGTCGTCGTAAATTCCGAAACAAGGACAAGTTCTACACCAAATGTCGTTTCGGTTTTCCACGACCGGTGATTTCTAAAGGAAGAGTAAACAGTTTGATGTCTTCGCTGCGACATAATGTGATGAAGAAATCACCTAAAAACACATACAATTTGAAGAGGAACGAAGAGTCCAAGTACATCAACGACTACAACCCGGTGATTTTGTCCATGTGGAATGCTAACATGGATATACATTTTGTGGCTGATAACTGTATGGCTGTGGCTCGGTATGTGACGTCTTACATCACCAAAAAAGAGAAGACAGAATTGAAGGATATGTGGGAGGACATTTCCCATGAAAAGAGCCTCAGCAAGAAGTTGTACAGTTTCAGTCTGAAGATGTTGTCGCATCGAGAAATCGGAGCGTACGAATGTTCTGACCGGTTGTCTTCAGCAAGTCTCTATGCCAAGTCCAGGAGTATCATTTGGGCGAGTCTTGGTCTTGCTGCAACGCGTAATCGAGTTCTCAAACCTGTGCGGGAAATTGAGTATTTGGCGGAAAAGGAGCCAAACAGTACCGACATTTTGAAGACCAACATGTTGGATACATATTATCCAAATCGAAGCATTCACCTCGAGAATGTTTGTCTGTATGAGGTTCTTCAAAATTACATATTCAAGAGGAACATCAACGAAGATACTGAGAAAGGAGTGTATGCTGTAATAGGAAGTGAGGGATGTCTGGTCAAGCAAAGAAAATGCCACTTGGTAAACCATCGAAAATTGAGTGGCGAATCTCCTGAAAAAAAGGAGTTTTTCTATTTAGCACTTTTGCAACTTTTCAAGCCTTGGCGTGCAGAAGAGGAACTGCTTGGAGATTTTCTCTGTTACGAAGACTCTTTCAATGCCGCCAAGGAGACCATAGAATGTCCTGCTTTTCCCAAATATGTAGAAATGTTGAATGCGGAAATTGAGCAGGAAGCAATGATTGCAGCCGAGATTGCCAGAGACAGTTCTCAGGACAGTCAGAGTTCTGCTTCATTGAGTCAGGATCCACTAGGAGGACCTGTTATCGAAAATGAAGCTGCCACTGCTATGAATGAAGTGGAAAGAGCCATGGCACATGCTCAGGAGGATGCGGTTAACTTAGAAGAGTTGGAAAGACAACTCAACGTTGAGCAGAGGAAAATATATGACGAAGTTACCATGCAAATTGATCATGGATTAAGTCATGACAAGAAAGAGTGCTCATGTACGTCGTTGAAGCCTGTCCGACTGTACGTGAGTAGAGAAGCGGGAACTGGAAAAAGTTTCCTCATTAAAGCAATTTCATGCTATTTGCAGGAAAGGACAGAGTCATCGCTGTCTTGTGTTGTCACCGCTCCAACTGGACTGGCAGCACATAACATTAAAGGGATTACTTTACATCGTTTACTGATGCTGCCAGTGGAGCATGACAACAAATTACAATATCACAAGCTATCTGGAGATGCTTGTTTTGAAGTTTCAAGAATCTTGAGGAAAATGAAACTTCTTATCATTGACGAAGTAAGCATGGTTTCCAATGTCATGCTTGCCTTTGTGCATTTGAGAATGCAAGAAGTTCTCAAAACAGAGTATGATGTGTTATTTGGTGGCAAACACATCATTGTTTTCGGAGATCTTCTGCAGCTGACACCAGTGAAAGGGCAACCTGTGTTCCAAATGCTCACGCATGAAGATACCAGGAAGTGCCTAGGCAGCATTGGCAACGTCAATATATGGTTGAACTTCAATTATGCTGAACTGCATGAAAATATGCGTCAGGCGAAGGATGAAGTTTACAAGACTATTCTACAAGATGTTAGAATTGGAAAAGTGACCGAGCATGGGAAAGAAGCTTTACATGCACGATTACTGTCAAATTTATATCCAGAACAAGATGTTGTGCCTGAGAATATTTTTCAGAAAATTACTGAGAAGAAATCTGGAATATGTTTGATGCCAACTCTTGCAGAATGTGCCAAATTCAACAACAAAATGTTGCATTTAGAAAAGCAAGAGATTGTGAAACTGGAAGCTATTGACAGAGTAGAGCATATGGGATCAACAATTATTTTGTCTGAGAATCTGAAAACAAAATTGGATTCATTAGAGAAGAGTATATCTAAAACTGCAGGTTTTGAAAAGACTCTGAATGTGTGCTTGAACTGCCGTATAATTTTAAGAAGGAATTTACATGTTGAAAGAGGTCTGGTAAATGGATCAATGGGTAATGTTGTTGATTTTGTAAAATACAGAAATAGAGATGGAATTGAATTTTTAAAAATTAAATTTGATGGCATTGAGGAAGTACAGCTAATTGGTCGTTGCTCTGCTAGATTTTTGCTTGTAAAAGACTTATATGTTCGCCGTAAGCAGTTTCCTGTTTGCTTAGCATATGCGGTGACAATCCATAAATCGCAAGGTTTAAGTGTAGACAGTGCATTGGTGAATATTGGCAGTTCTGTGTTCAAGGAGGGTATGGCATATGTGGCATTGTCACGAGTTAGAACTTTATCGGGATTGTACTTGATTGAGTGTGATGTCACAAGCATTTGTGCGGATCTAGATTGTGTTAAGGAATACAATAGGTTAAGAAGAGAGTATGCGCCACATTTGCCTCAATATCCTTTGTTTGAGAAACGTGTGGTAGGCCGGAAACGAAGAAATGTAACCAATACTGGGGAGGTTGTAGCAAAAAGACGAAAAGTCGATGAACCTGAAATTATAAGCAGAAACAAAAAGAATTCTGTTGAAGATGTTGTTGGTTTTCAATTTGAAAACAGTTCTGGTGTCAACTGCTATGCTAATGTAGTGGTTAATGTTTTGTTTTCTCTAGAAAATGTAAAAGAAGAGATTGTGGTCAATTCTGATCAAAGATTTTGCAGTTTGTTAAATTCTGTGTTAGAGAAATGTAGCACTGATAGAACAAACATAGAAAGTGTGTCTGAAATTCGAAATCTGTTAGACAGATGTTCAGGCCAAACACAATTCTCTCAAAATATTCAGCAAGATTGTCAGGAGTTTTTAATGTATATGCTTGATGTATTGCATGCTGAAGGTGTAGATGTAGATCAGCTGTTTGGGCTTTCTTATCAATGGCAGCATGACTGCGAGAACTGTATGGTATCAAGTACTACTAGTGTAGACTCAGAAAGATTTATATATTTAACTTTGCCAGACAGTATTTATTTATTTATTTTTATTTTTAATATTTATAAAGCGCTGCTTATACCCTTGGGCGTCAAGGCCAAATCAGTCTCCTTTAATAAGCTAGTAAAAGCAGCTGATCACAACATGGAGTGTAGCCAATGTAAATCTGAAATGATGTCCACATTATTTATACGAACATATGGCCAGTATGTCATTTTAATGTTCCAACGATGTAGGCCTGATGGAACAAAATTGACAACTTTAATTAAAAATTTTGTGGCTTCGCAGTTGTCAATATCAGGAAGGACTTTTGTAACTGCAGCAATTATATATCATGACGGTCCTTCAATAACATCAGGACATTACACAGCTTATTTAAAGTCTAGAAATGGCTGGTCATTTTGCAATGATTCTGTTTTAATTTTCAAAAAAAAATTGCCGTATGACCTTAAAAACTCTTACCTGGTGTTTTTAAAACCAAAATTTTAGGGAAAGAATCTCGGGATGTGCTCTGTGGAATTTCAAGAAGTTCTAATGGCTCCTACACGATTTGGCCTTGAGGATAAGTGTAGTTCAGAGACATAACTTCTAACCATAAGACTGGACGTCATGGAGAAATAAGTGCACTTTGAATGAGTTCAGAAAAACTATTTCTTTTTATAAGCTAATTGAAGCAGCCAATCAAAACATAGAGTAGAGGGAATGTAAGTCTGCAATGCTGTCTACTGTTTTACATTGCTTTGTGATTAAAAGTGATGTAGAGAATTAAATAATTGTAGTAGTCATAGAGGTAGTGTAAGTCTGCTTCATAGTAAGCAGTATCAGTGTCATAGGAAATGTAGAACATGACTGAGCAAGAAGGGGAAGATATTACTATTCCAGGATTGTGAAAATGATCTTCAACATTTTAATTCTGAAAGTTGCAGAAATGCCAAATGACGGGATTGGCTTACAAGAAATCCAAGAGTTATAAATGGCTCTGACAAGATTTGGCTTTGTGGAAACTTGTGGTAGAGAGCAAGAAGTCATTTATTGCATGTAACATGTTTTTAAAAACGATGGAGGTTTTCTTTCAGAAAGTGGCGGGCTGAAAGTAATAACAGCACAACAGAGTGTAAGCTGTTCATAGGACATCCTTTGACGTCATGGAAAGTAAGTTAACTTTAAGGAGTTCTGAATTCTGATTTGCTATGTTGTATGGGTTTTTTAAACACAATCATTTTGATAGTGTTTTTTTTTTCCCGCTGTTATATGATGATACCTTCAAGTCACTGTTTTTAGTGAATTTTGATACATTCTGAGAACAGCAAAAATAAACCATTTAACATGTATAATTAATTCTGTACTGTTTGCATTTATGATGTATATGTAGAACTGTGTAGGAGGCATGGAGAAGGTGAGGCTTCTGTAAGTGTCAAAGTTGTTGCATGCAGTGCTGCACTTCTGCGTACTCTTTCATATGCTGGACTACATCTGCACAATGAGATACCTAAGCAAAGGAAACACAAGTGATGTGATTGTGAAATGAGCAAAAGAAATTGCACGTATTTCAATTACATCACCTGTGTTTCCTATCATTACGAATCACATTGTGCAGATCAAGTTTAGGTCTGTCCAGGGAAACAGAGGAGGTTTGGCCTTTGTTCAAGAGTGCAGTGGACATGACTCACTTCATTGGTAGACCTTCACATGTATTATGTCCTCTATTCTCTTCAACAACTCGAAATTTCATCTGCAACCCTGAGTAGACCTCACCTCAAACAAACCTCTGGATAGGACACATCTTATTGGCATCCTGAAGCAATCATTTAAAATTTTAGTGTCTTGCGACACTTTTCTGAGACAACAGCAATGCAAAAGATGCACCATGTTTTAAGATAGGCCTCACTTCATCTGCATCAAGATACTGTTAGTTTAAAATGTATATCTTTAGGACTGTGTAGGGGGCCTGGAGAAGCAGAAGCTTCTGTAAGTGTCAAAGTTGTTGAAAAACTGTTTGTCCTTCAATCTTTTCCCTTGTCTTTTGTAATTTTTAAATACATGTTTTAATATTTTTCAAATCTTTTTTCTCTCTTTCACAGATTGAAAGTATAAAAACAAAAAGTGAGTAATTTAACGACAATTATAAGGTAAATGTTTTGTACTCTTTTCGTTACATTTCTATCACATTTAACTTCTATTAGTTCCACTGCTTCATTTCTTTAACCCTCAGTTTCCTGCCTTTGCTACTTCCCTCATTCCTTTCTCTATTACCTACTTACTCAACTCCTTCCACTCTTTTTCTCAGTCCCTCTCTTCTCATAGTTCCTCACTCTTGTTCACTCACTCCGTCTCTATTACTCTTAGTGTCTTTGACTGATCACTCTATCACTATTTGTTCATAATGCTTTCTCTGTGTAGTTGAAGCACACTAAGTGGCATATTATGAACACAGCCAATAAAATTATTGCTGTTTTTATCGGCAGAAAACTGGTGCAAAAGTGGTTTTAGCGACACATTTCTGCCGATAAAAGCTGCAAAACTTTTATTGCCTATGTTGATGATATGGCTCTATGTTACTTACATTTCTTTGCTGTTTCAATTAATCTTTTTCTGTTATTTTTTGTTTTCTGTTTTCTATTTTTTCTCTCTGTTATTCCCCATGTTTTAATCTTATTTTGAACATTCACTCACATTCTCCAAGAAACTCTTCTTTGTTAATGTTATACTCTCTTTTTTTTTCTTTCACTTCCTTATCTATTTTGTTTTTCACAATTATACCCTCTTCCGTCTTTTCTTCGGTAAATAGATCTATTAAACAGTATCTCTTCTTTACTCCCTATAGCTGTCTTTCTTTTAACATCACTCTCTGTTTACTTTCCTTATACTTACTCTTTTTTTTTTTGTTTACATTTTTTGGTTAGCTCCCGGTCCGCGTACCGGGAAGCTAACCGGGAAGCGAACCAAAAGAAATAGAGCTTGCCAGAGTGCTAAACATTCTTGCAATTTTTTTTGAAAGGGTAGGTAGTTCTGAAAAGAACTTTTTTTTATATATATTTTTGTTGTTTTATATATTTTTTTATTTTTTGAACATTTTTTGTTTTTTTTGTATTTTTTGAACGATTTTATATTGTTTTTGTTTTTTTTGGGGGGGGAAACAACAAAAAACAGGCATTGAAAAGGGCTCAACAGGAGCAAAAAAAAAATTACTGGGGGCGGTTAGGGCAATTATGATGTTCATAAGCCAGGTTGATAGCATTTATACTCATATTACCACATGCTATCAACGCACCACAGTGCATACAAGTATGTTTCATGTGGCCAAAATTCTCTTGTATGTTTGGCACAGTTTCCCGTGCCTCTGCTGGTGTCAATGATATTGACGATCTTGATCTGGCCACAGGAGTTGATGTTGGATTTTCCTCCAAATCCCGTATTTCCGCCCGGCTGTAATTAAGTGGATGCTTCCTGGTCATATGCCTATGCATTGTATAGTTCCCATAACTATACTTCTTATCAGTCCCTCTTGATAATTTATCTTTGCAGATAAGGCAGGTGACATACCTCGCATTCACTTTTTTTTGGCCTGGAGGGATTGAATAAAACTGCCAGAGGAAACTGGCTTTCTTATGGGAAACCCGGGGCACCTCTTCCAAGAACTGTGGTTCTTCTCCTTCCTCTTCCTCCATTTCTTCCTCTTCCTCCTCTGTGTTGGTCATGACCTGGGGAGGTGGTCCTCTCTTCCCATGAGGAGGTGGAGGTGGTGGTGGGGGTGCACCAGCTGAAGCAACTACTGAAGCCATTTCTGAAGTATTAATAAAGGTCTTCCTCTCACAATGATGAAAGTCAGAGTGAGGAAAGAAGGAGGGGTTTTCATTATTTGGGAAAAACAATAGTTCTCAACCAATGAAAAGTGTTATTTTTAGGTCACCTGACCTAGCCTTACATGATTATGAAACCAAAAGTGAAATGAACCAATGAAAAGTTTTATTAACAAGTCACATGACCTCTCACGCTCATGTTACGCGCTGCGGAACGCGCCCCGGTTAGCTTCCGGGTCGCTGCGCTTCGCGCCTCGGTCCGCGCCCCGGAGCACTTTCGGGTGCGCTAACGCGGTACGTCACAAGACGCATTACGCGGCAACGCGATACGTCGCGCTTTCGCGATGCGCCGCGGATCGCTTCCGGGGAGCTGCGTTTCGTGCCTCGGTCCGCGCCCCGGGGCACTTCCGGGTGCGCTAACGCGGTACGTCATAAGACGCATTACGCGGCAACGCGATACGTCGCGCTTTCGCGACGCGTCACGATGTTGATTTCTTACCGGTTCGCGGACCGGGTCGCGGCATCAATTTGAGCTAACAGAAAGCTTTCCGGTTCGCGGACCGGGAGCGAAACAAAAAAAATATTTAAAAAAAATTATTAATAAACATATAAAATATATTTTTGGATTTAAAGAAGAATACATTTTACAGCTATAGATATTAGCTTTTAAAAAACCAATGAAATTCACTGAAAAAACCATAGGTTATAGACCATATATAGTTAGGAATTAGCATTTACAAAACCTTGAAAATTCACTGAAAAAACCATAGGTTATACACCATATATAGTTAGGAATTAGCATTTAAAAAACCTTATTTTACTCACACAAAACCATTGAAATTCCATATATAGTTAGTTGTACTAACTATATATCGCGCACCCGCAATCCACTGCTGATCATGTCACATATTACATCATTCATGACATGGTCAGTGACATCACTGATGACATCACTGATGACATCTCAAATGACATCACTGATGACATCACTGATGACATCTCAAATGACATCACTGATGACATCACTGATGACAACATCCAGTGACTGTATTTTTCTGTAAAGTTAAAATATGTCTTACATATTTAAGAATGAGTGGATGTATAAATGTCTGGATGAAGGATTTAGTAGGTGCATGACTGACTGTATGAGTGAGTGATTAAATGTGTCTCACTGAGTGCATGGGTTAGTGACTAAACTGTCTCAATTTGTGCATCATTATGTCTGTTGTTCTATAAACTGCTGCATGTGTTGATCATTAGCTATATGATTAACTATATGGGTTATTGATTGGTTGCCCAAGTATTTGTATGGGAGACTGAGAGTGTGTATGGGTGGCTGGGAGGTGTATGACTCTGTGCATAGATGTGTGAGCAGTTGATTCACTAGATGTATGGGTTCAAAAGTGCATGTGGAAACAGCTGTATGGGCGGTTGACTGTGTGCATGAGTGTATTGCTGAGTGAATGGATATCTCAGTGCTACATGTCAAAGTAAGTACATATGTAAAACACAGTACATGTGAGAGTTGACATATATAAATAACTGTGCAAAAGAGCCAGTGAATGTGTGAGTGGCTGTATGGATCATTGTGAACTTGTATCAGGGATTGTATAAGAGAGTAAATATGTGTTAGTATATGTTTGAATAAGTAAGGTGTGTATAACTGTATAGTTGAGAAAATGGAGGTGTGATTGATTCTTTGCATGACTGACTAGGTGTGTGTGTAACTCCATGGATGAGTGACAGTCTGTGAGTGTCTGTTTACACTTAGTGTATCTAAGGTTATATTAGAGTCTGAAGAGCTTCATCGTATTATCACATGAATGATGTCATCAGTGATGTGATCAGTAATGTCAAATGAGATGTCATCAGTGATGTCATCAGTGATGTCATTTGAGATGTCATCAGTGATGTCATCAGTGATGTCATTTGAGATGTCATCAGTGATGTCATCAGTGATGTCACTGACCATGTCATGAATGATGTAATATGTGACATGATCAGCAGTGGATTGCGGGTGCGCGATATATAGTTAGTACAACTAACTATATATGGAATTTCAATGGTTTTGTGTGAGTAAAATAAGGTTTTTTAAATGCTAATTCCTAACTATATATGGTGTATAACCTATGGTTTTTTCAGTGAATATATATATATATATATATATATATATATATATATATATATATATATATATATATATATATATATATATATATATATATATAATATTAAATACTACAGTGCATGGTTGCATTTAATTTTATAAGCACAGTAAATGATAAGTAAGCACCTTTCAAATGGGAAAACGCTAACAATACCTATTGAATTAGGTTCTCCCTGCTCTTGGTTATCTGGTTCTTGTTAAATGACTGTGCCTCGTCCCTTCTTGCTCTCAACAATTACCATTGTTGAGGAAGAGAAGTGGCATTATTATTCACTCGAGGCTTTGTTACTAGTGAGTCATAGCTTTTCTCCTCTATCAAGAAGGGCAGAAACCACTCTTCGGCCCCTTAAGCAAGGCTGCAGCTGCCCACAGAACCATTATAACAAAGGAGAATACATCACTCACTGGCAATGTGGATTGAAAAATCTCATCCTCATCTCATTTTAAAATATTAGCACATATTTATAGAACTGGCATTTGCCCAAAGGACATTTTTAAAGCTATACTTTCAAAACAATAGAGTAAAAATACACCAAACCAAAGAAATCAAGAACAGTCATCCAATGGAGATGATCACTACTTGCCTTTCAAATATGGTGTCCTTTAATTACCTCCTCTTCCGTCTTCACATTACCTACGTATGGATCAATGACAGAATATCAAGGAGCAAAATATCGACCTGCCAAAATATCAAGGGAAAAATATAGAATGCCAGAATAGTGAATTCCTATCTACAAACAGGTAAGTACAAAAATATAAAATCCAAAATATCGTTGTAAGTAATATAGTTTGTTAAAATATCGAATTTTTTAAATGTCTTAAAAGTAATGTAAAATGAATAGAATAAAAAATGTAATTAACTAAAACATACCTAAAAATACTCAAATAACCTTAAAATTAATAAATAATTAATGTAAGTTAAAAAAAGAAACATGCATTTTTATTTTTAATACATATATATTAGCTTAATATTAATAAAAAATATTCAATCTTTTTTGCGTAGTATAGCGGGAGGGTAAAAATTACTATTCCCACTCCAGTGAGTGCAACAGTAGAGAAAGCGTTGGATAGCAGGAGGGTAAACATTACTATTCCCACTCCAGTGAGTGCAGCAGTAGGGAAAGTGTTGGATAGTGGGAGGGTAAAAATTACTATTCCCACTACAGTGAGAGCAACAGTAGGGAAAGCGTTAGATAGCGTAGGGGTAAAAATTAGTATTCCCACTCTAGTGAGTGCAACAGTAGGAAAAGCGTTGGATAGCGTAGGGCTAAAAATTACTATTCCCACTCCAGAGAGTGCAACAGTAGGGAAAGTGTTGGATAGCGTAGGGGTAAAAATTACTATTCCCACTCCAGTGAGTGCAACAGTAGGGAAAGCGTTGGATAGCATAGGGGTAAAAATGTGTATTCCCACTCCAGTGAGTGCAACAGTAGGGAAAGTGTTGGATAGCGTAGGGGTAAAAATTAACATTCCCACTCCAGTGCAACAGTGGGGAAAGTAATGATTTAATATTTATATAAAAATAAATTAATTATCAATACCAATAAAAAAGTAATAAAAAGTCATTACCAATTACAACATATTTAACAATTAATTAATTATTAATACCAACACATATTATTTATTAAAAATCAATTACCTATTAATATTTAATTAACAAAAAATTAATTTTCAATGCCAAAAATTAATAAGTAATAAAAATATTATCACTTAATAATTAACAGTACATTAATTATCAATACACAAAAATAATTTCAATAATTACTTAATTACAAAATAGAGCAGCTTTTTGGTCTTCTTGGATAAAATGGAAAAATGGCAAACAAAATAGTTGATGTGCTAAGATCACTTTCTTCCCAGCTTTCAGGAACTTGTTTTTGTTAAAGGTTTGCATTTTTAGTAATCAATATTTCCTAGTTTTGTGATTTCAACCTACTCACAGTTTGTGGTGGAAAATTATTCCAGCACTCCTGGGTGAACACAGAAATCTATACATGTCTGAAAACTAGACAAGATTCAAAATGGAGGAAGAGGTTACTTGTGTTCATGGTTTATGCAAAGAAAGTAATTGTTGGAATATAAAATAATCAGAAAACAAAGAGGAAGAAACTGAAATTACTTGCACTCCTTTTATTTGTAATTTTGGATATGAATGAAACCTGATAACTTGAATGCCAATAGTGGCTTAAGTGCTTCCCCATTTTAGAACTTCCAATTCCACAGCTTCCCGTTTGTAATCTCTCACAGACTACCCTTAGTAGTCAGTCCACAGCCTCAGAATCATTGTTGTTATCCCCCCAAATGTTTCCTACTGTGCCCAGTGTAGCAAAGGTGTATAATACAAGGCAACAGTGTGGGAAAGACCCAGGGGCAATTCGAAAAAACACTCATCAATCAGTAAATAACACTGGTGGGAGAAAAAATAAAGGTCGTAAAGGCAGGAAAGCAGACCTACCTATTGCGGAGCAACCAGTTGTAAATTCTCCCCATGGATTGACAGGCTCTACCCTGCCTAGCAGGGTGGGCGAGGCTCTAGATGGGTTACCAAGCCAAGAAGTACGACAGAGGGTGTTGGAGGTTGAGCCCAATACTATCTATGACACTATTAAACTCCTCTTAGCTCCATTAGAAAAAAGGTTGAGCAAGATTGAGGTCCATTTAAAGAGGATTGAACATGATGTTAAGGGCCTTGTTGAACCCACTCTTAGAGTTATTTCGCCCTCAGTTACTAAATTGTCTAAATTACCTAAAACCCGAAAGGAAAAGGTTGCCGTCCCAGCAACCAACAAAGAGTTAGCGGGCTCAAATACAGTCCAGTCGGCTTTACCTGTTTCTGTAGCTATTCCTATTGATAAAGAAATAATACGTCTCAATGTAAATAATTCATGTCAACGTAAGAAGATCTCAGAACAAGACATGTCTGGTGGGGGGGGCACCGACTAACCAACTTAATGCGGTTAAAAAGATCTTAAACCAACCCCCGGAGGTTTGTCCATTTGTGGTGGTCCTGGCAGGGGTTCCAGAACTGGGCAAAAACGAGGAGGAAAGCCCCACAAAACTATGGAACAGGGTCGTACACTGGCTAAATACGAATAGACCCTTGCCCCTGCACTAAGTAGGTAAAATACTCATGATCCGCAGGACGCCGTGGGTGGGACACTTGGCTAAAAACATAAGGGGTGATTGTATTCTGATTAATTTTAATAACCCTAGAATTGCTGATTATATCTCCAATTGGAGATACCCTAGCACAGGCACAACTGTCCACTCCCTCCCACTAACCTACTTCTATCCCCCTGGCAATTTTGCTCCTCAGCTTGATGGATGGACTATGGTTCCTGGGAGCAGGAGGGGCCCAGCTCAGGGAGAATGGCCTATGCCCCCCTTTAACATTGATAGCTTCTTTCATCATAACCGTTATGACTGTCTGAAGGCAGTTGATTGACCCGATGATGTCGTAAGAGAAACAAGTATTTCCCCTTCCCCCTCGGGTGATTACTCCTTAGATTCATCTGTATCGCAACAGTTAGCGGGTTTAAAGTCCACTGATATAGTCCTGGACTCTGGGAGTATTATCAACATCAATGCCATCCATGCCTTGGGTGAAACTGCAGGTGTCCTAGTCCCTAGTAAGGTTCACGTTAGCAATCTTAAAATTGTTTCATGGAATGTGGCAGGTCTTTGAAACAAGCTTTTGTTATCAGATTGGATTAGCTTTATAAATGGGTATGACATTTGTATGTTTCAGGAGACATGGAGTTTGGAACCACTGTATATGCAGGGATTTTCTTGTTTTTGTGTACCCGCTACCTCGGTTGGACGCGGACGTCCTTCTGGTGGGCTTATGGTATGGGTAAGGGTTGACCTTAACCTTAAGATTACTCACCACACCCCCTCCTGTCCGGACATTATGAGACTCTCTATTGAGGGTATGAATGGTGCCCCCGCTTGGGAATTCTTTAATGTATATGCAAGAGGTACCCAAGGGGGGGCAAAATCGTCTACCATCGATATTTTAACTGACTTGCTGAGGCTGTGTGCTCCTGACTCCTTAGTTCTGGTCGCTGGGGATTTTAACTGCTCGTTCGAACCTTTGGCAGTAGAAGACATTCTTGGAGTGCACGAGGATGATGCACAATGGGGCGTCCCGTCTCTTACCCTCAAGCCTGTGAGGAGATGGTCTCCTGTAGTCATTCAATTAAATGGTTTAATGATCGAAACAGGTTTAAGAGCTGCCAATGGCCGTACTACCTCCGATGCTCAGGGAGCAAACACCTACAACAGAGTATCGTGTGAGAGTAGGATTGACTACATAATGTTAGATAGGAGGGCTTGGAAGTCAGTGGTGGATATGGTCATTATACCATCGGTGGAGAGTGACCATAACCCCCTGTCCCTTACATTGCTAGATCCATGGCACAGAAGGGAGCGTATATCATCAAATAGCGGGGGGCTAATAACCAAGCAAATTATACCATCCAACTGTAATAGATTTCTCAAATGGCCTAAGTTCTGTCTGGACGAGTCTAGACTGAGCAAGCTGGATGGAATTCTTGAGGAGCAGTCAGTAAGGCTATCTGTAGTATGTAATGAGGCGGCCGGGTCAGCAGAGGTAGAAGACATCTATACTGCCACTATGGATCAGATTGGGAAGTTGTTTACGGTTCCAGCCAAGAAGAGTCTGACAACTACCAAACCACCCCAGAATTGGTTTGATAGTAACTGTAGAAGGAGGAAAACCAATTTAATTACTGCCATCAAATCTTCTAATCCAATATCTGTCAGGTTGGCCAGACTGTACTATAGACAGGCTATAATAGCCGCGAGCCAAACCAAGAATGGTAATTTATTCTGGGCATTAGTTAGAAAGTCGACTGGTTGCGATCCGAACCAAATTCCAAATCATATTACAGACAGTGAATGGTTTGAACATTTTGCTAAACTCTGTGGTGGGAATGAACTGCCCGGAGCCCCTGGGCATTTGAGCGGTGCTCTAGATGATGGTTCCCGGCGGCTCGTACCCATTAGAGTTAATAACAAAGAAGTCCTTACGGCAATAGCTAAAATAGTATCTGCTAAAGCCCCAGGAAAGGACGGTGTGCCAGGTGTCCTTTTTAAAGCCAATCCTGACGGTTGGGCAACTTATTTCACTACTCTGATAAATGCACTGCTAGCGGGTTCACCGGTTCCTAATTCATGGAAGGCGGCTGAGGTGATTCCTATCTACAAGAAGGGCCCCAGGGAGGATCCTGCCAACTATCGCCCAATTAGTCTCATAGACGTTGGGCAGAAATTGGTTGGCAGGGTTCTCCTGGAGAGGATCCTCTCGTGGGCAGAGGAGCATAAGATCATTTCCCCTTTTCAGGCAGGCTTCAGGGCATGCACAGGTACAATTGATCAAGCATTTAGGTTGCTACTCCTTCACTGGAAGGTGGTTACCATTGGCAAAGGTGGTCTTTATTTGGCATTTATTGACTTAAAGACCGCCTTTGACCTGGTTCCCCGAGACCGCCTGTGGTTTATCTTGGAGGAGATGGGGATCCCCCTACCAATTTTAAATCTTTTGGCCCGCATGCACGATGGTACCTATGCCCGTATCAGATGGGGATCCCAAGGGCAAAAAACTGATAGAATACCTGTGAATCGAGGGGTACGCCAGGGCTGCGTGTTAGCCCCAACACTCTTTTCGTTGTTTGTGAACGGTGTGGTCTCTTTCCTGCTTGAAATAAATGCAGATGCTCCGGTTCTGGCGGGTGATAAAGTGCCCACCCTACTTTTTGCAGACGACACGTTGCTGGTCTCAAAAACCCCCGTAGATCTGCAAAAGTTGCTGAACCGCTTCTGTTTGTTTTGTAAACTTAGGGGCCTTGTCATAAACACCTCGAAAACTAAGCTCCTTTACTTCAACCCAAGCAAGTCCTCCAGATCTACCCTTTCCCTCGATGGAGAATCACCGGGGCGTGTAAAAGAATTTGACTACCTGGGAATTAGAATTTCTCAAAACGTAAAGTGGCAGCCGCACATTGATAAAATGCTCTTAAATCATAAAAGGGTGGTTGGTGCATTGGGGCGAGAACATCGAATGTCCACTTCCAAGCCCGTTGCTCCTGCCCTGGATATTTACGCTGCAAAAGCTGTGGGCAGCGCCCTCTATGGTGCAGAGTTGTGGGGTTTCTATTGCATCAACGGCCTGATCACCTCTGAGAATAAGTTCCTTAGGGAGCTAGTATCCCTTCCAAGGGGCACCGCGATTAAACCATTATTGAGTGATCTGGGTCGCCGCTCCATTCAGGACCTAGCCCGGCTACGGCCTCTTTTATACTGGGCTAGGTTATGGCGGACCCCGGAGCTCTCAAAGTACCTAGATGGTTTGAAAGAGGTCATGAATCTTAATGGCTCCCATAAAATTAGTTGGATCCGCAATATAAAGAAGCTTCTGCATTAAACTGGCTTGCCAATTGATTGGGAGCTTGGAGTTCCTTTATCTAAGGCCGAAATTAAACAAGTTTATTGGAATTGGGTTGACGAGCAAGACCTAAGGGACCCAAACCAAGGAAGGTTGACTGAAGCGTTTAAACAGCACAAACCTAAGCCTCGCTTAGAGCCTTACTTGGATTTTATTAGAAAACCAAGAGATAGATCCCTATTCATTCAGTTCAGGTTGGGAAACCTCCCCTTACATGATTACACCTGTAAGTGGAAGCCCCCGTACCAAACCTCACCTAACTGTCCAATTTGTGAAGGTGTCACTGAAAGTATCGCTCATGTCTTCTTTGCATGCCCAGCCTATGTAAAACCCAGACAGAAATGGCTAAAATCCGTGTGTTCATTGCTCGGAACCAGGAATCATTCTGCAGCACTTAGAATACTTAAGGCTGACACTAGTACAAGCTTAGTGTGTGGAGTTGGGTTTGGATAATCAGATCAAAGGCTATGAGATGACTTATTTTTAGCTAACTTTTAATAATTACAAAGCTGCTAATGTTTAATATGCCTTTTAAATTATTTATTGTAATACGAATGCTTTTACTGTAACCTACTTTGTAAAATGTAAGATTTATGAATTGTGGTTTTTATACTCTGTATGTGCTTTTATGATATCTTGTATATCGAAATAAAGCTTTGATGATGATGATATGAATGAAACATATGCATTTTCTAAATGTGTCCAAGATACTGAGTTTAGGGATAGTGGTGATTTCTTCAACTATGTATTTGGCGTTTCCCTATTATCAGGTAATTCAGAGGGTATTTTGAAAAATGTATTCTTCCTGCACACAGGCATACATTTTGGAAGCAAAATTCAATTGATAATCACAAATGTTCTACTATTCAATGTTCCAACACTTCTGATAAAAACTAGAAATGCCCAGGGTTTACATGGTTCTCTAGTTGCTGGTGTCCAAAGGTCAAAACTGCACCTAAAAGTGACACAAACCACAAGAGCACCAAGATGGCTGCTGCTTTCTGAGCTCTATCTTACCTGCATCACCGACAAAGTTCCTGGCAATGGGCCGAAGCATGGTGCTAGCCTTATTGTGAAGATTCTGGGGCTGGAAAGAGGTAAAGCTGAGGCAAGCGCTCTCCTTCCTGAAGACGCGTTGTGTGGAAAGGTCTGACTCTATTGAAAGAAAATGCACATTAGTTTTAAGTTGCTTCACAAATATTTAATTTATTATAAAATCTGTGGCCCTTAATTTTTGTGTAGATACAAATACCTTCAGATGAATTTCCTACCCTACTTATTTATTTTTACTGGAGTACATGTGCATTTAAGGATGTTTGTTTATCAGCAAACCTAACTATATATCTTGTGCACTTGAACTAATTTTCTGCTCATAGCATTTAACCCTTTGGATGCTCATGACGGAATGGTTCCTTCATGAGCACCAGTACTCCTGTGCTCATGATGGAACCATTCCATCATGAGTACAGGCGCAGAAAATTCCTTTGCTGCAGAAAGCAGAAGGATTTCCCATTTTTATTTTTGCCCTGGGAGGTGGGAAAGAGTCCCCCCAGTCTACTGAGGCCTGTTTTTGGTTTTCCTTGAAATGACGATTGCGCTCATGGCACACTATTGTCATTACAACAAAAACTAAACTAAAACTTAGTTTCAGTTTCACAGTTTAGGTGCTTGTGGGGCTATCTCAGCCCGAGCACCAAAACACATGGGAGAGGTATCATTGGAAAGGGGAGAATCACCCCTTTCCAATGGCACCCTTCCCTAGTGGATCCCTACTTGGGATCACCCTAGGAGGGCGATCCCCAAGCAGGGATCCCCACTAGCAGGGAGGTGGGAGCTGCCCCTTGTGCAAGGGCCTTTGCACCCCCATACATTTGTGGCATAGACAGCCTTACTGGTCCCCCCAGGGAGCAGATGGGGGCAGTAGCCTCCAATATGCCCCCGGGGAAGAAAGCACCCTAGATTAACCCTGGGCGAAGAACTACGCTCCGTTCGCGGAGCTTGCGGAGTTTCGGCAGCTCCGCGTTCCGCGGAGAACGCGTAGCTGTCGATAACTCCGCGATCCGGTGCGTAGCGTAGTTCTCGCGCGCTGAATAACATTATCGCGTGCGCGGCAATGGCTTACCTTCGTTCTGCGTTCGTTTTTTCCTGGTCGCTTGTGCCACCATGTTTGGAAACACTCTCGCACAGTCCCGTGCGACTGTGCGAACGCGATAACGTCATTTTGATGCGAGATAGCGTCATAAGGATGCGCGAGGATGCTTTTTGGTAAGATCGAGTTGCCGAACACGCAGAAACTGCATTCTTGCACAGAATAACTCGCGAGCATGTTAAAACCATAATAAATTACCATTTTGGTTAGGAAAAAAAAGCAAAAAACCTTAAAGTTGTACCTTTGGCTTTATTTTTAGGGGGGAAGGACCCCTCTTTTTGTTTCTACTCTTGTTTTGCAGAGTAAGGAGGAAGGGCTTTTGAGTTTACAACTTCCTGGTTCTGTCCACCAGGCTCCTCCCAGTGCTTTGTCCATGTGGTGCTCACTTTCCTTTGGATTTTGAGCTGGAAGGATCACTTTCTGTCTGTGTTGGCTGCATTACTGATTTACCTTGGATTTAATGAGGACTTTTTGAATTGGAATTCTCTTTTTCAAGTAAGTTTGTGTAATGTATGAGTGATGTAGACTTGTGCTTGTTTGATTTGATTTTTTTTTTAACAACAGTATTCAATCCTGGAATGAAATTATTGATGGAGGCCTGTACTTTCATGAGGTCCCAAATTGTAATTTTTTTCTAACATTGCATTTTGTGGAATTTAAAATGTTTCTAATTTTTAAGCCAATATCTGACCCTAGTACCCCATGTAGTTAGTGTGTAGGCATGCATGAGTTCATTGTATTAACTTTCTGTGGTTGGCCTGGCCATGTGTTGGCGGCCATTTAATGTTTCCAGCCACTTTGCTCTTGCCATAGGCCTCCAACCTTGTGGCCTACTCTGGCAGTAGGCCATAGGTACTACTCATAGGGTCATGAAAGTTAATCAACTGTTTTTGTGGTGTACCCTTAATGTGAAAATCATGGATGTCTTGGATTGATATAGAAAATCTTATTTTTATGTGTGGGGTATTTCTGGTTTTGGGTGTGTTTAAACTTTAAATACTCTGTCAATTTCTGCCATTAGGTAACCCTAGGAATACAGCTTGGGTAGTTTTGGTAACTTCGCACCATGTGAGCACGTGAACTTACATTTTTTGTCTTGTTCGCGCACTCAATGTACTTGCTCGGGAACGCGAACACGACTTTTTATTCCGTTCGCGCTGCCGAACATGCCGATTTAGCATTCTCGCGGACAATATGTCTCGAGTTGCATAAAAGTTTCTCAAAAATGTTGGAGGTCTTTCTTGTGCACCTAAAAATTCCTCATTTATGTTATGTTCTCATTTTGGTAGTAGTTTTCTCTTTTTGGAGCATGGACCACTTCCATTTTCTCTCCTCTGTTATTTTTTTTTTTTTTTTGGGGTGGGGTGACCAATTTGGGCGGTGGTGTGGTGTGTCCATTTTCTGAAGCAAAGCATTGTCCCTTTGCCATAGGCATTATTGTCTGTCTTCTCTTTCTTGTCATGTTGTTGTTGGTGGCCAGGCCATGTGGTGGCGGCCATTTTGTGTATGCTTCCTTTGTGATTTATTTTGCCATGTTGTTGTTGGTGGCCAGGCCATGTGGTGGAGGCCATTTTGTAAAGTTGTCCATGTTGTTGTTGGTGGCCAGGCCCTATGGTGGTGATCTTTTTGTGTATGCTTCCTTTGTGATTTATTTTGCCATGTTGTTGTTGGTGGCCAGGCCATGTGGTGGAGGCCATTTTGTGTGTCCTTCCTTTGTGCTTTTGCCATGTTGTTGTTGGTGGCCAGGCCATGTGGTGGCGGCCATTTTGTGTATGCTTCCTTTGTGATATATTTTGCCATGTTGTTGTTGGTGGCCAGGCCATGTGGTGGAGGCCATTTTGTAAAGTTGTCCATGTTGTTGTTGGTGGCCAGGCCCTATGGTGGTGATCTTTTTGTGTATGCTTCCTTTGTGATTTATTTTGCCATGTTGTTGTTGGTGGCCAGGCCATGTGGTGGAGGCCATTTTGTGTATACATCCTTTGTGATTTTGCCATGTTGTTGTTGGTGGCCAGGCCCTATGTCGGCGGCCATTTTGTGTGTCCTTCCTTTGTGCTTTTGCCATAGGCATAGGCCTCCAACCTTGTGGCCTACTCTGGCAGTAGGCCATAGGTACTACTCATAGTAGGGTCATGAAAGTTAATCAACTGTTTTTGTGGTGTACCCTTAATGTGAAAATCATGGATGTCTTGGATTGATATAGAAAATCTTATTTTTATGTGTGGGGTATTTCTGGTTTTGGGTGTGTTTAAACTTTAAATACTCTGTCAATTTCTGCCATTAGGTAACCCTAGGAATACAGCTTGGGTAGTTTTGGTAACTTCGCACCATGTGAGCACGTGAACTTACATTTTTTGTCGTGTTCGCGCACTCAATGTACTTGCTCGGGAACGCGAACACGACTTTTTATTCCGTTCGCGCTGCCGAACATGCCGATTTAGCATTCTCGCGGACAATATGTCCCGAGTTGCATAAAAGTTTCTCAAAAATGTTGCAGGTCTTTCTTGTGCACCCAAAAAAACAGAATTTGTCATTTGGTTGTTGTTTTGGGAGCCTGGGCAGGGGTTTCTTTGTATGTGTTTTTGCGGTGTTATGTTTACAACCTCTGTCTTAGCCATGGGCTATTTATTCCTTGCACATTAACCTGTCATGTGCAGCAGGCATCCTCGTTTTTCTGTCCATATTGGTATCTATAGGCCTGCTTGACTTTATTGGTTCTTTCTGGACTTCATGTGGCCTTTGAGCTGTGGTGCTGCTGGACTGGTATTATTAGTCTTCTGTTTTGTCTTTTATACATTGACCTGTGTGTCTTTCAATTGTTCATGTTGCCTTACTGCTTGTTTGACTGATGTTGTTCTGCCTTCTTTACTTGTAGGTGCACAAAAAAGACTGAGGAGGTGCTGGTTGTTTTTTCATCCATCGCTCGTTCTACCGCCAGACGGACGTCCTTCAGTTGTACGCCACGTGTGGTGTGTGACTCATCTGACCAGACATCTCTGCAATTTGTGCTGCTGTGAGCTGACTGACATCAGAAGAAGATGGGCCCTAAGAAAGCTACCAGGTCCTCCACCACAAAGAAAGTTGCTGCGAAGAAGGAACAGCAGAAGGAAGTGTCACTTAAGTCTGGTATGGACCCCAAAACCTTTTTTGGCACCCCAAAAGGTACGCCTGCAGCAGCGGGGTCTGGGGTGCAAGCTGGGACCAGCACATCTGCATTAGTGGGGGCAAGCCAGCATCCCAGGGCCAAGCACATGATGAGGGTCGAAGAGGTAGCCAGCCTTCTGCTTGCGAGCAGTGATACTGAGCCAGAACTAAACTTATCGCTGTCTCAAAGTAGTACACAATCCACGCAAGATGGAAGTGCTCAACAACCACCGCCAGCAGTAGATGTTCAACAACCACAACCACCGCCCGCAATAGGAGTTGTTCACCCACAACCACAACCACTTCCCGCAACAGTTGTTGAACAACCACAACCACCGCCCGCAACAGTTGTTGTTGAAAAACCCCAGCCCGCAATAGTACTTCCTCAAGAACAACAACCACCATCTCCGCACCAAATAGTAGTAGTTGTTCCTCCCGAAGTCGGGGCAGTTCAGGAAGTAGAGCCTCCTTCCGAGCAAGAAGAAGAGGAAGCCACTTCTGTAGGTGATCTATTTCCTTTGAATTCACCAAGGGAAAGGAGGGTTAGTGCATCGAGTTCTTCGCAAAGCATCCCTTCCGATGACCTTGATACGGATTGGCAGCCACAACTATCTGCACATTCAAAGGAGAGACATCCCAAGAAGACCATGCTAGGAAAAAGGAAGTTTCCAGGCAGGCTTGAACTTATGGAGGTCGATGTAGGTGAGCAGGATACTGCTGGTGATAAAGACGGGTCTGACACTGTCATCATCACAAGCGTTATTCCTGGTGCAGAGGATGTAGAGACAAACATTTTCACCCTATCCAGAAATGCTGCAATGACTGATGAGCAGGTACCACGCATAACTCCTACACACTCAACACCCACAGTAACACCAGCTCCAATTTTTTCAACAGCGAAGGCCCGGCAGCATCCGACATCCAGCAGAAGCGCCACTTCAACAGAAGGAGGTAGTGGCAGTACTAGGACTGAGCTGTCCCATAGTGAAATTCCACAATCCTCCAGTCCATCCGGCATTGGCAGTGGGTCCTCCTCTTCCTATGGCAGGAGACAAAAGTTTACCTCCCCAGTGTGGGACTTCTTTACGGTTCACCCAGTTCAGGAGAACATTGCTGTATGCACCATTTGTCATGCCAATGTTAGTCGTGGTAAGCTTGGTACAAACTATGGGACTGGAGGCCAAACGACCCATTTGAAAAAAACACACGTGATCAGGTGGGAGAACCACCTTGCAAGCTTAAAAAATGTTAGCACTCGTGTTGGTGGGGATACAGTGGTACAAGGTCCACTCATGGTTGATCAGGAGGTAGAAGAAGAGGGAGACGATGACCTTCTATCTAGGAGTGGTACACAATCGACCCCTGTCGCCAGCACTGGAGTGGTAAAGACCACATCCTCCGCATCTGCAACTTCTCAGTGGCACCAGAGTCAGCTGGAAACACCAAGGAGTGCAAAGTCTGCGATGCAAGGTGGTCCGTCTAGCACAACTCAAAGACATGCAAAGCAGCTTACCATTCCTAGCATGTTAAGGCAGGAGGGAAAGTACGAGCGGAACCACCCAGTAGCACGTTTATACAATGCCAAACTTGCGAAAATGTTAGCACTGGACCTTCTCCCATTTTCATTTGTTGAGGCTGTTGGATTTCTGGAATTAGTGGCAACCCTCTGCCCAAAATGGAACGTTCCCAGTCGCTACTATTTTGCCCGAGTGGCTGTTCCAGCACTACACCACGATGTGCTGGAATTGATTGGGAAAGCCTTACAACAGAGTGTTGTCCATTGTATCCACCTGACAACAGACATGTGGAGCAGTTGCGATGCTACAGATTTCATGTGCATCACCGCACACTGGATCTCTTTTGCAGGTGTTAAAGACAAGTTAACTTCAGGCCTCCGTGACGTTGCTGGAATTTTTAATGATACGCGCAGACATGCAACTATAGCCATGTTTGGTATGGACAAAAGTCATACTGCTGAAAACATTTTGTCTGACTTTAATGACAAGGTCTTTGAATGGCTGAAACCAAGAGGCCTTAAGATTGGTTTTGTTTCCACCGACAATGGCAGTAATGTAGTGAAGGCAATGAGAGAAGGACATTATTTCAGGGTACCCTGTTTGGCACACTGCATAAACTTAGTCGTGCAAGACTTTCTGAAAAATGAAGCCAAAGTCAGCAACATAATGGCCATCTGCAGAAGAATATGCACGCACTTTAACCATTCTTTCAAAGGACGGAAGCTGCTACGGGTCATTCAGCAAGAGCATAGGTTGCCAGTCAAAGCACTGATACAGGAGGTCCCAACACGTTGGAACTCAACTTATTTCATGCTTGAGCGTCTCTTTGAGCAGTACATCCCACTGAATGCTTATGTCATGTCAAGAAGATTAGGGGATCCTACTGTTAATCTTAAAGCCCTGACCATTGAGATGTGGCAGTGGGACCTCATTAAATGCATCACAGAGATGCTACAACCCTTTGAGGTCTTCACACGTGCAGTTAGCAGGGAGGACTGTACTATGGGCCAAGCCATCCCATTGTTGTACATGCTTGAGCAACAGGTGAAGGAGGTCTGTGAAACATACGAAGGTGACGAACAAAAAGTTGATGCATATACCTTAGCCAAGGGCTTAGTCAACCGCTTGTGTGAAAATGTAAGGCTCAACAATATTGTGTCAGGTGAACATTACATAACTGCAACAATCTTGGATCCACGGTACAAATTATTTGTCAGCAGTAACAAAGTAATTCCATTTTCAGATGAGGATGTTGACAAGTACAAAACTTCCATAGCTGCGGAAGCTAATGAGTTAGAAACTGAACGGCTGTTACTTAAAGGCCTGCCACTGCCAGCCCAGGCCAGTCCAAGTACTCCTGACGCAAGTTCTTCACAGCGTGAGAGCAGTGCGTCTGCTTTCCAGCAGGCACCAACAGTACCAAAAGCAGCACCTACACGATCTGATTCAGCAGACCCAACCAAAAGCATAACTGCTTTTTTTCTACAGAAAGGGATGTGTAAGTCCGTTGCTGTTGCAAAGGGAAAAGAGGACCAGCAAAGCCGAGCACCAATGAACATTGAGCGGATGGTTCAGGCCTATCTGGATGACACAACAGAGGTGTTCATGGAGCAAAGCCCATTGGTCTATTGGTATGAAAGAAGGAGACAGTGGCCAGTGCTGAGCAGGCTGGCGATAAAGTATCTGGCTTGTCCTGTAGCCAGTGTCTCCTCTGAGCGGGTTTTCAGTGCTGCTGGTGCCATTGTCACATCGAAAAGGACTAGTCTCTCCCCCAAAAGCGTGGAGCGGCTGACAATAATAAAAATGAATCAACGCTTCATACCACCAGACTATCAAGTACGTGAATCACCGCCGGATGAAGAAAGCGAGTGTGAAGAAGACGTCCTCACTACTGGGTTACATGACCTACTTCTGTCTGAACGCACAGAGTTTGAGGACGAGCTCCTCTTCCCTGACAACTAGGACAGGTATATTAAAGGAATGATGCAATGCATTGCATAGGATTGTTTAGCCGACTCTGAGCAAATGTGCATGGAATTAAAGTATACTAGTAGTAACTTCAGACTCACGTGAGGGGCAATTTTCCCATGTTATTTAATAATATAAATTATTTATGCACTTGTGACCCTACTACTACAGGTGCAGTCAGTACTTAATTTATCGTTCGTAGTTCATGTTCATGTTGCACAACGTACATTATTGGTGAAACAGTCCCCCCTCCACCCCCCCAACAAACACAAATGAACATCAAATGTTTTCTTGTGAAAATATCTTTGTTTTATTTTTATATTTTCATAATGATAATAGAAAAATAAAATATATAACAAATGTAACCCCCTGACCCAGAGCTGTCCCTACCCTCCCCTAACCCCAACCAAATTTCAACCCAAATGTACACCCCAACTCCCACATCCCACCCACCAACAAAAGGATTAAAAAAGGGGCAAAAAACAGGGTCCATTTCAGGTGTTTGTCCACCAGTATCTTCACACGCTCCTCTAGACCGTCCTCCTGCTTCTTCCGCTCCTCCTCCAACTTCGCTACCCGGCGGAGAATCTTTGCTTTGAAATCACGGCACCTACACTTGCATGCATGTTGTTGTTGTTGTTGTTGTGGGGGGGCCGCCGAAGATGTAACAATGCGGCGGCGGGCGGCTGCCTGACCACGGCGACGTAGTCCTGCAGGCTTGGGGCCCGGGGCATTGGAAGAGGCAGCAGCTGCTGCCGCCGCCTCCTCCTCCTCCTCCTCGGCCTGATCCACCAGCCGGCGGTAGGCCTTTACAATTGCCTGCAGTTTCCGCTGCCGGGCCCGGACTGCCAACTCCTTCCTGGTTGGTTTTTGGGAAGGAGTAACTATAAAGAAAGAAACAGAATTGTTAATCCAAACTCCCCGCAAATCAAGAACACAACATTGATTCAACACATAGTGGGCGGCACAGTAGCACTAGCAAGCAAGCTGAGTACCAGAAATTGTGTTGCGTCTATCTTGAACATTCTACAGCCTCTATTAATTTTTCGGACTTTTTGTCACGGCATTATGCCTGCCCTATTAGCATGGGTGTACTTCAACGGTCACACACATTAGAACGAACACCTGTCTTTTACATATCTCCTTTTGTTCCGGGAAGGCGGGAACACTCTCAAAGTAACATTAATTAACAGGGGGCAGCTAGTAGCACATGTCTAGTAAAGACTATAATACTTTATACCGCGCAACAAACCTTATTTGGTTTGTGTTTCACCAGCAACGACCCATGCACCCAGTCGTCCCCTCCTTCCCTTGCCTTTGGGTTTGCCCAAAACACCGCTGCTGCTGAGACTATCCACTAACCACCGGTATTGGGTGTGTCTCCCAACCACGCTGGCAGCTGTGTTTTCCCCTTTACATGCTTTAACAACAACCCATGCATCCGACTGCTATCAGGCACTTGCATTACTGTAGTGGTAATGCTTAGCATGCTAATGACAAGTAAAGGTAACATCATATATTTTCCAGTAGAGTACAGTGAGAAAGTTTTCCCCTCCCACCAAGTAATGCAGATCACTATTGAATGTAACTTACCATCGCCCGCCGCTGTTGGCTCCCCCCCCACTGCTGCTGGTGTAGGTGCCTCAGTTCCTCCTGTCCCCGCCGGGAGCGCTGAAGCTGCGCCGCTGTCCCCGTCGGCACTGGTCGATGGTAAGGGTTCTGCACCTATAAAAATAAGTACACCTTTTTAGATGGATGCACAGCCCCCTTTGTACTTGTTCACCAAGAATGGAGTTCTTCAAAACAGTTAAGTCCAACGTACGTAATCAGTATGAGTCCACATTGCATAGTACAGCAGAGTCACTACACATATTATTAGCATTCATTGTTATGGTATGGTACCCAAGCTCATCTCATCTGTCCTGCTACTCTAGTCCTTGGAAATTGGAAGTGAACTATGTAACCTTTGTACATCAATGTATCCAGTTTTGCGCATGTGTTAACTCGCAGCTTGTTGCGCAGTACGAGAAGACGCTCTGGGGCAACACATCATTGTTCAATGCATACACCTGAAGAGGTGGGAAAGTAAAAGGGCCCGTATTTAAGTTTTCTATGTGGATTGTGGGATAGAGTTTGCTTACAGGTTACAACTTCTTTTTAGCATGGCTGCATAAAACTGGCATAAATGTATTTAATACTGTCTAACGTGCACCACTTTTGTCATTATTTTTCAGCAGGTGAGAAGATTGCCTTCTACGAAGTGGACATTTCCATAGCTTACAAAAAAAGAGGAATATCTGACCAGTATACGTTGGTGAGAGGTCTCCGATAGTTGCCACATTTCCCTATTGTGCACTAGTAGCTGTACAAATGTTGATTACTTTATTATGCCTGTTTTAACTCTGGATTTTTTCTGGTGGGCCCTTCAACGTATTGGACGGAACAACTTAAAAACATTGATGTTACTTACTTACTTCTAACAAAATAAAGCTTTTGAATGACCACTTTGACTCTGAAGTTTATTTTCAGTGTCTGTTGTCTTAGAGACTCACACGAGTGAGTGAGCAAAAGGGGGTTTCTTAGGTAACGGTTTGTGTCCTAAAAGCATTCGGCATCTTGGTATTGGGGTTCAGGAGTGTGATTTGAACAATAGACCAATGACTCAGGCCATATAGGCTGACGTTCAGTGAATTGTGCGTTCCTCAGAGTTCTGTGACTGAGGTGTAAGTAAGGTCCAACCTGCCTATCAGTACCAACAACATCCAATTTTCGTGTGCATAGTTACATAGTTGTGTAATATGTATATAACTCCATAGGAGATAGAAGAATACCCACAAGACTAGTAGTGGTATACTAACGTTTACAAAAATACTAGACAAACATCATTCTGGATGCCTACTTGGTTGCTGTCAATTGACAAAGCACTGCAGACACATTACAGAGGAAAAAACAAGCACTGTTGGACTTACTGGGGACAGCAGCAGGATCCTCAGTAGAGGAGCTCTGTGTAACTGGTGGTTCACCCGCCGACTCGGTCCCTGTATTCTGCTTGCCCCTGGGTTCTGTGGTTCATGTAAAAATTAAAATAATAAACAAAGATAAAAACATTGAGTGATGTGAAACATAGACATCATTGCAAATCACACTGCTACAGTGGAACAGAGCCGGAGGCAACAAATCCATGCCAGGGGCCGCAACGCAAATATGTATCCATCCTTAGAGTATTATTAAATTAAGGATATCTATTGGTGCGGTGGCCCCTGAAGTTTGGTGCCCCTGTGCAGTTGCACAGCTTGCACATGCCCCCTAGAGCCGGCCCTGGCTGAGGTAAGAAGAACAAAGTAACGTTAGCATTCTTTGCAAGAAAAGGATTCCATTCATGCAGAAGAGAAGGCCGTGAAAAAAATGCTACAATATGCAAACAACGTACAATTATCCATCCACCGCTATTTCACTGACGGACAAAGGAAGGACAAGACTCTATTAATAGCATTAACTAACTTCAGTTCTCAGCAATAAAGAAAATCTCACATCAATAAACAGCAACAGCTAGCGCCAAGTTGAAACAACACGCAAGAGCCAGTGAAGAAGAAGAACACTGTCATACAATGACAGTAGATATACCGGAATACATCGCAAATGTAACTAGGGGCAACAGTCATCGCGTTACTTATTCAGCCAATATTTACAAAGATACAATAACAATATATATACAACTATATATATATATATGTATATATATATATATATATATATATATATATATCTATATGTATATAAATATATATATATATATATATATATATATATATATATATATATATATATATATATATATATATATATATATATATATATATATATACACACTTTATTTTTGGGGTAGCCACTCACCAAGACCCACAACCTCCACACCAAGCAGGTCCAACAGGTCCTGCTCCCGGTCCAAAATGTCGGCCCAGCGGTGGGACAGCTGATGGTGGGTACGCCGGATACCGGAGCAGCGGAAGACTGCACGGCGCACCTTCGCCCACCGCCGGAGACGCTCTTCAATGCGCTGGTATCCGGAGCCGGGCCTGCCGCCTGCTGCCAAAGTCAAGGGGAGGTGACGTTGGATAAAAAAGACCAGGGCGGCCACCTCCTCCTCCCCAAAAAGTTGGCGGGGCGTCACTCCTGCCGGGCGCATTCTGCCGCAAGGCAGCCTGGTTTTTTTAGGCACAGCCGCCTTGCCCTTTGAGCCGCCGATTCTGCTGGCACCCTTCACCATGGTTCTGGGTGGAGGGGAGAAGGAAAGTTGAAGACAAAAAGGTTAGGGGAAGAAAGAAGAAAGATAAAAGAAGGAAGTAATATAAAACAAGAGAAAAGTTGCAAAAAAAGTGGTAAAAGTAAAAATAAAATGAGAAATATAAACCTAGGCACAGACAGAAATAGGTAAGAAGTAAAGAAAGTTAGAAAAACTGAGGGAAAAGACCAGGATGGAAGAGATAGGAGTGAGATGCTGAAGTAGGCCCAAAACCATAGCCAGAGTGTGAAATCGAAGATGGCTCTGCCCGTCGCGACCGCCGCGGTAAGTTCGCGCGATATTTGACGCGATCACGCACTTTGGCAGTGCGAACGAGAAGATGAGTTCCCGAACATGTCTAACACAACGCGAACACGTTACTTGTGACCCGGAACCGGAAATAAGGGAACGCAAGCGGGCGGGACAAACCTCATTGAGTAACTTAGCGCGCTAGCTATTGCGAGCATGCAGGCAGCGCCCCGAACACGCGCACCGCGCTCCCGAAGACGAAAAACGGCGCGCGAACGGGTCTAGCAAGCTACTACGCATGTCCGCGGAGCTACACGTAGCTCGCGGAGTGCAAGTGCGTCTTCGCGTAGCTTCGCGGAGTGCGGCTACGCGAACTACGCCCAGGGTTACCCTAGATGCAAGGGCTTATTTTTTATAGGCCAGTGGTGGGGGCAGCCCAGAATGAAGGCAAAAGACTTTCTGCCCCCAGGAGGCAGATGGGGGCAGGAGCCCCTAATCTGCCCCCCCCCGGGAGGGCAGAATGCCCACTAGGCACCAGGTTCTTTTTGTTTTTTTTATACATAGGGATGGGGGGCTGCCCAGAATGGACATGCCTATGCCCCCACCAAAAAACAATGGTAGTCTTTCTGTCCCCCTGGGAGGCAGATGTGCCAATAGCCCCTTATCTGCCCCCCCAGGGGGGCAAAAAGCCCACCTGGCACCAGTTTCTTTTATATACGTAGGGGTGGGGGCTGCCTAGAATGGGCATTCCAATGCCCCCACCCCCCAAAAAAGCCACATTCTTTCTACCCCCCAGAGACAGATAGGGACAAGAACTCCTTATCTGCCTCGGGGGGGGGGTGGAAAGTCCAATAGGCATCAGGAAATATATATTTTTTAAATTATGGGGTGTGGGCTGCAAAGAATGGGCATGCCAATGCCCCCACCATCCCCCCCAAAATGCCAAAGTCTTTCAGCCTCCCGCAGGAGACATATGGGGGTAGTAGCCCCTGATCTGCCCCCCCAGGGGGCGTAAGAGATCCCACTAGGTGCCAAAGATTATGTTGGCATTTTTTATGCGTGGGGGTGGGGACTGCCAAGAATAGGCATACCAATGACCCACCCCTAAAAAAATAGCAACAGTCTTTCTAACTCCCCTCGGGGCATAGCAGTGCAAACCCCCGATACCTCCCCAGGGTGGCAGAAAGCCCACTAGGCACAGACTTGTTTTTAGCAATGTGCCTACCTATGGACTTTGGGCCCTAGCGCAGACGGCACATAAGGAAACCTATCACACCTCTACATTTTTAAAAACTAGACACCAAGGGGAATCCAGGTTGGGGTGACTTGTGTGCCTCTCACCAGGTTCTGTTATCCAGAATCCTTTGTAAACCTCAAACTTAGTTAAAAAATAGATTTTCCTCACATTTCTGTGATGGAAGGTTCTGGGATCTGCGTGGATCCACAAAATTCCACCCCCGCAGATTCCCCAAAGTCTTCTGATAAAAATGGTACCTCACTTGTGTGGGTAGGTCTAGTGCCCGTGACAGGAAACGGCCTAAAACGCAGCTTGGACACACCACATTTTCACAGTGAAAACTGACCCTTTTTTTGCAAAGTGCCTGTTAGATATGGGGGTCTCTAGTTGGGACAGGTAGGTACCAATGTCCAAATAAGGACCCTTGCTTCTTGTCAGGGTAAGGGGGATACACTTTTTAGATAACCCCTGCTCACCCTCTTGGTAGCTTGGCACAAGCAGACAGGCATATCACAGGCAATGTGTAAAGTATTTGTACCAATACTCACAGTAACACAGTGAAAACACCACCAATGGACTCCACACCAGTTTAGAAAAATAAAGTATCTTTATCTAAACTACACAAGACCAAAACGACAAAAATCCAACATACACAGTTCAAGAATATGATTTTAAAAGAGTTCTAGGGTTTGCGTTAAAATAATCCACAGTTGCACCACGTTTAGTCGAAAGTACCTTTAGATGTGACAAAAGTTCCAAAGTGAAAGCTGCAACATTGAAAATCAAGCAATGCGTCACTCCTAAGACCCTGGATGGGCGATGCGACAGCCCCGCTGAATGCAGCGGGCGTGTTGCGACGAATCCGGTCTGTATGGGGAGGGAGGCGATACCTTGTATGGATTCCGGTGTGCAGGTTTCGTAGGAAGCCTCTCGCAAAGGTACGGTGTGACGATCTTCGGGACGGGGATGATCTCAGGTGCGGCGGCGATGCACAGCGTCGATCTTCTCCTCTCGCGGCCCCTCGATGCGTTGGCTCTGCGACGACACTCGCAGCGACGTGATGCGGTCCGCAAGCTAGCGGTGCGGCGATTTCACCCAGCGACGACAGGCTCTGCGACAATACTCGCAGCAATGGTAATCTTCCCGCACCAGAGCGGTGCATTCCGCAAGCGAAGGATGCGTCGGTTCTTGCAGCGGCAACAGGCGCTGCGACGATCTCGATCTTCGCGGCGGCAGGAATTTCCTCACACTGTCAGGGATGTGCTCCGCAAGCGAGTGATGTGTGAAAATGTGCAGATTGTCTTAGTTTCTCCTTTTCCAGCTTTCCAGACAGCAGGTACAACTTCCAGAGGTACCACAACTGGACCAAGCACTCTAGGAAGGACAGAGCTCTCTCAGTAGTGTCCAGGGGGGAAGCTGGGGGTGAAGTTCTTTTGTTCCTGGGACTTCTTAACAGGGAGCCCGCTCTACTCAGGCCCTTGGAGATCTCTTCAAGCAAGGGGACCCAGCACCAAGCAAAGTCCTGCCCCTCTCCTTGGCAGCAAAGCAACTGCAGGTCAGCCCACAAACACACAGCAGGACAGTCCTTCCTCTTCAGTCTTCCAGCTTTCTCCTTGGCAGAGGTTCCTTCTTGATTCCATTATGATCTAATTTCCTGTAGTCTGGGGTCCTGTACTTATACCACAAAAAGTCTTTGTTCCCTTTGTGCAGAAGGGCTCTGTGCCCAGTCTGAACCAGTTCTGGGTGTTCCTTGAGCACTTTGTTTTCCTGGCTTCTCCTTTCCTTTCAGAGAGAGGGGCAGGGTTGTCAGCCACCCAGCAGGAGGTGGAGCCAGCATTGTGGAAGGCTGGCACAGCCCTATTCAGGCCCAGGTTCTATGCCCTCCCAACACTCTAGATGCAGTTATTCTATTGAGCCCCGGGATGGCCCGCCCATCCTCTGGGAGCCACCTAGCTTCTGTCACTCACAAACCAGACAGTCAATTCACAAACAGGCCAAGGCACACAGAAAGGCCAGACAAAAATCAGCCACCTTCTGAAAGTGCTGTTTCAAACACAGGAATTTAAAAACATCTTTCCTAAAAGATGTGTTATTAAATTCTGAGTTCAGGGATACCAAACTTTTATGTCCTATCTTGCTCCTATGGGAAGATATGCAGGTAACCACTGTACACAGCATTCCCCATTATAGCCTATGGGCAAGATAGCTTTACA
Organism: Lissotriton helveticus; assembly: GCF_964261635.1. Lineage (NCBI taxonomy): Eukaryota > Metazoa > Chordata > Amphibia > Caudata > Salamandridae > Lissotriton > Lissotriton helveticus. The sequence continues at coordinate 1,194,113,880 of NC_136069.1, forward strand.
ATAGTGAAAAAACGAAAACGGCTGTAATTCACTACCAGAGCATGTCACCCTCACTAGTACATGCTCTGCCTCTCACATACACTGCACCCTGCCCAGGGGGGTACCTTGGGCCTTCCATAGGGGTGTCTAATGTGTACAGAAAGGGAAGGGTTAGAACTGGTCACTGGGGACACTGGCCAGGTTGACATGGCAGTTCACAGACTGCACACCAGCACTGCCGTGGCAGTCCTGAGACACCATTTAAGGGCCACTCATGTGGGTGGCACAATCAGTGCTGCAAGCCCACTAGTAGCATTTGAATCACCAGCCCTGACACACTCAGTGCACTTTACTAGGGACTTCCTGGTAAAACAAATATGCCAATCGTGGATAACCAATCACAATAACAACTTATACAGAGAGCATATGCACTTTAGCACTGATCAGCAGTGGTAAAGTGCCCAGAGTCCTATTGCCAACAATCACGGGTCAGGAAAAATAAAGGAGGAAGAAGCCAAAAGTTTGGGGATAACCCTGCAAAAAGGGCCATTTCCAACACAACCCCCTTCCATCCTAAAGCCAGGGTAGACCAAACGATACCTCGATGGGATTCCCTGCTTAGGGCGATAGAACACGGAAACTGGCCCAAACAGCAGGGCACTATTCCTGTTCTACGCCTTCCTGAACCCAGTTGGATCACTCTATCCATACTCTCAGGGTCCACCAAGCCAATCCATGTGGAACCCTTCTCCTCACCTGTGGACACCATCTGTGCAGCACCTAAACCTAACTTGTTCACAGGTGTGTCCCAACAGACAGACAGCAAGCCACAGTGGCCACTGACAGTGGTCAGGGATGAGACCCAGGCCTTATGCCTCTCAGGGCTCTCAAACCCCTTTGGTGTCAGAGGGTGGGGGGCAGTAGCCCCAGGTGCTTTGCACACTTTGTCCACTCCCCCCTCCTGTCAGGTCAGGTCTGACATCCTGGCACTGACCCACCAGTCCCGGGTCTGTATCCGACAGCTGGACAGGAGGCTGGGGTGGGCTTTCCCATACCAGGTTCTCCGCTTCCTTGGAGCTCTGTACCCTCCCACCTGGAGCTAGAATAGTCAGGGCACCTGTGGCAGCTGTCCTGCACCATTTGTCCACCAGTTCAGGGGTTCTATCCTGCACCTGGGAATCCAGGTCAGGGGGGACACTCCGGACCCGGCCCTCCAATCTAGGGTCTAAACCCTGCAGGTGAACCGGGGTCAGGGGCGAGGACTCCCTCCCTCTGCACCCCCTTCCAGAATTCTTCACCCTCCCACTTCGAGTGGTACCACTAGAAGACAAACTGGTAGGGACACTGTTTACAGATGTCCTTCCCTCCAGGTCAGGCAACACCTGAACCTGGATTCCCAACCCAGGGGCCAACCCCTGCAGTTGAACACTTGCCTGGCGCACCAGGACTTCACTCACAGATGTGTCCACACTGGTAGACAGTACCCACCTAGCCAACACAACATTGAGGCCCTGTCCACCCACAGAGTGCAACTCCTGTCCCCCTCCCAGGGGCAACCCTGTCCACCAGGACAACCAGCCACAGTGGCCATTGACAGTTGTCAGTGATGAGAGCCAGGCCTCATGCCTCTCAGATTTCTCTAACCTCAGTGGGGGGCAGTTGCCCCAGGTGCCTGGCACCTTTCCTCCACTCTCTCGGTCAAGTCAGGTAGGACAACCTGACACTGGCCCGCCAGCCCAGGGTCTGTACCCTCAGGCTGACCAGAGGTCACAGGCGAGGCTCTCCTCTCCCTACCTCTCCTTCTGGGGCCCTGCCCTCTCCTCCCCGGAGAGTCACCCTCAGAACACAACTCTCCTACCAGTTCAGGACCCCTGTCCAGTAACTGGTCTCCCAACCTAGGGTCTAAACCCTCAGGTTGCACTGGGGTCAGAAGTGAAGACTCCCTCCCTCTGCACCCCCTTCCAGAGCGTTGCATCCTCCCTACTGGAGGGGTTCCCCTGGAAGCCAAACTGGACAGGACACTGGTTACAGATGTCCTTCCTTCCAGGTCAGGTAGATCCTGAACCTGGCCTCCCAACCCAGGGACCAGTACCTGCAGTTGTGCACTTGCCTGGTGCACCAGGACTTCAATGGGAGCACATATGCCCCCCGAGGGTGGCACACAACTCAGGTGTTATGTGACAGTCTGCCTGGCGCAGATCTCCTGACACCGGTCCATCTGACAGCGCAGGAAGATCCCCCAGGACAGAAGTGAGGTCACCATTGTAGGAACACGGTAGGCAGACAAAATACAGATTTTTTAATATCGACCTAAAATAATATTGATGTTTTAATATCGAAGGGACAGAATATAGAAGGTAGGTAATATCGAATTTTTGAATATCGAAGGGACAGAATATCGAAAGTAAGTAATATCAATTTTGATAATATTGATGTAAGTAATATCGATTTTACTAATATCGATGTTAGTAATATCAATGTTACTAATATTGATTTTTATATGATGTTATGTATATTATTATGTATTTAATATGTATTTTTTTTTATGTAATTTAAGTAAATTTTGTATTTTAGTACCGTAGCAGTTTGTGGGTTTATAGGGGGATAGGGTGGGAAGTAATTTAATTATACAAAATTAATGATTAATTTTTAGAAATTATAAATTAATTTTAATTAATTGGTAATTAATTTTTAGTAATTGGTAAAAATGTTTCATTAATTGATGAATTGATAATTAAGTTCTGTAGTGGGTTATGGGTTTATAGGGGAATAGGGTGGGAAGTAATTTAAATGTAATTCGGTATTAATTTATTTTCATTAATTGTTTTCGCTAACTATATTATTGTTAATTAATTATTAATTGGTAATTAATTTTTATTAATTGGTAAATATTTTTTATTAATTGGTTAATTGGTAATTATGTTAAGTGTATTATTTTATTATTGGCATTTGTTGTGCGTTTATAGGGGAATAGTGTGTAAAGTAATTGATATGTAATTAAGTAGGTATTACATTTATGGTTGCGTATTAATAATTAATTTATTGGATATTAATTATTTATTGGTAATGATGTTTTTAAACATTATTTATTGGCATTTGTAAATAGTTTAGATTTATTTAATAATTCATTTATTAAATACTTTTAAATATTAATTTATTTATAAGTATGTTATTTTTAACTTCTATGCTATCCAACACTTTCCCTACTGTAGCACTCTCTGGAGTTGGAATAGTAATTTTTACCCCTACGCTATCCAACACTTTCCCTTATGTTGCACTATCTGCAGTTGGAATAGTAATGTTTACCCCTACGCTATCCAACACTTTCCCTACTGTTGCATTCTCTGGAGTTGGAATAGTAATTTTTACCCCTGCGCTATCCAACACTTTCCCTACTGTTGCACTCTCTGCAGTTGGAATAGTAATTTTTACCCTTACGCTATCCAACACTTTCCCTACTGTTGCACTCTCTGGAGTTGGAATAGTAATTTTTACCCCTACGCAATCCAACACTTTCCCTACTGTTGCACTCTCTAGAGTGGGAATAGTAATTTTTACCTCTACGCTATCCAACACTTTCCCTACTGTTACACTCTCTGGAGTTGGAATAGTAATTTTTACCCCTACGCTATCCAACACTTTCCCTACTTTTGCACTCTCTGGAGTTGGAATAGTAATTTTTACCCCTACGCTATCCAACACTTTCCCTACTGTTGCACTCTCTGAAGTTGGAATAGTAATTGTTACCCCTACACTATCCAATACTTTCCCTACTGTTGCACTCTCTGGAGTGGGAATAGTCATTTTTACCCGTACGCTAACACTTTTCTTACAGTTGCACTCTTTGGAGTGGGAATAGTAATTTTTACCCCTACACTATCCAACACTTACCCTACTGTTGCACTCTCTGGAGTTGGAATTGTAATATTTACCCCTACGCAATCCAACATTCTCCTTACTGTTGTTTTTTTTTGGGAGTTGTAATAGTATTTTATTCCCTCTGTTATTTAATATGTTTTGTATTGTTTTAGTTAATGTAGTATTTAATTAATATTAAAAGTAAATTATTTTCTAAAAATATGTTTTGCATAATTATTTAATTTTTCTTCATGTTATTATTTTATGTGTTTAGATGAATTTGTAATTTATAATATTTATAATTATTTAGAAGTTATTAAAATAATTATTAATATGGATTAAGTATCTATATTACATATTATATGTATATGTGTAGTTAATTTTTTATTACATTTTCTATATTACTTATTCATTTTAAATATTATAAATATTTTTAACTATATTTATTATATTTTTAAGTATTATTTACTTTATTTTACATATAACGATATTTAAAAAAAAAAACAATATTTTTGACATCGATATTTTTTTCTCGATATTTTTGTATTTACCATGTCGTAGATAGGATGTCGATATTGTTGACATCGATATTTTTGCTCCAATATTTTTGTTTGTCGATATTTTGTCTTTCTATATTTTGTCAGACATTCCACTCACCGGTGACTCAGCCCTTCTGGCTGGCCCCTGACCCACTGGTTCTCCCACTGGGAACTCCTTCCCCCTCTCACCCCTCAGTCTGGACTTCTGCACACTCCCAACTGGAGTGGCACTGCCAGACACCAGAAATGATGGAGGCCTAATTACAGGCACTCTCCGTTCACCAGACACTAGGAGATCCTCCTCAAGTGGCCTACTAGCGCCTTCTAGGCCCCCAACCTGGTGTTCCCTTGAGGAACCCTCGAGGCCCTGAGACTGGGTTTCGTGCACCTTGGGACACGCAGTCCCACACTCACTCCTTCTCCACTGAGACAGGACATGTAATGTAATTTTATTTTTGTAAAGCGCAACTTACACTCCACGGAGCATCTTGGCGCTGACCACTCGTGTCTAAAGGGTGTTTAACCAAGGAACTAGTGAGGCACCGGTGAGATAATATCCGGTGTCTTCTAGGAATTAGTATTAGACTAAGGCTAAACAAGCTGTGTCTGTGAGTTTAAAAATCCATGTCTTTAGAGCCTTTCGAAAAAGGGGGGTCTGACGGGATCTGGCGCAGTCTGAGTGGTAATTTATTCCAGGCCCTAGCACCCAGTACTCCAAGGGATTTTCCTCCTTTCGTAGCCAGCCTAAATTTAGGAGTCACCAGCAAGTTCAGGTTGGAGGATCTGAGAGGGCGGGAAGGCACATATCTTCCAAACCTCTTTGACAGGTAGGTGGGACCCAGCTGATGGTAAGACCTAAAGGTGATTACTAAGATTTTAAATAGCACCCTTTTGTGGATGGGCAGCCAGTGCAGGATCTTAAGCGCCGCTGATGCAGATGACTTCCTGGGCCATCTCAGCACGAGGCGGGCGGTGGCATTCTGGACCATCTGTAGTCTATGCAGTACTGCTTTACTGGAGCCTGCATATAGACTGTTGCAGTAGTCCAGACGAGAAGTAATAAGAGCCACCGCCACCGTCTTTCTGGCTGTCAACGGGAGAAGGTCGAAGAATCTTCTGAGGCCTTTGATTATGCTAAAGCAGGACCCTGCCACAGCACCTGCTTGTTGCCTAAATGACAAGGCCTCGTCAAACCTAATCCCGAGGTTGCGGGCCATAGTGATGGTGTTTGGGGGGACTTCCGCATCTTGTGGCCACCATGAGTTGGGGGAGAAAAGGTTTTGTTGTCCAAATGGTAAAATTTCGGTCTTGCCCGAATTACATTTGAGGTTGTGTTTTCTCATCCAGTCGAATGTGGCGGTAAGACGATCTCTCAGATTTTCCTCTGCCTTTGTTGTATTGCTGTCTAGTACAAGGATGAGCTGAGTATCATCAGCGTAAGATATAGTGCTGATGTGAAAAGATGTAATAAGCTCTATCAAGGGGGTCATGTACAGATTAAATAGTACTGGGCTCAAACTAGAGCCCTGTGGTACCCCTGTTTTTAATGCTTTCTCCTCTGAGCGGTATTTCCCAAGAACCGTGACTTGCTTCCTGTGGCTGAGAAAGTTTTTTAGCCATTCAAGAGCAACTCCTGCTATTCCTGATTCTGCTAGGCGGCCAATTAATACGGAGTGTGAGACCGTATCAAAGGCCGCCGATAAATCCAGCAGGACCAGAACAGCCTTTTTTCCTTGGTCCATAGCAGTCTTCAGGGTCTCCACAGTGTGCAGTAGTGCTGACTCAGTGGAGTGTTTGGCCCTGAACCCCGCTTGGTTGGGATGCAGGATGTCATTTTCTTCCAGATACCTGGTCAGTTGCTTATTCACTGCTGCTTCCGTAAGTTTGAAGAGAATTGGGAGCAGTGAAATAGGACGGAGGTTTGAAAGCATAGTGGGGTCTGCTAGGGGTTTCTTTTGCAGGGGTTTGACAGCGGCTAATTTCCAATCGAGTGGAAGGACGGCAGTGGCCAGGGATGAATTAATGATGGCGTTTATGCTCGGGTTTACTGTGTCCACTAGAGCATGTAGCAACAAGGGAGGGCAGGGATCAAATGGGGAACCGGATTTGCAGGATAGAATAGCCTGACGGGTTTCTTCCAGACTAAGAGTAAATTTGTTGAGCTGGATCTTCTCACCGTCAAGTCTTATGTCCTCTACAAGGGGGAATGTTGGTGAATCTGGGAAGTCCTTGGTGAGATCAGATATTTTCTGTTCAAAGTAGTTAGCGATTAAGTTACATAGTGGAAGTGAAGGGGGGATCTCTTGTCTAAGGATCTTAGGATTCATAAAGTCATCAACTATTTTAAAGATTTCTTTTTGTTTGTTGTTGGAGGAGTTAATGGCTTCTAAAAAATAGGTTTTTTTTGCACTTTTAATCATTGTATGGTATTGCCTTCTAGATGTTTTGTAGATGATGAGTTCTTCCTTTCCATATGCACGACGCCATTTCCTTTCCAGGATTCTGACCTCTGTTTGTTTTTCCTTTAGGGGGAGAGAGAACCAGGGAGCGGACCTTTTATTCCGCTTTTTGCTCATTTTACTGGAATCCACTGGCCCACAGAATCTTGTGACCCATTTACAGAAGCTATTATAGTCTGTCTCCGTGTTTCCAGTCAAAGGGGGTTTACTATCCTCAGCGATTGGGTACAAATTGGGAGTATCTCTAATATTTCTCCAGTCTTTCTTAGTGTGGACTTCGATTTTCATATGGTCCGTTTTGATCCCTTTCCTTTCTACAGTCAATTTAAAGGGGACCAGCAAATGGTCAGTCCAGGTCTGGATACGGGGGGAATCAACTTTCATAAATTTAATATTGGTGCATATGCAGTCTAAGATATGCCCCGCTTTATGAGTGGGTTCTTTAGTCAGTATTGTGAGTCCCAGGACATTAGTTAAGTCTCTCAACCATATTGCATTAGGGTCCTCAGCTTCATCAAGGTGGAGATTTAGGTCGCCTAGTAATGTAAAATTAGCAAATTTGAGAGTGAGGTTGCTAAGTGCTTCTCCAAGACTTTCCAGGACGTCATTCTGTGGTCCTGGTGGACGATAAATTAAAGCTCCTGAAAAGGTAGTCTCCTCATTTATCTGGATGCAAAAGCCCATGCTTTCTGCCCCCTTAATGTCCGAAAATTCGAACATGGTGCATTTAATAGAATCCCGGTAAATGATGGCGAGACCACCCCCTCTCTGTTCCTGTCTGTCCACCCTCTGAACAAGATAGCCTTGAGGAACTGTTAGGGCGATTACCGGGTTACACCAGGCTTTGAGCCATGTTTCTGTCACGAAAAGCATGTCAATATCAGACTCCGTGATTAAGTCATGAATATGCGCCCCATTTTTACACATAGATCTGGCATTGATCAGTCTTCCCTGAAGGAGGTGTACCAGTGTAGTTGGTGAGCCCCTACACCCCTCCAACTACACTGGGACCTAACTGGGATACACTGAACCTCTTCCACCTCACAGGTCTGGAAGATATCTGGGCCACTCCTTTTGGGATCACTCCCCAATGCCTCCTCAGACTCTTTGGAATCCACCAAGAGGTCTGCCTCCAACGCAAGCTCTCTGTGATCAGAGAACTCACACTCCACCGGGTGTTGGCATAGCTCTGGAAAACAGGGACTTAAAATATGCTCTCCAACAAATGAATCACACAGCCCCACACAGTTGTTAACCAAGCTACCTTTCTACCCCACACCACTCTCCTGAGATTGGCAAGACAGTGTCCTACTGTCTCTGTCACACAACCCACACTCTTCTGGGCAGTCTCCACACTCACACACCAAGGTTTCTACCATGAGGGAACCCCTCTCCCTGCACCTCTTATCTAGAGTCAGTAGAGTGTCCCTCCCATCACTAGGAATAAGATCCTCTGTGTCAGTCCCCTAATCTACTTCAGGGGCACCGCACACCACTGGAACTACATCATGAACCTGAACCCACTGGTGTATGTCAAACCCCTTCCTCAAGTCAGGCGCCACATCTCTGGGTGTTTGTACCTTTCTCTCAGCACTGGAAACTACCATCTTGCTGCCACCATCTGAGCTGGACTCCACCTCCAACTTAGCAAAGCTCACCTCTTGAGCTACCCATTTTTCTTCTTCAGCTGAGACACTCATGGCCTCAAGCCCCTCAAGCTCCAAATCAAGCTTCCTCATTCTCAATTCATGGGCCAATGTTAATTTAATTTCTTCCAAGGCACGAGCAGTCTTGCTCTCCTCTGCCATCCTTTCCATTTCTTTCTCTACTTCCAATTGCTTTTTTTTTTATTCTCATGGCTTCCAATTCATGATCTCTAACCCTTTGGTTTTCGTCCAACTCCTCTGTTGAAAAACGTCTAGCGGAATGGTTGCTGCTAGCCTTGGAGGCTGCTCTGGACATGGGCAGATCCTGTGACCTGAAACCATCCCCTTCTGCATCCTCATCCACTTTGGCACCATCTGTCTCTCCAGCCTCTTTGGTCTCCCACCAGACCCGTAAGGCCTTTTGTATCCTCCTTCTTGGAGCGGCGCTTCAGGGGACATCCAAAGCTCCTGCAGAACTGCTTGAGTTGACCTACTTTGTAATCACTTAACATTTCAATATCAAACTCCAGTTCCGCAACCTCACTTGCTGGTTAACCATTCTGAGACATGATGCGTGGATACTTTCAGGGTTACGATCAAAAATAGAACCAAAACAAAACACGGTATGTGGTTGCGTAGTGGTCTGCACTAAACTAGTGATGTACACCAATCACTAAGGGTCAAGTACAAATACAAGTTCAAATCCTCACCGCTGACCACCAATGTTAGATCTGGGGGTCTCTAGTTGGCAGAGGTAGGTACCAATGTCCAAATAGGGACCCTTGCTTCTAGTCAGGATAAGGGGGATACACTCTTTAGATAACCCCTGCTCACCCCCTTGGTAGCTTGGCACTAGCAAACAGGCTTATCAAAGGCAATGTGTAAGGTATTTGTACCAACACTCACAGTACCACAGTGAAAACACCACAAATGCACTCCACACCAGTTATAAAATAAAGTATCTTTATCTAAACTACACAAGACCAAAATGACAACAATCCAACATACACAATTCAAGAATATGATTTTTAAAGAGTTCTAGGGTTTGCGTCAAAATAATCCATAGTTGCGTCATGTTTAGTCAAAAGTACCTTTAGGTGCGACAAAAGTTCCAAAGTGAAAGCTGCAGCGTTGAAAAACAAGCAATGCATCACTCCTGAGACCCTGGGGAGGCGATGCGACAGCCCCGCTGGACGCAGCGGGCGTGTTGCGACGAATCCGGTCTGTATGGGGAGGAAGGCGATACCTTGAATGGATTCTGGTGCACATGTTTCGTAGGAAGCATCTTGCAAAGGTACGATGCAACGATCTTCGGGACAGCGGCGATCTGAGGTGCAGCGGCGATGTACAGAGCAGCATCGATCTTCTCCTCTCGAGGCTCATCGAAGTGATGGCTCTGCAACGACACTCGCAGCGACGTGATGCGGTCCGCAAGCAAGCGGTGCGGCGATCTCACCCAGCGACGACAGGCTCTGCGACAACACTCGCAGCGATAGTAATCTTCCCGCACCGGATCGATGTGTTCCGCAAGCGAAGGATGCGTCAGTTCTTACAGCGGCAACAGGCGCTGCGACGATCTCGATCTTTGTGGCGGCGGGAACTTCCTCGCACTGTCGGGGATGCGCTCCACAAGAGAGCGATGTGTGAAAATTTGCAGATTGTCTTAGTTTCTCCTTGTCCAGCTTCCCAAACAACAGGTACAACTTCCAGAGGCACCTCAACTGGACCAAGCACTCTAGGAATGACAGAACTCTCTCAGTAGAGTCCAGGGTGGGAAGCTGGGGGTGAAGTCCTTTTGTTCCTGGGACTTCTTAACAGGGAGCCAGCTCTACTCAGGCCCTTGGAGATCTCTTCAAGCAAGGGGACTCAGCACAAAGCAAAGTCCTTCCCCTCTCCTTGTTCCCTTTGTGCAGAAGGGCTCTGAGCCCGGTCTGAACCAGTTCTGGGTGTTCCTTGAGCACTTTGTTTTCCTGGCTTCTCCTTCCCTTTCAGAGAGAGGGGCAGAGTTGTCAGCCACCCAGCAGGAGGTGGAGCCAGCATTGTGGAAGGCAGGCACAGCCCTATTCAGGCCCAGGTTCTATGCCCTCCCAACACTCTAGATGCAGTTGGAACTATTCAGCCCAGGGATGGCCCACTCAGCCTCTGGGAGCCACCCAGCCTCTGTCACTCACAAACCAGACAGTCAATTCACAAACAGGCCAAGGCACACAGAAAGGTCAGACAAGAAAACAGCCACCTTCTAAAAGTGCTGTTTTCAAACACAGGAATTAAAAAACATATTTCCTAAAAGATGTGTTATTAAATTCTGAGTTCAGGGATACCAGCCTTTTATGTCCTATCTTGCTCCTATGGGAAGATATGCAGATAACCACTGTACACAGCATTCCCCATTGTAGCCTATGGGCAAGATAACTTTACAATAGTGAAAAAATGAAAATGGCTGTAATTCACTACCAGAGCATGTCACCCACACTAGTACATGCTCTGCCTCTCACATACACTGCACCCTGCCCAGGGGGGTACCTTGGGCCTTCCATAGGGGTGTCCAATGTGTACAGAAAGGGAAGAGTTAGGAATGGTCAGTGGGGACACTGGCCAGGTTGACATGGCAGTTCACAGACTGCACACCAGCACTGCCGTGGCAGTCCCGAGACACCATTTTAGGGCCACTCATGTGGGTGGCACAATCAGTGCTGCAAGCCCACTAGTAGCATTTGAATCACGAGCCCTGGCACACTCAGTGCACTTTACTAGGGACTACCTGGTAAAACAAATATGCCAATCGTGGATAACCAATCAAAATAACAATTTATTCAGAGAACATATGCACTTTAGCACTGATCAGCAGTGGTAAAGTGCCCAGAGTCCTATTGCCAACAACCATGGGTCAGGAAATATAAAGGAGGAAGAACCAAAATGTTTGGGGATAACCCTGCAAAAAGGGCCATTTCCAACAGTGCCTAGCTGTAGATTTTGAACCCTAGATCTGCTGGCACCTAGGGAAACATAGCATACCTATACATTTGTGAAATTTAGACACCCATGGAAATCCAGGATGGGGTGACTTGTCTGGCTCTCACCAGGTTCTGTTCCCCAGAATCCCATGCAAACTTCAAATTTTGTTTAAAAAAACACATTCTCCTCACATTTCTGTGATGGAAAGTTCTGGAATCTGTGTGGATCCACAAAATTCCACCCACCCGCATTCCCCACAGTCTACCGAGAAAAATGGTACTTCACTTGTGTGGGTAGGCCAAGTGCCCGTGACAGGCAAGGACCCTAAAAGTATTGTAGAGACTTCAAAATTACCTATTACGAAACGACCTGGTTTCGCAAGGGGTGGCACCTGGGTTTTTGCCCCCAGGCTCAGAAGCCATCTAGGGAAACCAAACCCACATATTTCTGAAACTAGACACCCTGGGCAGTCCAGTGAGGTATGGGTTCCATGGATCCCCCAAAGATTCCCTACACAGAATCCCCTGAAACCTCAAATATAGCTGAAAAAATCAAATTTTCCTCACTTTACTATGTGGGAAAGATGTGGTATCACCGGGCTGACACAAATTTCCTACCACCTAGCGTCCGTCCAGGTCTAGTTTCTATAGGAAAACCTTGAAGGATCTACACAAATGACCCCTTGCTGAATTACGACTCTTGTCTACCTTTCAGAAAAGTATAGATTTCCAAGATCCATTATTGCTTTTATACCCACTTTTACCATTAACTGAAAGGAGGTTGAAAGCACAAGAAATAGCAAAAATAGGCTATGTCCCAGTAAAATGAGAAAACTGTGTAAACATTTTTGGTTTTCTGACAAAAGGATGCTTATCCCTGAAAGCTGGGAAGATGGTGATTTCAGCACTACAAACCCTTTGTTGATACCATTTGCAGGGGAAAAAACAGACGGTTTCATCTGTAACCTTTTTTCCAATTGTTCACAAAAAAACACAATTTCGCTTTATTTTGGCTAACTTCTGGGTCCCCTCCAGGGGAATCCACAAAACCTGGGTACCTTTAAAATCCCCATGATGTTGGAAGAAAAGGACGTAAAGTTGCCGTGGATTCCTTATGTGGACAATAAGTTACAGGGGCCTAAGCACGAAATACCCCATCTAGCCAAAAAGAGGCTTAGCACGGGGGGGGGGGGAAGGCCTAGCAGCGAAGGGGTTAATTAACAAAAAATAGTTACAGATTAGCTTTAACCTTTTGACTGCTTTCATCCAAATAAGTCATATCCATACAGTTTCAGTTATAGAATTGTATTCCACAATAGCTCCTTCAACCAAAAGAAAGCATGCATCCTCTCCACCTCTTGTTAAACCTAAAGCTGGAATCCCAAAAGCCATCTTTAACAGAAATACAATAAGAAATACAAGTTGTGCAAATTAATACAGATTCTATAACCAATGATATCAAAAACATACATAGAGAACTGGCTGGATTTTCTAAAAGGGTATCTACTGGTGAGATCAAACTTAATGGCAACAAGAAATGACTCGACATAATGACTCTAATTTAAAATTGGTAGCAAGGATGAATTTTTTTTTAACTGATCTTGCGCACAGAATACACAATAAGATCTCTGCATTTTAAATGTGTCAGCAAATATAGAAGACAAAAGCTGTAAACTTTAATTTATAAAATATCCTACCCAGCATACTAAATATAAAATTCATGGATAAGTTGGAGATAGTGAAGGCTCATCATGTATCATCACAATGTAAACTGAATACAGCCAGACAAATTCCTTCACTGTTGGTTGATCGTAGCAAGATATATATTCACCAAGAATATGTTAAAAAAAACAATAGTTATTTACAAAGATTGTTCTCATCTTAAACATTGGTTTAAGCAAATTTAGAGTGCTGCATGTGTTGTAGGCTGCTCTATACAAGAGCTAAACTTGGGAACTACCCAGAGATCCCTGAAAGGATGTTATTTTGACTTATACTGGGTGCTCCCTTGTGTCTGGGCAAAGCTAAATCTCTGTGAAGAGCTAAAATGATATAGAAACACGTGTCAGAGGTTGTTTTTATTCATTTCATGCTGGCTTGGCTTTTATTTTACCAATTCAAAGCTGTAATACATTGCCTGGAGTGGTAAAAGGCTTTTGACATTGTGCAGCTCAGCATGGATGGCACTATGCTAATTCTATGCTTAAACACTTTGTTGAAGTTATGACAAAAGACCAGATGCCGGCATTCCATAAATAAACCAGAACAGAATCTGGTAGATCCCACACCTCTCAACGTGTTGCTACCAAAAGGCATACATCTGAACCCCACTGATATCCAGACGCTCTCCATGCTGGGCTTGGCGCAAACTTTACAGGAAGATGGTATACCTCTGAGGGACAAGTACTGGACATACTGCTGCGCTCAGACTAAACTAATTTCACCCAATCATCGCTATATGCTACTGCAAATCAAATTCCTCCATAGATCATACATTACCCCCCATGAGATAGCCAAATATGACACCTTCAGGTACTCCCGAATGCCCTAAATGCCACACACTAGATGCTGATTTGGCACACATGACATGGGTATGCCTCTAGATCAGTGTTAACTGGACCAAAATATTCCACACACTATCTCTCATGATCTCTGGCACTCTATTCCAAATGCATGTCTGTTGTTATTACGTAATAAAATTTAACAAAAAAATAAAATAAAAATAAAAATGAAACAAGCATGACAACCACATTCAACGGTTTATCCAAAGCAGAACATTTGCTTGTCAATACTACAGTCATGTCTTCTATGATATAGTGTTTCACCTAAAAAGCACACACTTCATCTAAATAAAGTGGGTAGCAGCGCATATGTGCTCTATTTTGCCTGAATAAATCCCCACATCCAAATGTGCTACCAATCCAGCCTCAAAATTCAGCATCAAGTCATTCTATTTTCTAAGGTCATACTTTTTTTTATCTGTATCTGCCTGTGAAATAAGCAATAATAAACAAAAAACTACATGGAAAAAAGTGCACACATATCAAAATCAAAAACTTGAGTAAACTATGTGTAGGAGGAGGGAGAAAGAAAGAGAATATTCTTATACAACTTGGAGTTAGTTCATAACCAGCAATACATTAATAACACTGACTACCTTTAATAAACTTCAAACTGATTCTTGTCCAATCATCTCACTTACCTTGCCGTTCTACTTCCGATAACAAGAGGACAAAGAAATGGCATAGTCAAAATAACCTAAGAAGTGAAACTCTAAAATTCCAAACCTAACTTGGCCAGAACTGATCCTTCTTGGTAGGTAGGCAGAAAACAAGTTTATTTGGATGATTGTCCATAACTTTCTTGAGGATAATTCTTTGCTGGACGAGGACCAATTTGGCTTTCGTGCAAGACATGGCACTGAGACAGCATTAATAACTGTTATAGCTAGCCTTCAAAGGCGTGCTGACAATGGAGAGTCCACCGTTTTGATATTACTGGATATGTCAGCCGCCTTCGATATGGTTAACCATCGTATACTGCTGGATAAGCTAACAGAAATTGGGGTGAATGGAAGGGCTTTTCGATGGATACAATCATACTTGTCTGACAGACAACAGACAGTATCCCTAACACCATTTACATCCCAAAAATTCCCCAGTTTTTCATGGAGTGCCACAGGGCTCGTCTATCAGCCCCATTCTTTTTAATATATACTTGCGCCCTCTATTCCTCCTGATTAAAGCGTTTGGGATTGAGTTGGTTAACTATGCCGATGACACCCAATTGGTGTTTTCCTTGGAGGGGAAGCAAGCGGTGTCGATGAATACACTTCAGGATTGTATGCGCCACACTTCTAATTGGCTTAGGAATAATTACCTCCAATTTAATGAAGGTAAAACGGAAGTAATGTTCTGCCCTAGCAGTATCTTACCTCGTCAACTACCACTGGAGTTTAGACTTACCCCTGAGGAAGAACCCCGAACCCCAGTCAGGGTGGTACGAAATTTAGGGGTTATGGTGGAAGATAATCTCCAGATGGAGGCTCAAGCCAATAAGACAATTAGCGTCTGTATGGTCCTCCTTCGCATGCTACGGCAGGTTCTACCATTCCTTCCAAATGAGACTCGTCCCTTGGTGGTCAGAAGCTTGATACTTAGCAGACTGGACTATTGTATTGCCCTGTATTTGGGAGCTCAGCAATACATCATTCAAAGCTTACAAAGAGTCCAGTCTACAGCAGCTAAAATGGCCCTGAATAGGGAGCGTTGACCTTCCACTTCTTTGGCCTTGGTTGCCAATTCGGGAAAGAGTCCATTTTAAATCTTTGTGCACTGTGTTCAAGGGACTACACGATTTGGGTCCAACACCGTTATCAAACAGGTTTAACTGGTACAAGCCTAAGAGGATGCTCCGCTCCTCCTCTCTAAATTTAGCTGCAACATCCAGATTTAAACGATCTAGGATGGGACGTCGGGCTTCCAGTGTGGTGGCAGCGCGCCTCTGGAACGAGCTGCCTCCTCGAATCAGACAATCCAACACCCTGACTATCTTCAGGAAAAGCCTAAAAACTTGGCAGTTTCCTAGAGGTTGTTAATCTAATTCTCCACCTCTGACCTTGCTGCTGCAACGGGGGCTATTTGTAAAAAATCTGAGCGCAAAGATGAATGAATGAATGAATTTGAATGAATGAATGAATGAATTTGGGATTTGTATAGCGCATGGCTGCCCGGAAGCGTCCCAGCGCTGTGATTGTAGACCAACTACTGAGGGTAGAGGCTGAGGGGAAGAGAAAAGGTTATTGTGGGAAAAGGTGAGTTTTGAGAAGTTTTCGGAATTTCATATGATTAGGTTCAGACCGGAGTTGGATTGGGAGAGAGTTCCAGAGGGTTGCCGGTAGGGTGAAAGGTTCGCGCTATATAAGAAATAAATGCATACATACATACATAACAAATTCTAAAAAACACATAAAACAGTTACAGTGTAAAATTAAAACTGATTAAAAACCTGTCAGGCCAACCCATTGCCCCCCTTACTGTAATCCATCATTAAAACTCTGCTTTTTGAGCTGAGCAATTCCTCCTGCCACATCTAAACACCGCATTTCTGACAGCGACTCTACAGCCTTCATCCTTTGTACAATTCTGCATTTTTAACAAAAAGGGTCTTAAAAAGTTAGTGCAACTTGAAAGATAAAAAGCACAGTCCATAAGTATCTGAAACAAAGAGTATTTTACATTCAGATAGCAGGAACAAGAACCATTATTATCCTGGACCATGGTTCAACATGAGCGGAATGAATGGATTGGGTTATTTCCCACTCTTGCAGTTAGAATTTCATTCCGTAGGCCGGGATCAGGTACCTGCGTCAGGTAGGGAAAACAACATCCAGACCTAGACATGGTATTGGAAAGCTGATTGAAAGTTTCTGACTCAGATAGGCAAAGTCAAGTGTTCCAGCCACCTTTGCCACAGACTCTTTCAATAATGGTTTGCCTGGAAAAGGGGACCAGGACGTAATTGAACCACAATCAGAATGGAGGTTCTTAATATCACGTAATCTATTTCTTACTTCCCTTGCCCACCTTCTTGCACTGCCTTGAATCTCGTCCCAGGAGAGTTTAGACTAGAGACCTTTATCAGTTCATCGTCTTCTAAGAACCTATTAAAAAATCTTAAAGCCTGGGTAAATGCCAACAAATTCCATGAAGTAAGATTCACCTCCCTTTTATGACCTGGACCATGGTGCCTGGAGGAACCTACAAAGGACTTCTAAGGACTGCCCCTTCTAATCAGTCCCACTCATAGGAGGGACCAAGGGAAAAGACCTCTACACCATAAAAGTCCAGGGGAGATATTTTCCATTCATCCATCTCGATAAAGGACTATGAGACAACTCTCCATGGTTCCAAATAAATCTAGACAAGTAGCTGGCCTGCAGCAACGACTTCTGCTTAATACAATGCCAATGTATGTACCATTTTAAAGTTCCACCTAAATGTCAAACCTAAATATATAAACTAATCAACTGACTCCACCTCCCGGGCATTTAAATGCCAACAACAATTTTGTATTCTTTTACCAAGGAACAACATTTAGTAGTTTCTAGATTAATTTGAGCTGGTTCTGCTTACTATATGTTTTAACGTCGTATAATTTCCTCTGCAGACCAATTGGGGTGGGTGGGATATGAAAGTGGGGGGGGGGGGGTGTCGGAAATGGCCCTTTTTCCAGGGTCAACCCCAAAATTTTAGTTTCTTCCTCCTATTTTTCCTGACCTGTTTTTGTTGGTTTTAGGACTCTGGGCACTGCTAATCAGTGCTAAAGTTCATGTGCTCTCTGTGTAAATTGTAATTAAGATTAGTTATCCGTGATTGCCATATTTGATTTACTGGTAAGTCTCCAGTAAAGTGCACTATGTGTGCCCAAGACCTGTAAATCAAATGCTACTAGTGGGCCTGCAGCACTCGTTGTGCCACCCATATGAGTAGCCTTGTAAATCTCCCTCAGACCTACCACTGTAATGACTGCGCACAGTTTGTAACTGCCATGTTGACCTTTGCAAGTGCACCCACTTGCCAAGACCCACCCTTTACTTTTCCTACATGTAAGACATCCCTCAGGTAGGCCCAAAGTACTCCCACGGGCAGAGTGCAGTGTGTGTAAAGGTGGAACATGTGTTGGTCTGTTGCTGGTGTGCTTTACGTGTCCTGATAGTGAAATACTGCCAATTTAGTTTTTCACTATTGAAAAGCTATCTGTCCAGTAGGCTAACATGCTAGTTACCTTGTAACATCTTACAAGTATAACTTTCTACTGGGGCAAGATAGAGAAATGGAGTTTGGTCTCTCTGACTCTCTGAACTCAGAATGTAACAGCACATCTTTTTAGGGAGGTGATTTTTAAATTGTATGTTTGAAAATGCGACTTTTAGAAATTAGGCATTTTCTTTTTTAACCATTCTGTGTGCTTCTGCTGTTTGTGTATTGACTGTCTGGTTTTGGAGTGATAGGAGCTGGGGGTTGTGCATTCACTGTAGACAGTCACAAAGGGGGGGGGGTGAGGTGTTTCCTGCCTTTCCTGGGTGACTCATAGCTGGGCTGAATAGACCTTGACTGCAATTAGAGTGGTGGGAGGAGTTTCACTTGCACCTGAATAGGCTGTGTCTCTTTTGCACAATGTTGTCTCCACCTCCTGTGGTCATGCTGCACCAGAGAGGGCAGAATTGGTTTGGACTCGGCCCAGAGACCCTTACCACAAAGAGAACAAAGATACAATGGGGTGTAAGTATTGCACCTTAAACCACAGAGAATTATATCACTTCTGGACTCAAGAGGAACCTCTGCCAAGGAGAAGAGCTCAGGGCGTTTAAATGACAGCTACATTTCTTTACTCTTTCACCAAAGACCAACATCTTTGTCTTCTCTAGATCAATATAAGCTGGTTCTTATTACTATATGTTTCAAGAGTGTATAATTTCCTCTGCAGACCAATTGGGGTGTGATGTGAAAGTGTGGAGGTCAGCTAAAAATAAACTAAAAGGTAGGGGTGCTAAAATACAGCTCTGCTGAAGTCAATTCATAATGGGAATTCTCTGGGATAGCCAGCCCGATTTATCTAGATCCACCTGAGCCCAATTGACAGAGTGTAGGAATTGTAGTACCATGGCACAGCCTTTGATTCACTTCTAGAGCCCTCCCGAAAGCCACCTTGCTCAATGCGAAGGCTCTGTCTTCCAACTTAGATAGAATAATTTTGGAGAATACCTTGACAGAAATTTCCAAAAGGCTAATCAATCTATAATGTGTAGGATCTGAACCATTCCCTTTTTTTAAACTGGGTTTTACTATAGACCCTTTCTATGATGGAGGATGGAGGCCCGCTTGTTAGGATTCGGGCTAGTCCCCTCTTTGTGACCATGCTTTTTACATCACAGGACGGGGGAGGGGTATATAAACTAGTCCTACCTCTGGCTCAGTGCTCGATATTGCCAGTGTTTAGATTCCCTTCCTGGTTGTTGGATGCAGTAACGTGCTGAGCAGAGTCTCCTCTCTGCTCCCCTAATCCTTTGAAGTTCACCCTTCCCCTCTCACGGGCTCGTGTAGAGGCTTCCCTTTGTTTCCAGTTTCCTGCCTTGCTTTTGACCCGTTTTTTGCGTTGTGTGTTGTCTGTCTTTAGCGTGTTAGAGGTATCCAGGTATAATTCCCCTTGTTGTCTCCCCTTGTTTTGTATTGTGCCAGCTCCTTTTGTGTGTATTTTTGAGGGTTCGGGGGCTCCCGTTCTCTACAGCGTGTCTATTACGCTGAAGCGCTGTGAGACGCTGCAAGCGCGAGCGCGTCTCTGTTTTGTAGGCGACTTGCCTCTTTGTGAGCGGTAGTGACGTTTCGGGTCACTCCGCTGCTGTTGTGTTTGGGAAACGCGTTGAGATAGTAGCGCAACGGAAGGCTCCTTGTTATAGCCTCCCCTGGTTATCTTTAGTTTTCACGGGGTTTTTTCGGTAAAGGCTGCTTATTAAAGCCCACCTTTTTCCCCTTATTATTCTTTATTTGGTACGGCGACCATTCGTTAAACGGCCCCTTCCCCTGCTGCCCTGTATCCCCGAGCAGCTACAGGAGTACCTATTGGTTGCAGCTGTTGTACTCCATCTCTTTGCAAAGCAGAGCCTGCATATATCACAGGTGAGCAGGGTTGTGTGTTTGTGAAGGCGTGGTCACAGGGGGTTGGGAATAGAGGTTTCCAGTGTACACAAAATGTATTATTCTGTCCTGCTTATATCATAGGTGCAGAAGTGCAAAGACCAAGGAGGCCGGGTCCCGGTACCAACAAGGGTGTAAGACTTGGTGTCTTTTCAACTAACCACCCTCTTTTCGGGTCTACCGGTGCACCCATAGAGTGTATCCTGTGGGTGTCCTGTGGGCCGGGGAAGGGGACTGGTGCATGCTACGTTCCTGCAGTGCTTGGGTCTCGTGGAGTCTAACAGAATATCGAGCCCACGTTAACATAGCACTGCCCGAGCGAGCATGGATGAGGATGGTGGTAATACAGGAGGGCCCTCAATGCAGGATATTATGGGGGCGGTTCATACCCTACAGGCTCAAATGCAAGAGTTACAACAGGAGAATGCGGGGTTGAAACAGGAGTTAGTGGCGGTAAGGGCTAGAGAACAGTCACAGCAAAGGGGACCTACTCCCGTGATCCAGCCAGCCACCTTTCAGTACTCAGTAGGAGGAGCAGGAGCTAGTACGGCAAGCAGTAGTTCACCCATAGCGGTGACAGTATCAACTCCTGTAGCAGTACCTTTAGCCCCCCCAGAGAGGTTCTCAGGAGAGAGTGAGAAATTTGGTACTTTCATGAACCAGTGCCAGCTCCACTTTATGTGTAGAACAAACGCCTTTCCTGATGATTCCGCGAAAGTTGCATTCATATTGTCGTACCTGGCTGGTAACGCGGCCCAATGGGCTATTCCTCTAGTGGAAAACAATGACCGTGTGCTGTATAATTATTTGGCGTTCAAAGACTTGATGCGTAGCCTATTCGCCAAACACGCATTCATGCAGGCTAGTGACGCAGAATTGTTGAAATTACGGCAGGGCAGGCAAGACCTGTTGTCTTATATAGCTAACTTCAATCGATTGGTGTCTGAGACGCATTGGCCTACCGAGAAGAGAACATCATTATTCTATCAGGGTTTATGCGAGGAGTTGAAGAATTTGTGTCTGTACTGCGGGCAGGGGGGACACTTTGCACGTGCCTGTCCAGTAAAGCCTTCTGGTGTGGGGTTTGGAAAAAAGGTGGCATGCATACAAGTGGAGAAAAAAGCTGATAGAGAAAGAAAGGCACAGTATGAAGTGGTAGGGGCGATAGATCAGGCTCCCAGACATTTCGTGATTACAGCTCACCTGTTGTTATCAACACAGAACCGAGTCCCGGTGTCAGTATTGCTTGATTCCGGGGCCACTGGGAACTTCATGGATATTTCAATGGCAGACAAGCTGATGGTTCCGTGTCACTTAAAGGAACAACCAGAGCCTGTGAGAGCCATCGATGGGACTGAGTTGACGTCGGGGTGTATCACCCGACAGACGGAACCTCTAGGGTTATTGTGTGATAATGGGCATGTAGAATCCGTGGTCTTTGACTTAATTGACGCACCTTCCTTTGGCGTGGTACTGGGAGTCCCGTGGTTACAAACACATAACCCCAGGATTGACTGGGCGCAGAGACTGGTCACCTTGGATTCGGTTCACTGCTTGAAGAATTGTTATGTCATGGCGGCAGAGCAGATCGATCCCTTGTCCTGTGCGGTGACGGAAACGAGTAGGATTCCTCCACAGTATTCCGCCTACAAAAATGTGTTTGATAAAGGATGTGCCCAAGATCTCCCTCCACACAGGTCGTATGATTGTAAGATCGACCTCATACCAGGGGCCCCTTTACCATGCAGCAGGGTTTATGCTCTCTCTGAGCCTGAGGAGGTTCACCTGAAGACATATATAGATGAGATGTTGTCGATGGGTTACATACGTCCTTCTTCCTCGCCTGTGTCATCGGCAATCTTTTTTATACCTTAAAAGGAAGGGTCTTTGAGGGCGTGTGTGGATTTTCGCACATTGAACTCCGCCACAGTCAAGAATCGATACCCTCTTCCGCTCATCTCCGTGTTACTGGACCAGCTCCGCAAGGCTACCATCTTCACGAAGCTGGACTTGCGGGGCGCATACCATCTTATAAGGGTTCGGCCAGGGGATGAGTGGAAGACGGCTTTTAAAACCAAGTATGGATTATTCGAATACACCGTAATGCCCTTCGGGTTGTGCAATGCGCCTGCGGCGTTCCAATTCTTCATAAATGAAGTTCTTGGTAGATACCTGGACCAAACCGTTATAGTGTATCTGGATGACATCCTCATTTATTCGGAGAAAGGGCTTGATCATACTGAGCATGTGTTGCAAGTGTTGCAGACGTTACAGGAACATAAGTTGTACGCAAAGTTGGAGAAGTGTCAGTTTGGAGCTTCTGAGGTGGAGTTCCTGGGGTTTGTCATCTCTGCAGCAGGCATTCGTATGGATCCCAAAAAGATTCAGGCTATTGAGACCTGGCCAGTGCCTACGAATGTGAAACAGATACAGGTGCTTCTTGGATTTGCCAACTTTTATAGGCGATTTATCCTGCATTTCTCTGATATAGTGGCCCCAATGACTCGCCTCCTGAGAAAGGGTGTCCCTTTTAGGTGGACCAGTGAGACTGAAGACGCCTTTCGTATGTTGCTTAAACAATTTGTGTCTGCCCCGGTGTTGGTGCATCCAGATCCTGCCCTGCCGTATTACGTAGAAACAGATGCTTCCTTGTGTGCGGTAGGAGGTGTATTGTCACAAAGAGATGAGGCCACAGGTCACATGCATCCGATTGCGTTCTTTTCCAAAACATTACTGCCAGCCGAACGCAACTATACGGTGGCAGAGAGAGAACTTCTGGCGGTGAAACTGGCGTTCGAGGAATGGAGGCACTATTTGTGGGGTGCTCGTCACGTGATTACCATCTACACTGACCATAAGAATCTTGAATTCTTTCGTTCAGCCAGGGCATTAACACCACGTCAGATGAGATGGGTTCTATTCTTTAATGAATATGACTTCATTATAACATATAGACCTGCAGCTCAACAGGTGAAATCTGATGCGCTTTCCCGAATACACGTGGAGGCAAAAGATGAGGGTGCTTCATGTTCGAGTAGGGCTATGATCGCCAGTGAGAGAATTATCGGGGCAGTGACAGGGGAGGATTTTCCTGCTCTGGTTAAAGACCGATTAAGTCACTTGGATCTGGCCCCTTGGTTAGACCTACCCCAGGTGGTGTTACAAGACGGACTATTGTATAAGGAGGACAGGTTGTTTATTCCCCCTGGGTTGAGGGAAGAGGTGTTGGAGTGGTGTCATTCCTCTGCTCTGGCAGCACATCCAGGAGTGAGGAAGACCAAGGATCTATGTATGAGGTGGTTTTGGTGGGAGTCCATGTTAAGGGATGTACAGGGGTATGTCGGTGCATGTCCGGTATGTGCGACTAGTAAACCTTCGCATTGTAAACCCTTGGGACTGTTACAGCCTTTGCCGGTTCCACCAGGTCCGTGGCATTCATTGAGCATGGATTTTGTGACGGATCTACCTACCGCCGCCGGCTTCACAGCCGTGTTGGTGGTGGTGGATTTGTTCACCAAGATGGCCCACTTCGTACCATTTCCCAAACTTCCTACCGCAAAAGAGATGGCGGTGGAGTTCATGTCATCAATAGTGCGTTTACACGGGTTGCCGGAGGTGATCATATCTGATAGAGGGGCACAGTTCGTTTCGCACTTTTGGACTGAGTTGTGTGGGGTGTTGAAGACCAAGATCAGTCTGTCCTCGGCGTACCATCCTCAGTCGGATGGTCAGACTGAGCGCACTAATCAGACGATGGAGCAGTACTTGCGGTGTCTGATTGCTTCCTTGTCTTGTGATTGGATAACGGCTCTGCCCATCGCGGAGTTCGCTTACAACAACAGTGTGCATTCCGCCTTGGGTATGACGCCCTTTTATTGTTCCTTGGGATATCATCCGAGGGCAATGGCGATACAGCCCACGGGACGCGTGCCAGCCATCGATGACGTATGTAGGCATCTGGGAGACATCTGGGTTTTGGCGAGAAAGAGCCTGTTAGATGCAAAGGAGGCCATGAAGAAGCAGGCAGACAAACATCGAATCCCTGCCCCAGTGTACAATGTAGGGGATCAGGTATGGCTGTCATCCCGTAACTTGAGGTTGTTGGGTCCTCGTAAGTTGCAGCCTAGGTTCGTGGGCCCATATTCCATCATTCAGGTGATCAATCCTGTAGCAATGAAACTCAAGTTACCACAGGAGTACAGTGTACACCCAGTTTTTCACACCTCTTTGCTCAAGCCCTATGTACCGACAGACCAGGTGTTGCCGCCCCCTCCTTCGGTCATGGTGGAGGGCCAAGAGGAATTCGAGGTCCAGGCTATACTTGATTCCAAGAGGGTCCGGGGCCGTCTTTTCTACTTGGTGGATTGGAAGGGGTATTCGAAGGAAGATAGGACGTGGGAACCGGCAGGGGGGGTTCATGCTCCACGGTTGGTTCGGCAATTCCATAGGTCGCATCCCTCCAAGCCTAGACCGGTGGGGAGGATTGTTGGGGGGGGGTACTGTTAGGATTCGGGCTAGTCCCCTCTTTGTGACCATGCTTTTTACATCACAGGACGGGGGAGGGGTATATAAACTAGTCCTACCTCTGGCTCAGTGCTCGATATTGCCAGTGTTTAGATTCCCTTCCTGGTTGTTGGATGCAGTAACGTGCTGAGCAGAGTCTCCTCTCTGCTCCCCTAATCCTTTGAAGTTCACCCTTCCCCTCTCACGGGCTCGTGTAGAGGCTTCCCTTTGTTTCCAGTTTCCTGCCTTGCTTTTGACCCGTTTTTTGCGTTGTGTGTTGTCTGTCTTTAGCGTGTTAGAGGTATCCAGGTATAATTCCCCTTGTTGTCTCCCCTTGTTTTGTATTGTGCCAGCTCCTTTTGTGTGTATTTTTGAGGGTTCGGGGGCTCCCGTTCTCTACAGCGTGTCTATTACGCTGAAGCGCTGTGAGACGCTGCAAGCGCGAGCGCGTCTCTGTTTTGTAGGCGACTTGCCTCTTTGTGAGCGGTAGTGACGTTTCGGGTCACTCCGCTGCTGTTGTGTTTGGGAAACGCGTTGAGATAGTAGCGCAACGGAAGGCTCCTTGTTATAGCCTCCCCTGGTTATCTTTAGTTTTCACGGGGTTTTTTCGGTAAAGGCTGCTTATTAAAGCCCACCTTTTTCCCCTTATTATTCTTTATTTGGTACGGCGACCATTCGTTAAACGGCCCCTTCCCCTGCTGCCCTGTATCCCCGAGCAGCTACAGGAGTACCTATTGGTTGCAGCTGTTGTACTCCATCTCTTTGCAAAGCAGAGCCTGCATATATCACAGGTGAGCAGGGTTGTGTGTTTGTGAAGGCGTGGTCACAGGGGGTTGGGAATAGAGGTTTCCAGTGTACACAAAATGTATTATTCTGTCCTGCTTATATCATAGGTGCAGAAGTGCAAAGACCAAGGAGGCCGGGTCCCGGTACCAACAAGGGTGTAAGACTTGGTGTCTTTTCAACTAACCACCCTCTTTTCGGGTCTACCGGTGCACCCATAGAGTGTATCCTGTGGGTGTCCTGTGGGCCGGGGAAGGGGACTGGTGCATGCTACGTTCCTGCAGTGCTTGGGTCTCGTGGAGTCTAACACCGCTGAGGCAATCCAACAAAATAAGCGGGAGTACACTGTTGCCCACCAATCACTATTAGAATTAATTATTACGGTTGAAATGTTGTTAGAACCGGTGGCCCTTGAGAGCTTTATTCTGTCAATAACTGCTCTTACCTCCTTTATTGAAAACCAAGTGAGGGGGAGTTTCTTATTGAGAGTTCCCTGAGGTCTATTTGAAACAGAAGGGCAGCCATATAGATCTATCAGATAAGTTGCCCACATATCTTCAGGAATCCTACATACTAGAGCCCCCCAATTTTAAACACTAGGGGCCCGATGTAGGTAGCCCTTTACCGATCGGAATCGGCCGAAAATACCGATTTTTGGCCGTTTCCGATCGGTAAAGGGCTATCGAGATGTAGGGGCACATTTTCGGTAATTTTACCGATTCGTTATCATTTCCGAATCGGTAAAGTTACCTAATCGGTAATATTTACCGATTCTGTAATGATAACGATTCGGTAGAACTACCGAAAATGCAATGTAGGTAGCCAATGTTCCATCAGCACATGGCCTACAGAATCGGTATTTTACCATGGAATACAAATCCATGGTAAAAAAACGATTCCTGTGTACATGCACATCTGAGCATGTACACATGTGCCATGTGACAGACAGACGTGCCCTTAGGGCATGTCTGTGTGCCACATTGCACACATGCCCGTTTTGGGGGTGCTAGAGGGTGTCAAAGTGACACCCCCTGCACCCTTGTGAATTCTTAAATTACCGATTCGGTAAATACCGAATCGGTAATGCCTAATCATTCCTATGGGCTTCAAAGCCCATAGGAATGAATGGGCATTACCGATTCGGTATTTACCGAATCTGTAATTTAAGAATTGTTAAGGATTCGGTAACGAATCCAGATGTTGGGACCTACATCCCATTTACCGATTTTGGAATACCGAATCGGTAGGATTCGGTATTTCAAAATCGGTAAATGGGAGTTACCTACATCGGGCCCCCAATTCTTTGACTTTTGCTCAGAACTTTAGTTGATCCCCTGAGAGAATGATTTCCTGCATCTCATCCCGCTTAAAAGGAGGCTTTTTTCTCTTTAACCAGCTGCTTATATTGGGACTTAAGCTTAACCAACTCCTGGGATACTACAATATCTGGGCAACGCCTAGCTTTCTTGGAAGCCTGTCTCACCAAACTCTTCAAGTCTTGACAGGCTAAGTCAAACCAACCCTTACCCTTTGTCTGATGGGCTGCCTGTAATTCCACTCCCTTACATTGGTGGCAATGCAGCCCAAAACATTGAGAACAATTTCATTGAACCACACAATTCTGTTCTCCGAGCGGATAGAGAGAACCTCAATATCCTCTGTTAATTGAAATACAGATAAGCATTGGGGATGAATAGGATCAAACTATGTTGAGAGCCTCTGATGATAGGAAACTTCTAAGGGCAATACCCTCTCTACTGCCACTGGCTTGCGGAGACTAAGAACTGCAGAGGCAGCACAATGATCGCTAACCTCATACTTTTCCACTTTAAAATCTGAAAAGAGACCAAAGTGTCAAATAGACGTAAACATATAGTCAAGTAGACTTGCGACAGGCCCTGCCAGAACATTTCAGCTGCAGGCATATCATCATTAAAATGTCTATTGCAACAGATCAAACCATTATTCACTAGCCATTGACTCAAGGCTTTGGACTCCTTTTTAATAACACCAGGGGGAAACTGGGAATGAGGGATGTTATAAAAGTTCAGAGTATCTTCCATTTGTAAGCCTGCCTGGGCGGGAAAAAGACGGACATTAAAATCCCCTCCCATTATTATAATTGCTTCTGGGAATTTTGCTACCAAATTCTGAAAGGATTGCTTGTAGGATTCCAAATAGGCTTTCACTCGCTGGAACTCTTCTTTATGAATATAAACATTTATAAGAGGAAATCACCTACAAATATTATTCCTCAGTGTGATTTAAGCCACAGAAAGCTGTAAACTACAGGACACATTTATAACATGCAATGGTTTCTTAATCAACTTCTTAGATATTAAGGTTAGAACTGCTGCAGAGGCACACCCCTTCACTCAACTTAAGCCTTTACTATTCAGTGCAAACACAAGGAGATGGATGAACACCCTTCATCAGCCAGGCTAGCTAGAATCCAGGGGCAAAGTGAGCAAGGGACCCACGTCTGGGCATTCCGTGACAACTTAGGGCGAACAAAGCAAACACAAGGAGATGATGGCTGGAGTGCTGAATCTTCTCAAACACTCAGCTCCAGTCATTGATCTGGGTTGAATCCATCATCATTCTTTAGCTCACTTTGCCACCTCAGTTCAGACCCAGCTAAATGCAAATCAGTCTTGACCCTGTGCCTCATGGAAACAGTCCAGTCTGAACTGCTAAGCCAGGTCTTCCCTGAACCGGAAACAAGCATCCTGGGACTGGTTTCTGGGTAATACCCTTCATCAGCCAGGCTAGTTAGAATCCAGTGGCAAAGTGAGCAAGGTACCCATGTCTGGGCATACCTTGACAACTTAGGGTGAACAAAGCAAACACAAGGAGATGATGGATGGAGTGCTGAAACTTTTCAAACACTCAAGCCCCAGTCATAGATCTGGGTTGAATCCATCATCATTCTTTAGCTCTGTTTGTCACCTCAGTTCAGACCCAGCTAAATGCAAATCAGTCTTGACCCTATGCCTCATGGGAACAGTCCAGCCCGAACTTCCAAGCCAGGTCTTCCCTGAACAGGAAACATGCATTCTGGGACCGGTTTCTGGGTAACAACCTTCATCAGCTCTGCTGGAAGTGGCAGAGACTATCCGGGAAACCGTAGATCAAGGAAGCTGTGTGATGCTGGCGCTGCTGGACTTATCCGCAGCTTTTGATACGGTGTCACACAGGATCCTCTTAAACAGACTTAAGGGTCTTGGGATGGTTCCACTCCTTTCTAGAGGGACGTGCGCAGCAAGTGATTCTCCAATCTCACACCTCCACCGTTAGCTCCCTTAAGTGTGGAGTTCCGCAGAGCTCTGCCCTAAGCCCAACGCTTTTTAATGTGTACCTTACACCTTTGGCAGCAATAATTGAGAAATATGGGGACACCAACTAGTGTTCTCCTTCAAAGATCATAGCGAGACAGCCTTTGTTCATTTTAAGCAGTGTCTTTTGAACATCTCATACTGTATGACAGAGAACTGCTTAACATTAAACACAGATAAAGCGGAGGTCCTGTTTTTTAATCACCCTATTACCCCACGGCCAGAGCTCTGTTGACCGGCTGAGCTAAATCTCCTGCTTCTTCCAGTTACCTCTGCCAGGAATTTGGGCTTCATGTTTGACACTCAATTGTCTAGCAAAGTGCAATTTGCCCATGTTTCGAGGCAGTGTTTTTGGAAGTTGAATACTCTTCGGAGCTTTCTTCACTATCTTCCTATGGACTGCAGGAAGACCGTGATGCATGCATTGATCACCTCCCAACTTGACTATGCGAACAGTCTTTACATGGGACTTCCGGAGTACTTACTCAGAAGACTGCAGACTATTCAGAACGCAGCAGCTAGGCTTGTGTAGAAAGTGCCAATGTGTCACCACATAACCCCCTATCTGATCAGTCTTCACTGGTACAAGTGAAAAGAAGAGTAGAGTACAAGGCCCTTACTGTGGCTTATAGAGCAATGAACAACATTGGTCCGCAATATCTGAGGCAAAGATTTGTACAATACAGCAACAAGAGATCACTCAGATCTAATGACAAGAACTTTCTGGTCATCCCACAGTTTGCAAAGGCCAGGACCAGAAGCCTTTCCTTCATGGTTAAAAGTGCCACTCTGTGGAATACCATGCCGGAATACCTAAGGAAGATCCACTCTAAACAAATTTTCAGGAGAGCATTAAAAACATGGCTCTTTACTCTCCCCTAACTCCGCACCACCGGTTTCCCAGGACTATATCAACAGCACTACTAGCGCCGGCACACCTCCGTAGGAAGTAGCTGCGTGCATTATAAGTTACTAGCAGCCCGTCCCGACGTTGTCCGGGTATGAAGAGTTGAGTGGGTGACAGCTCGCGCTAGAGACGCTGCGTGTGTGGGAAAGTGCAGTCATTTTCAAGATTAGTGTGCTAGCAGGGCCGCTTAGTCCCGTCAGCCGCTGCTTGAGGCTGGCTCCAGCCCTGGTTGATGTTGGGCGCCGTGTGTAAATTTGTTTATGCAGAGAGTTGAGTGATAGCGTGCAGGAGACGCTGCAGTTATTGTCCCTGCAGGCACACTCAGTGGCGTGTACCCCTGCTTGAGGTCCGGCTCCAGCGGCGACTGTATTACAATGCAAATTATGTGACCCTTGAAAGTTATTTCCCGGTATTATTATTTTTTTAGGACCCACATGGCTTGAAGGCAGGAACGTAACGGCAATTTAGTAAAGCACCGACGGCATTCGGCCCCAGTCTGTTTGACACGCACCCAGCACAAGGCACACAGTGCATTCGGCCCCAGTATGTGAGACACGCCCCCAGAACAACGTGCAAGCCCACAAGTGAGTAGAGCAAACGGTTACTTACCACGCCTCCAGCTGAACGCAGACGCCCATTGAACGCATACGCCCAGGTGCGCGATTGGCATCATAATTTAGGAATGTGGCGCGATTGTTGGCGGCCGATTGCTGCGCCCATTGGCCACGGCCCTTGCTCCCGTGCAATTCCGCAATTGACGCGCCCATTGTCATTTGTCACGGCCCTTGCTCCCACACAATTGCGCAATTGGTACGCCTCCAGCTGAACTCAGACGCCCATTGAACGCTCTTGCTCCCGTGCATTTCATAACCCATTGGCCACGCCCCTTGCTCCCGTGCAATTCTGCAATTGCCGCGCCCATTGTAGTTTGTCTTGCACCTTGCTCCCGCGCAATTGCCGCGCCCATTGTCGTTTGTCACGCCCCCAGCCTTTGTCATGCCCCCAGCACAACGCACACGTGTAAGGAACGTTTTTTTTTGGTCGTGATGCCGCGCCCCGCCCACGCACACGCCCACAAGGGACTACTTTGCTGGCAAGGTTCTTTTACCTTTCAAATGTATATGGTGGCCATCTGTATAGCCTATGTCCTTCTGCTGCAACTGCCCTTTCCAATGCTGTATTGGGTGTTGTGATTGGTGCTGTGGTTACTGAGATTACCCGCCTCAAAGGTTAGGGCTCTCTCTTTATAATATTAGTATGGATCTATTAATATTATTATTATCAGCCAGGCTAGCTAGAATCCAGTGACAAAGAGAGCAAGGGGCCCACGTCTGGGCATACCCTACCAACTTAGCGCGAACAAAGCAAACACAAGGAGATGATGGATGGAGGACTGAAACTGTTCAAGCACTTTCCCCCAGTCATAGATCCAGGTTGAATCCATCACCATTACTTGGCTCACTTCGCCACTTCAGTTCAGACCCAGCTAAATGCAAAGCAGTCTTGACCCTGTGAATCATGGGAACAGTCCAGCCCAACCTGCCAAGCCAGGTCTTCCCTGAACCTGAAACAAGCATCCTGGGACCAGTTTCTGGGTAACGGAATACACTGTAAGCTGCTCCCATTGGCTGGCAGATAACCCAGCATAAACACTTAAACAGGAGGAAGGGATAAACTCATACTGGGTGACTGGCAGGCAGGGATTATTTTAGGGGGCAGGAGGCTAGTAAGCCTGCCTTGGCCAAGTCATCTACCACCTTGAGCACAAACTGGGCAATGTAGGGGAAAATAAAAGAGACTCTTGACACTTCCCTTCCTTGTTCCCCAAGCTGGAGCCCCATGGAGATGAAATCCTGCGTGGATATCCAGAAAGTGAGGGTATTTGATGTAATATATGAAGGATTTTTGAACGGTTCAGGGGCCGCAATTTCCTTGCTTTTTTCTCCCGATGGATAATATACAGCAGTAGTTCTGATTACCCCAGATCGAACTTGGGTAGGGCTTCTGAACCGGTGGAGAGGTCTTAACAAAACTTATTGGAACTCAAGGGCTTAGGTACCTCAGTAGCTAATGTTAAAGGCTTTTTACTTGACATGGAACAGACACATGAGGTTAGAGAAATGGTAAGTGGCCGAGTTTTAGGTTGAGTTTTTGTTATAGCCTCACTAGTAGTAGGTACAGCTGCTAAATCACGGCTAAGCGGCATGGGAGGCCTTAAATTCTGGAATAGAAAGGGGACCTTGCCTTCGTAGTCAGGGTTTTCCTTTTACTAACACATGGATTGACGGATCCTGCAGATCTACTCAGATTTCTAGTCCTCTGGGAATGGTAATAACTTGAGGAGAATTTAAGGGGACAAAACGATATTGTCTTTTCCTCACAAGCATTGGTCGTTTGGAAATATAAACTGGACCTTCCAGATCTGATTGAATCCCACATTTTCCTGCTGCTTTTGGCCTTTGACACCCCCCGAGACTCGGTGGGGGGACCTTGAAGCCTATGGCTTGACATATACTTAATATATCACTATTAGAATTGTGGTGTTCACTACGAATGCCTTTCAGAAGCTCTGATTGGTCCACCTGATTTGATCTCACAGACACAAGAGATTCAACATATCATGCAAAGTCTTTTGCATAAGCAACATTACGTCCAGCAGAGATGAGGAGGGGGTTCGCTGGATATTTACGGACCCTCCCAGGGAGCCAAAGGTTGAGTTTGGATTCCCGGTGAAGGAGGCCTTCTGAGATGGTAAGATACTGTGATGCAGGGAGCCACCACTACGATCTGGAAGTCCTTTCAATGACAAAGAGGACAAGAAAATATTGAGGTAAGGTGCAGAAGACAATCTTGGACCTCTACTTGGACCCTCGCTCCTGGGCTGCGAAGAGGGTTCTGAAGTATTGACTAATTGGACACAATATATTACTCAACACACAGCTTTGGTTCCTGAATAGGAAGCACTGGAAAACTCACTGGGTATCTCACTCCCCCCCACTTGATGATGGAAGGGAGCCAATATTAAAGTGTTTGGGGACAAAATTCCTTTTTGGCGTGGCAAGAGGTGAGCGTGGCGCTTTCCCATTTGAATGGGAGTTTAAGGCATGATCAGAATTTGCTTCAAGCGTCTGGGGAGGTTCCAGGTGTGGTGGTACCTTCCGTAAATGGGAGTGGTAAACGAAGTAGGGTTGTTTAGATCTTCTCGTGGTGGTTATCCCACGGATTCTGAGTTCGTGAGCAAACGGGTTAAGAATTCTTCATCGGCCGTGCTTAATGAGTGTGTACATCAAGCCTCTGACCGGGAGGGGATAAATATACAGGTTCCGGTTCACGTGGGTGCAACTAGAATCCGGAAGTATCGTAGACGCAGTATCCCTCCTCCTTTGGTTCCCGGTCGCCGTTTTCCAAATACGGACGTATTAACCACCACGAGAAGATCTAAACAACCCTACTTCATTTACCACTCCCATTTACGGAAGGTACCACCACACCTGGAACCTCCCTAGACGCTTGAAGCGTTTCTTCTTCTCCTTCTCTTATAATACACGTACCCGGCCGAGACGGGTAGGATTACCAATTTCACACGCAATCAGACTGTATAGACACATCACTCCAGACCTATAGGATTTTAGGTCATGTCTTAAGCCCTGAGGAGTCGCAGTGATTTGTTCCCACGCGACGAAACACATGTCGGCTGGTTGTGGAACCAATAAAACCTACATCCATTTCCTAAGAAACTGAACAGGATTGCAATTGTCTTAATTTTGGCTCTATGCATAGAATGTTGTTAATTTCATAACCACTGTTGAAACACTGTGATTGTTGTGTGCGAGGGCATTGCTGTTATACATTGCTACTTTTATGTCAAATGTATGGTTGTGTTTAAATGTAAAAATACATAAATAACTAGACAAGTAGAACAAGGGTAACCATACATGAAAATGAAAGCATTAATACTTAATATCATAGATCCCAGTGCAGAGGTCGCAGTTCAAATGCAAAAACAGCATTGACTTAAATTGCCTGCTTTGTAGACTATTTATATAATCATTTGTATACTCAGACCAAACATCTCTTAAAACACAGTACAACCATAGACTTAATTTTAGTACTCTTATAGATGTACAACCATCACTTCATATGACTTCAAACCTAAGGGTTCACAACTTTACATTTTTATGATATATTTGGATTCCTATCTCCTAAGAGTCACATTTCTATCCTCACCGTAGTCAATTTTACAGACCCTGCACATACAATATTAGGAAAATGTTCTTTCTTGCCAGCATACAAATCTGTGAAATGTTTCTCCACTTTTTATTTGGTGTCTAAACTGCAGATTGCCTATAAGTGTTTCAAATTAAATGTCTTTACTGTGAAGGTCCTACTGCCCTCAAACATTTTTAGGAAAGTGTTATGTTATAAGGGTCTTACCTGATCATGACTGGGAAGATTTCAATTTAACCCACAAGTATGTACAGATAGACCAATTTACCAGCTTGAGCAGGGAAATGGACAACATATGACTCACGTATCTTTCTCACAGTTATTCGTTGAGAATGTGTGTTAGGCACTTACAAACCGGTTGGAGGCTGTCAAGTATTTGATTCATTAATTGTAGATTACTGGCGCTTTTCCCCCCAAAGAGAATCCACACACCAAATCCACTCAATTAGTTTTGAAAGGCCTTGTTTAAAAACAGCTTTAGTGTAGAAAACATGTACATATATTACTGCACGTATACAAAATAAACATGATTATATGGGTACAGAATGTAAACATTATAAAAATAGGTAAAAAGTTACATTATGTAGATGCTTTTTACATTTAGTCATTCTAGCTAACAATTAACAGATTAGTACCAAATGTATCAGGTTTTATTTGAAGGATGACATTCACCGAGATATAGCCTACAGTCCCAATAGTCCACTCATTCCAATCAATTTTCTGAATAATAATATCTTAATTAGGAACCAGGATAAAAGGGGGAAAGGGCAAGACATTGGAAACACTGCTACAAAAAAGGTGCCAACAACAGCATTAGATCATTACAGAACCACCACTCAGCAATCTTGAGGAAAGCAGACACTGGATACAACAAATAACAACAACCACAACACATGGAAAAATCAATAATGTAACCATCATAGCTATTGCTTTGATCTGTGATGATACCATCAGAAAAACCATGGAGTCTAAACACATCACTTAGAAAGTTTTGAGCCTGTTTGAGCACTATATATGAAACCACTTGAAAGGAAACAAATGGCCCAAGCTTGTGAAATACTTTATGTCTCTATTAGTACCAAAACCTTGTGACAAGAGTGGCCCTACCACGAGGTCCATAGAAATTATCATCCAAGGTTGCTTGCATCAGCCTGCTGGGTGAACATACACAGTCTTGGTTGAGCCCAAAGCACTCTTTCTTACAAAGTTATGTATCTACATTGTCACATTCAGCCTTCAAATATGTCTCTTTAATACACCCTGTATCTTTCTTTGTCCTTGGTATTTTTGGGCAAGTTATGGTGTCATTTCTTGGCCTGAAGTTTTAGATCTTTAGGTAGAAGATACAGAACTCCCTATGCATCCAAAAATGTACTTCCTTTCATTCTTCACTGAGGTTCCTTTTGAATCCACTGTTCCACATCCACTTGCCTTTGTCTAAAAGTGACCATGTCCAGAAATGTATCTACAGAATCTGTGATATTGATAGTGACAAATAGGTTATTGGGGGCCAGCAAAGATTATTCTAGTTCATCGCCCTGTCTTGACAAGATGTCTGCCTCGTTGTTTCGATTCCTCAGTCTGTATGTCACTGTATATAGGAGAAGCTGAGGGGCCATCAAGCTTGTCTTGCATTTAGACATTTCATGGATCACAGATATAATTTTTTTATGATTAGCACAAAGTGTAATCTCATGAATAGCCCCTATAAGATAATGTCACCACTGAGCAAAAGATGTATCTTGCCGACACAGCACCCGCGCACCAGAATCACTTTGAATATTGACGCCTCACTTCCCCCTACAGTCTGGATTCAGCGCTCCGCTTCTCCTGCATGCAACAGAATTGTTGCCTCACCTACCCAGGGATGTCTCACTGTGTTTTCCAGTACTTCACCTCCCTACAGCTGGTTTGGCTTGTGGATTTTGACAAAGTTCAGGTACTTTGTATAAAAATCACACATCCATAGAATTCCATGGACAGAAGTGCTTGAAACCTTTCAAAAGTCATATTTTGAATGGTGTTTTTTGGATATTTGTCATTTTGATCTTATTTGGTTTATATAAAGATACTTTATTTTCCTAAACTGGTGTGGTGTTCATTTGTAGTGTTTTCACTGTGTTACTGTGTGTGTTCTGTACAAATACTTTATGAATTGCCTCTGAGATGAGCCTGTCTGCTTATGCCAAGCTACCAACGGGGTGAGCAGGGGTTATTTAAGTGTGTAATCCCCTTATCCTCACAAGAAGGAAAAGGTCCCTACTTGGACAAGGTGCATACTACTGGCAACTAGAGACCCCCAATTTTAACAGTGGCGGTCAGCGGAAAGGATTTGGATTTTCACCAGCGGCGGTGCAGGAGTGCATGCTTCAGGGTACATCATGGCATCTGGAGAGCCATAGGAACGTCACGGGGTCCCTAGGATGGGTCATGAAGGCAGCAAAAAGAGTCCTAAGAAAAAAGAAGAGAAAAAACAAAATGGACCTCGTAGCTACCCTTCTCACAAACCACCGCCTCCCCCCCCCCCCCTCCCGGTAAAAGACAACTTTCCAGTCCCTGCACAAACAAGCCTTCGGAGCAAGAATCCACAGAAAAATAATAGGTGGAGATCAGTTTGAAGAGAGTTGATATCACAAGGACAGAAGGTGATTACTATACTTAAGCCCTGACGAAGTTCAATTTGGAACGAAACACGTTGGCTGATGTCCAATTTTAACTACAACTACAATAAAGGATAATAATTTTTGTGATACATTTGAAGCTCATTTACTCTGTTCTGGTGCACCTTCCTCCTCTTTATGAGGGCTTTCATTTGTACTTTGATCAGTGTGCACTACTACTGAGGGCAGACCATACGTGAAGACATACTACTGTCTGACCTTTTGTTCTAATTTTGTGAAAACCCTTGAAGTATCCAAGCACCATGTCTCACTGTGGTGAGCCAGCAAGTAATGTTGCAGAATTTGAGTCTGAGATTGAAATGTTGCAGTCTTACAAAGTTGATCTGCTCAAGCAACTTTGCAAAAGTGTTGGTTGTCCTATAAAGAGCTCTGCTAGGGAGGAGGAGCTGCAGATGACCTCGTGTGCCTGGTGGCTAGTAACACAAGCTGGAGAGAGTGATGAGGGGAATGTGGATCTGGATGTGGAAAACCAGCAAGGAGAATTTGGTGCTCAGGATCTGCCTGTGGGGAGAGGGTCCTCCAGACCACTAGAGGACAGGCAACAGGAGAGGGAGCATCAGCGAAAGCTTGAGAAACTCAAGTATGAATTGGAAATCAAAAAGTTTGAAATGGAGCACAAACAGCATTAGAAAGAGAAGAGAAGGCTCTAGAGGAGAAAAACTGTTATTGGCTCATGAGTTAAGTTTTAAGGAGCTGGACATTAAGGTCAAGTAGGCAGTGTCCAGTTCAAATGGTGGCAGCATGCAGCCAGGCATTCTGGGAGGGTGCACAATCACAAGACTTTGGTACCAGATTTTGTAAAGTGGATGGCATATATGCTTGGATTTCAGCATATGAGGCAGCCCGTCGAATGAATGAGGTCCCTGAGAAGCAATGGGGAGGGGCCCTGTGGAAACACTTTGAGAAGGAGGGGAGGGACACATTGACATCCCTAGGGGATGGAAACAACCTCACTTATCCACTCATGAAGGAGGCCTTGTGCATCAGGTAAGGGCTCACCCCTGAGCAATATAAGAAAATGTTTAGGTCTTTCAAGAAAATTGAATCTAATAACTGGGTGGAATGTGTTGCTTTTTTCTGCAGACCACTTGATGGTTGGATAAAGGGCAGCAAGGTAACTGACTATCAGGGGTTGTATGAGTTGATTGCTTAGGAGCACTTGTATAGTCTTGTTTTACTAGAGCTGTGCCAGCATCTGATAGATAGCAATCTGACTGACCCCAGGAAGCTCGCTAAGGAGGTGGACCATTGGACCAGTACCAGGATCTACAAGTATTGGGGAAACTCAGTCAAAGGTGGGTAGGGTACCCAGCAGAAGAGTGGGGGTGAGAAGGGTAATCAGAAGGAGTTCTCAAAAGGGCCCCAAACTAGTTCTCAGGGTAAAGATTCCCATCCCCCTAGTGGCTAGAAAGCTTGGATCTCTATAGGGAAGCCTGCAGAGAAGAGAACTCATAAGTGTTTTGCATGTGAAAAGGAGGGTCACATAAAAGGGAATCCCAAATGTCCCAAGTACACACCGATACCCACTGGTGCACAGTCACATGGGTTGGTTAGTGTAGTGCTTGGGGAGGAGTTTGGTCCATGTGAAGTGTAGGAGCCAGCAGAGATTACTCTTTTCTCACTAGGGGACAGTGAGATGGTCCAGAGTACCCTTCTGCCTGATAACACTAAAAGGTACAGGTAATAGGTGACCATCAATGGTCAGAGGGTAGAAACTCTGAGAGACAATGGAGCCAGTGTGACATCTGTCACATGTCAGCTGGTGTCTGAGGAGCAGGTGGTCCCCAATGTACTTCATCCTGTAGTAGCAGCAGATAAGTCTGAGCTCCTGTGGAAGGTAACACAGGTTCCCTTTAAATAGGGGGGGTCTCAGGTACCTTGAGAATAGTTGGGAGTCCAACCATACCTATTGATTGTCTGCTTTGCAATGACCTGGAGAGTTCCCCTTGGGAGAATGGGAGAAGGTAGAATGCCGGTCTCATTTGGGGATGTTGGGTATGCCTCAGTGGGAGTGTGTGACCACTTGGACAATGGCAGCTAGTAGGGATGATCAAGAGGACCTAGAGCCTGAAAGAGTGGCCTCGGTCCCTGCCAGGAAGAGGAAGGGCAGGGGGGCCATGCTCTCTATGCCACTGGAGTCAAGCTAGCCGGCTGATGAGGGGTGAAACCCCGCAACCGGTCCCAGGATGCTTGTTTCCGGTCCAGGGAGGACCTAGCCTGGCAGTTCAGGCTTTACTGTTTCCATAGGGAACAGGGTCAAGACTGATTTGCATATGGCCGGGTTCAAACTGGAATGGCATGGGGAGCAAATAAACGATTAATTTAGTGCCAGATCTCTGTACTGGCTTGACTGTTTGACATTGTTCAACATTCTGTCCATCAGTTGTTCTTTTTG
This sequence comes from Lissotriton helveticus, assembly GCF_964261635.1. NCBI lineage: Eukaryota > Metazoa > Chordata > Amphibia > Caudata > Salamandridae > Lissotriton > Lissotriton helveticus. Next base: position 1,194,152,842 of record NC_136069.1, read on the forward strand.
CATTGGTTATCTATGATTGGCATATTTGATTTCCTTATAAGTCCCTAGTAAGGTGCACTGTGTGTGCCCAGGGACTGTACATCAAATTATACTAGTGGGCCTGCAGCACTGGTAATGCCACCCACATCAGTAGCCTTTCAAATGCGTCTCAGGCCTGCCACTGCAGTGTCTGCACCTGCAGTGTTCAACTGTAATTTCAACCTGTCAAGTTCACACTCTTGCCAGGCCCAAACTTTTCAATTTATTACATGTCAGTCACCTTTAAGGAAGGTCCAAGGTAAACCCAAAGGCAGGGTGTAGTGTATGTGAAAGGTAGGACATGTACTGGTGTGATTTGCATGTCCAGATAGTGAAATACTGCCAATTTAGTTGTTCACTATTACAAGGACTAGCTCGTCCTTAGGTTATCATGGATGCTGTCTGGAGACATTTTACAAGTGTAACTTTCAATTGGGAACAGCTAACGATTTGGAGTTTGGACTCTGTGAGCACAGTATTTAAAAACACATCTTTAAGTAAAGGTGGTTTCTAAATTGTGTGTTTGAAAAGGCCACTTTTAGAAAGTGGGTATTTTCTTGTTTAACCATCCTGTGCCTCTGCCTGCCTGTAGAATCAACGCCTGCTTTTGACTGACAGGGGCCTTTTGCATTCACTCTAGACAGTCAGAAAAAGGGAGTTGAGGTGCTCCCGGCATATTCTGATGGCCCATCACCAGGATGATGGGCCTTCCTGCGCTACAGTGTTGGGAAGAGCTCTCACCTGCACTTGAATAGGGCTGTGTCTGGCCTCTCACAATCCTGTCTCCACCCCCTGGAGTGTTCCTGGAGCAAAGACCAGGCAGGACAAGAACTTTTGCACTACAAAGACAATCCTTTGAAGAATGCCTTCTTCAAAGAGCAAAATGGGTACATGTATTGGGCCTAAAACTCCAGACTTTTAAAACACTTCTCGATCAAGAGTAACATCTGTCAAGGAGAAGAGCTGACGAGCTGTGAGGAAGAATACTGCCCCTTGATGTGTGTTGCTTTGCTGGGTTGGCCTGAAGTTGCTGCTTTTGTTTTGCGGAGGAAAAGGAATGAAATTTGCTTTGTATCTTGCTTGTGAAGTTTTTCCAAGGGCTTGTATGTGTTTGCCTACTGTTAAGAAGAATCAGGGCGAGGGAAGACTTCACCTGCAGCATCCCTAAACTCCACTGTTTGTAGTACCGACCTGCAAAGTGGTGTCAATTCCAGTTCTATGCCTTTGGAGGTTGTTCCGCTGCAAAGATCTGCTCAAAACCATCAAAATCGGCGCATCACCCTGCTGCGGGGATTCTGTGTAGGCACAGACCTGTGCACAGGAAAGCAGGACTTTGGTTACTTGTGGTGTACCAGAAACTCACCACAGTACCCAGAACCCCTATCCGACTAGCATAACCTCTAACGGACTAGCATCAGTGTATTATTCGTTCTCTGTTCTACCGCAAAGCTACCAATGATTAGACAACTCAGAATACTCTCAGGAATGGTGGGAATCAAGAACACTCTTCCGTTTATATTCAAATACAAGTCCACAACATGAGTAATCAGAGACACAGTAACGTTTAAAATGTTTATTTTAACTACGTGCTCTTAGATACAGTATTTTGGCTAACATAAGCAGGCATACCATTAGAAATAATTCCATAAAACACAAAGGGAGAAATCATATTATAATGATAGTGAAAAGAGGTCATATAGTGCCTTGTGTACCACCCTCCCCTTGCTCGAAGTTAGGTTTTATAATAATAGAAGGTCTCTAGGTTTCAACGGGGAACCCCATACATCAAAGATCAGCTTAGGTGAAACACATCAAAGGATCAGCAAGCTCTCTCGTAGATGGAAAGGCTTTCTCCAAGTGCCTGCAAAACATGCATGCAGTGTAATATTAAAGGCACACGAATTTCAGCTTCTCGCAACTGTATGCATGTTATGTTCAGAGCGGGGGCCGATCATCCTGAATCAACAGCATACTTGTTATTTGACCTTGACGCTGGGAGCACAAACTGTACAGACTGAGGCTGCCTTGTAAGTCTAGGGATGTGGAAAGCAGACCGTTCTCATGTGAAGAAAATCAAACAGGTTAACTTGCCACAACAGATGCATGTAGTGTTGTGTGCAAAAGCAGCAAAATGGTGTTTAAACTTCTGATGCGCTTATGCTAACTTAGCAGTGTGTGCAGGCAGATCTCGGTCTTCACTACATCCCTTCCAGTACCTGTTGTTCCAATGCCGCACCGCCTTGCGGGAAAACTCTCCACACACCGCTGCCGTGCAGCCGAAGAAATCGACACAGGGCCTGCCTGGGGATGAAGAAACCTGCGTAGCCCAAGTTCAGCACACTGTGTATCTGAAGTCCAAGAACGCTGTAGTGACTCCGACGCAGGCCCTGCTCTGTGACTAAAAAGATAAACACATTCCGGGGCTCCCGCCGCGTACCATTATAGCGCGAGTGCTCAACTACCGCGACCGAGACGCAATCCTGCAGGCGGCACGGCAGCACGGAGACTTGCGGGTGGAGGACGCTACAATTCGTTTCTTCCCGGACTTTACGCTCAAGGTCCAGCAGGAGCGTCGATCCTTTGACGCAGTCAAGAGAAAACTGAGAGAGTGCGACCTCCGCTACATTATGCTCTTCCCGGCGCGTCTCAAAGTGCTGGCGGAGGGCAAATCCTTCTTTTTCATCACCCCGGAGGAGGCACATGCCTGGCTGGAGGAGCACGGGCGACGCCGGAGGGGCCCGAAGGGGGAGGGCAGTTGGAGGAGCTCGGCCCCCCGGTCCCCGGCCTCCTCGGTGGAGATGCCGGGGAGCCTCCGGCAGCATCGGGAGGATCCGTCCCCGGGGGCGAGGAGGCGGACTCGCAGCCTCTCAGCGTGTCCGGATCTGGAGTGAGGAGTCGGACAATCTCAACTATGGTTGGCGAGCTCCTATGGACACGTAATGTATGACAACACTGTAAATGCTTGCCAGTAACTGTGAACATTCCTCGTTTTGCTCCCTCATGCGGGGGTGGTGGTGAGGCTGTTCTGAGCGGGGGTCATGTATGTTTCGGGCCTGCATGGACCAAAAGTGTACTGGTGAAGGCCACTCGCTTACTGACTGCCTGGTGTTGTCCCCCTGCTTGAAGCATCAGCGCGACTGGAGTCGCTGACCACCCCGCCTTGAACTGCGGAACCGGCTGGGAGCTTGTCAAGACCTCGTGGCCGCAGAGGAGGGTGAGGCGCCGGCCCCGGGACTGCGAGGACCAGCATTCACCAACTCCAGCTGGTCCTCTTCCCGTGTGTAGCCGCGCCCCCTCCCAGTGCCACGCCTCCAGCCGAGCCCCTTAACTTCTCGTGGCACCCGCTTCGCGGGTGCCGCTCGCTTACTGACTGCCTGGTGTTGTCCCCCTGCTTGAAGCATCAGCGCGACTGGAGTCGCTGACCACCCCGCCTTGAACTGCGGAACCGGCTGGGAGCTTGTCAAGACCTCGTGGCCGCAGAGGAGGGTGAGGCGCCGGCCCCGGGACTGCGAGGACCAGCATTCACCAACTCCAGCTGGTCCTCTTCCCGTGTGTAGCCGCGCCCCCTCCCAGTGCCACGCCTCCAGCCGAGCCCCTTAACTTCTCGTGGCACCCGCTTCGCGGGTGCCGCTCGCTTACTGACTGCCTGGTGTTGTCCCCCTGCTTGAAGCATCAGCGCGACTGGAGTCGCTGACCACCCCGCCTTGAACTGCGGAACCGGCTGGGAGCTTGTCAAGACCTCGTGGCCGCAGAGGAGGGTGAGGCGCCGGCCCCGGGACTGCGAGGACCAGCATTCACCAACTCCAGCTGGTCCTCTTCCCGTGTGTAGCCGCGCCCCCTCCCAGGGCCACGCCTCCAGCCGAGCCCCTTAACTTCTCGCGGCACCCGCTTCGCGGGTGCCACTCGCTTACTGACTGCCTGGTGTTGTCCCCCTGCTTGAAGCATCAGCGCGACTGGAGTCGCTGACCACCCCGCCTTGAACTGCGGAACCGGCTGGGAGCTTGTCAAGACCTCGTGGCCGCAGAGGAGGGTGAGGCGCCGGCCCCGGGACTGCGAGGACCAGCATTCACCAACTCCAGCTGGTCCTCTTCCCGTGTGTAGCCGCGCCCCCTCCCAGGGCCACGCCTCCATTGACAGCCACACCTCATAATCCGACCCAGGGCACGCGCCTCGCGGGACGCGCGCGGGTCGCAGCCCGGGGCGAAGACCGGGCCGTTTGAGGCCGTTCGAGAACGTGCGAGTCCGGTCCGGCCCACCCCCCTAAGCTCAACCTTTTGGTCGTCCCAATACAGGTATTACCTATCTTCATTGAATATTCTTATCACTGATAGTTAACATAAAAAGAGCTACCAACGCTTACCTATTGGATAATGACCACAAAAATGAATACAAGATCTACCAAGCTGAAAAAACCTAATAAGCCAGGTATAGGAGAAACACTATTGGGCCCTATGGACGACTTTTTAGCCAAAGCGAACACATTCATTGACCAAAGCATAAGCTTAATTGAGAGGAGGGTCTCAACGGAACTTGAAATCGCACGTCGATCCTCATTGGGACTATTGGCAACTGCAAAAACCCCAGAAATTCAGCCAGCACCTAGTCAAATCGTGGTGAATGCAAATAGGCTTAGCCTTCCAAATAATGTAAATCTTTCAGCATCACAAATTTCAGTGACTTTTTCAGAAAGCGATCTGGAAAAAACTCCTGATATTTTTCCCGACCCAACGCCTGAAGAAACAGGGCAAATGAGAGGGAGGCGGGAGGGAGCTATAAGGAAAAGGAACGTAAGGAAATCCCCTGAGCATATCGAAAATACCAAAGTAATCAATCACCCAATTTTGGTCGATGACACAAACTTTCCAACACTATCCCATCACTCTACTCCCCCAATAAATAATCCTGTTATAGTACATCATCTACCACACGATCTACAAGATTCTCTAATTCCAGAACCCCGAAGCCCACAGCAATCAGGTAGAGAGCGAGAACTAGCGAGACTAATGAAGGAGATAGCCTCTCTCCTAAATTCTTACATTCGCCCGCTAGAATCTAGACTCATCAATATTGAGAGTCAAGTAACAAAAATCTTAGGCTCTCTTAAATCTATTCCCCCACAATCTCATTCAAAACCACCCCAAAGTTCCTCGATTACTCTTCCTGTAACTAAAAAATCAGTTACCTTACCTTCCGCACAGACTAAAACTCAATCTACATCAACCACTTCAACAGTAGTTAACTTTCCGGTCGTACAAAAACCAGCTCCCAAGCCTTTGACTATTTCCTTACAAACTAGTTCCCAATTAACCCCGACAGTAATTACCCCAACCATAAATCCACCTGTCCCTAGTACCCCTGCCGCAATAAACACAAATCCCCCAAAAAGTGCCCCTGGAAGGCCGATAGATCAAAGACCTACTTTAAATATGCCACCTGAGGCATCTCCATACGTGGTAGTCATGACAGGGGTACCAGAACTTACAGGAGAGGGAATAGAGCCCAACTGGTCCCTACAGAATAAGGTTCAGCATTGGTTGAATACAAATCGCCCAGTTCCGCCCCACTGGAACAGTAAAATAGCGTCAGTATGTCGGACCCCGTGGGTAGGTTATAGGAAAAAAAACCTCCGAGGTGATTGCGTCGTAATTACGTTTGAGGATCCCAGTATGGCCGAATACCTCTGCTCCCGGGAATTTAATATCACCCCGGGAGGGATTGCAACTAGATCACTGTCCTACTTCTACCCAAAAAGGTACAACAACCATAACCATACTCGCCACACTGATAACTTTTGGCGGAACCCAATTCCGCAACCGTGGGAGCTAGAGGCTGTAGGACCAAGGATACCATCGCATTACAGCTGTAACGATGATTCTTGGTGGTTAGCAAATCGAAATCCCCAGCAGAGAGAAGTACCTTGGCAGGTTGTGGGCCCACAAAACAGATCCAGAACTTGGGAGCAGTGGGAGAGACCACACCTTCAACCATTTGGGTCTATCTATAGAGATAACACTAATGGACAAAATTGGCGAGGTATTTCGACCACAAACAGGTTCAGCGGACTGGAAATGGTCGATTGACTAAAAATCAAAAGTCCGGAGGCCCCTCGAATAACTCCGGATCTGCGTACTTCCCCTCCCGCCCCCCCACAAACGAAAAATATTGCCTTAGATAACACATCTACTCAGATTTCGATAGTTTTCTGGAATGTGGCGGGTCTCAGAAAGAAAATTGAGGATGGTTCTGTTGCCGGCTTCTTGAAGCACACACAAATCATTTGCCTTCAAGAGACTTGGGCAACGACCCCCCTTCATCTTGTGGGGTACAGGACATTTACATCTCCTGCCCTTCCCAGTACTTCAGGTAGACCCAAAGGAGGATTGGTAATCTACCTGGCAAATACAATTGCTGACTTAAAGATCTATAAGGCTGATCTATTATCGAATTTCCAGATTCTCACTATCACAATTGGTAAAAATCCTCCCATCACGTTAATTAATATATATAACAATCTAGAGGAAGATGCATTTTTAGCCGTTCTTTTACGAATCAAAGAAAAAATAGTCGAACATTGTTATCCCAAACAGAACAAAGAAAATTCCCATTTAATTTGGGGAGGAGATTTTAATCTGCACCCCTGCTCCAACAACCTCAACTGTGGATTGGTAGATGAACACGATAATCCCCTTGTCCACTTTATACACTCAGTAGTGGGGCTCGCCATGAATAGAACACTCTCTGACTTGGACTTGCAAATTATAAACCCCACAGAAGAGCTTAATAACAGGCTGGAACCCACCTACAGAGGAAGGGGCCATGAAACTACTGTGGACTATGTAATTGTGACAGAAGGATTGAAAGATCAAATTAACAGCATGTTAATCCTGGAAAACAATCTCAGTGATCATTCTGCATTAAGTTTAAAAGTCCAAATAACCCGACAAAGGCCACCGATGGCAACTATAGCAAATATGCTAAACCAGAATAGGCTCCAACTGAGTAAAATGAACGGATTCACGATAAAATGGGAAAAAGTGGACCCCAATATTCTTACAAAGCGGCTAGTAACAACCACTTATAGTAACATCTTGATCTGTCTTGATCCAAACACAGAGCCTAAGCAAATCTTGGAAAACTTCAACCAAATAATAGAACAAGTTAAAAATCTGCTAACCAATATACCCATACAAAACAAGAAATCCTCTACAGGTTGGTTCAATCGAGACTGTACCAAAGCGCAGACCAACTTGAGGAAAGCACTCAGAAATCAAACCAGAGATAAAACCACTATTCAAGCTCTTCGACGCGAGTACAACTCTGCTAGAAGCACAAGGAAAAAAGACCTAAAACAATCCTTGTGGAAAGCCCTGCACTTGAGTGCACTCCAGAAAGACAGCCAGGCTTTCTGGAAAATAGTCAAATCTCCTCTGCTAACCGATTCCAACGCGCCAAAAATCGATGTAGCTATTGATGAGGATACGTGGGTGAACCATTTCTCTAAAATCTTCAAACAGCAATCTAACACCGAAGATCATGAGTCCTTTTTTAACCCAGTTATCTATCCCATACAATTGGAGGTAGACCTGCAGGACTTTGAAATGGCGCTTTCCTCAAGTAAATCCAGGAAAGCCCCCGGCCCTGACGGGGTCCCAGTTGATTTATTTAAGCACCTTCCTGAACTCTGGATACCGATAATTACAAGAGTTTGCATAGCAACATCGAAACTCGGCCTGCTAGATTCGTGGTCCTCTTCCATCATGGTCCCAATCTATAAGAAGGGAGATCGACAAGATCCGAAGTGCTATCGCCCAATCTCCCTTCTTGACTCTTTGGGCAAACTAGTCGGCAGAGTTCTTCTTGGAAAGCTACAACAGTGGGTAGAAGACAAAAACATCCTCTCGCACCTACAGTTTGGCTTTAGGGAGGGCTTTGGAACCATCGAGCAGGCCCTAAATCTAAGCCTGCTTACATCTAAGTACACCCATGCTAAACCTGGCGCCATTTACATGGTATACGTGGACTTGTCCTCCGCTTTCGATTGCGTCTCACACGCAAAGCTTTGGTCACTGTTGAGCACCATGGGGGTTGATCCCCCCCTTTTGGATTTTCTAAGGGAGCTCTACAGCAAAGCTACCGCGAGAGTGAGGTATGGGACAAGAGGAGAACTGACGGCACAATTCAGCGTAGAGCGAGGAGTGAGGCAAGGCTGTGTCCTCGCCCCCTTCCTCTTCTCACTCTACACCAACGGACTAGAAGAGGCTATGATGAGAGGGGGGAAGGACCTTCCAAGAGCAAAAGATCGCTTGATCCCAGCGCTACTCTACGCTGACGATGCAGTCATTTTAGCACGAACACCCATCGAACTGCAGAAATCTCTGTCTAAATATGCAGATTTCATGGGTGCCTTGGATTTGCACGTCAATATCAAAAAAACTTTTGTTATGGTGGTTGGTGGACCAAGAAAAGTATCCAAGTCCATCTTTCTGAACAATAAAAAAATTGGAAAAACCTCACAATACCCTTACCTAGGCGTAATGATAGATGACGCCCTGAATTGGAAGGCGGCAGTTGAGGCCAGGAGACATCTATTCAAACGTGCAATTATGGCACTGATTAAATTCTCTAACAAGCTTGGAAAAAGACCGCCAGCAGAACTATTACAGATATATGCTGCCAAATGTCAATCTATAGCACTATATGGTGCAGGGATCTGGGGTCATACTTCCATCTGCTCCATACAAAAAGAAGAAAACATTTTCTTAAGATTCCTTTTATCAACTCCACGGGGCACTTCCATCTATGCCTCACATATGGAACTGGGAATCTCATATATCGAAGATCTAATTAAAATTCAACCATTGATGTTATGGAGGCGAGTATGGCTGTCGGAAAAAAACAATCTGACCAAAAGCATCTTACAGGATACCATGGGTTTGGACCACGCCAATAAAATAGTTTGGCTCTCCTATGTAAGACATTTTTTTACCGACTTAGGGTTACCACAATACTACCATGAACCAGAAAACCTAAAAAACATCTCAAAAAAAGATCTGAAGCGAACTGCGTTGAGCCACCTGGAATCCCTGAGACTGTCTGCATCAATTGGAAAAAAATCGGTCATGCACGCAATTATGACGCAGCAGGCCCCAAAAATGCAGCTATATTTGATTCTAGAGATCTCAACACACGAAAAGATGCTCCTCACCAGGTTCAGAATGAACCTTTTTTTCAGGCTAGTGACATTTCCGGAAAAAAACAACTGGAATACACAGATGGACTTATGTCCATGCGACGGCCTTTCCACACAGTCCACCATCCACACAATACTGTTCTGTAAGTTTTTCCATCCCCATCGAAAAATATGGCTCATTCCCCTATTAAAAAAATGGGGTCATAGACAATGCCGCCCAGCAATGCTGGCATTACAACATTTGGACTCTGAATCCACCGTGTATCATGTATTAAACTTTCTTAAATGTATTATAAGACACAGAAATAACCTTTAAAAATGTAGCGCCTATCTAAATTTTACGTAAACCATTGATATTTTCTATTTTCATTTTTTAAACTGTATAAACATATTATTTTTTTTTTCTCCTCTTCATGATTGTTTGTATTGCTATGTCATCTTTTATGGTTTTTGCAAATGCTAAAAAAACCGAATAAAGATTATATTATTATTATTATTACTGGTGATGGCTGTTGGCCCTTGCCCTGACAGATGGGCACTATTTTTCAGTCGGGGGGGGGTTCCTTATTCCTCGTGGGCATCTGGTTCTGGCTGGGATATTTGTGGTTTTACTATTGATACTTCATGTGGGGGTTTGGGGGGGAGAGCCCCGGAGGGTGGGATTGGCTGCTCCACTCACCCCAAAGGTTATCGTTTTTAAGGGCTACAGGCGCTCTGCTGATTGGGGATGTCTGGCGCGGTTGGCTGGAGTGGCAGGGTAGCAGGATGGGGGGCTGTTATGGGGGGAACGGGGGGCCTGGTTCAGTTGCTTACTTGTGGTTCTTGCAGTTTATCATGGTTCTGATTCCATCGACACGTCTATGTGGCGGGGAGGGGCGGATGGAGGGACGGGATGGTTCTTCCACGTTCAGCACTGGCAGGGGACATGGCAGGCACGCACGCATATAAGACGCAACACATAAGCATTTTATCCTGGAATGTGAATGGCCTGCAGAATAAAATTAAACGAACGGTCGTTCTGCAGTACCTCCGTAGGCACGCTCCTGATGTCGTCCTCCTACAGGAGACACATCTGTTGGGGAATCACTGTAGGGCCCTGGACAGATTCGGGTACACCCTCCGTGCACATTCAGGTTTCACGACTGGGTCGAGGGGTGTGGGTATACTTGTAAAAAATACTCTGCCTTTGGTTCTGGGACGAAGTTGGTTTGATCCCCTGGGTCGCTATGTGGCGCTATCTGCGCAATGGGAGGGCCGCCCTCTGAAGTTCTGCTCACTATACATACCACCAAGGTTGCACACGTCCACTCTGCCGGATGTAGGGAGGTTGCTGCTGGAGTTTCCCCCGGGGACCTTAGTACTGGGAGGGGACATGAACGATGTGATGGCCAGAGACCTGGATAGGTCGTCGCTGGCGCTGGGTGGAGGGGAAACTCGCCATCTCAGGGACTTCGCACAAGCACTGGGTCTCCTTGATCTATGGAGAACGCATAATCCGCACCTCAGACAATACACGCACCTGTCGGCTGCTCATGGGTCCTCCTCTAGGATCGACTATATCTTCACGCACGCAGACAGCATAAACCTGTTTCGAGATGGACACCTGCATGCTCGAGGAATCTCAGATCATGCACCGGTGGGGGTTCAATTATTAGGTCCCGCCCGAGACTGGAGCATCCCCCCTCGGCTTGACTCTTTTCTCTTTAAAGATAAGGACTTCCAAGAACGCTTCAGGAAGAGGGTGGATCAATATTTTGCGGATAATGTAGGCTCCGTGGAATCCCCCGGGATAGTGTGGGAGGCATATAAAACAGTGGCAAGAGACTTTGTACAAGCGGAAGTAGGGCGGAGGCGTAAGGATAAATATGCACAGGTGGAACGTTTGGAGGAGGAGATTATGGCTCTGAACAATGAGACGGGGCTCACCCCGGAGCGAGACCAAGGCAGGTTGCATAGGGTGCGCCTACTTAGCAAGGAGGTGAGAGATCTCCAGACGGAACAGGCGCGGGCGCACGCACTAGCCACCCAGCGCAGAGTATATGACATGGGTGACAAGGCGAACCGAATGATCGCCTGGTTGGAAAGGAGGGACCGGGATCGTAGCTGGGTACCACATATAGAACACCCGGATGGATCGGTAAGCACCAAAAGTAGGGCCATAGCAGAGGACTTTGCGTGCTATTATGAGGAGGTCTACCGCTCCCATACGTCTCGTGATGGCCAGGACTGTCGCGACTTCCTTGCCCCCTTGCAACTGCCGGTCCTGGAGGCGGCGGATAGAGAAGTACTGGAGGCTGAAATCACAGTCAAGGAAGTAGAAGAGGCCATGGGAGATTTACAGACTGGGAAGGCCCCGGGTCCCTACGGGTTTCCGGTGGAGGCTTTCGGCTGTGTGGCCAGCCACGTTGCATCGCATTTATGCAGTATGCTCCTTGAGGCGCGAGACGTGGGTCACCTCCCGAGGGATCTGCGGCTGGCCACGATCGTGGTGATCCACAAAGCTGGGAAACCACGAGGCGTCTGTGGCTCCTACAGGCCGATCTCCCTTCTCAACTACGAGACGAAGGTCCTCGGAAAGATCCTTGCTACGCGTCTGGGGGCGGTGATTCCATCGTTGGTCCACCCGGACCAGTCGGGTTTCATGCCCCATCGGAGCACGAGACTTAATCTGCGCCGGCTGTTCGGGTTCTTACAGACAGTTGCCGTGCCCGCGGGAGCTCCGGCGTCCTTGCTCTCCCTTGACGCCCATATGGTCTTTGACAGTGTCGAATGGTGCTATGTCTACGCTGTACTGGAGAAATTGGGTTTTGGAACTAATTTCTGCTCATGGGTGAAACTGCTGTATGCGGAGCCACTGGCGCGAGTCCGAGTGAACGGCGCCACGTCTCGGGAGTTCCGATTGGGGCGTGGCACGAGACAGGGGTACCCCCTGTCCCCGACCCTCTTTGCCCTGGCCCTTGAGCCGTTGGCGCACTGGGTAAGGTCGGACCCGGGGGTGTGGGGGATAGCAATGGATGGCGGTTGGGAAGAGCGCATATCGCTCTACGCCGACGACATCCTGCTATACACCCGGAAGCCGGAGGAATCGATTCGGCATCTAATGAGTATATTAGATACTTTCTGGGAATATTCCGGATACAAGACCAACTGGAGTAAATCCCTTGGCTATGTTTTGGCGGGACCCCAACCGCCCGTGATAGTGGGATGTGAAGGTCTGGTGTGGCCGGAGGCGTTCCGCTACCTAGGGATATGGATTACGTCGACGGCCTCGGAGTTCTTCCGGCTTAATATACAGCCACAACTTAACCGTCTGCACGGCGACGTGCAACACTGGCGCACCCTCCCGGTCTCCCTTATTGGGAGAGCGTTACTCTTCAAAATGATGGCCCTGCCACGCCTGTTGTACGTGCTGCAGAGCTTCCCCTTCCCGGTCCCGGACCTGGTTTTCAAAATGGTGGAGGCGGAACAACGCTCCCTTCTATGGAGCGTTGGATGCCCGCGTATTGCTCTTGGTAAGCTGCAGCGCGGTCCCTATGAGGGAGGACTGGCGGTTCCTGACATTCGTCTCTACTACTGGGCGACCCAGCTGGCTATCGTTAACGGTTGGGTCTTTGCCCCGCAAGAGGAACCGGCATACAGGGTGGATCGTGCGGCCATGGGTGTCGGTACCTATCTGGCGGCCCTTTACTCTGGAAGACGGCAGACTCTGCCCTTGCCCCCCCAGACCGTGGTGGTGGTCCAGACATGGAAGCGAGCAACGAAGTTGCTCGGCTGGGAGAGGAAGCTCACGGCTCAGACGCCCCTATGGAAGGGGGACTTCCTGAGGGAGGTAGTTAAACTCCGCGACCTGCATGCATGGAGCCTCATCGGTATAGATCTCTTGGGTGATGTCTGGAAGAGGGGGAAAGTAGTGGAGTTCACGACTTTGCAGTCTGAATTCCAGATGGGAAATGGCGAATTCCTCCACTACCAACAATTCACACATGCCATAAATTCACATTTGACACAGGGGGACCAGCTACCCGAGTACGCCCCGCTCAAAGGCAGGCTGCTTCTGGACCCAATGATTGACGAGGCCATATCACTCACCTACAAGAAACTGATCAATAATCTCCCGGATATACTCGGGCCACTGCGGGAAAAATGGGAATCCGATCTGGGCTTACTAGAGGATGACGATTGGAGCGAGGCCCTACACTGCCCCAGGGAAGTGGCGATTCGGGCGAGATTCCGTTTAGTACAGCTCCGTATACTACATAGGTCTTACACCCCACGCATGGTGCAATTTAAAATGGGATACGCAACATCACACTTCTGCCTGAGAGGGTGCGGGTACGAGGGAACATTCTTCCACATCCTCTGGTGATAGAGCAAGATTTCGCATCGTGACTTGCTCGAGTCAAGAACCTCGAAAATCTATTATAATCTCGTAACTTCAATTGTTTGTTTTTACTAATTTTATGTATTTTGAATGTGCGTAGGTATCATAGAGACGCTTGCCTATGTGTTTTACTAATACGATTAATCCTTGTCCTTAAAATGGCCGCTGCTTGACTTTCCTCTTCTGCGCATGCGTCAGTCACACTCACGTGACTTCGCGTAGAGGTAGTTTTGGAGGGAAAGGGTGCGCATGCGTAATAGCCACAAGATGGCGTTTCCCTGTATTAACGTGGTGAAGCTTGTGCTGTTGCTCTCATGTAATTATATATTGCACTAATATTTAACTTGCATAGTATATTTTTATGATGGTAAATGTGAAGTACGAAAATATAACATGTAATGCCTTCATTTATTTTCAATGTATTAATTTGTTTTCGCTTACTTTTCATGTACCACGATAACTGGGGGGTCTGACTGAGCCAAGAACCATCTTGAAGGTCCCTTCTGCGCATGTCATGCAGCCCGTGGAAATTCAGCCTTGAACAGTGGAACTCAGCCAGCTGGCAGAGATGGGCAAGATGCTCCTGAGAAAGTGACCTGCGACCCAGCAGGACAGAGTCATCTGTACCCATATTGAAACAAATGTTAACAATTCATTGTATTCCACTGGCTAGTCTCATGAGAACCCCAATCTTGCTAGGCGGCACCTTAACATGCAAATTAGGCCTTAGAATAGTCTGTTCTGATTGGTGTGTTAACCAAATCCTACCTTAGGACCAATCGAAATTTGGGGATTCTGACACTGCAACATTTGGGGGGTGGTACCCTGTCCCAAAACAGAATATCTAGCCTAGGTTTAGCTAGAGAAATTGTCCGACTTGTCTGAATAGCTGACCTGTCACTGACCCAACGCACTCAATAGGTGACTGAAGATACAGAGCGCTGCGGAGCACTCTGTCCGAAATTGACCATAGACTAAGGTTTTACTAAACCTTAAAGTGCTGGCGGAGCACTTTGCTGGGGAGTTTGCTGACCCAATCGGGGTCCTGACTGATAGCTGCAGAGAGGGTGGAGCGCAGGCGTTGCTTCCGAACTGCGGGTGCTGGTCGTGTCCTGGTGGTCCTGTCCTGATCCTAATCTGAGGGTTTCCTGTCCTGTCCTGGGTGTCCATTCTGCACCTGCTGTCCAGTGAGGGGTATCCTTCCTTGAGGGTTTTCCTGTCCTTAACCGACCCGTGGCCAGGGTTTGGTTCTCACACCAGTCTAGGTAAATATCGCTCTGAATCTCTTGAAATCGCACCTTTCTATTCTTCTGTCTTTAATAAAGACATACCCTTTGCACATGATTAATTTTCCATGCTTTTCTCCGCAAACATTGCATATCATTAAAGTCATTTACAGTTTTGCATTTCATAGCATGTTCCTATGTACCCTTGTCTTTTTAGTATAAATCTCACCATACTGTTTATGAATTAGATGTGTGATACAAATTTTTCTCCTAAGTACTGAATTGAAGTAATAACGTTAGAATTATAGCGTGTTGCACCTTTACCCTTCCATAGATGTATAGGTTACCCTAGTGTCTTTCCTCTCGAAATATGACCCCATGATAAAGTTCCTAATACGTGTATAAAATTCCTAGCATTAAGTACTCTCCCACGAATTTCATTTCCGTTATTTCTGAATTCTCTCATTATAGGGTTAGATGGTTACCTGTATACTGTTCCTATACGGTTATGTGCTCTTCGTTATTCTGATTATAGATTGCCCCATTACTATAAACTGTATGATTGAAAAATCTGAAATCTAAGATAAACTTTTAAACTTCTCAGTTGTCCGTGGTCATTTCATGAAATAAAGTATAAATGTTGGGGTTTGTATCTTGATGCCTTTCCTTTTACAGCTAGCTCCCTGACCCATCGTGGTCATAGGTACCCATAACGGTGGATGGTAAGTTGGGTACTTTGGAAAAAATCGAAAAGGAACTCACAATTATTGATAGAAGATTGTGGGGTCATCTGATCAATGTATATGATAAAGTGAAGTATATGGGCCCGAAGCCAGAAGTGGCGAAATTATTGGTCGGGTGACCCGCGATCTCTAGCAGTAATTTTCTGGTAGCAGAGGATGGCTAGGGAATAGTTAAAGGTTAGGTAGGACTAGTTAGTCTAGCTAAGTCGGAAGCTGCTAACAAGAGTGGGCAATTCGGGTGATCTGATCACTCGCTCGAAAGGTTTACTTTGAAAAATTATGAAATGTTTTAAATTTGTTATTCTCGTTATTATACTGTTATATGTATTAATCCATTCGTACGTGAAACGTTTTTTATGTTGTTAGGAATCCCGGGGAATTGAATAGCGAGTGGTGAATAGAATCCACTTGCTTTGAGGTCACTGGTCCAAGGAAAGTTGGTGCAGGTTAGGCAGAACTGGAAGCACTAACTAGGGTTTTTTCCTGAATGTATGATTGAATAAATGTTAGTGACGAGGTTCATTGGCAAAATTCCTACTGTGGCATAACCTAGTGAGGGTCGCACCGGAAGAGTAGCAGGTTCATCGGAGCTCGAGTGAAAGCAAAGGGGTTCGCTAGGGAAACTTTAGGCTCGGATATATCCCGGAAAAGTGGATGAGTCTAGGGGAGTAACAGGTTCTCCAATGCTAGTGTGAAGGGTAGGCAGAAGAGATCTAATCGTAGTGAAAGAAAAGTAAATGGAAGTAGTTTACTTGCAGTAAAACAAATCTTTCCTGTCTAGACACTTGAGCACAGTGGCTAATGTGTATTCGTTGTTAAATAACCAAGCACTAACCACTTTTAGAAAGAAAGAAAGTTTCCGTTACCTTGTGAAGGAGGGAGTCAGTCGCGAAGCTTCTCTGACGTCACTCTGTGCCGCGCTGGGATTGGTAGACGCAGCGGGCGGGTAGCGGGGCTGGAATTATAAAGGAGGGGTGAGCGCCGAGGCGTGAGAACTGTCTCGCGAAAGGGCCGCGCACCCATTGGTCGAGGATATTTGAACTCGTGCATTTTATTGGCCGCACGAAAATAAAAGACGCATTTTGATTGGAAGTGATTTGTAAACAAAGTCACTCGTAGGAATCGTATGTGGCATTCGTATAGACCGCATACCAGACCTGATCCACGGTATATGGGATTTGAGAACGATCAGTGGAAAGGCGTTAAAAACGACATTATGTACGGAACTAAGAGAAAAGTGTCTCTTGTAAACAAGGTGAAGAATTATTTCAAAAAAGACAAGCCAATTAAAACTAGAGAAGGTGTTGTCATACCGCAACCCAACACTCCCGCATCTTTCATGATGTTCGATAAAGGGTACAACACATGTGTATGGTTGGAAAATTGGGTGAAATACACGAAAGATGATGGAGTATTGGCTTTTCCGTTAGATGGAACATTTAACAGCAGAATTCTATTCAATTTGAGGACCAGAATGAATGACTTACATCCCAGACCTAGGTTAACGCAGTATGAAGCACTAGAAGAATGGGAAATCGAGGCTTTTGAAAGGGATAAGCCCCGAATGGATAAAGGGTTAACTAAATTTTATCCAAAATTGAAGCAGGAATCACGAGCTAAAAAGATGAAACAGTGGAGGCAGAACATGATAGTGGAGGGATTGTTTCCCATGATGCCAGCAGATGATCCTTCTGGGGGGAAGAAACGGTTGGAAAAATCTAAACATTGGGTACCCATCGGGGAGTCGGATGATGAATTATTAGATGACCTGTGTACGAGAAGTCCGCCTCCTTATAATGAAGGACATCGACCTTCCAGTGCAGGAGATATTTCCCGAAGACTTCCTCCCCAGGAAGAAGTTAGGTCCGCAAGTGTAGGAGGGGGTTACCACATACCTCCCTATACTGAGAGTCTAGGACCAGTGGATACCAGAAACATATACCCCAGAATGCCAGCTGGTGGAGAGACAGGATATTCCCGTGAAGGAGATTTTTGTTCTAGACCTCCCTACGGGGGCGAGATGTGACCCTCAAGTTCAGGAATGCCGTTATTACAGCCACAGTATGAGGAAGAACGAAGATCCCTAGGTACAGGAAGTTTATTCCCAAGACCGAATTATGGCGAAGGACCTAGTGAGACTCATCCCACTGCCCCAAGTTATGCACCCACACTGACCCCGCAGGTGTTACATGACAAATCCATAGAGAGATTACTGGAAGAAAAGGAGCGGGAGGTTCTAGCAAAACAGAGAGCTGAGATCATTCAGAAAATGTCCCAGTTAAATACCAGTCCTGAAGCATTGACAATCCCAGTAACAATTGGACCCGTGGTCCCAATGTACGGGGATCGGCATGAAAGTCCAAAACCTCCAGTAATTACTCCCGTCATAGCTCAGCCCAGACCCGAACCCTTAATTGTAGATGAACAGACCAGTGAGTGTGAATCTGAGGTCTCACTCATGGATCTGCCCATTAGAAATACAGGGAAAAGGATGCAGAAGAGACATAATCCTTTCAATGCAAGGGAGATTCAAATGGAATCAACTTCGGGTACTAGAAGTGTCACTTTGGTCACACCTGAGGAAATCGAAAGATGGAGTCAAGAATTAGAGAAACAAACTTCGCAAACGAAACTTTTAGATCTCTACAAACTGAGAGTAGAAATCGAAGAATTAATGGCAGGAAACGTAGGATTAGACAGATTAAATACCTACTCTGAAGAAGAGCTGTTGTTTATGTGCAAAAGTCTTACCCGCAATGTCCGAGTACTTCATGAAAAATTGACAGATACTGCTGCTAGTATGGGAATAGACATTTCAAAATCGAAACCCTTGCAGAAACCATACCGAGCAGAATTTTCAGACAAAGATTTGGAAAACCTGAATATATCAGGAAAAAAGGCACAGGTCAAAGAATTATTGACAGTGTTGCAGAAATGGGGAGACGTAGAAAAATGGAAAGCCAGATGGGCTAGGAAAAAAGATGAGGCCAGGTCTAAACAGGTAACTCCTGAATTTGTCCTAAAGGAGGTAGACAAACCAGAACAGTTATGCCCTATGCGCGAAGTGCCAGGAGGAAAATATGTACACGTTCCATGGTCCCGACAAGATATTGTGTCCTTTACCAATGACTTCCCAAAATTACGAGAAAAACCAGTCGATTGGTACCGGCAGGTAGAAAGATTCGTTAAAGTGCAGAAATGCCTATGGAAAGACCTGGATGGGTTCTTCGACATAGTGGTCCCTGTAGATCTGTGGACTGAGTGTAAAATAGCCATAGCCTGGCCTAGTGAGGAATACCCGAGAGATGAAAAAACAGGGGAACCATCGAAGGAAGTGATGAGGAAGTATGAGCAAGTAATTCAACATTTGAAAATAAAAGTGCCTGCAAAGGAAACTGATTGGACCAAGATAGATAGAACTACGCAAGAAAGAGATGAGACAGTGCACTCCTTTTATGAAACACTGTTGCAGGTATTTAAAACATACAGTGGTATAGATAACATCGAGATGAAGGACATGACCCACTTCATTTACAGGTTTGTAAACGGTTTAAGACCCGAAATTTGTCAGTGGATAAAGGATAATAAAATCTGTTGGCATACCAAAAAGATAGATGAGGTCCTACGGTACGCAAAGTACTGTGAGGACGAAATGGCAGAAAAGAAAAAGGCTCTGAAGGAGAAGGTGATGTGGGCTCAAGTAAAGCTCGCAGAACAGCAGGAAAAGCAATTGAGTAAGTTAAACAAAACTACTCAGAACCAAGGCCCTGGGGCTGGGGGTGGAGGAAAACCTAGGCCTAAAATGAGTAGAGAAGAAGCGAAAAAGAAATTTCCCTGCCACCAGTGCGGAGAAATTGGACATTGGCGAGACGAGTGTCCATATTTACAAGGTGATAATGCCCAAACACCTGATTTAATTCCACAGACGCAGAATGAAAAACAAAGAAAGACCCAGCAGCAGGTAAAAACGATTCAAGTGCCTCGAGCGCCAAAGCCTATTTTTAAAGGGAAGTCACCACAGGGTGATGATGTAGAAATCTGGGGAGGCAATGAAGATAGAAATACAGCAACTTCGCAGTATTTGTTGAACGACACCTTTTTCTGTGATGACCAATACTGACGGGGCCTGAGAGGGGAGGACGAGGAGTGCTTACTTGGCGCCTCTTTGCCGGTAGACCAGTCAGGGCCATACATTGAAGGAAAGGTTGACGGAAATGATGTCACCTTTCTATTGGACACTGGTGCTACCCGTTCTACTGTGAGAACAGTGGACGTTCCAAACCAACCCCTCTCGGGAGAAGCAATCCAAGTAGTAGGAGTATCTAATCAATTGATTAGTACACCTGTTACCGAGCCCATGGAGATCTAAATTGGAAATTTTAAACAAATGCACAGATTTGTTGTCTGTGATACCAGTCCGGTAAATTTACTGGGACGTGATTTGCTGTGCAAAATTAATTGTACCATCTTTTGCACACCAAAGGGCGTCGAAATTCAAACCCCAGATGAAGACGGTATCTACAAGCTAATGTTAATTAGACCTGACTCAGAAATAAAACGACTGACTATACAGGACTTACCTGAAGAACTCCAGCAGACAGTGAAGCCAGAAGTATGGGACTTTACAGGAAAGGATGTGGGATTAATGAAAAACGTAGACCCCATACAAATAGCCATGCGAGAAAATGCAGTATACCCCAATACCAAGCCTTACAGAATGAGTGCAGAAGTGAGAGCAGGTGTTGCCATTGAAATACAAAAATTGCTAGAAGCAAACATCATACAGGAAGTAATGAGTAGCCCATGCAACTCACCTATTATGGGCATCAAAAAGCCTAATGGCAAGTACAGAGTAGTGCAGGACCTGAGAAAGGTAAACAAGATAGTGGTCCCTTGTTGCCCTATTGTTCCGAACCCAGCAGTGATTCTGTATCAGATTCCCTGGGATGCTGAATGGTTCACTGTGATAGACCTATGTCATGCATTCTTTTCGATTCCATTGCATCCAGATAGCAAATTTCTTTTCTCATTTGCTTTCAACAGTAACGTGTATGTCTGGAACCGGGTCCCCCAGGGGTACACAGAAAGCCCCTCTATCTTTAATCAGATCTTGAAAAAATGCCTTGAAACGTTAGTCTTACCTGGAAAATCTGTTTTGGTACAATACATTGACGACCTATTGGTGGCGTCTAAAAGCCATAGGGATTGCGTGGTTGACACCATTGCCCTACTGAATCACCTGAGTGAAAAGGGACATAAAGTGGCCCCGGAAAAATTACAGTTCTGTTCAAAATCTGTGAAATATCTGGGACACCAGATAGAAAAAGGTATCAGAAAAGTCACCTCAGAAAGAGTTAGAATAATTCAAAATATGCAATTACCCCGTACTCAGAAAGAAATCAGAATGTTCCTCGGAGTTGTAGGTTATTGCAGGCAATGGATTGTGGGATTCGCAGTCCTTGCAAAGCCTTTGATACAAATGACAAAGAAAGGAGCAAAGGACCCAGTTGAATGGAATGACGAGAGCTTAACAGCTTTCACAAAATTGCGTAATTGTCTGTGTACAGCCCCTGCCCTGGGGATGCCTGACTACTCCAAGGAGTTTGGCCTATTCTGTGACACTCGTGACAATTGTGCATTGTCAATCCTGACTCAGGAGCATGGATTGACCAGAAGGCCTGTGGCATATTTTTCTGCTACTTTGGATCCAGTGGCTGCTGGACTACCTGGATGTCTAAAAGCAGTAGCTGCAACTTGCACCAGTTTAGAACAAAGTGAGTCAATTATTATGGGACATCCTGTAACTGTATATGTTCCACATGCAGTTGTGATCCTATTGACTCGTACAAAAACTCAGTATCTCACCCCTAGTCGGCTGACTAAATATGAGAGGATTCTCATGGGTGCTGCAAATATAGTCATTACCCGATGCAACATTTTAAACCCTGCCACTCTACTCCCTGACTCAATGGTAATGGAAGATAAGGGAGATCATGAGCATGACTGCATTGACCTGACAGAGTTCAGTACTAAACCTCGCCCAGACATTAAGGAAACTCCTTTGCCTGTACATGATGAAGAATGGTTCGTGGATAAGTCTTGCCTGAGGCATGAACTAGGAGGCCTAAGTGCTGCTTATGCTGTGGTCACGTTAAACAAAATTGAAGAAGCATCCTATCTATTTGGAGTAAAGTCTGCACAAGTAGCCGAATTGATCGCCCTGATAAGAGCTTGCAAATTGGGAAAAGACAAAAGAGTAACAGTGTATACTGATAGTCAGTACTGTTACGGGGTTGTGCATGACTTTGGCCAATTATGGCTACAAAGAGAATTCCTGACTTCCTCAGGTACCCCCATTCGGAATGGAAAGGTTGTCCAAGACCTTTTAGAGGCAATCCAATTACCAAAAGAATTGGCAGTGGTCAAATGTGTTGCTCATAAGAAGGGCCTTGACCCTGTATCTTTGGGAAATGATTTTGCTGATCGGGTGGCAAAACAGTGTGCTATGGAACAAATGAGAATAAATCCCAGGCGGGGTGGGGTTGGAAACAGCTGCCAACTTAGAATGTTTGAAGAAGTGCCTACATGGGATGAAGTGAGAGAATGGCAGCATGTGACGCCCTGGGAGGAGAAAGAGAAGTGAAAGGAAGAAGGTTGTAAACCAAGACGTGAGGATGGTGTCATTGTGGGCCCAAATGGTATGCCTGTGTTACCCAGACACCTGCTTGCCCCAATGGCTCGATTGATACATGAGGGATCACACATTGGGAGGGACGCCATGGTTCTGGTATTTCAACAGACTTGGTACAACAAGAAGTTCAGGAAAGTAGCAGAGTCCCTTTGCCAGAGGTGCTTGACATGTCAGCAGTTCAACGCTGGCAAGAGAACAGTAGTTGAACTGATGAAAATTGGGAGATCAGGGGGTCCCTTTGTGAGAATACAAATTGATTTCATTACCATGCCACGATGTGAGGGAAAAAGATATGTCCTTGTCATTATCTGCCTATTGTCAAAGTGGGTGGAAGCTTACCCTGCCACACATTGTGACGCCATAACAGTAGCCAAGCTTCTACTAAAAGAATTGATACCTAGATTCGGGGTTCCAGTCTTTATTGACTCAGATAGAGGCGGACATTTTCAGAATGAAATTTTGGCCCAGCTTTGCAAAGCATTCGGGATCACACAAAAGCTGCACTGTGCATATCATCCAGAGGCTTCTGGAGTGGTAGAACAAAATAAATGGCAACATAAAGAATAGATTGGCAAAAATATGTGATTCTACTGGCTTGAACTGGATAAATGCTTTGCCTCTTGTTCTGATGGGACTCAGAAGCATTCCAGATCGGAGAACAGGCCTGAGCCCCCATGAGATCTTGATGGGAAGAGTGATGAGAAAAGCATGGATACCAGGATACAAACTGTTAAGCATTTCTGATGATTTGGTACTTGAATACTGCAAGCAACTGGGTGACCAAGTGCGTTCTATCTCTCGCCAGATTGGGACAGACGCCGTCGCCAACCCGACAACCCCAGTTCACAAATTGGTTCCTGGTGACTGGGTTAAGATAAAGAAACACACTCGTTCGAGTTGCCTTGAACCAAGGTGGGGAAAAAAGCGCCAAGTAATCCTGGTAACCACGACAGCGGTGAAGTGCGCAGGCGTTCCCAAGTGGATCCATGCCAGCCATACCCAGAAGGGGATACCCGACGAGGAACCTGGAGCAGAAGGTTGTCCAGCTGAGGGGTCTACAGACGTTGGTCCTGAAGTAGCTGATATCGGACGGCCGAGCACCTGTCCCATTGAGGGTCCTGTAGGCGTTGGTACAGAGCTAACTGATGACGTATGGCCAAGCACCAGTACTGCTGAGAATCCCACGGATGTTGGCCCGGAAGTAGCTGATGACGAGCTGCCGAGGATCCGGCCAGAAGAGTGGATACCCATAATCGACCTTCCTGGAGACCCACTCAGAACAAGAGAGCGAATAAGTGAAGACAGATAGTGGAATAGAGAGGTCGAGCAAGGCACAGGCGAAGACCCTCGGATCATTGAGATTCACATCAAATCTGAGGACAAAGAAGAAGGTCAGACAGGGACAGAACAAGTGATCGATACTCCTCCACTGACTCCTGATATTGAAAAGGGACAGACTAGACATAGTGTAATAGTTCGAGCAGAAGAAAATCAAGGGATCGAAGTGCTCGAGCAGGATCAGGCAGAACTAGGAGAACATGTTCAGGACATAGAAACAGAGACATTTGAAAGCCAAACGCAAAATATACCTGAACAAGGCCAGCTTAGTAACCAGGCAGAAGAAATAGATACAAGACCTGGGACTAGTCAGACAGAAAGGGAAAAGGCAGAAATTGAAGTGCCACAAACAAGTGAAAATAAAAGGACATTAGAAGAAAGCCAAATAACAGTGCCAGCTAAAAGACTCAAGAAAAAGAAGCACATTGAGCCAAGGTATATTAAGAGACTAAAGTTAAGAATAAAAACAGTCCAAGAGAAACTTGCAGATATAAGAAGAAGTCCCTGAATTGCAGAAATACCTGAAGATAGCTCCAAGAGAAGGAGTGAGCGAATAAAAAGACAAAACGAAAAATACCAGGATCCAGAGTGGACCTACTTAATCTTGGAAAACTTTGAAGATCTTGATATTACTGACGAAAGCGACGGAGAACAGATTACTGATTACTCTGCAGAAGAAGAGGAAGAACCGCCGTGAAATTGCTCAGCATAAAGATAATTGGGCAAAGCCACAAAGAGGGGTTAAAATTTTCTTCTGAGCCAAAATGTCTGATACAAACGTGAGTGGTAGACCTAGTCGCAGTTGTTGCAAAACATGCTGCAAGGTGTGTATATGTAGTATAGTTATAGTAATATTAATTTGGATAGGATTAACAGTTTTCATTCCTTTTATGGTAAGCAAAAATACTAATATTGACCCTACCCAGACTACTGACACTGAAGAACTGACAACACGAAGTGTAGAAAGACGTGAGAAAGCACTCAGACAAACAAAACGAGACTTAGAAGCATCAGATGAGGAAGGACTACATTACCACGGAGTTAGAAACCAGACTCATTTAAATGTTTTCGCAAACCTGTTAGTGCATTATGTAGAAACTATGGAAATAGAAGATTGCTATGTCTGCATGAAGCTACCTACTTCGGTGGCTGAAGGCGTGACATATCATCACCTACCTCTGACCTATGGAATCTCCTGTAGTATTTTAGCAAGCTTATTTTACAAAAGAGGACCGTTACAGTACTATTACTCTAACAATGACGTGATCTTTTCTGAACTTCCTATACGTGGAAATCTGAATCCTGTACATACTAGAAGTGACGTTACACGTTATATGGGAGAATATTTCCTGACTGTAGGTACTATAGACTTAAATGAAGCACACAGAGACAACTTGAGCTGTTCATTGCATGAACAAGAAAAGGTATTTTTAAATATGGCAGAGAAAAGAAGGGAGAGTTTCCAAAGAAAAGCAAATGACAAAAGGCAGAAAACACCTAAATGGGCTGAGAACATGGAAAGCACCTCAAATGGCGGGGCAGGGCCTGCTCTGTTGCTGGATTTCGAAAAGAAAGGGAAACTCTGTCTTCACCGTGAGAAGACTGATTATTATAATAACATTTTCATTGGTTCCAGTAAATGTGAGCACAATTACAAGGTAATTGGAGGTTGGGGATTCAAAAATGGGTCAGAGCCTGTGTTTCCTGGAATTTATTATATATGTGGAGACAAGGCTTATTTCAAATTACCGGATCACTGGTATGGAAGCTGCTACTTTGGCATTGTTTTCCCGAAAATATACCATGTGAATGAAATTGCTGGAAGCAATGAAAACACTAATGGCATAGTGCGTAGCAAAAGAGAAAGCGTAGGTGAAATAATGGGTAGTATTTTTAGTGCACTGATACCTGGAGTGCGAGTGGTTCTGAACACTCACAGAATTTGCAAATTGTCCACAATAGTGGATGTGCTGTCTACTGACACAGCTCATGGATTTCTGCTGGTCAATACCGAAATGGTTGCGATTAGATCAATGGTTTTGCAGAACAGACTTGCTCTTGACACCTTATTAGCAAAAGAGGGCGGAGTCTGCCGGATGTTGAAGGCGCAACATTGTTGCACTTACATTCCGGACAAAAGCGTACAGCTCAAAAGATATGTGAAAAACATTACTAATTTGGAAAAGGAATTCAAACCACTCGAGGTTGACAGTGCTTGGAAGAGACTGGTTGATGGTCTCTCCAATGTAGGACATTGGTTTGCTAGTTTAGGTAAAAGCTTATTACTTAAGGTACTGATGCCAATTGGAGTGATAGGTCTTATCCTATTTCTCATATTCGTCTGTTGCAAATGTCGAAAGCATACTAAGAAGTATCAGGTGAATGCAAGAGGAGTGAAACGGAGTGCGGATGAACTTGAATTGGAAGAAATGAATAATAAAATTTATAAAAAGGTGAAAAATTCTCACCCTACCAAAACTGAGAAAGAGAAGCTGAATCGCTTGTTGGAAGAGATAGAAATGTACAAGGTGTGAAAGAAAGTTGGCATCTGGTTCCATTTTTTGTGATGATAGTAAATATCATCAAAGAGGGGATTGATAGAGCAAGATTTCGCATCGTGACTTGCTCGAGTCATTGAGGTACTGGGTTTTTAAGAACCGGCACAGAACCGGTAACCCATCGGTGCCAGGGGATCAACACCCAGAGACCTCGGGTTCTCCTGAGTCAGACCTACAGAAACTCAGAGTCTTCTAGGTGAAGTCAAAGATTAGTTTATTGGCTGCAACCAAGGTAACAGGGTCCTAGAAGTACAACACGGGTATATTCTCAGGAGACTGCACATTTTCACGAAGTCAGGCTTCTCTTCTTATACATAATTTTCAGCCTTGGGCAAAACATTCCTTGGATTCGTGGTATTTCATTTATAGTTACTGATTTACAAAAGAAAAGCAGAGTCATGATGACATGTACATATTTCACGTCGTGCTGCCCATAACAAATCATCCGGCAAGGCCCAACATTTCATCAGATATCGCTGGACCCCTAATAAAAACGGTCACCTCCCCATCATAAAGCAAGTGAAGAAAAGGAGTGGAGAAAGATGTGAGCGAGATATGGCAGGTGTGCGCGCTGAAATGGTTTTATGGCTGGTTGAGCCTAGATGCTATCTTGCTCGGCCACTGGGAGGGAACTGACCTAACGAGTTCGGCCTGGGGCAATGGTTCTAACTTGTACTGGGGTCAGGGAGAAGTCAATTAAGGAGTATGTGTCCTTGTGGAATCAAATTCAACTGGATTAAGGCCTATGTAAAGGGCAACATGTAGCTAATGGTTTAGAATGTAAATGACGATTTCGAGGTGAAATCGTCACTCGAATACGCCGAAAATACATGTACTTGATGTACTCGTCATTCTCGGTCTTTTGATACCAAATTCGTCCTATTTGGACGAAGTTTTTATTCTCGAATCCAGTACTATTATATGAATCCAGATTTTTCGGAACCACAGACCCTCCTTTTGCCCTTACATAGGCAATTAATCTATCCTCATGTTAATCTGAGTCCAGATCTATATTCCTAAAGTCATTGAGATGTTGCTGCAACATCATTCTAGTGCTGAGCTCATGTCTTGACACAGGCTTCCTTACACATGATGTAGCACAGAGGCCACATATTGCAGGAGCACACTGTATGCATAGACAGAACAGGAAAAGAATGGCTAAGACCATCCCAATGACCATCAGAATTTTCCATCCCTAGGCAGATATCAGTTCCCAGAACCATCCCATTAACGACCAATCTCCTTTATCCACATGAATAGATTCGGAAATCTTATGTAGTTTGGAGATGGCCCCGTACACTGTCGGAGCATTATCTGGAATAAAAATGCAACAACTAGACTGGATCAATTTGCATACTCCACCTCGGTCCGCAAGTATTACATCCAAAGCGGCCCGGTTCTGAAGGGTCATAAGTCGATCCGACTGGAGCTCAGCAGTCAGGTTACTAAGGGCACCAGCAGTTTCAATCACGGTGGATTCAACTACCCTTGTCAATTGCCTTATGTTTCTGCTGTTAGCCATGGCTCCCCAGAACGGCAGAAAACCCATTGCAAAGTCACCAAATTCTTGACCTGCAGTGTCTTCTTTACTCAAAACACCTCTAACTACCCTTGTCCGATGGTAATCCGCCGCTGCTGTGTAGGTGGGAGGTAACAGGAATGAAACAAAACATGAGCCCGAGAAGTCAGGGGGCAACCATGTATAGGCTCTATCATGGCAGATGAAATAAGTACCCTTAGCGGCTAAAAAGGCA
This sequence comes from Lissotriton helveticus, assembly GCF_964261635.1. Classification (NCBI taxonomy): domain Eukaryota; kingdom Metazoa; phylum Chordata; class Amphibia; order Caudata; family Salamandridae; genus Lissotriton; species Lissotriton helveticus. Next base: position 1,194,180,741 of record NC_136069.1, read on the forward strand.
GGGGAAGTCTGAGATCCAAAAACATACGTTTCTGTACAGACACTCTTCCCTAGCTGAGCTCTGGGATTCCTGCCAATACCTTGCAGACACAGGTGACCTTGATGGGGTACGATCCAGATACGGGACGTTCTTTTGGCTTGCTGTTTCTCACTTAATGTAGTGCCATATCCGGTCACATTCCAACCTACATATGCAAGTATCTCATCATCCGGGGTATCTTCGTAAGAAGTTACTTCCTTGATCATGTCAACTATACCTTTGACTAGGGCGCTAGTCTTGAGGTTGTCTTTTACAGAACGTAGGGGTTGGATTTCTCGTGCATATATGATCATTGTCCTATATGCCCATACTGACCCATTGTGACTAAATGGCAGGACCAAATAGGGGATACCTCTATCCGTGGTGTGGGGCATGAGACCACACACCCAACAGTTAGTTGTGTTCATTACAAGTTGGTGTTGGTGTAATAACTGAACGAAGGAGTTATTGATGAATTCTAATCTCCTATTTGATTCGTGGTCAGGCAAAGGGTGGAAAGAATGAGAGGAAACAGTAGGAGGAGGTACGGGTGATGTAGTGGGCGCAAATGTCACATGAAGAGAGAATAAAACATAGCTTATCAAAAAGACCATTACGCTGAATAGCATAAAAATACACACTATTATAAAAAATTTCTTCGTCATCGTGTTCAAAAGTCTCTGCTTAAAGTTCATTTGTTTGGCAGGCCTCTCCACATCAGGAAACTCCATCCTCTCTAAGGTGCTGCCCGCGGTGGTAGGTTGTTTCTGCTAAAGGATGCTTCCGTCAGTCTAGGGCAGCTCCCTTGGACCAACCGGAACCAGCGACCTAACGTCGTCAGCTGCACCCAAAAGTCTTTAATCAACCGCGACCCTAGCAGCGGAACCCGGATGGCGGTTCGAAAAAACAAAAATAAGCAAGTTACCTAGATGGGAGATCTGCACTTTCAAAAATAGGATTTGGGGAAAAACACATTTTTTTTTATTAGTCCACAGGTTTTTCTCTCGGCTCATAAAATAAATCACTTTTACTTTAGTCTGTTTTTCTTGGTCGCAAATTGTAGCGTCTTTTCCCGGGTACTGTCTGGTCCAGAAATAGTAGCTCAGGTTCCACAGAGTTCAATTGTTCTGGTGGTGGCGCAGTTTCTTGAAAAATTTTCCCACTTTCACAATCAGGATTAGCTTCTTTTACACGTTCATCAGTTGTGCGCTCTGAGTCAGTGCCTCCTTTCCGGACCCATTGGTCATGTGGCAGAGGGAAGGGTATCTTCTTACAATGGATCCCGTGGACCCAATTGGCCTTCCCCTCCACCCTAACAGCCGTCCTTGTAGACAGGAGGACGAGGTGAGGCCCGGTCCATCTGGGCTGGTCGTTTCTTGTTCTTTGAAAGTTGCGGACAAGCATCCAGGAACCGGGGTCAATGGAGTGACCCGGTGTCCCAGAGACCGGAGGCAAGGTGTTGTGGACCTGTTGATATAAAACACGCAATTTAGCCGTCAATTCATACAAATAGTCAAGCAAAATGGGGTGTTGCAGCTCGCTAAACTTCGTGGGCCTAGGCACTCCCCATATGTTGGCTGGCCGACCAAAGATTATTTCATAGGGGCTGAGTTTCACTCGCGAATGCACAGTCATTCTGGTGGATAGGAGTGCTAAGGGTAGAGCGTCAGGCCATTTAAGACCTGTGCTCGCTTGGATTTTGGCCAATTTAAGTTTAAGCGTGCCATTGTAACATTCCACTAATCCAGCTGATTGGGGGTGATTTGCAGCGTGGAACTTCTGCCTAATGCCTAGCCCTTCACACACTCTTTTCATCACACAACCCACAAATTCACTTCCGTTGTCAGACCAGACCATTCTAGACATTCCGAACCTGGGGAAGAACTCTTTCACAAGGGCTTTCGCTGTGGACAAGGCAGTATTGTCCCTTAGGGGATAGGCTTCCACCCATCTTGAGAAGGCACAAACAACCACGAGCACGTATTTTAAGTTGTTGCACCTCTCCATGTGTATGAAATCTAGCTGCAAAAACTCGAACGGATACGTAGGAGGTGCAAAATGACCAGCTGGAGTTGGGGTTCCCCTACCAGGATTGTGCTTCAGACATACCATGCAATTCTTGACAACATTCTCTGCACACTTGGGAATCCCTGAATTCTTCCACACTGGGGCCAACAACTCGCAAATCCCTTTCGCGCTGATATGGGCCATCCCATGAGCCATTGTAACCACTGCAGGCACATATGCATCGGGTAACAACCATCTCTGTTGCTCTGTCGATTCAATCCAACAACCATTTGCATCCATTCTCCCTGTACTTTCTCTCCACATGCTTAACTCTTTCTCCGTGGCCTCAGCTTGGATGGACTTCACACTTTCTATCGTGTCTTCACATATTCCAACATCACCAGTCCATCTTTCTGGGCTCGCAACATACATTCGGCTCATCATATTCTTTGCAGTTTCCTTAGCAGTTTCATCAGCAAATGCATTTCCACGACCAACATCATCAATCACTTTCTTGTGAGCACTACATTTCACGATCGCTACTTTCAGGGGCAACGTCAGTGATTCAAGAAGCTCATTCACCAACTGACCATGCTGAATCTTAGCTCCATGCGAAGTCAGGAACCCACGTTCCCTCCACAATCGTCCAAAACTGTGAGCCACTCCAAAAGCATACTGGCTGTCGGTATAGACAGTCACTTTCATTCCTTTAGATAACACACATGCTCTCGTCAGTGCCACGAGTTCAGCGACTTGAGCTGAACCATGTGGTATTCGCGCAGTTTCAATGACTGTGTGCAAAGTTGTGACAGCATATGCTGTAGTCACGTTACCATTTGGGAGTTTAAAGCATGAACCATCCACCCATAATGTACCATCACATTCAGCAAGAGGAGTGTCGAACAAATCAACTCTCCCTTTCGTCTCTTCCTCTGTTCTAAGGAAACAATCGTGCTGTTCTGAAGCATCCGATTCCTCTGCAATTGGTAACAATGTGGCTATGTTCAAGGTACTGCACCTTTTTATGTGCACATGGCTCGCTAGTAGCGTCAATTCATAACTGGACAGTCGAGCACTAGTTAAGTGTTGTGTCTTGGTCCTATTTAACAATGTGTCTACTGCATGTGGGACCATCACGATTAGTGTATTATTCATTACTAGACCTGCAGACTGTCGAATAGAAACAGCTGCTGCTGCTGTGGCCCTTAAACAACTTGGCAATGCTCTTGCTACCGGATCCAAAGTTGACGAAAAATAGGCGCATGGCCGCTGTCTATCTCCGTATAACTGAGTCAGCACAGACAATGCACAGCCCTCCTTCTCGTGGACATATAATGTGAAAGGCTTACTGTAGTTGGGGTTACCTAACACAGGGGCCGAACATAATGCTGTGCGTAATTCGAGAAAACTTTTCTGACACTCATCAGACCAAGGAATGGAATTGGGTGTATTTTTACACGTTAGTGCCAATAAGGGTTTGGCTAATAACGAAAAATTTGGAATCCACTGTCTACAGTACGATGTAATGCCCAAGAAAGCGCGTACTTCTCTCTGCGTTCTTGGCACATTCAATTTTGCTATTGGCTGAATTCTTTCTGGGGTCAGTTTCCTTCCCTCCTTCGATAAGAGATGACCTAAGTAGGTCACTTCTTGTCGGCAATATTGAAGCTTGGAAAGTGACACCTTGTGATGCAGATCACATAGATGACGCAGTAATGTCAAAGTGGCCATTTTACAGATTTTCTCAGTGTCCGCAGCGATGAGGAAATCGTCCACGTACTGTACGAGAGTGGCACCTTTGGGAAAAACCATTGTGTCAAGCTGACTCTTCAGAGCTTGACTGTATATTGAGGGGCTTTCACAGTAGCCTTGAGGAGCGCGTTTACAGCGGAAGCTGCGACCTCCTAAACTAAAGGAAAAAATATCCCTGCTTTCCTCAGCAATCGGGATACTGAAGATAGCATTCTTCAGGTCAATCACCGAAAACCAGGAGGCAGAGGCTGGAATCATAGTCAATAATGTTGTAATGTCGGGGACAACTGGGAATTGTGGCACCACTATCTTATTTACTTCTCTAAGATCAATCACAAATCTATACACAGGTGGCTGAGAAGGGTCAGTTCGTTTTAAAACAGGCAGAACAGGACTATTGCAAACATTGCCTCGTGTTTCTTCAATTACGTCTTTTTCAATCAACTCGTAAACAATCGCTAGCAAAGCTTTTTCGCCCTCATTGGATATTCTGTATTGGGGAATTCGTGGCATTTTGACATTCGACTTCAATGTTACAACATATGGTGGAATTTCTAAAAGACCTACATCATTCGGACCAGTAGCCCAAAGAATATCTGGGAGAAGTGCCAATTCTGCTGGAAGTGCATTTCTCGACAAATACATGGGAGAAACCACTTTCTTACCTAAAGTAAGTTGTACTCCTGAGGGAGAACAGTACAAAGTCGCATACAATCTTTTTAGCAAATCTAATCCTAGCAAATTTTCACCACAACCTGTTGTCAAAATAAGGGGTGCTTCGAATTCACAAGGACCAACAGAAAGAGATAAAGGGTCAGAAATCGGATTTCTAACCGGGGCGCCAGAAAAACCTACGGAAACGTTCATTTGCCCAGACAAAGGTGCGCCAGGGAGTTTGGAGTGCATAATAGAACTCTTTGTAGCACCAGTATCCAACAGAAAAGGTTCTGACACACCCGATGTAATCACCTCAACGTAAGGTCCACTCTGATCTACTGGAACTGAAACAACTCCCTCTCCTTGTCTAAGGCTGTCCTAGCAATCATTATTCTCCCACTGCTCATTTTCTGTGTAATACTCATCAACGTAGTATTGAGCTGTCCTGTCAGATACGTTATTTTGCTGGTCAAACCTGTTCATAGAGTTTTGTGGTGGAAGGGGACGTGCGTCCTGAGGGGCGTTTCCACGCCCTCTACCTCTAGGCGCTTGCTGACTGCCACGACCTCTTACGCCAGAAATTCCCTTTGCACGTTTTGGTAGGCCAGGACAGTTATATTTGTAATGACCCTCTTGTTTGCAATATAAACACTGGTTGGGACCTACGCGTTGTTGAGTGTAATCGAATCTTTGCAAGTTTCTCTGATATTGTTGAGGCTGCTGAAAAGTGTTCTGGTAGTGATTCTGACCATTATTACTTTGATTACCACCACCACGTGGCGGATAGGCTTGCTGTAGCAAAACCTTCGTTTTGAGTTCTCTAGTTTTCTTTTCTACTTTATCTTTCTCATCTTTGTCTCTATTCTTGTAGTACTGTGCGGTAGCTAATATCTGGGCTGAAGATGAGACTGCCCAAGAACTTTCCGAATCTTTTAATTTCCTACACAAATCTGGAAGCAGATTGTGCACAAATTTATCGACAAACAATCTCTGACCACCTTCTGTGGTCATATCTTGACCGCTGTGGTCAATGAATGTTTCTTCAAATCTGGTGAAGAAATCTGAAACAGTTTCTTCTTTCTTTTGCTTGCATGCAGATAACTTATCCCAATTTACGCGTATTGCAGGCATTATCGTTTTCATGTAATCTACTATTCTACCAGGTAGTTCCGCTATCAGAGGCTCAGGCTTGGCACCACCAACTTGTCGTGCATCTGCAGCAGTAATATTAGCCCACGTGTCACCTAATTCCTGGTCATGATCTACATGACGAATTTTTCCCCATAAAGGCTGTGGAACAACGTTCCCGAATAACATATCGATATCGGCCAAATTCATTATACATGACCCAGCAGTTTGCGACAATTCTTTATAGTACCCTGCAGGATTTTTACGCGGATCTGGTAGTGTTTGTTTGAGTGCTAAAACTTCAGCTCGCTTCCATGGGACATGTACCCATACGCGGTGAAAGTGGGGCAGGACAGGTGGGACAGCTGTCGCGTCACCCTCTCTCCACTGTGGGGGAACTTCTCTCATAGGGTATTGTCGTGCCTTTTTCCTGCTAGATGCACTAGATTCCGATGGTGACCCAGAACTGCTTCCCTTACTTCGATATGATAATAGCATTTCAACTGCCTTTTCCACATCGGGACCTACAATCATACCCTCTTCAAACTTAAATCGTACACGACACATCTCTCGCGGGATGCATTCTTGATCGTTGTCTTCTAAATCCTCGCCAAGAAAAACACACATCTGTTCGAACACATATCTCTGTGTCGCTGCTTCCCATTGATGGAAGACTTCCATGACAGACTGTACATCATATTTTGCAGTGTCCATGACCCATTTCCGAGCTAAACTATTCAGGGAATCTCTCTCTTGATAATCAGGCAGTTGACTTCGCAACTGTCTTCTTCCTATGTTAGGGGTCGTAGCAGGCGACCCGAAAAGAGGTAGAAGAAGATTAGTAACAGTGCTGGCCATTTTCTGCCGAATGGAAGGTGAAACTGAAGGACAAACAGATGAAAAAACGGGGTGAGATAAGGCGGGGGTAGAGATGGCAGAAGAGGTATCAGGAATAATAGATGTGGTACTAGGCAAAATCATAGAGGGGGCATTAGGAGATGTAGAAAGTACAGTAGGCAAAATCGTAGAAAACACAGGTGAAACAGAAGTGGTCGGTGGGCCTGGAGGAGGCTGCACCGAAGAAGTAGGAGCCAGCTGAAGAACAGCTGGCGGGTGCTGTGGAAGAGCCGGAGGCGCAGCTTGTGCAACTAAAGGTTGCGGGGGTGCTGTGGCATTCTGCGCATAGGGGGGTGGTGAAGTTAATAATTGCGACATTAGTGGGTCTTTTTCACGTTCTTTTGCTGTCCCTTGCTGAAGAGACGGCAAAACTGGATAACACTTATCTATTGCCATTTTACGTTGCCTGTGCAACTGCTCATTTATCTGCTCTTCCTCATTATCTTTAAACTGCACGGCAGCTTGCATTACTGAAAGTCCCCCTTATCTCTTATTTTTCTTAGCTAATTTAATTTCTTTTTGTTTGGCTTCTTTGCGCCATAAGCGGAAAGAGTCAAACATCGCTGGCCGGGCTTTCTTTTTGAAGAGTTTAACTTCAAGGTTGTCTAAGATTTCAGAATCAAAGCTACCATATTGGGGCCATTTTAAAACACCATCTTTCTTAGTGTATTTAATCCATACCTCGTTGTAAACGATGGGGCCTACCCCATGTTTAACGTATAGCTCGTAAGTCGGAGTTCCAACTGGAGGAACCGGACATGAGTCCTCCAATCGGGAGTCCCTATTATTACTACCAAGACAAAACCAATTCCCAAGTCTAAGACTAGGCATCCTCGCTCTCTAGTCTAGTTCCAAAACTTCAAAGGATTTATCGATTACGATATTTCTCGTGAATACACGAGTCCTTCGGTTATGGTGCTTGCAAGAACCAATAAAAACCTTTTGTATCTCCAAGATACCACAAAGTAAGTCCAACTAAGGACTGGGAGACGCTCCACTTATACTTAACTGAAAATATCGATGGCGTCACCAGAAGACTCGTCTCAGCGTTTCGCTCTACCGAAAACTTCAAGGGTCCAACATCAGGGCGATAGCCAGGGCAGCAGTCCTTGTAGCCGTCGGGAAGCGGGGAACCTCGCAGCAAAGACCTTCGGACCACGTCGACATGCAGGGGTCGATGAGGTGGTGGGCCCTCCTCCGGAATTTCCACACGAAGCTCCTCACGATCTTCAGGCTGACTGGTACCACTGGAATCGCCCCAAACGCTGGGCGCCAATTGAGGTACTGGGTTTTTAAGAACCGGCACAGAACCGGTAACCCAGCGGTGCCAGGGGATCAACACCCAGAGACCTCGGGTTCTCCTGAGTCAGACCTACAGAAACTCAGAGTCTTCTAGGTGAAGTCAAAGATTAGTTTATTGGCTGCAACCAAGGTAACAGGGTCCTAGAAGTACAACACGGGTATATTCTCAGGAGACTGCACATTTTCACGAAGTCAGGCTTCTCTTCTTATACATAATTTTCAGCCTTGGGCAAAACATTCCTTGGATTTGTGGTATTTCATTTATAGTTACTGATTTACAAAAGAAAAGCAGAGTCATGATGACATGTACATATTTCACGTCGTGCTGCCCATAACAAATCATCCGGCAAGGCCCAACATTTCATCAGATATCGCTGGACCCCTAATAAAAACGGTCACCTCCGCATCATAAAGCAAGTGAAGAAAAGGAGTGGAGAAAGATGTGAGCGAGATATGGCAGGTGTGCGCGCTGAAATGGTTTTATGGCTGGTTGAGCCTAGATGCTATCTTGCTCGGCCACTGGGAGGGAACTGACCTAACGAGTTCGGCCTGGGGCAATGGTTCTAACTTGTACTGGGGTCAGGGAGAAGTCGATTAAGGAGTATGTGTCCTTGTGGAATCAAATTCAACTGGATTAAGGCCTATGTAAAGGGCAATATGTAGCTAAGGGTTTAGAATGTAAATGACGATTTCGAGGTGAAATCGTCACTCGAATACGCCGAAAATACATGTACTTGATGTACTCGTCATTCTCGGTCTTTTGATACCAAATTCGTCCTATTTCGACGAAGTTTTTATTCTCGAGTCCAGTACTATTATATGAATCCAGATTTTTCAGAACTACATCAAGAACCTCGAAAATCTATTATAATCTCGTAACTTCAATTGTTTGTTTTTACTAATTTTATGTATTTTGAATGTGCGTAGGTATCATAGAGACGCTTGCCTATGTGATTTACTAATACGATTAATCCTTGTCCTTAAAATGGCCGCTGCTTGACTTTCCTCTTCTGCGCATGCGTCAGTCACACTCACGTGACTTCGCGTAGAGGTAGTTTTGGAGGGAAAGGGTGCGCATGCGTAATAGCCACAAGATGGCGTTTCCCTGTATTAACGTGGTGAAGCTTGCGCTGTTGCTCTCGTGTAATTATATATTGCACTAATATTTAACTTGCATAGTATATTTTTATGATGGTAAATGTGAAGTACGAAAATATAACATGTAATGCCTTCATTTATTTTCAATGTATTAATTTGTTTTCGCTTACTTTTCATGTACCACGATAACTGGGGGGTCTGACTGAGCCAAGAACCATCTTGAAGGTCCCTTCTGCGCATGTCATGCAGCCCGGGGAAATTCAGCCTTGAACAGTGGAACTCAGCCAGCTGGCAGAGATGGGCAAGATGCTCCTGAGAAAGTGACCTGCGACCCAGCAGGACAGAGTCATCTGTACCCATATTGAAACAAATGTTAACAATTCATTGTATTCCACTGGCTAGTCTCATGAGAACCCCAATCTTGCTAGGCGGCACCTTAACATGCAAATTAGGCCTTAGAATAGTCTGTTCTGATTGGTGTGTTAACCAAATCCTACCTTAGGACCAATCGAAATTTGGGGATTCTGACACTTTGCAACATTTGGGGGGTGGTACCCTGTCCCAAAACAGTATATCTAGCCTAGGTTTAGCTAGAGAAATTGTCCGACTTGTCTGAATAGCTGACCTGTCACTGACCCAACGCACTCAATAGGTGACTGAAGATACCGAGCGCTGCGGAGCACTCTGTCCGAAATTGACCATAGACTAAGGTTTTACTAAACCTTAAAGTGCTGGCGGAGCACTTTGCTGGGGAGTTCGCTGACCCAATCGGGGTCCTGACTGATAGCTGCAGAGAAGGTGGAGCGCAGGCGTTGCTTCCGAACTGCGGGTGCTGGTCGTGTCCTGGTGGTCCTGTCCTGATCCTAATCTGAGGGTTTCCTGTCCTGTCCTGGGTGTCCATTCTGCACCTGCTGTCCATTGAGGGGTATCCTTCCTTGAGGGTTTTCCTGTCCTTAACTGACCCGTGGCCAGGGTTTGGTTCTAACACCAGTCTAGGTAAATATCGCTCTGAATCTCTTGAAATCGCACTTTTCTATTCTTCTGTCTTTGCTTCAATAAAGACATACCCTTTGCACATGATTAATTTTCCATGCTTTTCTCCGCAAACATTGCATATCATTAAAGTCATTTACAGTTTTGCATTTCATAGCATGTTCCTATGTTCCCTTGTCTTTTTAGTATAAATCTCACCATACTGTTTATGAATTAGATGTGTGATACAAATTTTTCTCCTAAGTACTGAATTGAAGTAATAACGTTAGAATTATAGCGTGTTGCACCTTTACCCTTCCATAGATCTATAGGTTACCCTAGTGTCTTTCCTCTCGAAATATGACCCCATGATAAAGTTCCTAATACGTGTATAAAATTCCTAGCATTAAGTACTCTCGCACGAATTTCATTTCCGTTATTTCTGAATTCTCTCATTATAGGGTTAGATGGTTACCTGTATACTTTTCCTATACGGTTATGTGCTCTTCGTTATTCTGATTATAGATTGCCTCATTACTATAAACTGTATGATTGAAGAATCTGAAATCTAAGATAAACTTTTAAACTTCTCAGTTGTCCGTGGTCATTTCATGAAATAAAGTATAAATGTTGGGGTTTGTATCTTGCTGCCTTTCCTTTTACAGCTAGCTCCCTGACCCATCGTGGTCATAGGTACCCATAACGGTGGATGGTAAGTTGGGTACTTTGGAAAAAATCGAAAAGGAACTCACAATTATTGATAGAAGATTGTGTGGTCATCTGATCAATGTATATGATAAAGTGAAGTATATGGGCCCGAAGCCAGAAGTGGCGAAATTATTGGTCGGGTGACCCGCGATCTCTAGCACTGGGACTGCCCCAAAATTCGTTCCTACTGGGTGAGGTTAAAAGACATAATGGAGGAGGTGGTGGGGGCGGAGGTACCGCTGGAGGCCAAGTGGCACCTATTGGGAGTCACGGGTGAGATAACATGGCCCAGGGGAGATAAGGTGTGGTTGGCCTTTGCGAGCATGGTGGCCAAGAGAAATATTGCACGTCTTTGGGGGAGTGACCTGCTTCCAACAATAGAGGAATGGGAGCGGGACTTGGATTGGTGTCAGAGGGCAGAAAAGGTCCTCTATAACAGTAGGGGCTGCCCCAAAAAATGGGAAAAGATCTGGCAGGCCTGGAGAAGGTATAGGGGAGAATGGATGGATGCCTCGGAGGATGAGTAGCGGGGTCCTGCCTGGTCGGACATCACCCGGGACAAGTCTGTGTTCCCTTCTTCTGGGGAGACTATGGTTTTGGGCTCAGCTGCAGTCTACAATTCTAAAGGGGGGGTAGGGGGTGGAGGAGGGGCCCGGGGGGGATGGTAAGAGGGGCGGAGGTGGTCTGAAGGCCGAAGTTGGGCTAGAGGGCACACTGGACTGGAGGTGGATCATCCCAATAACCGTCGATGTTTGGAATGCTGTGCTTTTGACATTGTAAGCTAATTCTGCTCCTTCACTGCTCTAAGGATGTGTATTATGGTGGACTTGTTTTTCTTTCAATAAAAAGATGTTTAAAAAAAAAAAAAGATAAACACATTGTGGGACCATGGCTGAAGAAGTTGACGCAGTGCTTGTTTACCACTGCCGCTTCAACCTCCAGCGGGTCCTGATTTCCATGCGTCTTACCTATGCGACAAGTTACCAGACACATCACCCGCAGACCAGAACCATTTGGATTTCCATGCATCACTTCCCCCTACAGTTCCGATTTGACACAACACTTCTCCTGCATGCAGCAGAACTGACACATTGCCTCCCCAAGAACTCAGGAACCGATGCATTGCTGTGTTTTCCAACACTTCCCTCCTCTGTGGCTGTTTTGCCTTGCAGATTTTGATGTATTTGTGGTACTTTGTGTAAAATCACTGCATTCATAGAGTTCTATGGACAGAATTGCTTGAAACCTTTTAAAAGTCATATTTTGAGTTGTGTTTGTTAAATGTTTCTTGTTTTGGTCTTGTTTGGTTTAGATAAAGAAACTTTATTTTTCTAAACTGGTGTGGTGTCCATGTGCAGTGTTTTCACTGTGTTACTATGTGTGTTGTGTACAAATACTTTAAACATTGCCTTTGAGATAAGCCTGGCTGCTCATGCCAAGCTACCAAGGGGGTGAGCAGGGGTTATCTGGGTGTGTAACATCCTTATCCTGATGAAATGGAACAGTCCCTACTTGGACAGGGTGCAAGCCACTGCCAACTAGAGACTCTGATTTCTAACAATGAGACTAACTAAAAGTGTATCATCTTGTGAAGTCAATGTTATTTGATTAATCTGCAACAACCAAATTGCTCGTTCTTGTTGAGCAGTCTATTTTCTAACCTTGGAAATAGTTTGTGTCATTACCTATAAAGAATTGTTGACAGAGTCCATGATGGGGCAGATAAGCAGTCTGGTAAATTGGCAGGTTTTATTTCTGAGATAAAATTCCCCGAGTGATATAGCCAATAGTCCCAGTTGTTCCCTGTTCTGATTAAGAGACTATATTATAGTACCTTAACTAGGAACTGAGGGAAAAGGAAAGACACTGAATCAGAAATGATGCCAAGAGAAGCCTGGGATCATCGCTGAATCACTGCTAGAACATGTTCACAAAAACAAATACCAGACAAGACTATTAAAGTTTGAAGCAATTTAGTAAACAAAAAATGCACAACACCGAATCAATTGTATTAACAGATTACCTCTCGCGAAACTGAGGAGGACTCTAACTAGCCCTGTTCCTATCAGAAGAGATACCCCGAGCCAAGAGAATGAATCCTGAATCTTTATTCTTAAGGGCGAGAAATTGTGTATTTAGGAAATTACCATCTTTTGCGTGGTGTACCCCCAGATTTTTGCCCTATTAGTTTTTGCCGAATGTCAACCTCAGTCCAGTTTACCCTTGCTAACCAGAGGTAAAGCACCTGTGCTCTCCCTTTTAACTTGGTTGACCTGGTATACTCCGAATTGGCATATTTAACTTGCCAATCAGTCCCTAGCATATGGTACAAAGTGTACCTAGGGTCTGTGGGTTAAATGGCACTAGTTGACTGCAGCACCTATTGTGCCATCCACTACAATGGCAGTTCAAATATGGCTTTAGGCCTACCATTGTAGCCTGACTGGAGCAGTGTAAAACTGCAATTTGGCCTGTCAAAATAAACCCTTGTGAAAGGTCTACAGTTTATTTTCAAGTATTGAGTCATCAAGAGTAGGCCGTGTAGCCCACAAGGAAGGGTGCATTTTATTTAAAAGTAGGACATGTAGAAATTAAATGTTAACCAGCCCTTAGAGTTACTAGCACCAAAACCCTATTTTCAATGTAGTAAGGCTATCTGCTCATAGAGAAGCCATTTGGAGCAATATTAAATATTAATTCCACTATATCAGGGAAGGGACCAGCTAGAAACATGTTTTGACAACTCTTTTTAATATTTATTAAAAGCTGATGTAATAGTTTACTTTGATTTTTGATTCAATGTAACTTTCAGAAATATTCATTCTCCTAAAGGCTAATTTGCATTAGTCGTCCAACTGTCAGCTGGTGAATGGCCCTGAATGAGGTGTGAAAACTGCTGCCTGAGCAGAAATAAAGCTGTGGGTGTGAGGAGGTGTATTTTTTTCTCTAGCAGAATGACCATTTAAACTGTGTCCAAGAACTTCATTTAGTTCAAAGGGACCTCCCCAGCCACAAGCAGTTGTGAGATGAAACCTGGCAGAAAAACCTTCTTGAGTTTCCTCGGTTGAGCAGGCACCAATCTCAGTGGGAGGGGAGTTGCCCCCAGAACTGGCTTTGAGTGCCCAAAGAGGAGGGAACTGCTCATTATCCTGCCAACACCTCTGGGTGAGCACACAAGTTCTGGACAAGGGAAGAAGGTTTTCACTATTTTGGATTTTAAGAATGAGGGGCATTGTGGGATTGTTTGCGGTATGGCAGACAGGAACTGCTGCAAAAGCGGGTAGGGTTGCCACTGGGAATTTTTACCCCATTGGCTAGGGAGGGCTCATGAGTCACCACAGCTTGAATCAGGCATAAATGTAGCATTACCTGGCTCCTTCCTCAGAAGGCTTTCTGCACCTGCAGAAGAACAAACGAGGACTGGACCTGTTATCTGTGACTTAAGGGGAGCCCTGAAGAACTGGACCTGCTCCCTCTTGTAATAGAAGTGGACTCTTAGGGCATCAATTATGTTTTTTTCCTGTAGAACAGCGCAGCAGGCTTTGCTGCTGCACTGCCCTACAGCAAAAGCAAACGTCAGGAAAGCGCTGTATCTATTAGATATGGCGCATTCTTGTCCTTTTTCCCTGCACTGGCGCACAATGACTGCTGTGTGCCAACATAGGCACTTTTGCACCATGGTGCAAGGGTGCCTGCGTTGCGAGGATGATTATTTTTGGGCAGGAAGGGAAACCTTCCTGCACAAAAACAATCAGAAGAGGCTTTTTCCTCTTTCTATATGTGCTGCATCTGTAGCACACATAGAAAGAGGAAAAACTAGGAGAAATAAAGATATTTCTCATAGTTGTGCCTCTCTTGGAGTTGTACGTTTTTGGTGCTGCGCCAGACTTGCGATTTCTCATAAATCTGGACAGTGTCAAAAAGCCATGAATGTTGCAGGGAACGCCCCCATCAACACCCACGGAATGCCCCTTTCACGCAGTTTCGTGCGTGAAAAGGGGGAACATATTTATAAGGCCATGAAAGGCCACATAACGTGGCTTTATGTGGCCTTATAAATATGACAGTGGCTTTTTGCGCCACCGGAACGTCAAAAAAATGACATTCCAGATGTATTATATTGCCTGTAGGGCCTCATAAAATTAGCCCTTAGAGTCATAAGGCTGAACTCCTGTTCAAGCTACAGAGACACAACACGCTATGAGGCCTTTTTCTACAACTTCCAACTAACCCCTCCAACTGAACCTGCTCTGGCCACTGCTTTTGTCCTCTGCTGAAGTGAGCCTGGACCTCCAAGTGCCGGTCCTCAGGTCCTGGAATCCTTGGCTGTGTCTGACTAGACTTCTCCTACTACCATTGAAAATCTGAGACTTAGAAACTTTTTCAAGTGCAAGGGCTACGAAGCTCTAGGACAAGCCTGCCATGACGATCTATCCAAGGGATTATGCCATTGGGTTGAAGACTCAGGTTTCTTCTGCTTGGAGTTTCTCTAGAGCAGCATATCTGATTCAGGGGAAGCTCACAGGGAAGTAATCTGGCCTCATAAAGCCCTATTTGGCTATAGCCTGCAGCCTTGTCTCGCTGAATAATTTTGAGCTATGAAAAAGTTACTTAGTGTGAACGTAGAACTCTATACCAAAATAGGTGTGCAAAGTATCCAGCAGCCTGGGAGCAAAATTCAAATTTCTCCCAGTTGGACCTTTTTCTGAAAAAAAACACGGTTTCACCAGGACTGTATCCAACAGCTATCCAACCTTAAGAAGCACTGTTCAGCGACAGCCTGCTGTAAATGCTCCAGTTAGGATACTTAATTTCCATTTTTGAGAGGTAAATCCTCCAACCAGGTCAAACCTGGTTTAATACCCACAGTAAGGAAATGCCTCATTTTGAGTGATCATCCCCAAAGTTTTCGACTGATGCTGCTGGTTTTTTGACTCTGAAAGTGCACTGAGGCCTGCTAACCAGACCTCAGTGCCAGTGCTCTAACCCTTAAAAGTATGTTTTTGATTGGCTTATACCCAATTGACTTACAATAACTTACTATAAGTCCCTAGTACATCGTACCAGGTATACCCAGGGCTTGAAAGTTAAGGTACCCCTTCCCGCCCAGCTGCAGCATTTATTATGCCACCCTGAGTGTGACAATGTAACACATGACTCCAAGCCTGCCACTACAGACTACTAGAGTAGTTTTATACTGCTAACTCGACTCTGCCATTTAAATTAATGGGAAACCTCCCTTTTTAATACATATGTCACTTTTACAGCAGGCTTATCCTGTCCTACGGCAGGGTGCTGTATATTGAGCAGTAGTACATGTATTTGCATATGTCCTAACAGTAAAAACCCCAAATTGTCATTTTTTTCTGTGGAAAGACTAGCAGCCTTATTGATGAGTGAAGGATTACATGCTGGGACTACTAAAGTTGGAACTTCAAGGTATAAGAATAATCATCACAGTATACCTGTCTTGGTGCTCAAGTTAAATTTAATATAATTTTTAAGTAAATGCAACTTTTAGAAAGTTGACACTCTGTCGCTCAAATTTCACAGTAGCCATTTGCAGATGATCACCACAAGACATCCTTATGCCCTCCTGGGAGGGAAGTGTGAACGGCTCCTTGGAAAGGAAATAATAGATGCCTGCCATTGGAAGAGATTGCCCAACCAGTTTCCCCTTGGGCATGCAGCCCTCAGGTAGCCACACCTCTAGGGTGGGCTATCAAGATCCACACACCAAGAGAGGGGTTCTGCCATCTTGACAGTAGCAGATTGTTGCATCCAGGGATAACTAGTTGCCATACATTGCAGCAAGTCTACATTAGGTGAGTGTGACCTGGTAGCACTTTGGCTAGTAACCGCCACATATCCCAAAGGGGCTCTCTGGGCGTAAATATGGCATCCCTGGCACAACAGACCTCAGATTACGTGTGTACTGGAGAAAGGACCAAAGAAGGACTGCCATGCTGTTCCCTGGAACTGAAAAAGAGAGGCAGCACTGAAAGACTGCAGCTGCTGCTCCTAGGCTAGCAAAGAGATGACTGTGCCTGTGGTGTCCTGCTCTGGGAAAAGTCAACCCCTGAGCCTCAGAAAAAGTTCTTAACTCCTTCCATGCTGCCGCGATTCTGCGCCTGTGCGGCAGAATCGCGAGTGGGCGGGTTTATGACGGCCCCCAGCCGTCATCAGCACACGAGCCCCGTAGTGCATGACGGATGGGGGCCGTCATCAGCATGCAAGGGGTTAAGTTGAGCCAGTGGTTTCTGGTACTCAGCACTGGCACTTAATTGGTTTCCAGTGCTCGGCACCGGCATTTAATTGTCAATACAGCAATTATGGCAGTCTGCCACATGGTGGCACAGCTCATCTAATTTAGAGATGAGCAGAACAGCGGTTGTTTATGTTATGTTATGTTATATTACCCGGATTTGTATAGCGACCAGCTGCCCCAGCAAAGAGGCGTCCCGGCGCTGCCAGCATCAGAATAACAGACCTAGACACCCAGAGAGTAAGATGCTGCGAATGGAAGAGAGGTCAAAGAAACTAAACTAAAGGAAAGAGAAAAGTTTTAATTGCTTACCTAAAGTCCAGCGGACATTCCATGCTGCGGATCTGAATAGGCAGAGAGTTCCATAACTTGGCAGCCAAGCAGCAAAAGGAGCGGCCACCAGCGGGAAGATATTTCACATGGGGAACAATCACCAGGTACTGCCCCAGAGAGCGCAGCTGGCACAAAGGAATATACGGGGTAAGCAGATTTGCTAACAGGGTGGACGAAGCAAGCTTCAAGATCTTGAAAGAGAGACACAGCGTCTTAAATTGAATGCGCTCAGCCATCGGTAGCCAGTGAAGTCTCCGGATGGCGCCAGCCGAGGGGCAGGTCCGCGGGAGCCCCAGCAAGGCTCTGGCAGCGGCGTTTTGAACACGCTGCATCCGCATTACTTCAGCTTGATTGGCCCCTAGCAAGAGAGAACTAGCATAGTCCAGTCTGGATAAAATGGCTGACTGGACAATCAGCTGGCACGTGGGTGATTCAAAGAACTTTAGAAGAGGTTTAAGACCCTGCAGGAGGCAAAAGCAAGTGCCGGCAACTTTTTTAGTATGGTCTTGAAAACTAAGGGAGGAGTTCATCCACACCCCCAGGATCTTAACCACTGCCCTGGGGGTAGGAGTGCTACCCAGAACGCTCGGCCACCATTTCTCACTCCAAGAGCTCGAGTCCTTCCTCACTAGCAGAACCCCCGTTTTGCTGGCATCAGTTGCAGGCAATTAGTAGTCATCCATTCTGCAACGGCAGCCAGGCCACCTGTAAACCTAGAGGCATCCGATGTGGACGCTTCAGCCAGGGCCACCACCAGCTGTGTATCATCAGCATAAGAGACCATGGTGAGGCCCCACTGCCTGGCAACCGCTGCGAGAGGCTGGACGTATAAGTTGAACAATAAGGGGCTTAGAGCAGAGCCCGGTGGCACCCCCTGATCGATGGAATGTGCCTGAGAAAGAAACGGGGGGCTGATGCTCGAAAATATCTTTCGATCAGGAATGATCTGAACCATTCCAGAGCCAGGCCAGTCACACCAGCTTCTTCCATGCGAGACTGTATCAAAGGCGGCACTTAGATCAAGCAAGATCAGTGCTGCCGTCTGACGGGAATCAAGAATAGTCCGCAGGTGTTCAGTCACAGCCAGGAGAGCGGTCACTGTGCTGTGGCCCAGGCAGAAGCCATTTTGAGATGGATCCAGGATGTTGTTGGCACTCAGGAAACTCATTAGAGTGTTGTTGACATGCGACTCAGCTATCTTATCCACCATCTTAATTGTTTTAGCCGGGATGACCAGGACGATGGGTGGTGCAGGCTGCAGTGGCCTCCTGGTCAGGGCCCTAGCACTTATTATTTTACAAATTGAGCACTGCTCAGACAGAAGAGGTGAGCTCCAAGAATCAGTTGACTGACTACCTGTTACAGCTCCAGGGCCATAAAAGCTGAAGAAGCCTGCCTGGTTAGGCAGTAGCCACAATCAATTGATCCACATTGACAGCATGACATTTAGCCTAGGAGACCTCATCCTGATGCTTAAAAGTTGTACCTGAATCTACTGCAACCGTGAAAGCCATTGGAGTGTAGTGTGGTCCCTCAAGAAGCACATTAACTAAAGGGAACCACTGGTTTTGTTGTGACCAGAGGCTAGTAGTCCAGTGGCAACTGAACTATTGCTGGAACCCCCCACCCCTCCCCCCGGGACTTCGAGCAACACTGACTTCTGTGGTCAAAGTCATCCCACCAAGACTGTGGACCTAGGAGAAGTCCCATGAAGCCCTCCTCCCCATTGACTGCACAGCATCCTCAGCATCTTATAGCAACTTCAAGATCCTGTATCCCTTACATTAGGATCACTCCTTTAATGTCTATGAAGGTTCGCCAATAGAGCCTCGTACTGGACTTGAGACTGCTTTGGTGACAGGGAAACTGTTCTACAAATCCTTAAAGGCCCCCTTGACCTGCTGCCTGCTCGAGTTGGTCACCCAGAGAGGGGTGGAGTACCCGAACACAATGTTCTAAAAGTTTTATATCGTTTTTAACGTTTTCAGTAACTGTAATAGTTACTAATGCTTGTTTACATATAGAATGAAAAGCAGTGATTTACGTTTTACTTGCAAATCTCTAGAACACTCTGGTGGATTTTGTTAATTTTGGTGTCTAGAAATGTATAGAAATAATACCTATTTTTATAAATTGGTGTCAGATTTCTTTTGATTTGTGTGACTGCTTTATTTTGTCGTTTTGGTATTTCTGAATGATTTACAATTGTTACTTTGTTTAAGCCTGGCTGCTCAAAGCCAGAGCTACCCCGGGTTCAGCTAAAAGTTTTATGAACAAGCCTGAATGGGTGCAAGAAAGACCTGTGAGTGTATTACACGATGAGAGGCCCCACAACCACACAAAATAGTGATGAAGTAAGGACTCTTATAAAAGAGACTTGCTCAGATGCAATCCTCTCATATAAACCCGAAACATTGTGTTAATAATGTATTGTGTAACTAATATGCACCACAGTACATATATTTTTAGATAGACGAAGCTTGCATTTGTGTTTTACTATCAAGTAACCCGAGTGGAACTTAAAATGGCAGCTAACACGGGAAACTGTACTGAGCATGCGTCAACTGCATCTATGCAGAATTACGTCTTTACGCTCGGAGGGAAAATTCAGCTTCTGCGCAAATGAATCTAAAATGGCCGCTTGGAAGCTCACATGCTAAGCATCTGCTTTGCTCAAATTAAAATGAGCTATTTACTAAATGCTAACGCGGGGAGAGTCTTTATAAGTAAATGGGAATAGAGTAGAGATAGGTGGTATACAGTGAAATCATTTTATTTAGAAATTAATACGTTATCTTTTGACCTCTCTATTAGTTTGTATTTGGGCCTCTGAACAATGCTAAAGTCTACACTACACGTGACTCCTCACGCAGGCGCAGTGATGCCAAGCCAGACGCCATGATGTCAAATCTTGTACCCCGTCCAAGGCCGTCCTGGGTACATGTCCTGGGAACCTGCTGGACATCCTGCAAACTCAATTGACAACTGTAATATGTATACATTGTTGTTGATAAAAGTGTGTATACTGGTAGAAAATAAAGCTTGAGAAAACAAATTGATGGGCGGGAACATAAAACAAAGAACTAAAGAAAATTATTAAAACTTAGCATGGTGTGATGATCATTCCCCTTAACTTGCCCAATCAGAAATAGGAGTTTCACAAAGTTGAAACATTTAGGGGTGGTACATGCCATTAGAAAGGTATAATTGAGGTAGGTTAGTTAGAGCAAAAAGGTATTGCAGTAAGACTAGAATGATGAGAGACGGGGATGCTGTCCGAGCACTGATTGAATATTGAAGAAGCAGACTTATCATTTTTAAGACAAATAATTAGAAGAAGATCGCGGAAAAATCGAGGAGGAAGTTAGTGTCAGAGAGGGGTGCGATGCAGGCATCAAATCCAGGACAGGTCATCTATCATGTCCTGAATCCGGTGCTGAAGTCTTAGTCACCTGATCTATCACAGGGGACCCATCAATTTCTTGGCCAAGGGGCTGATTTCCACACCATGCTAGGTAAATATATTTCTGTGTAGTATGTCAATGTGCTGCTCTCTCTGTCCTCTTTTTCCAGAGGTACTGTTATTGTGATAATCGCATTTAAATAGATAACTAAATATTGGGTAAACTGATCTTACTTCCTAGGAGAGATGGAGTTCGTACTGTAATTTGTTTGGCTCATATGATTTTAACTAGATAAAACATTTAGGGCCAGATGTAGGAAGGGTATTACCGGTTGGTAACGAATTTCGGCCGTTACCGACCGGTAATAGGCTTTTCTGATGTAGGAGCCGAAATTAACGATTCGGTAATTTAAGGAATCGGTAAATTACCGATTTCTTAAATACCGATTCGGTAAATTACCAAATTCCTAATGTAGGGAGCACTTTAATGAGTGCTTAGCCCATGTTAGGATTTGTTATTTATCATCAACTACAAGTTGCTGGTAAATAACGAAAACACCCCATAAAGCAATTTTATGCAAATTGCTTCAGTGCCATGTTGCAGACATACATGCCCTTAGGGCATGTATGTCTGCAACATGTGCACCCATACACAATTGAGGGGTGCATAGGTGTGTCAAAGTGACACCCTGCCACCCTTCAATGTTTTCCCCCTTTTACAGAATCCGTATTTACCGATTCGGTAATTGACATTCATTCCTATGGGCCAATCATTCCGATGCCGCCACGGAAAGACATGCTGTCTTCACTCTGGGGGGCCCCTGCGGGCCCCCAGAGTGAAGGAGGGGTAGGAATTGCACATGGGGGGGGGTACCTGTGGTAACCCCCCTTCATTTGCATTAACAAAGCGGCAGGCACCGCGCGGTGCCTGCCGCTTTGTTTATGCAAATGCTGAAAAGCATTTCTAGCATTGTGGCGGGCGGTGCAGAGAGCACTGCCCGCCACAATGCTAGAAATGCAGGATGTGCCTGCCACAGTGGCGGGCACATCCTAGTGCCACCCTATGCCACATCCTAGTGCCACCACTTATGGCGGGCGGTCCCAAACCCCGCTAGGATGACGGGCGGACAAAGTCCACCCGTCATCCTAATGACCCCCTTTGTTTGGCTTCAAGGTGCCGATTTCGTGGCAAACCACAAAATAGCGAACTCCGGGAGAGTTTGACTGAGATGTAGCATTGGTACTACTGATCGCAACGCATAAAGTGTTTGAAGGAAGTCCTAAAGTTCCTATGAAAGTAACTCCTCTCTTGCTCTTTCTCTCTCTCTCTCTCGCTTTTCCTCCCCCCCCTCCCTCCCACCCCCCAGCCTTCTGCCTCAGGTTGAGGGCCTTCTGGTGCTGACATAATTTTCTTGGTCCTCAAGTCAACAAATATTTATGTGTCCAACTGGGGGTGGAGTCTGTGTTTCCTATTACGTTGCAGGTATATATCAGTGGCTCAAAGTGCTAGCGTTCAGTCAGGTATAGTTGCATTGTTGTCCATTTTCAAAACGCATTTGGCACCAGTCTGTGTAAGCAGCATTTCATGCACCGATTTTTAAATACACGTAAGAAACACACTGTGAGGTAGTAGTATTCAGGGGGCCGGCATTTAAAGCATATCTTTACTTGGCAGCATGCAGGATTAACATTTGTTATCAGGGCTGGCTTTAGGGTAGTGCGGCCAGTGCCAACGCACTTGGGGCCCGATGGAGGTTGCCAATTACCGGTCGGTAACGGCCGATTTCGGCCGTTACAGACCGGTATTTGGGAATTGACATGTAGGTTGCATTTTATTTACAGAATCGGTAATTTTACAGATTCTGTAATTTTATCGAATCGGTAAAATACCGAATTGGTAAAATTACCGATTCTGTCATTTTAGATGTAGGTAGCACTGTTTTCAGTGCTACAAGGGTTTCAGAATTCGTTATTTACCACCAACTAGAAGTTGGTGGTAAATAATGAAAACCCTTTAAAAAGCATTTTTTTTGCTTATTAACCGCATGCGTGCGGCGGCTTTTTTCGCGCTGCGCTGTTTTTTTAAAAAGCCGCGTTACATGACGAGCTGAGCTCGTCATCAGTGTGCGAGCGGCACAACTCATGACGAGCTGAGCTCGTCATGAGCAGGGAAGGGGTTAAACAGTGCCATGTTGCAGACATACATGCCCTACGGGTATGTATGTCTGCAACATGTGCACCCATGCACAATTGAGGGGTGCAACAGAGTGTCAAAGTGACACCCTGCCACCCTTCAATGTTTCCCCCAATTACCGAATCGGTATTTACCGATTCGGTAATTGCCATTCATTCCTATGGGCCTACAGGCCCATAGGAATGAATGGCAATTACCGAATTGGTAAATATCGATTCGGTAATTACCGAATTTTACCGATTCTGTAATGAAATCGGTCAAATTACCTAAATCCTGATTGCCAGTTCTTAAATACCGAATCGGTATGATTCGGTATTTAAGAATCGATAATCTGGGATTACCTACATTGGGCCCTTGGTGAGAAGCTCAGGCGGTGCACTGACTTGAAATATTTTATGTTGTGTATTAAAGGCTGGGATTCATTCGCATATCATTTTGTGAGTTGGTATGTGGACTCAGATAGCACACCATACATTTTAGGCCACACACACACTGCACCGGTACAGATAATGATCTTTAGGAGTCAGACAGAATAAAACACCTCTCGTTCCCTGCTGGCATACTGAATTTAGTTCTGAGGCTAAATGCCTTTCAGTAGAAATAGCACCTGGTTTCTCTATCTGAGCCCGAAGGTCCATCTTTTTGCTCTTTAATGCTCATAGGCATGCCAAAATTACACAGTGGGATTATAAAGTCATGTGCCTGAGACACGTTTTTAGCTAAATGGTTTTTAAAAGATTTTATTTTTGCTCATTTGGTGCTCTTTTTAGATCTAGCCTTGACACAGCTGTAGCTAATAAGACTCATGTTTAAATAAAAAAAAAATCGTAATAGAAATAAATACATATATACCCAAAGAGTTACTTTCAGGCCGTCTCCATCTAGTGATCTTTTCAAATGTCATTCACCTTTCGCCCCCGCCCACCTATAGAATATGGCATGACACACTGCCCTTTTAACCATTGCCTAACTGCGTTATCAGTGATGGCATTTTGCTCCAACACTAGCAACAACAAAACACTTATCTGCCACATTATTTACCACCCCCCAGGCAACAACACCACATTCATTGAACACCTGTCCGACCTGATTGCCCACTGCTCCCTCCGAGACACGAACAACCTTATTTTGGGCGACCTCAATCTACACTGGAATGACGAAAACAACCTGCAAATCCAGAACCTGAAGGAGCTGCTTCACAGCAACAACCTTACCCAACACTGCTTAGAGGAAACCCACAACAAAGGAGCATTCATAGACGCCATCATCGCCCAGCACAACACTGTCACAATAGACCGCACCCTACCCGTGGACCTCACTCAGCCGATCACACTTAAGTCCCCCACCCTAGACCCTCCGAAATGGATTGGAAACTTCACTCAGATTAACATGACTGACCTAGAGGGAACTCTCTCCTTATGGCCTCCATGGATGACATATCCACAACAGAACTCAACTCCAACTACAACACAAACATGACATCCATTCTAGATCAAGTAGCTCCCTTGAAACTAAAAGAAACCCAGAAACATCCCATCCAGATCTTGGTTCAACACGGACATTAACAACGAAAGAAGACAGTTAAAAGCTACAGAAAGACTATGGAGGAGCAACCTATCCTAAAGCCTACTCGAACAACTCAAAGCAGTCCAAAGGAAATACAAAAAACAGCATCAACAGCAAAAAATCCTCCTTCTTCTGCATCGCCCTGGACAACGCAAAAAACAGGTCCAACGAACTGTTCAAAATCATAAGGCAACAAACCTCCAAGCCCCTGGAATCCTCCCTACAGGCCTCCAAGGACTTGTGTGAAAACTTTGCCAACTCCTTTGAAGAAAAAAATCACCAAGTTTGAGCTCTCACTGGACGTCAACCCAGTCTGCAAAAGCCTGCCCTCAGTGACAGTAGACAGCACGCCCTGGCACCCAAAAAAATCCTGGAAGTCCTTCAACCCCATCCTGGAAACCGAGATCCTCAAACTGATCTCCTCCTCTAAACCAGCCTCTAACGTCCCGATACCCACCCAGTTGACCACAAAACTGAAACTCTCCTTGGCACCATTCTGTGGAAAGATCATAAACAGCTCCCTGAGAACCGGCAGCATACCTGAATGCCTCAAAGTTGACCAAGTCATGCCACTAATAAAAAAAACAGGCGTTGACTCCAAGGAACTGAATAACTTCTGACCCGTCTCCAATCTCCCCCTCCTATCCAAAATCCTCGAAAAATGCGTCCTCCAACAACTGACTCAGCACATGGATAGCATCAACCTTCTTGACCCCCACCAATCGGGTTGCAGAAAAGGCTATAGCACCGAGACTGAGATCCTTAACATCACTGATGACAGCCACAAATCCCTTGATTCCAACCAAGGTTGCCTCCTCATTCTCCTAGACCTATTAGCAGCCTTTGACATGGTTGATCACCAACTTCTCATCAAGGCTTTGGAAGAAAGGGTAGGTTCTGAGGAAGTGGTCCTACGCTGGTTCTCCTCCTTCTTACACAGCAGCTCACGAAGGATAACAATAAAAAACTTCACCTCCGACCTACACCCCGTCAACAGAGGCGTCCCCCAAGGTTCAGTGCTCTGACCTCAACTGTTCAACATGTACATGGAACCCCTCCGCAGCCTACTCAAAAAATGCTAACATCCCTTTCCACCTTTATGCAGATGACACCCAGATCTATCTAGAAACCTCCTCCATAGATGACATTCACAAACTAAATATCACTCTAAAAGAAATTCAACATTGGCTATCGCGTAACCACCTAAAACTCAACCAAGATAAAACTGAAATTCTCCTCGTTCCCAACAAAGAAGAGAACCTTCATATTTCGGAATGGCTAAAAGCTCTGGATGCTCTTAACAGCAATCACACCCTGACCCACTCCGCTGAATCATTAGGAATCACCCTAGACTCAAAACTCAACATGGCCAAACACATCAAGAACCCCGCAATGAGTGCCTTCATCAACTTGAAGCTACTTAACAAAATAAAACCATTCATCCCGACCAACGACCTCAAACAAGCCGTACAATCACTGGTGCTATCCAGACTCAACTATGGAAGTGCCACCCTCACTGGTACAACTAAATCTCACCTAGCTCCCCTCAAAACAACTCTCAAAGCAGCAGCTAGAATGGTCACTGGAATCAGGAAATATGACCACATTTCACCAGCACTCAGAGAACTAAAATGGCTCCCAGTTGAATTGCGTGCCAATTTCAGAACTGCCTGCCTCACACACAAAGCCCTGCACACAGGAAAACCTGAGTATTTGGCTGCTAAGCTCAAGAGGGCTGGTCAGACAAGGAACCTCAGGAGCTCCAGCACCCTACTATTTATCCCTATGAAAACAGGCAAACAAAAAACAGCCACACGGTCCTTCGCTGGAAATGTGCCCAAAATCTGGAACGCTATCCCAGTCGGTATCAGGACTATCTCATCCTTCCCAAAATTCAAAAACCTCCTAAAAGTCCTTTTCCTCAACCGCTCTCTCCAGAATGGATAGCTGCCATCCAAACGCAAATCCCTGCTTGTTGCCTCTCCCAGACATTGCTGCTATAAGACTTACCTCCTCCTTGCTATTGGACCCCTACCTGCGCCCCCCCCCCACCTAAGTGGTTGAACCCCAAGTTAACATGCTCTCTATGAGGTTATCTCAGAACTCATGGACTATCTCAATGCTGCTCAGCACACTTGGATTTCCGAACCTATATGTAGAATACTGTTTTATTGTATTCACCCCAAGACAACGTCCACTCAATGAGGTTATCTCAGGACTCAAATACTACCTCAACGCTGCTCAGCACACGTGGACTTTCCGAACCTATGTATGTAGAATACGGCTTTATTGTATGAATCTTACTCAAAAACTGCTGTGAAGCATACTCTAAAACTGCTGTGAAGCGCTCCGATACCCTCAGGTCAGGCTAGCGCTATATAAAACTCCTTAATAAATAAATGAATCCAGTACTTAGTGATCAAGCTGCACAGTTCATGGGTGAATTTTTCTTAACACGAA
The DNA here is from genome assembly GCF_964261635.1 of Lissotriton helveticus. NCBI lineage: Eukaryota > Metazoa > Chordata > Amphibia > Caudata > Salamandridae > Lissotriton > Lissotriton helveticus. The sequence goes on from NC_136069.1 coordinate 1,194,207,501, forward strand.
AGACAATAGATATAGCAGAAGCACATAAGAATAACTTAACTTGCTCATTCAAAGAAGAAGAAAAAATAATTTTGAATTTAGTAGAAGAAAGGAGACAGGACTTTCAGAAGATAGCTACTGAACAGAAAAGCCATATTCCATTATGGGCTGAGAAGGAAGGAATTTATACACCTGGCAAGACTCATGCTGCAATGTCTCTAGATTTCAAAAAGAAAGGGAAGTTCTGTCTCCATAGATTAAAGACTGACTATAACAACGTATTTATTGGTTCCAGTGAAGGTAAACATAAAATTTTGATTCTCAAGGGTTGGGAACTAAAAGGGCTAACTGATCTAGTATTTCCTGGAGTTTATCATGTATGTGGGAATAAAGCTTATTTTAAGCTACCTGCACAATGGTACGGGAGTTGCTATTTTAGAATAGTATTCCCTAAAGTTTACCATGTGAAAAGAATCACTGGAAGCAATAAAAACGATAAAGAACGAATCCGTAATAAAAGAGCTTGTTTTTCAGAAATAGTAGGTGTCATATTTAGTGCATTGATACCCTCAGTGGGAATAATTCTGAATTCACGTAGAATTTGTCAATTATCCACAGTAGTTGATCGCTTATCGACTGATACTGCTGGAGGTTTCTTAATGATCAATACAGAAATGCTTGCAATCAGATTAATGGTTTTACAAAATCGACTTGCTCTTGATATATTAGCAAAAGAGGGAGGAGTCTGTAAAATGCTGAAAGCGCAGCATTGTTGCACTTATATTCCGGATAACAGTGTTGAAATTGGAGGGTACATTAAAAATATCTCAAAATTGCAAGAAGATTTGAAACCACTGAAAGTTGATAATGTATGGAAGAAATTAACAAATAGCATAACATCAATAGGGTCTTGGTTTGCTGATATAGGTAAAAGTGTGTAGGCCAAATATTACTACCTATACTTGGAATAACAATGATATCTTTAGTAATATTGACATGGTGCAAATGTTGTAAAAAGAGAAGATATGAAATAAATAAAAAGGGAACCAAAAGGAAACATGAAGAGATTCAGCTAGAAGACATGAAAAATTTGAAAGATAAAAATGTAGAGGGAAATGAAAAGAAAGGAGAGGAAATTGAGATGTGTTAAAGTTGGCATCTAGTTAGGTATGGGTTGTTTTGTGATGGCACAAATGCTTGCATATGTGTTTTACTAACATGTAACCCGAGTAGAACTTAAAATGGCTGCTAACGTGGGAAACTGTTCTGCGCATGCGTCAACTGCATCTATGCAGAATGACGTCTTTACGCTTGGAAGGAAAATTCTGCTTCTACGCAAATGCATCCAAAAGGGCCGTTTGGAAGCTCACATGCTAAGCATCTGCTTTGCTGAAATTAAAATAAGCTCTTTACTAAATGCTAATGCGGGGTGAGTCTTTATAAGTAAATGGGATTAGAGTAGAGATAGGTGGTATATAGTGAAATCATTTTAGTTTGAAATTAATACGTTTTCTTTTGACCTCTCTATTAGTTCGTATTTGGGCCTCTAAACGATGTTAAAGTCTACACTACAAGTGAGTCCCCCCGCAGGCACAGTGATGTCAAGCCGGACTCCATGATGTCAAATCTTGAAACCCGTCCAAGGCCGTCCTGGGTATATGTCCTGGGAACCTGCTGGACATCCTGCAAACTCAATTTACAACAGTAATATGTATACATTGTTGTTGATAAAAATGTGAATACAGGTGGGAAATAAAGCTTGGGAAAACAAATTGATGGGCGGGAACATAAAACAAAGAACTAAAGAAAATTATTAAAAATTAGCATGGTGTGATGATCATTCCCCTCAGCTTGTCCAATCAGAAGTAGGAGTTTTATAAAGGTGAAACATTTAGGGGTGGTACATGCCATTATAAAGGTATAATTGAGGTAGGATAGTTAGAGCAAAAAGGCATTGCTGCAAGACTAGACTGCTGAGAGACCGGGATGCTGTCCGAGTTCTAATCGAATATTGAAGAAGCAGACTTAGAATTTTTAAGCCTAATAGTTAGAAGAAGATCGCTGAAGAATCGAGGAGGAAGTTGGTGTCAGAGAGGCGTTGAATCCAGAAGAGGTCACCTATCCTGTCCTGAATCCTGGGCTGAAGTCTTAGTCACCTGATCTATCCCAGGGGACCCATCAATTTCTTGGCCAATGGGCTGATTTCCACACGATCCTAGGTAAATATAATTCTGTGTAGTATGTCAATGTGCTGCTTTCTCCATCATCTTTTTCCTGAGGTACTGTTATTGTGATAATCTCATTTAAATAGATAACTAAATATTGAGTAGAGATGGAGTTCGTACTGTATTTTGTTTGGCTCATATGATTTTAAATATATAAAACATTTAAACTTTTACCGAGTCTGTGGTTATTTAATGGAATAGAAGATAAAATAAATCTATGTCATTGCACCATCAACTAGTTCCAACTAATGGATCCATTGACCAGAGAAAAGAACTTTTTGATCAGTGAGAAGATTAATTAATGAAACAGGTAACTGATCTTATTAAAGCACTTATAAAAATGGACCGCCGGCGGTGATAACTAGCCTATGTGAGTGAGTGTGTGTTTATGGGCCCAGGTGAATATATGGTGATAGAGTTCCTGAGGTTGGTAACCCGCTGTATCAATAGTACACCACTTTCCTCACACCCACTCAATGGCTTTTCTAGCCGGCTTCAAGGAGGCTGCTCACACAGCGCAACCAGCAGCTTTTCTTCCTTGCTGCCCAGATGCAGTTCATCATAAGCTTTCCTTCTGCAAGTGGGCCACTGCTGCTGGGAAGTATACCTGCGAACTTCCACAGGCTGCACACCCAGTGGGAAAGCCAATGGGTGCTACTTTAAATCAGAATGTGAGCCAGGTTTTGCTTATGCTTGTGTAGATTGGTGGACAAAACAAATATGGGTCCTAACTTCAGACCATTCAGTCATGCCAAATAGTCTGGAGGAACAATTATGTTCTTTTTGGCCTTTATCTCTCTCTCTCTCGGTCAATATCTGATGGTGAAAAATAAGTCCTGGTCTGCAAAAGTATTTACTGGCGCCTTCCCCCTGCAACCATTAGCACCAATTAAGCACTTAATTGACCTCTTTAAATTAGGGGTGAGAAATCTAGGGCCGAAAGGGGCCGCTCCCAGGTAAATTTTCAGAATAGCCATTAACCATTTAGATGAATACAACCACAAAGATTAATTTCAAGTAAATGTATCTAGTGCATCATTAAGAGTTTCGGACCGTGAACTGTGTAATCAAATGGTAATAGCACGTTTTGCTCCATTCCTTTGTATGCAAACTTGGAACGTGTACAGTTTGCACGATTTTCATGAAGTTTTATTTAGTGAAAATCATGATTCGGATGCAAATTTCAATTTATGCTCAATCAATGTTTGCATCGGTCCTGAAATGAGTCCCTGCATACGATCATTGATCAAGAAATTCCCTTAGCATCTTACAATTGTACACTGTTTCCAAAAGTAAGGAAAACATGGAAAAACTAACAACAGCAAGACAGTGCGAGATTGTGATTTTTCCTACAATTCTTTCGTGGATCACAGGCATCTGTGCTGCTGCATTTTTGCCACGGTTCGGTCATGTCTCACTTCCTGTCCACATGCCTCACGTCCATGCACAGTGTAAACACAGCAGGGCCCATCTACTATTATTTATCACCTCTGCAAACCTGAGAGTCAAGCAGGACACCCGGGAAACTGACAGAGGAGTCCGACTGCTTTTATGGCCGTGCATACAGTATGGGAAGAAAGTCTCCCTTGTTCCTGGACGGTTGTTAAATTACTCTATGGTATAAAGGTGCTTGAGAACTTCGAGGTCCCATACGCCTAGCTGAGGAGACGGTTGTTTGGAAGAAGACCCCGGAGTCATCATGTGTCGGCCACAAGTCCTTCTGCTCGCGTGCTTGTGGGTGGTCTGCCTGACATACTTTGGTTCGTATTTTCTTTAAACTCTATTTTAAAATGCATGTCTTCCGTATCCGTGAGCATTCAGAAAAGTCCTACTCACTGCACGCCGCCACGTGGCCTTCTATTGTCAAAACTAGTCACTCGAAATCCATGTGACAAAATGGAGTCAGTGCCTTGTGGGTGGAGCTGGAATCTAACTTTTAACAAGTCTTCCCATCAACTTTCGGCAAATTGATGACTAGAGTTAACGAGTAACCTATACACCATTTAGTGAGTGACTAGTTATACGGCAGGTAAATTGAAATTCTATATAGCTGTTAAAATGCCTACTCATCTAGTTAAGGATATGTAACAGGTATCGATCGCAATGAAGGCCACTGAAGACAGCTGTGGCTAAGATTTCCTGATCGCTCCTAATGGTGCAAAACAAGCGTGCTTGTATCAAATGTTCATTTGATGAAGCAATTTTAATGAATAACTCTTGGGAAATGGCATGTTTAATATGTTAAATTCCTCGGAGTTTTTGGGGGGATTTTTTCAGCCCGTTAGCACTTATCCATGCTGATGTATTTGCCTTCTGCTGTGTGCAGTGTCTCTTGAAGTGAAATGTAAGGAGTCACGCATTGGACCCCAGATGAAAGTGACGAGACCACTTATAAAGGTCTCTCTCACTCACACACTCTCCCTCTCTCTCTGTCTCTCTCTTAGACACCCTCTTAATCTGACTGTTTACGTGTTAATAGCAATATTACATGCATATAAATATATATATATATATATATATATATATATATATATATATATATATATATATATATATATATACACACACACACACACACACACACACACACACACACACACATGCAGACAGATTTAAATTTTTTAGCAAACAATACTGCTTTGTGGTGAAGGTATTTAGATAAATGAATGTGTGTGTGGCAAAGTGCAGTGTGTGATGTTCTGTGGTGCCTCCATGCACATTCATTAGCTGTGGTGGAGCTGCCTTACACATGAGTCGCACTTTCCTTCATTGTGTCAGACGCACCTTTAAAAAGATGTGACTGGTGGAATGAAGGAAAATGTGCCTCATTATGATGAATGCGCTGCCCCCAGGGCAGCGGCGAACTCACGCTGCCCTGCGGGCAGCGCATTCACTTGAAACAGGGAGCTGCTATTGACAGCCGCTCTGTGTTTCACAGTGCAGCCAGCAACCCTCCTGTACTTTTAAAGGGGATTAGAGATCCACTTGCAGGCAGGTGCAGTAACTGACTGCACTGGCCTGCAAGTGGGATGTCTGGGGAAGTCCTTAGGACCCCCTTCCCCCTGCCAGAGGGCTGCCATCAGGGGGTGCACTGATAGTGCGCCACGTTTTATGTGGCGCACTGTCAGTGCGCTCCCGAGGGCTTCTTTGCCTCTGCGCCCGCATCGGTAATACTGCGTGAGCACAGAGACAAAGGGATTCCCTCATTTGCATGGGGCAAACCCCCATGCAAACCAGGGAATGTCCCCTTGAAGATAGCTCTGGCACTTTATGTGCACCAGCGCTATCGGTATTAAAGAAGGGGGAGCACAAGCATCTGCGGCCCCCTTCCGTAATACCAAAGTGCCCCGGGGGCACGCGAAGGGGGCGCGAATGCCGGTTGCGCCCCAGGGCACTTTATGTAATACGGCCTCTAATTCGTGAAAGGGAGCCACCTTTAATTTGGTGCCCGAGCCTATTTTCTTGCCCAGCCCGACCCTGTTCATCACGTAGAGTAACTCAAAAATTCATCAAGTAAGTGCATGGACGGCAAGCAGCAGACCTCGGAAGCACTGGGCAGTAATTGCCCCTAAGTGTTTCCGAGCTGTGCTGTCAGCAGCACATGCACTAAATTGGAGATTTTCAAAGTTGCTCTATAAGTTGTGGACAGGAAACAAATTTACAGGCCCCCTCGACAACAGTTCAGCTCAAAGACTGGTATCATGCTACAGCACCCATTGTTCTGTGTTTGTACTGTCTAAAGTGCATACATTGACTAGGAATGTTACAAAGTTACACAGGCTCGGACTGGGAGAGAAAACAGACCCCGGTAACAAAACAAAAGGGGCTCCTATTAGTGAATTAGATAGCTAAAAATGTCGCTCACATTTGCAAACTGGGGGAGTTTTAAACTTGTAAAGACATGCTATACAAGTGTTTTTCAAAGTATGGGAAGACTGCATTAATGTGAGCTGGCTGCAGGCAAAGTTTGTGTTGATATCAGTCAAATAAACAGTAACTAGTATTGGTAAATGCTTTAGGTTTTGCCAATGGGAATAATAATAAGCTGTTTTTTGTAGTACATTGTAGGTTGCTGTGTAGTTGTACAATATAAGTAACAGAAAGTCTGTTAAAGTGTTATGACTTGTTTATGTACAAAAAGTCAATATATTGTGCTGTTACTAGTGGTATAGTGCGGGTAAGTAATAGCAACATTTTGAAAAATGAAATGAAAGAGGGAAATACTAGAATTAATTGATGTAACAGCAATGTTATGTGTTTAGAGGAGTTCTGACAACTTTTGGGCCCAGTGCCACTGCACCTGCTACACCATTCAAATCATGCTCCTAGTGCCTGCAAGATAACTACATGTGTGACTGCCTGTTTAGTAGTAAAATATAGCAATATTTGATGCTTCAAGGAGTTAAGTCAACTTTTGGCCCCGGTGCCACTGCACCTGCTGCACCATTCAAAACATGACCCTATTGCCTGTAAGTTAACTGCACTTGTGACTGCCTGTTTAGAAGTAAAATATTAGAATATAGTTTGTGCTTAGTGGGGTGCCTAGAGCTTTTGGTCCTGGTGCCACTGCACCTGCTGTGCTATTCAAATCATGACCCTATTGCCTGCTAGATAACTGCACTAGTGGCTGCTTATTGAGTAGTTAAATATAGCAATATTCGGTGTTTAGAGGAGTTCTGACAACATTTAGCCCTGGTACCACAGCATCTGCAGCACCATTGAAATCATGGCCTTATGCCTGTTAGATTACTGGACTTGTGACTGCCTGTTTAAAAGTAAAATATAGCAGTATTAGGCGTTTAGTGTGGTGGCTAGATCTTTTGGCCCTGGTGCTACTGCACCTGCTGCACTATTCGAATCATGAACGTATTGCCTTCTAGAAAAATGCACTTGTTTAGTTGTAACATTTTGAAATAATGTGGGTTTAGAGGGATCCCTAGAGCTTTTAGCCCCAGTGCCACTGCACCTACTGCACCATTCAAATCAACTCCATTTTAACTGCAAGGTAACCATAATTGTGACTGTATGTTTAGTAGTAAAATATAGCAATATGGTCAGTTTAGAGGAGTTCCAACATATTTGGGCACTGTGCTCTTGCCCCTGCTGCAATAGTCAAATCATTACCCTGTTGTCTGCAAGGTAACTGCACTTGTGATTGCCTATTTAGGAATACAATATAGCAATATTTGATGTTTACTGGGATGCCTGGAGCTTACAGTCCTGGTGTAACTGCACCAGCTTCTATTGAAATCATGACTCTAGTGCTTGCTAGATAACTGTGCTTATGACTGCCTGTTTAGTTTAAAAGTAAAATATAGCACTATTGAGTGCTTAGTGTGGTGCCTAGAGCTTTTGGCCCTGGTGCTATTGCACCTGCTGCACCATTCAAATCATGAACCTATTGCCTTGTAGAAAAATTCACTTGTTTAGTAGTAACATTTTGAAATAATGTGGGTTTAGTGGGATCCCTGGAGTTTTTTGCCCCAGTGTCACTGCACCTACTGCACCATTCAAATCAAGTCCATTTTATCTGCAAGATAACCACAATTGTGACTGCCTGTTTAGTAGTGAAATATAGCAATATGGTGTGTTTAGAGGAGTTCTGACATATTTGGGCACTGTGCTACTGCTCCTGCTGCAATAGTCAAATCATTCCCCTGTTGTCTGCAAGGTAACTGCACTTGTGATTGCCTGTTTAGGAATACAATATAGCAATATTTGATGTTTAGTGGGATGCCTGGAGCTTACAGTCCTGGTGCCACTGCACCTGCTGCACCATTGAAATCATGACTCTAGTGCTTGCTAGATAACTGTGCTTTTGACTGCCTGTTTAGTTGTAAAATATAGCAATATTAGGTGTTTAGAGGAGTTCTGACAACTGTTGGGCCCGGTGCCACTGCGCCTGTGCACCATTCAAATAATGACCCTGTTGCCTGCAAGATAACTGCACTTGTGATTGCCTATTTAGTAGTAAAATATAGCAATATCTGGTGTTTAGCGGAGCTATGAGAACTGTTGGCCCCATTGCCACTGCACCTGCTGCACCAATTAAATCAAGCCCCTTTCAACTGCAAGGTAACTGCAATTGTGACTGCCTGTTTATTAGTAAAATATAGCTATATTAGGTGTTTAGAGGAGTTCTGACAAATAATGTGGCCGGTGCTACTGCACCTGCTGAACCATTCAAACCATAACCCTAGTGCCTGAAAGATAACTTGCTACATAACTGCACTTGAGACTGCCTGTTTAGTTGTAAAATATAGCCATATTAGGTGTTTAGAGGAGTTCTGATAACTTTTGGTCTTGGTGCCACTGGACCTTCTGCACCATTCAAAAAATGACCCTGCTGCCTGAAAGATAGCTGCACTTGTGACTGCCTAATTAGTAGTAAAATATAGCAATATTTGGTGTTTAGTGGAGTTATGAGAACTGTTGGCCCAGGTTGCACTGCACCTGATGCACCATTCAAATCATGACCCTGTTGTCTGCACGATATTTGCACTAGTGACTGCCTGTTTAGTAGTAAAACATAGCAATTTTAGGTGTTTAGTGGGGTGCCTAAAGCTTTTGGTCCTGGTGGTACTGCACCTGCTTCTCTATTGAAATCCCAACCCTAGTGCCTTCAAGATAACTGCACTTGTGACTGCTTGTTTACTATAAAATGTCAGCAATAATCTGGGTTTAGTGGTATCCCTAGAGACTTTGGCCCCGGTGCCACTGCACCTGCTGCACCATTTGAAGCAATTGTTACTGCCTGTTTACTAGTCAAATATAACAATAGTATATGTTTAGAAGAGCTCTGACAACTTTTGGGCCCAGTGCTACTGCACCTAATGCACCGTTCAAATTATGACCCTTTTTCTGCAAGGTAACTGCACTTTTTGCTGCCTGTTTAGTAGGAAAATATAGCATAGCTCTTCTATATTAACTTTACTTTTAACATGGAATGTTTATTACAACATTTAGAATTTGATCATAATGACCAAATACAATATGTTGAAAAAATCTAACTAATAATGCCTACAAAGTGCAAAGAAAGGTACTGAGGGATGAATAGGAAATGCCACAAACGTTCAAAAGCTCAAGCGTCTGCTTTACACAACTATGTAATAAAAAGCAAGCATTCCAGCATATTTTTAGAAGCAGTTTTCCGTTTCCATGGGAAGAGATCTTATCTTAAAAGTGAATTGGGCTTAAACAGTGTGAACAGACTTAGTAGAAGTATCATAAATGCTTGCAGCAAGGGGAAGTTAACAAAAAAAAAGTTCCACAGAAAAGAGTATGAACACAGTAGTTCAACCAAGGAAACTGATAAGAGACCCCTTTTAAGTTATATTAAATACAAGAGCTTTCTCTGTGCAGGTGAAACCTAACACCAGTCCCATATATGCCCCGAAAACCGCAACATCTTATTCTTATAGCAAAGGACCCTTCAACAGTAAATAACGCTAAATTTACTCGGACTCTGGTGGCAGATTGAGTCCTTCTGCAAAAGAGGCGTGGCTGCATGTTTCATAATCTCCTATTTCAAACCCACCTGCTACTCATTTTCTACAATGTTTGCAAATGACTCTCAACTGAGGGTAAGGTCCCTCACATAACGTGTGACACTGGCCGCCAACCATGTAGATATTTAACATACTGGCCGTACCAAATGAACTTCCAGAAAGCACATACCTCTCTATTGTTGTATGAAGTGCAGCTTGGCTTCTGAGTTGTTTGGGTACCCAAGACACTTCCGATTAAAAACAAATATTAGGTCTGGCTATTTTAAAAATTAACATTTTTCATAGATTGGCACGTTTATTTGTGTATTGAAAAGTGCCTGGAAAGGTGATAGGGTGAGTGTGAGATTGAGTCAATGGTTTGATGCATAAACAAGTGAATTGATAGTTTGAGTGAGTGCATTGATAATTATGTGAATGAGTGTAACGAAAGATGATCCTAATTTAGAGAAGTAGATTTCCCGAGTAGTGCGGGCTGGATTTTGTGTAAGTGATGAGTCCTTTAATCTACACTTGTCTCTTTAAAGTCACAGGATAGTAGGATAGCCATCTTGTAAGCATGAGCACTAGAGATACCCTTATGCTGGAATACTATCCTATGGTTCAGGCGCTGGGGAATTTTATCATCCACAAAGGTCACCCTTGTAAATTCTTTCTGTAGACCCAAACTAGATGGGACACATTTGATGTCATCTATTTGTTTAGAGGTAATATGTGGCAGACTCTGGATACCGGAGAACATTTTTAGGGACTTTGTTTGAAGAGTTAAAATGACCCTGTAGGACAAATAAAGGAGCAAATTCAAGAGTTGCATAAGTGTCTGCCGCTAAAGTAACAATAGAGATGAAATCAATATTGCCCCAATCTGTACTATATTTTATCCATTATCCAGCCTTATAAGGGCAGTTTATGGAAATAAATGAAGTAAACAAAACATGTGAATTAATTACAGCGGGACACAAGCCTGTATCCATGAACTCACATAACAAGGGAAAACGAAAAAAGGCTCAGGCAGCATGCAGTTGTCTGTACCAGGTAATCACAATAAAACAAAAAACAATTGCAGAAGGGTCACCTTTACACATAATATAACACACAAATCACTCTGTATAAGGTTGACAACTTTGTCGACGGCGTTTCGATCCTTAACCAAGAGATATAGGATCATCATCAGGACTTTCAAGATATAGTGCCTGAAAACAATTGCCTGTAGTTACTAAATCTAGAGAAGGGACAATACAGAATTTGGAAAAAGAAGAGGGAGAAAAATAAAAGGTAGGACAGTGAGTAGGGCTATAATCTGTAGCATTGCATAGTAAAAAGAAATCTAAGAAGGGGCCAGTTAGATTTTACGCAGGGATTCAATGCCATTTATCCAGGTAGATATATCATACCGCGAATAAACGAGGCTCTGCTATTGGTGAGTGCACAGAAATAAACCACAGTAATGTGGGTGCGAGGCAATGTCTATCAAAAGTGAGTGAAAAAAGGTTTCCGGACATGATTAAAGTATGAGTAATTGCCTTTTGTAGCTAGCAAGTGAAGGTAGGGACAGTTAGATTGAAAACATTTTCAATACCTTGGGGTCCATTAGGATGGCGGGCGGACTTTGCCCGCCCGCCATCCCATCGGTAAACGGGACCGCCCTCCATAAGGTCCCGTGGGGGGAATTAGGATGTGCCCGCCACAGTGGCGGGCCCATCCTGTATTTTCTGTATTGTGGCGGGCGGAGCCCTCTGCACCGCCCGCCACAATACAAAAATTGCTTTGCAGCATTTACGTAAACAAAGCGGCAGGCACCGCGCGGTGCCTGCCGCTTTGTATATGCAAATGTGGGGGGTATCACAGGTACCCCCCCGTGTGCATGCCCCTACCCACCTTCACTCTGGGGGCCCACAGGGGGCCCCCAGAGTGAAGACCGCCTGCCTTTCCGTGGCGGCATTGCCGCCAGGGAAAGGCTTGCCAAAATGCCTATCATAATATGGTTGGCGGTGTCTGCTTGACACCGCCACCATATTAATCATTTTCCGCCCCGGCCGCAATGCGACCGGGCGGAAAAGTGGCGGGCGGTGTTTTGCTCCGCCGTGGTCCCCCCGCCATTCTAATATGGAGGGGGAGAATACAGGGAAGGATGGCGGGCGGATTGCCCCCGCCAGGCTGGCGGTGGCTACCGTCAGCCTGGCAGGGGCAATCCTCCCGCCATCCTAATGGACCCCCTTGTGTCAAGCCAGGGGAAAGAAGCAGTGCTGGATGGAGTGGTACAATGAGCACCAGAGGCAGTTGTCTGACCTAATGGTAAAGGAGGGAGTTAAGGAGGAAGCTGATAAAAAGTAGCAGCCACAAAGCGGTGCAAGTAGGAGGGCTTACCTATTTGGATATCATAATTGCAATAAAGTAGAAGATTGTGCCCTAGGCGATAATGGACAGCCTGCTGCGAGGGTGACCTGACCACGGGGAGTCCAGTGGGGTTGTAGAGGTCCGTGTGGCGGGTTACTGCGTGGGCTGCATCCAACAGTGGATTTGGTATCATAAAAGCCGAGGCAAAGGGAATCTCTAAGCTTAATGGGTGTGGAGAAAGCGGTACTAAAATAGAGTCGGCGATCGAGATATGGGCTTACCGGTCAATAGGTGGCTTGCGGATACTGGCGTCTGCTTCCCCCAGAAGTAGGGAAGCCGGGCTGGGTCAATGCTAAGTAATGTGTCATGCGGTTATGTGACCGGGGTAACGTGGTGGCCATATTGAAGTGGGAAAGGCGCCTGTGTTGCGCTGTGCGTCAAGAAGTGAGTGTGTATTTAGAAAAAAGAGAATAAACTGGTGATAGAGAATAGAATACAAATAAAAATGAAAGTAATAAATTCAGAAGCGACGTAATAATATCAGTATTACGGAGAGCATCGACGGGTCAGATTACAAAATGACATTTCAAAATGGGAGCATGGTGATTGAGCCTCTATGAAATGAAGAGCTGCACAATCAGAGGATTAAAAGCATTAGAAAGCATTAGTGGCAAGATCAACGGATACAGAATTATGAATGACCATTTACCAACAGAATTTTAAGCAGATGTGTTGTGGCACAGAAAGAGTGAAATAGTATATATACAGAGGCAAGCTCTCACATTAGTGGGGAGGATGCCAAACTGATGTAAATGCTTCAATTGTCTTAGTGAGGACTTGTAGGGGCCAGAAAGAGCCTGAAGTAACAGTAGCCCATTATAATAATGTTGTCCAATCCTCCAGGTGGTTCAAGCCTGTGTGGATACGGCCAGTGCGCAGGATCCATTTGAGTTCCTCTTTGTTCAGCAATTGTGAGAGATTAGCTCCGTGTGGTGGCAGTTTGATGATGCTTATTATTGTCCACCATATATCGTCCTCGGTATGGCCCATGGTTTGGAAATGTTCAACCAGAGGGGCATTTGGTGTGCTGCATCATAGCCTGCTCCTGTGTTTACAAATCCTGATCCTGACTTTTTGTGTTGTCTGGCTGATGTAGATCTTGTTGCAAGGGCATAGGATGGCATAGCTCACGTTGCAGGTGTTGCAATTGGAAAATTCTTTCAGTACAAATGTAATATTTCCAAATACAAATTCTTTACACCCAGTTGTGAATTTCCAAACTGTACAAATTCCACATTTGGCATGCCTTGTCAGCAGTGGTAGCCCCCAATGATCATGACGTGTAACTGGGCAAGTGGCGCTTGGTAGCAGGGCCCTGATAAGATGGTCCTTAATGAGGGCGATCCAAGTTTAGGATGCCAGCGTTGATGACATTCCAATGCTTGAGTATCCTCTTGCGTAACTTGTATGATGCTTGGGAGAAAGTGGTTACGCATACTATGCGGTTTTGTGGCTTTTTGGTTTTGGGTTCAAGGAGGCAATCTCTAGGACAATACCATGCTCTCTTTAGAGCATTCAGTACTAATCTACTGGGGTATCCCCTGGCGGTGAGTTTAGTGCTGAGGATCTTTGGTTCAGAGAATTAGTCATCCTTTAATGTGCAATTCTGTCTGATACAGAGACATTTGGAGTAGGGGAGTGAATCCCTAAGTGCTTGTGGATGACTACTGTCGTATTTCAGCAGTGTGTTGCGCACTGTGGGCTTCCTAAAGAGACTAACAATCAGGGCACCCTCTCACTCAGCAACATCTTAGCCCATTGTCTAGAATACTCCTAAAATAAATATAATTGGATTCACAAGCTGCTAAAGATACAGTACAGATCAGCTATTGTGGTTCTGCCTTTGAGCACCTCAAAGTCGCTAGAGCGCCTGTAAGGCAATTTCAAAGTAAAAACACTAGGATGTGGGTGGGGAATTCCATTGAAGTCCAGCTACTACCTAGTTACAAAACGTGTTGCCAAAAGAGTGGAGTAAATACTCACCAGAAGTAAGGTGCAATGTGCTTTATTGTGCAACCGCTATACATTTCACTGCACTGTCTCCTCTACTAAATCTCTCTTTTTGACTGGATGTTTTGTTTTCTCATGGCATCTTAGCATTCCACATTTTACTGTCTGCTACTGTATAACCCACCCACATTACTAATACTAGACTGTATCTCCAGTGAAGAAATAAACATTTCATCTTTGGTGAAATCTTAAATTTTGGCAGCTGTCACCTATCTTGTACTTGTGGTATTTGTGGGTACAGTTACACAGGCGTCATTTTATGCACCAGTGTCATCAATAGAAGTATTTTGAGGGGAAGTAAAATTAATGCAACTGCTAAAATTGATTGGGCTATCTATAACGGGAAAGAGTGTGTGTCTGCATGTGCATATATATATTACACAATGGATAACCATGTTATATGGACCTAAATTGCCATTGGAGGTGCAAGTGCAGGTTGAAGGCAGAGGGCTTTGTAAATATCAGCAGAATGACAAGATTTAGGACCAAATCACACAGGTCGCTGGCTGTTAGAAATTGGGTTTCTGGTTGGCAGAGTTATGCACCCTGTCCAAGCGGAACTACAATCCTAGTCAGGATACGTTGTAGTGTAGTTCCTATTATCCCAATAGGCTCTGCGCATTGGAATAATACCTTCAATAGTATAGACCTAGGACGGAGGTTAACTAGGTCTTCTACTGACTTAAAGTTTTGTGTTTGCCAGCTAGCTCAGAGTTCACTAGAGAATTTCTCGAATAGGCAAGGAGGATTTTAACCTCCCTGGATAGACAAGAAGGGATTTAGTTTCTGACAACCATAGAACATGACAACTTTGCTCTCCCCTAATCAAGAGTGTATCTCTAGAGTCGTGTGAAAACAAAAGACAACTTATTTTACTCAGTCAGTTCAGTGCATTCTTAGTTTCACCAGATTGTAGAGAAAAGGAAGAGACGGGCGTGTTCAATAAAAGATGTTATTTATTGATCAGTCTCTTTTCTCGTACAAGAGAAATGAATCGATATTATTGCAATACTTATGGTTAAGTAAAGTGCATACAATAAAAACAGAAGTATAAAATAATACTGTAAAAGCATTGATATGGTTTTTTAAGCCATAAGATATTTAAAATGGATAAAATAGATACATACATATATACATTTGACTAATCGTACTCAACTGGTGCTTCTAACTACGCCTACCCCGGTGTACCTGACCTAAGCCTAATACGTGGGCGGGAGTAGATAAGTAGCAGTTTAAGTTAAGTTTGTTTTGCCAAGTGACTGACTCAAGAATTCTCTGTAAGGGGTTATTCAGTTCTGTACCTGAGATCTAGAATGGTTGAGGGCTGGTATCTCTCGTCTTTGGTCTTGATATTCCAGCTGCCTGCAAGGGCTGCTTGGAAGCGCCGGAGCTGGATTTCTCGGCAGGAGAAAGGCAGCGTTTCCTTCTCAGCGCGTCAGGAAGGTGGGGCAGCGCCAGTGGGCTTCGCTCTCTGCTGGGCTCCTCGGCAAGTCTCGCTGCTCCGATCTCGTCACCACCGCGTGTGTTTGCTTAAGGCAATGTCGGTAATATTTATACCTGTGAGGTGCCGAGATTGACGTAAGGATGGACATATATACGTCAATAAGGATGTCATACGAACTGGTCGTTAGCACATTCTTTACTGAAGTTCTCGGTGAAATCAAAACAATGGCTGTAGGGATTTTCCCAGGTGGTCATAGGTTTGATTTGTTTTGAGAACTCCGTATGCCTTATCAGGGGCTGGAGGAATAGTGCTTGCCTAATTAGATGGCAAGCGTTATGACCTAATCAGATAATGCGTTCCTGTGCCGTGGTGTGACTTAATCAGATAACGGTTTTTGCACCGTGGGATGGCTGCTAGTTAATTATTAACCAGACCAGGGTCAGGAATAGGGGGATCGATACAGAACCTATAGGAATACATCACACCCACTCCACGCAGACTATGTCCATAATTACAAATCTAGGCATAATAAATATACTAGTAGAGCACATGTATACCGTACCACCCCAAAATACATTCATATGCATTTTGAAATCATAAAATATACGAAAAGATAATTATATGCACCATATGCAATCAAGCAGTATAGTAATGCTAAATCAATTACGCATATTCATACATCATTATTAATAAGATATGAAAATAACACATGAAATGGCTCTTAATACAGAAGAAAAGGTGCGAGTCCATTTCATCACAAAAAATAAAATATTTATGAACATGCCAGAGGGCAGCTAATGTCTCTAAAATACCTAAAATAGAATTTTAGTTCTCTCAGAATAGTTTCTACTTTAAGCAGAAGATAAGTGTCCCGAAAAATTGCAAATTATTTTGGGGCCGCTGAAAAAATTATGTTTCGCTGTCCGTAAACTGGAGAAAAAATTGTTCATGATACTTTATTATCAAAGCTGAAGGCCAAATTCAGGGTGTTGGGAACGCCGTGTGCTAGCTTGCTCAAAAGTCATTATTTCTGCTCTGGTGAGAACATCATATCATTTAGACTGTCGAAAAAACTGTCAACAGCTTCCTGTGAAAGTTCCACTAACTCGGAAAAGGTGGTTACCATGCATTCATGAGCATGATTGCCTTCATTGATGTTTTGATCAGCATAGCTGACAGAAGGTCGTACCTGATCGATGCTGCTTTCATCTCGTACTTCACTACCCCTCAATCGTAGTGGTGAAGTCTCCACAAATGCCGTCATCAGGATTGGTAGCCGCTGGGGACAGCACAATGCATGAGCCGTTACCGGACCCAACAAAGTTTCTGCGTCCATTGGCACATCCGATTGTAGTGTCAGACAGGTGTCCAACACGCATTCTTCTCCGCATAGCAAGCACCTTAATACAGGTAAAACACATCGTTGCCACATCGGTCTCTAAGCCGGGATAGTCCAAGGATTTTAGATATCCGGTCCCGGTATCCAATGGCTAGGATTGTTTCTTCCCTTGTCGCAGGTGTTTTGTCTGTGACACGGTTTGCCATAGCGAAATAACAGGATCAAAAATAGGATTCCTGCCACTAGTCCCAAAAGGAGAGGAAGTCCGCCAAAGATGGAATGGACGAAGTCTGGAAAAATACCCAGAATGGCTTTGAATGGTGTTAAAGCCCCCGAAAACACTGTCTTAAATACATTTGAGACTTCACTGGTATCAGAAATATTTAAGATTTCGTTCAGGATTTCTGCGAAATGTATGGGGGAATTAGTTGATAACAATGAATGAATCTTTGCCGTTGTCCTTGCAACTTGGAGATCATACGTTTCTTTTGATGACGTGAGCCTGGTCGGCATCTGAAGGAGCACTGTCTTCATTCTGCTTAAAGTATCAATTCGAATAGAAGTAATATTCAATTTGGGCCATAACCTTGCCTCCCTGTCTGGTGAGGCGCTGGGGAACAATACCCGTTCACAGCACAAGACCTTCGCAGTCGTAGTTATGAGATAAGGTATTCCGGGCAGCAAACTACAACATCTGCGGTCTACAATCAGAATGTAACTCCCGTTCGATAGTCTCCTAAAGAATGGTTCTATTTGTGCTGCAGGTGTGCCTAGCTGGTGACATGAAAGGTTATTTGAGGACCCTTCACAGGCTCCATGTAAACTAATACCATTACACAGAAGTGTACCGCTTAGTGACATCGCACAATTATTGCCACTAAGAAACACTTTCTGGCCTGTATTACTGACACATGCATGTGAATAGGGCAAGTTCCATGTTGACTTAATGTACCCTTTTCCCAATTTCTCATACATGCCAGCCTGTATATATTTTTGGCAGTATTGAAACCTGAAAGTAGATATTGGAATATTAATTATCCCATGTATTATCCATTCAATGACAGGTCGTTCTGACATTGTCAATGGTAATCTCTCTTGTTTCTCAATGCTCAGGATTGTATAATCAGCACCCTTCTGTGCCATACTGATTTGTTTATCAGTAAGGTTAAAGATATTGAACAGTGACGTTGTGTTGATTAAACGCCAAGGCACATAGCCTGAACGCAGATTTTGTAACGTCCAGCCAAGCTGTACAATAGAACGCAATTGGGACTGACCGTGTTGTAACAACAGTAAGTCTTGCGATATTATGTCGATTGCTGAAGACACAATGCTGTCCAAAGAATATATTCTGGAGGACAGAGTCATTAACCCATTGTCTACTACAGAAAGTAATTTTTCCAAATTAATACGGTCAATTTCCCGTATTCTCTCTGCTGTCTCAATTTGAGTTATTTTCCAGGCTTCGTTATAAGCTGCATATACAGAGGCTGCTATGAAGCGTTTTTGACGCTGTTTGCGCGGTCCCATAATGAAATCACGCAAGTCAGCACCATCAGTAAGTAAAGTTAGGTGTTGCTTAATTTCTGCCAGTGTGGATGTTTGTAGCCATTGAAGGCAGAGCTTGCCCACACTGTACGTGGTAATTATCCCTAGGTGTTGTCTTTGGGAATATCTAGTGTCTGGCCTGGTCAATGTGAACCCCTGTATTTTGTTCAGGAATCTGTCTTGACAGTTATTAGTATCTGTGGGCCAGATCAACCATTCTTTCCAATCAGGATGTGTTCTGTTTTGGCTTAATATATGGTTTACGTCTATCTCAACATCTTTAGAGCTGTTATTGTACACTGTTGGTTTTGGAATAGACGGTTTGTTTAAATCTTTGATTTTGGCTAAGCCAAGACAGGTAGTTTGTTGAATAGTGTCATTCAAAAATATAATTTGTTCTGGGATCATGCAGGCTCTAAACAATGATTCCATACCTTGTACTTGCCATTCTTTTGTACCCCAAACACTTTTTACTTCAACATTTTTGTCCCAGTAATCAAAACCAAATGTATTCATTTGCTCAAAAAATGAATCTGAATATATCAATTTTGTGTTTGTAAGCATGGTCTTCATACCTGTCTTATTTGATAATTTGAAATAAAATGTTTCTGCATTACTTGTGTTGAACCCTGAAAAATATGAATATTTGTCATAAAAAGTTCTTGAGCTACCTTTTGGAGGGGTTGCACAGTGTTCCCATTGATTATAATTTAAAACATTTCTAGGTTGTGCAGATTTATGCAGATAATGGTTACCAAAGTGATTATAGCAGAACATCTTATCATAATTAGACGAACCCTGCAAATAATCATGTTTTGTGAATTTAGCAGACATCACTAGGTCAGACATCATATCATTAATACTTTCAAAGTCCCAATCATCAGCAAATGAGCTTGGTTTTACAAAGTCACTCAATGAGATCTTAATTTGATGTGGATACTTCAGGATTTCAACCGGACCATAGATTTCATAATCAGTATTGTCCCATGCTACCCCACCGGGTATAGGATTGGCTGTGAAGTTGACTGAAGAAAGTTCTCTTTTCTCGACGTGTGAAGATGTGTGTGGTTTGAGGACCAAGTTGATTTTCTGGCTTGCTGTGTCCATTTTAGCATATTTTCCTTCAATGAAATGTCCCAAGCATAGTACCATGATGAGCCAAAGTATGAGGATAAATGCACCTAAGGCCACCCAAAATTCAATCCATGGAGAAATTAGATAGGTTTCTTTCAGATTTTGAAAAAGTTCCTTAGCTTTATCTTTAAAAGTTTTTGTTGATGTCTGTTTCTTTGATTCACTCAGATCTTCAGATGAATCATTGAAGTTGATGAAGTAGCCGGATGCTGTTCTGTCTATTGTTCCAATTGCTTCTGGATTATTTTTTGTTCTAGAAGTTTCCTTTGTTTCATCAGCATAGTCATATGTTACTTCATTGTAGGTTGGTGTGTCTCGACTAAATGTTTTTATTTGGGTTTTTAGAGGTTTAAGTTCAATTGCTTTGTTGCATAGTCCTTGTTGATGTTCTGTAGGCATTTCGAATGTGATTAGCCTCTTAGTTTGAACCTCTGTATTTGTAGCAAACCTTGGTGTTCTACTACTTATCGGGAGTCCACTTGGCCTACTGTTTGTTATCGGCCACATGATTGTGGTTTTATCAGGTCGATGGTTACAACTCTGTTCTCCTTTTTACCAGCAAGAGGCGGTAGTACTACTGATCTTGTCCCGTTGATAGACAAGACAGGAACTGCTTTTCTGTAAGAAGGCCCAAATTCCTTCTTTACCGCGATCTTTTCTCTGACTAGATCCCCGACTTTTGGAATCCAGACAGGTCTTGCTGGGACAGGTGGTTTTTCTTCAGTGGTTGTTGGCTGTTGTTTCAACTTTATGTTGCTCAGGTCTTTCCTTGTTTCGTTTAAGTCCTGCAAAATAGCCAAACGATCTTTGATATCAAAGCTTTTTCCTTTAACCACTGAAGTCTGACTGTCAAGATCTAAGATCATCATTCTAGTCCCAAACAATAATTCGTACGGACTGAATCCTTTCAGAGAATTTCTTGGCAGGTTGTTTAGACTACGTTGGACACTTATTAGATGTTTGACCCACCCAGCTCCCGAACCTAATACCTTCGCTGTTATAGATTGCTCTATGCCTTTGGTTTTTTCTTTACACCATCCCGTATCCCTCAGGTAGGAAGTGAGAAGAGTCCCGCTATGCTATGCTCATTTGGCCATGTTTTTCCACACGCTTTAGGGCAAGAGGAAAAACATTAGCCAAACGTAGCATGCTTCTAGCGTATATGCCATTATAGACTCGCAAATCTTTTTATAACAGTCCAGACGTCAGCCGAGTGCTGGGGTCTACATTACAAGTGGAAACTAGTCTTTATATGTTAATTGGACGCATCATTTTTTATTGTTGATCCATTCTGGAGTGAAACGCCATGGTAATATACCGTTTCTCTCGCCACTGCGATCTCTATTGCAGTCTGGGCAGTTCTTTACAAAGATGTGATGATGCAGGCTCATGCCTGGCCACCAGTACACTGATTGTAATTCTTCCAGGGAATCTTTTAGTTTGAGGTGTCTGAGACCCTCACCCATATGTGCGTCTGCTATTAACAAGCCTCTCCTGTCCGTGTTTGGAATTACTCTATCCCCCACTCCAGGGATTCGAGCAAAAGGAACGGAGTTTGCATCGATTATGTATGTATAATTGAGTGGATAGTTGATCGGTAGCGCTGAGCAGTCGCCTTTTGATGACGTTTTCACCGCCAGCACTGTTTCACCGTCAATGTGTTTTACTGCACGCTTTTTTCTAACTACGGAAGCCGATTCAGTTGCTACCGTTGTGGCTTTCTCAGCCAATGAATTCCCTGCAACGTGAACGCCATCACGCTGATGACTCAGTGAGTGTATCACGTGAGTTTTTGGTAGTTCTTTCTGCCAAAGAACTAATTGTTTCCAAAGCACTTTTTGCTTTATTGTTGCACCTGTGTCATCTTTGTAACCGTTTTGAATCCATTTCTGCAAATCGTTGTTATATGATTTGACGCAGTAATATGAATCGGACACTATAAGTGTCGGGAATTCGCGATCTGCATTATCTAGCGCCATTTTCAATGCTATTATTTCAGTTTGTTCTTCTGAATTAGTTTCTACTGAGTGTGTTTTTATTAGCAGAGGTCTCAGTTTCCCTCCGTGCCACACTTCTTTTGTAATTTCACATGTGGGGTTGTACGCTTGTTCTCCCCACCCTGGTGGTTGAGCATGGCCGTCTGTATAGATTACACAGGCGTACTGTCGTAAGGGCAGAATGTCGATTGGCAGAGGGTATATCATTTTATATTCTAGATATTTTAATTCCTTTAATTCTGGATCAAAGTATTATTTTACTCTGTCCGTTGTAATTGAATTCACCCATTGTATCCATTCTGGATTCAACGCTGTTGTTGGAAAATTACGTGGGGTTGTTAATGCCTCAAAGGCTGATTCTGCTGTTCTGACTGTGATACGTCTACCGTCAGCTTTGTCTTTTTCTCTTGCTATAGCCGTTTGAACTGCATGAACAATGTTTTCTTTAATACTGAACTTCTTTTCAGCTTCTGTGTACAAGTGTGATTTGTATGCAATTGGTACCTTTTCTCCCTCATTAGAGGTCAGGTATGTGAATCCGCATCTTCCTGGGATGACTCGAATCACAAGATTGCGTGTGTTATCACGTGTTTCTAATTTTGTATTAATTAACATGTCTGTTTGTAAAGATCTCAAAATTTCTGTGTGTTTTTGAGTCCAATTGATTCTTTTAAAATCTGGTTGTATTAGATCATAAAGGGGTTTGACCCTTTCTGCGTAATTTATAATGTAAGTTCTTCCGAAATTTAGGAAGCCTAGAATTGATTGTAGGTTTTTTAGTGTTCTAGGTGCTTGGAGTACAGCACATTTCTCTAGGAAATTGTCAGCCAGGCTTTTGCCTTCACTTGATAATTCATATCCTAAAAACAGGACTGTTAGATGGGCAATTCTAGACTTTTTAAAGTTGAATTTGTAACCCTCTGCTGCGAACCCAAGTATTATGGTGTTCACTCTCTTCAAGTGAGTATCCAAGTCATCATCTGTTAGGTAAATGTCGTCGACATAAGATAATGCCTCGTCATCACATGTTTATAGTAACTCTGTTACTCTCGCTGAGAATAACCCTGGGCTGTTCTTGTGCCCCTGGGGTAAGCGGCAGAAACTTTTTTGCGAGCCATTTACCGAGAACGCAGTCAAATATCTGCTCTCCGGTGCTATGTTCTGACAAAAGAATCCATTAGAGATGTCTAATGTTGTTTTATATTTTTTCCGCACTATGTTATTCATTAGCGCAGCACTATGCGAGTTTTGCACTGCAAAAGTTTTGCAACATGAGTTAAGGTGTCTGTAGTCCAAAACAAGACGATATGAATTGTCTGGTTTGGAGACAGCAAACAAAGGATTGTTCATTTGTGAGGTGCAAGTTTCAATCACCCCCTGGTATTCAAGTTGATCTAGGATCTCTTTTACCAGTTTTTTAGCTTCTTGCTTAATTGGATACTGCCTCTGTGCAGTAGGTTGTGATTTTAACTGGATTTTGTGAGGAGGAGAGTCCTCATCCCATCCTACATGATTTTTATATAAAGCAGGAGCTTGAGCTACTGCCCACTTTCTAGCAAGTGTATATTTTTTATGAATTGGAATATGATTTGAGAAGGCAGGCATAATTATTTCTTCGCCATGAGGGCACTCCCTGACAAACTCGGGTGGCCAGTCTCGTTCAGCTAGAAGGATGTCATAGCCCTCGGAGAGATTATCCCAAAATAGACCCCTTATTTTTCTAGTCTTATCCCCCTCTATACGTAATGTTATTTCATATATTTTATGAGGTTTGCTAACTCTGGTATCGGCAGTTTCCACCTGAATGTATTCATTCGTGTCCACTGTCTCCAGATGATTCATAAGGACTTTGCGAGCTATGCTCACTTCTGCTGCGCTGTCTAGCATTGTCTGAGCCCATTCTCCGTTTTTCAGCTGTGTCCTCAGTATTCTCGGCATCTTTGATTACTTTAATACTGGCTACCTTCTTTTTTGGAAATTGCAACTTTTTATTTGGATGAGCAGGTTCCTTGTCTTTGGACTTGACGTGCTCTACCCTGTGTTCTGATCGTCCTCTTCTTTCCGATTTCTGCGAGGAAGTCTGAAAAGATTGAGAGGGACGTGTATCATTATCTTGATATCTATCAGGTTTCTTTATATTATCCCTATTTCTAAGGTTGTATTTTTTCACAGAGGGCTCCCTTTGGGGAGACTTGCGTCCTTGGTCAGGAGATCTTTCTCTCCGCCGAGGAGACCTTCCTCTGGACTGGAATCTTTTTTCTTTTGGATTGGATTGTTTGTTTCCATCCCAGCTCTTTTTTTGAGTGTTTAAATTATTTTTAATAAATACTTTTTCTGGATTTTCAATTAGTTGGGGTTTTACCGGTATTCCACCCAAACTATCTCTACCTAGTTCTTCATAGGATTTCTCTATAATTCTGGCAATTTCAGCTGGTTGGTCTGCTATATTTGTCTCTTTTAACCTCTGGCGGATCGCCACATTCGCTGCTTCTCCCTTTATGTTGGCTATTAATATTGCCGAGACCTGCTTGAAGTCTTTCAGTAGTTTCATACCAAGAGTTAAAGCGGGTTCTGGACCGTATTCATCTTGAATTTGTTTTAGCACATCTGGCATTACAGACATGGATGGTACACCATGTGTTTTTGTGTAAATGGAAGCAAAGACTGTTCCCCCAGTGTCACAGTCCTCCACGTGTGGTGCGATTCCCAATGGAAGACAGATAGTCAGAATCCTGTGTTTCTCAAGAGGAGTGGTTTCTGGAAATACCGCCTCTATTTGAGTGATTTTTTGTGCTAACCAGAATGGAATTTGTTCCCGTTTAGCTGGTACTTTACCTAGGCAGGACTGTATGTTCTGTGGTGTAATTTTATTTGTGTTCCCCTGATGAGGGGTCAGCTGTGGAATTTTAATTGCTGGTTGGACTGTTGAAGTCCGCATTACATATTGGACTAATTGTCTATGTATTTTGATTAGTTGTTTTAGCTGTATTAAAAGCTCTGGTGCAGGCATTTCTTCAATGTCTGGATGTGGTGTGTATCCGGCTAGGACCGGCCACGTTGCTCCTGGTCTACCTAGTGGACCGAGCCTGGTGATGTGATTATTATGTTTTAGGGCGCCATTAAACAAGAGCAGGTGCTCTTGGAATTTAAGTGGTACTTCCACCTCCTCAAAAGGAGTGTACTCATTAGGAGGTTCCTCTGTTTTGTAATAGTGGAAGTCCTTAGTTACAGCGTTTGCTGCTGGAAAGTTTATACATGAATAGAATACCTCTGTCTGCCGATATTCGTGTGCCTCAATTACGAATATGATTGTACCACCTCTCGATGTCAGTCCATTTTCTATAAGTTTTAAAGTTATAGATTTTCTTATGTTGACCGGGATGAGTATTATATTCGGGTCATTTTCCTGCAGAGTAGTATCAGCTGCTATGAGTTCAGCTGTTAATCTAGCTGTCTCTCTTTCTTCTTCACTGTCTACCATTTTACCGACAGGAAGGTTATTCCATTTGTTTGCAGATCAGGTTTCTTATGGAAACAAAGATTAGATGCACAATATTTTGGAACAGTGTATCCTTCAACGTTGAATAAACCAAGAACCATACATAGGAGTCTCCTCCTGCGAGGTTTGGCGGATATGACCTTTCACCCACTCCAGATGTCTTTGGAGTATTATGGGAAAAAAGGGGTTCTGTGTGAAAAAGCACAACTGAGTTACTCTAATGTCTTGCGTTAGTTTTATCGCCTATCCAAACGTTTGGGCGCCATGTAGTGTAGTTCCTATTATCCCAATAGGCTCTGCGCATTGGAATAATACCTTCAATAGTATAGACCTAGGACGGAGGTTAACTAGGTCTTCTACTGACGATATTAGACTTAAAGTTTTGTGTTTGCCAGCTAGCTCAGAGTTCACTAGAAACTTTCTCGAATAGGCAAGGAGGATTTTAACCTCCCTGGATAGACAAGAAGGGATTTAGTTTCTGACAACCATAGAACATGACAACTTTGCTCTCCCCTAATCAAGAGTGTATCTCTAGAGTCGTGTGAAAACAAAAGACAACTTATTTTACTCAGTCAGTTCAGTGCATTCTTAGTTTCACCAGATTGTAGAGAAAAGGAAGAGACGGGCGTGTTCAATAAAAGATGTTATTTATTGATCAGTCTCTTTTCTCGTACAAGAGAAATGAATCGATATTATTGCAATACTTATGGTTAAGTAAAGTGCATACAATAAAAACAGAAGTATAAAATAATACTGTAAAAGCATTGATATGGTTTCTAAGCCATAAGATATTTAAAATGGATAAAATAGATACATACATATATACATTTGACTAATCGTACTCAACTGGTGCTTCTAACTACGCCTACCCCGGTGTACCTGACCTAAGCCTAATACGTGGGCGGGAGTAGATAAGTAGCAGTTTAAGTTAAGTTTGTTTTGCCAAGTGACTGACTCAAGAATTCTCTGTAAGGGGTTATTCAGTTCTGTACCTGAGATCTAGAATGGTTGAGGGCTGATATCTCTCGTCTTTGGTCTTGATATTCCAGCTGCCTGCAAGGGCTGCTTGGAAGCGCCGGAGCTGGATTTCTCGGCAGGAGAAAGGCAGCGTTTCCTTCTCAGCGCGTCAGGAAGGCGGGGCAGCGCCAGTGGGCTTCGCTCTCTGCTGGGCTCCTCGGCAAGTCTCGCTGCTCCGATCTCGTCACCACCGCGTGTGTTTGCTTAAGGCAATGTCGGTAATATTTATACCTGTGAGGTGCCGAGATTGACGTAAGGATGGACATATATACGTCAATAAGGATGTCATACAAACTGGTCGTTAGCACATTCTTTACTGAAGTTCTCGGTGAAATCAAAACAATGGCTGTAGGGATTTTCCCAGGTAGTCATAGGTTTGATTTGTTTTGAGAACTCCGTATGCCTTATCAGGGGCTGGAGGAATAGTGCTTGCCTAATTAGATGGCAAGCGTTATGACCTAATCAGATAACGCGTTCCTGTGCCGTGGTGTGACTTAATCAGATAACGGTTTTTGCACCGTGGGATGGCTGCTAGTTAATTATTAACCAGACCAGGGTCAGGAATAGGGGGATCGATACAGAACCTATAGGAATACATCACAACGTCAGATACACACCCAAATTTAACCTGTGCTTACCCTCAGGTAGCTTGGCACAGAGCAGGCAGGCTTAACTTAAGAGGCAATGTGTAAAGTATTTGTGCAACACTTAAACTAGTAAAACAGTGAAAACACCACATAAAAATAATCCACACTAGGTTGGCAATATAGAGCATAATTTAGTGAACAAAACAAGACCAAAACAACAAAAGTGCAATAAGTAGAACAGGAGGTATGCATTTTTAAAGAATATCTTTAAATATGGTGCTTAGAAACATAAAGCGTCAACGAGGGCTATCTGTTCATGTTTGACCGAGTCAAATCTGAAAGTTCAGGTCAACCGTGATGAAGCACAGGTTGGATACTGAGACCAACTTTGTCCCGCTGAAAAAGTACCTTGGATGGAGGATGCTTTGACATCGAGGGCGAGATGCGAGGTGCAGAGGGGCGATGCGTAGGTTCAGATCCTTATGATTCATAGGTGATGAGTCGTCCTGGAGCCATGCACTCAGAGATGCGTTGTTGTCAAGCAGCACTGGATGCAGGTGATGCGTCATCATCTAGTCATGCAGCCGGTGGTGCGATGTCCCTGAAGTAGGTGATGCATTGGCGCAGAAGGAGGTGCATCGGTTCGGAACAGCACATTGAGCGCGATGGGTGAATTTTGAAGATTCTGCATAGAAAACCCACTTTCAAATAATTATGACTGGATTGGCACCACCTGGCAGAGTAGGACGCACAGATAACAAAGTCCTTGTGCTGTTGCAGGGTTGCAGGAAGTCTTTGATATCCCTGAGACATCAGAACAGGAAGCAAGCAGACAAGCCCCTGGAGTCACTTTGGGTTGAAGTGGTGTACGTCCAGTCCTTCTCACACAGGAGGAGAGGACAGCAGGTAGGAGGCAGGTCAGCAGAGCAGGAAAGCAGTTCTTCCAGAGCAGCAGTCCAGTAGAGTGGCAGTCCTTCAGCAGTCCAGCAGTCCTTCTTCTTTGCAGAGTATCCATAGGTCCAGAAGTGTACTGAGTTGGTAGGGTCAGAAGTCCAATTAGTATACCCAGCGGTGCATTTGAAGTGGGTGGGACTACAAAGAGGGGCTTTGAAGCACACAGAGATCCTCCCTTCCTGCCCTAGCTGCAGACTCACTACAGGGGGTTAAGCAGTCCTTTGTGTGGGGACAGGACACGGCCTTTGTAGGTGTAAGTGAGGCAGTGCTCAGCTCTGCCCTCCATCATTAACTAACAGCCCAGTAAGGCCCATCAAGTCACACCTAAGTTTCCATTGTGTGTGGCTGTCTAGAGGGAATGCACAAGGCCCATCTGCCACCCACCCCAGAGGTGTATTTGAGACATGCAGCAGGCACACAGGGATAAGAGCAGAAAAATTCCAACATGCTAAAAGTGGCATTTTTGAAATTGAAATGTCCTGCCTTTTAATTACCTAGTACCCTGCCCTGTGGACTACCTAGGGGCTACGTTAAGAATGACATATATGTAATAAAAAGGAATTTGAAGGCGTGGCAAGAAGTTTTAAATGTCAAGTTGACATGGCAGTGTAGTGTAAACTGCACTCACAGGCTCTGCAGTGGCAGGCCTGAGACATGTTTTAAAGGGCTACGTAAGTGGGTGGCATAATCAGTGATGAAGGCTTGCCAGCACCATTTAATTTGCAGGCCCTAGGCACATACAGCACAATTTACAAGGGACATATAAGTAAATTAAATAGGTCAATTGGGTGTAAGCCAACTGTATCATGTTGTCGGGAGAGAGCACATGCACTTTAGCACTGGTTAGCAGTGATAAAGTGCGCAGAGTCCTAAAGCCAACAAAGACAAATACAGCAAACATGGGAGGAGGAAGAAAAAAGCTTTGGGGATGACCCAGAAGGAAGGGCCATTTCCAACACTGGTGTTATATTTTACATGCTAAATGTGTGGTCTTTAGCTTGCAAAATGTGTTTTCTCAAACAGGGAAATGTTTATTGAAAACAGTAAGTGAATTATTGGACTATCACTTTTGGTAGTCCACAGAAAAAGAGGAGAAAAATAGTTAAATATGTAGTTAAGAGTGATTGATCAAACAATGGAAATGCTAAAGCTAAAAAGAGTAGGTAATGGCTGCCATTATAATGATGAAAGCAATATTTCACAAGGGCCTATCCATGAAATTCATAAAGTGTGTTTCCACATTTCATGGGTTCCCCTGACAGAGGAGGTTTTTTACAAAACAAAAGGTTAATCTATCTATCTATCTATCTATCTATCTATCTATCTATCTATCTATCTATCTATCTATCTATCTATCTATCTATCTATCTATCTATCTATCTATCTATCTATGTATCTATTTATCTATCTATCTATCTATCTATCTATCTAACTAACTATCTATCTATCTATCTTTCTACCAATTGCTTTTCCTATGTCCCAACTATAAATACCCAGTGGTCAGTCTGTCTATCTATCTATCTATCTATCTATCTATCTATCTATCTATCTATCTATCTATCTATCTATCTATCTATCTATCTATCTATCTATCTATCTATCTATCTATCTATCTATCTATCTATCATTTATCTATTGATGTTATATAGTATGTCTCTATATAATCCAATCATCATTATGTGAGTAAAGACAGAAGGGAAGGCCAATAGTCTGTTGAGCTGGGTATGGGTACTTAAAGTAAATCTTCCCACGCCTATGAAAATAATTCAATATGAAATGAATCTGCATAGATTTTGTCAAACTCTTACCATGTTAAGGCCTGTACTGGAATCTCAGGTTTCATGTAGCGGGAGTCAAACTTAAATGGGGGGGGGGGCAAAACTCATTTTCTTTGCTGATAACATTGCTGATGTTTTACAGATTGGCGGGCATTTACTCGCTTACCTGTGGATTTTTTGAGTTTCATGCAAAGCCTTGAAGAAAGGGTACACTGAAAGGGGTGGAATTGAAAAGCAGCATCTCCCATAATAACTCCCACCGGAATATTTGCTCTCCACTACAGAAAGAAACCCTAAAGGAAATTATATCAAACATGGTATGAAACAAATACTCAGGGAAATGCCATTGCTTGATTTGGAGTAAATTAATTCAGTAGTTTTTAAGAAGCCAGCCCTCTACTGCACATGTCCGAAGGCTGTGCACCTCAGAAACGTTGGCCCTCTGCGGACGCCAAGCCCTGCAGCTAATCCCTTGGCTTGATTCAGAGTGCTGGGCACAGTGCCTGCCCTGTTGAGAGGTAGCCCTGCTGTAGAGGGGTTGGTGCTGCAAGGCCTGGACTAAGGCCTTGCACAGTAGAGATATTCACTGCATGCAGAGGGGTGTGGCCAGGGCCTGTTGTCAACCATTTGATGGCAGTAGCTAAATTCTGTGTGCTGTGGAGAGTTTGGCTGCATGTGGAGGGCTGACTAGAATTGGTGATATAGGGAAATGTTACCAACAATTAGCGATATTTATCGCTAACTAGGATTAGCAACACATTTTTTATCGCTAAGCATCGCCGGAAATTATCGCTGAGATAACTTGATATTAGCAAGGTTTATCTCTAAAGCGATACATTTTCCGGCGATAGCGTGAATATCGCTGAGAATACAGCGATATTCACGCATTAGCGACAAAATGTTCTTAGCCATGTTATCCACCTCCCATTGGATAACATGGCTAAGAACTGGTCTGAGCAGGCGTTAGTTTTTGGAGATATTTTCGCGCTTAGCGCGAATATGTCCAACGCTTGTAAATAGGCGATAGCGACGTTATCGACTGCTTTCAGTCGCTAACTGGTTGGGTACGCCCACTTTGCATGTCATTAGCGATAAACATCGCTGACATGCAACGTGGGCCCCAAACTGCTTGCTATCGCCTAAAAGCTGTCTTGCTAATGGGGCGATAGAATTATCGCCGCTTAGCGGCCGAAAACGGCCGCTAAATCTGCGATAAATGTCTATCGCCCCCCTTGGTAATATGCCCCATTGTTTTTTTTAAATCATTTTTTGTGTGTAATATAAGATCTGTGCTTCCTCCACGGATCCGGTAAGGTAGCTACTCCAAAAACTATGGGCAGAATGAGTATACAAAAAAGGCTATGTGGGGAAAGATAATCATCAACGCTCTTAAAGTTTCTTTCATTGCCATTGATAAAGCTATCCATGTGATTGTGCTCAAATGATTTCCATGCCCAATGCAGTATCCTCACATCAGGGTGCTCACAATTTGAAATGCATTCAACAAAAGGTAGATGTTGATGCCATTTCATCCGACTTGTTCCAATCCATGGAAATGTCTACATCGGGAAAATCTAGATCCTTGTCAATGCTGCAACCTTTGCCATATGGACGATATTAATGGACAAAGGAGTGGACAATAATCCACTCAAAAACCATGATGCTGGTATCCTGGTGCATGGAGCAGTAGCAGGGTGAGAACTGTTCAGGAAGAGTGAGCGATCTGAAGAGAAAAATAAAATGTAATGTAACTTCCTACCTTTCTGATTGCTTTTTTCAGTGAGATAGTACAATAAGTTTGGTAGCAGGTAACCGCTATTTCTTTTGATACTTATAACTGAAAACCATGTACTGCTGACTATGGACTTTGCTGTTACCGATTTAAAGTGATTCGCAGAAAATAGGGGCAAACAATCAATACAATACTAAAAGTGTGTTGTGGAGCACCCTATGCTTTGTGACCTTTTGACCTGGAGAGAAGCTGCCAACATGATCTTATTTGTTACCTTGGAAACTGTTGTACAGTAGGGGTGAAAGATTTACTGGTTGGTTCAAGATGAAATATCTACTGTAATTTAAAGAGTGCTTCTCTATTCAAGTAAAATGTGAATTCAAAGTTTTCTTGAAATACAAATAGTTTCTTTGAGTACATTTAAACCTGTAGAGTCATATGAGATTATTATTTTAAAGTGATATGTATGTAAGAACTCTAAGCAGTGGGGGCCGGAGACCTTTAAAAGTGGTGGGGAGTAATCTTTGGCTCGAATTCCAGTGACTCTCTCTGACGTATTGGTGGTTTTGAGAGGAGCTTACTCTCTTAGTCCCACTCTGTCTCACTCGTTCTCATTTTCACTCTGATTTACTCACTTAGTCCCACTCATTTTCATTCAGCCTAACTTTAGTCTCACTCAATCTCCCACATTCCCGCTCAGCCACACTCATTCTCACTAAATAAATCTCACTTATTACCCTAGTCTCAACCAGTCTCACTTGTTTCCACTTAGTCCCAATCACTTCGACTCACTCAGTCTCACTCATTCTCTGACTGACTCAGATTGTGAATCACTCAGACTCACTCACTATGACCATGACCACACACCATGACCGCCCTGACTACGCCAGACCCCACCCCCCCTGGGATCACCACCAGCGCCAACCGCCTGACTTCCTGGTCCAAAGTCAATGATGACGTGACACGCAAGGTCATGAACTCCATCCACTCAGGATCTCCGTCAGACCCGTGCCCACACCACATATTCAACAAAGCAGACGCTGCCATCGCACCCCAACTGCAGAAGGTCATCAACATCTACTTCGAAACAGCAACATTCCCGGAAAGCTGGAAACACGCCGAAATCAACACCCTCCTCGAGAAGCCCAAGGCGGATCCCAAGGACCTCAAGAACTTCCGGCCCATCTTCCTGCTCCCGTTCCCGGCGAAGGTCTTCGAGAACATTGTCAACATGCAACTGGCCCGCCACCTGGAAGACAACAACATCTTGGACCTGTCCCAGTCCGGGTTCAGATGAAACCAGAGCACCGAGACAGCCCAAATCGCTGCCACAGATGACATCAGGCGCCAACTAGACAACGGCAAAACATCAGCCCTCATCCTCCTGGACCTGTCAGCCGCCTTCGACACGGTCTGCCATCGCACTCTAAAGACACGCCTCCTAGAAGCCAGAATCCAAGAGAAGGCCCATGACTGGACCACGTCCTTCCTCTCCGGCAGAACCCAGAGCGTCCGCCTCCCGCCCTTCCGATCCGAGGCCACCGACATCATCTGCGGTGTCCCCCAGGGCTCATCCCTCAGCCCGATGCTGTTCAAAGTCTACATGGCCCCCCTCGCACGAGTGGCCCACCAGCACGACCTCAACATCATCTCATACGCCGACGACACCCAGCTCAACCTCTCCCTCACCAAGGACCCGCACACTGCCAAAACCAACCTCCACAAGGGAATAAAGGCCGTCACCGACTGGATGACGAACAGCCGTCTGAAGCTGAACTCGGACAAGACGGAGGTACTCATCATCGGACCCACCCCCTCAGCCTGGGACGACTCCTGGTGGCCGACCACACTTGGAACAGCACCGACACCCACCGACCATGCACGCAACCTAGGATTCATCCTCGACTCCTCCCTCTCCATGTCTAAACAGGTCAACGCCGTCTCCTCCTCCTGCTACAATACCCTCCGCATGCTCCGCAGGATCTACAAATGGATCCCGACTGAAACAAGAAGAACAGTGACACAGGCCCTCGTCAGCAGCAGAGTGGACTACGGCAACACACTCTAGGCAGGAATCCCAGCCAAACACCTACGACGACTACAACGCATCCAAAACACCTCCGCCAGACTGATCGTCAACGTCCCCCGCCGCAGCCACATCACCCCCCACCTGAGAGACCTACACTGGCTCCCCGTCGACAAGAGGATCACCTTCAAGCTCCTCACCCATGCACACAACGCACTCCACAAAGCCGGACCAGCCTACCTGAACAGCAGACTCAACTTCTACACCCCAACTCACCAGCTCCGATCGACCAGCCTCGCCCTCGCAAATGTCCCCAGCATCCAACAAACAACCTCCGGTGGCAGATCCTTCTCCTAACTCGCCGCCAAGACCTGGAACACCCTCCCTACCCACCTACGGCAGACCCAAGACCTACTCGCCTTCAGAAGACTCCTCAAGACCTGGCTCTTCCAGCAGTAGCAGCACCCCCTCCCCTTAGCGCCTTTAGACCCTCACGGGTAAGTAGCGCCCTTTACAAGTACTCTGATTGATTGATTGATTGACTAACTCAGTCTCACTCATTCTTAGTCAGTCTCACTCGGTCCCGCTCATTTTCTCTCATTCTCATTCAATCAATCTCACTCTGATTTGTTCAATATCACTGACTTACCTAGTCTCAATCATGCTCACTCATTCCTACTCAGTCCCACTAATTCAGGCTCACCGACAAAATCAGTCACAGTTACAGTCACTTTAATTTTCACTCACTATCATTTATTCTCTCTCATACTCACTCTTCTTATCACTCATTCTCCTCGCTGCCTCCCTCGACTGATTCTCTCTGACTTTCACTCTGGCACACAGACACATGCACACACACAGACATGCTCGAGCTCTCTCTCACAGATACATTTTTACTCAAAGCCACACTCATGCCCGGCCATACATAGCTTTTTCATCAATAATTTGATTGCAAATGTTGAAGTGATATTATCAATGATTTCATAGAAGGTGTCATGAATGGTGTAATATGAGGGGTTATTAGCAGTGCATGGTGAGGGTGTGAGTTATAGTTACCTTAGGGCATGAGTTATAGTTACCATAACAAACTATAATAGGTGATTTTCAGTGGTTTTGTACGTTTAAAACAGCATGTTTTAACTGACATTTTCACCTAACCATAACACCCCTTCAACCTCTGATTTTTCAAGTGAATTTCTAAGGTTTTTTTATACTGCGAAGTAAAATATAATTATCACATTCCTTTAACATTTGTTTTTTCTGTGAATTTCTGGTGTTTTATAACATAAAGTAATAGTTCATTACCATATGTAAGACCAACCCCTGCCACTGTGCACAGCCAGGGCCGTGTGTGGCAGGAGTTTGACTGCAGGCCATGCAGACAAAACCCCACCTTCTCCTCTCCCCTCTCCCCACTGCCCTTACCTCCATGGAACCCAACCGCCCATCTATACAGCAGATATATCATCTTTCTCCACGGGCCCCCCCCTCCTAAGGCTGTTGAAGCCACGGGGCCACCACCTACCTGGGCTTTCTTTATCAAAATGGAAGGGGGCGCACTGACGCCCTTCCTGTATTTTGCAAAACTCCAGGGATGACCACCTCCCAAAACTTTATGTTTAATAATGGAGGAGGCTGCCCACTAACAAATTTGCACGCACACTCACAGGCTAATTCAGACATTCTTGCACTCACTCACAAACTGACTCACACACTCATAGAGGCACTTGCAAAGCCACTAGACACTCTCTGACCCACACACAGACCTACTAAGACACTTACTTGTGCACCCACTCAGACACTTATGCACCCACTCACAGACCCATACAGCCACTCACACCCACAAAACCACACACACACCCAGTCACAAACCCATACAGCCACTCACCGACCTATGCAACCACTCTCACACATACTCTCAAAGATTACAGGATACAGTTAGGAAATACAACTTATAAAAAACCTTCAAAATTCACAAAAAAACACAAAGGTTACAGGGATGTAATAGCTAGGAATTAACATTATAAAACTTTAGAAATTCACTGAAAAAAACTAAGGTTACAGGCCTATTATCGTTAGGAAATTGCATTAAAAAAGTGAGAAATTCACTGAAAAAACAAAGGTTACAGGGACGTTATAGTTCAGCTCAGATTTCCCTTATAGACAACCATAAAAATTCTAGAGTTATAGTTACCTGAGCTAACTAAAACTCACATCCCCAGTGCACTGCTTATGACCTCATATAGTACTTCACTCATGACATGGTCAGAAACATCACTCTCGACATCACTCATGACATCTCAAATTACATCATTGTTTACATCATCCACAGAACCACTCACACACCCACTCAAACCCCATACAGTCACTCATACACTCACTCAAACACCCACAGAACTATTCACATACCTAGTCACATATCTATACAACTTTTTATACACCCTCTCACTCATCCATGCAAGCACTCATATACCCAATCATTCTTCGATACATCCACTCCTTCAACCACTGACTCATACAGCTACTCATCCAACCACTTAGTCATACAGCAAATTACACAGCCATACATTCACCCATACAGATACTCACACACCCACTTAATCAATCATACAATCACTCAGACAGCCAGTCACTCACACACACAGCATCTCAACAGACATAGTAACAACTCTCACAAACACTAACATATCAATCACTCATTCCTACAAGAACTCAGATGATCACTCACTCATCCATACAGCCACTCACACGCCCACTCAGTTAAACAAACACCCACTCTAACAGCCACTCACTCATCAATACAGCCACTCATACTGTCACTCACTCACCCATACAGCCACTCATTCACACACCCAGTCACTCATCAATATAGCCACTCACTAACCCACATAACTGCTTACACACCCATTTATTCACCCATATAGATACTTACGCTCCCACATATTCACCCACACAGTCACTCACACACCCACACACACACAGCCACTCACACACTGATACAGACAGTCATAATGAAATATGTTAGAAACAGTATCACTCATTATTAGTACAGAAAAAATAGTAATGCAACTTATGGTATAGGTTAGTATATATCATTTAGTCTCAGAAACATTTACAAAACACTTACACTTACTGGATGATGTGATCAGTGATGTCATTTGAGATGTCATCAGTGATGACACTGACCATGTCATGAGTGATGTAATATGTGAAGTCATAAGCAGTGCATTGCAGGGGTGTAGGTTATAGTTCCCATTTTTTCAATGAATTTCTAAGGTTTATTTTATTCTATTTCAAAACTATAAGTGAGTGGGTGTGTGAGTAGCTATATTGGACAGTGAATATCTGTATGAACAGCTGTAGTGGTTATATGGATGTGTGAGTGGCTCTGTTGAGATGCTATGGGTGAGTGAGTGTGTGAGTGACTCCATGGGTAAATAAGTGGGTGTGTGAGTAGTTGTATGGGTGAGTGTGTGGCTT
Source organism: Lissotriton helveticus (assembly GCF_964261635.1). Taxonomy (NCBI): domain Eukaryota; kingdom Metazoa; phylum Chordata; class Amphibia; order Caudata; family Salamandridae; genus Lissotriton; species Lissotriton helveticus. The sequence goes on from NC_136069.1 coordinate 1,194,244,152, forward strand.
TGTGAGTGCCTGTATGGGTGAGTGACTGCTTGTATGAGTAGCTGTATTGCTGAGTGAGTGGTTGTGTGAGTGGGCCTATTAATGAGTGAGTGGATATGTGAGTGGCTCTATGGATGAGTGAGTGGGTGTGTGAGTGGTTGTATGGGTGTGTGAGTGGATATGTGAGTAGCTGTATGGGTGTGTGAGTGAGTATAAGAGAGGTTGTCGGAGTGTGTGAGTTGATTTGTGAGTGATTCTGTCGAAGATATAATCAGTGATGTCATGCGTGGTCATTTAAGATATCATCAGTGATGTCACGAGTGATGTCACTGACCATGTCATGAGGAGTAATATAATATGTGAGGTCATAAGCAGTGCATTGCGGGGGTGTATGTTATAGTTTGCTCAGGTAACTATAACTGGTGAGTTTCAACAGTAATGTATGAGTTAAATGTGAGCCTAAATATATTATCACTGTAACCTTTATTTTTTTTGTGAATTTCTAAGGTTTTCTCAATTCTATTTCCTAACTATAATGACCCTGTAACCTTTTTTTTTTCGAGCGAGTTTCTATGTTTTTTAGTGCTCTATTTACTAATTAAAATGTACCTGCAACCTTTGGGGTTTTTTCAGTGAATTTCTTAGGTTTTAAAAAAAAAAATTCCTAACCTGTAACTTTTGAGAGTAAGTGTGTGAGTGAGTACATGAGTGTCTCAGAGGGTGTGCGAGTGAGTGTATGAATGGGTGTGTGAATGGGTGCATGAGTGTCTCAGTAGGTTTGTGAGTGGGTGTGGGAGTATCAGAGTGGGTTTGCGAGTGCCACCATGAGTGTGTCAGTCAGTCCGTGAGTGAGTGCATGAATGTCTGGGTGGGTCTGTGAATGGGTGTGTGAGTGAGTGGGTCTGTAAGTGGCTGTGCGAGCCTTTGAGTGGGTTTTTGAGTCAGTGCATAAGTCTCCGAGTAGGTCTGTGAGTGGGTGAGAGAGAGTATGAGTGATTATGCAATTGGGTACATGAGTGTCTGACTAGGTCTGCGAGTAGGTGTATGTGACTGAGTTTATCTGTGAGTGGGTGCATGGGTGTTTGAATGGGTCTGTGAGTGGCTGTGATAGTGTCTGAATTGTTCTTTGACTGGGTACATGAGTGCCTGAGTGGGTTCTGCTAATTTTTTGCCAAGTATCTTTGAGGATTTTTTCTTCCCACTCCTGACCTTTATTTTGCCACTTTCTGCTGATTTCTGATTTCTATTTTGCCTCTCTCTGCTCGCTGCTGGCCTTTATTTTGCCTCTTTCTGCTCATTTATGTCTGCTATTTCTCTTTTAGCTAATTACTGACCTCTATTTTACCCTTTTCTGCTCGTTTCTGACCTCTATTATGCCTCTTTCTGATCTCTATTTTGCCTCTGTCTGCTCGCTGCAGGCCTTTATTTTGATGCTTTCTGCTCGTTTCTGACTACTATTTTCCCTCTTTCAGCTCATTTCTGACCTTTATTTTACCTTTTTCTGCTAGTTTCTGACCTCTATTCTGCCTCTTTCTCCTCAGTTTTGACCTCTGTTTTAACACTTTCTGCTCATTTCTGACCTTTATTTTGTCTCTTTCTGCTCGTTTCGCACCTTTATTTTGCCTCTTGCCGCTCATTTCTGACCATTATTTTTCCTTTTGCTGCTTATTTTTGACCGTTATTCTGTCTCTTTCAGCTTGTTTCTCAACTTTATTTTGACTCTTTCAGCTCATTGCTGACCTTTATTTTTTCTCTTTCTGCTCAGTTCACATCTTTATTGTGCGTCTATCTGCTTGTTTCTGACCTTTATTCTGCATGTTTCTGCTTGTTTCTGACGTTTATTTTGCCTCTTGCTGGTGAGTTTTAATGGTTATGTATGGGTGAAATGTGAGCCTAACTATATTATTCCTATAACCGTTGTTTTTTTCAGTGAATTTCTAAGTTTTTTTAAATTCTATTTTGTAACTATGATGTCCCTGTAACCTTTATTTTTTCAGAGAATTTCTATGGCTTTTTTGCTCTATTTCCTAAATAAAACATCTCTGCAACCTTTGGGTTTTTTCAGTAAATTTCTTAGGTTTTATTCAAATTTCATTTCCTAACCTGTGACTTTTGAGAGTAAGTGTGTGAGTGAGTGCATGCGTGTCTCAGTGGGTGTGTGAGTGAGTGTATCACTGGGTGTGTGAATAGGTACATGAGTATCTCAGTGGGTCTGTGAGTGGGTGTGAGAGTATCTGAGTGGGTTTGCGAGTGCCTCCATGAGTGTGTCAGTCAGTCCATGAGTGAGTGCATGAATGTCTGAGTGGGTCTGTGAATGGATGTGTGAGTCTCTGAGTGGGTCTGTAAGTGGCTGTGTGAGTCTCTGAGTGGCTCTTTGAGTTGGGGCATAAGTCTCTGAGTAGGTGCGTGAGTGGGTGAGATAGAGTATGAGCGATTCTGTAATTGGGTGCATGAGTTTCTGACTAGGTCTGTGAGCTAGTTTTTGTGACTGAGATAATCTGTGAGGGGGTGCATGAGTGTCTGGATGGATCAGTGAGTGGCTGTGAGAGTGTCTGAATTGTTCTTTGACTGGTTACATGAGTAAAACCAAAGGGGATGATAGACGGAGTGCTTAACATTGCAAGCACCCACCCCCAGTCAACTGATCTGGGTTTTTATCCATCATCATTCTTTAGCTCTCTCCGCCACAACAGCTCAGACATGGCCATATGCAAATCAGTCTGACCCTGTGCCTCATGGGAACAGTCCAGCCCGAACTGCCAAGCCATGTATTCCCTTGACCGGAAACAAGCATCCTAGGATCGGTTTCTGGCTAATCAGCCATCATCAGCCAGGCTAATGAATGAATCCAGTGGCAAAGTTAGCAAGGGACCCATGTCTGGGCAGATCCTGCCAACTTAGGGCGAACAAAGCAAAACCAAAGGGGATGATGGACAGAGTGTTGAACATTGCAAGCACTCACCCCCGGACAACTGATCTGGGTTTAATCTATCATCATTCTTTAGCTCACTCCGCAACCCCAGTTCAGACATAGCCATATGTAAATCAATTTGACCCTGTGCCTCATGGGAACAGTCCAGCCCGAAGTGCCAAGCCATGTCTTCCCTGGACTGGAAACAAGCATCCTGGGACCAGTTTCTGGCTAATCAGCCGTCATCAGCCAGGCTAATGAATGAATCCAGTGGCAAAGTTAGCAAGGGACCCATGTCTGGGCAGATCCTGCCAACTTAGGGCGAACAAAGCAAAACCAAAGGGGATAATGGACAGAGTGTTGAACATTGCAAGCACTCACCCCCGGACAACTGATCTGGGTTTAATGTATCATCATTCTTTAGCTCACTCCGCCACCCCAGTTCAGACATGGTCATAAGCAAATCAGTCTGACCCTGTGCCTCATGGGAACATTCCAGTCCGAACTGCCAAGCCATGTCTTCCCTGGACCGGAAACAAGCATCCTGGGACTGGTTTCTGGCTAATCAGCTGTCATCAGTCAGGCTAGCTTGAATCCAGTGGCAAAGTGAGCAAGGGACTCACGTCTGGGCATACCCTGCCAATTTAGGGCGAACAAAGCAAAACCAAGTCAACTGATCTGGGTTTAATCAATCATCATTCTTCAGCTCACTCCGCCACCCCAGTACATTAGTGCCTGCATGGGTTCTGCTTATTTTTTGCCAAATATCTTTGAGGGTTTTTTTCTTCTCACTTCTGACCTTTATTTTGCCACTTTCTGCTCATTTCTGATCTCTATGTTGCCTCTGTCTGCTCGCTGCTGGCCTTTATTTTGTCTCTTTCTGCTCATTTATGACCTCTATTTTGCCTCTTCCTGCTCGTTTCTGACAGCTATTTTCCCTCTTTCAGCTCATGTTTGACCTTTATAATACCTTTTCTTTTTCTGCTCGTTTCCGACCTCTATTTTGCCTCTTTCTCCTCAGTTTTGACCTCATTTTAACACTTCCTGCTCATTTATGACCTTTATTTTGCCTCTTTCTACTTGTTTCTCACCTTTATTTTTCCTCTTGCTGCTCGTTTCTGACCTTTATTCTACCTATTTTTGCTTGTTGCTGACATTTATTTTGCCTCTTTCTACTTGTTTGTCACCTTCATCCCACCTTCATCTTGCCTCTTTCTGCTCATTGCTGAACTTGGTTATGCCTCTTTTTGCTCGTTTGCTTTATCTTGCCTCTTTCTACTTTTTGCTGACCTTTATTTTGCCTCTTGCTGCTGTTTTCTGACCTCTATATTTCCCCTTTCTGCTCATTTCTAACCTTTATTTGGCTAATCTCTGCTCATTTGTCAACTTTATTTTGCCTCTTGTTGCTTGTTTCTAACCTTTATTCTGCTCTTTCTGCTAATTTCTCATCCTAATATTGCCTCTTTCTGCTTTTTTCTCACCTTGATCTTGCCTCATTCTGCTAATTTCTGAGCTTTATTTCGCTTCAATTTCCTCGTTTCACCGGGACTGCGGGGGGAGGCTCAAGGCCCTTGCTGTCCCAGCCGCTCCACACCTCCTGCAGGAGCCAGTATTGCTGCTGCACTGAGGGAGCTGCTGAAAAGGCAGCTGCCTCCGAGCAGAAGTAATTGTTTCATTTCTTTCCCGTCCGCATGCCATCAGGCAGGGAAAAAGATGAAACCTCTGCTTCCAAACTGCGGGAGCACTTTGACAGCCCCAGCCAACTGGAACCAGAGTGTTTGCTCTTGCTTAGCGGGAGCTGTCAAATCTCCCACCAAATGAAAGCAAACAGCTGTGTCCCTGGGGTAGACTCCCTGGGACATAGCAGGAGCCACCCTTAGAGTGGCTCCTGCTATATATGGCTCCTGGAGAGGGGTCTCATGGCCCCTCCTTCTGTTTGCATGGGCCACTCCGGGGAGGTGGTAGTCCCCGGGGCTGAGAATGTCCCAGGAGTGGGTCCGCGCAGCCACCCTTCTTCTTAAAAACAAAAGAAAGTCCTGGGGGGTATACAGCCTTTACAACGAAACTTTTACAACGAACTACCATTACAACGCAACTTTTACAACGCAAACTATTACAACGCATAGCGCTAGGGGGGCGCACTAGGACAGGGAATAGGTTTAATGTACTATCCAACACCTTCCCTACTATCCACTGGGACTGGAGTTGGAATAGTAAATTAAACTATTCACTATCCAGCGCCCAAAAGCATTATGCGTTGTAATGGTATGCGTTGTAAAACTTGCGATGTAAAGGTAGGCGTTGTAAAAGTATGCGTTGTAACGTCATACATCCGTCCCCGTGGTGAACCCCAGGTTGGATGAACAGATTTAGAAAAGTAAAAACTGGGTCTGGCCAAACATAAGAGTAGGACTAATGCATTTAGCCTTATATTCATGTTTGGCCTTTCCTGATTTTTGCGTGGGGGCAGGAGTCGGTGTGTGTCTTTGTGCATGTGTCTGTGTGTGCTTGTGCTTATATGTCATCCTCATGAATATTATTGACTGTCCTTAAGTAACTTCTCTGTTTCTTTCAGGCAGTGCAGATGGAAGTCGGCTGCATACTCCCAGCAGAGGGGAGACAGAGTGGGGAGGAGGAAAGGGGGTCTCAGGGTACAGGTCCTGTAATAGTTAATGTTATGTAAATCCCTGCCCTCCTCCCCACTCTGTCTCCCCTTTGCTGGGAGCATGCGTTCGGCTTCCTGTGCGCTGCCTGAACGACAGAGTGAAATTACTTATTCATAGTATACCTTTTCAATTGTCCTTTGCAGGCTGACTTGAACTTTGTCCCAAAAACGGGACATGTATTTGAAATGAAGGAAAGTGTCGGGACACTGAGACAGTCCTCTTATAGCAGGGACTGTTTAGGGAAGTCAGGGACGTCTGGTCACCCTAACCCTTGGGCACGGGGGACAATGCAGCCACTGCCAACTGTTTTAATTAATCCGGGGAGATGATTGTCCCCGGGGCTTCTAGAAGCCCAGGTGGAGGATCTGTGCGGCCTCCCTCCTTTATTACAAAGCCCCAGGGAGGTGGTGGTCCCGGGGCTTTTAGAAGTCCAAAAGGGGGGTCCATGAGGCGCCCCTCCATTATTTTTTTTTAAAAAGCTCGTGGGAGGTGGTGATACCAGGTGCTCCCAAATTCGCTGCAATTTTCAAAAAACGCTTTTTTGCCCGGCCAGGGCCCTCTGTGACCCCAAGACCAAGGCTTGGGGGACAGTGTTTTCCTATCCTGCCCATATATATATATGTAAACCCAGACGAAGGCCTCTGGCCGAAACGTGTAGGTCTATTTTCCCAAATGCATGTACACTTTGCTGAATCAGAAAATGCGATGAAAAAATAATAAAATCACAAAAAGAAGCTACGAACCCTGGAGTGCCTTCTTACGGCGTGGTGCTGTCTTCCTGTGCCTTTCCGTACAGTGGAGGTGACTGTGAAGGGAAAACACGGGTTATGAGTATTTAAGGCTAGTAATAGCCAAAATGCATTTGCTGTTTGGTCGAAATTAAAAGTGAAAATAAATTTCAAATCCACCTGTGTGTATCGCTGTCGTCCTTGGAGACTTTTGAGGAGGAAGGGAAAATATATATATATAAATAAATAAATAAATAAATAAATGAATATATATATATTCGTCTGGAAGGAGGTTTTCTGCATTTGTTAAACACGTTTACCAGAAGCGCGTCGCAGAGGCCCCCCTTCCCAAGTTGGCCTGGAGGCTTTGGCCCCTGCTTCGGCAAGTTTTTCCTTCAAGCAATTGAAAGTTCCAGGCCTGCCTACAGCACGAGTGGAATTGCAGCGGTACAGCGAGGTTATTAACCTCAGCCTGGGTGGGATGCATGGCCATTCCTACCCCCGTTCACTGGAAACCTGTGCCTAAGGCTGAAGTGGTAAAAGGGGACCCGAGGGGGCATCTCAAGTTTCTTTTACCAGGGCTTCTGGAGCGTTGTGTTGAGTACCCGGCCATCCGCTGGAAACTTGGATAACTCCGAGCACGACCCTGGCATCACTTACCTGGGAGCCATTTGGTGCATCCTGGGAGCCTGAGTCCTGGAACCATCACAGACCTTTGCAAGTACAGTGATTTCACCTGCTGAGGGGCGAAGCGGACATTGCACCTATCCCAGTGCGGCAAGGTACATTAACATGCACAGCGCAAGTAATCCCCTGACACACCACGACGCTGACGAAGGCCGGAGAAGGCCGAAATGCATTTGCCATACAAATTAAATAAAAGGTGTTGCCTCTGTTCCCCGATGTGGCCTCTGCTCTTTTAGTCTGGAAGGAGGTTTTCTGCATTTGTTAAACGCGTTTTATATATATACACATAAAAATATTTTTTTCACTAAAAAAAACAAAGGTCACAGTTATAGTGATGTTAAAATTTGATATTTTGATAGCAAATTTGCTAAAAAAATCAAACATTAAAGTGACGATAAAGTTAGGTGAAAATGTCAGTTAAAAGGTAACCACTCACTCACCATTCACTAGTTATCGATGACAGAAGAAACTCTAACTTGTGCCCCCACTATGCACAGTGTTGTCATCAGAGATGTCATTTCAGATGCCATTAGTGATGTTATTAATCATATCATAAAACATTTCATGAATCATGTAATATATGCGATCATATGTAGTGCATGACAAGGGCACCGGTTATAGTTTAGTTAGCTTCCTATAACTGGTGAATTTCTGTGGTTTTCTTTTGTTTAAAACATTGTGTTTTAACAGACATTTTCGCCTAACAATAATGTCACTCTAACCTTTGTTATTTCAGTGAATTTCTAGGGCTCTTTAATGTAAAGTAATATTTTATGACTATACCATACCTGAGTACAACCCCCGGGAGTGGCTAACACAGCGCCATGCATGACCTTCAGCTGTGTGTGGGGTTGGGCACAGTGCCTGGCTTGCGGGCAGGTGATGCACCCGGTTACCAATGTGTGCCCCACCCTTTATGGGCACTCCATTCACATTGTTTGCCAATCCCCATGGTGGTGCAACACCCCAATGCCCCATTATTCTTTTCATGGGATTGTGGTACCACAGTACTTCCACAAGTTTCACGGGCCAGGCTGGGTATCACAAAAGAATGGTGTAGCCTCAAAAAAAATATTTTTCATTTCACCCAAGGAAATGAGAGGGGGGTTAGGGGGGGGTTTAGGGGACTCCTATCCCTTATTTACTTTTATTTACTACAACACGGGGGTTAGGGGACTCCTATCCCTTATTTATTTTTGTTTACTACAACACGGGGACCTAGTCTCCGAGTCTTACAATGGTGGATGCAACATTTTCCTCAGGTTGTGGCTAGACAATCAGATCTTGTGTTTTGAATATGCGGTACTGAAGGACTCTGTGGTAGGTCTGTGATGGTATGTCGTCCCTGTATAGACATAACATTTTAACCTTAATTGCTCAAAAACTACTGAGCATATTTACACCAAATCACAAAAAGCACGGTTTCAAGATCAAGATCTAGCTTTCATCCAAGTGTGGTATAATTCTGGTCAGCTGTTTTAGCTGTAGCTCTGTTTAATTTTCATATGAAAAATCACTTGGGGGAAAAGCGTTATGGGACCCACTTTTTTCTCTGTCCCTGCTTGGCGGACCACCCCAAATCTTTCAAAAAAGAAGCTGAGGTGGGCGAGACTTTCTTTTGGAAAGTTTCGTGAAGATTTGATTAAAGGTGCCAAAGTTATTAGCAAACAAATAAATCCATTTCTTTTAGAATCCCGGTCCTAACTATAACAACACAGTGGCAACCACCACTGTGTAATATACATACATACAGGGAGCTTTTTAAAACCTTGCCCTTACCTCAAACCTTATTGGGACATCATAACAAAACCCCTTGACCACAAGCTTTATTTTCCATTTAGAGTGGGTACGCGGCTGTTAAAAGCCTTTACAGCCAAGTGGTCATCACCACTGGGTGATAACAAATGTCCATTCTGCATTGTGCATGCAGAAACTTACCTCTATATTCTGTGTGTCTGCCCTGCTTATGCTACCCCCGCAAGCTTTGGCTAGTCCAGACTTGTAAGAATCTGGGCACCAGACAAAGTAGTGTTGCTTTGAGAATATTGATTACAGACCCTTTGTCTCGCTATGCAATCCCTCTATCCAAATTTCTAAGGTGGATGTGGTCCATAACTTCTAAACTTGTTGCAAACGATACAAATCAAGCATGAAAAGTTAATAGTTCATCCATACAACTGACAGCAATTTTGGCATTGTATGTGCCTGTCTGGGTGGCTAGTAGACTGTCTTTTGAGCCAAGGTCATGTGCATTTCCTGCAATCTGCACATTAACTCATTTTTGTTGTCTGCTTCTATACCAATGAATGGATGTGTTTTCTTTTCTTCTTTTGTAGTCTATGGATGTGCTGATACTTTACGACCTATGCCCTTAATTTTGTTTTACTGGGTGTTACTGTTGCAGCTCTTCTTTCTTCGAGCGCTGGCGCTGTCCATTATGGAATTGTTTACATTATGTATTACATTATGTATATCAGTAGGCGTTTTTAAGTGATTTGATTTTATTCAATTTGTGGCTTCGCTCATTTTATTCCAATGTCTTAATTATCTTCACTAGCCGATTTTGAGTGTTTTAACTACAACTCATGAACTGTTTTAATAATCTTATAAAATGTATTGCTATGATCACTGAAAAACTTTTTATTGTTAATATTGTATTTTATGTTGCAATGCTTTTTATGACAAACATTGCCGAAATAAAGCTAATTAAAATGGTAAATATACATACACACATTGAGCTCTAAAAATAAAAGTCTTTTAACATGATTTTTGTTTGCAAAATTCATATGCTTATAGAGAATTTCAAAAACATGTTTATAATACTTTATAAAGTACATCCTTTTTGATAGATATAAATTAATTTCAATTAAAAATAACTTTATTTAGTTCCAAGGACCATAAACGTTTAACAAACAAACATCACAGTTTTAAGATTTCATAACATATTTTTGAACAGTGTAGTTAAAATTAATATTAATAAAAAAAAGTTCATAGGAATCTGACAGGCAAAAACATATAATCCATAATACAAATGACCTAGCACGGCAAGATATATTACTGATCATAAAATTCCATGGATCTAAAAGTTATACATTAAAAGATTACAACATTCCTGGTCAGCTGCTATAGCTCATAAAGATTTATAATGGCCACTGCAACTTTAATATAGTTAGAGACTGCAATACAAATAGCAGAAGTGGCCAAAGAGAACAGCAGATTAAAAACTTCAATGTATGTGCAAGGCCGGATTTCCCTTAAAAGCGGAGCTAAAAATGTTCCCCTTGGCTCTTTATAAAGGGGGCAGAATGAAATAAAGTGCAAAGTGCTCTGAGCTGCCAAATTGTCACACGGGCGTGGCATAAGTTTGTTGGCCCACCCTGATTGTCACGGGAATGCCACAAAAAAGTGTGAGGTGCGTAAATGACGTTTAGTTAAAAGGAATCGTGTCTGTACATTGGTGGTAAAAGTTAAGTAAAATTGCTGTTGGGCAGGGAACAAGCATAAGAGACCAGTCACCTCAGATTGTGTATGGGCCGCATATTTGCCCCAGAATAATGTGCTTCTTTTATGATGGCTTTTGCATTTGTGAGGACACTATCAGGATTGTTGGAAAAACGACCTAAGCCTATCTCGTGAAATTTAACTCAAGCCAAGGGTTCGATAGGGCACTATCCAGTTTAGTACGATCTTTAATCACATCCCTTGAGAACGTTAATTCTTCGGACAGCCACATTTTTGCCCATAGTAGCAAAGGGGCAATGCCTATACAGTCCTCCAAGAACTCCAACCCCAGCTCTTGATGACAAAGGAGTGTGGGGGCGCTATTCAGGGTCATCAATAGCCGTTTTATGTACTTATTTTCAAAAACCTGTAGTCGGCGGCTTATATGGTGGCCCCACACTCCTGCACCATAAGGTGCCACAGACAAACATTTAGCTTTATAAAGGGTGACTAACTCTGTTACCAGCTTGTGTCCTAGCTTGCAAGCAAAATAAAATAACCCCTCCACAACACTATTTGTGTGTTGCACCCTTTCTGTTATGAGTGGTTCCCAATTAATTGTTTTATTAAATACGTTTCCTAGGTAGGTAAAATTATTTAATGTATCAATGCGCTTACCCCTTACAGCAAAGTTTCTAATTTTGGTCAATTTGGGGCCACACACCATAATATATGATTTAATAAAGTTAACTTTCAAATCAAGCGCGATATAAAATCGGTAAAAGCGTTTAGCGATTTTTGAAGGCTATTTGCTGTCAAAACCCTTAGCACTGTGTCATCCGCATATGATAGTAGCAGGATAGGATTGCCACAAATTTTTCTAATAAAAAATGCCATTAGGCCATTAGCTTAAATTAAAAAGAGAAAAGGAGCTAAAATACACCCCTGCCGGGCACCTTCTGTGGAAACAATCAGCGTAGTCTTTTCCCCTTGGGGGCCATATCTTATGGCAATAGTGGTATTAGCATGTAACCTATGTAACCTATGTAAGAGCGAAATGAGTGCTTCCTCAACACCAATTTTCCCCATTAGTGCCCACAATTTCTCCCAAATAATGGTGTCAAAGGTGCTAGACAAGTCCATGAAGGCCAGCTGGATAGAACTCTTTCTGGCCCTCACGTACCTGTACCTGCTAATAATCAGGGACAGAATGAGGCACTGCTCTGTAGTACCCAGCCCCCTCCTAAAACCATATTGAGTTTTGGACATGACCTCTGTGGTGGTCGGCAAGGCTTCAGTCAGTCAAGGACGACCCTCCCCAAGACTTTTGCTGTGGCATTGATAAGGGAAATCGGCCTAAAACAAGCCAGGCCATTCCTATTACCTTTTTAAAGACAGGAACCACAGTGGCTTCCTTCCAGGTTGCTGGGATGGGGCCAATCACCACTGCTTTAAAGACGTTAGTCAATAGGGGTGCCCAAAGGTTGGGATTCCTTTTAAACAAATCAAGTGGAACCCCGTCAGGGCCTGGGGCTTTCATGCATGTTTCCTTCGCTAGAGCCTCCTCAACCTCGGATACTGAGATGGATGAACTTAATTGGTAGGCTGCGCCTAAATCTAGGGGCAGGTCCCTACTATTCTCCTCTAACTGCAGGCAGTTCGGGTTAAATATAGCCCAGAAGTTTGATTCCCAGGCATTCCCTAAAATCAGTGAATCCATCTGCCTCACATCGTCCAAAAATAAAGGGCGATTAATAATGTCCCAAAAGCTTTTAGTGTCTTTAAGGGAACTAGCTGTCTCCAGATCTTCCCATGACAATCTCCTCAGTTCTTCTTTTCTTCGGCTGATAGTAGTTTTGTATGTTTGCCTCACACTTTTGATCTGATTTCTGTCTTGAGGGCTAGCATAAAACCATTTTAAGGTTCTTTTGAGCCCTTGAGAATTCGGTGTTAAACCACAGTACCTCCTGGAATTCCCTTTGCTGGACTGGTCTAGTTAATCTCTTAGCTACATTTGCACGAATAAACTCAAATTGCCAAACAACCTCCTCTGGGGAAGAAATTTGTTGTAGACAACTATTAATCGGATGATAATTTGCTATGACACTTTCTTCCTCAAATTGTGGAGGGTTTATTTTACCCCAGTTTAATCTTACCCCTTTATTAAGATTATAATGAATCAGGAAACCATCACCTTTCCCTACCTGGGCTGTTATACTGAGAGAAACTGTGAGGGGGTTATGATCACTAGCATTATTGGGTTCCAACGCGAAGTCGCTGACAAGCAACAAAAACTTCTGTGAAATATGCATATCATCAATAAAACTTTCTCTGTCACCTCCAACATATGTGGAACACTGGGGTGAAGAACTATAGGCCAAGTGAATAATAAGGCCTAAGTCATTCTCAATGATGATGGATTTAAGGCCTCGCCCTGCTGCTTGTGGGCTGACCATCTATGTCTAACAGCCCACAGGCTCGTTGGGCACTTAACCCCTAGGTAATGCAGTTAAAATTCTCCACCCAAAAGATACATAATGGCTGACACTTCCCGGAAATTTTAGTAATTTCATCCTGCATGGCTTCAATACCATAACGGGAATTTTGGTCAAAGATGTTATAATACCAATTCACCACTAGTATCTTAACCTGCGTCAGATTGGCAATCATAATTAATTGTACCAGGGAGAAGAGCCTATGCCAAGGGCTTTTATGGACCCATATTTTACCGAGATTTTCAACACCAGACCTACTTTAGCCCACTCTGTCAGAGAAGGTATTGCAGTGACAGTGAAAGAGTGATTACCGTCCAACACAATGTCATCCGTATACTAAGTTTCCTGGAGATAGATGATGTCTAAACCCCTGATGTACTGTAGCCATACCTCATTGGTCAGCTTGGGGTGAATTCCTATAATGTTCCAGGAAATAATTTTGAGGGGAAGAGTGGTATGTCCCTGATTCACCAAGCCCACTGGTGTCCTGTTAATAGGAATCCAAACACAAGGTGATGATGGAATCTTTTCAGACACCCCCCCCCCAGTAACAGATCTGGGTTGAATCCATAATCGTTCTTTAGTTCACTTTGCAACCCCAGTTCAGACCCAGCCATATGCAAATCAGTCTTGACCTTGTGCCTCATGGGAACAGTCCAGCCCGAACTGCCAAGCCAGGTCCTCACTGGACCGGGAACAAGCATCCTGGGACCCCTGGCACCCCTCATCAGCCAGGCCAACTTGAAACCATTGGCAAAGTGAGCAAGGAACCACGTCCGGCTTGGCAGTTCGTGCTGGACTGTTCCCATGAGGCACAGGGTCAAGACTGGTTTGCATATAGCTTTTTCTGAACTGGGGTGGCAAAGTGAGCTAAAGAATGATGATGGATTCAACCCAGATCTGTGACTGGGAGTGTAGCCTGGCTGATGAAGGGTGTTACCCCAAAACTGGTCCCAGGATGCTTCATTCCAGTCCAGGGAAGACATGGGTTGGCTGTTTGGGCTGGACTGTTCCCATGAGGCACAGGGTCAAGAATGATTTGCATATAGCTTTGCGGGAACTGGGGTGGTGAAGTTAGATAAAGAATGATGATGGATTCAACCCAGATATGTGACTGGGGGTGAGTGTCTGAACAGTTTTAGCACTCCATCCATCATCTCCTTGTGTTTGTTTTGTACTGTTGATAGCAAACATAGTAGCAAAAGATACTAGGCCAGGCCCCTCCTCTACGGGATTACCTTCAGGGATTGATTTGGGTGGGAGGGAAGGGTGTTCAGGGCGGTCTAAATTCTTATTAGGGATGATGGATATCTATGGAATGGTGCCAGCTGGATATACAAGCCCTATTGTCTCAAGATGGTCCCCTGATGGCGGGGATAGAAAAAGCCAAATGGGTGAGTCTTTATCAGTTCACCAGGCATGTCTCTAAGATGCTTCAAGGCAAAATGCACACACCTGGTGTCGCTAAAATTAAGCACCACACAATCACCATCCACAGATTTGGCCATGTAACCCAACCAGCTCACCCGCCTTGCCATGATGATGTATTCAAACCAATTTATCTGGGACAGCATTTTCTTAAAGCACCAATGAGCTAAATTATTAATGAGGCTTTAACAGCTTTCTTGGTGACCAGGGGGAAGATGGGGAACCCCCGTCAGGATCAATGTATATGATGTACTGTCAGGGGGTAGATTTAATATGTTTTTTACACCCCCGACTTAGGGAAGCATGCAGTAGGCCATTAACATTTGTCTTTCCTCGTGGAGAACTACCCCCATACAATGGGCCTTGTCTTGATCGATTTGTAACCCCATGTCCCACCTTTCGGTTATTCCTGTGTGAATTCCCATGGGGCACAGGTTCCCATGATGTTTGAACTGGAGGGTTATTATGGGGGGCTCTTGGGAAGAGACCCTCTTACTTAGAGTACTTGAAGTAAATGTTACACTTATAGGGGCCATCCTATCCAGAGGGGCACAAGAAAGAACATCATTTACACTTTGATTTGTGTTACTAACTTAGGTGGCCCTTTCATTCTGTTTGTTGGTTGCCAAATTCTTTCTTTAGCCCTGCTGTGCTCAAACAAGTCACTCTTCTATACAGACTAAACAAGATAAAATGGGTGCCAGAGCCTCTTGTACTATTTTACTGAACTTGTCAATAGAGGTGTTCATTCCTTCATGTGTGGTGCTTCTTCCTCCTCCTATGCGAGAGCTACATGCATTACCTGTTATGTGGGTTTGCTTAGTTCTCTTAACCCTCAGTGAGTGGCCCTTTATCTGTAATCACCCCTGGCAAATCAGTGCATTTTCTCTTCCCCCTTGTTGCGGGCTGAGGACCAATCTTCTCTGAGGATGGGTTGGACGTAGGCTCAACTCCATCATATGTAGCACATAGGTCCCCCTGGTTCAGAATTACGACAGTAAGCGAAAGTGGGGCTTGTGGCCTATGATCAATGTCTGTTTCAGCCCTGGCTGTATGAGAGTCAGAATAGAATGAATAGAAACAAATGAATCATGGAGTGTAGCTAATGAAATCCTTTGTTCTGCCATTTCTATTTCCTTGCTAATCGTCTCTACTGCCTTTTGAAGGAAGCCATGCAGGAGAGTGTCAGTGGTTTTTAAAACAGGCATAGGTTTCCATTTCCCCATACTGAAATTTCTCTTAAACATATATATTCATAAATAGAAGGATACACTGAGTTAGACATAGAAAGGCAAATATATACAGGTATAGGTAGATATATTCAAATACTCTCTGTATGAGTATGTTGGAATGGGAATGCCCCATGTCAAGGTGTACAGTTGTGTTCACCTACACTGAGTGCTTCACTTCATGTATATGGCACTCTGGAGTTTCATTTTGGCACTAGCCTCACAGTCATCTAGAGTGTTCAGGGAGATCTTAGCCTTTCCCTTGACATGAGCGAGGTCCTGGACCTGCCCTGTGATCTCGAGAGAGGCAACAAGACTCCCTCATGGAGCAGATTGTGGACCACTGTCCGTGTCATAGTTGTGCCACATAGAGCATTGGTGGCAGTGTAACTTGTTTTGTAAATCCAGTTGTGACCAGAACTTTTTATCTGTGTCATTGGAGTGGCAGCCTACTGGCCCACTTCTGTAAAGTACAGCTTGTATGTGCCTACCCAGATCCTTGCGCTAACATCCTAAGTGTCAGTATGTGTGTTTTGTGAATGTGGTCTGTGTGGTAAATGCATGGTGTGTGTAGGTGAGCCCAAGGAATGGAAGGCTGTGCAATCTATTATGGATGCCAATGGATAGACTTCGGACAGGATTGAGTTGAGGCTGCTTTCCCAGACAGTGGAAGTTTGTTGCAAACAGTCCTGAAGCTAGTGAGAGAAGATCCAGACACTGGAACGAGGAAACAAGCTCTTTCAGAAATTCAGTCAGACGTTTTGCTGAGCAGGATAGATGCTGATTGGCTTTCTTGAAACATTACCATTTGGTAGATGGTGGGGGTGATTGGTGAGACTGCAGTCTCTGTTGTGCAAAGTGAAGGGGGAGCCCTTAGGTGTGGCCAGCTCTTTGTCTTCCCTTCATTATTCTTTCATTGTGGCTGATGACATCCAGGTGCAGGAAGCTCTGTTGTGTTTGCTCCAAGTTGGAGACAACCCTGCTGTGAGGAAAATCACACTACACAAAGCGTACATCGCTTCATAGTAAAGAAGTCAGGCCCACTACCCCTCTTGTTGTTCCAGGTCAAATTTTACTATGACCAAGAAAGTGAGTGTTCCACAGAGTACGTAGAGGATAGCTCGACAACTAGAGCTTATGTCTGCTTGGCTGCCAATTTCTAGTAATATGGGGACATCGCCTGAGTCTACCCTTTACTGAAGAGCTGTTCACCTATACTGAAGAATCACAAAGCCTTCCTGCCTGCTGAGAGAGGGAAGGAGGCTGCCTACCTGCATGAGTGAATGTACATGACAAGCTATGCACAGCGAGTCTCAGGTGTGTTATGCACCCATATAGAAATGAGATCTATGAACTCTAGTTTCATTGGTACTAAAACGCCCCTGTGCATAAAACAAAATAATTGTGTCCACAATTGAAAAGGGCAATTCAACTCTTAATTGTGTTTATGACTTTCTTTCCTGTGCATGTCCTGAGCTACACAGAGTGTTTTTCATGTACATAGGATGCAAGTGGGGGCATGTGTAGGGCTACATCTTACTACATCAAGTTAGTTTTTTTAAAATAAATAATTATAGTAAAATATATTATTGGATAAATCTATGTATATGTGTAGGTAGAATGTAAAAATCATGATAGAGAAGGGAATATAGATGCAATATATTTTGTATTTTTTGTTAATTTTAGTCTTATTATTGTGAAACAAAATACATCAAAATGTTACCACAATAAACAAATTTAAGGAGGAAACATATTCTCAGAGAGCCCATGAAACCTTACAAAGTTTTTCTGCACAAAGTTGGGAAAAAGATTTCTTAGTGGGTTTCGCAGTGGTTCAAAATCTGCTGAAAGGTTTGGTGCGAAATGTGCATTTTCGAAGTTTAAATACAAGCAGGTACTGCTAAGTATGTCGTGCTTCTTCTAATGGCAGCGGGTGTTTACAACACTTACATGCCAAGCACAGTGGAGCTGGGTTCTAAGTATGCCACCATGCTGGAAATCAAAATTGGAAATTTAGTGTATAGTCGTTGCTTATACCATGATGACCCGAAAGAAGAAGTAAACATTTGGAAATGAAGATGAGATGCCTGCTTACATAAAACGCTATCAAATAAAAGGAACTCAACTTTATTTTTTATTGAAGTACAACACAGAGTTGGCTTTATTTTTATTGATAGCTCCATAATACATACATCAGATACGAGCAAATTCTTATCAGCTGTGCTTTATTTGTCGGTAATGTATGGTTTGTGCCTGTTGAAAATCTACTATTAAGGTAATTCTTCATTTACAGAGTGCAAATTATTCACTGATGTCTGTTTCACGTCTTATATGTTTAATTCAACCTTAGTATATATGTAAACTAATTGCCATCATTCGTGTTTCATTGTAGGATCAGCTGCACCCATCAAAGAAAGAGGTTTGTCTTTTTCTACAATTTTGCATGTTAACAACAGTTATTGAAAAAAAACAGCTGGCTGTGGTCCTATATGTGAAGTCAATTTTGCCCCCAATGAATTAAATCAAAGTTAACTGTAGATGCTTTTGACAAAGGCCAATCCTACAAGTAATAAAGGTGTCAAAAAAGCCTTGGTGTAACAGAATTGTATTGGACAGTCTAAGTAGAAGATGAGATACAATATATGATTTAGACATTATTTTTATATTGCTTCAAGATCTGGTGCAGTTCTCTCACTTACATGAACGGAAAGGCAGGATTTTTAATCTAATGGCAATGACTTCTCCCAAAGCACTGGCCGGATGGTTTAGAAATACATATAAAAAAAAGAGGCTTTATAGTCGCTCAGGTGACACATTGATAGGACAACTGAAATAAGGGACTGGAGTTGGTTTCCAACAAAGATGCAACATATCTTGAGACAGCAGAATCCAAAATAACCATTTCCCAACTCTCCAAACAGTTGTCCCCACATTCCTAAGAACTGCAGTTGTACAAATATCTGTAGTCTACTTTTTAACTACTTGGGAGTTCTAATATTATAATTCCCCTTTTTTAGTAGAAGGCAAATTAATTCTGAATTTTTAAGACAAGTAATGGCTCGTCTGTTCATATTTAAGTCTCCGCGTTTTAGATTTTAACTGGTTTTAACAGATAACGACAGAGAGAAAACATTGTTTTCTCCATATATATTTATTATTAAAAGTTCAAAAATACAGAATAATAATGGGATTTTTTTAAGTTACTCTCTGTGCTGTCTTTCATTAATTCTAGGCCAACTGCTGAGCAGATTTACAAGATTGGGGGCTAAAAAAACAGGATGACATGTCCTTTAAGAATGGCATTTGTTAACATATGTTTGTAGTATAATTCTAATATTCATCCATGGGTGTATTGTTATGTTACAATTTGCTGCTTAATTTGTGAAAACGCAACATACATAAAAGTATAAGCGTGCATTTATCAGTTAAATACATTTGGAAATATTTGATTTTACAACTTTATTCACATAAAACACAAAATAAGCATGGATAAATCATGATAGGATGTCGAGTAAATACATATTGATAAATACGGATGGAAATGTTACAAAAAATAAACACCATAAAACTAAAAGCCCTATCATAACTAACCTGTCATGAGCCAGGGGAAATTCAATGTGCCTGAATATGCTTCACCTTTTCTGAACCTAAAATGTGACCATCTGAACAGCCCCTTTGAGCTTCTTTGCTATTGAATTGATCACCATCTTTTCTGTACACAAAATAAATAATGAACATTAAGAAACATAATGTCAGCCTTGTCACGTGTAATCATTTCAAATCTGCTTTCTAAACTTTAAGAATTTGTTCACATCATTTCCTTGTTGCTAAAGTGCGATGTAAACATTTTATTTTACATTGATTTTCAAATAAAAGATGTAGAAAATTGGGTATTAAGCAGTGAAGCTGCAAACTATGTTAAGTTTGGGCTCATTAAGGGGCTTCTCCCAGGCTTCCCTCACTAAACCTAGGGGACCCTTCCAGGACGGCCAAACAGAAGCTCAAGGGGGCTAAAAGAAACCCCCTTCTGAGGCACTTCTCTGTATGCAAATGAGAGAGCGCAAACTGATTTAAATGTATGAGTACATCACACTTACCTGTAGTAAGCACAAATCATGAAGAGAAATGCCATGAGTGCTAATAGTATCTGCAAATATATCCTAAATGTATAGCTAATGTAGAGATTTAAGTAGAAGTGGAACTAATACAGAAATGTGTGACATTATATGACTTTATTAGACGTGATTATTTTTGAATCCATGTCGTGAAGCTGCTAAAACATAAGATGGTATGTGGTTAAAAGCAGAACGTGGTAGGCCTCAGGGCCAGAGCTGGAGGGAAAGGGAAGGTGGTTCTTTTCACGACACAGATTGCATTAATATTTTGGTCATTGCATTAAATAGGCCATGATTTATTGAAATGTTTACTTAATAATAGAATAAGAGTATTAACATGCTTTAATTAAATGAAGAAGTTGAATGTTATAATCATAATGAGAAATATTGTAGGCCTGAAATGTTTTAGTATTGATTTACACGTACATGTCTGGGCTGAGAAATGTTGCAAGCCTTTTTCTTTTTTAGAAGTATATGAGAGTTGGGTTCTTGGCTACAGATATCTGTCTGCAACAGGAAAGGGGGGATCCAATTATAAATGAATGAATAGAGGTCTGTTCAGTGGACGGCCCAGACATGGAGGAGGGTTTTGGAATGTTTAAGGGGTATCAGCGGGCCGGAGAAGAGTCTGAGAAGCAAGGTCAACTCTAACGTCTGAGGCCCAATACAAAGCATCATGGAAAAAGCCTGAAGCTACACCACGTGAGAGGCGTTCCGCAAGGGGCGTCTCAAATGTTGTTGACTGTTTTGTATTAGGGACAGCACCCCTGGGTGGAGTTAGAGCAGATACCTGAGGACCCTTTAGAGAGCGGATGGGTAGGCAGTGAGGGGTCATGACTGGAGAACTATAGGTTTTCACCAAGAGACTTAGAGTGAGTGACTTCCCTTGGGGGTCATTCACTGCTGACACCTTTGTTAGGTTGGGATTTGGTTAAGTAGGGATACCATCTAGAACAGGGTAGGGACGCCTAACCTGTGTGTTTTTTCCTCCAACCTAAATGAAGGAGAGATATGCGTCTATGCTGATAGCTTTATTATTCTTAGAACTTGTGTTAGTGATTTCTGTTGCTCGTTTGAGGGCTTTTCGAGAGCACATGTATGTAATTGGACCTGTGTATCTCGTGAATCTCATTCTGAGATGCCTGTATTTGCAGCTCATTATATCTTTACAATAAACTTTTGAAAACTAGAAGTTGTCCGTGATCTTTGGGAGTAGAGTCCTTTCTTGGGTGAACTAGCTTGGAAATAGGTGCACTTTCTTTCCTTACAGACAGGCAACAAAGGTTCAGTCGACCAGATCGAGGTTTGGATCAATAGATATAAGGTATCGATCAAAATCTCGCCCTTTCAGTTGGTAGCTATAGAGGATGGTTGCCTTCTTGAGGACGGTGACCTAGGCCAGGTTAGCTTACCCCAAGGCCCCTAGAGATCGATGATTGGAAGAACAGCCCGCTGGAGAAGATCCGGATGACGTGAGACAGAAAAAGCAGCAGTATCGGTTGAGAGTGAGTATAAAGGGTTATGCGTGTTAGATTGCGGTGTTTTGTATTGTATCTATGTTGTAATGTCTGGCGGAGTTGAATGTCTGTAGAGTGACTGTGGAACAGGTTGTGAGCGCGCGCAACCGGTGGAAATCTTAAGTTCAAGGAGAGCTTAAGTGGTTCGGGTGTATCGGACACCCAGAGTAATTGTCAACTAGTGTGAAGGGGGTCATGAGGTACCATTGATCACCCGAGAGACCGAGATAGGGGGAACGTAAGAGTGAGTGCGTGAGTAACGGACGCTGGTCGGAAGTTACTGTGTGTGTAAGCAACCTATCAGAGAGACGATAGACATCTCGTCAGTTGTGTTGACAATTACAGATAGACTGTGGACGTACAGTCGAGAGAAGTGACCGCTTGGTCGGAAGTAGTCATTTTTCGGTGTATGAATGGGACGCATGCATAACCGGGAGACGAGTTGAGAAAGGAGGGGTGCTGCTGCGAAGCGGAGAAAAGTGACGTCAGGTGGTGTCGCGCAGTAATTGGCCGACCGGAGAAAGACCGCGCTGTGATAGGCCAGCTAGCGAAGACGTCAGAACAGGGTCGCGACGTGATTGGCCGACAGGAGAAAGACCGCGCTGTGATAGGCCAAGCTAGCAAAGCCGCGACAGGATTGGTGGATTGTCATCAGGAAGTAAACAGAGTAGCGAGGCTGGATTTTGTGCGCATAATTATGAAGTGTTTTAAGTGGCTGAAAGCGGTGTTTAAGAAAGAGAAGCGGGGATCGTATGAAGGGGAAGAAGCCCCGCCGGAGGGTACGCCAGCTCGTTACATGGCAGTAAATGTTGGGTTGCATACGATCCTTTGGATATCAGAGTGGAGTAAGATTACTGAAGGAAATGAGGAACTGACGTTCCCGAAGTACGGGACGTTCAGATTAGAGGTGTTACATCGATTAAAATCAGTCATGACCTCAATTAGACCCTTGCCTAGACCGACCCAGTTTGAAGCCCTTGAAGCATGGATTAGAGCAGCGCATGAAAAGAATATGAACAGACGACAAGAAAGGGTGAAACGATCGGTAAGGGCAGTACAGGATGCCAGGTGGGATGCGGATGCTAAAAGATGGAGAGTGCATAATTTGGAAATAAATAAACTGTACCCAGTGTTAGAGGCGCCAGTAAATAAAAGCCCCATAGAAGAAGATGATGAGAGCGAAACAGAGGACAGCCTGATAAACAGATTATTGACAGACAGGCCACCCCCGTATAATAGAGCAGGGGGAGAGGTCGAGAATACTGAAGGAGAAAAGGGGGGCAATGCAGGAGAGCATAGACCGCTTCCCAGTTCAGAGTGGGATCCTGAGCCAAAGAAAGAGCTGTCCCAGCCTAGTCATGTGCAACAGGTAGTCGGTAGGTTTGTGGTACAAAGAGCGCCGGAAACGGAAAGCGCCACATCCTACCCATTACCAGATGCACTACAGGTACCTGTTACCATAGGTCCTATAATATCGATATATGACCAGGAGAGAGCAAGAGGGGAAGAACGGGTACGGAAAGACAGAGAAAGAGCAGAGAAGGCAAGGAGGAACGATACCACTAATTCCCCAAGTCAGATGCCGATACCCAGAGAGTGGAGTACACCGATGCACACAGCAGGGGACCCAGGAGGAGATCCTGGGGGCCCTAGATGGCCAATGGATCTGAGGGGATCTGGACGAAAATCCTTTCAAGAGCTAAATGAGTACATGAAGCAGTGGGATGAGGCAGTGAAGGCTCAAAAGAGCATCAATGCTGCAGAAGCAGAAAGGGAAAGTCAGGACAGCAGAGCACGGACTCACTGCGGGGCTGGGGAGAGTAGCCCGGAGTGGGACTGTAGAGGGAGTAGGGGAGTCACCCATTGGGCCCGGAAAGGAGGTAGAACAGACCTGGAAAACGGGGGCCCCGGGAGTGAAGGGGTGGCGCGCCCAATACTCAGTGAAGGGGAGAGGAGAGCACAAGAGTACAGAAACAGCTTTAAATGTCCACACTGTGTGCCCGGCACCAGAGAACTGAATGGGAGTTGTGAGAGGTCGCACCATAGTCCCTGTGATGACGGCAATGAGCGCAGCCCAGGGAATATGGGGAACCAGGAAGGATCGTATCGGATACTGAGCGATACGAGGCAAAGGGAGTGTAGCGACCAGAGGGAAAATAACAGAGAGATGTGCGGTGAGAGGAGAGAAGAAGAAGAGAGTGGGCAGAGAGAGAGTGGGGGTAACAGGCCCGTGTTCCATCACCTTCCTAGATCGGATGGCCGAGCATGGGACCTGGAGAGATGGGAGCGAGGGAGACCACCCATTAACTCTCCCGAGCCCAAACGTAGAGCTCGAAGTTGGGATGGGAGGGAGACCAGTGAGCCCCCTTCGAAAGACATATTGCGAGCTGAGATAAAAGCCAAGAGACTCGATGTCTCCAGTTTAAGGTCAGACCTGGATGACATGGTAGATGGTACCCTGCCTTTAGAAAGAATGGAAATGTATGAACAGGATGAAATACTGTATATGGCAAAGGACATCACTCGAAAGGCGAGAGCAGTCCATGAGAAGTTAGTCGAACTAGCAGGCAAATATATGGTGGACTTGTCAAGAACCAAAGCATTACAGGGTAACCACAGGCTACATTACTCAGATCGAGACCTAGATGAGAGGAGAACGATTGGGCTGAAAACACACATAAGGGAACTGATTACTGGAATAAGGACATGGAGGGCACTAGATAAGTGGGAAGAGAGGTGGTCCAAGAAAGGGACCGGCAGGAGAAGCATGATTGGTATGACACCAGGACAGCAGGGAATAGAAGCTTACCCTTTGCGTGAAGTCGCAAATGGGAACTATGTACATGTCCCTTGGAGTAGGGGAGATTTAGCTGCTTTTACCACCTCTTTCCCCAAATTACGTGAAAGCCCAGTGGAGTGGTACAAGCAAGTAGAGAGATTTGTAAAAATCTCAAAGGTCCTTTGGATAGATCTGAACACGCTGTTTGACATTGTAGTACCAGGCGATCTGTGGACAGCATGCAAGGTTAGCGCTGAGTGGCCCATAACGGAGCCAGAAAGAGATGCCAAGACTAATGGGCCGTCCGAGATTGTGATGGCAAAATACGAGAGAGTGATGACTTGGCTGAAAGAGAAGGTGCCAATGCAAGACATAGATTGGGTCAGAATAGACCGAACAAGACAGGAACCCAAAGAGACAGTTCATGAATATTATGAGAGATTGCTGAAGGCGTTTAAACAGTATAGCGGCTTGGATGTAATGGATCCAAAAGACATAGGGCAATTTGTGTCCAAGTTCGTCCTGGGACTGAGACCGGATATTAGTTTAATGATTCAGCAACACTCGATTTGTTGGCAAACTAAACCCCTAGATGAAATACTGAGATATGCCAGGTACTGCTGTGATGAGATAGATTCCAAGGCTAAGAAACTAAAAGAAAAGTTGATGGTGGTACAGATGCAGGCAGCAGGGAAGGGGGGACAACAGCAACAGCAGCAAGGAACAGGTACAGGAGGAAAGAAGCAGTACAGTCAGAACAAGGGCAATGAGGAGAGTTCCACCTTTAGACCCAGAATAGACATAGCTGCCTTGAAGAAAACGACTAGGTGCCACCAGTGCAACGAGGTGGGGCATTGGAAACGCGAGTGCCCTTACAATGTAGAGATAGGAGAGCAAGAGATAGAGGAGGAAGAGGTCCAGAGCGCGTCTACAAGAGGGGTAACGCCATACCAAGGAAAGGTGCTCAAAGGGGGGGGGGCTCCTCCCCGAGCCCAGTTCCCGCAACCTCCTCGAGTAGGGAGTATGGGTAAGACCTATAGACAAATGCCCCTGTTTGTGGAAGGGGAAGAGTGCTATTATGTGGACCCATTAACCGGACAGAGAGTGGAAAGAGAAGACTGCACCCTCGGGGCAGCCTTGGAGGTAGATCAGAGGGGACCCTATGTGGAAGCAGAAGTAGCAGGGTGCCCTACGACATTTCTGGTGGACACAGGAGCCACTAGATCCACGATCAGATCAGCTGCAGTTCCAGACCTGCCCATGTCTGGAGAGACCATACAGGTGGTAGGGGTCGCAAACAGGAGAATAACCAGCCAATTGACAGAACCGGTGCAGGTGAAAATAGGGAAGTACAGTGATGAGCACCAGTTTGTGGTTTGCGATTCAAGTCCTGTGTGTCTGCTAGGAAGAGATCTGTTGTGTAAATTGAATTGTACTATATACTGTACACCTCAGGGAGTGGAGGTATTGACCAATGATGATGACGCAGATTTCAAAGTTGCAAACTCTAGAATATGCGTGGAACTGTACCCTACTTTAACAGTAGAGGAGCTCCCCTGGGACTTGAGAGAGACAGTGGCACCAGAAGTATGGGATTTCACTGGGGAAGAGATTGGATTGGTCAAAGGGGTGGACCCAGTGAAAATTGTAGTGAAACCGCATGCTGAGTTCCCAAGAACACCCCAATACAAATTGACTCCAGAAACGATTGCAGGCATAAAACCCGTGATCGAGTCCATGATTAAACAGGGAATACTGAAAGAAATCGTGGGCAGTCCATGTAACTCCCCGATTATGGGTCTGCAGAAACCAAATGGGAAATTTCGGATAGTACAGGACCTTCGAAAGATTAATAACATAGTCGTTTCATGTTGTCCAGTGGTACCGAATCCATCAGTGATACTGTTTCAGATTCCATTCCAAGCTGAGTGGTTCACTGTGATCGATCTTTGTCAGGCTTTCTTTTCGATCCCTCTGGACGAAGAAAGCCATTTTCTTTTCGCATTTAAGCTGGAAAATCGCGTCCTAACATGGTGTCGTATCCCTCAGGGGTATACAGAGAGCCCATCGATCTTTAATCAGCTTTTGAAGAAAAATCTTGAAAGTCTAGTGCTGCCCCAGAAGTCAGTTCTGGTCCAGTACATAGACGACCTCCTTGTGGCGTCAGAAACAGAAGAAGCTTGCAGGGAAGACTCCATTGCTTTGTTAAATCACCTAGCTGCCAATGGGCATAAGGTGTCCCCGGGAAAATTGCAGTACTGCCTGACAGAAGTGCAGTACTTGGGACACAGGATTGAGAAAGGCAAACGAAAAGTGTCACCAGACAGGATAGAGGCGATCATGAAAATGAATGCGCCTAAAACACAGAGAGAGGTCAGGATGTTCCTAGGGATGGTGGGTTATTGCCGACAGTGGATCGTGAACTTTTCACTGAAAGCAAAGCCCTTGCAAAAACTGACGCACAAAGAGGTGAGTGATCCGGTACCATGGGACAAAGACTGTTTGATGGCGTTCCTACAGCTGAGAGAGGACCTGTGTCGTGCTCCGGCATTGGGAATGCCTGATTACAATAAACAATTTTTTCTTTACTGTTGTGAGAGAGAAGGTTGCGCGTTGTCTGTGTTGGTCCAAATCCATGGGAATGCCCGTAGACCAGTTGCTTATTTCTCGGCTACTTTAGACCCAGTAGCCGCAGCGTTGCCCGGATGTCTGAAATCCGTTGCTGCAACGGGTGTCAGCATTGAGAGATGTGAAAATATTGTCATGGGGCACCCGTTAGAGGTGTGCGTGCCACATTCTGTTGAACTGTTAATGACCAGGACCAAAACACAGCATCTGACCAACAGCAGGCTCACACGCTATGAGCAAGTTATTCTTGCTGCAGAGAACGTGACCCTCAAGAGATGCTCTGTTTTGAACCCTGCTACATTGATGCCACTTCCAAATGATATTGAGGATGATGATGAATATACAGACCATGACTGTCTCGATGTGACTGAACTATGCACCAAACCCAGACCCGACATTGTGGATGAGCCACTGACTGACCCAGACGAAGTTTTCTTTGTCAATGGCTCATGTGTAAGAGACGAAGTTGGGCAATTGAGAGCAGCTTATGCTGTTTGTACAATTGAAGGAGTTGTGGAAGCAGGGTGCCTGGAAGGAGTACACTCCGCTCAGGTAGCCGAGATTATTGCCCTGACACGTGCTTGCTTGGCAAGCAATCAAATTCGAGTCACCATCTACACCGACAGCCAGTATGGGTATGGGGTAGTTCATGATTACGGGCAGTTATGGTCTCAAAGAGGGTTCATGACTTCTTCAGGCTCTCCCATTCGCAATGGAGAGTTTGTGCGCCTGTTGTTAGAGGCATTGCAATGTCCAGCAAGTATCGCAGTTGTAAAGTGCACCGCACATACCAGAAATGAGGACTTTGTTTCGAAAGGCAATAGATATGCTGATGAAGTTGCGCGGTATTGCGCGGAACAAGGTTACTCTTTCACAGAGGTGGAAGTGGGTGGAATAAATGTAAGAACTGAATTAGCCATGATACTGGAAACTGTTGATACTTGGGATGAACTGTCAACCATGCAAGAAAATGCTCCTGATTCTGAAAAAGAAACATGGGAAAAGGCAGGATGTGTAATGGGTGAGACCCATTTTTGGGTCTCAGCAGACGGCAGAGCAGTGTTGCCCAATGAGATGGTGAGTCCAATGGCTAGACTCATACATGGTCCAGTACACTTAGGGAGAGATGCTATGCTGAGAGTGTTTAGACAGACTTGGTACAATCCTAAGTTTAGAATAGCAGCAGAAGCAGTGTGCCAGCGTTGTGTGACCTGCCAGCAGCTGAACGTAGGGAAAAGAACACCAGTTGCACTAAGTCACATAGGAAGGTCTGGAGGTCCATTCAATAGAATGCAGATAGATTTCATTGAAATGCCAAGGTGCAACCGCCTCCGCTATGTCTTGGTGGTTGTTTGTGTGTTCTCCAGATGGGTTGAGGCATACCCTACACGTAGGTGCGACACCCTCACAGTGGCCAAGTTACTGCTTAGAGAACTCATTCCTCGCTTCGGGGTGCCGGCCTTTTTGGAATCAGATAGGGGAACACATTTTAACAGCGAGCTTGTGAAGATGATCTGTGTAGCACTAAATATTGACCAAAAGCTGCATTGCAGTTACCGACCAGAAGCCTCAGGAATTGTGGAACAGATCAATGGCACGATCAAGTCCAGAATAGCTAAAGTCTGTTCCTCAACGACCCTGAGTTGGCCTGATGCCCTGCCATTGGTCCTCATGAGCCTTCGTAGTACCCCAGACAGAAGAACAGGGTTGTCACCACATGAGGTGTTAATGGGGAGAGCAATGAGGCTGCCATCTATTCCAGCTACTGCACTGTTAAATATCACAGATGATATGATCCTGGACTATTGTAAGGGGCTGTCTGACGCCATGCGTTCTGTGTCTCTTCAGGTACAGGCTGCCGAGGTTCCAGCGTGCCAGGGCCCTTGCCATGACCTGTATCCTGGGGACTGGGTCCTGGTGAAGAAACATGTGAGAAGAAGCTGCTTGGATATTCGTTGGCGTGGGCCCTTCCAGGTCATCCTGATCACAAACACAGCTGTAAAGGTGGGAGGCCTGCCCAATTGGATCCACGCGTCACATACGAAAAGGGTTCCAGCACCTCTGGAAACAGCTCCTCTCTCGGATAGACGTCCAGCAGAGGACCGAGAAGCCATAGAGGGGGCTAGCCAAGCTGTAGAGGTGCCAGCGGAAGCAGGGAACGAGTCTGACCAAGCTGAGGACGGTCAGTACAACAGCGAAACAGACGACGCTACAGAAGGAGAAAGCAGCTGGGAGTACGAGTCTGACCCTGACAGGTCTGAAAGAGAGCGAGAACAGACCAGAAGGAGAAGGAGTAGAAGGGCACGTGGAGAAGCTAATTGGCCGCAAAGAAGGAGCTCTAGCCTGAGGTCAACTCCAGAAGCAACCCTTCCTCCGATATCAGAAGACTCAGACCCAGAAGAAGGTGCTCAGGGCGCTGAAGCACCGGACCGAAGAAGGTCAAGAAGAGTGCGTGTGCCTAACAGAAGATACTCCACACCTGAGTGGACATATCTGGCGACAAATGTCTGTGAAACCGGAGACAGGGAGGATCCGAGCGGTGGTGGTGTCCAGTTCTGAGCCCATTATCACCGTGGAAATACGACTGTTGGTACCCGGTGTCGAACAAGAAGGGTCACTAACATTCATGCTCCCCAGACCTCCCCGCCTCAGCAAGTTAAAACACATGTTCCTTACCGAATTGCAATTCCCCGACTTTGGTACAACGATAACAGCACATGAAGAGCACAATCTTCGCTTGGAAATACTGAACTATGCTATTGAAGCAGCAACCACAAATCTGATAGTAGACTGTTAAAGGACTTTGTAAATAAAGCAAGCAGAAAAAAGAAGATTACCTAGCGCCCAGGAAGCAGAGAATTTTAGGGAACTTCCCTTGAGTTGATGGAGAAGGGCTAGGGTTGTCTTTTTGAACTGTTAAAGGACTTTTTGCGAAGAAAGGTTGTCAGCCTCCAGGTGTGTGGTTTCTAAAGACAAAAGGATTGAAAAGAGACTGTAAAGGAACGAGAGGAAAAGAACTTTTTGCTAAAGATAAGAGAGAGCTAGATTGTCTGACGAAATGGAGGCCGGCACCCCGAACCGCAGAGCTAAATGTATAATAGGTACACTAATAGTAGGAGTGATAATATTAATAGCTTTAGTGGTAACAATTTCTTATGTAAAGGGACATGAGGAAGAGGTAAAGGTAACTGATGTGAGTTCTGTAGTAACACTTACACCCACTGTTGCTGGTGAGAAAAGGGAAAACACTCAAGAGAAAGCGTTATTGGCTGCAGAAGCCCGCAGGTTACATGTAGACGAGTCCCAAGGAGACTTTAGGTCGAATGCTTATGCTAAACTCTTGTATGAATACGTGGATGCCATGGAGGTTAAGGATTGTTATGTCTGCATGCAGTTGCCGGCATCTGTAGACGAGGGTATTAGATACCATCACCTCCCTCTGACATATGGCATTACATGTAGCTTATTGCTTAGTATATTTTATGAGAGAGATAGTTTTGAATACTATTTCTCTAATTATGATTCAGTGTTGCCAGAAGTCCCAAATTATAAGCAGATGAACAAATGGGACTACTGGAAGAGTGAAGACAGATTGGCCAAATTCTTCATTCCTTGGATTACCTTAGATACTTCACATGCCCGTAGAAATAACCTGACATGCAAGGTGTCAGAAGTCGAGAAGAAGTTCATAGGGCAGGTGGATGATCGTTACAGGAGACAAAAGATTTTGAAAAAATCAGGACAAGGGAAAATAGATTGGACCGAGGAAGAGAAGTCACATAAGAGAAAGGGTAGTAGTGGTCCAATAGCTTTAGATAAAGCGAAGAGAGGAAAGCTATGTCTTCACCGAGCCAAAACGTATTATGAAAATGTATACGTGGGTGAAGTTGACTGTGAGCATGCTTTTAATTTAGAGTACTACACTAAGGATTTCTTGAAAGGAATGCAAGTGATTCCAAATGTGTATTTTGTATGTGGAAGAAATGCTTACGTGAGACTACCTGACAACTGGTATGGATCATGTTATTTGGCAATTGTCTTCCCCAAAATATATCATGCACAAGACTTAGTGATCATTGAGGGTCAGACATCATCGAGGGGAAGGAGAGATGTAGGTGATGCCGAAATGGTTGGAGATGTCTTTGGAGCTATGTTCCCTCTTTTGGGAATAATCCTTAATGATGTTAAAATTAGACGACTGGCAACAGTTGTCGACAGGTTGTCTGCCAGCACTGCTCAGTCCTTAATGCTGGTAGAAGGAGAGATGCAATCGATAAGGGCTATGGTTCTTCAAAATCGTCTTGCATTAGATGTCCTACTAGCAAAAGAGGGCGGAGTCTGTAAGGCTTTGAAGGTCCAGGAATGTTGCACTTACATTCCAGACAATTCGAAGCCCCTTGAGAAAGTTATTAAGAACATAACTAGTATTCACAAGGAGATCGAAGACTTGAGTAGAGAAAATGTCTGGGAAAAGGTGGGCCACGGAATGAGTACAGTTGGAGGGTGGGTTTCCACCTTAGGCAAAAGCTTTGTATGGTATATCCTAAAGCCTATCATCATAATATTGATCTGTGGGATAATATTGTGGGGATTGGTGAGGGTATTCAAATGGTACAGAGCAAGAAGGTCAGAAAGGGCCCAAAGAGAGCAGCTGCAGAGATTGGCTGCCATACAAGATAATCAGTACAGGAGCCTGAGAGCTCTGGAAGCGCAGAGAATGCTACCCATAACTTCAGTTTAAATGTTAGTGATGACCCCGAGAGGTCATCAAAGGGGGGAACTGAGAGAGCGCAAACTGATTTAAATGTATGAGTACATCACACTTACCTGTAGTAAGCACAAATCATGAAGAGAAATGCCATGAGTGCTAATAGTATCTGCAAATATATCCTAAATGTATAGCTAATGTAGAGATTTAAGTAGAAGTGGAACTAATACAGAAATGTGTGACATTATATGACTTTATTAGACGTGATTATTTTTGAATCCATGTCGTGAAGCTGCTAAAACATAAGATGGTATGTGGTTAAAAGCAGAACGTGGTAGGCCTCAGGGCCAGAGCTGGAGGGAAAGGGAAGGTGGTTCTTTTCACGACACAGATTGCATTAATATTTTGGTCATTGCATTAAATAGGCCATGATTTATTGAAATGTTTACTTAATAATAGAATAAGAGTATTAACATGCTTTAATTAAATGAAGAAGTTGAATGTTATAATCATAATGAGAAATATTGTAGGCCTGAAATGTTTTAGTATTGATTTACACGTACATGTCTGGGCTGAGAAATGTTGCAAGCCTTTTTCTTTTTTAGAAGTATATGAGAGTTGGGTTCTTGGCTACAGATATCTGTCTGCAACAGGAAAGGGGGGATCCAATTATAAATGAATGAATAGAGGTCTGTTCAGTGGACGGCCCAGACATGGAGGAGGGTTTTGGAATGTTTAAGGGGTATCAGCGGGCCGGAGAAGAGTCTGAGAAGCAAGGTCAACTCTAACGTCTGAGGCCCAATACAAAGCATCATGGAAAAAGCCTGAAGCTACACCACGTGAGAGGCGTTCCGCAAGGGGCGTCTCAAATGTTGTTGACTGTTTTGTATTAGGGACAGCACCCCTGGGTGGAGTTAGAGCAGATACCTGAGGACCCTTTAGAGAGCGGATGGGTAGGCAGTGAGGGGTCATGACTGGAGAACTATAGGTTTTCACCAAGAGACTTAGAGTGAGTGACTTCCCTTGGGGGTCATTCACTGCTGACACCTTTGTTAGGTTGGGATTTGGTTAAGTAGGGATACCATCTAGAACAGGGTAGGGACGCCTAACCTGTGTGTTTTTTCCTCCAACCTAAATGAAGGAGAGATATGCGTCTATGCTGATAGCTTTATTATTCTTAGAACTTGTGTTAGTGATTTCTGTTGCTCGTTTGAGGGCTTTTCGAGAGCACATGTATGTAATTGGACCTGTGTATCTCGTGAATCTCATTCTGAGATGCCTGTATTTGCAGCTCATTATATCTTTACAATAAACTTTTGAAAACTAGAAGTTGTCCGTGATCTTTGGGAGTAGAGTCCTTTCTTGGGTGAACTAGCTTGGAAATAGGTGCACTTTCTTTCCTTACAGACAGGCAACAAAGGTTCAGTCGACCAGATCGAGGTTTGGATCAATAGATATAAGGTATCGATCAAAATCTCGCCCTTTCACAAACAAGAGTCAATGTAGAAGTATATCCCATCTCCGTCTGAGTTTTCAGGGAGGCCCATTATCATGCCTTTCAAGGTTTTGTTGAATCTCTCAATAAATCATTTGTCTGGGGGTAATAGAGGGTAGTCAACCTGTAAATTACTCTACATTCATTACACATACCTTTTAGGTATGCAGACATGAAATTGGTCCGCTATCAGAAACCACTTTCTTAGAAAACCCCACATTGGTAAACATGTCAAGGAGAGCCTTTGCTACTGCTGGGGCAATGACAGTCCTAGGGGGATTGCTTCTGGGTACTATTGGCATGTTCCACTACAACTAGAATATCTTTGGGGCATATTATCAAGAACAAATTATCGCCGGTTTAGCAGCAGAAAACTGCCACTAAAGCGGCAATAATGGGCTTCATAATATGCCCTTGAGAATTCCAATAGAAGTCCATGTTCTGGTGTGAACATGGGCTTCTATTGGAATTCTTGAGGGCATATTATCAAGCCCATTATCGCCGCTTTAGCGGCAGTTTTCTGCCTCTAAACCGGCGATAATTGTAACACCGTTCTTGATAATATGCCCCTCTGTTCCCTGATGCAGTTTGAGGGTCAAGGGAACCAACCATGTCAATCCCTACCCTCTCAAAGGGAATCCCAACCACTGGAAGTGGAACTTAGGGAGACTTAGGTTGTCCACCTGTCTTGCCACTAGATTGACAGATAACACAGGAGCTACAAAACTCCTTCACTTTTTCAGACATCTGGGGCCAATAAAATGGGCATCCAATCTGTCCCAAGTTTTGGTTTGTCCCAGATGTCCAGCTAGGGGGATGTCATCGGCTATGGTCAAAATTAACTCTCTTTACACTTGAAGGTCCACCACTCTTCTGGTTGCTCTGGTTTTTGGGCCCTGGCCTCGGTGTGGTGGAGCCCATCTTCCCAGTAGACGATGTGGGTATCACTGACATCTCCCTCATCTTGCCTTGCAGCTTGCTGCCAACAACCTTTAAGAGTAGGGCATGACTCTTAGCCTTGGCATTCATCCTGTCTGGAGGTCCCCCCGTACTAAGGAGTTCTGCCAGGTTAGGCCAGACTCCTTCAGATGCAGTTCCCTCCTCAAACACCAGGGCATCTCTCCCAGGAGAACTCTCTCCCGTCCTGTGATCTCTTTGAAGCTGGCTGCTCACAATTCCTGCCCTTACTCTTTTGCTGGGAGGTTTGGGACATTATTTCAGGCTCAAAGCTTCCATGACTTTCCTGTTGTGCTGTCTGCGCTCATGTTGCCACACACTCCCACTCAGGGAAACCCAGCATTTATGCACAAACCATCCTTTCCACTTCTGGCAAAGCAGACGTTTACAAATCACTTTTCAACAAACACTCCACTGGGATGACAGGGGACACAACCACCTTCTTTGAGCCAGTAACCCCTCCCAACTCTAGGTTTACCAAGGCCATTGGATGGAGCTTAGTCTCATTGTCAGCATTGGTTACATGGTGACTGACACCACCAGATATCATTTGGTCTGGGGAAAACAGTCTAGCTGCCACCATACTGGCACGGGCACCTGCATCCCTCAGAGTCCCTACCTCAGTCCCATTGATTTTAGGCCTTTTATGTGCTTTTTTATGCATGTAGGTATGACTGCTGGGGCTTCAATTTCTACCCCACCCATGGCCACTAATGTAGCCTCTGTGTAAACTTTGATCTCTCCAGAGCCCACCTTCATCATCCACTCCTTTGGTTCCCACTCCCTTAAACTGCCCACCACTGGGGGATTTTTTAGGGCATGCTGAATCCACTCTCTTATGCTCAGACTGGTGACAGTCATAGCATACCCCAGGTGTCTTTGTAGCATCCCAGTTCCTACCCTGGTGATTCTTTGCTCATTGTCATCAATAAGCAAAGTTTTGAGGTGACCCGTTTTGAAAAATTCATGCCAAATCATAGGATTAGGTGGTTGGGAAAACAGACAATGGCGGGCCAAGATTAATTGTGCTAATACAATTGCGAAGAAATATATCCCACCCAAGTGGCCTGGAATATATGGTGAAAGACTTAAGAAATTAACTTAGGGTCCCAGACAAAATTAATCTGACAGAACCCACAAAGTTTCTGAAAAACTCTCTGCCAGTGATAAGTAGT
Source organism: Lissotriton helveticus (assembly GCF_964261635.1). Taxonomy (NCBI): domain Eukaryota; kingdom Metazoa; phylum Chordata; class Amphibia; order Caudata; family Salamandridae; genus Lissotriton; species Lissotriton helveticus. The sequence goes on from NC_136069.1 coordinate 1,194,279,090, forward strand.
AGCAGGGTAAGTGGTAAATATATGACAACATTTGCCTCATCTGCCAAACATCGAAAACATTTAGCGTCCATCCTAAAGTTCAGAATATGTATACGTGAGAGGTGTAATAAAGATCATAAATTAATTTAAATTGATGGGATTTAATGCACAAAACATTTAAAACAATATGTGCAAAGAGATTGGTGCATCTTATATTGTCATGGGCTATTTCTATGCCAAGATGGTGGCTGCACTTATCAGCAACAAGTTGAGGCGTGTCGGCCCGCCAGCCGACCACAGATGATAAAATCACTTTGTATGCCAAAGTGATGTTCCTCTTTGGCGGGCCGTGCCATGGGAGGTCTAGGAAAGTATTTGAAGAACAATTAAGCTCTTCTCTCTTTAATCTCCTAAGGACATGCCAGATATGAAGATAACAGAAGAATCCGGACAGAGGAAGAGAAAATCTTTGACTAAGCATTTCATGTAGGAGAAGAGTGTGACCGTGATAAAAATGACCCAACATAGGAAGCTGTGAGGGCTGCTAGCAGTCCATGAAACTGCTATGAACTTGCCTAGGAAAATTAGGGATATCGCCTAAATATGAATATGAATTGAAATGCGTGATGCCCAGTCCTCTTGTTTTAACGAGAGCCCAGATGGAGTGAAAGAACCACAGGGTCTTAAATCAGGTCCTTTTGAAATATACAGTATTGATAATGCCACAATGTTGGACACTATCTGCCCCCCCAAGGAAGATGTTCGGGGAACATGGATCCTAGCTCCCATGATTCGCTACCCAAAACCATGACCATGCTTGTCATGAAAGCAGCTATATAGTAAGTCCATAGGACTGGTAAAGAAAGACCACCTTTCTACAGAGGCATCTGAAGGAGTTGTATTTTAGCTCTAGGTTTTTTATACTCCCAAATAAACTTTTGTCACTAGGCTTCAATCTGACAAAAAACAACTTTAGATAGGTAAAGAGGAATGTATCACAATAGAAACAAATACCGCGGCAGTATAAGCATCTTTATGAGATTGTACCTTCCAATTAGGCGAATATGAAGTCTATTCCACTTGCCAAATATCTCTGCTGTCTTGATGGAAAGTAGTCCAAAATTGGAATCAATTACCTCTTCCTTCTTTAAAGATATTTCCTTCCAGCATTGATCTTGTCCAAGAGGAGATGTATTAGCCAAGACCAGCCTTTTGTCAAGGTTGAGTTTATACCCTGATATACCCACAGAATCATTGGCCATAGCTTCGATTGCTAGTAATGAGGCCACAGGAATGGAGGTCAAAATAGCTGTATCATGTGCAAACACTAAAACTTTGAGCTCAAGTTGATGAATTTGCTATGGGAGAATATTCTGCGATCGCTTAAGGGCTTGAATGTAAGGCTCTATAGAGAGTGCAAAAATCTGGGGTGACAGTGGGCACCCCTGCCGGGGTGTCCCGCTTGATCAGAATAGAGTCTGAAGGACCACCCCAGCATAGCAATCTGGTGATAAGGTTCTGATATAGTTGCTGAACCCGGGTAGTAAATGAGGGCCGAAACCTGCGCCTTCATGATTGCCCAAAGAAATGGCTAAGAAACCCAGTCGAAGGCTTTTTCTGCATTGAGCTTTATCATTCTGACTGGTTTTCTATCAACTGAGCCTGCCTCCAGGGCCGTAATTACTGTATTGACATGTGCAGTGGTGTCCTGCCCAGGGATAAAGCCATGCTGGTTCTCGTCTACCAAGTTGGATATTACAGAGGATAATCTGTTGGCCTGGACCCATGTATAGATCTTGGAATCTGCATTATTCAAAGATACAGGTCAGTATGAACCACACAAGAGAGGATCTTTCCCTTTCTTGGGGAAGATAAGAATGTTCGTCTCCACCCATGGACCCAGGAGCCTGGCAAAATGACTCAAAAACATTGAAAAAAATCACAGAAGCATTTCGTAGAACTCAAGAGGAATTTGGTCAGGGCTGTAGACCTTCCCTTTTGATAGCTGATGTATCGCTACATCAAATTCAAGAGGAGAAATTAGATCTTCCAACCTGGACCATTGTGAATCGGAGAGCTTACAATGATGATATGTCCAGATACATTTATTGATGAGGCCTGCAGAAGCAACCCCCTCCTCACAATAGAGCTTCTGATAAAATCTATGAAATTCCTCTTAGATAAGTTTGTGATCCGGCACTTGCTTCACCTTATTGTGCAAGATTGAATGGATTTTTCCCAGGTTGGCCCTGTCCCAGAGACTAAAAGAAAACTTTTGACCCATTTCTTCATTGTTTTCAAAAATAGCTAATTGCTTGGTCCAGCACTTCTTAATCGCGATATCAAGGAATCGTTCACTAAGGCAAGCTTGAGCGATTGCTAGTTGATCCAACATAGATGTAAACATCCCCTGATCTTGAGAGATTACGCTATGCACCAAAAGCAGTTCTGTGTGATTAAAAAAAGACCATATGCATGCTTCAACCAGGCAAAGCTCCTTTTGCCGGGTTGTGGAATATTTTTTGCCATGACCTCTGCAAAATCCTTTAAGGACATGATAGCAGACAGGATAGCAAAACAGGATAGCAGTTGAGCTGAAGTTTTGTACCAGGAACATCAAAACCGCCTTATCCATAGACTGTATGAAAGCTTCATCCAGAAGGAGCTTTCTATCGAAGGTCCTTGAATGGGGCTTGGGAATTAGATGGGAACCTTCTATGCGATGAAAGAGAGAGAGTGCATTATGGTCAGAGATCACCCTCGAATTCAGGGAAATACTAAGATGCAATAGCAAAGAATGTCTAGCAAGGAAGATATCTATTAAAAGTAAACCCAGGCTTGAGAGTGTTGCCAGACATCTGCCAGTGTATAAGAAACCATACATTGATGCAAAGCTGCCCTAGTGCGTTTTTCCCCACTAAAGAGAGTTCCCCTGAGAGCGGTTGACCTCCTCATAAGATAAGAGGAGTCCAATCATGGATGAAGAGTGACATTATAACCGCCACATATTATCAAAGGTTCTCTCCACCGATGCAGCTCAGACAGAAGACTGTTAGAAATGATAGGCTTGTCCCTGTTAAAACCAGAAAGTGTGTGTAGCGTAAGCCAAATGTTTCCTCTTCTGACTACTGCAATATTCCTGGATCGGAACGGTGACCAACCAGAGCCCAGCTCTTGTCCCGGGCCGAGAAAGCAGTTCCTCTCTGGGCAGAAGTATGACAAGTTGTGATTAGACCGTGGTACCCGAGATGGCCCAAGAGATGAACCTGGCTATTAGAGAGATAGGTCACTCAAAGACAGATTACATTTGAACGAAGGTGCAATAACTCTTCCCTAATAAATGTGTGCTTGAGAGGGGACTTCATATTGTTAACGTTCTAAGAAAGAATATGGGGCTGCTGATTATGATTGCACCCCAAGCTAGCCATTGTCATACTCAATCCAACATCCAGCACACCCTGCAGAAAAACAAAGAAATTAAATCCCATTCTGGACATGATTCTCATTATTTGAGCAGTGATTCATTCAAATTTCTGTTTTTTGCTTTGTCTTTACCAACCCACCATTTACTCCTTGTTCTAAGGATGAGCCTGGTAGCCCGCCATGTCCCCACACCACCCAAAAAAGCCTGTCCCACCCCATCCACACCCATCTCCCTCCCCTACCAACCAGCGCTCAAGTGAAAAGCTACCCATAACCCCCAGTAAGAGAGATCTTTGACCCTGCATAAGTTGTGAAACAACCCCCCCCCACCCAGTGACCAAAGCCAGAAATATATAAAAGGAATAGAGAGTGAGCCAAGACAGGACAGGGATCCATAGCCCAACGGGTCCAAAGAATGCAGAGTAAGGAAAAACAAGAAGTCAAACGACAAGGTGGAGAGAATAAAAGGACAGAGGCCAAAAGAGTGTCCATAGCTAGTCGCTGATAGCATAACAATCCCTCTGTCCTCAGACTGGCCTCCTTTCCCTGACAGGGGAAAAAAGGATTACATTTCAGTGACACTGAGCCATCACTTCACTTACCGCTATTTTGCCAGTAGCTCCTCCACCTTCCGAACATCAAAACAGGAATGCATGTCCCCTTTGTACTTGATACACAGAGTAACGGGTTCCAGTAATGAGATGTTGTCCCCAAGTTTTCAAAGTGCAGGTATATGCTCCCTCAGCTGCATCGTCTGACTACAATTTCATGGCAGAAGTATGAGCGTGCAAAGAACTCAACTTCTGTGGCTTTGATCAGGGACCTTGGGCGGGCAGACTTAAAGATCTCTTGGCACAGCAAGAAGTTGCCAACATATAGCAGGATTTCCTCCAGCTAACGAGGTGATGATCCCTCCAAGGGTAGACAAAATGGGAATCGGTGTGCTCGCTAAATCATGCTATCCATATCCCAATCCTCAATGCGGGAAAACACTCCCATTAAAGGAGAACTATGTAGCCCAGGGGATGGTCACCTTCAGTCCCCATAGGATGCCAAGAACCCTGAGATTGTTCCGCCAAGACCGATTCTTGAGGTCCAAGACAAGAGGGTAAACAGCTGAGCCTCATGTTGCAAAGATTGCGTTTTAACATCCCTACAGTAGCCTCGAGAGACTCCTGTGCCTTTTCCACTTTACCAAGTCGTGAATTGAGAATACCAAGATTCCTAGACAATTTCCTGAAGATCAGTTACATTTTCTAATGAGCTATTTTAAGAATGAACAAGTCCTTACGATACTCCTCCCTATGTTGTTGCAAAAGCTCATAGATGGGGAATGCGGGAGAACAGATGAATGTGGCTTAGCACTAGTTGTGTGCGAAGCTCTCTTTTCGATGGCTCCGGCCAGGGTTTGTTGATGGCGAGGACACCGTTCGGAGAGTGCTGGAGACCAAGGGGAATAATCCTGGCTTTCACATACCTGAGCTGGCAAAGTGGGGGTCTCCTTTTCCTCCCCTGAGTTGTGTTGATCTACCCGCGGCTGGCTGGTGGTATTAGAGGAGAGGCAGACGGGAAGATATTTGATTTCCCCGCTAATGGTTCCCCAGAGCTGTGTTCCGGAGGTAGAACTGCTGTCATGGTGTGCGGTCAGACACTGGAGGTCACTGGAGAGAGTTGACGGCTACTCTCTTCCCTACCAAGAGGGGGTACCACCTGGAAATGTAGGCGGTCTGCCCTTTTTTCATTATATTGACTGAGCAAGGACTTGATCGCCCCAGGTAGACTGCCCTTCTGCCCAAGAGTTGTTCTTGACCTTCTTTCAGTCTGGGCTCCGGCCCCAATGCAAAGCTGCTACTAATTTGCTGCTAGGAGAGGTGTCTTGGAAGGATATTCAGGTGCCAGCAATCTAGTTGCAATTGTTTTCTTGCCTTCTATATACCATTGAAAGGCTGAGGTGTAACTGGGAGGGAAAGCTCACAAAAGTTTGACTGAATTTTGGGATCAGAGTGCGTAGTGAGCCACCTTTCTGCTTTGTGTGATTGAGGATGCCTCTCAAGTCAATATTTAGGGGAGGGGTTGCCTCTGCTCACCTGAGTCCTAAAAGCCCACAGATCTTGCCGAAAAAGAGTGTGCAGCGAGGCAAGCTAAACTCCAGTTTCCAGGGATATTTTAGGGTATGTTGAATCCTCTCTGCTAAGGCTATGCTACTGCTGACAGTCATAGAATACTCAGGGTGCCTTTGTAGCGTCGCAGTTCTTACCCTAGAAACTGCTACCTTTGGACTGGGAAGAGTCTTTGAAGAGTCTTGGTGCCTGCTCTCCTTAGAAGGACTTTGAGTGGATTTAGAGAACTCTCACTTTTTTGGTTTAAAGTTATTTTTCTTAGTTTTCAACATCGAAAAAGAGCAAATGAGCCAGCGTGCTCTGCGGTCATCGGGGTACAACCCGGCAATCAGAGTGCTATGTTCGGCAATCAAAAATAGAATAAAAAAAGGAAGAAACATCCTCCCGCCCCCCCTCCTCCTCCCTGAAAATCGACCCACCACCATTAGATGGGAAAACAAGAAACAAGCTAGGAAAGGATAGCCTGGAGCATACTAAATGGTGGAAGTGTTGGGGGAAGTTTGTTTGGGAGGGTCTGCAAGCTTCAGTAACGTAGGTATTTGGGGCAGGTGAGCTCCGTGAACTCAGATGTCAATAGCGTAAGAAAAGGAACCCACAGTTCAGGAAATGGGGCCCCTGGGTGAGTCAAAGAGAGAGAAATCTTTTCCACCCCCGAAATGGCCCACACCAATGAAGCCATCCTAGGCGTGTAGGGACTGTCTTGGTACCCCAGTGAGTCAGAACATTTTGGACTGCTGCTCCCAGCGCTAAAGCCATCTGCTTACCCCACCGAGATTTAAGGGGAAAGGTGATGGCATTGGTAAGGCACAGGAAAACATTGGCTGGGAATCTAGGAATTTGGGTGTCGAAATGGGAATCTACGTAAATGAGGATTTGCTGACAATATGTCCCCAAGGAGGGACACTCCCACAGCAGGTGGGTAAGAGAGCCCAGCGCGCCACAGGTTCGCCAGCACTGTGGGCTCCGGGAAGGGTTACCCCTATGGAGTCTCACAGGGGTGAGGTACCAGTAGGTAGCCACTTTAGTGGCAGTCTTAATAGAGGTAACGTTGCGTGCTGTGCGTCTTGCCCTATAATAGATATCAGTCCACTCCTTCTGTGTAAGAACCCTACCCAATTCCCCTTCCCAGCGCATTTGGCCGGAGGACTTCCCAATGTCAGAAGAGCATTGTGCGAATTTGTATAAGTCCGATGTCAAGCGTGCGTCACTATGTTGTGTGAGTAACCACTTCTCAAATGGGGTGAGATGCTGCTCCGCCCCACCTCTCACATCACTATGGAGAACCCCGTGCCGGACCTGCAACTATCGATACCTCTCTGTTTCCGGAATGCCAAGTTCAGAGAGCGGTAAAGAAGCGTGGTCCAGACAGATCAAAGGGATGACCTATGGAGCGGCAGGTCTCTTTAGTCCAGTGGTGAAACTCTCTGGGATCAAGGCCTGGGGTGAAATCAGGGTTTTTGTGCTATAGGCATAATCGGGGACAGGAAGATTGTGAGCACCCTGGAAACCGCAGTCTTATCCCAGGCTAACAAAGTAGGACGAATCACCCCCGAGAGGTCACCCCGTGTGTGTGAGAAAGGAAACCAGCAAGGGACCTATCCATAAACAACCGAACTCTCACTTTTTAACTTTGTTGGTGGTCACCTCTTTTCCCTGTTGGAAAGTCTAAGCATGAACCTTCTTGGACACCCTGGTTCTGACCCACTTGTCAGCTCTTCCACAGCTCTCTAGGAGAAGACCACTCTGAATCCACCAAATGTTGATCCAAATTCTCTGTGGTATAATTAATTAGAATGTGCTCTTTCATAATTAAATTATACAGTTTATCATAAGTGCCCACCTCATTGCTTTTACCCAGCCTTCTAGTGCTTTGACTGAGGAGTCTACAAAATCCACCCAGGTTTGGTTTTGACCCTTATGGGTAGGCCTAAACTTTACTCTGTTCCCTTCTGTGGTGAGTCCAAATCCTTTATTTGTTGATAGGACTCAGCCACATCTTCTTTAAGGGTCAGAAGTCTATTTTGAATAGACCTTGAATGAGAACAACTCCCACAGTAGAGAGCCCCAGTGCTGGTGACCTATCCCTCTAATTTTGCAGGTCCTCTCAAAGGTTGCAAACCATTTGTCAATTTCATCACTAAACTTGGAGACAATCTCTTTGGGGATCTTAGGGCTAAACGTTCCTTAATTTTCACTATTAACATTGCTGCCACCATTATCTTTGCGATTCAAGCCGGTTTTGACCCTTCTTTCTTCAAGGGCTAGTCTCTTTTCCTCGAGTCCAATCTTTTTCTCCTCTAGTGAGAGGACATCAAGCTCTTCCTTAAGGCATACTACCACCTTACCAGTAGTAGAGTTTGCTAGAGTGACTTCTGTAACTTACTGCTGGTGTAGATGTTCTGGGGTGGAGAGCTGTGGTCTTCACCTTCTTCCCCATCATCTTCTATTTGGAATATTGCATCATCCTCAACCTCTTCAGAGTTTTCTTCTGAGGAATAGTCTCCCCTCTCTAACTTCTCTTTCTCATAGGAGCTAAGGGCCTTTTTAAGGTCCTCTCTTTTGGCTGTTGCTCTAAAGCCAATGCTCCAAACTTTGCAAAAAGTTCTCAGATCCCTCATATTCAGAGCTTGGAGGACAGATAGGTCGAAGTTCTTGTCTGCCACTATAATGGACTACTATTGATTTGAAAGTCGGGACCTTTTTTAAAGTTTACAAAATCTTTAAAAACTTTTTCATACATTTCTAACTATTTAAATACTTTGGAATGGGGGTTGACTTTTTAATACATTTCTAACTATTTAAATACTTTGGAATGGGGGTCGACAAAGGGCCCAAACAATTCCAATCAAAACATTTTCTTAGAAAGTATCATAAAAACGAATTTGCCTCTGATGTCAATAGTGGATTTCTTGTGCGTAAATCACTTATGACCAAGTGGTACTGCAAAACACACGTTCGGGATCCCACCGCTGTAACACCAATGTAGAAAAGTGGGGTATTATGCACTGAAGCTGGGTAGGCTGCAGTATGTAATACCTTTACTTTACCCCAAATAGGTCCTTTTGATTCACATAAATTAATTCCTAGCTCAGTTCTGGTAGTGCGGCACAGAGCAGTGAGGCTTTACTATGGGAATATGTGTTAAGTATTTCACAGTACCAACATGGACGATAATTGATTGCCACAACTCAAAGAATTCCAACACTAATTTATAAAAATAGAGCAGATTGTTATATAATTTTAGACACCAAAATGTAGACAATTGGATAAGCATGACTGGAGTTATGGATTTTAAAAGGAAAAATAAATCAGTGTATTTAACTCTTGCAAAATGATAGCATTGCTGCCAACAGGAAAACACATAAGTGACACTCAGTCACTTGCAGTTCAAGTATAGTGGAAACCACTTGGGGTGGTGGAGGGGGGTGTGGTAAGGCGATGAGAATTATAGGATCAGTTGAATTTTACTTGGCTTACTTAGCTTCTAGGGCACGGGTGCAGAGTTGTCCTGGGTGTCCCTGATGCTGAATGTGGGAGCCGCGGGTGCTGGTTTTGTTGCTTGGATTGTGCGGGTGAGGAAAGGGATGCTAAACCTCGACAACAGGGTCACTGAGGTGGCTGGTTGAAAATGCTGTGGGATTCCCTTGAGGAACAGCGCCAAACATAGTGGTTGCCAGACTGTCCACCAACAAGCATTGGCAGTAGCAAACACAGCTTACAGTTACTTTGATGTCCTAGAGTCACAGGTTGTAAACAGTAGCCGCCTGAAACTTGTTGAAGATCAGGACTATTTATAACACAATGCACTAGACCATTTACTTTTGGGCAATCCGTCAGCAAGCCCGATGGCCACGGATTCTTTGAGGGTGCATTACCTGCGGACCGCAGGGGACTGGTACCTCTAGTCCAAATGAGTTCTGGAGTTGCCTTTGGCATGCAGAGTGGTTCTTTCTTTCAAAATTAGTCTCTGATCCGGGACAAGTCACTGTTGTGCAGTTGAAGGGCGATTGCCACAGGTGCAGGTTACTGCGCCTTTGCTTTGTGCAGGTCTTGGTTCTTTACTTTGTCCTTGGTTGCAATTCAAGCAGATCTAGGTTCTGGTGCCAAGGGGGGGGGTCTTAAATCCTAGATTTAGGGGTGTTAGGTTGCCTTCTGAGGGTGATTGCCTCCTGACTGCCTAATTTTTCCACATGTCCAAATGTGCCTTGGGGCAGGGTGTTGGCTGTTTCCTTTGGGAGAAAGCCTGGGAGCATATCAGAGGCGGTGGAAGCTTTGAAGCTCACCACTTTGATGTGCCACTTCAACAACCTTCTTGTCAGGGAGGGAGGTGACATCTCCTTCCCAGGCAGGCCTTTGTTTCTGACTCCAGGGAGTGTTCACACCTCCTGGAAGAGGGTCCAATACCTGTCTTGGTGGCAGAAGATGCAGGTTGTCAGCCAGGGCACTGGAAATGCTGTGGCAATCAGGTGAGCAACCTTTACAATATCCACCTGTGTGCTTTTCACATTAAATCTGGCTTTGGGAAAAAGTCAACTTTTATAAGGCAAGTTGTTTAATATCAAATATGACATTTTCAAGTGGGATCATAATAGAGCTGGAAACCTCGAGGTGCCCAGGTGCCAGCCCATTTTATCCAATGGCCCACTGAAGACTTAAATTAGCCCTTAATCTAAAAAGGCTACAATTGCACTTTTATATCCAACTTTTTAATACAATGCACCCTGCCTTCTGGGATCAGTAGGCCTACCTTAGGGGTAACTGATTATATTCAAAATTGTCCTTTGACCTAGCCACTTATGGTGAAGACAAAGCAGAGTTGGAGCAGTTTGCAGTTCTTCTGCAGTCTGCAATTGCAGGCCTGCTGTCATTGCTTTTCTTGGGTCACTCAGAGTGGCAAAATCAGTGCTGCAGTCCCATGATTATCTGGGGTGCCACTGGTACCACTTGACAAGGACTTGTACGGGGGTCAAAGTCCTTGCCAATTAGGTTTAACAATTCACATACATCATATTTAGGGAGAGAGCCCTAGCACTGGGACATGGATAGGAGGGTTCAGTGCACTTTCAGAGTCATAACCATCAGCATTGGGGAAAACAAAAAGTGTGGGGCTGACAATACAAAAAGTGCACTTTCCTACAAAATACATCTCCAACCCCAATGTAGTGGTGTTGTGCTACAAGGGACACTAGTCACGTCAGGAGTTTAGACACAGGCATGTGTAAGACTGCTGAGTCATCCCCGTATTGTGGTTGATTTTCTTCCCTTTGTCTCCCCCCTTTAGCCAACCTCACTTTCACACCTGTTCCCAGAAAGATTCCTGTTTCCGCTATGGTGTTCAATGGTCAGCTGGACCGCTGACCTGCGAAAATGAGTCTTTCTATTGACTCCATTACTTCTCCCCTCTCGCTGGAAAAGAAATTAGGTTTGACATGTGGTCGATGTGCAGCACTGGTTTGAGACATAGAGATTCAACCCAGACACATCTTCTTTGTTGTGGATCACATCTCTGCACTGTCTTTTGGGTCTTCAGAGTGTCCTCCACAATGGCTGTGGCAGGAATGTGCTGCCTTCTGAGGTGGAATGGTTGTTACTGTGAGTTTTGGCTTCCACATCTTGAAATTCAGATTTAGTTAGAATTTTTAAGGTGTTTCTTGATATATTGAGGTGGGAGATGTTACAGGTTGTATTTTGGCCACTTGCTTTTGTTGTTATCATCGAGCACTTGCAGGCCATGGCTTACATTGGCTCTGGGTTGTACCTTGGGTTGGTTTTCAGAGTTGCCTTTGCTTATAAGTAGCTAAACGCCCTCAATTAAGTAAGATGGACTTGCACATCTGTTATTGTTTTTTCCTTACCATTTCAGTCCTTTTGGCAAACGTGACTGCCAACTGGTTGATCTGTGGTATCCATCTGAGTAAGTGGGTTCAAATATCTCACCCTATCATCAGTGTCACCAGGCGTTATCTGCTGGAGCGATGCAGGGAGTTCCAATATGCTTTTTAGATGGTATTGATGGTCTATTAAACAGGGATGGGGTTTGATTCAGCTTGATGATGCATCTTATACTCTCAAGGGTGTGATATGGCAGCATTTGAAATTCAGGTGTATTGCAAGTTGAGTAAATTTTTGACCGTTGAACAGGGGTTCATTGTCAGTTTTAATAGTTTGAAGGATTCCCTTGGCTGCAAACATCTCATTTGGGTGGGTGTGGCTGCTCATGTTCTGGTTGACGTAAATGATTTGGCTAGAGGAAAGCATGAATACTCTTCCATAAAGTCAAGTATGTGGGCTAAAGAAGTCAGCTGCAAAGTTGCCATACTCCTTCAGGGAGTACTAACAAGTGCAGCGAAGAAGGTGTGACTTCCCGTTGACTGCTTCACAGATTCACCGTTTTTCGTTCCCTAGGGCAAAAAATTGGGGAATCAGATTCTTTCTTGTAGTGCTTTCTTGGTTGCCTCCATTCTATGGTGTTGTTCATGTGCCACTCAGTGACGTAGCTCTGTTGGGATTATGATGCATTTGTTTGTGAGAAGAAGGCGACACTCAGTGATGGGGAGTTAATTTTTTATATTTCAAAATGTGTTTAGCTCTTTCTTGTCAACCTCTGTGGCCATGTCCTAGAAGTTTTGCCACCTGTCCTGTTTTGTTTGCTTTTTTACCTCTTTTAAGGTTTGGTGATTGTGAGTGTGTTCTCCTGTGGCTTGAATTGTTATAGATAGGATGTAGCTTGCTTGATGAAAGTGTATGTATTCTTTGGTGCAGATCTCTGTTCCTCTGGATCGGGAGTGTATGTCAGGACATGCAGTTGGTAGGGTTGCTTTCCATTCCTGGTTTGTTGATTATGGAGTATGTGTACTCTTGCTGGAGGATTACTAATCTCTGAATTCACAGAGGCATTTTTGCTTTTGGATTACTAAAGATGGTTATAAGTGTGCGGTTTTTATGGTGAAGTGATTCCCGCACACATAGACGGTATAGTGTTTCCAGGCCCACATGGCAGATCATCTCTGCTTTTTGGATTGTGAATATGCTCTTTGCGTGTCTGCGAGCCTTCAAGTGGCATATGCTGCATGCATTAATTCAGATCCATTCTTGTGTGGGCTAGTGTAGAACCTAGTCTCACTGAGCTGGTGTCAACCATACATTTAGTGAATAGTGCAGGGTCAAAGTATGACAGGTTGCTGACGTTACTGACCTCTAATTTGATCGTTTGAAAGGCTTGTTCACACTCTTGTGCCCAAACTAATCAGTATTTTCGTTTTTTGAGATCTTATAGTATGCTGCTGATGGCGGCATAGTTTTTGATAAATCTGGAGCAGTGGCTCGTCATTCCTAAGAAGCATCACATGTCACTGATGTATTTGATTCGGATTTATCTCTGAAGGCTTTTCTTTTTTCAGGGTCAAGGTGTGTCTTTCATCTGGGGGTTTATTTTTCTCAGGGTCGGGTGCATGCGTTTATGTGAGAAGATATGGCAAAAGAATTTTTGTGAAAGTCACATTTCCCACATTCAAAGTTAAGTTAGCTTGTCATAATGTCTGGCAGACTGGAGGTGTGACGGAGCTGGGGGAGGTGGACTTGAGTGACCCCTACATATCATACGTTCACAGACGTGGCGCCTCTGTCGGGTTATAGCAGAGGAGCGCTAACCCTAATGCTGGAAGCTCTACTCTCTCTACAATATAGTCAAGACATGGATGCTCCACATGTTGTTGCCCCCCCCCCGGCTTCCCATGCAGACCCTGCCGATGCGACGGCTACATGCCCTCTGGCCTCACATACTACATGTCACATGAGCGATGACCTGCACTGGCAATAATACATGATTGGATTTTTTCTGCACGTCGACCCACCTTTTTTTTTTTTGTATTTCAATTTGTTTTTTATATATTTGGTTTGTGTCCCACTGTTGTATAGTTGAGAGGATGGTTATATTGTTATGAATATCGAAATGTGCGTATTTCCTTTAGTCAAGCCTTTTTTTGATTGCAACTGATGCCCATTGCCAAGGATCTGGCCTGTCTTTGTTCATGAACATGGATTACTGGGGAAACATACCCAGGGTCATTCCTACGATTTTGTATTGCCCAATGCTCTGATGGATAGAGTGACCAGCTGCATTGTCATAGGATTGTTGTCGTTATTACTGTTTCATGAAGTTCCTTGATTGTTTTCTGCCCAGGGACTAGTTGCTCATACGGATCCTAGAAATGTCAACTACCTTCTCATCCCCCTCCCAGAAGAGGTAGCCCTCTTGGGCAATGAGGGATACACTGGAGGCTGTGCCCTACGTCCCATGTTGAACTGATACAGTGGGTAACATGTGCATATGTGCTGTGACGGGCAGCTGTTTTCAATGAATATTATTATACGGTCATGCAATGTAATGTAACAATTTCATTTTGAAGTTATATTATGCACTGTGAGCATCATACAAAAAAGCAATTAAAGATATTCAAACAAAAAAATAGTGTCTGGCAGACTAGGCATAATGCCTTGCTATGAACCTCTGGGGATGTCCCGAATTACAGGCTTTTGCCTCTGTAGTTGATACTCTTAGTCTGATCACTCAGTTGGTCTGATTTCACTTCTGATTGTTTCTTGGAAGATCTCAGCCTCTGAGGATATTCTGAAATTCAGTCTTTTATCTCAGAACAGCCAGAGGTGAGTGGTGAATGTGGTGATTTACCACAGGTCTTTGGTATATCAGTACCTTTCGATGTAAAGGTATGAACTGTTAACTGTCCAAGTATGTCAGCTCTAAAGTCAAAAATATATTTGATCCCATGTGCCTAGACTATTAAAGAAGTAACAATGAAATGGGGATGTTGGGACGGAAAAGTCCTCTGCATGGTAAAGACGTGTACCCATGCCCTGAGTGCCCAACTGTACTGTTATCTGGATCCCTAATACTGATTATTGGTCTTAGGCAAACACAGATCATGGGTGTGCACCATCACATAGGCCGGTCTCACTAACTGTGGTCTTGCAGGACGGGCAGGGGCGCCGAAAACGCTACCCTCATAGGGGTGAATGCTACTGCCTTCAACAGGAGTTAAGCAGCATGAGTGAGGTCGTGGCAACATACCATGTAGTGATCCGTAATAGTGAACAGGACCTTTTTTACCCTGTGTCACTAGAGGGAAGCCTACAAGTTCACTCAACTATTCAAAAACTTCCTCTGCTGTGTGCTTAACTCACCATTGTCCTACATCAGGTAGATGTGGAGTTTAACATAGCGCAGGAGTAGTAACTCTGCATGAGAGATGTAGTGCTATGCAGTGCATACACAGGGACCTCATGTGCTGGGTGTATATGTGCTTACGTAAAGTATAATATGAGCAGGGAGAAGAGTTGTGCAGCACGCACATAGTGAGTATACATGCTGGCAGTGTGTGTGTTTTAAAACAAGCACACTCAGGAAAGATTCAGTACAGAACATTATGCACAGATTGAGCATGAATAATGAATGCATGTGTACGTGTAAACGTACAATACATAGCTGTATCAGTGCTGGATAGTAAGTGTGCTGAGAGTGTAAACTGAGTAAATAAATGTGCCTGCACTGGTGCATAGGATGGAGAACCATAGGCTCCATTTTGGGAAGCCCAGGTCTGCATGGTAGAGACATTAGGAAGAGAGGAATCCCCCAGACAGATCTGTATATTGCCACGTTCCTGTGAACTCTATGCTCTTTGATTCAGTGACGGATCAGAAGGAAGAAGCCTGGACACATTTCAGGAAGGGAGATCGGGCTGAAAAGAGTATCCTAAAGAGTTGGGCTGGGGCTCGGGATTAAACTTTTGATGCACATGTCACTGTGGCTGACATTCAGGTGTGAGCTCTGGTCTCTTCCATGAGTGCATTGTAGACAATCAGCTTCTGAGTCGTGCCTGCTGTGGCAGTCCTCTTTCATGAAGGAAGATGAAAAGGAGACATATCCACTTCAAAAGATGCAGAACCCCAACATAGACCTTCAAAGACCCAGACCCTAAATCACATTTGGTGTCTGGAAAAAAACTATAAGAAGGGGCGGTTGAGTGTCCAAAAATGTGCTATCTTCCAGGCAGCTGGATGGGCTGTGTGAGATGGGGTAGCTCTGAAAGACATTTTCTGTGACTGGGCAGGGGTCCCTGCTAGTCTCCCTGCTGGCAGAGGAGACATTACCCAGGGAAACAAAGACCCCCTGTCCTGGAGCCTGGAGCACCAGTGCCTGTCTGCTTGCCAAGACCAGTGTGCCCTGTGAGGAAAAGGGGAGCATTGGAGGGAGTAAGGTGCAGTGGGAAGCCCTACCATGAGAACCCCCTGCAAAAAGTGTGAGGATTCTGCTGAGCACCTATTGAGCCATCACCTGTGTGCAGGATTGTTTTTGGCATCGTTTTTTTGTCAGAAAACCTAAGTGCTGACCACTTTAAAATATTAATACGATGAAATTCTGAATCAACACATTCTGAATATCAATATACGTCCAGTACAGATTACAATACTAATAACAGATCTCCTTTTTTAAAATTATTTATTTAAACTTATAATGCGCAACAGCTACCCGCAGTGGGATTCTCGGCGCCAGGGACAGACTCAAGAAGAAAAAAAGGACAGGTACACTAACTAGTTTATATGAGCCCTCACAACCTACTGAAAAAGCCAGGTTTTGAGACCCTTACGGAATCGAAACAAGTTTGTCTCCGTCTTTAGGGTCATAGGTAGAGCATTCCAGGATTTGGGACCTAAGTGGGAGAAGGACCGACCGCCCATCTTTACTAGTCTAAATCGCGGTATAATGAAATCACCATTCTCTGAGGATCTTAAGGTACGACTTGGCTTGTATGGTTGGACTAGGCTCTGCAAATATTTTGGAGCCGAGCCTTGTCTAATTTTAAAGAGATAGCACATAGCTTTGAATTTAATACGGCTCGGGATCCTGAGCCAGTGTAGATCGCAGAGTGCATGGGAGGCAGATGTTCTCCTCGGAACATTGCGAAGAAGTCGGGCAGCCGCGTTTTGTACAACTTGAAGTTTATTAATAGTTGTCGAGTCTGCTCCGAGATAAAGAACATTGCCATAGTCCAGGCGGGAAACAACTAAAGCCTGGACTACAGTTCTCTGGGTGGAAGGGGGAAACATCCATAACATTTTTTGTAACCATCTCAGAGTAGCAAAACAAATGGACGCCACTTTAGTGGCCTACTGCCTCATTGAGAGCTTTTCATCATTGAGAAAACCGAGATTGCGTACTACGGCAACAGGCTGGGGAGTAGACCCCATATCACTGGGCCAGTGCTGGGGGCCCCAGAGATCTTTGTTCTTGCCCAGTACCACAACCTCGGTCTTGTCCCCGTTTAGTTTGAGGAAATGACTCTGCATCCCCTCGGCAACTCGTGTCAAGCCTAGCTTCAAGGCTGAAGTTTTGTTGCAGTCACTACTAGAGAGGGAAAAAACAATTTGGGTATCATCGGCGTAGGAGAATAAAGTGAGCCCAGCGTCCTCCACAATGATGGCCAGGGGTCTAACGTAGATGTTGAATAATAGAGGACTAAGTATAGACCCCTGGGGCACGCCATACACCGATGGACAAATTGCAGATGCAGCTTTTTCAGAAAAGACCTGGAAGGTACGCCCACTTAAGAAGGAGGCAATCCAGTCCAGCGCAGGACCATCCACTCCCAGGGACCAAAGAGATGCAAGAAGAATGGAATGGGACACGGTATCGAACGCAGCACTCAAATCCAAAAGGATGAGTGCAGATGTTTCACCGCAATCGATACCGTGTCGCAAACTCTCGGTGACTCCTAGGAGTGTGGTTTCGATGGAGTAGTGTGCTCGGAAACCGGACTGGGAAGAATGTAAAAACCCCAAACTCTCAACAAGATGACTTAACTGAGTATTAACATGCCTTTCCAGGACTTTGGAAAAGAGAGGCAACAAGGAGATAGGTCTAAAGTTGGACAAGTTGGACACATCCGCTCCTGCCTTCTTGAGGAGAGGAACAACCATCGCATTTTTCCATTCCTGCGGAACGTAGGACTCAGATAGGGATGAGTTAAGAAGTTTCATCAGTACACGACGAGAGCTAAGATCCAGAAGTTTCAATACTTTAGCAGGTAAAGGATCATGTGATGAGCCAGATCTGATGCTGTTCAGACAAGAGGAAAAGGAGGCATCGTCAAACAATTGCCATTCCGTGAGCTTCACAGCTAAAAATTGTGATTTCTCTAAAGTCAGTACAGATCCTGACAATGATTCATCAACCATAGTAGAGGGGCTTAGGGAATCATAAATACGTTCTACCTTGGCAATAAAAAATTCAGCTATGGAATTACATTGAGCTTCATCCAATGCAGGGGGGACCGGGGTCGTATCTGCTCCTGTTAGTTTCTTTACCACAGAAAAAAGTGTACAGGGACAGTTCTGGGCATGCGTCACCGTGTTAACAGTGTGGGCTGCTCTCGCCATTTTGCTTTGTTTATGGTACTCTTTTAGAGCTTCCTTGTAAGCTACTTTACGGGAGCTGGAGTAAGAACATCTCCATTTCCTTTCGAGGGCCTATAGCGATTTCATTGCATTAACTAATGAGCAGATATACCATTTTTTTTTAAATAACATAAAATAACCATCTCAACAAGATGTAGTGATTAGATAGATACATAGTAAAAGGCAACCAGAACAAATCATTACTATTTTTAGTTTTACTTTCTAAAGCAAAAACCATTTCCATCCAGTGATTGTCACATACATGATTCCACCAAGACTGATAAGTCATTTAAAAAAGAAATCTTTCCAACAGAAGGTAATTTGATAGTATGTAATATACATGTCTAAAACAAGGCATTAATGGGATAAATGGATGTAGTCTTCAGCCTGGAAAATAATTTGTGAAAAACACTATAGTCACATAAAATGAAAGGGTAAAACTATTTTCATATGGCTAACACCACAAACATTCAAGGAAAGATAAAATAATCCAAATACCTCTATCCTAAAGTGTCACTCAGGACTCATTCCTAAGAAGCACAGAATAAAAGCTCTATTGGTTCCAGTTCAATCACACTACTGCCACACCTTATTGTAAACCCGGAAGGGAGACCCACCATTAACAGGCCTGGAACCTTGTAGCCCAGCAGATGCAAAAAGAACAATTGATGGGCAGAATGTTGAACAATGTCCAACATTCACCCCAGTACAGAGATCGGGGCCTAAATCCAAAGTTGTTTTGATCCCCATGTCATTCCAGTTTAAACCCAGCCATATGCAAATCAGTCTTGATCCTGCGCCCAATGAGAACAGTCCAGCCCGAACTGCCGGCCAGGTCCTTCCTAGATTGGAAACAAGCCTCCTACGACCGGTTTTGGGGTTTTACCCCTCATCAGCCAGGCTAACTTGACTCCAGTGGCATGGAGAACATGGGACCCACGTCTAGACATACCCATCCCACTCTTGGTGATAAATACAAAAAGAACAATTGATGGGCAAAATGTTGAACAATAACAAACATTCACCCCGGTACAGAGATCTGGGCCTAAATATATCGTTTGTTTTTTTTGCTTCCCATGCCATTCCAGTTTCGACCCAGCCAAATGCAAATCAGTCTTGGCCCAGTTCACCATGGGAACAGTCTGGCCCAAACTGCCAGGCCAGGTTCTCCCTGGACTGGAAAACAAGGAATCTAAGACCGGTTTCGGGGTTTCACCCCTCACCAGCCAGGCAAGCTTGGCTTCAGTGGCATGGAGACCACAGGACGCATGTCTGAGCATACCCGTTCCACTCGGGGTGACAAATGCAAAAAGAACAATTGATGGACAGAATGTTGCACAATGTGAAACACTCAGCCCAGTACAGAGATTAAGACCTAAATCCATAATTTTTTGATCCCCATGCCATTCAAGTTTAAACCCAGCCATTTGCAAATCAGTCTTGACCCTGTTCCCCATGGGAACAGTCCAGCCCGAACTGGCAGACCAGGTCTCCCTGGACAGGAAACAAGCATCCTAGGACTGGTTTCAGGGTTTCATCCCTCATCAGCCAGGCTAGCTTGATTCCAGTGGCAAGGAGAGCACAGGACCCACATCTGGGCATATCCGTTCCACTCGGGTTGACAAATGCAAAAAGAACAATTGATGGACAGAATGTTGAACAATGTCAAACATCCACCCCAGTACAGAGATCTGGGCATAAATCCATAGTTTGTTTGCTACCCATGCCATTCCAGTTTAGACCCAGCCATATGCAATTCTTTTTTTTTTTTTTTACTTTATTGCGGTTAGTTATAACCATAAAAGCACATAGGAATACATATACAATTTTGAAACAATTCATTGGTGTTTTTGTATTTTAAAAATGCATCATTTATAAAATCAGAGGGTAGAAGACAATTTTTTTTAAACTTTAAAACTTTAAATAGTCATCATATGTTAACAAAAAAAGTATTTTAAGAGTAGCATGTAATGATCCACTTAGTTCCCTGGTCTCTACAGAAATATACATATATATATACCATCTTTAGCTAAGCAGTTTCCTTCGGGTAGTCCACATAGAAAACACAAACTTAGTTATGGCGGAAACTATCACTGGATTTGTGTAGGACTTCAGAATTCTGAGGAAAGCTAGATAGTTCCTGATGCCCAGGTTGTTACACAACTGTATTATCCATTTTCTCCGTATAGTTGAGTAAGCCGGACAGAAGAGAGTAACATGGAGAATCGTTTCATCTTCTGATTTGCAGCCTGGGCATAAATGTGCAGGACCTCCCGTCCACCTGTCGGTTATGGAATAAAGGGGCAGTGTTCCATATCTAAACTGAAGATACAGCTTCTTCGCTAATGTGGGCTTGATTTTATCAATTTCCTGTTCAAAGCTGTAAAATGACTTATGATTCAGGAAGGCATCAGTCATGCTTGATGGTGTTGCAGAACAGAATGTCTTCCTGAGATTAAAGTCCTTTATGGTATTAGACAGTGTTTTCTTAGAGATTGCAGAACAGGATAACTCGGGGTTTGCCCATAGATTTTCATGACCATTCGAGGAAAAGGACTGCCTTACAAAAGAAAGCCATGGAATCCTGCCTGCCCCTAAGGAGGCCAACACCACCTTTAATTCCTCCTTATAGCATTCCAGCTCGGGAGTGCTCCACAGCCTCCTCCAATAAAGGAGTGGGCGTGAGGCAATAGCATCAGCAATGGGGCTAATATTCAAATCCAACCTGAGTGGAACAAGTGGGGTATTTCTAGGCAGAGTTAAGATTTGCCTAATAAAATTGTTTTCTGTGGTGGTTTACTCTGGTGGGGGGACATGTCCCCAAAGTTCCGCCCCATAAAGGCATGATGACCTTGCTTGAGTTTTAAAAATGTCAAGAGGGGCGCTAATTATTTTATGGGCACAGTTTTTTTGGACTTTTAAAATCCCCCCTATAGTCTGAGTTAATTTTAAATTAGCCTTAGCCATTTGTGCGCCCCAACCCATTTTGTCGTTTAGGGTTAAGCCTAAATAGTCAAAAGTTGGAACTCTTTCCAGTGGTCTACCCTCCATCATAGGATTGGGCAGTTAGTAGTATTGGCGTTGAAAACCATGTACTTGGTCTTATCAATGTTAATTACCAGATTTCTTTGATTACAGAATTTGGTGAACTGGTTTAAGACCCTCTGCATACCCATGGGGGATTTTGAGAGCCGCAGGGTATCGTCCACGAACATTAGTGCAGGAAATCTCTGTGAGGCCAATTTCAGGGAGTCGATATCTTTGGTGGATAGTAGATCTTCTATGAGTCCATTAAGGAAGTGGGAAAAGAGGGTTGGTGCGAGCGCGCAACCCTGCCTGACCCCCTTCTCAACCGGAAAGGGCCCCGTTAATTGGCCATACTTTCCATAATGAACTCTAGCAAAGGTACTGTCGTGGAGGAGTTTGAATTGGAAGCATAGATATGGTGGGACCCCCATGGATAGTAGGATAGACCAAAGTTGGTTTCGGTCCACCAAGTCAAATGCTGACTTTAGGTCCACGAACGTCAGATATAGACTTCCCCGGTCCAAGACTACATGCTTCCAGTAAAGAACCTGGAGCCGAAATAGTTGATCAGTTTTGGACGTTTTGGCCCTGAAACCTGTCTGAAGTGGGGTCAAAATATTGTTATCATTAAGCCAGTCCAATAGGCGTTGTAAAAGCAGCCTTGCATACATTTTCTGGCTTACATCGATAAGGCTGATTGGCCTGTAATTTGAGGGTTCGAGCGGAGAGCCCTTCTTGTAAATGGGTATTATCTCCGCCCCCAGCCAAGTACCTGGAAGAGGTAGGCCCTGCAAGATTGCGTTATATAATAGTAGTAGATATGGGGCCCAAACTATTGGTTCCTCTTTAAAAAGGTTGCCTGGAATCCTATCCAGCCCTGGGGCTTTATCGGATTGCAGCCTGTGTACAGCAACAAGTACCTCATCCAAATTAAAGAGCGGTGTAGACCACATAGGGTCCGCGACCAGTAGGGTTGGGGGGGCTGCACTTTTTGATAATAGGGAGATGGAATAGAGCTCTTTAAAATGCAGAGACTAAGATTCTTCGGGAATATTTGGATCAATCGAGGTCCTGCCTTCTGGTCTCCCAGTATGGACGAGATTCCAGAAGGTCCGAGTATCTTTGGCCTCGAGTGCAGATCTGATGGCGAGCCATTGTTCTTCCTCCCACTCTTTTTTAGCCTTAAAAATCATTGGCTTGTAAGCACGCCTAGCTTCTGGCACTGCAACCGGCGTACCTTGTTTCAGTGACCTGAGCAGTGCGTGCTTCAATTCTCTGCACCCCTTATTAAACCAAGGGTGTTTTACACCCTGTATCTTGGGTTTAATGGATGCTGTTTTATAAAAGGAATTCGCTAATAATGCGGTAAGTTCCTCGTGTAATCCTGACAGGAGCCTTTGCGCATTATTTTCAAATGGGAGAGCCATAATTATATTTGCCCTTTCTAACAGGGGGATTAAACTCTGATACAGATTACCCATATCTTCAATGGACTTCTTCATATTTTCCCAACGGATTCTCCTCCCACCTTGAATTATTCTGAGGTCGCTATTTTCGTACATTTCATTACCCTTAGTAGTCAAATTAAAATTCATCTCAGTTGTCAGAGGATTGTGGTCGCTTTCCGTGCGACTCGAGATGTGGAAGCTAAGGATCTTGGGCCAAAGGGACATAAAGTAGTCAATTACAGAGGTATGCCCCATTCCGCTATAGGTTGGGTTCCCTGGACTATCCCCCTGGAATCGCCCGTTAGACGCTCTAATTGAAAAAGTATAAGTAATGGAGGTTAACTGAAGAACCAGGGCTGACCAATGCTTTACTGGATATATGTTCGGGTGGGGGACTAGCCATGCTTCATCTTCTTCAGTCGAGAACTGAGGAACACCAATGAGTGGTTCGTAGTGGCAGTTAAAGTCACCACCAATCATCAGTGCAACATCTCCCGGAAGAGAGTGAAGAAGAGTGGTCAAAGAGTGTAGCGTCTGGGAGGTGCCTCCCGGGCCAACTGGCCTCGACTAAATATTAATAAGTGCCAGTTTGGGTGTTTTATTATGTGACAGTAAAATACAAGTCAGATCAGGGCTGTTAGTATCTTTTCTTTTTGAGTTGAACCCAAGATGAGCACCTACCCATATACACAATCCCCCCGATGGTCTACCTCTGGGTCCCTTTGAGGCTGGCTCCATGTAGGTAACATAACCCAGTCTATGTATGGGATTAAGAGCCCATGTTTCCTGGAACAGACATATCCCATGGAGGTCTACAAAAGCACACCAATTGGGAATATCTAGATTGCCAGCAAGACCCGCTACGTTCCAGGATAAGATTTTTAGGGTCTCATTTTGATTGGATTTCCTAGGTGCCAGGTTACCATGGATGGCCTAGCTAATCGAACCCCCTGAGGCTTTATAAAACCCGTATTGTGTTGGGGCGGGCTGCAGAAGCGAACTTTGGGCGGGTGGTGCAATAATGGATACAGTATTGCAAGGGGTTATTGGGGTGGCCATTATTGCCCTCACCGGTACTCCCCCGTCTAAGGGAAGATCTTCATTGGGTAGTACTAGATTAATAGGACCTTCTACCCCTTTTGGGCCTACCCTCCCAACATCCACTGGGGGTAGCTGGCTAGTAGCTTGGCCTACCCACCTTTCCATATCCACCCCTTTACCTAGGGCTATACTGTTCTGGACTGTGCTTTGAGACGCATACCGTCAGTCACAGCCCCCTAGACCTGACAAAGCGTCAAATCTGTTAAACAGCCTGATGTTTCCCAAGAGACATGGGTTCGGTGCTTCTCCCAATGGGAAGGTTTCTCTTGACATGGAGTGCGGGGGTCCATAAAAGTAGGATAGGGGCTGTGTATGAATTCCAGGCAGGAAGTCATTTTTTGGCCAATTGCAGATATATTTAAAGCACCTCCTGTCTCTAAAATTGATTATGACACAGTCCCCCTCCACGGATTTTGTACTCCTACCTCGCCAATTCACTCTCCTGACAAACAAAATTTCTGCTCGTATATTAGTTGGTAATGCTCGGTACTCATTAAGCCAGAAGGTGCACTTATTTTTAAGGTCTATAAATGTCTCCTTTTTCCCCTGGGCCAGTGGGGGAACCCCCGTCAAAACTACTACGTAGGGTGCTGATTCGGGTGGGAGGTCGATAGTTGGTAGGGTAACTGCACTACACACTTCAGGCATCTCAGATGGTTTTTGGTGTGTAGCTGCGGATCTGCTAGTGTCTACTTGGTGTGGCCTGTCCCTCAGAACTATATTTCCCCCCCTGGCAGATTAGGAATCAAAGAGATATCAGTAGGCAATGTGGGAGCTTTTTGGGTAGGGCCAGTACACCCATTAGTTGCTTCAACATCATTCGGGTTAGACGGAATTTGTCCTTTGGTTTTGGTTTGCTCACTTATTGGGTCAGATTTCCGAGTTCCCACCTGCTTCTGGACTGATGCCAGTGAAAGTTCAAGACAGACCAGTCTATTCTCAATTGAGTCCAGCCGGGCGGAGATTGGGTTGCATAGTTTCTTGAAGGTGCTTTCCAGTCTCCTCCAAAACGAAGGGCCCAAGACCGGTTGAGTGTCTCCTCCCACAGTAGGATTATGGCCGTTTTGCCCCTCTGTAGAGATTACTATAGAGTGTGCAGGACTGAGAGGGGGCCTGGTGGGTGGATCATCGTTTAGCACAACCGTTTTACCAGTTTTGGCCTTTTTCCCCCCCTGCAAATGATTGAGCCCCGGTGCATTTTCTTTTCGCTACTGTTCCCGCCTCCCACTGGATAGGGCCAGTTTTTGCGTGGGAGGCTGAGCGGGTTTTCATATTAGGAGAGGGAACTCTCTTTACGGCATTATGTGAGTCCAACCCATTAAGGGAGTTTAGACTTGTATCAACGGTAATGGCTGACTGCGACAAGAGGCTTCTCTCCTCAACTCCCGAAGGGGGCAGCGTGTCCTGGGAATCAACCTGCCGATAAATTGGTGATCTAACCCTCGCCAGGCTTCCCAAGGAAGATCTTTTGTCAAATGGGGTTTCCAAGGATAATCTCTGCTCAGTAAGTTCTATATCCTTGGCCAGTGCTGATGTTACCCTTTTCAAAAAATTGTCCAGGGTGCCCATAAGTAATCCTCCGGTGGACTTCCTAGCGTTTACTCCTTTAGTTACAGCAGTAGACATACTTAGTATGTGGGGTCAGTCTCTTGTATTCCTCTATAGCGAGTTATAGCACGGTCTAATATGCAGAAAGTATCACTGACCTTTTTAACGCTGTTGAAGATATTAGGGGGGTGGCCCGTCCCGTCCTTGGCTGGTCTTGAATGGGCTTAAACGGGCCCGCCCTTGGCCCAAGCTTCGCCCGGCTCGTCCCGCGCGTGCAGCAGTGGCGTCGGGTGTGCACCTGGGCGCCGGGGCACCTAGGATATGTGGTCCCAGCCCTCGCAGCGCAGCCGTTCCCCTCACGGCGTTTGTAGGAGACTCTGGCGCAGCCGTTCCCCTCACGGCGAAAACAAGGGCAGGAAAGTGCCGGGTATGGGTCCAGGTCCAAGTCAATTATGTAAGCTTCCCAGTGAGCGCTTGGCGCTCCTCGCTTTTCAAGCACCTCCGGGCGCAGCAGTGGCGTCAGGTGTGCGCTTGGGCACCGGGGCACCTGGGATATGTGGTCCCAGCCCTCGCGGCGCAGCCGTTCCCCTCACGGCGTTTGTAGGAGACTCCGGTGCAGCCGTTCCCCTCACGGCGAAAACAAGGGCAGGAAAGTGCCGGGTATGGGTCCAGGTCCAAGTCAATTATGTAAGCTTCCCAGTGACCGCTCGGTGCTCCTCGCTTTTCAAGCGCCTCCGGGCGCTGCAGTGGTGTCAGGTGTGCGCCTGGGCGCCGGGGCACCTGGGATATGTGGTCCCACCTCTCGCGGCGCAGCCGTTCCCCTCACGGCATTTGTAGGAGACTCCGGCGCAGCCGTTCACCTCACGTGGAAAACAAGGGCAGGAAAGTGCCGGGTATGGGTCCAGGTCCAAGTCAAATATGCAATTCAGTCTTGACCCTGTTCCCCATGGGAACAGTCCAGACGGAACTGCGAGGCCAGGTTCTCCCTGGACTGGGAAACAAGAATCCTAGGACTGATTTTGGGGCTTTACCCCTCATCAGCTAGGCTAGCTTGACTCCTGTGGCATGAAGAGCCCAATTCAAATATGACAGGTTGCGTAACGCTACTGTTGCAGGTAAGGCTCAGCCTTTATTTAATTGATTTATTTTGAAGGTTTTATATAGCGCAAACAAGACCCTTGCGGGTATCAAAGCGATTTACAAGGGTAGAAATCAGAAACAAAAGAATACAGAGAGTTACAAATTGAGTCTTGATAAACTGAACATCCGTAGTGGGAAATAGATAAAATGTTCATGTGAATTTCCTTAGGAGTTGAGACTTAACTTCTTTCTTAAAGAAGGTAGAAGAGGGATTCCTTCTGGTTTCCAGGGGCAGTGTGTCACAAACCCTTGGAGCGATTCCAGAGTAGGCACGGTTGTATGACTTCTTTTTGTCAAATTGCTGTGGTTTCAGAAGAAGACTGCTGGAACTTCTAGAGGATCTTTTGCCACAAGAGAGCACAAGTTTCTGGGCCAGATAGCTCGGAGTACTGTGACGTAAGGCTTTGTACGTCATGCAGGCTATTTTTTGTTGAATTCTAGCTTCAAAAGGAAGCCAGTTAAGAGCTCTAAGGCCGGGGGTAATGTGACAATTTCTTTTTGAGCCCATAATAAGCCTATCTGCTGAATTGAGTGAGGCTGTTAGAGGGGCCGATGTCGAACACAGAGCGTTGCACTTCCATAGTCAAGTCTTGGGATTACTAGTGCTTGAACTGCCAGTTTGAAGTCACTTGCAGGAAGGAAAGGTTTTTATTGTCTCAGGGTGTTCATCTGAATGTTTGCACCTTTTGTTGCGGCACTGATATGTTTCTACATGTTTAGATTTCTGTCTAGTGTTATTCACAGAGACTTTGCTGAGACATTGATATGGGGTTGACAGTTGAGCGCTGTTAGTTGTTTAAGTCATTCTGCGATGATGGATGTTTGGTTGGGTGGAGCGATTAGGAGGAATTCCGTCTTGAGGGTATTTAGTTTCAGGTGATTTTCCACCAGCCAAGTTGGGGTTGAGTTGAGAGATTTTATGTCCTCCAGAGAGGCGATTTTTAAGTATAGTTGTTTGTTTTGTGTGTTGTCTGCTTACCTATGATATTAGATTTTTGAGGAGCTGAGAATAATGTTGAGTGGTCCCACAGGTTCAAGAGTATAGGTGACAGGGATTAGCCCTGTGGTACACCTAATGTGACTGGAACGGCCAGAGATAGGGATTGATTGACCTTGAATCTTTGGAATCTATTTTGGAGGAAGGAGGTGAACCAGTTTAGAACAGACCCTGATAAGCCCATTCTATATTTCAAAAGGTCCAGAAGCTTGTCATGTTTGACGGTGTCGAAGGCCGTAGATAGTTTAAGCAGGATTAGCAGACAGGCTTCGTTTTGGTCTAAGATTTTTAGTGTGTCATCTACTATGTGGGTCATGGCCGACTCCGTACTGTGCCAGATTGCTATTGGTTGAGCAGGTTGAAATGGTTGATGTGGTTTCCTAGCTGTATCTGTACGCATTATTCTAGGAGTTTGGCTAGAGTTGGGATGTTGGAGATTGGTCGGTAATTGTTTAATCCATGTGATCTGCTGTTGGCTTCTTTAGGATGGGGGAACCCTGCCAAGACTTAAGGTTTTCTGGAATGAGTCTTTGAAGTAGAGGCATCGATAATCTTGGTCCACGGTGGTAATAACAGCGGATCGGTGAAGTGGTTAGAGGGGTTCAATGATGTGAGAATTTCAAAATTTCCTCTTCTGTATAAGTATTGAAGGAGGACCATTCAGCATTATTTTTTAGGGCAAACGTTGGTGTGCATAAGCTAGGCATGCTGGAGAGGAAGGTGGGGAGCTCCTGTGAGTGTCAGAGTGAGTTACCAAGGCCTTAAGTAGGTCCGTCTTTATGTTATCTGTCTTCTCAGTGAAGAAGGAGGCTAATTGTTCACAACTGGGTAGTGCGCTTGGGCCAACGTGGGGGAGTAGGGTAAGTCCTTAGATTGTGCTTTAACTAGTTCAAATTTGTTTTTTAAGTCTATTTTTGGCTTGATCTAATTGGTTCCTGAAAAAGATGGCTTTGGATTTTCTGATATTTCTATAGTAGGAGTTTCTGGTAGCTCTTAATAGTTTAAGGTGGTCAGGGGATCGTGATGATCTCCATTGGCGTTCAATTAGTCTTAGGGAGCGTCTGTCATTATTGAGACTTTCATCATACCATGGTTTGGAGTCTTTTGAGGAGAGCCTCTTCAGCTGCAGGGAGGCAACTGTGTCTATGACTGTGGTTATAGAGGTGAAGTAGTGGTTTGTTAGCGCTTGAACATCACTAGGCCTTCGGAGGAAGCAAAAGGTTGGTGCTAGAGGATGTCAGTAAATCTGTGCTGGCATTTTCTAAGATTCGTTTCCATATTTTAGGTTTCATGGGTTGGGTTGAATATAGTTTTACTGGTTCATTAATGAAGGATGTGATGGTATGGTGGTCCGACCAATCACATGGGAGGATAGTATTCAATTGAATAGAGTCAGCTTTGGAAATGACCAGGTCTAGGATGGAGCCCTTTTCATGTGTGGGACTGTCACATATTTGGAAGAGGTCGAGGTCTGTGAGGAATGCTTTGAGAATATTCACTACAGAGTTGTTAAGGTCATTCCAGTGCAGATTGAGATCTCTGAGGAAGATTTGGGTGCATTGTTGTCCAGTTTTTGTGATCACGATATCCATGAATTGTTTGACAAAGGTGAGGTTGTCACCAGGAGGGTGGTAGAATGTATTCAGTGAACAGCTTAGTTTGTTGTTGCTAGTGACATCAATACATAGGTATTCACAAGAGGATAGTATTGGTGAATGTGGCCGGGTCACTATGAGACTATTCCGATGAATGCAGGCAATACCGCCCCATGGTCTATCAGTTCTTTCTAGTCTGGTGATATCATGATTAGGGGGGACCAAAATAACTAAGATAGGTGCAGACGATGCATTTAACCAGGTTTCTGTAAGAATTAAGAGGTCTGGTTCATGAGTGAGTATGAGATCAGCAATCTCAGTTGCATGTCTTGAGGCTGATCTACAATTAAGTAGAATACATTTGAGATGTGGTTTGATGAGAGCTATAAGTTCTTATGTGAGGGGGACTTGCATAAGATTGTCTTTGGATATTCCTCTAGGGTTATGTTTTGAAGCTCTGTGTGGATTAGAGGGGATGTTTGTATTATGGTATGATTATTTACGTTGTTTGCGTACTCTGTGTTCTGGGTGGGATGGGAGATCGTAAGAGCAGAGTAGGGAGTATGTATCATTGGAAGATAAAAGGTCCTTCATTCGGATAGGGTGGGTTGTGGCATTGGGGTATGGAACTGCTTTCCATCGTGATGGCATGTGCTTTGTGGATAGAGAGTGCATTTGGTGTGGGTACGTGGGGTAGTTACTGTGGTCATTCCTGCAAGAATCATGATCATGTCTTCCAATCTTAAGCGGGTGGAGAATTAGGTCCCATAGGAACTGGAGGTCATCTTTGACTTGTTGCAGTGACAGTAAAATTTCATCCAGTCTAGGTTCCAGTGTGGGATGGGTGTATAGTGTTTGGTATGGGGGTTGGGGAGGGGTGGGTAGGCTTGAGAAGTTAGAATAGCCTGTGTCGCTGTATTGAGGTCCGCATGGATGAGTAAACAGAAATGGTAGGGGGGAGTGGAGGGAGGTGGAGAGGTAAGCATTGAGTGGGTGTGCAGAGGTGATAGGGTTGTAGTAGTGTTTGGGGTGATTGGAGACAGATTGGGAAGGATGCTACTTTTTCGGATATTAGGTGAAGGCTGGGTGCTGTTGTGACTAGGGGTGTGGTTATCCTATCTTAGGGTAACTGCTGGAGCCGGACTGAGTGGATGTATCCATTGGGACATAAGAGGTGTCTGCCTTGTAGGGGGTTCAGAAGGGAAGTTTGGCAGCGATATGGTATTGGGGGAGCTTGGGGAGGGGGGCTGGGGTCTCGTGGCTTTTTCCTTGATGAGAGGAAAGATATTGTCAAAAAGGAGTACGTTGCGCTCTGATGATTGTATCAGGATGATTTCATTATGATTTCATTATGGTAAATAGTGATTGTGGCTGCCGCTATGTAGAATGGTGAATGAGTGATCGAGATCTTGAGAGCCTGAGCTGTTTTCTTAGAGGAGGAGATCGAAAATAGGGTAAAAAATGCTTTTGTCCATTAGGCTCTTTTCTTTGTCTAAAAAATGAGGTCATTAGTTATGTATCCTTTGTTAGTTGAGAAGTAGGGGTCAGAGATAGGGGTCTCGGTCTGACTGTACAATCATTTTTCTCTCTATCTTAAAACTGGATTGATATTATGGATGAATATTTTCTTTAATGTTAAAGGCGTATAAAAAGTCCATATTTTTAAGTTTTTTAAGTTGAAACCCAAATGCAGACAACCTTGTGAACTTCAAATAGTGATCATAGCATGTGCAATATTACTATGTGTTACAGGAGCAATGTCAATTTAAAATGTCTATGCACAAATTGATTGCTGAGACTGATATATTCTACAGAGCAACACTTCCTTTTCCTCAAACAATTAATTCATTCAAAGATTGTACTTAAAGGAGTGTCTCACGGTTTAGAACTTCTGTTCAATCATTCTACTAATAAAATATATACGGGGAAGTAGTGAGCAGCTAACTGGGAGTTGGGCAGTGAAGCCATAAATGTAAATGTAAATGTCAAGGTATTTGTAGAGCGCACTGCCACCAAGCGGTTTCCTGGCGCTATTACTCATACCGCTGTGGAACCCTTCCTGGCTTTTCCTTGTGAAGTGTCCACTCCTGGGCACCCCCAGGGTGAAGCCAGGCATCCTAGCGCTGTTGGGGCCGGTGTGGAGGTTAAGCAAGCTATTGCCCAGAATTGCAGCGTGGGGTCTATGATTAGAATAGGCACCAAGGCGAGCATTGTCAGGTCCGAGGAAATTGAGCGCAAGACCCGCCGAGGCGGGAATTGAACCCTGGTCCCGGGCCAGAACTCTGCATCAGGGTCTGCCGCTCTAACCATTGAGCCACACTCCTCCAAGCCTGAAGCCATATGACCTATATACTTTACACATTTGTCAAGAAGGTATTCAGGACCTTTATCAGGTACTGTATGTCTGTCCAATATTACCCACCCCAGGAAGATGGTATTTATGCCTAATGTTTTTTAGTATAGTATAAAAACGTTTATTGAACGTGTTAATTTGATGATGTCTCCTTCTGAATGAGCAAGTGTGTAATGGCGTGTTTACATTTTTTGAAGTCTTTTGAAAATATTTTTATTAGATGTATGCACTGATAGCGATCTTTTTTTTGTATCTTCCTTTATATGAATGTGTATTCATGTACTGTTGATCTTAATTGAGGTGCAAATCAATTAGTTAATAAACGTGCAACACAGAATAGATCACATCTACTAAGGTCCTGAAGGATCTTGAAGGATGACTCCTATTTTACTTGCCTGTTTTTTTGCATGTTTTGCAGCTGAAGCACGAGAGAAGAGGGCTATGCCTAACTGGAGCATGTCTTCTGAGGATTTCTTTGGCTGGGTGGAGGAGCTTCGAGGTCTGGCTGGTTACGAACACATCGACGAACTGGCTAAAGTCTTCTGGGCTCACTTCCCATCTGCATCTCGACTAGGATATGAAGAACCCGACCCTGAAGAATAAGCTCACAGAGCTGAGGAGCCAGTGTACTGACAAGCAAAACAACGATGCAGCTTAATATTATCGCCAGCAATCCTAGCACTTATCTAGTTACTGATCAATCTTAGAACTAGTGGTTGTGAAACCAGGTCTTATATTAAAAAGACAGCTCAACAGCTTACGTGTTGATTTGAGAAGAGAACCTTATTGTATTTTATACCTTTCTGTGCAGTGGCAAAATTCTGTCCATGCAACAATAAAATGTACAGTTGTATCCAGATGCTGTGATTTCTTTTTGTTTGCACCATTTATTGTGCTTTCATGTGAGTTTGAACTTTGGTGTAGCCTACACCCTCCAGTATTATTATTTGCAATAAGAGTTCAATGTTTCATTAAAAGTAGATTGGATGTTCATATTTTCATCTCACCCAACTCTACAAAACCAGCCTATTTAAACAGCCAGCAACCAGCTATCTTTGTTGTGCAACAACATGCCCACCACAGTGGGCTCTATAGGATCAGTTATAGACTGAGATTCTGCTGCCCGGTTTTCCTGCTTCCATTTACCAGGATTGAGACTAAACACTTTACAGAGCTTTCCCTCTTACGATTCATGATAGCACTTTGGAGATATTACTGCAGATTGGTTGAAGTATTTCGTTAATCAGCTTTAAGGGTTTTGAATACTTTGAATTTTTTGCCTCACCTGATCCTAGTATCTTCGATTTCTCATTCAGAATCAAATACATTTTGGACAAAACGTTAAAGCCTATAACACTGTCTTACCATGTCGGTGTACACATTCATTTTTAGGTTTCAGATACACAGGTTTCAAACCTGTATGTGGTTAAATGTGGAATATGCTGGTGGCTGTGGGAGAGGAAATGCATTCAGAAAAAGAAAGATTTAGATGATATGGAATTAATGAGGAAGTTGAAGGAACTGAGTGATTACCTGTTTCTCCCCTTGCCTTCTCTCCCTCAGTAGCCCTTCTTCCTTCCTTCCCACCTGTCTTCCAACCCCTTGCCTTCTCTCCCTTAGTTGCCTTTGCTGTAGCGTCACTGGGCCCAAATTACCTTGGCTCCTATTTATTTTTCTTCAATTAATTTTACCACCCTCTTGGTCCTTTGATGGACCTTGTTTTGTGCTGAGAGGGGTTGGATATAAGGGTCTCAACAGTCATCCAAGGAGGACCAGGAATTGGATAACTGATGTGCAAACCAGAAATCAGATTCAAGTAAATTACTCTCAGAACAATGTTATAAAGATATAGGATTACCACTGCAAGCCCAAATCTCCTAAAGCCTAACTTACATGTGCACTTCTAATTGCCCACCATTACACCCCCTTAGTGGCCCGGCCCCGCCCTACACAGGCATGCCAGATAGTCACAAAAAAATAAAATGATATTATTTTATTGTAATTTTATTTTTCTGTGACTGGCGATAGGGGCAATGCTCCTCCGCCATCACAGAGGAGCCGCACTTGCATCTAGAATTGGTAAATATACCGAAAAAATTCCCACTTTATGTGCTTGAATCTGTGTTGACTCGCAGTTACAAAATGCAGTGACAGCCCCATCATATCTATTTTTTTCCCATTTTCTTCAGTCGTGCTGCACAACAGGCACACTGCTTTACAGTCCAAAGCCAATAGGTGTCATAGACATGAACCTATTAACTTTGCCAATGGTTTGGGTGAGAGGACTGAAGTGGAGGTTGCTAAATATACAAAATTTTCCCTGCAGCTTCGCTTCATGTGTTACCGTGTAATATATTGGTCCAAAATCTCACTCAATTTAAGTAGATCACACACAAAACTCTGGAAACTTGTGCAACCAATTCTTCATCTTTACTGAAACACCACTATGAACTTACAACAGATTGAAAAACGTCTTCTGCCCGAGCAGGTCCATCATGCCACTGACTATATTTTACACTCAGTGAACAAAAGGATCAAGTTCAGAAGCCATGTTGATAAATAATTATTTAATAATGTCACTGTTAAAAACCACCACATATTAGGAACATCAGCGTATTTTTGTTCAAAATGTTTGTCATGGAACTGTTGACTTCTCTGTAGGGTAATTTATATTACCTTATTTTTTTAATTTCTGTGGTGACAGTTATATAATCGATTAATTAAACAATATCTATGGTTACCAAACCAACAAATGCATTCGAATAATATACACTGCTAATATGCATAAACAATGAAGGTAGAGGTTGCATTGCATTACAAAAATCTGAATAATCTTTTTAGGTCTACCTTGGCAGTACAATGGTAGCCGACCTAATGTGATCAACTCAAATAGACCATTAGGAAGTAATACCACAATTCACAATTCCAAATCTTTATTTAGATCACATGATCATAAAAGATGTACAAAATTTACCACATCAATTAAAAATCCGGAAGTAATACCAAGAGAAGGCTCAGCCCACACCTTGTTTACTTTGTGTACAACATTTGTTTGGGGAGGTCTTAGGCACTTCTGCCAAAAGAGTTCTTGCTTTGAGGTCACAATGACTCCTCAGGTGTTTTCGTTCACCTACAGTGTCCTCCAAGTTGAAATGCAATGATGCCAGGGTGTCCACAGTAGAGGGAAAATGTTTGTACCTTGTTATAATGTGTCAGTGTGAGCAGCACCTTGGTGGTTCGCTGGCTGCAGTCAGTCACCATAACCAATGCGGATGTCACCCTCAAGGCTTGCATGAGTACAAGACCGTAGCTAATTGCGTGACACTTCATGGGCCAAGGGCAGGTTGGTGTTAAAGACATGGCTAGAACTGGAGGGGCGGGGCCGGTGTAGAGAAAAATCATAAAACAAAATATCAAAACTTGAATCACACATTATAGAAGGTAAAAGCTGAACAGCAGAACTGAACCAATCACATCAATGACATAAATCAACCTTCATCTCATTTATTTAACCCCTTGTGGGCTCTTGGTGTCTTAAGCGAAATTATACTACGATTCCCGTAGGTGCAGTTTCAATTCCTTGTCACTTCCTCTTGCATGCATTTCCACCATGTCAATGCCAGAGTAAGTCACAATGACTATTATATGCATCCTGGAAGTACCCTGCCACTGGTTCGTTTTGACTTGTATTTGTAATGACCATGCGTTCTTCTAAAAATATGCTTCTTCACTGAGAATGTAGTACTCCCAACCACAGCCACAATCAAGCATATACTAAAGGCACAAAAAATAGTAATCCTTCTTTTTTCCTTAGTGATGGGAATACAAAAAATCGGTACTATACCTACAAACCTAACATTTACAAAATCTGTTTTCCCTTGCAAGTACCAATCACACTTACAAATAATTTCTTACCCTAATGATGCCTAACCTGGGGCTCTCCTTAAGTGATTTGGCTCAACTAACTGCAACTGAAAGAGAGAAACCAATTTTGCCTTTCTGTCTCAGGCGCTTCTCACTGCGTAGGTTGACGGTACTGAGAAAGCTAAAGTGCCTGGTAAATTCTTTCCTTGAAGCAGGAGTTTGATTAGCCCAACAGGAATTGGTAATTTCATTGTGTCCCCCTTCATCACCCGGCTATTTACTTACTTGAGTCTATGGTTATATTTGTTTGACTGTTTGACACCACCCCTCTCCCTACAACTTCATTTCGAAACGCTCCCACCTTTTTAAACATCCAATTACTTGGACTTCCAGAAATCAATTACTATAGCTGAGCTCAAACTTTTTCAGTCATAAGTCCCCAGTGCTGAATTGTGCCCCATCAGTCATGGAAGGCTCAATGAATGGATCGGGGACTTAGACATACAAACAGATAAGCATCTTCTGATTTTTTTTCTTTTTTTTAAAACATGGTTGTAACTCCTCACGAAAGCGGAAAGAGATAAAGGGCCAGTGGTGTCATTTTGTTGTGGCATCTCCTCCTTTGCCTCGATGTGGTTCATGAAGTCAAAACAACCAACAAATCTTTTAAGCCTAGCCTAGTGTATGTCTGCAATGGCTGCAGAGGCAGCGTGGGCATAAGCACACTAGACTGGTTTGGTGAACTGTGGTGGGAGCTGAAAGGACACTATCTAAACAGCATCTGAGCAGCCAAAGAGGACTGACAAAAGTAGAATAATGCTGAGTCCAACCTTCCAGGAGCCACACCATAGAGAGGCCCAGAAAGCTGACAGCAAAAAGCCAACCAATGCAATAGGGCATAGGTTGCAAAAGAAGACAACAATCATCCAACAGCAGCACCAAGAATCAGTGAAGAGGTGAGGTAAGCAGGGTGGGTGATAAATGGGAAGCTGTCTCTGAGAGTTCGTCCAACACCAACTTCTCTAGGCAGAGACCTGCCAAATGCGAAACAGTCTTGGTCCTGCTCCAGTAGGAACAGTCAAGCCCAAAGTGTAAGGCCTGGTCTCATCCAAAGGGAAACAGAAGTAATTCTGGACCAGTATTGACCTAATTAGTTCTTGTGAGTGAGGAATGGCTTGAGTCCTGTGGTACAGTGAGCACAGGATACACACTTCTTTGCATACACATCTCTCTTAAGGTATCTTATGCAACAAGATGATGGAAGAAATGCTTGAATTGATCTCAACCACTGGCAATTGCTTGGAATTGCATTCCAGCCCATAATTTTTCACCCAATATGATACCCTAGATAAGATCCTGCAAAGTGCAGATCAGTCTTGCTTCCTATGGAACTGTCCAGCCTGAACTGTCGGGCCAGGTCCTCCCCTCATGGGGACACAATCAATCCAGAAGAGTTTCAATCTATCTATGTCTCCTCAGTGAGGTATGGCTTGAGTCCTGTGGCACTGTGCGTGTAGGACACATGTCTGAGCATACAGTTCGCATTCAGGGTATCTACTGTAACAAACAGCAAGATTTAAACAATGATCAAATTAATCTCAGTCACTGGCAATTGCTCAGGTAACATTCCATTTTTCACTCACTATACTACTTTAGGTAGAGATCTACCTTATCCAAACCAGTTTTGGTCCTACTCCAATAGGAACAGTTGAGTCCAAAGTGCCAAAGTGTCAGACCAATTCCTGTCCAAAGGAAACAGAGGGATTCCAGACCAGTTTTGGCCTACTTAGGGGCATGTTTATGAAGAAATCATGCAACGCAGCAAGTCACCTTGCTGCGCTGCTGTAGGGAAAGGACAGGAATGTGGCGAAATTAGCATAATACAACAAATTCCTGTATGTTCCCAGTGCTGGCGCACAATGTGCTCCCTAGCACCAATGCAGGCACCCGTGCACCATGGTACAAGGGTGTGTTCATTGTAAGCAGGATTGTTTTTGTGCAGATAGAGATACCTCCCTGCACAAAAACAATACTGAGAAGCATTTTCCTCTTTTTCTGTGTGCTGCAGAATGCAGCACACAGAGAAAGAGGAAGTAATGAGGAGAAATAAAGATATTTATTCTTGTTACGCCTCACCTGGAGAGACACAGCAATTTTACACATTCCCAGGTATACCAGAGTGCACAAAAATAGATCAGTTCATGCATAGGAACCCCCACGCCCCACCGATGTTCTTTATGTAGGTAAGGTATTCGAGGACTGAAATATCAAAGCTGATATTTATTATGTATTGATTTAGTTATTTATATACTTTGTACGGCCCCAGCAAAATTACAGGATGCCTCAAAGCCCTCAAAGGTAAGGGGAGGAATAGATATAGGAATATATGTTAAAAAATCAAACTAATTTAAGTCCATGCACTGCAAAATTAAGTGGCATTTACTGAAGCCTGTGTGTTTTTTGATGATGGAAAGACAAAAGATAAAAATTCTACAGCATGGGTACTCCAAACATTTTCCCAGGGGCCGCAAAGTACTGTCTGTGGCATGCCCCAGGGCCGCACCGATGCCAGCAATGCGAGGGTCGGGTGATGAAAGGTGGACGTAGGAGGGACGTGTGGCAGATGCATGGTTCGGACAACAAACTGAGCCTTCACGTGACATCTGTTCACCGCCAACGCTCTATTCTAATGCACCAAGAATTAAAGCAAAGCATTAACTTCTAATGTAAAACGTGAGAGGGAAAGAGATTTGGTGGCTGAATTGCAAAATGTGAAACCAGAAACCTGACATCAGTCCAGGCTTCCCCTCTTAACCAATTGCCTAGGATCACACAATTTGGTCAATTTCACTTTGTCTCCTATTTCCTTTATTACCACATATGAGAGCCCTTTAAAAATATGCGAGTTCAGGATGTATGCTGTACAAAACCTTCATTTGTATTTTATTTAATAAACTATAATGTTGTTCTGATTATATAATACCCAAGGCTACACACAGGTGCACCTGACAAATGACTTGCCTCGTGGCCTAATAGCATTGTTTAAATAATGAGGGTGGCATGAATGTTTTCAAGTTAATGGTTGAAAACTATCACTGTTAAGAAATGCCTCCCAATGCAGTGATATAATATGATCTATTGAGGTAAAATACTCATGCATGTTTATAAAATACTTTTTGTTTTTTAAAGTTTGCAGAGTTTACCATGTTTGTACATGTTTAGTTAAAGATGTCTTTAAAACTAAAGGTTTTTCAACATATAAATAAAGTATGCCCGTTGCTTCACAGCTTTCTTAATGGCCCTGCTCTGTCAGCCCAGTGCTGCGGCTCATCAGGGGCCGCAATTAAAGGTCAGGAGGGACACCTGCAGCCCCCGGTCTGTACTTTGAGTAATCGTGTTCTAGAGCCTTTAGAGTACATAATACATGTGGTAACAGACACAAGCAATGTTGAGTGGCCGACCTTCGGTGTCTTCTCGGCTAGTATGGGCAAGCAGTTGGGAATTCCTATGTAAGACCGTAAGGCCTGTATATCAGGCAGAAACAAACTTTATGTTTATCCTTGTCTGACTGACAACCATTTCAGTGAGATGAAGATAGGTGAGCTGTTGTCCAATCTATTTAGACTAAGAAAGAATAAAGCAGTTGCGTTTTGAGATTTCTCGTGTATATTCATTTTAGTTTAATGTCTCTATATGATGTTATAATATTATAATAGTCAATGTGCAAAAGAGCCTCTGCAAACATGAAGGTGATACAGTGATAAGCCAGCAGTTGAAATAAGATCCCATTAAAGTGGCAGAATGGATACATGGAAGATTTTGTGAAACACTCTCTTAAGGATTTGAAGGGCAGCGCTTCTAATGGTTTTTGATGTGATCTGTTAAGATATTTTGAATGCTGTAAAAAGAGACCAGGTGTGAGTTGTCCAAGGCTGCAAGTTTTTATCTGCTCAGAAATTCAATTTATGAGATATTATCCATAAAGCATGATCCTTGGAATGGATGGTAAAGTGGGCTGATAACAAGCTACTCACATTGTTGAAGATTTCGAATTTAGACGTGGAGAAATATATTTTAATGTCTCCAATGACTATCACCCACAGACTTAGACTCACTCTCATTCTAGTGAGTAAGTGATAGAGCAATTTGCATGTAAACACCCAGGGCCTGATTCACAAAGGGCTTCCACGCTTGTTGCAGAGGCCCCACAGTCATGGCGGAGTCTCCACACTTGTGGTGGAATATCAGCAATGATAATTCTTACGGTACCTCTGGCATGAGTGAGGAGGCCGTTTGAGAATCAGACTTAGTTATCTTTGCACTAGGGCAGACTCAAAGAAAGGGAACTGTCTAAGACAACAGAAGCTAACTAAATGAGATGTAACGGCCTCTGGGAAATTTCCATGATCAGCAATCTAACCAAGACTCAATTGAAGACCTTTCTAAAGCTGGGTGGGGGGGGGGGGATGTTGGGGCACAAAAAGCCTTTCCACCAAGCTGCAAATGTGAAACAGAGAACAGGAGAAGGCAGTTTGGCAGGAGGGGTCAGGACTGTGATGAAGATGTCTACCAAGTTAATCAAAGATAGTGAGTCTTGAGAGCTACAGAAGCATTTCTTAAAGCATGCATGCCAGCACATTTTAGGAATAAACTACATGAAGGAAAGACATTCCTGTGAAAGCAGTTATCATAACAGGCATCACTGTGCAAGTTTGATTTAATGGCATTACGTAAATATGGAATTACATTACCAGTATAGTGCGCGTCTACTCCCAGTACCAAGCTATATCTCCTATTTCAAGGTTGACTGTACACTTCCCTTCGACCCTGTACAGCTCTCCACTGTCTTTTGGCTAGGTTTGCATGGCATTAATACTATACACATACAATAGAAGGCACGTAAATAAACGGAATCCTTTCAAAATGTTACATTGGAGTAAACTTTGTATAATAGTTTAATATATGCAATAAATGTACAGTAATTCTTTATTGAACATCAGTTCTACAATGTAGATATTTAATTATTTAGATGCTGTTTTAGAGCATCTTTTGGGACCTAAAGTAACAAAAATATTTATCATATATATTTTACTGTTTATCTGGCCTACATTATCTTAAAATGAATTTGTAGAAATTAGGAGGGTCGTGTGTAGTAGTGCAATATTACAATGTTGTCTTAAGTTTTGGAAAAAATACATAATATATTTGTTTTAGAAACTATAGAACGTAAACTCTATTGTTTGTAACAGTTACATGGAATCGCAAAACACAGATTTCTAAAATGCTTTGATAAGTCAAGCACAAGACAATCATAGCAACAGATGCTTGCCAGATTTCTATTAGGTTGACTTTTTTTGCCTTTGAAAAAAGTGTCTTCTTTAGTGAGGTCTGGAATAAGTTAGCTTCAAAACATTTTATTGAAGTTTAGCATTTATGACAATAATAAACATACAGAAAATAGTACAGTAACTGAAAGAGGTAGTCCATGGGGGTAATGAAAGAGCATAATAGCTATAACTTGCATATCTATACCAGAAAGTATTGGTAACAAATACTATAAAAATATATAAAAACAGAAAAAGGGCTACTATATGAAATAAAGAAAAAAATATTTAAAAGTTATAATACATTTGAGTTATGTACACAAAAGTCAAGAGTAAGCCACATGTTGACATTAAAAGTAGTATACAATGAAAAATAAATTCCTAGGCAATATAATTATATGATACTCCTCATTCTATATATACTAAAAAATGAACTCAGTATAATGACTTAATTACAAAAATGCAAAATGTGTTTTAATCACAAGTATTTAATGCTGTAGTTACATTATTACATTGGTAGGTTTAAAAACAGAATTTTATTCACAGAATTATTTTTGTTCCAAAACTTATTGTAAGCATAAAATCTCACTGACATAAAAGTACAGTATAAAAACACAATAAGGTGGCAAAATAATAAGTCTTCAACGCGGGTTTCAGAGTAAAGCACGCCTTCATCAGGAAAAGCCACAAAAACCTGAAAGTAATAAAGAAGTACACTAGATAGCAGTTCACATTTTGATTATTTTGCATTCAGTTTAACACATATTGTAAATTACACTATAAGAAACATAATTTCACATTTTCACTTCACAATCTAATATTGCCTTCATTGACAACCTAATGTATTATACGAATGGGGAAGAAAAAGATAATTGGATATACAGAAAATGAGTTAAGAGCAAGGAATATGATGAAAGCCAGAAAGTCCCACTTTTATTTCTTTTCCATCAAAAGTGATGAGATATTCCTAAATAGTTGTGAATATCATAAGGTAAAAACTATGCAAAACACACTATCAATTATTTGGCCATCTTGGTGCTTGATTGCCTGTCTCGAAGGAGAGGTTTTTCGGAGATGGGGTGCGATGGTGCTACTAAAAAGGCTGAAATGAAATTCTATATTAGATAATTTAGCAAATGGTAGTAAATTATTATAAGCATTTAAAATCTTATTACATAACAATTCACCTTTAGAAAAATCTGATTGTGGGAGATGGTATTTGGTTCTCAGTTCTGAAAAATAGTAAAACATATCTCACTGACAATGGTCACGAATGTAAAAAATGCCAGCTGTAATCCACAGCTTCTAAAATGATATAGATATATTGGTCTTTAGGTTGGTATTGTGCCAAACGAAAGTAAGCCAATTTAGTGACATGTAATATGTGAGAAGTTTTACCAACCTTGGTATTGGCCATGGTTAAGAAGGCAGGTAAATGAAAGGGCTGTAAGAGATTATGCCTTAATATCATCCATCTAGGAGCATAGACAGGGTCTATAGGTTGAAACCATAATGAGCTTTGGGGCAATGAGGAAAGACATATGGTATTTCTTGAGGTCAGGTAATCCAACACCACCTTCGTTCTTAGCAATTTGTAAATGTTTGATAGCAATATGGACAACAACGCACACAACAGCAAGGAACTCTTCAATATCGTGAAAGAGCTCTCCAACCCCAACGCCGGAAACAACGACATCACCCCATCGCAAGATCTCTGCAACTCCCTCGCCTCCTACTTCCACAACAAGATCGCGGACATACACAACAGCTTCAGCACTCAACCGACGCACGCCACGACCGAACCACCGCCCCCCACCACCACCCTCCGCACCTGGACTCCGATCAGCACCGAAGACACCATCCAAATGATGAACTCCATCCACTCCGGATCTCCTACCGACCCCTGCCCTCACCACATCTTCAACAAGGCCGACGCAGTCATCGCACCCCACCTGCGGGACATCATCAACACCTCCTTCGACACCGCCACCTTCCCGGAGAGCTGGAAACACGCCGAACTCAGCGCTCTACTAAAGAAACCTACGGCGGACCCCACCGAACTCAAGAATTACCGCCCCATCTCGCTCCTCCCGTTCCCAGCCAAAGTCATCGAGAAGACCGTCAACAAGCAGCTGGCCACCTTCCTCGAGACGAATGGATCCCTGGACCCTTCACAGTCGGGCTTCCGAGCCAATCACAGCACCGAGACCGCCCTCATCGCTGCCACCGATGACATCCGAACCCTGATGGACAACGGAGAAACAGCGGCCCTCATCCTCCTAGACCTCTCCGCGGCTTTCGACACTGTCTGCCACCGCACCCTAGTGCAGCGCCTCAGCAACGTCGGAATCCAGGAGAGAGCACTGGAATGGATCATCTCCTTCCTCGACGGAAGAACACAGAGAGTCCGCCTACCACCGTACAAGTCAGAGGC
This sequence comes from Lissotriton helveticus, assembly GCF_964261635.1. Lineage (NCBI taxonomy): Eukaryota > Metazoa > Chordata > Amphibia > Caudata > Salamandridae > Lissotriton > Lissotriton helveticus. The sequence continues at coordinate 1,194,321,914 of NC_136069.1, forward strand.
CACCGAAGTCATCTGCGGCGTCCCTCAAGGATCATCGCTGAGCCCCACCCTCTTCAACGTCTACATGAGCCCCCTCGCAGCCATCGCACGCCAACACAACCTCAACATCATCTCCTACGCCGACGACACCGAGCTGATCCTCTCCCTGACCAACGACCCCGCCGCCGCCAGAGCCAACCTTCACGAAGGGATGAAAGACGTAGCCGAGTGGATGTCGACCAGCCGCCTGAAACTGAACTCAGACAAGACGGAAGTCCTCATCCTGGGCTCCTCGCCCTCCGCCTGGGACGACTCCTGGTGGCCCCCCGCCCTGGGCAGCGCACCCAAACTGACAGATCACGCACGCAACCTGGGATTCATCCTGGACTCCTCCCTCACCATGACCAGACAAGTCAACGCCGTCTCCTCGTCATGCTTCAACATCCTGCGCATGCTACGGAAGATCTTCCGGTGGATCCCCACCGAGACAAGGAAGACGGTCACCCAGGCACTCGTCACCAGCCGACTGGACTACGGCAACGCCCTCTACGCCGGAACCACGCCAAGCTCCAGAAGAGACTCCAGCGGATCCAGAACGCCTCAGCCAGACTCATCCTCGACATCCCACGACACAGCCACATCTCCGGACATCTGAGAGACCTGCACTGGCTCCCCGTCAACAAAAGAATCACCTTCCGCCTCCTCACCCACGCACACAAAGCCCTACACGATCAAGGCCCCAGCTACCTCAACAACCGCATCAACTTCCACGTTCACAAACGACATCTCCGATCAGCCAGCCATGCCCTCGCCGCCGTCCCCCGCATCCGGAGAACGACAGCGGGAGGAAGGTCCTTCTCCCACCTGGCCGCCAAGACCTGGAACTCCCTTCCGACTGACCTGCGCCTGACCCAAGACCACCTCTCCTTCAGGAAGAAGCTCAAGACCTGGCTGTTCGAGCAGTAGCAGCTCTCCCCCCCCCCCCTAGCGCCTTGAGACCCTCCGGGTAAGTAGTGCGCTATATAAATGTCTGTGATTGATTGATTGATTGAGTTTATTATTTCATATGAATGTGTTAAATTATTTGTATATTTTAGTGAAGAGAATGTAGGGGAAAATATGTACCTGCCAAATCAAGTGAAGAGTTCACCATTTATCTAGTTTTTCTTTCATATGCATAAGGATTTTAGAAAAATTGTGATCTATTGCAGCTTTAATAGTATGGGAGAACATAATACCTAGGTATTTTAGAGACTATGGGGTCCATTAGGATGACGGGCGGACTTTGTCTGCCCGTCATCCTACCGGTGAATGGGACCACCCGCCATAAGGGCGGGGGTTCCGTTGTACATATTAAGATGCGCCCGCCACAGTGGCGGGCGCTTCCCGCATTTTCAACATTGCGGCGGGCGGTGCTGAAAGCACAGCACGCCGCAATGCTAAAAATGCACGTTGTGCTTTTCAATGCACAACATGACAGGCACCAGGAGGTGCCTGTCATGTTGTGCATTGAAATGCAGGGGGGTACCATAGGTACCCCCCATGTGCACCCCCCACCCCCACGGAGTCCCTGGGGGCCCGCAACGGGCCCCTGCAGGGGGACTCCGCATGCCTTTCCGTGGCGGCATTGCCGCCATAGAAAGGCATTCCCAAATGCATATGCTAATATGGCTGGCGGTGTCTAATAGACACCGCCACCATATAAACCCTTTTCCGCCCCGGCCGCAAGGCGACCGGGCGGAAAAGTGGCGGGCAGTCTTTCCGTCCGCCACGGCCAACCATGCCATGATAATATGGCGGGGGTGATTTTAGTCAGGATGGCGGGCGGATTGCCCCCGCCAGGCCGGCGGTGGCTACCGCCTGCCTGGCGGGGGCAATCCGCCCGCCATCCTAATGGACCCCATAGCGTTCCACAAGATATGTGTACCAGCTATCATATCTGAAGTACATAATATATCTTATGGAAAAAACAGTTTTGGTAATATTAAGAGAATAACCAGAAATATTAGCATACTGTTTGATAACATGCAATATAATAGGTAATGTTGCAGCAAGATTATTGACATACATAGCACATCATCAGCATAGGCTGAAACTTTGATAACAGTATTTTTGAAGATGATTACACTAAAATCTTTATTATTGCACGGGAGAACATAGAAGGGGTTCAAAAGCAATTAAAAACAAAAGTGAGGTTAATGGACAACCTTGTCTAGTACCGCTATACAGATTAAATGAAGAGGATAATAAGCTTTTAATATGTATTGTGGCAGAAGGGGAGGTACACAATGTTTTAACCATGTGTATATATGTAGGACCAAAATTAAAAGCTTCTAATGTTCGCAGAGTGAATTGCCAATTTTCAGTGTCTAATGCTAACAGACCAACTGGACATTGGAGCTTATCAGCCGAAGACAACACATGACACAGGAGTTTGTTGTTATGTGCAGCTAGTCAATTTTCATAAAAACTCTTTGATCGGGCTGTATAATAGAATTGAATCGAGGTGTTATTCTTTTTGCTAGAATGTTGGCGTAAATCTTACAATCTTGGTTAATAAGAGCTATAGGTCGATAACTGAAAACTAAAGTGGGAACTTTGTGAGGCTTCAGGAGGACAATAGTAGTTTCTACTTTGAAGGAGTCTTCAATTTTAGAAGTGGTCTGAAAGTCAATACACAAAGAAAGCAGAATGTCGGGAGAGTTGCAATTGAAAGCATTTATGAAATTCTGCAGGGATGCAATCTGGTCCAGGAGCATTATCAGAATTTAATTCCTTCAATGCTAAATGAATTTTTTGGATATGAAGTGGTTCGTCAAGTTTGATTCAATCACTGGCAGAAATCTGGGGTAAGTGGCAGTCTTGTAGAAAACTATCAGTAACATAACTGGGATTGTCTGTAGTTTTAAAATAATGCAAAGAATAAAAAGATACAAATTCAGACATTATTTCTTCTGTTTTAAAGAGCAAAGTATCATCAGATTTTTTAAAAGCTAGTATATCATTCTTATTATTTTGAATAACTAAGTAATTGGCTAAGAGCCATCCAGCTTTATTAAGGTTACATTTGTAATTTGATTTGTCTTTAGATACAAGATCTTTTAGTGAGTAGAGTATTATATTGATATCTTAGTTTTTGAAGTTGAGTTTTATATTTATCATCACATGAGGATATAAAACGTTTCTCTAAATCAACTAATTGTTTTTCTAATATAGAGAGGGTAGCATGGAATGATTTATGTTTATGGGCCATGAAGATTATAGTGACTCCTTTTATATAGGTTTTGAATGAATCCCAATTACTAATTTTAGAGGTCTCATCACGATTATTATGCAAAAATAGCCCTTTATGGCTGCTAATAGTTTAGTGGAGTTCATTGGATTTAGAACAATGTCTTAGGGGAATTGATCTCAACCATAAGATAGAAAAGGAGATTAATGCATGGTCAGAAATTGTAATAGGTTCAATTGATGAATTGGTTATCTTATCACATAAGTGTTCATATGCTAAAAGGCAGTCAATCTTAGAAAAAGTAGAATATGTGTTTGAATAAAAGGTAAAATCTTTAGTGGTGTGCAAGTCTTCAAAGTTCTACCAATTTAGTGGTAGAGAAAAAGGATTTGAACATGTGAAAATATTTAGTGGGTCTACATTTGAAAACAGAAGAACGATCTAGTACGGGATCACAAATCAAATTAAAGACTCCTCCCATTATCAAAGGGGTATTGTCAAGTTTAACACGTTCTGTACTGATATTTTTCCAGAGAAAAAGTTTGTCTAGTGTGAGAGCATAAATGCTTTTCAAGTTAAGGAAACATTCATCTGTTTTAATTTGTGCAGACACAAATCTACTATAGGAGTCCTTATTGTGGAGTAATATTTGCACTAGCGGTTTGTATGGGAAAAAAATTCCCACACCATTATTACACCCCTCAGCCAGTGATGAAACAATATTTCCAATCCATCCCTTTGACATATACTGCAAAAAGTTATCATTTAGATGCGTTTCTTGAAGAAAACAAATATCAGCACTGGATGTCAAGACCATTTTATATTCAAAGAGACATTATTTAACTTTATTAGGTGGGCCAAGGATGTAAATAGAGAGATACAAAAGAAAAAAGATACTTAAAGGAAAACAGATGAAGTAGATGAACAAGACAACCAAAACAAAGAAAGCCCATACCAGAGGACTACGTATTAAATAGAGCAATTGAGTCAAAGGTGTGAAACAAGATATAGCCTACTGCATGGACCTGCTATACTGAACAAATAGAATATTTTTTGTGAGTACATCTATAGTATCCAGCTGAGTCTAAGAGCTGCGATTCCATAGAGATGGGATTGTGTTTATCAATATATGTTGTCAATTCTAAGATAGAAGAGAAGGATTTAGAAACATACTTTTTCCAAATATGCATGGTAGATGGATCAGAGAGACCATATTTATAGCCTGCATCCATTAGTCGTGGCCTGAGTTTAGAGAATTGATGACACATTTTTACAGTCTCTTTCACAAAATCCTGTTGAATATATTGTCTATTTTCAATAAGTAGCTCTGGAATTTCTCTAATTGCCTTTCTGATAAGGAGGAGATGTTGATGTTGTAGAACTTTAAATTTAATTTGTCTTTGCTTGATTTGATGTGGTTTGCAATGAGAAGGAATACAATAAGCCTTAGCAATTTTAAGTCATTCTGAACATTTAGGATTAAGCAGTTGAGGTAAAAGAGATTCTAAATAAAGGGGCCTATTACGATGGAAGATTTTCTGCATCCTCCGGGCCGGCGGAAGCCACCGCCGGCCCAGAGGATGCGGAAAATCCTCTACGGACCCACCAAAGACCCACCGCCACATTAGGATGGCTGGTGGGTCCTGGTTTCTGTCCGCCGCTTTTCCGCCGCGGTTGGCTTACAACCGCGGCGGAAAAGCTCTAATATGGTGACGGTGTCTCTCAGACACCGTCAGCCATATTAGGATGGCCTGTGAAAAATGCTTTTTCGCGGCGGGTTTTCCGCCGTGGAAAAGCATGTGTAACTTCACTGCGGGGGCCCGTTGCGGGCCCCCTGGGTGAAGGGGGGTTGGGGGGTGCACATGGGGGTTACCTATGGTACCCCCTGCATTTGTATGCAGAAATCGGCAGGCACCGCACGGTGCCTGCCGCTTTCTGTATACAAATGCAATGTATGCATTTTTACCATTGCGGCGGATGCAGCTTGAAGCCGCACCCACCGCAATGGTAAAAATAGAGGATGTGACCGCCAGGGTGGCGGTCACATCCTAATTGCACAGGAGGGAACTCCGCAGGCCATGCGGAGGTTCCCTCCTACTCTATGGTGGCGGACGGACTCAGGTCCGTCCGCCATCATAATCGGCCCCAATGTCTGCTGCTTTGTCATTCAACATTTTCAGGGAAATTGAAAATGTGTAGGTTGTATTGGCGATTCCTTTTTTCCAAGTCTATAATGGAAGCTTGCTTAGGAGAAATCTGTTGGATTAAAGGAGTCATAGCAGAGGTTTGCTTTTGAATGATCTCTTATTGTTATTTTGTTGTCCGAGATCTTCATAGAAAAGAGAGGCAAGGTCTCTGTGGATATGTTTAATGTCTGAACAAATGGTGTCGTACTTAGGTGAATCGCTTGGATTTCATATAGAATGTTCATCAAAGATACTTATTGATATTCTACCACTTTAGATTTGGCCAGTGATTGGGAGGCAATTTGATTCCTTTTATTGGTATGAACTGATGATGTTTTAGTTACCACATTGCTTGCGAAGGAAAATAATGTCTATAGGTAATATCAGACAGAACAATGTGGGTGCACTGGGGAAAAAGCAGATGCTGTTGAGTCACAAGATGTAAATTTACACAGGTGAATTTATTTTAATAAAGTTAGATTAATCGTAATTGAGGGGAATATCATCAAGCGGCAGCGATAATTATCGCTTGCCGCATGTAGCGTGAACATTTCTATCGCTGTATATCGCTGGATTCTATCGCCCGGTTAGCGCACTATTAACAACGCGCATCGCCGAGGCAATAGAAATCCCGGCAATAGCGGCGAAAAGCGGCAATATTGCTGGATTTCCAGCGATAAAGAACAGAGATAGGGAAAACATTGTTGATTGGGAGATGTGGACTTAGCTTCGCAATCCGACTCCCATGATACATATAGGTAAGTCAGAAAATTAGCAGGTTTTAGAAACCGGCGACATACGTGGTTAGCGCAACTTTTTATATCACTAGGTGGGTTAGCGATATCCTTGTTTATACTGAAAAGCTGTGTTAGCGACTATTTTCGCTGAATAGTGGTCGGGAACGCCTACCTTGCATCTCATTAGCGATGAGATGCAAGGTGTTAGTGAAATGGGTGATAATACAAGGAAACACACACTACAGTCTGTTAGCATGTCCTTGTTAATACCGTGCTACAATTATCGCTGCTTTCCATCCGAAAATGGCGATAATTGTCTTGATGATATGCCCCATAGTTATTTACTCTGATAATGAGGTTGCATATGAGTGGAAGCAGAAATCTCTATGAGGAGAAAGAGTTTGTACTGAGCCCAAAATAAATTAAACGGGAAACATCCTTTACAACGCAACTTTTACCACGCAGTGCCTTTACGATGCAACTTTTACAACGCAAACCATTACAACGCATTGCGCTGGGGGGCACTCTAGGATAAGGAATAGATTTAATTTACTATCCAACACCTTCCCTACTATCCACGGGGACTGGAGTTGGAATAGTAAATTAAACTATTCACTATCCAGCATCCCAAAGCGCTATGCGTTGTAAAGGCATGCGTTGTAAATACCGCGTTGTAAAGGCATGCGTGTTAAAAGCATGCGTTGTAATATCATACATCCAAATTAAACTGACTGCCAAAAGGAAAATCCATTTTAGGTTTATGAGAGGTATTCTCTTTAAGGAGTAGAAAAAAGGTGGACAGGACTGAAGTAATTGGAGCTGTAAACCCCTCTCTTCGGAGAAGGCAGGTTGCTGTGTGAGGAAAGTCAAGGGACACCTGAAAGGAGCCTCTATGCTTCAGTTGTGAGCCAAACCCAAGTAAAACCTCACAGCTCAGCTCCCGCTATCTTCCAAAACAATCAGCATAACACAGAAGTGGCAAAAATCTCCTTAGGACTGTTGGAGTCATTGGCAGTAAGAATGTAAAATGACGGAGCGTGCGTGTACTACCATCACTGGAACAAGATAACATTATCAAGATAAAAAAAGAGTCACGTCGGAGAAAGAGCATGTGCACTGTTACGTGTGTGACATGATGGGAAGAAGAAAAAGTGTCTACATGTGAGACTGGCTGAAGTCAGTAGGGGCTCACCAAGAGAGCCGTGGCTTGCTAGTCCAAAGCAAGAAAAAGCAGAGGAAGGTGGTCACCCGTTGGAATAAATGTAGTGGCTGTTAGAGATTGTCAGTGGTGTTGCTGTTGCCTACTTTCCTCCTCCCCTTTCACATCCTAAATAAAGTTTCCATATTGCTCCTTTTTCTCCTTGTAATTGTCTAGTGTACTTATGGTGTGCCATACTTGCACTTTGTGATTCCATACCGCACAGTCTAACTTGACAGCCTCTGTTTTACTCACTTTAATCATTCGAGTATGTGTATGCAGCAAAGTGCACACAAAGAATCCTGGGTTGTGATGCTTAAAATGCTGCCCAATTGACCTCCTCCAGGCTCCCGAGATGTGGTGCCTGTGTATCTTTACTCTCACTGCCTGTGCACAGAGTGCACAGGTGCTGAGCAGTGGCCAGGGAAACAACCCCCAGATGCATCAAAGTTATGTTTTGCGAGTCCTTAATAGCGAATTTTAAGGAATCGCTATTAAAGACTCGCAAAACGGGATGCATGTAGAAATCGCAATGTTATTTGCGATTCCTACTGATTCCTTATTTGCGATTCGCTGAATCGCAAATGTGCCGCAATTTCAAGGGTTCCAGGGTGTCCAAAGGACACCCTGTTGCACCCCTGAAATGGTAATGCGCACACTCATGTCCCTAGGACATGTGTGTGTGTAACATACAACTTAGAAAAATGCACTAAAGTGCATATTTCTAAGTTTTTGCTTTTTACCACGTAGTTTGGATTTGCGGTAAATAGCGATCCCAGATTGCGAATTCGCAATCTTGGAATGGTTCATGCATTGCATTTAAGGAATCGCAAATTGCGATTCCTTAAATGCAATCGCAATTTGAGAACTCGCAATTATTTGCGAATTCTTACATTGTGAGTGCATGAACCCTTGATGCATCTCAAATGCTATTTTTGCGGGCGCAAACGTCCGAATTTTTGCGATTCGCATCGTTTTCGCTCGCAAAAATGCTTGATGCATCTACCTGCAAGACAGCCATTATGGAGGGCAAGCCCCCTTCAGCGTTTTTAGGAGAGGGTTGTAAATGTATTTGCCCCCTGAACAATTAGCGCCCCTGCAACCGGGCTCCAAGACAGTAGCTTTACGTTCATGAAAGCTGTTGCATGCCACACAAATGACCTGTGGAGGCACACTATAATTTAGTTTTTCTGATGTTACGTGCTGGCATTTCCCCTTACATCTGCAAGCCGGCCACAGGTGCCATTAATATTACTAGTATTTTAATTAGAATTGTTTTACATACTGCAGCAAAGCAAGGAGGAAACAACAATACAAGTAGGTGTTCAAGGCAAAGTGGGCTGTCGTAAGTAGGGATAGAATTAACAAAATGAATTGACAGCTATATGATGAAACAGTTGATATGGGGCAAAAGGAGTATAATGTTGACCGTCATATAGGGGAAACATCCTTTACAACGCAACTTTTACCACGCAGTGCGTTTACGACGCAACTTTTACAACTCAAACCATTACAACGCATTGCACTGGGGGGCGCTCTAGGATAGGGAATACGTTTAATTTACTGTCCAACACATTCCCTAGTGTCCACGGGGACTGGAGTTGGAATAGTAAATTAAACTATTCACTATCCAGCACCCCAAAGCACTATGCGTTGTAAAGGTATGCGATGTAAAAACCGCGTTGTAAAGGCATTCGATGTAAAAGTATGCGTTGTAGGTCATACATCCTCATATAGTCATGTAACAGGCAAGGTCCTTGACAACAACCCGACCCTCAAAGAATGTGCAGTGCTTCTCCAAAATTTGGAGGGACAGAGTTCCAGGTGGAAGTGGTGGAAACGGAAAAGGATAATTTAGAGCTTGAAATGTTCAAAATGTAGGAGTTTCCAGAGGAAGGAGCTCTTGCTTCTGGAAAGTCTCGAGCTTCCAGAAATGTTCAGGAAATTGCCATCATGCACCAAAGTACTCTCCAGGCATCTACAATTCAGCTCCGGGGGCTTTTCTAATAGGGAAGAAGGGGGAAATGTCACCAGCCCTCCCACGAATCAGAAGCCTGATTCAAAAAGTGGGCTGAAAATAATACTATACAACAAAATATATACCAGGATAAACACATCACAATACAAAGGGCTATCAGCTAGATTCATCAAAGACCCGTTTTGCGAGTCTTCTATAGCGATTCATAAGGAATCGCTATTAAGGACTCGCAAAACAGGATTCATGTAGGAATTGCAAAAAATATTGCGATTCCTACATCTTCCTTATTTGCGATTAGCAAATTGCTAATCGCAAATAAGGAATAACTCCCCATTTATTCCTTATTTGCGATTAGCAATTTGCTAATCGCAAATAAGAATGCGATTTCAAGGGTGCCATGGGTGTCCATAGGACACCCTGTAGCACCCCTGAAATGCAACATTACACAGGTGTTGCGCACACACATGTCTAAAGGACATGTGTGTGTGTAACATGCAACAGAGAATAATGCACTAAAGTGCTTTTTTTCTATTTTTTTCGCTATTTACCACGAAGTCTGACTTCGTGGTAAATAGCGGCCAAATATTGCGAATTCGCAATCTAATATTGGTCAATGAATTGCATTTAAGGAATCTCAAATAGAGATTCCTTAAATGCAATTCCTCGCTAAAATGCGAATTCTGTAATAGCGATTTTTGCATTTGGGATGATGAATCCCAAATGCAAAAATTGCGCTGGCAAAGGGCCAGATTCTGAGAATCTGGCCCTTTGCGAGCCGATTTTCCTTTCATGAATCTAGCTGTTTCTCTCCACCTACAAAGTACTGACTGCTGACAAATGCAAATATATTCTATTTGCTCTAAGTCCGTTTTCAGAATCTCATTTGCAAAATATTGAAATATTTTCAATGTTGTGTTCAATAGTTACTGGACTGTATCACAACACAGTCACTTAAGATTCCTGCACGGCCATAAAAATATATATTTACACATGATCTCTCGGGTTATTTATTTACCTACCAATACTACAGCTCTGTGCTGCTGCTGCTCATTTACGACATTCCACCAATGTCAAATATTATATCAAATTATCCTGAACCAACACATTTCCTATTGCTATTCCAAAGTATTTGCCCATGAATAAGTGCATTTATGTTCTTCACGAAAAAAAAACAGTTAATGCTCATTAGGACTAGTGAAAGTAAAAGCAATGTATACCCAGCTCCAGGTAGAGACAGTGGATGATTTGTGAATGAAGCTTAATTCAGATCACTAGCTCAAGAGTTGTTACTGAACACTTCAATTGAAAATATATGTGAACGGAGATGTGATTTAAACAATTTGATTTATTTGGCTTGATTGTCTGCATAGTTTTTGAGCAAAAATTAATTAGCCAAACTATATTTTGCCACCCACCATCATCATCTTCATAAAGCTTTATTCGGCACAAATTATCTGAGCTATAAAAGCACAACATTTTACAATAAATTATTACAATATGATTAAAACATCGATCTCTTAAAACCAAAAATTCACACAGTGTCAGAGCAGTTAAAATAAAACATGAATCATGTGCAAACATCATGCATAAATACAACAGGCCAATTTTGCCACACATTCACTGAAGTATGTGGGTTTGCTTGTGCAATGCAACACAGTTTCCCACTAGCCACATGGGCCTTTTAAATGGTAATTAAATTATGCTACATTTCATGTCACATTGCGTTGTGCTAGCCTTTGTGCGCATTTTACTAAAGTGGGTCCTAGTTGGGATAAGCATTTTGACCAGTTGTTCATTGCAATGTTATCAACCTAGCTCTAGAAAAAATGCACCTGGGTAGCCTTCCTAGGCAGATGTGGGAGAGAGTGAGGGCCATTATTTGTTGCAAGAGCAGAACTATTAGAGCAATTATTGAATTTTGCGGGAAAGGGTTAAGGCCAAGTTTGTTGCAAACCATAACTATATGGAACAAATAAAAGCCACCTCCAATTAAGGCCTTTGCTTCCAAATCCTACTTTACTGTGTTAAGAAAAAGGCATTTAATAGCAACAAAAGGATGCCAAAATATAAATAGTAGCTGAAGAGCCCCTCGATAATCATTATAATGCGTATGTTCCTGAAATGTGTGTAATCCAAGAAGCTAGCTTGAATGTGTGAGTATTCACAACCATTAATGAGCAGGAAGGGACACCTTCCTGCACATAAAAAATCTTTAAAGACGATGTGCTGTTTTTATGTGTGCTGCAGAATGCATATTTACAAGGTGGCGGTAGGCCATGTTAAGTGACTTGACGCCACCTTGTAAATATGGGATAAAGAGCATCCTCACCGGAGCGTCAGAAAAAGTGACACTCAGGTTGTGTTAGAGGCTTTCAAATATGCCCCCAAGTTTCTCCTAACACCAGGGAAGATAAAGAAAGAGTCAGACAAGAAGAACCCATAAGAAACCCAGCAGAATCTCCAGATACAAAAGATAAGACAGCAGGCACACAGAAAGCAACAAATGAGCGATGAACACAATGAAAAGTAAGGAAATTATTGCATTGAGAAGAAAAATTCTTATTCATGATTTAAAAAGGAAATGACATCATAGTAAAACACTTCTTCCATTCTGGATTAGGATTCCATGAATACATCTCCAAGGGCAAATTATAAGTTTTGTCCACACCTCCTTCATGAATCTCATGGCGTTAAGTAGATATACGAAGACGGAGACAGATTTGACAGCCATCATTCCACATTGTACTGCGCTGCTCCGCTGCCACCCTTGCTCCACAACACTTGATATACAGCTCGTGTAACACCACTACAATTGACCACATGAATAGAAATATCAGTGCAGTCTGTGCGTTGGCAGCACCTGAGTAAACATTGAGTGCAGCATTCAGCCGCAAGCCTCCAAAATGCGGAAGGAACCCAAGGTCTGTAACTTCTGCTAACACTCTCAGGGCCATACGTACAAGGACTGGCAAAAACTACAGCTAACGCTAGTTAGTGGCAGTTTTCTTACCGCTGTGTACCGCTGAAAACTATCACCTTGTTAGCGACGTATGTACAAGACATTGCTATATGGCGATAGCTTCAGAGATCAGCGGTGAAAACTGCCGCTAACATTATTGTGTTGGCGATTGGAATTCTGGCGTTAGTGGCTGAAAACCAACGAAAGGCCCATCAGTCTGGAGCCTCGAGTGGGATGCAGAGGAGCTGTGGAGTCAATGAGCCATGGCGGTAGACATTGAGGCACAGTGATCGCCCGTATCTAGTGGTGAAGTCTGACAGGTTGCATGGAGACACGTTGCTGACCTGTGTGAGAAGACCTCCTTGAGCCCCTTGGAGCTGTGAATGGTAGAGATGCTCCTGTGCACCAACGTAGGGATGTCTGCATCGCATACTACGATCCACCACTACACAGGGGGGCATGGAGGGGATTAACAATGATGGGTGGAGCCTCTCTGCATCACAGGCTGGATGATGTTGCGCTGGCCGGATGCTGTGGAGGGTGAGGCCCCTGAACTGCACCGAACTTGTGTGGTAGGAGGGCTGCAACTTCATGCCTAAGGAGGCCGTGTTGCATCAACTGTATTGGGAGGTTCATCACCGGACTTGTCGGGACTACTGTACCCATGCTTGTGAAATCCCACCTGGCTGAGGCTCCTGCTGGCTGATTCATAGATTTGGAGAGAGTGCAGCAGATTGTGCCACGGTGTCAATGTCCAGGTAAGGAGAAGGTGAGACCCGTAGCGGAGGAGGCCCAGGGGTCTAGTCGCCCAGGCCTAGCACCTGTAGATGACACACCCCCAGTGGCGGCTCATCCGCTACGGCGGAAGAGCATTGCACCACTGCTCACATGATGATAACTTCAGGATGTGATCCGGCTATGTTTCCTTTGTGGGCAGCAGGGTGAGTAGGGCTGCTCCACTCATGGAGCAGGGCAGGGACAGGGTGGCATGCCCACTCAAGTGTGCAATGACTATTTGGTCGGCCTACTCAGGCCACCCAAGCAGTCATGCGCACTGTCCTGTTCGCAATGAAGGCTGCGTTACAGCCTGCATGAACAACATGCCCACCCCTTCATCCCCTGGATGAACGCCTTGTCCCAGCACCAATGACCAATCCCAATGCAATATTGCAGCGTTGTGATTGGCTTAGGGGAGGGAGCCTGGCTTCCTACTTCCTGTTCCTGGAAGCAGATTCAGGAGAGCAGGAGCAACAAAGACACAGGACCTGGCCTGGAGGTAAGATTTCTCTCATTTAAATATTTACAACACCCTCTCACACACACACCCATGTCCATGCCCCATCTAGTGTTCTATCTTGTGGTTCCCACCTCCCAGCTGTCCAGTCCCCCCCCCCGCAGCACTTCCCAATGGCAGCCACTGTACGGCCATGTGCAGCGGGCAAACCACTGCTGTGCCAAAGGTACGTATGAAGTTATGACGCATACTATTATATCGCATTCCATTACAATGCATACTAATACTAGGCATATTGCAACAGTAGGGAAGGTGTTGCATAGCGGAGATGTAAATATTACTATTCCCACTGCAGTGAGTGCAATCCTAAACCTAACCTTTGCACCACAAAGCAAACCCTGAACTATAAAATGTATCTTTGAGCCCCCAAAGCACACCCTAAACATCATATTTGACCCAAATGCAAACCCCAATTTTCATTTTTGAATCCAAATCAGCCGCATTTTTATGACTGACCCCAAAACATACCCCATATTTTACCCCATGAGACACCCCAAATTTAATCTCCGACACCCTAAACCCATACCCACCCTAAAACGTAAAAATACTCCATTACTGACCTCACAATGCGCTGTAATGGAATGCGATGTAAAGGCACCTGCATTGTTGGAGGTGTATTGTAAAGGTATTTCGATGCCTGCATTGTATTGGATGTCTCCCGTGCCACAGGCAAGCTGTGGGCAAACCCGCCTACGTCCGTATGCCCCTGGACCGCGCTCAGCACCTAGGATCCTTCCCCTCGGCCACTCCACCACTTCGGCACCAGCACCCTCCTCACCATCAACTCAGGAGAACAAGGACCAACATCTGCTCCGGACTGGACATCGCCATCACTGACGGCTACTAAATCACCTGCAAGAACCACCCCAACCATCCAGGAGGAGGCATTGCCACCACCTACTGGAGCACACTCTGCTTGACCACGCACTCTAATGACCCAACAGTGACCATAGAACACCTCAACTCCCAGATCCGGACAAACCCCAACCCCATCCTCTGCGGCACTCTCATCTGCAGGCCCCCCGGGCCATGGACACCCATTCTTCGATACCATTGTTGACCTCATTGCACACCAGGCTCTCCCATCCACCGACAACATCCTACTCTGCAAACTCAAGTTCCACCTGGACATTCCAGTGACCAGAACACCAGCCCCTCCTGGGGAAACTCCCCAACATCAGGCTCAAGCAGTGAGTCACCCCAACAAGTCACATAGCAGGACACACAGTTAATTGAGCAAGTTGCATCCGCCAGCGGCAACTTCAATTACAACCACACCACCGGACTCTCCTGGACTGACCATCATTGAATACATCACATCTTCACTAGGCCCACTGTACACCATCCCCATCATCGCCCTCCCTCGCAGCTGGATCAAGGCCACCGAAGAACATCTCATCACCTTCCTCAGCACCACCAATCCCCCAACGGTTACAGACACTGACACCACAGCGCACAACCACCACCGATGGATCTCCAACTGTGCCGACACCCTGCCACCCCTCAAAAAATGGACCATGCAAAACTAGCACCACGTTGCGCGGTATTTGCAAAGTGACGCATGTAGGCATAAGCGTGACCTTGTGAAGCCCGGTACCACATCATACCTGCATCAGGTATGATGCTTGTTCCACAAACCATAAGTGAGATTTATGAATCCAAGCAAGGTCATTTTGCGTGGTCCTTAGTGGTTTCATAAATCTGCAATAAAGCAACACAGCACAAATCACTGTGTTACTTCACTCTGCTCTGGGAAGGTATTTCATGGACACTGCCTGGGTGTTTCCACACAACTCCCATGGATTTTGACGTATTTCCAGATTTACCAGAATTGGTAAACCTGGGAATGTACCAAAAAGATGTACCTTCCCAGGAGAGGCTTAATGGGGAGAAATATCTTTCTTTCTCCTCATTAATTCCTCTTTCTATGTGTGATGCATTCTGCAGCATACATAGAATTAGCAATATGCCTCCCAGGATTGTTTTGTGCAGGAAGGTGCCCCTTCCTGCATAAAAACAATCCTGCTTGCAAGAGAGGCACCTTTGCACCATGGTGCAAGGATGACTGCATTGGTGCTAGATTGCCAAAAGGACGTCTGCGCAGGGGAAAAGGCAGGTATGTGCCGCATTGACTCAAATATGGCACATTCCTGCCCCTCTTTCCCTGTCATGCAGTGCAGAGAGGTGAGTTGCTGCACTGCACTGCATCACAAGTTAGTAATTCTACCCTTTCGTTTATAAACCAGGCTTTGGGAGTGGGAGAAAGTTAATCCTGATGTTAATTCTAAAAATGTAGTATATGTAAAAATGAAGGGAAGAAATGTAACGGAAATTCAAAAAAACTACAGTCCCAATTACAAGAAGACATAAGGTTTGTCTGGGCTTTGCTGGATACCAAGTAATATCTGTTGGTTCCACAACAGGTTGTAGAAGAGGTATTTTGCACCTCGTAGACTCTTTCTGTGAGAAGCCCAGCACTGTTAGAGAGGTTTTGCATCAGAGAACTATCATATTGCATAAATATTGTGTCCTAAATATCATTCACAATTTTTTTTTTCCCTTGAGTGTAGATTTTCCATCACTAACTTCAATGAGGTGATATTTAGGTAGACGATATTTAGGACACAATATTCATGTCATACGATATTCTGACAACGGTGTTAAGGTAACACAGCATTAGAGTTGGATGTAGTTAAATAATTAATACTCACACTTGCGTTCACATAAAAATGCTATGGTGACAGAATGGCTGGAGCAGAACCGTGATGTCCTAAAAAGTCCTATGATTAACCTCAAGAGAGCAGTTTATATCTGGACAGTGGGTGTCTGCCAGGTTCAATAGTATTTTGAAAGGGGTGGGTGCACCGCGCACCTGGCCCACCTCCTGCACAGTTTGCTTAGTGAATCCTGAGACTATGGGGTGAGGTGGTTGTGCAGAAACCCTATCAAAACACTTCCCTAAAATGTCTTACAGTAGTGGTTTTGAACCTGGGGTCCATGGACCCCTGGGGCCATAGAGCCTACTCATGGGGTCCACGGCTGTTTAGAAAATTCAATATTATTAGCAGATTAATAAAGTATTTATACATACAAAATGTGAAAGTGGAATGTTTGACACACACTGTAGATATAAAGGATTTTGAAATTTAAGGCTAAAACTTAAGTTGGTATTATTAGCTTAATTTGTGGGAGCTGTAAAATTACATCGAACAGAATCTATAATTGACAATTGGTGGCCTCAATTGAAGCGTTTGTATGCGCCACCAAATGAGAGCATGCATTAGTACCAACTGAGACAAAATTATATGTTTGAGTCTAGCATATTGCTTAATCTTTTAGAAATAAAATCAAACGTATGAAAACTCTAACCTTTCCATTAAAATTCAAACTTATTTTTGTGCCTGTTTTGTTTACGAATAAAATATTTCAAAATACATGTAATTGTTTCATGTATACTTGTTTACTGTATTTGCTGTGTTTTGTTATGGTGTTCATCTAGCTAAAGCTTCTCCAGCTTTCAGTAGTGGTACAGTGGGGGTTCATAGTATTGAAGCGTTTAAGAATTGCTACTCTACGACATTTGGGGTTTTCTAATACCCACACCACAAGCAAGGGTTAAAAGTCATGATATGTTTACTATTCCAGACCTGGGAAAAGTGAAAATGTGTTAGGGATATTGGTGCCTAGATCTTTAGGAAACATGTGGGATACTAATTCTGTTATTCCCATTACTATCAACTATTCATTCTGAAAGTTCGCCCTGCTCACAAAATAGCAAAGTGTGAAGGTCCTTCTCGGCACGACTTCTTTTTCGTACACCCTGTGGCCTGCTCTCTTGCAATTGTATGAACTAGCTAAGCGGCTTCCCCACGAATGAAAACGGTAAATAGATTTTTGGGGGGAAGCCCACAAGAGAAAATTTCACTATTGCAAAACATTTATGGTGGTTGTGTTACTAGTCCCCCTACTGGAGTGTACAGCAGAGTGTTTGTGGAGCTAAATATCTCTTCAAAGTCATCCACAAATTCCACTTTTTAAATTAGAAGTTTGTTAAGTCATCTTCCGTTCACAATTCCTTTTCGTCCCCCTGTGAGTTTTTTGACACTGTCTAATATTTTACCAAAGATGAAAAGCGCCATGAACAATATGTAAATATATGAAGCCATGTCACGTTTTTCCCTGAACTGGAGACTGATTTGTGACAACATATATCCAGAGTATCTACTTACCGCAGCACTAACAAATGTGTGGGCTTATACATGTCATCACTCTCTCTAATGACAGCATGGACAAAGCCAGTACTTGACTGAGAGGAACATAGATACAGTATCGCGAGGATAAGCTACATAATTGCTTCTAATATATATACATTACATCAATCATAACTCACAGAATACCGTTTGCTACTCATTAGTGGTATGGATGTTTTGTTTTATGTGCACACATACATGTGCAGCAACACATTTTATTTTTTCCAAAACCAACTAAAGAGTGAACAAATGCAGTTTTCTCTCTAATGGCCTACTTCCATATTGTATCACCCTTTTCATTTTAAAAATACCAAATAATCTGAGACAAATGTTCTTCCTTCAGGGGGAAAAAAAATAACAACAACAAAAAAAGGACCGCTAAATCCTCATATTTTCCAACTGGGAAATTCCTAATCTAATGCAGGTTCAGATACAGCTGGGACTAATTCACGAAAGTAAATGAGAGGAGATTGGCACCTGCACTACTACACCCTTTTACACTTTTTTGCAGTTCACAAAACAGTCCCACTACTAAGCCTGGGAAGTTGAGCAACGTGCAAGGTTGGAGGCGCACGCCTGGGAAAGCCATGTAAACGTATTCCCTGGGTACTCTCTTCTACAATGCTTAATTATACAATTGCATTTTGTATTGTAGAAACTTCTTCCGTTATATTCTCTCCACGTTTGGAGGTGATCTGTTTTCCTTCTCGCCTTTGTTTGAGTTCACTTCAGCCCTTTGTAAAACTCCCAAAACTTCCAGGATGGGAAAGGGTTGGAACAGAGTTTGTGAACGCCAACACAACGCACAGGTTTGTAGTGGTTTGAAAAGTGCTAGGCAAACCACACCTCATTCCACCCACACGCCTCCACGTGCGTGGGGTTTATTACTGTATATGTCTACACCCTCGTGGCAACGAATTGTACTCCAGTACAAAAATTAATGCCTTCACACTCCTGACGTGCTTAAATCAAGACATTTACATCCGTAATTGTACATTTATGACCAAAACACCGTTTTAACCGGGCCAGTGATTTTAAATTTTAAACAAAAATTAAACAAGCCAGTAGGTTTGTCTTAAGTCCATTTCAATATAGGGTACATAAATAAAGGCACAGAGCAACATACCCTTAGGCACAACCTTTACACAGACCAGTAGGCATGCCGTCACCAGTTAACAAAGACACACAGCCATGCTCATAGATTTCATACGTAACGCGTAGTTGCAGGTGGCAAAGGGGCATATCAGCAACAGCCAGCGATAATTATCGCTAAGCACGCTTAGCGCGAGGATAATTATCGCCGGCTATCGCTGGATTATATCGCCAAGATAGCGTGCTATCAGCAGCGCTTATCTCCAATGCGATATATAATCCAGCGATAGTTGCAAAACGTGCGATTATCACTGGAAATCCAGCGATAATCGTACACCGATAGGCGATCTGTTGATGATAGGGAAGGGTGGATTCATACGCACAATCCAGCACACATTGGCTATCATGGCGAAGTCAAAAAGAAAGCAGGTGTAAGAAAAGGAGCGATAAGCACGGTTAGCGCTACTTTTTTTTATCGCTACGCAGGTTAGCGATCAGCTTGTTGATAGGCGACATTTCTCACGTTATTTTGGTGAGGAACGCCCACTTTGCATAACATTACAGATGCAAAGCTGGGCGTTAAGGAAAAGGGCACAGAGGCATGGAAACACGCGCTTGCGTGTCCATGCTGATAGTGCGATACAATTAGCACCGCTTTTCACCCGAAAACGGACGCTAAACCGGCGATAATTGTATCGCGGACCCTTGATGATATGCCCCAAAGTGTTTTATGCCCCAAGGGTTGACTTCATGCTATGCACCATGGAGTATATATTGTTTTGGAGGGGGATACCACTCCGTGAGTGAAGGGCAAAAGAGTGGAATGCAAGATGGCGGCTGTAGATCACATCAAGATGCAGCTAGCTGCCAGAGACCGATGTCAGCAAGCACTGAACCCTCAAATGCTACATTTTCAATTTAGGGGTAAACCTAATATCAATCAAGATATGAAGCAACCAAGACCACAATACCAAGAAATTACATTTGTATGAAATGTAACTTGCCCAGAGGACAGAATTGTAATGTTTTGCCCTAATTGGGGAAAAAGTGGATTTGCAGCTCTCACTTTTACCTTCTCCACCTGCTTATAGTGTATAGTGGCCTCCAACACTGATATTATGAGCACCAACGCTGGCTATGTTGCAGGTGCTAGTAGCAACAGTGACTAAAACTGGATCAAAACTGGAGACCGCGTCATGCTATGAGTGAGAGGTGGTGAGCAAGTTTTTATGCATACATCAAAAGTGTGCTGAACAAAATATCTACACTCTGATTCGTATGAGTACACTGATTTGCCTGTGCAACAAATGTAATATGACCTATTAAAGTATATTTTCCTAGCCTTAGCTAGGCCTCGATGCCATTGTGTTAAAAATGAATATCACAATCACAATATGTATTTCTGCTGCACGTAATCAAGCAAGTCATGTTTGTTTATTTTTAAATGACACACTTCTCGAAGAAGAATCTCTAGCACCGGCTCATTAATATAGTACTTTTCCTAGGGTCTTCCACCAACACACAGTATTACATTCACTCACAATGGTTCACAGTTTTTTTTTGTAACTAGTTTGCTCTGACACCTCTGGATGACATTAGGTCAGAAGGGGCTGTAACCAATATTCATGTAGTGGGTTAATGCTTAGATGCAGGACTACATAACAATTTTTAAATGCGTATTCTGATTTGTTAAAAATGTATTTCTTTGCTCACACCACAATGATTTTGCACTTGCCATGATGTTCTATGGGGAGATTTCCTGCATTAACACTTGAATTTGGCAGTGAGCCTATACTACTAAGCGATTGTGATTTTACTGCACATTTGGGACTTCACCTATTTCAGATTTTTTTCTATTATTCTAGATGGTTCTATTACTGAGAGTATTCATGGCAATGATTTTATACATTTAACTGAGAATTGCTGCATCAGCACTTTACTAATCCTGTATTGTGCCAATCTAATTTTATTTTACCCGTTGACCGCGGCGCGAATTCCGCCGCGGTACGGGTGATTTATGACTGGCCGTGGTCAGGACGGCCCCCGGCCGTCTTCTGCACACACCCACCGTGTCTTCATAGATTTTCTAATTTCAACCTAGAACTCACTGATTGAGCGAGTCCTTTCTTGTCTGAGTGTATTTTTGATATGACGATTTTGAACCTTATCTTTAGACACATAACCTCATGAAATTGAGGTTAACATCGTCCCCGATCCATCCAGCAATAGGGTGTGCTTTTGATGTGTGAGATTCTAGTGGTACAGCACTCCCACGGTGGATGGATTGAGTGTCAGTCGGAGGCGGACCTAGTGCAATAAAGAAACAACAGGAGAATACGTTGAAATTAGTTCCAGAGCAGGGGCAGGAGAGCAGTGTCACCTTTCAGTGCAGAATCCCCAGATAATAAAAACACTAAAAGTTGTAACTGCACTCACTCTGCTGCAAAGGCCCCAGTAGATTGCTGGGTGAATGAGGAGTCTGATACTAAATTCGATGGCCCACTAGGAAGTGTCAGAATGTAGAAACAGCCCATGACAATTTGGAACATGACTGGGCCACTGGTTTAGCAGTGGGGGGATATGCAGGAGCTTTGAAGCCACTCAGCTAGCCCAATCCCTAAAACTGTAGGAGGTGACAGCTAGATAGAGGTAAAACAAGCTTGGAGGAGAGATTAATACATTTTCAAAAATGAAAAGGCTTGAAAAGAACATTTTGCCTCAGGTCTAGTACCCCACCCTCTCAAGAACGTGGAAGTACTACTTAAAAGGTACAGGGAATAAACACACCATTTGTGATGAGTTAAAGCTATAATACTGCAGTCTGACCCATGTTTTCCCTAAAACACCTGGTCACTTAGTTGTACATTTTTATATCTAGTCATTGCTCTCAAAGATGATTAGAGATAATCTTATCACTTTAATAAACCATAATTCAGGTCAAATAATTCCAGTTCTTTCCAGGAAAGGGCTGATTTTAGCCCTCAAGTGACGTGTAAAAGTAACAGCTTAGAAGAGAACCAACGTTGAGGTCCTCAATGAAGTGAATAAAAAAAGCCTAAATGAAGGGTAAAAGAAAGTTATCTGCAAAAGGGGAGGGGGACCTGGCAATTCCTGATGGTACAAAATATACCCTGACAAAATGAGCTTCACTTAAATTTGAGGCAATTAGAAAAGTCTGGCAAGGATTTATTTAATGATTCCTGCATTACTAGCATGCAATGACATCTGTGGGTTTAATATTTCAAGGGTGGGATCAAAGGGAACTTACTAGTCGTTATTCAACACAGCTTTTGAGGAAAACAAGAAAATTAGAAAGGTGTTAGTTGGAAAAATTAACACATAAAGCCAAATTAGAAGAATAAATGACAATGGGACAGGACGATTGAAAGAAAGGACAGATGCTATCTATTGTGGAAATCTTCGTAAAATATTGGGAAAGACGGTTGAATTAGTAGGGAGGACTAGACAAGCTTCTGCTGAATGAACAACTGACATTAGGTAAACTAACTACAGAAGAAGAAATTATATATTAAATTAATATCATATGCAAAAGCAACCGGGTACGTTAAACTTTCAGTAGAAATATAGAGGATGTTTAGGGAAATACTTGTTTCAAATCTAAAATCAATATTCAATGTTGTTATTGCCAGAGGGGGACTTTCACCATCAATTAGCAGAGGACATTTGGTATTTTTTTTTTTATTGTGGGTCTGCATATGTAGATTACAATATCTTTTTAACTGTGTTTTTGTTGTTTTCTCAACTTATAAACAGTGTGTGATCACAACTTAAAAATCCAGATACAGCTGAAGTACAAGAATACAAGTAAATTTCATCTGGGTGAATTTAGGAAAGCCAAACTTGCAACACCATTCCAGTGTGATGATAGGACCACAAAGGGGTTGTATGACGGAACCACGCTGTCATTACAATGCATGCATCTTTACCACACATGCTTTTACCATGCATGTGTTTGCCACGAATATGCCTTTACCACGCATGCCTTTACAACAAAGTTTTTCAATGTAAAGGCATGTAAGGTAAAGGCATATACGTGGTAAAAGTATAACAGTATCTATATATATATATTGAGGGCTACCCTTTTTTGTTGGATATATATATATACATGGAAGAAAGAGTTGCCCCTGGGTGGGATGCACTTACAGGTAGGAATTAATGCCAATGCAAGGGCGCGAGCCGCGAACAAAGTCCTTTTCCTGCCAGATGCGTTTCGGACCAACGCCCTCTTCAGTGGCAGACCATGTGACATGACGGCAAGCGGCATGCACCAGTAAATACCCACAGTAATTATACGCAGGTGTAACACCTGAAGCAATGCTTTCTGGGACTGGTGGTTTAGTAGAACCCAAGTGGGTCGCCGCCGCCATTCACATGCAAAAAAGTATTAAAAGGATTGCCAATGTCCCCGCAGGCACCCCGCAAGTAAAACCGCGGGAGCGTACCGGGGAGCGTACCATGAGGAAAACCCAGTGAAACAGTAAAATAATAATTTAAAGTGCTTAGAGGTAGGGTATCTCTGAATAGAGTTGTTGTGTTGTGTGGGTGATTTAAGTACCAACATGTAGGTACCAATGCAGAGTCTTAAATTCAATGTACACCGTCTCCTCTGTAGATAATTTGCATGTTGTTACCGAAGTTATTGTGGTATATGGAATCTATACCATAGTCTGTCAGGAAATCAGAAACAACATGGAGGCAGGAGATGAAAAAGAGATGTCAAATACACATTGGCGATAATATAGTGGGAGAAAGGAAGTAACTATGAGCAAAATTACTATAAGTCTCACTTTATATTATAATCATTTTGGTACTATTTCATGAATTATATATAAAAATGAATAATGTCTCGAACAATTTTTAATTATTAAATATAAATTTATTGTTGTGAATTTTCAAAATGTAATAAAACTTCCAACATTAGATCATCTGGAATCTCCTCATAATTTTATTCCATGATTCTATGCTTTCTACACAGTCTATTAATTCCTAGTCCAGAGACTGGTCCATTAATTCCAAGTCAACAATATCTTCTTCAGGATTATTCTCAACCACAATTTTAAAAGAAATATTAATTGTGTCTTCTTTTCCTTCCATTTTCTTGCTGTAAATTGCATAAAAAATAACTATATCAGTAGAGTTAGGGCACTGTTGGGTTTAAGTTCAGACAGGTACTTCTGAGTTTTTAACAGTGAAGTTATCTTTGGGCAGTGTATGGTATCAGGCAGGAAGTAGAAATATAAAAAAGTGCATGTGATGAAGCCTAAGTAAATTCATAATTATACCAGAGAAGCCTAACTCAATCCATAACTATAACAGAGAAGCCTATCTCAATCTATAACTATAACAGAGGGACAGTAAATAACTATCAGAAAACGTTTTTCCAAATTAACTTAAAGTGCACAACATAGTTCCCCTTACAAATTAACAACTTACCTTACAGAAAGTTGTTGAAGTTTTATGAGAATATCCTTTATAAATGTACCTCAGGTAGTTCTAGTCAAAATGGCCGTGTTTCCCTCTCATTTTTCATATATATTCATGTACATAACCAATCAAATGTCAGCACATAAAAGTAGAAAATGAAAGTAACATTTTAATTGGTTGTAAATTCTAACACTTTATATGTGTTTTTGTCATGAAATTTACCTCAGGATATTTAGACAGGGCTACAGCCCAAATGGCTCAATGGAATTCCGCCAAATTTGGGAAAATGGTAGGGACTGGTATGTAGTAGGGCCTATTCTATATTTGGTGAAAGTCTCTCTTACACCCTATTACACCTTCTCTCTGTCTTACTATCTAATACACAGTCCCTCTGTGTTCCTCCCTCTAGCTCTCTTTCTCTTAACATCACTCTCTCTGTGTCCTTCCCTCATGCTCACTCCTTCTTTATTTTTTGGGGTGCGCGCCCCGGTGCGCGTACCCTGGAGAAAAAAGAATGACAGAGCTTTTTAAAAATGTAGCATTTTTTTATAAATTGGAGGTAGTTCTAAAAAGAACTGTTTTTTTATTCTTTTTGTTGTTTTATATTTTTTTTATTTTTTTGAACATTTTTTACTTTTTTTGGCTTTTATGAACAATTTTATATTTTTTTGTAATTTTTATGGGGACAAACAAAAAACAGGGAATTGTAAACGGCTCAACTGGAGCAAAAAAATCAAGAAAAAATTAAGGCTTCTTTTTGCACTTGTGGTTGTCTCCAGCACGGTTAATCAATTTGATACTTTGTTCACCATAAGAAATTGTAGTCCCACAAAATATGCAAACAATTTTAAAATCTCCAAACTGGGTTTGGATGTTTGGGACCATCTCCCTTGCCTCTGGACACGATGGAGTGGGTTTATTGCTTGTAGAGGTGCTAGCAGAAGATTGGGGAGGGTTTCTGGTTAGTTCTCTCACCTCTGCCGCAGAATAGTTGTTGGGATGCCTCCGTTGCATGTGGCGAATCATGGTATTATTACCAAAAGAGTACTTTTTCGCAGGTTTCCCCCTGGAAAGTTCAGTGCCACATATCAGACATGTCACTTTTGGCGCATTGACTTTCTTTAGGCCCCTTGGGAATTTGAAAAAACACCCACACAATGTGCTCTCTCGGTTTATAAGGGGGATTGTGTTCAGGCAGGAACCTCCTCTCCTCCTCCTCCTCCTCTTCTTCTTCACCACCAATGTGGTGTTGTGGTGGTCCTTGTGGTGGTGGTGGTGGTGCAGATGCTCCTGCTGCTGCTGCTACTATAGCAATTTCTCAATGAATGGAAATAGGTCTTCCTCACTCAAAGAACAAAGTGAGAATGAGGAAAAAAGGTGGGGGCTTTCATCATTTAGAAAACAAAACTGTTCTGAACCAATGTAAAGTGTTATTTTCAGGTCACATGACCCGGGCTTTCATCATTTGGAAAACAAAACTGTTCTGAACCAATGAAAAGTGTTATTTTCAGGTCACATGCTCCGAAGCGCTTACGCTACGCGCCCGGGGGCGCGCCCCGGGGCGCGTAGCGTTAGGGCGTCGGGGAGCGCCCAGGGGCGTTTACGTTGCGCGATCGTATGCGCTCGGGCGCTTCCGGGTGCGCTTGCGCCGTGCGTCATAAGACGCATCACGCGGCTACGCGATACGTCACGATGATGTTTTCGTTCGCGGCAATAGCGCTAACGGGACGCTCACCGGTACGCGCACCGGGGAGCGCCGCAAGACTGCGCTTACCGGTGAGCGCCCCGGTACGCGCCCCAAAGCAAAAAAAAAAAATAACAAAAAAACATGAACAATATACATAAAAAAAATAGTATTACATAAATATACAATATAGGATTCATTATAAAAACTATTATATTTCATAGCTATTGAATTTTGCTATTAAAAAACCTTTGACATTCACTGAAAAAACCATAGGTTTCACACCAGTTATAGTTAGGAATTAGCATTTAAAAAACCTATTAAATTCACTGAAAAAACCATAGGTTTGACACCAGTTATAGTTAGCTGGAAATTTTACTCGCATAAAACCATTGAAATTCCCATGTTATAGTTAGTTGGACTCACTATAACTTGCGCGTGCAATGCACTGCTGATGTCGTCACATATTACATCACTCATGACATGGTCAGTGACATCACTCATGACATCACTGATGACACCATCCTTGTGACAGAGTGACAGACCTCCTTTCACTGTAAAGTAACCCTTGAAACACATATTCAAAAATAGAAACTAAAATTTTCAAAAAAATGGAGATACCCATACCAGTTACAACAACCAATTCAATAATTCCACCATCTATATACACATCCACTCATTCACCAACAGTTCTATATAGTCACTCATACATATACTCACTCATCATATGTAGTGATACACCTATACATCCTGTTACACACCGACAGTCATCCAAAAGTTACTCACACACATACTCACACATGCAAATAAACTATTGAACATCCATTTATTTGCAAATACAGCTATACACACACTACCACCTTACTTCTAAGGAAACATACACATACTTACTCTCTTAAACAATCACTTATAGAAACACATACTTATTTAAACAGGAACTCTTACAATCTCTTACTCTCACATATACTCACTTATATACATCAATATTCACATATACTACATTAAAACATATGTAGTTACTGATAAAGACACTAGTGAGACAGTCATTCACTCACTAACACACACATATACACACTCATCCACCCATACAGTCCTGCACATATGCTGTCTTCAAAACACATACAAACAGTTAGTCAGTCATTCATGCATCTATGTGCTAAGTAATACCCCCACCAAACCATACAGACACTCATACTGATACTAAAAAAACATCTAATAACCCATATACATACACATGTAGCTATTCACCAACCCATGCAGCCACTTATACACAAAGTGAAACACTAATACATATATTTAAATATTTAAACATTACTCACTAATATATGTATTCACTAAGATACACTTAATAAGCCAGTTAACCAATCAATTTGTTATTAAAAAAACATCCATTTAGACTCTTATTTAAACATTTATTCTTCCATCAACTTTTACATATACATATATAAAACATATTTATTTTTCAGAAAGACACACATTCACTGGATATTGTCATCAGTGATGTCATGAGTGATGTCACTGACCATGTCATGAGTGATGTAATATGTGACGTCATCAGCAGTGCATTGCACGCGCAAGTTATAGTGAGTCCAACTAACTATAACGTGGGAATTTCAATGGTTTTATGCGAGTAAAATTTCCAGCTAACTATAACTGGTGTCAAACCTATGGTTTTTTCAGTGAATTTATATATATATATATATATATATATATATATATATATATATATATATATATATATATACACACACATCTAAATATGTATTATATTACCTACTGGCGGTCGCCCGTAGGTAGTTATAGTTAGTACCTAGTTTCCATAGGAAATCCACAACATTCTATTTGGAATAACTTTGGCGCCGGTGGACGAATCTTCGCGAATTTCTCAAAGAAGATGGCCCGCTCCGCCCCGCTCCTTCCCTGAAAGTTTTGCGGGATTTGTCAAGTGGGAGCTGAGAAAAAAGGGGGGTCCCCAAAATGTGTTTTCCCCATGTTATTTTCCATAGGACGATTAGACACTGCTACAGCCCGAACTGCTGAACGGAATTACAAGAAATTTGGCAAAATGGTAGAGTCTGATTTGCAGATCACGCTTTTGCTTAAATGGTGTAAATCCCTCCAGTAGTTCCTGAGAAAATCAAAAGAAAAAAATATATATATCTAGCATTCCGAGCACGAGCTGCATGCTGATTGGCTGTCAACTGTCTGTCAACACTCCAAATCAGAAATTGTTGGCAGCCATCTTGGGACCACTATACATGATAGCACCTCATTAAAAAGCATTGCAGTTAATAGAAGGTTTTAAGACTTTAGTTACATTATAAATCATTTGTAGATAGTACCATACTAATTTTAGGAATTGTGGTGTGTTCTAAGGTGATTTTACCATGTGAAAAAGCCTTCTGCTGGGATATCATGAATCATGTTTTAGAGAAAACTATTTTCTCATGCTTTTCCCACAGAGGTTTGGAAGGTGATCTATAAGGTAAACTGAGAGCATAGTTTCTGTATATTCACATTATCTTTCTCAGTCATGTGAGAATGAAGTCTAACATTCTCAGTAAAACATGTACATCCAACAAGAGCAGAGACTGTCAGTTGATTCCTTTGTGTTCTATTGCAGCTTCCCAGAGTGTTCTAAAGAACAACTAGAGCACTAACAGTCCTACTTATGACAAACGTATGGCACACCTTAAGCCATCTTGATTGGAATAAAGTGGTAACTCTTAAAACATTTAATTAAAAAAGGAACAACATGAGGGGGTTCATTTTGCCATAGAAAGTATGATTAATGCTGCAGAAAGAAAAATTAGGGCACATTTTGAGTGACTTCTCAAATCCTCTTCAATTTCATTAAGAAATTCTGACATGCAGACTGAAACATGCACTTTAAATACCAGCAGCAGACTTCCCTGGTGAGCAGTAGCTTTACTACAGTGATCTAATAAGCAACTAGAGTGCTAACATTCTTAATTTATGGCAAACGTGTGACACATCTGAATGCCTCCTTGATGGAATCAAAGTAAAAACCTGAAAGTATTTCCTACTGAGGAGACTGTAGTAAATGAGGAAATTAGGAAACTTCATAACACATATGTCTCCCAAGATGGCCACCTGAGACAAAAGAGCCCAAATGTAGCACAAATATCACCCAGACGTAGCCCAAATATAGCCCAATGACAGAATGTCCCAGAGTGTTCTAAAGAACAACTAGAACGCTAACAGTCTTACTTATGACAAAAGTATGGCACACCTGAAGCCATCTTGATTGGAATAAAGAGGTAACACTTAAAACATTTAATTTGCAAGGAACACAATGAGGGGGTTCATTTTGCCACATAAATTATGATTAGTGCTGCAGAAAGAAAAATTAGGGCACATTTTGACTTCTCAAATCCTCTTCTATTTCATTAAAAAATTCTGACATGCAGAATGAAACATACACTTTGAATACCAGCAGCTGACTTCCCTGGTGAGCAGTATATTTACTACAGTGATCTAATGATCAACTAGAATGCTAACATTCCGAATTTATGGCAAATGTGTGACACATCTGAATGCCTTCTTGATGGTACCAAAGTAAGCAAGCAATGAAAATGCAATAGGTTTCGCCCTCGTTTAAGTTAAAGCAATTCTATTTGTAATTAGGTGGCTTTTTAGCTTTGCTTGTATTAGTGTTTTCAAACTTTCATGTACATAACATGCATTTGTATGCGTATATGTATATGTATGCATGCATTTATATTTGTATTTATATAGATATGCATTTTATATATATGTTTATATATGTATGTATATATGTATATATATATATATACACACATATACATATATATATAAATGCATATATATATGTGCATATGTGTGCGTGTAGAAAGAGGTAGAGAGGTAGAGGTGTAGAGGTAGAGGTGTAGAGGTAGAGGTGTAGAGGTAGAGGTGTAGAGGTAGAGAGGTAGAGGTAGAGAGTAGTAGAGAGAGAGGTAGAGAGCAGAGAGTGAGTATTAGAGAATAGAGAGTGAGTAGTAGAGAGTAGTATAGAGTAGTAGAGAGAGTAGCAGAGTGAGTAGTAGAGAGTAGTAGAGTGAGTAGTAGAGAGTGAGTAGTAGAGTAGTAGAGAGTGAGTATTAGAGTGAGTAGTAGAGAGTAGTAGAAAAGAATAGTAGAGAGTGAGTAGTAGAGAGTGAGTAGTAGAATGAGTAGTAGAGTGAGTAGCAGAGAGTGAGTAGTAGAGAGTAGTAGAGAGTAGTAGAGAGAGAGAGTAGTAGAGAGTGCGTAGTAGAGAGTGAGTAGTAGAGAGTGAGTAGTAGAGTGAGTAGTAGGGAGTAGTAGAGAGTGAGTAGTAGAGTGAGTAGTGGAGAGTAGTATAGGGCAAGTAGTAGAGTGTGTAGTAGAGAGTGAGTAGTAGAGAGTAGTAGAGAGAGAGTAGTAGAGTGAGTAGTAGAGAGTGAGAAGTAGAGAGTAGTAGAGAGTGAGTAGTAGAGAGTGAGTAGTGGAGAGTGAGTAGTAGAGAGAGAGTAGTAGAGAGTGAGTAGTAGAGAGAGAGTAGTAGAGAGTGAGTATAAGAGAGTAGTAGAGTGAGTAGTAGAGAGAGAGTAGTAGTGAGTGAGTAGTAGAGTAGTAGTAAGTGAGTGGTAGAGAGTAGTAGAGAGTAGTAGAGAGTGAGTAGTAGAGAGCTAGTAGTAGAGAGCGAGTAGTAGAGAGAGTAGTAGAGAGCAGTAGAGTAGTAGAGAGTGAGTAGTAGAGAGTGAGTAGTAGAGATTGAGTAGTGGAGAGTGAGTAGTAGAGAGTAGTAGAGAGTGAGTAGTAGAGAGTGAATAGTAGAGAGTGAGTAGTAGAGAGTGGTACAGAGAGTAGTAGAGAGTGAGTAGTAGAGAGAGAGTAGTAGAGAGTAGTAGAGAGTGAGTAGTAGAGTAGTAGAGGGGGTGTAGTAGAGAGTAATAGTGAGCAGTAGAGAGTAGTAGAGAGTGAGTAGTAGAAAGTAGTAGTAGGGAGTATTAGAGAGTGAGTAGTAGAGAGTAGTAGTGAGTGAGTAGTAGAGAGTAGTAAAGAGTGAGTAGTAGAGAGAGAATAGTAGAGAGTGAGTAGTAGAGAGTGAGTCTTAGTGAGAGAGTAGTAGAGAGTGAGTAGTAGAAGTAGTAGAGTAGTAAAGAGTGAGTAGTAGAGAGTGAGTAGTAGAGAGAGAGTACTAGAGAGTAGTAGAGAGTGAGTAGTAGAGAGTGAATAGTAGAGAGTAATAGAGAGAGAGAGTAGTAGAGAGTGAGTAGTACAGAGTGAGTAGTAGAGAGTGAGTAGTAGAAAGTAGTAAAGAGTGAGTAGTAGAGAGGGAGTAGTAGAGAGTGAGTAGTAGAGAGTGAGTAGTAGAGAGAGAGTAGTAGAGAGTGAGTAGTAGAGTAGTAGAGAGTAGTCAGTCCGTGTCAGTCAGTGTCAGTCAGTCAGTGTCAGTGTCAGTCAGTCAGTAAGTGTCAGTCAATCAGTGTCAGTCAGTGTCAGTCAATCAGTGTCAGTCAGTGTAATTCAGTCAGTGTCAGTCAATCAGTGTCAGTCAGTCAGTGTCAGTCAGTCAGTGTCAGTCAATCAGTGTCAGTCAGTCAGTGTCAGTCAATCAGTGTCAGTCAGTGTCAGTCGGTGTCAGTGTCAGTCAATCAGTGTCAGTCAGTGTCAATCAGTCAGTGTCAGTCAGTCAGTCAGTGTCAGCTAGAGTAGCTCTGCTGACCTGGTTCTCTGGCGTAAAGCAGCTCTGCTGACCTGGTTCTCTGGCTCTAAAGCAGCTCTGCTGACCTGGTTATCTCTCTCTAAAGCAGCTCTGCTGACTTGGTTTCTCTGGCTCTACAGAAGGTCTGCTGACCTGGTTCTCTGGCTCTAGAGCAGCTCAGCAGACCCAGTTCTTAGGCTACAGAGCAGCTCTGCTGATCTGGTTCTCTGGCTCTAAAGCAGCTCTGCTGACCCGGTTCTATGGCTCTAAAGCAGTTCTGCTGACATGGTTCTCTGGCTCTAGAGCAGCTCTGCTGACATGGTTTCTCTGGCTCTACAGCAGCTCTGCTGACCTGGTTCTCTGGCTCTAGAGTAGCTCTGCTGGTCTGGTTCTTAGGCTCTAGAGCAGCTCTGCTGACCTGGTTCTCTGGCTCTAAAGCAGCTCTGCTGACCTGGTTCTCTGGCTCTAAAGCAGCTCTGCTGACCTGGTTCTCAGGCTCTAAAGCAGCTCTGCTGACTTGGTTCTCTGGCTCTAGAGCAGCTCTGCTGACCTGGTTCTCTGGCTCTAAAGCAGCTCTGCTGACCTGGTTCTCTGGCTCTAACGCAGCTTTGCTGGCCAGGTTCTCTAGCTCTAAAGCAGCTCTGCTGACCTGGTTCTCTCCTTCTAAATCAGCTCTGCTGACCTGGTTTCTCTGGCTCTACAGCAGCTCTGCCGAACTGGTTCTCTGGCTTTAGAGCAGCTCTGCTGACCTAGTTCTTAGTCTCTAGAGCAGCTCTGCTGACCTGGTTCTCTGGCTCTAAAGCAGCTCTGCTGACCTGGTTCTCTGGCTCTAACGCAGTTCTGCTGAACTTGTTCTCTGGCTTTAGAGCAGCTCTGCTGACTTGGTCCCTTGACTCTAAAGCAGCTCTGCTGACCTGGTTCTCTCCCTCTAAAGCAGCCCCGCTGACCTGGTTCTCTCGCTCTAAAGCAGCTCTACTGACCTGGTTTCTCTGGCTCTACAGCAGCTCTGCTGACCTGGTTCTATGGCTCTAGAGCCGCTCTGCTGACCTGATTCTCTGGCTCTAGAGCAGCTCTGCTGACCTGGTTCTCTCCCTCTATATCAGCTCTGCTGCCCTGGTTCTCTGGCTCTAGAGCAGCTCTGCTGACCTGGTTCTCTCCCTCTAAATCAGCTCTGCTGACCTGGTTCTCTGCCTCTAGAGCAGCTCTGCTGACCTTGGTCTATGGCTCTAAAGCAGCTCTGCTGACCTGGTTCTCTGGCTCTAGAGCAGCTCTGCTGACCTGGTTCTCTGGCTCTAGAGCAGCTCTACTGACCTGGTTTTCTGGCTCTAAAGCAGCTCTGCTGACCTGGTTCTCTCCCTCTAAAGCAGCTCTGCTGACCGGGTTTCTCTGGCTCTAGAGCAGCTCTGCTGACCTGGTTCGCTGGCTCTAAAGCAGCTCTACTGAGCTGGTTCTCTCCCCCTAAAGCAGCTCTGTTTACCTGGTTCTCTGCCTCTAGAGCAGCTCTGCTGACCTGGTTCTCTAGCTCTAAAGCAGCTCTGCTGACCTGGTTCTCTGGCTCTAGAGCAGCTCTGCTGACCTGGTTCTCTGGCTCTAGAGCAGCTCTACTGACCTGGTTTTCTGGCTCTAAAGCAGCTCTGCTGACCTGGTTCTCTCCCTCTAAAGCAGCTCTGCTGACCGGGTTTCTCTGGCTCTAGAGCAGCTCTGCTGAACTGGTTCGCTGGCTCTAAAGCAGCTCTACTGAGCTGGTTCTCTCCCCCTAAAGCAGCTCTGTTTACCTGGTTCTCTGCCTCTAGAGCAGCTCTGCTGACCTGGTTCTCTAGCTCTAAAGCAGCTCTGCTGACCTGGTTCTATGGCTCTAAAGCAGCTCTGTAGACCTGGTTCTCTGGCTCCAGAGCAGCTCTGCTGACCTGGTTCTCTGGTTCTAAAGAAGCTCTGCTGACCTGGTTCTCTCCCTCTAAAGAGCTCTGCTGACCTGGTTCTCTGGCTCTAAAGCAGTTCTGCTGACCTGGTTCTCTGCCTCTAGAGTAGTTCTGCTGACCTGGTTCTCTCCCTCTACAGCAGCACTGCTGACCTGGTTTCTCTGGCTCTACAGCAGCTCTGCTGACCTGGTTCTCGGCCTCTATAGCAGCTCTGCTGACCTGGGTCTCTGGTGCTAGAGCAGCTCTGCTGACCTGAGTCTCTGATTCTAGAGCAGCTCTGCTGACCTGCTTCTTAGGCTCTAGTGCAGCTCTGCTGACCTGGTTCTCTGGCTCTACAGCTGCTCTGCTGCCCTGGTTTCTCTGGCTCTACAGCAGCTCTGCTGACCTGGTTCTCTGTGCTCACGATGCACGCACCCGACTTCTCGAAAATATATTTAAAAATAATATTTTATTTTAAGTACAAATATATTATTTTTATGAATATCTTAGATAATCTCTTGCCCTAATATGTATATTAAAGATACATACATATAATTTTGGAACCTCATTTTTTTTTGCAGGAGTTGCGCACCCAGCGTGCCCCAGCACGTGTATGACGTCACGCGGGACCCGCCACTGTGCAAGCGTCTCGTACCGTACTGCGCATGTGTCGCGAATGCACGGGAGCAGGAGTCAATGTTGGTCGCATACCAATCGCGCACATCACGTAATATTAATTGTATATGATGTAACTGAAAAACACGCAGCCTTCGCACGCCGTACGCGGATCCTTCACGACTTTTCTAAAATGGCATCTAGAATCCACGCACCCACCGTGATGTGTACGCTTTGAGTGCGCGACTCCGAAAAAAAATGTGGAACTTTTTTTTTAAAAAAGAAAATAATATAAATATATTAAAATAAAAAATGAAAACAAAAAAAATCAATATTTCGGTTTGAATTTTTTAAAAATATTTTTTTGCAATTTTCAGAAAAATATATAATGTTATTTAATGAATAAAATATTTATAAATAAACAGCTAAAAAACTGTAGAAAATCAGTAAAAAAAAAGGTATAACTACTATCACACTTAAAAATTAGCATTTAAAAAACCTTTGAAATTCACTGAAAAAAAACAAAGGTTTCAGAGACGTTATAGTTAGAAATTAGCATTTAAAAAACCTTAGAAAGTCACAGAAAAAAACATAGGTTTCATGGGTGTTATAGTTAGTTGGCCATTTCACTCGTGCAAAACCATAGAAATTCCTCCGTTATAGTTAGTTCTGCTAACTATAACTTGTGCGCCCACAATGCACTGCTGATGATGTCACATATTGCATCATTCATGACATGGTCAGTGACATCACTGATGATATCTCAAATGACATCACTGATGACATCATCCACGTGACAATCCGATACACCTCATCATACACAAGTATAACCTTTCATCACTCACTGTAAAATACAGAGTACCATATTTGAAACCATTGACACACCAATACCTCAAAAAACCCACTAAGTGATTCCTACATCTACACACAGATCTGAACATTTACCTATAGATTCACTCATACATGCTGTCAATGATCAATAGAACACTATTAAATATACTTATACACCTACATCGACATTACACACCAGCATACATCCTATTCACTTATGCAGTCATTCTACTCACTTATGCAAACAATTGATCATACTTACATTTACTAAGCTACACACTTATACAAACACCACTTTATTTATTCGTATAGATAGTAACTCATACTTAGTGTGTTATAAAATCACTAATACAAGTATACAGTTTTCGATAGTCACTCATACAATCACTAAGTCTTATGTATACTTATTTATATACAACTGTCACATACACTGCCTTTTATATTTCTAGTTTGTTAGACATGTATCATTGAGAAATATATTTACTCATCACCATACCCATGAAGAGATTCACTCACCCAAACAACTGTTTCCACATACAGTCTTAACCTCATATACCTAGTAAATCAACTATTTACACATCTTTGGACAGTCACACACCTCCCACTCAACCACACACTATCCCATACAAACACTCACTTAACTAATTAATAACTAATATAGACTTTCATATAGCTAGAAACCAACTTATGTAGTAGTTTACACAACAAGAGATAGAGTGATACAGGTATTCACACAGTTTAATCACTATCCCATATATTTAGTGAGACACTTTATATTAGTCACTTAAACAGTCAATCACATTGCTTCAGGCACTTATACATCCACTCAGTCTTCAAGGCAGATTGATATATATATATATATATTCACTGAAAAAAACATAGGTTTCAAACAAGTTATAGTTAGGAATTAGCATTTAAAAATCCTTGCAAATTCATTGAAAAAACCATAGGTTTCACACATGTTATAGTTAGCTGGACATTTCACTCATACAAAACCATTGAAATTCCCCCGTTATAGTTAGTTCAGCTAACTATAACTCGCACGCCCGCAATGCATTGCTGATGACGTCACATATTACGTCACTCATGACATGGTCAGTGACATCACTCATGACATCCCTGATGACATCTCAAATGACATCACTGATGACATCACTGATGACACCATCCAGTGAATGTGTGTCTTTCTGAAAAAAAATATGTTTTATATATGTATATCTAAAGGTCGATGGAAGAATAAATGCGTAAATAAGTGTTTAAATGGATGGGTTTTTTTGAAAAATTGATTGGTTAACTGACTTATTAAGTGTATCTTAGTGAATACATATATTGGCGAGTAATGTTTAAATATTTACATATATGTATCAGTGTCTCAAGTTGTGTATAAGTGGCTGCATGGGTTGGTGAGTAGCTACATGAGTGTGTATATGGGTTATTAGTTGTTTTTTTCAGTATCAGTATGAGTGTCTGTATGGTTTGGTGGGGGTATTACTTAGAACATAGATGCATGAATGACTGACTCACTGTTTGTATGTGTTTTGAAGACAGCATGTGTGCAGGACTGTATGGGTGGATGAGTCTGTGTATGGGTGTGTTACTGAGTGAATGACTGTCTCAATAGTATCTTTATGAGTAACTACATATGTTTTAACCTAGTATATGTGAGTATTGATGTATATAAGTGAGTATATGTGAGAGTGAGAGATTGGAAGAGTTCTTGTTTAAATAAGTATGTGTTTCTATAAGTGATTGTTTAAGAGAGTAAGTATGTGTAAGTTTCCGTAGAAGTACGGGTGGTAGTGTGTGTATAGCTGTATATGCAAATAAATGGATGTTTGATAGTTTATTTGCATGTGTAAGAATGTGTGTGAGTAACTCTATGGATGACTGTCGGTGTGTAACAGGATGTATAGGTGTATCAGTACATATGATGAGTGAGTACATGTATGAGTGACTATATAGAACTGTTGGTGAATGAGTGGATGTGTATATAGATGGTGGAATTACTGAATAGGTTGTTGTAACTGGTATTGGTATCTCCATTTTTTTTAAAATGTTAGTTTCTATTTTTGAATGGGTGTATCAAAGGTTATATTACGCTGAGAGGTCTGCCACAAGGATGGTATCATCAGTGATGTCATGAGTGATGTCATCAGTGATGTCATGAGTGATGTCACTGACCATGTCATGAGTGATGTAATATGTGACGTCATCAGCAGTGCATTGCGTGCGCGCGAGTTATAGTTAGCTGAACTAACTATAACGGGGGAATATATATATATATATATCCAAACGACTGCAGCTCCTACCACTTCCACCACAGCGGCGAGGAAGGAGAGACGGACCACTCTATTCAGGCAAGATGTTTTATTTAAACCTTTACATCCAGTTCAGCTATGGCAGATGACGCTTTTCGGGCTGTGAAGCCCTTGATCACATAGAAACTGCTTGAAAATTCGCCATTTTTAAATAAAGCTGCATACCCGCCCACAATCACATGATGCAATCACATGTTCATTAAACTAAAAAACAGACTTATGGCAATAAAGTTAATCCATCGTAAATCCTTTCACTTTTTTTTGGTGGTTGTTTTGTGTGATTGTGTACCAACTGTCTGCTGATTACATTTTACAGTGTACAATCACATGTATAAATATATAAATATATAAATACCATGTAAAATCGTGTGCAAACTTCGTATGATTTCGGCATCAATGCAATTATTACAAAACGACAAAGTGCACCAGCAAAAACCCTAGGGCTAGCTGATATTTCTGGTTAAATCCACAGAAAGTCAATTTCTTTACACTGTTAACATGAATGATTGTAAATAAAATACTACTTTTATATAGCGGATGTGCAAAACTATGCATAGCAGCAATAAATGATATGTGCAAAAAAGTGCTGATATAATCTCTAAAATACTAGAGAAATAAATAACATATTGTAGTATGCAACAATATGAATAAATAAATACAGATAGATAAAACCATACATATTTATGAATTTCATATTGAAGAAAATCAGTATTATTAAAACAGACAATACATGCATACTAAAAACATTGTGCAAAATGTGTGTTTATGAATTAAAAAAAACACTATTTCAGGGTTTTTCCAAAAATATCAGCTTCTTTCTGACGAGGAATTATATCGGAAACTTCCTATGAACACAAACCATATGTTGTCTCCCGACCAAAATAAAGCAAAGCAACTTACTACGGGTGCCTTACTGGAATACTGTTTACTGAGATCTTAATATAGTATTCCCAGTCTGATAGATTTTCTAACTAGACATGGCATAATAGTAATTAAATATACAGATCCCATGTACCTAGTAAATGTACCAATTATTAGACAAATACAGTTTATAGAAAGGTGACAGGACGTATAGGTGTATCAGTACATATGATGAGTGAGTACATGTAGGAGTGATTATATAGAACTGTTGGTGAATGAGTGGATGTGTATATAGATGGTGGAATTACTGAATAGGTTGTTGTAACTGGTATTGGTATCTCCATTTTTTCAAAAATGTTAGTTTCTATTTTTGAATGTGTGTATCAAAGGTTATATTACGCTGAGAGGAGGTCTGCCACAAGGATGGTGTAATCAGTGATGTCATCAGTGATGTCATTTGAGATGTCATCAGTGATGTCATGAGTGATGTCACTGACCATGTCATGAGTGATGTAATGTGTGACGTCATCAGCAGTGCATTCCGGGCGCGCGAGTTATAGTTAGCTGAACTAAATATAACGGGGGTATATATACATATATATATATATATTCACTGAAAAAACCATAGGTTTCACACCAGTTATAGTTAGGAATTAGCATTTAAAAAACCTATTAAATTCACTGAAAAAACCATAGGTTTCACACCAGTTATAGTTAGCTGGAAATTTTACTCGTATAAAACCATTGAAATTCCCACGTTATAGTTAGTTGGACTCACTATAACTTGCGCGTGCAATGCACTGCTGATGACGTCACATATTACATCACTCATGACATGGTCAGTGACATCACTCATGACATCACTGATGACACCATCCAGTGAATGTGTGTCTTTCTGAAAAATAAATATGTGTTATATATGTATATGTAAAAGTTGATGGAAGAATAAATGTTTAAATAAGTGTTTACATGGATGTTTTTTTAAAACAAATTGATTGGTTAACTGGTTTATTAACTGTATCTTAGTGAATACATATATTAGAGAGTAATGTTTAAATATTCAAATATATGTATTAGTGTTTCACTTTGTGTATAAGTGGCTGCATGGGTTGGTGAGTAGCTACATGTGTATGTATATGGGTTATTAGATGTTTTTCTTAGTATCAGTATGAGTGTTTGTATGGTTTGGTGGGGGTATTACTTAGCACATACATGCATGAATGACTGACTCTCTCTTTGTATGTGTTTTGAAGACAGCATATGTGCAGGACTGTATGGGTGGATGAGTGTGTATATGTGTGTGTTAGTGAGTGAATGACTGTCTCACTAGTGTCTTTATCAGTATCTACATATGTTTTAATCTAGTATATGTGAATATTGATGTATATAAGTGGGTATATGTGAGAGTGAGGGATTGTAAGAGTTCCTGTTTAAATCAGTATGTGTTTCTATAAGTGACTGTTTAAGAGAGTAAGTATGTGTAAGTTTCCTTAGAAGTAAAGTGGTAGTGTGTGTATAGCTGTATTTGCAAATAAATGGATGTTCAATAGTTTATTTACATGTGTGAGTATGTGTGAGAGTATCTATTGGATGACTGTCGGTGTGTAAGAGGATGTATAGGTGTATCACTACATATGATGAGTGAGTATATGTATGAGTGACTATATAGAACTGTTGGTGAATGAGTGGATGTGTATATAGATGGTGGAATTATTGAATTGGTTGTTGTGACTGGTATGGGTATCTCCATTTTTTTGAAAATGTTAGTTTCTATTTTTGAATATGTGTTTTAAGGGTTACATTACAGTGAAAGGAGGTCTGTCACTCTGTCACAAGGATGGTGTCATCAGTGATGTCATGAGTGATGTCACAGACCATGTCATGAGTGATGTAATATGTG
Source organism: Lissotriton helveticus (assembly GCF_964261635.1). Taxonomy (NCBI): domain Eukaryota; kingdom Metazoa; phylum Chordata; class Amphibia; order Caudata; family Salamandridae; genus Lissotriton; species Lissotriton helveticus. Next base: position 1,194,362,063 of record NC_136069.1, read on the forward strand.
ACATCATCAGCAGTGCATTGCACGCGCAAGTTATAGTGAGTCCAACTAACTATAACGTGGGAATTTCAATGGTTTTATGCGAGTAAAATTTCCAGCTAACTATAACTGGTGTGAAACTTATGGTTTTTACAGTGAATTTAATAGGTTTTTTAAATGCTAATTCCTAACTATAACTGGTGTGAAACCTATGGTTTTTTCAGTGAATTTCATAGGTTTTGTAAATGCTAATTCCTAACTATATATAGGGCCTCAAACCTATGTTTTTTTCAGTGAATTTCATAGGTTTTTTAATAGCTAATTTCTATAGCTATGAAATATAATATTTTTTATAGTAAATCCTATATTGTATATTTAAGTAATACTATTTTTTTTGCCTTGGTGCGCTCCCGGTGCGCGTACCAGTGAACGCACAGGTAAGCGCAGTGTTATGGCGCGCCCCGGGGCGCGTACCAGTGAGCGTCCCGTTAGCGCCATTGCCGCGAACGAAAACATCATCGTGACGTATCGCGTAGGCGCGTGATGCGTCTTATGACGCACGGCATCAGCGCACCCGGAAGCACCCGAGCGCATACGATCGCGCAACGTAAGTGCCGCCGGGCGCGCACCGGGGCGCGTTGGGTCATGTGACCTGAAAATAACACTTTTCATTGGTTCAGATCAGTTTTGGTGTCCAAATGATGAAAGCCCAGATCATGCGACTTGAAAATAACACTTTTCATTGGTTCAGAACAGTTTTGTTTTCCAAATTATGAAAGCCCCCACCTTTTTTCCTCATTCTCACTTTGTTGTTTGAGTGAGGAAGACCTGCTTTTTTCTGAGAGATATGGCTACAGTACTATCAGCAGCTGGAGCATCTGCCCCACCACCACCACCACCACCACCACAAGGACCACCAGAACATTACATTGGTGGTCAAGAAGAAGAGGAGGAGGATGAGGAAGAGGAGGAAGAGAGAAGGCAGTTCCTGCCAGAAGACAATCCCCCATACAAACCTAGGGAGCACTTTATATGGGAGTTTTATAAAATCCCAAGGGGTTTCAAAAAATTAAACGCTGCAAAGGTGACCTGTCTCATCTGTGGCGCTGTACTATCCAGGGGAAACCCTGCCAAAAAATATTCATTTGGCAATCACACAATGATTCGCCACATGCAACGATTGCACCCCAATAACTATTCTGCAGCAGAGGTGAGAGAATTGTGCAGAAACCTTCCCCCAACATCTTCCAGAGCCTCAACAAGCTCAGAACCCACTCCATCGGGTCCAGAGGCAAGAGAGATGATACCAAACATTCAAACCAAGTTTGGTAGATACAAAATTGTTTGTATATATTGTGGTAAAACAATTAGCTATGGTGAGAAAAGTATAAATCTCATCAATGTTGCTGGTGATAACCACAAGTGCCCAAAGCACCCTTAATTTTTTCCTGATTTTTTTTTTGCTCCAGTTGAGCCCTTTACAATTCCCTGTTTTTTGTTTCTCCCCATAAAAAATACAAAAAAAATGTAAAAGTGTTCAGAAAAGCCAAAAAAAGTAAAAAAAAGTTCAGAACAATTAAAAAAATATAAAACAACAAAAAGAATAAAAAAAACAGTTCTTTTTAGAACTACCTCCAATTTATAAAAAAAACTACATTTTTAAAAAACTCTGTTATTCTTTTTTTTTCAGGGTTCGCGCACCGGTACGCGTACCGGGCGCGCACCCAAAAAAAAAGAAAAAAATAGTGAGCATGAGGGAAAGACACAGAGAGAGTGATGTTAAGAGAAAGAGAGCTAGAGGGAACAACACAGAGGGACTGTTTATTACATAGTAAGACAGAGAGAAGGTGTAATAGGGTGTAAGTGACAAAAGGAAAATGAATAAGGGAGCGAAAGAAGGGAAGAGAGAGGAATAAGACTAAAGCAGAGGTACTGGGAGAATGTGAGTGGGTGTTGAAAGTAAAAGGAAGGACAGAAAAGGATGGGGAATGAGGGGTAGTGACAGAACCGGAGTAAAGGAACAACGGTGAGGGAGGGTGAGAAAAGAGCAGTGAGTGTAAGTAAAGAGGGGTGAAAGAGGGTGGATAAAAGTGAATAAAGGTAAGACATGGGGAGTGACAGAGAGAAAAGACAGAGAGAGTAAAGGAAGGAGTGACTGAAAGGGTCTGAGTGAAGCAGCAAAGAAAGGTAAGTAAGGGAGTGTGGGTGAGTTGTAGGGAATGAGCATGACGAAAGAGTAGTGACCGAGTGAGGGGACAGAGACAGCGATGGTAAGAGAGACAGAGTGAGGGAACGGCAGTGAGGAACTGTGAGGACAGACAGACTGAAAGAAAGAGTGAGAGGAGTGAAGTAAATGAGTAAGGGAATGAGTGAGGGAGCGAGGGAAGGGAACAGAGGGTAAGGGAAGTAAAGCAGGGGGACTGAAAGAAGTTGAATGTGGTAGGAGAGTAAGGGAAAGAGGAGTAAACATGAAGGATAAGAATAAGTGAGGGAAGCAGAGTAAGGAAACAGGAGTGAGGTAGGGTGAGAGAATAGTAGTGAGGTTAAAGCAAAGCGTGATGACAAACTACATTTTTTTAGTCACACTTACCATATAATTAATGTAAATTTAATTACATGTTTTTACTACACTTTGTATCTCTGAAAGAGAGAAAAAAAATAAGTTATATTTAGTAAAATATATATTTTAAAATAGAAGAGACAAGTCAAGAGGTTAAAAATCATAAAAGTGTACTAAGAAATAAAGTAAGAGTGAAGGACACAGCAAGGGAAATAAAGTAATGTAGAAGGACAAAAAGAGGGAAAAAGAAATAGAAGGAGAGAAAATTACTAAGAGTAAGGCAGATACATTCAGTGACAGAGAGGAAGAGAAGAAAAGAGAAATAAACGGAAGGTAAGAAAGATACTAAAAGAATGTGAGTTAGCAAAACTAAATCAGAAAACAGGAGTAAGTAAAAAGGGAATGACTGAGAGGGAAAGGAGTCTGATTGAGGATGCATTTACAAGAATGAGGAATGGAAGATGACTGAGAGTGAGTGAAGGGGAGTCACAGAGTGAAAGGATGAAGGGAGAGAGGATAATATAGAAGGATTGAGGGAAAAGGAGTGAGGAAGTTAGTAGACAGAGGGACTAAGGGAAGGACTGAGTGAAGTGGAGTACAATGAGTGAGGAAAGGAAAATGAGTAAGGGAGCAAAAGAAGGAAAGAGAGGGGAAGAAGACTAAAGCAGCGGAACAGAGGGAATGAGAATTTAAATTACACAATACAAACTATAGAATAACTTGTACAACATGTTACATAGTTTATTTTTGCTGTTGTCAGAATATATTGAATTTCACTAAAAATAGTGACTTCAAACTACTCATCATATGACAGCGGGGAACAAAAAAGCACAATCTAAATGATTGTGTTTAAAAAAAAACATATCAACTTACAAATCACATATGTACACTAATCTTTGATTCACTTACTTTTCTTTTAAGCCAAATAGTACATCATGAAGGTCCTTTTCGTTGGAAAATACTCTACTGTTCTCTAAAACTTCCATTTCATCGATTTTCTATAAGAAAAGCTCCAAGAACATGTGAAATATTTTTCAATGTTTTCATTTCCTTCTTGTGTTCAGTCATGACTCTTTGTTTATTCCTTCACTTTTCCATAAGGCCAAATAGTGTCAGATGTATCAGTATGTTTTCAAATAACTCAAAACAAAGTCGGAAATTACAGTTTTCCCAACGTTCTGAAAGAAAAGCTCCTACAACATTTTCACAATGTTTAAATATGAATATTTCCATCTCTGGCTCACGGTTATTCAACATTTCCTATAATACTGATATCACTTACTATGAGATCCATTTACAGTACCTATATGACAACTAGAATTTTTATATTATCTTGAACACTTTTACTCACAATATAATTTTAAACAGCAGACTAACTTTTATAAACTGCTCCCGTCTTCATAGGCCAATTACCTTTACTTAAATTTTGGTTCTAAAAACACTAGGTATGAATTTTTTAAGTCAAAAGGCAAACGTTTGAAAGTCAAATGAGTATCATTACAGGTAGTCCAACCTTTTCGACATTTTAAATAAATTGTATAATGCCCTGATGTTGTTTAAGGACCGTCATGATAAATAATAGCTACAGTTGCAAAAGTTCTTCCTGAAATTGATAACTGAGAAGCCACGAAATTTTTAATAGAAGTTGTCAATTTAGTTCCATCAGGTCTACATCGTTGGAACATTAAAATGACATACTGACCATAATTTTGTATAAATAATGTGGACAGCATTGCAGACTTACAATGGGTACACACCATATTGTGATCAGCTGCTTTAACTAGATTATTAAAAGGCACTGATTTGCAGTCTGGTAAAGTCAAATATATAAATCTTTCGGTGTCTATTGTAGTAGTACTTGATAAACTACAGTTGTCGCAGTCATGCTGCCATTGATAAGAAAGGCTAAAAAGATTTCTTATATCTACACCTTCATCTTCCAATACATCAAACATATACATTAAAAATTCCTGACAATCATGCTGAATATTCTGTGAAAATTGTTTTTGACCAGAACATATGTCTAAAAGATTTCGAATTTCTGAAACACTTTCTATTTTTGCTCTATCACTGCTACATTTCTCAAACACAGAATTCAACAAACAACAGAATCTTTGATCCCGATTTTCAGCAATCTGTTCTTGTAAACTTTGAAGAAAAAAAACAACATTAACCCCTACATTAGCATAGCAGTTGACACCAGAACTGTTTTCAAACTGAAATCCAACAACATCTTCAACAGAATCCTTTTTCTTTCTGCTTACAATTACAGTTTCATCTACATTTTGTCTTTTTGCTACTACCTCACTGCAATTATTCTCATTTCTTCTTTTTCGGCCTACCACACGTTTTTCAAACAGAGGATATTGAGGCAAATGTGGAGCATACTCTCTTCTTAACCTATTGTATTCTTTAACACAATCTAGATCTTCACAAATCTTTGTTTCATCACACTCAATCAAGTACAATCCTGATAAAGTTCTGACTCGTGATAAAGCCACATATGCCATACCCTCTTTAAACACAGAACTTCCAATGTTCACCAAAGCGCTATCTACACTTAAACCTTGAGATTTATGAATTGTCACCGCATATGCCAAACAAACAGGAAACTGTTTTCGGCGAACATATAAGTCTTTCACAAGCAAAAATCTAGCTGAACAACGACAAATTTGTTCTATTTCATCAATGCGATCAAATTTAATTTTTAAAATTTCAATTCCATCTCTATTTTTGAAATTCACAAAATCAACAACATGACCCATTGCGCCATTTACCAGACCTCTTTCAACATTTAAATTCCTTCTCAAAATTATACGACAATTTAAACACACATTCAGAGTCTTTTCAAAACCAGCAGTTTTAGATATAGTCTTCTCTAATGAATCCAATTTTGATTTCAAATTTTCAGACAAAATAATTGTTGCTCCCATATGCTCTATGTTATCTATAGCTTCCAGTTTCACTATCTCTTCATTTTCTAACTTTAACATTTTGTTGTTGAAGATGGAACATTCTTGCAGAGTTGGCATCAAACATATCCCAGATTTGTTCTCATTAATTTTCTTTAAAATATTCTCTGGAAGAATGTTTTCATTTGGGTACAAATTTGAAATTAATCGTGCATGTAAAGCTTCTTTCCCATGCTCACTTACTTTTCCAATTCTTACATCTTGTAGAATATTTTTATAATCTTCATCCTTTGCCTGTCGCATATTTAGGAGTAGTTCTGTATATTTGAAATAACCATATATTAACGTTTCCAATGCTTCCTAGGCACTTCCTGGTATCTTCATGCGTGACCATTTTAAACACTGGTTGTCCTTTCACTTGAGTCTACAGCAGTAGATCTCCAAAAACAATAATGTGTTTCCCTCCAAATAACACATCATACTCTGTTCTAAGAATTTCTTGCATTCTCAAATGCACAAAAACAAGCATTCGATTTGAAACCATGCTTACTTCATCAATGATAAGAAGTTTCATTTTCTTCAGGACTCCGGAAACTTCGGAACACGCATCTCCAGATAGCTTGTGGTATTGCAATTTGTTATCATGCTCAACTGGCAGCATCAGTAAACAATGTAAAGTAATTCCTTTAATGTTATGTGCTGCCAGCCCAGTTGGAGCAGTAACAACACAAGATAGCGGTGATTCAGTCCTTTTCTGCAGATAAGTTGCAATTGCTTTAATCAGAAAACTTTTTCCAGTTCCCGCTTCTCCACTCACGTGTAGTTGGACAGGCTTAAATGATGTACATGAGCACTCTTTTTTCTCATGACTGTATCCATGTTCAATCTGTTCTGTGACTTCGTCATATATCTGTTTCTGCTCAAGGTTTAGTTGTTTCACCAAATCTTCTAAGTTAACTGCATCATCTTGAGCTTGTTCCATAGCTCTTTCCACCTCATCCATGGCAGTGGCAGCTTCATTTTAGATAATTGGTCCTCCTAGTGGATCCTGACTCAATGAAGTAGAACTCTGACTGTCTTGAGAACTGTCTCTAGCAATCTCTACAGCAATTGTGGCTTCTTGCTCTATTTCTTCGTTCAACATTTGCAGATAATTTGGAAAAACAGGACATTCTATGGTATCCTTGGTTGCATTAAAAGAATCTTCGTAACAGAGAAAATCTCCAAGTAGTTCCTCTTCTGTACGCCATGGCTTAAAGAGTTGCAAAAGAGCTAAATAATAAAATTCCCTTTTCTCTGGATTTTCGCAACTCAATTTTCGATGATTAATCAAATGGCCTTTTCTCTGCTTCACTAGACATCATTCACACCCAATGACAGCATATATTCCATTATTGATATCTTCTCTGATGTTCCTCTTATAAATATAGTTTTGCAGAACTTCATACAAACAACTGATCTCAAGATGACTACTTCTATTTGGATAGTATGTATCCAACATGTTTGTCTTCAAAATATCTGTACTGTTTGGTTCTTTCTCCGCCAAATACTCAATTTCTTGTACAGATTTCAATACTCGGTTTCGTGTTGTAGCAAGACCTAGACTTTCCCAAATAATTGTTCTAGACTTGGCGTAGAGACTTGCTGATGATAACCGATCAGAACATTCATATGCTCCAATTTCTCGATGCAACAACATCTTCAGATTGAAACTGTATAATTTTTTACTTATACTCTTTTCATGTGAAATGTCCTCCCACATTTCCTTCAGTTCTGTCTTTTCTTTTTTTGTGATGTAAGACGTCACATATCGAGCCACAGCAATAGAGTTGTCAGCAACGAACTGAATATCCATGTTAGCATTCCACATGGACAAAATCACTGGGTTGTAGTCGTTGATGTACTTGGACTCTTCGTTTCTTTTTAAATTGTATGTATTTTTTGGTGATTTCCTCGTCACAGTATGTCGCAGAGAAGACATCAAATTATTTACTCTTCCTTTAGAAATCACTGGTCGTGGAAACCCGAATCGACATTTTGTGTAGAACTTGTCGTTGTTTCTGAATTTTCGACGACAGTACTTTCCACAACGATGGGATTGAAAGCGTAAAACTTGTTGCCTTAAACTGTTTTCTTCAGTAGTTTTCGGAACAGCACATGTTGAATACTCTTCAATGAAGCTCATCACTGTCTCATCCGAATCTGTTCCAAATTTGGGTGCATCTTTAATCCACAACAACATATGTATGTGAGGAGCACCTCTTGCTTGATACTCCTTTCTCCAAAAGAAATCCAAAACCTCTCCAAGGGGAGGATTTTTTTGTTGGTAATAAAAGACATCATAGCTTCGAATCTATGATTGAAATATCTGCATACATTCACTGGATCCAAAGAACACAGTTCTCCAGGAGTTTTGAATTCTATATTTTGTATATTTGCATTTGCCTCTCGTAGAAATTGAAGTAAGTCGTCCCATGCATACTCAGCACAGCTAAGAGTGAGGAACCATGTAGGAGTTCCTAAGTTTCTTAGCATACATTTCAATTCCCCATGACGACGGTACCAATACTCGTTTGTACCACGCTGACATGCCATGAGATTGATTAGATGAGATTCCAAAATATTATCTTGCAGATTGACTTTCTCCATAAAGTCCCTCGCCGAAACATTTTGCAGATGTGCTCCACTTTTCACTATATGGTTTACTGCATAAGAAAGCCCAGACAAGTCACTTTCATACAGTAGATGAAACAAATATGGAATTCATTGACGAAACCTTGGATCTTCAGCATATAATCTTAAAGTTCGATATTCAGATGCAGGAATTTGAAGTGGTCGATCGTCATATCGTCCACCTCGACATGTTGGAAATAAATGTGGAAAACAACGGGCTTCCAAACTTTCTTCCCCTACACTAATGGGACTTCCTTTTGCTGCTTTCATTTGAAACAAGTCAATTGCATTCCCCATTACTGCTTTGGAATGCAAAGGATGAACAGTATAATGTTCATATATTTCTTCACTTCTAGACACATCAACTTTTTCAATTTGGCCAGCTGAACAATCACTGTCTTCATCTGCAGCTGTTTCCTCTGCTCCAACACATACATGTTTGTAGTACTCATTGTTTTTGACCAAATACAACGTTGCCTTTTTGACTTTCCTAACATCCACTAAATCTTGCCAGATTTTCTTACTCTTTGTCGGAACCCCATTAACTAGAATAACCAGAGGTTCCTCTTCCACTTTCTCTACACCAATTGTATCAATATTTTTCTTCAAATCTAGAGGCAAATAAACAACTCTTCCCTTTAATCCTCTCTGTAAATCTGAAGGAGGCAATTTCCCTATCTTAGTCTCCATGCGAACAATTGCCTGAAAAGGATGGACACATTGAATCAAAATAGACTCATATGTATTTAAATCCATCAATTCAGGAGGAATGTCTACCAACTCAAGATTATTATGAACAGCTCTAGCAGGCATTTTGTTTTCATTTAATTTATTATAACAATATTTACAAATACGCTGATCAGAACTCAAATCAAAAGAATTCTCCACCAACAAATAAGTTGCAAAATCCTTCCACTCATAATTATTTATCTTTTCACTTTTTACGTATAAATCAACTGATCTAGTTTGATGCTTATAATGAGTTCGTCGACAACACACACAAGTAAAATTAGGCCTTTCACTTGATTTCACCTTAAACCTGGTAATTTCTTGATCAAACTTTTCTGTACTTGAAATCTGTACATTGTCTTCCACATTACCTTGAATTTCTGTGTCAATTTCTACACTGTCCTCTTTATCACCAAAATAACAAATCTCAATTTCTTCACAAATCTTCTTCACATCTAATTCAGTTCCATGCAAAAGAGCACTGTTTAATTGTTTAAGCTTAAGTGCTGGACTTTTTGCATAATACAACCTTCTCACTAATTTCCTCATTTTGTTATGATGCACTGCTAACATCCTAAAATGATGAAAAACACTCTGACAGACTTTTCTAGAAAGACAAGCCAGTGAATGCCCTTGAAAACCTGTGTTTTCTCTCACTCTGCAAGGATCTAAGTCTTGCAACATCTTCATTTTCTGTTTTAGACTTTTCTTACTATATGTACGTAAGAAATTACGAAACAAATCGATTGAATCCTGTCGCACACTACAAATACTACTACACTTCCAAGTGTACACTGGACCCTTAGTACGTCTCCCTAAAACTTCATCAGTTAACACCTCTTCTGCATCTCTAGGCACAAGTTTCTCTTTTTCAATCGGACAACCGTCTTTCACCTCATATGCTCGACCACTGGTGTCAACTGCATGCACTAAATCATTCTCCTGGAAGTAACTCTCCTCATTAAAAAATGGCTCACAACTTGAACTATGCATCCATTCTCCAGAAAACAAATTCCAAAAATTCGTCCGATTAATTACTCTTTTGCATCTACTGTTTGATTTGAAAACATCAATTGTCTTCTTAAGTGTCCTAATTCTATTGATTATTAAAATAAATATTTTTTTCTTAAGTTCAAAAGCCTGATCAACAATCTTCTCTACACTTTTCTTTTTCTTATAAAAAGCAGCTCTCTGTTTACCTTTCCTAATGTTTTTTAACAAATTTAAAACCACCCTATTGCGAAACATTCGTTTACGAATGTCCCTAAATTGATTCTGCCTTCTATTCGTATACATATTATTCTCTCCTGCTCCAGTAGTAACATTTTTAGGGGCCCTCTCCTTCCTTTTCAAATTTGCTCTCTCCTATTTATTCACATTCTCATCAACATTCTTTTTTGATCTACATATGTTCCGTAAGAAAGACTTAGTTGTCTTACCTGGAGCTTTTTTCCCGTTTTTTGAAGTATTTGTTGTAGAGGAGTGCTGTAATTCCGTTGCTGTTTTTGATTTTTTCCGCTTGGCATCTTTTCTTCTCCTCTGCCTTGAGGGCATATTTCCTTACTATTGAAATCTTGATTTCAATCTGTGGTAAAGAAAAAAATAACACATTATAGACCAATATTACCAAACAACAAAGCAATGACAATAAGAAAACGATATAAACACTAGTTTACAACATATCTAAGTTTATATCACAGCAACTATGTAACTAGGAGTAAGACAGAGAAAAAGAGCTAGAGGAACTAACACAAAAAGTCAGAGAGAGTCAGACAAAGAAACAGGTTGAGGGAGTAAAACATAGAGAAGGAGTAAGACAGAAAGAGTGTATAATATGTTGTAAGACAGAGAAAGAATGTAACAGGGAGTAACTCTGGGAGAGAATGTTACAAAGAGAAAGGTTGTAAGACGGAGTAAATCAGGAAGAGGATGTGAGAGAAAGTATGACTTACAAATTGCTGTAAAAAAGAGAGAGAGGGAATAAATTAGAGACAGGTGAAAGAGAAAGTAAGTCAAAGAAAGAGTGTAACAGAGTGTAACACAGAGTCAGGGTGTAAAAAGGAATAAGTCAGAGAGAGGGTGTTAGAAGGGGACAGGTGGAAAAATAGAGTAAGTCAGGAAGAGAATATAATAGAGACTAATACATTGTTGATAATCCTTGGTAAAGAAATGTTAGTGCATAAAGGAATTGTATTTTCTAAATGAGTGAGGTTTCAGTAGTGTAATCAAATGCTTATACATATGACCTATTCTCTGTTTTGTAAATGTTATTTAAAAAAATATTTCGGGCACATGAATTGGTTTTAGATTATTGACAAGGATTTGATAGTATCTGCATGATTAAAAAAAATATTAGCACATTTCACAATCATGTCACCAGTGTTTCCTCAGATTAGTAAGCAGATTGTGCAGATGAGGTGAGGCCTGTCCAGGGGTGCAAAGGAGATGAGGCCTGTGTCCATGAGTGCAGTGGAGAGGACTGACCTCCTCTGACCCTTGGACAAACCTTACCTCATCTGTGTCCTCTGGACAGGCCTCAATGTATTGGGTATAATTGATGGTAACTGGGTGCAGATGAGGTGAGGCCTGTCTAGGGGTCTAGATAAGCTGAGGCCTGTCTAGGGGTGCAGATGAGTTGAGGTCTATTCAGGGTTGATTTTGATTTGATTTGATTTGATTTAGGATTTCTAAAGCGCGTAGCTATGCTTGGACATCCCAGCGCTAACATGAAGCTTGACAGAACTCCTGGGGCTGGTTTATTGGGGGAACAGCCAGGTTTTCAATAATCTGCGAAATGCAAGAAGATTGTTTTCTTTGCGGATGTTGAGGGGTAAACTGTTCCAAAGTTTGGAAGCATTATAAGAAAAGCGGCGACCGCCAGCACGAGCTTTCCTTATTCTGAGGACGCTTGCTAGAAACAGGGTGTCCGATCTGAGCTGTCGGGATGATTTGTGTGGTTTGATGAGGGTTGCAGATGAGGTGAGGATTGTCCAGGGGTGCAGAGGAGGTGAGGCCTGTGTTGAAGAGTGTAGTGGAAGAGAGGTCTGTCCAGGGGCACAAAGGAGGTGAGGCATGTGTCTAAGAGTGCAGTGGGGGGTAGGCTTCATGAAGTCTAGTCCACTGCCCTCTTAGACACAGGCCTCACCACCTATGCTCCCCAGGAAAGGCCTCTCTCCCACTACAGTCTTGAACACAGGCCTCACCTCCTCTGTACCTCTGGACATGCTTCACCTCATCTGCACAATCTACTTCCTAATTTGAGGTAACACAGGTAACATCATTGTGAAAGGTTCAAATATATTTAATCATGCAGACACTATTTATTCCTTCTCAAAAATGTAAAAGCCATTGATTTGCCCCAAAATCGTTTTTTAAATAACATTTTAGAAGCAGAGCGCAGGTCCTATGTACAAGCATTCAATTTCACTACTGAAACCTCACTATTTCACAAAATACAAATCCTCTAACTTGCAAATGTTGATACCAAGCATTATCAAAAAACATGACACAAACCAACAGCGAAGAAGCTCAATGTGCTTCCTAATCTGAGGTAACACAGGTGACATCATTGTGAAAGGTTCAAATGTATTTCTTTAATCATGCAGACACTATTTATTCCTTCTCAAAAATGTAAACGCCATTCATTTTCCCCAAAATCGTTTTTTAAATAACATTTTAGAAACAGAGCGCAGGTCCTATGTACAAGCATTAAATTTTACTACTGAAACCTCACAATTTCACAAAATACAAATCCTCTATCCTGCAAATGTTGATACCAAGCATTATCAAAAAACATGACACAAACCAACAGCAAAGAAGCTCAATGTGCTTCCTAATCTGAGGTAACACAGGTGACATCATTTTGAAAAGTTCAAATATATTTATTTAATCATGCAGACACTATTTATTCCTTCTCAAAAATGTAAAATGCATTCATTTGTCTCAAAATCATTTTTTAAATAACATTTTAGAAACAGAGCGCAGGTCCTATGTACAAGCATTCAATTTCACTACTGAAACCTCACTATTTCACAAAATACTATTCCTCTATCTTGTAAATGTTAATACCAAGCATTATCAAAAAACATGACACAAACCAACAAGAAAGAAGCTCAATCTGCTTCCTAATCTGAGTTAACACAGGTGACATATAATCATGCAGACACTATTTATTCCTTCTGAAAAATGTAAAAGCCATTCATTTTCCCCAAAATCGTTTTTCACATCACATTTAAAAAACACAGCACAGGTCCTATGTACAAGCATTCCATGTCACTACTGAAACTTCACAATTTTACAAAATACAATTCCTCTTTGCAGCAAAAACTTTTTATCAAGCATTTTCAAAAAACATAACACAAAGCAACATTAAAAAACCACAATTTGCTTCCAAATCTTCTCTATAGAGTATGCAAGTCTCTATCTATATTAAATGAATCATTACTCACCTTTACAAATGCTTTGAGAACAGTGTCAGATACACACACCAATATTTCTTTAGCAGAGCAAAAGGTATGTACTCCAGGCACTGCAACCATGAATGGCACAGAAAACCTCTAATTCTACACAATTATCCCTCATGTTAACCAATTAAAACTCTTCCCTCTCTATTTTCAAACCAACACCCTTCCCCCCCTCAGCCCTTTCTACCTGTTACCATAGAAACTCCCCCCTCACTGAGCTCTCAGGTTTAAAAGTTTATTCTACAATGTTGCAAATGAACTCAGCAAGGATGTTTGACCTCTCAATACACCAGCTTATCCAGTGCAATCTTTCTTTAAATGACTTTTTCTTAACCATTCAAATTACTTCTTTCACAGAACAGAACCATGCACCCTAACTTTCAGTTTTCAAGTATCTGAATCCACCAATCATTGCTTGTGATTCAAGAGCACTGAAACTCCACAGTTTTTTTTTTTTACAAACTCCTACTGTTCCAACTGTCATTTCATTCCCACACTTCATCTGACTGCACCAGAACCTCCTCTTACCATGTATTCTGTCTGGATTATTGGACATAGCTACATCCACTGGGCTCAAAGGTATGCAGCTACCAGAACTGTTCACAACCTTGATTTACCAAATGTAGACATCAAGTGGATTGGCCAAAGAGGATTGAGATGTCATCAATTGATACCATTGGTGAAAACCTTTTTGCATCTGCCACACCCTCACCTCATAATTCTGCACTGTGGTGGAAATGACTTAGGCACTTTGACTGGGGTAGGTGTGGAAATGCTTTTAAAGGACACCTTTGAGCAATTGATGGCACTTTTTCCTCAAACTGCCTTGGTATTTTCCAATATATGCCAAAGACAGAAATGGAAGTGGTCCAACCAATTTTGTCCACAATTTGAGAAAGCACGGAAACATGTGAATACATCTGTTTCTGCTTACATGAGAGACTATGGAATGGGTTCAATATACAACAATAACTTGCATTACAACATGCAAGATATCTACAGAGGAGATGGTGTGCACTTCTCAGATGAGGGGAATAGAATATTCCTCCTGAATTTAAGACTGTGCATTGGAACCTACTTGTAGGTACCTAAATCAGCCACAGAACCCAAAAGCTCTTTTCAGGGCTACCCTACCTCTGATCACTCAAAATGATTATTTTACTCTAACTTTTTTCACTGTTTTTCACCAAAGTACGCGTCCCGGTACGCTCCCCGGTACGCGTACCGGGTGCTCCCCCGCGAAACATTAAAAAATGTTTGGTTATTTTTGGCCTATATGGACCTCCTAAGCCCCCCTCAGAAAACCTAGGGGGTCAGGGGGTGTCTACCGTGCCCCCTTTTACCCATTCCCAACGTTGTTTGTCCTCCATCTTGTGTCTCAAATCTACCGAAACACAAGATGGAGGACTCCCGTAGCGCTGCCGGTACGCGTACCGGGGCGCGCACCGGTAAGCTCTCTCAAAAAAATTAGGAAGTTAATTTACATAAAAACCACTGGAGAGACTTTCACCAAATATAGAATAGGCCCTACTACATACCAGTCCCTACCATTTTCCCAAATTTGGTGGAATTCCATTGAGCCATTTGGGCTGTAGCCCTGTCTAAATATCCTGAGGTAAATTACATGACAAAAACACATATGAAGTGTTAGAATTTACAACTAATTAAAATGTTACTTTCATTTTCTACTTTTTTTTCCTGACATTTGATTGGTTATGTACATCAATATAAATGAAAAATGAGAGGGAAACACGGCCATTTTGACTACAACTACCTTAGGTACATCTTTAAAGGATTTTCTCATTTATCTTCATCAACTTTCTATAAGGTAAGTTGTTAATTTGTAAGGGGCACTTTAAGTTAATTTGTAAAAACGTTTTCTGATAGTTATTTATTGTCCCTCTGTTATAGTTATAGATTGAGATAGGCTTCTCTGTTATAGTTATAGATTGAGTTAGGCTTCTCTGGTATAATTATGAATTTACTTAGGCTTCTTCACATGCACTTTTTTATATTTCTACTTCCTGCCTGATACCATACACTGCCCAAAGATAACTTCACTGTTAAAAACTCAGAAGTACATGTCTGAACTTAAACCCAACAGTGCCCTAACTCTACTGATATATTTTTTTTAATGCAATTTACAGCAAGAAAATGGAAGGAGAACAAAAAAATTTAATATTTCTTTCGAAATTGTTGTGGAAAACAATCCTGAGGAAGAGATTGATGAGTTAGACTTTTTGGATCAGTCTCTGGACCAAGAGTTACTTAATTGTGTGGAAGAAATAGAATCATGGAATCCAAATGAGGACATTCCTGATGATGTAATGTTGGAAGTTCTTTTAAATTTTGAAAAATCACAACAATACATTTTTATTTAATAATTAAAAATTGTTCGAGACATTATTCATTTTTATATGTAATTCATGAAAAAGTACCAAAATGATTACAATATAAAGTGAGACTTATAGTATACTGTGCAACTTTTTTGTGTTACATAGTAATTTTGCTCATAGTTACTTCCTTTCTCCCACTATATTATCTCCAATTAGTATTTGACATCTCTTTTTCATCTCCTGCCTCCATGTTGTTTCTGCTTTCCTGACAGACTATGGTATAGATTCCATATACCACAATAACTTCTGTAACAACATGCAAATTATCTACAGAGGAGACGGTGTACATTGAATTTAAGACTCTGCATTGGTACCTACATGCTGGTACTTAAATCACCCACAGAACACAACAACTCTATGCAAAGCTACCCTACCTCAAAGCACTTTAAATTATTATTTTACTGTTTCACTGGGTTTTCCCCTTGGTACGCTCCCCGGTACGCTCCCCGGTGCGCGTTACGTGCGCTCCCCCCGCGAAAATCGAAATGTTTTTTTTTTAGTTTTTTTGCCCCGCGGGCCCTTTTTTGACCCACACATCAAACCTAGGGGGTCAGGGGGGGTCTACCCTGCACCCTTTTGGTCATTTCCCACTTTGTTTTTGCCACCTCTTGTGTCTCGATCCTACCGAGACACAAGATGGCGGCCGCTCCGGACTGTTTGGAATGTTGACAGACACCTGAGAGCCAATCAGCTTTCCGCTCGCGAACTCGCGTTACGCGCTAGTACGCGCCCCGGTGCGCGTACCGGGGCGCGCTTATAGATATATATATTTTTTTTAACCTAAATTACTCAAAATCCACTGGAGTACATATCTTGAGACATAGCAAAGGCACATCGGGCTACCAGTCCCTACAATTTTGCCAAGTTTCCTGGGAATCCATCCAGCCGTTCGGGCTAAAAGTGAGTCCAACCGCCCTATGGAAATTAACATGGGGAAAACACGTTTTGGGACCCCCCTTTTATCTCAGCCCCCGCTTAACGAATCCCCCCCAAACTTTCCGGGAAGGAGCGGACCGGAGCGGGCCATCTAATTTGAGAAATTCGCGAACATTCGTCCACCGGCGCCAAAGTTATTCCCAATAGAATATTGCGGATTTCCTATGGAAACTAGGTCCTAACTATAACTACCTACTGGCGACCGCCAGTAGGTTATATATATATATATATATATATATACATATATATATATATATATATATATATATATTACCTACTGGCGGTCGCCAGTAGGTATATATAGTTAGGATTTTTTCTCTATGGGTTTTTTGAAAATTCTATGTCTAATAACTTTGGCGTTTGTGGACGGAATCGGCTGAAATTTTCAGGAAAATGGCACATTTTGTTTCTGAGCAGCCCTTGAAAATTTGGGGGGGGTTCGTCCAGTGGGGGCCGAGAAAAAAGGGGGGTCCCAAAACGTGTTTTTAACATTGAGTTTTCCATAGGGCGGTTGGCCTCACTTTTAGCCCGAACGGCTGAATGGATTTGCACGAAACTTGGCAAAATTGTAGGGACTGGTAGCCCGATGTGCCTTTTGTAGGTCTCAATATATGTGCTCCAGTGGATTTTGAGAAATTAACGTTTAAAAAAAGATATATATCTGTAACAGCGGACCGGTTAGCGCTCTGGTTCGCGGACTTTTCGCGCAACGGAGCTTTGTGAAGCGAAGCTGATTGGTTCTCCGGCGTCTGTCAACATTCCAAACAGTCCGTAGCGGCCGCCATCTTGTCTCTCGGTAGGATCGAGAGACAAGAGGAGGTCAAAACAAAGGGGGAAATAACTATAAGGGGGCATAGTAGATCCTCGCTGACCCCCTAGGTTTGATGTGGAGGTTTTAAAAGGGCCCCGCGGGGCAAAAAAAAACCAAAATAATAATAATCGAACGGCTGAATGGATTTGCACGAAACTTGGCAAAATATTAGGGACTGGTAGCCCGATGTGCCTTTGCTAGGTCTCAATATATGTGCTCCAGTGGATTTTGAGAAATTAACGTTGAAAAAAAGATATATATCTGTAACAGCGCTCCGCTTCGCGTACTTTTCGCGTTACGGAGCTTTGCGAAGCTGATTGGTTCTCCGGCGTCTGTCAACATTCCAAACAGTCCGTAGCGGCCGCCATCTTGTCCCTCGGTAGGATTGAGAGACAAGAGGAGGCCAAAGCGAAGGGGGAAATGACCATAAGGGGGCATAGTAGATCCTTCCTGACCTCTTAGGTTTGATGTACCATTTTGCCAAGTTTGGTGTAATTCCGTTCAGCCATTCAGGCTGTAGACGTATGTAAATGTCCTATGGAAAATTGCATGGGGAAAACACATTTGAAAGTGTTGAAATTTAGAACCAATTAAAATGTTACTTTGGTTTTGTATTTGTGTGTGATGAAAGTTAATTGGTTATGTATATATGTCAAATGAGAGGAAACCACAGCCATTTTGTGATACTACTGTCTGAGGTACATTTGTGAGGAATTTTTGGTGGTGAATTTCTGGTGTTTGATTTACACAGTACTAACACTTCTGCTACTTTTAAAAAGGTGAGTTGTTAATTTGTAAGGGGAACTATGTTGTACACTTGAAGATAATTTGAAAAATGTTTTCTGTTATTTATTTGCTGTCCTTCTGTTATACTAAATACTTGATGAAGTTAGTTTTATATTATGTATTACTAAAAACGATAAATGAAAGTGATTATTTTTTTCTGCAATTTACAGCAAGCAATTTCAAAATAAAATGGCTCACAATGAAGAGACCGTGGCAATTTCTTTTGAATTGTCCACTACATTGATTGAAATTGAGAGCACCAATAATGAAATATTGTCACAAGGAGGACATGACTTGTATGATTCCATTAGATTGATTGAAATGGACAGCACCAAGAATGAAATATTGTCACAAGGAGATGACTTGAATGATTCCACTACATTGATTGAAATTGAGAGCACCAATAATGAAATATTGTCACAAGGAGGAGATGGCTTGTATGATTCCATTAGATTGATTGAAATGGACAGCACCAATAATGAAATATTGTCACAAGGAGGAGATGACTTGAATGATTCCACTACATTGATTGAAATTCAGAGCACCAATAATGAAATATTGTCACGAGGAGATGACTTGAATGATTCCACTACATTGATTGAAATTGACAGCACCAATAATGAAATATTGTCAGAAGGAGGAGATGACTTGAATGATTTTTTTGATCAATCTCTTGATGGCGAATTTATCGAGTGTTTGGAGACCATAGAGTTACAAGAATCATCATTGCAGACTTTTAATGAGGAGATTCCAGATGAGATGATTGAAGAGGAAATTACTGATGAGGACATGTTAGTAGTTGTTTCAAATTTAGAAAATTCTGAAGAATAAATTTATATTTAGAAATCAAAAATTGTTTGAGACATTATTTATTTTTATTTTTAATTTATGAGGTTGTAGCGAAGTGATTGTAGTATAAAATGAGACTTATAGTATAGAGTGCAACATTTTTATGTTACATGGTAAGTTTACTCATATTTACTTCCCTTCTGCCACTATATCATCTCCAATGTGTATTTGACATGTCTTCTTCATCTCCGGCCTCCTTTCTCTCACTGTGTGTCTCCGATGCATCTTATCGCTGCTATTTTGTGTAATTACAGAAGAGAGTAAAATAAAATAGTTCGGAACGTGAAAAGGGGCAAAGTAGAGTACTCCTCACCCCCTAGGCCTTTTTAGGCGGTTCCAAAAGGATCAGTTTCTGCTTTCCTGAGAGATTATGGTATGAGTTCCATATACCACAATAACTTGCATTACAACATGCAAGATATCTATCTCCTATTACCAACTTTTGGAGATATTCGCGCTAAGCGCGAATATCTCCAAAAAGTAACACCTGCCCTGAGCAGTTCTTAGCCATGTTATCCAATGGGAGGTGGATAACATGGCTAACAGCATTAGCTCGGTAATGCATGAATATCGCTGAGTTTTTAGCGATATTCATGCATTGCGGCCGTTTATTATCGCATTTGCGATAAACCTTGATAATAGTAAGGTTTATCTTCGATAATTTCTGACGATGCTTAGTGGTAAAAAATTGGTTGGTAAGCATCGTTAGCGATAAATATCGCTTAACTTTGGTAATATGCCCCAACGTCTGTTAACGTTCGATTCGAAGGAAATGAGGAAGTGTTGAAAAACATTGTCTGCGCCATCTTGCCTTTTTTGAAATGCCACACTTTTGTCGTGCACGGCAGCCATTTTAGATGTCTTGACCAGACCCACTCTCTGCACGCTGTCGATTCGTAGCATGGCTCCTCACCCTCGTAAGCATCTCCCCCAGGCACTGGTCACCACCGCTCTCTGTCTTATGCATGGGCAATAAACCTTCCCCCATCTGCGCTGCTCTTCCCTGAGAATCACACTCTGTGCCCGCCCGACACCTCCCTTTCGCCCTATTCACTACCGCACCCTCTGACACTCCTCTTCCTCTGTGTCCGAATGTCCAGGCCGGTCCTAGGCTATCAGCTAGCCCTGCAGATGTAGTTTATGGCCCCAGCTGTAAAGAATCACCCCTCTTCAAAGGAGTTATAGTAGATCAAGGCCCACACCCGATGTGATCCGTCACAGCACACGCGTTCCTACTATCTGAAAACCATCCTGTATTGTGATTGGGGAGAGGACCGAGCCTGAAGCGGAAGATTCCAGGAATGACTCTTTGTACATCAAAGTTTTTACAATTATGTGTCACATTAAAAATATATAGCACTCCAACAAAGTAGTAGGAATATAAAACTTTAATAACATATAAATATATACAACAAAACAAAAACAGTAAAAACATTTAAACAACGAAGAGACCGTGGCAATTTCTTTTTAATTATCCAATAGATTTATTGAAATTGACAGGACCAATAATGAAATATTCTTGTCAGTAGCGGTCTGTTGTGCGAATAGTTCCAAGGCAGCAGAACGCGCTGAAATCTAGATGGCACGAAAGTGATGTCTAGCAAGTTGCCGACCAGCAAATAACGGCGTGGGGCGCCGCGGGGGTGAGTGAGTCCAGTAGGCACCACAGCTATTCTTACCGGCATTGCAGAATTACTGCTGGGGACAATGCCTGTGCTGTAGCAGGGTCACAGCAGAAACAAAAAGGATTCTGTTGAAGATGTTGTTGGTTTTCAATTTGAAAACAGTTCTGGTGTCAACTGCTATGCTAATGTAGTGGTTAATGTTTTGTTTTCTCTAGAAAATGTAAAAGAGGGGGAGGCAGTCCAAAGTTCCGTTAAAAGGGCAAAGGAAAGGATCGGTGGTTTGAACTATCAGTCAAAAAGGGGAGGGGGTGCAATAATTTTTCCTACCGGGTCACACTGTGCTTTCACCGGAAGTGAGGTCTGCAGGATTGTAGTAATTCAAAGTGAGGCTGGCGCCAGCATGGGAGCGCCGACGTCCCGCGGATACAGTTTCGTCACTCCACGGGCGATCATGGCAGTCATTCCCCATCGGGGGTCGGAGACTCCCGCGGCTCCTCTAGAATCTTCAAGGTCGTGGAGGACTACGGTGGTGGAGTCAACCAGTGACCGGGCCATTTCTTTATGTTGGGCCCGCTCTTGCCAGGTCGACCGCCATTTTGAGAGTTCGGCAGCTACCGGCGATCGCGGGGTCACATGAGCGGACGGGCTCCACCCTGCCGGGCGAGACGTTGCAGCATGGCCACAGTGGAAGAACCGTTATCTAGGTCGTTCCGAAACTGTGCAGCACTGGAGTTGTTAGGATGCCACCGCCTGGAGCGCTGAGGGTGCAGCTGGGAAGCCTCCACCTGGGGAGGCGGGAGAGGCCTGTTCGCACCGTCTCTCCCTCCCAGTGCACCCCACGGCGTCTCGCTTGAGATTTGTTATGGCCGGACCAGGCGATGAGGACGAGGGGGGGGTCGGAGGCATGTGCAAGACATCCCCCTCCAGTGTTGTCGCAGCCATTATAAAAGAAAGAAGTGTCCCGTCCGTCTTCGGGCCGGGCTTCCGGTGGATGTCGGCCGGACGCCCCTGGCTCTGGCCCCATGAACGGGTTTCTTGGTTTATCGGCTGCAGCCGGATCCCGTCGGCCTCGGCCCCCCGACCGTTGGTGGTCGGACCGGAAGAGCATGTGGCGGGACTACCTGCAACTCTCAAGGGCCACCGCGGCCGGACTGGGAGAGAGAGGGGAGGGTCGAGGAGACATTCCCCCCCCCTGCAACTGTTCAGCGTTGTAAAGGCAATCCCCTGGCCGGGTCCCGCTGGTCTCGGCCTCTCCTCCGGCTACACCCTACGTTAGGATCTCCTGGCCGAGGCGTGGCAGCAGGACCTGCCTTATATGGGCTGCTCCCGGCTGGGCGTAGCCGGAACCCTGCCCCACCTTGGAAGTTTCCAGAGTGGGGGTGGATGTTCTACTCCCTAGTCTATCGATTTTTTTGGCGTGGCAGGCGGTGGGACAGCGAGGGGTGATTTGGTTTCTCTTACTGTTTTTCTGGTCTCTCACCACTGGCATATTTTAACGTTTTCTTGTTTCTAGGACATTAATAGGTTTTATCATTACGTTATGTTATCGTTTCTTTGTTCGTTGTTTAATAAAAGTTCATGTTCATCAGTGGCCTACTGATTTTCGTTTTCCTATTTTTTTCTTTCCAGGTTGTTTCATGGTAAAGTTTCTGTTAACAGGATACAGTGATCACTTCGTTATTATTGCATATGTCCTTTTCACTAGGGGTGCTCTCTGGTCGGGCCAGATGACGTATCTCTAGTAAATGGTCCGGGTGAAAAAGGTGCATCAATCAGTGGGGAGTAGATAGGCATGACAGATTACAACGGGGGAGAACGGTCCGCATTACGTACCCTTTCACTACTTGCAAAGATTTTCCTACGTTTATTTGCAAACAGGGAATACCTCCAAAAAGAACTAATTCCCAAACAGTCAATGTTCGGACAATCAATCAATCAATGAGGAATGAAATAGGTACGACGTGTTAAAGGCTTGCGTTACCTACCCTTCACTATCTGCAAAGGGAGATAGAATATTCCTATTCTTCCTCGTTTGCAGGTAGAGAAGATCGTTAAGAGAATTAACTTCGAACAATTCAATGCTCGATTGAAACAATCAACAAGGGGTACTGTGAACACAAATGAACGCCGCTTATATACATACGCATTGCTATTTTCAACAGGTTGTTCCTAATGTTTCTATTTTAGCGAGGTCAAAAGAGATCCCATTAGTGGCCTACTGATTTTGCTCGATTCCTTTTGTTTTTTTACACGATTTTTCGCTATCTGCAAAGACTAAACAGAGTATTGCGACTCTGTGCTTGTTTGTAAATAGAGAATGAACCAAAGAGAACAATCAATCAAATGGAGAGAGAAGCAGGCACGACGGATTACAAAGGGGGAAAGGGCTGCGTTAACTACCCTTCACTATCTGCAAAGAGAGAGTACTCCTAATAGAAATGAGGGGTGGGGGGCAGCAATCAAAGCAGATCAGTGTGCATAAACACGAAAAAAAAAATTCTTACCACGTACTTGACATTCGACAGCTTATGATATTTGCTATTAAAAAACCATTGAAATTCACTGAAAAAACCATAGGTTATAGACCATATATAGTTAGGAATTAGCATTTACAAAACCTTGAAAATTCACTGAAAAAACCATAGGTTATAGACCATATATAGTTAGGAATTAGCATTTAAAAAACCTTATTTTACTCACACAAAACCATTGAAATTCCATATATAGTTAGTTGCACTAACTATATATTGCGCACCCGCAATCCACTGCTGATGATGTCACATATTACATCATTCATGACATGGTCAGTGACATCACTGATGACATCACTGATGACATCTCAAATGACATCACTGATGACATCTCACTTGACATCAATGATCACATCACTGATGATATCATTCATGTGACAATACAATGCATCTCCTCACATTTTAATATAACCTCTGTTTCACCCAGTGTTAAAAACAGAGTATAATTTTTGAAACCATTGACACACCAATACTAGTTACTACATACGTACTCACTGATTCCTACGTCTACACACACATTCACTCATTCACCCATACAATCATTCATACATACAATCACTCATGTTTACAACACAATCATATGCACTCATACACCTATACAGACACTCACACTCTGCCACTCATCCATGGAGTTACTCACACACCTAGTCAGTCCTGTAAAGAATCAATCACACTTCCATTTTCTACTCTATACAGTTAAACATAGAGCACCTTACGTTTTCAACCATATACTAACACATACTTACTCTCTTATACAATCATTGATACAAGTACACATTGATCTGTACAGAGTCACACACCTCCCATCCAGCCACACACACACTCAGTCTCCCATGCAAATACTTGGGCAATCAATCAATAACCCATATAGTTACTCATATAGCTACTGATCAACACATGCAGCAGTTTACAGAACAACAGACATAATGATGCACAAATTAAGACAGTTTAGTCACTAACCCATGCACTCAGTGAGACACATTTAATCACTCACTCATACATTCAGTCATGCACCTACTAAATCCTTCGTCCAGACACTTATACATCCACTCATTCTTCAATATGTAAGACATATTTTAACTTTACAGAAACATAGTCACTGGATGTTGTCATCAGTGATGTCATTTGAGATGTCATCAGTGATGTCATCAGTGATGTCACTGACCATGTCATGAATGATGTAATATGTGACATCATCAGCAGTGGATTGCGGGTGCGCAATATATAGTTAGTGCAACTAACTATATATGGAATTTCAATGGTTTTGTGTGAGTAAAATAAGGTTTTTTAAATGCTAATTCCTAACTATATATGGTCTATAACCTATGGTTTTTTCAGTGAATTTTCAAGGTTTTGTAAATGCTAATTCCTAACTATATATGGTCTATAACCTATGGTTTTTTCAGTGAATATATATATATATACATATCGCCAACTTGATGACCCCCTTTGTTATGCTAAAAGTACACAAAATGAATATGAAAAAGCCACATCTAAGCTACATAAGTCTTTAAACCAATGGAAAAGGGAAGGACTAATATCATCTGAAGAATATAAATTTATGTATGTGAATTTTCCTATCTTGCCTTCCCTTTACCTTATCCCGAAGGTACACAAGGCCGTGCAACCACTTCCAGGCAGGCCAATTGTGTCTGCCATCGGCAGTGCAGGGGAAAAAGTTGGAGAGTATGTTGACTTTTTCCTCCAAGACTTTGTTAAACTACTCCCCAGCTTCACTCGCGATACTAGTGATTTTTTAACAAAAATAGCTGAAATAACATGGGAGAGTGATATGTGGCTCATTTCATTAGATGTCGAATCGCTGTACACCAGCATAGATCACGCACAAGGTTTACTAGCCGTACAACACTACCTCTCTAGCAGACCCATCCAATATTACGAACACAATAAGGTGATTGCAGGCCTTATAGAATGGTGCCTTAACAATAACTTCTTTTCCTTTGGTAAGGAGATTTATAGGCAACTCAGGGGTGTAGCGATGGGGGCCTGCTTCTCTCCCAGCTATGCGTGTTTACACGTTGGTTGGTGGGAGGAGCAGGTCCTCATGGTGCGCCACAAAATATGGATGGAGAATCATGTCAGGTGCTTTTTAAGGTACATTGACGATATTTTTATCGTCTGGAAGGGTAGCAAAGAGGAAGCGTTGTCTTTTATTCATGACATCAATGACAACGCAGTTAATCTTAACTTCACGGCTCATATTCATAAAACACGCATCCAATTTTTGGATGTTGAGGTATATGTCTCCGATGGAACTCTCAACACCACCCTGCATAGGAAACAGACCGCAGGCAATGCAACATTGCATGCAACCAGTATGCATCCCAGACATACGATCTCTGGTATCCCCTATGGGGAAATCCTTAGGCTAAAGAGAATTTGCAGTACATCGTCTGATTTTGATTACTGCTTAAAACAACTTCTCGAAAGATTGAGAGCTAGAGGGTACTCTGAACGTATATTAAACGCGGCAGTTACCAAATCCCTTTTAAGATCTAGGGAGAGCCTTTTTCCAGTGTCTACCTCCACCATTGATCAATCTGTGAACATAGAATCCCAAAGAGAATGCCCACGGCTCATCACTACATTCAGTAGGGAAGATAGGAAAATCAGGTCCATATTGAATAAACATTGGCCGATCATTTTAAGTGATCATATCTTAAATACTAGATTACCCTCTTCTCCTACTGTCACTTTTAGACGGGCCAAAACCACGGGCAATTACTTGGACAAAGCTGCACCTGAATTAAAGTCCAAGATCCCATGGCTACGCCCGAACAAGGGATTCTTTAAATGTTCCAGTTGTAGGGCCTGTAAGTTCGGTGTCACCACTACTCACTATTCTACTCCGTTTAGCACAGTTGCCAAAACCATCAATGGCAACTATAACTGCAAAACTGAGTATGCCGTATATGTTCTGGCGTGCACCTGTGGGCTTAGATACGTTGGCAGCACTAAGCTCCAGGTGCACGTCCGGATATTGCAGCATTTACGGGCTATTCTCCACAGTGACCCTACTTACCCGGTCGCCCGACATTTCAAGCGATTTCACAACAAAGATCTAAACTGCCTCAGTTATTATGTGATTGGAGCAGTACCGAAATCAAGGAGAGGAGGTGACCGTGAAATTGAACTCAGGAAATTAGAATCCAGGTTTATTTTGGAACTTGATAGCCGTTGTCCCAATGGGTTGAATAATATTGAGGAAATGCACCATTTTCTGTAATTATATTTTGATACTGGTTGCTTTAGTTCATCCTTTTCTTTCCCCGTGGCATTAAGACTGGTGCTTCTAGTTAGGTTCCCTATTAGAGGCACCACACGTTGGGGTTATTCCTTGTCCCATGAATTGTTTTGATGAACCAGGTTGGTGACAATCATGGTGCACTTTATTATACAGTTTGAGCAATATCCAATTTTTTATTAAATTCATACAATTTCATTCCAGGTCTATTTTGAAAGAATTTTTAGATATATCATTTATATGACAAATTTTTAGACTATACAGGAATTTATTGATGAAGATATCTAATTTTGGAGTTGTATATAATAATTTTGTGCTGAACATCTACATACATGGAATTAATGAAGAAAGGTACTAACAGTATATTTGCATATTTGTATATTTGTAGATATAGAATGGGTCTAAACTGGTATCTGCGTGTATGTGCATGTATGTTCGCACATATATCTTCTCTTGTATGTGTGTGTGTATATATATGTATTTAGATGTAGATATTGGGGTTGTAACAATTGTTTGAGGGTTTTTTCTTTGCGTTCACTAGAAGAGTTGGGTTTTTCTATGAGGCAATTTAAAGTTGTCTTTTGTTAGTTGTGGTGGGGGGGGTATTATGGTGGTGTGGGATGTATATATATGAAATATGGTCTTATTTATACATATTGTCATTTTTAGCTTTTTGAATAGTAATGTTTTTTGACTTACCTGGAACATTTTATAAGTATTTGGTATAGAACAATGATTGTTTGATGAATTTAATCATGTATCTTTTAATGTTTATTGCATATTTGCACATTACTGTACTAATGGTAGTGTAGTAGGTTCCCGCAATTCTCTAGCACTTTATTTCATTTTTATCACTTATGCACTTTTCAATCTTTGCACTTTATAAATTGTCGCTGCTAGATACAAGAATTTGCGTATTTGCACAGTATGGGTATACATGTCTTTGATAACTGAGATTGCTTTTTAATACTTTTTATTTATAAAATGTATTATCTGATGTAACCAACACAAATCCTGGATTTAACCAGTAATATTTATTTGTGCTCATACCAGCAAATGGAACAGTATACTGGCGATAGTGTGTTTTCACTGTTTACTATATGTCACATGATTATGGTGGACGCCTCCTGGGGGCGGTGTCAACATCACTGCATTAACCTATAAAAAAGCATAATGATTTAAAACATGTTGCAGCGTGACCAAGGGCTTTTTGCTCGAAACGCGTCGCTGGTTCTGTTCTTAAATAAAAATTACCATCTTGCTGATTCTGTTGGTCCGGTCCTCATTCTTTGCTGGCGTGGAGGCGGTGTCTGCGAGCGCAGAGCAAGCTGAGGAGGAGCTTTGTCTTCATATATATATATATATATATATATATATATATATATATATATATATTACCTACTGGCGGTCGCCAGTAGGTATATATAGTTAGGATTTTTTCTCTATGGGTTTTTTGAAAATTCTATGTCTAATAACTTTGGCGTTTGTGGACGGAATCGGCTGAAATTTTCAGGAAAATGGCACATTTTGTTTCTGAGCAGCCCTTGAAAATTTGGGGGGGGTTCGTCCAGTGGGGGCCGAGAAAAAAGGGGGTCCCAAAACATGTTTTTAACATTGAGTTTTCCATAGGGCGGTTGGCCTCACTTTTAGCCCGAACGGCTGAATGGATTTGCACGAAACTTGGCAAAATTGTAGGGACTGGTAGCCCGATGTGCCTTTTGTAGGTCTCAATATATGTGCTCCAGTGGATTTTGAGAAATTAACGTTTAAAAAAAGATATATATCTGTAACAGCGGACCGGTTAGCGCTCTGGTTCGCGGACTTTTCGCGCAACGGAGCTTTGTGAAGCGAAGCTGATTGGTTCTCCGGCGTCTGTCAACATTCCAAACAGTCCGTAGCGGCCGCCATCTTGTCTCTCGGTAGGATCGAGAGACAAGAGGAGGTCAAAACAAAGGGGGAAATAACTATAAGGGGGCATAGTAGATCCTCGCTGACCCCCTAGGTTTGATGTGGAGGTTTTAAAAGGGCCCCGCGGGGCAAAAAAAAATAATAAAAATAATAATTGAACGGCTGAATGGATTTGCACGAAACTTGGCAAAATATTAGGGACTGGTAGCCCGATGTGCCTTTGCTAGGTCTCAATATATGTGCTCCAGTGGATTTTGAGAAATTAACGTTCAAAAAAAGATATATATCTGTAACAGCGCTCCGCTTCGCGTAACGGAGGTTTGCGAAGCTGATTGGTCATTCTGTCACTGGGCTATAGTTGGGCTACATCTGGCTGATATTTGGGCTACATTTGTTTTTTTGTGTGTCTGGCGGCCATCTTTGGGCTACATTGGGCTACATTGGGCTTCATTGGGCTACATTCGGCTAATTAGCAAATAGCTCATCGCAAACTAGGAATGGTAAAGAATCGCTATTTATTCCTTAAAGTTCGCTATTTAGGAAATGCAAATAACTTTTATGATACATATGGCGGTTCATCTCTAACAAGATAAGAAGCATAGGGATAGATTTATGATGACTGGCGCATCACCAGGGATGTGTTAGTCATTCTGTGCCGCTGTTCCGTCACCTATGGTGTGCTGCATTTACAATGCGGCGCATCATGGGGCAAAAACAGCACAGATGCGTGATGTATCTGTGCCGTAAAGGTGGCGCATTGCTGGAGTTGTATCGCAAGTGTGATGAAGCTCCAGCAAGGGTCGGGGGTGCCCCTGTCGCAGGGTTTCTGTTCTCACACAGAACTGTGGACAGAGGATTGGAACCTCGGCGAATTAGGGTGTCCCAAAACTCACGTTAGTAATCAAAAACTATTTAGCAAGCTAGGTACAGTGTCACATTGGATATAACAAACTCTCAATGTTTAGACAATCCAGAATATGAACTTATAGTACCTCAGGATACGTGGAACTCATGAACAGTCGGTCGTTATATATTTCTTAGAAACCAGAACATGGAGTTAAGAAGAACACATGTGTATTTGAAATGTTTATTTACTAATGCCGTCTTCTCAGGCGTAGTACCTTAGATAATAAAAGTACACATATTATCAGTAGCAAAATTACCAGCATAGTTACTAGTACATAAAAAGTGAATGGTGATAGTATGTTAACATGCTGTAAATGAATAAGAGTTAGCAACACTTATAAGCAGCCGCGGGCCGTGGAGGGAGTTACGGTGAGGCAGGGAGGCGGGGAGGGGGAGAAGCAGGGTGGAGAATACAAGTACACATATTATCAGTAGCAAAATTACCAGCATAGTTACTAGTACATAAAAAGCGAATGGTGACAGTATGTTAACATGCTGTAAATGAATAAGAGTTAGCAACACTTATAAGCAGCCGCGGGCCGTGGAGGGAGTTACGGTGGGGCAGGGAGGCGGGGAGGGGGAGGGGCAAGGTAGAGAGGGCTCCACCCTGCTTCTCCCCCTCCCCGCCTCCCTGCCCCATCGTAACTCCCTCCACGGCCCGCGGCTGCTTATATCTCACCCTCCCTAATACACATATTATATTATTTGCTAAGAAGGTCTCTTTGTGTTGGTTTAGGGCGTGTCCATACTTTAGTGTCTTAGATTTGAAGGAATCACATCAGCATACACCAGCTCTCTCTTCATGTGAACCGCATCAACTGTTGTGTATGTGTGTTCGGCAAAGCAATATAAAACCCGCCTCATGCCCAGAATTGGCAGAAGTTGCACTTATGTTATGAGTATGAAGTCGTGGAGATCAGACCTCATAACAATTCTGTATCGTGTTGTTCTTGAAACTTTAGCACTCGCTGTACAGATATAGTTTAACAAGTAAAGCAGATAGTAGACCAATAACATATTATTCTCATGTAAACCACGATGAACTACTAGGTGGAAAGCTAAAGCAACAACTAAGTGTCGTGTGCAGAAGTTGCAAAAAAGGAAAAATGGCGTTTAAACCGGTAATGAGCCCATGCTAACTTAACACAGTGTAAAGATATCCAGGACCTAGATGACACCTCCTCATGATCCGGAAACGAACTGAATAAGATAATAGAAGTGCCATCTCATGAGAGCAGATTGCAAGTTTATATGTGGACGGTCCGCAAGGTAAAGCATTAAAAACTAGGAAAATTCAATGCTAAAGAAAAATAAAACAGCCAAGTACTTTATCGAGTCTTAAGCCAATAGGCAAGGTAAATAATAAAAACTTGACAAATAAGTCAATGAATTGTCAATGAAATGCTAGTACTCAGCATATCAAACATGAAAAAGGTCTATGACATAACTGTGTATGCAAAATAAGCTGCAACAGCCTCCAATAGGAAGTCACCGTCTTCATCCGAAAACAGTTCAGCCATCCAATTTAAAAGCGGAAAAGAACATACGTGCTCTCCCAGCACCGGATCCTCTATCACCATCAGAGGACAGCTCGGTGGGTTTTCAAGAAAGCTGTGTTCCAAGAAAGACTGTGCTGCCGCCAGTAAATTCCAGGGACCAAGTAGTCCATGCATCAATGCCACAGCCATAATCCTTTCGCCAGGACAAATCAACTCGTGAGTAATGATAGGAGTCATCAGCTGATTAAAGTCGACGTCAGGAGAAACCGGTCCGCAGAGACACAAATCAATGGCCCAATCGAAATCACAGGTCAGGCAGTGAAATACAGGCTGGACACAGGTGAAGTAGGAGAACCGAAAAGATAATCCATATGCCGTGCTTAATATCGCCAACGGCATTGTGCCATAATATTCTAGCATGCGATTGCGGAACAGTGTCAGCAGCTGCAGGGTCGGAGGTTGCATAGGAGGGACATCCATATTTAAAAATGTAAAAAAGCACAAGAGCGTCCGCTGGTAATGCAAGTAAAAATGCAATCCACGAACCAGAGTGGAGAAAATGGAATGAAAGGGAGCAGGGATGACTCCAAAGATTTTCTCAAATGAAGTCACGAGACCACTGGTAACAACTTTAAAAAAGTGTGCCAGGGATTTTGTGGAGGATGCGTTAAAGATAGTCGGAAACATGTTGCTGAAATTGAAAGGCAAACCTGTGTACGGGTGTTCGCTATGTGAAGTACGAAAGTTTCACGGGCCGAACTCAAGGCCACCTCTCTCTGAGACAAAAGAGCTCTTATTCTTGTCATGCCGTTGAAACGTGTCCCAAGGTTGGTATTTGTGGCCAGATTGAAAACTCCCTATGTTCATGTGTGGGAGGAAATAGAACATTTCTGCAGCAAATAACCCGTTCACTTACTGTTACGATAAAAGGAATACTTTTTAATTAACTCAGAACAATCTTCATTATTGAGCATCAAATAACTACCATTTTCCAACAACTTGAACGTGGGGATGATAGCAGGAACTGGCGTGCCTTGCAACACGCAAGCCATATTTGGTCGGTGTTTGTTGCATGAATCGTGTAACTGTATGTGCCTACACATTAGTGAATGATCTGGCGTCTCAGTGCATTCCTCTCCATTCAGATAAACTTCTTGATCATCTTTGAAACATCTGTATGTGTATGGAAGCGACCAGACCTCATGAACAAAAGCACTACCTAAAGGTTCATAAAGACCTATTGGTATATATTTCATACAATTTGAAAACTTATATAAAGCAAAAGGCAGCGTTATTAAACCGTGGATAAGGCATGTTGCCAAAAAACCCGCAATCCTCTGCTGATGATGTCACTGAGCATGTCATGAATGATGTAATATGTGACATCATCAGTAGTGGATTATGGGTAATAGTATCTCTAGTTTACTCCCCTATAGCTGTCTTTCTTTTAACATAAGTGTGTGTTTCCTTCCCTTATACTTACTGTTTTTGGTTCGCTTCCAGTTCGCGTACCAGCGAGCGAACTAGGAAGCGAACTAAGAGAAATAGAGGTTGGCACAGTTCCAAATATTGTACCAATTTTTTAATAACGGGGAGGTAGTTCTGAAAAGAACTTTTTTTTTATTTTTCTGAACATTTTTTTACTGTTTTTGAATTTTTCGGAACAGTTTTATATTTTTTTGGGTTTTTCTTGGAGGGGGCAATGAAAACGATTCATTGTAAAGGGCTCAACAGGAGCAACAAAACAAAAAAAAGAAGTATTTATTATTTTGGGCGTTTCGGACAAACTTGCATATGATAGTCAATAGCTCTGTTGATCAGAGTGATGCTTCTTTCTCCGTAGGAAATGAATCCATCGCAAAATACGCAGGTGTGTTTTACTTCACCAAATCTCATTTGTATATTTGGCACCATCTCCCTGCCCTCTGGTCCCGTTACTTCCGGTACAACAGATCTTCTGGCCATAATAGGGAGATTATCTAGGTCGTTCCGAAACTGTGCAGCACTGTAGTTGTTAGGATGCCACCTAGTCATATGGCGATGCATTGTGTAGTTTCCGAAACTGTATTTTTTGTCGGTCCCTCTGGACAGTCTATCTTGACATATAAGGCAAGTTACGTATCTTGCATTTACTTTTTTCTGACCTTTGGGAATTTTAAAAAATTGCCAAATGAAGTTTTCTTTCCGGTGAGACGTCTTGGGCTGCTCAGGCAAAAACTGCCTCTCTTCGTGCTCGTCCTCCTGTTCCTCTTCTTCTTCTTCTTGTTGAATTACAACTTGAGCAGGTGGTCCACTCTTCCTTGGATGTGGTGGAGGTGGTGGGGAAGCACCAGCTGAAGCTACTAAAGAAGCCATTGCTCAGTGATCACAAAGGGTCTTTCTCTCACAATGATGAAAGTCAGAGTGAGGAAAGAAGGAGGGATTTTCATCATTTGGGAAAAACAAGAGTTCTCAACCAATCAAAAGTGTTCATTTTAGATTATATGACCTAGTCTTACATCATTAGGAAACCAAAAGTGAAATGAACCAATGAAAAGTGTTATTACCAAGTCACATGACTTGCTGTGTTTACGTTAAGCGCTTTGCAGGGCCTCCCGGTTTGCTTCCAGAAACCTGCGCTTTGGCACTCGCTTCGCGTACCAGTTTGCTAACGTAGCACGTCATATGACGTATCAAGCGACAACGTGGAACGTCATGCGGACGGGAGGCGTCACGATGTTGTTTTCTAACGCGGCACTTGCGGTAAAGAAACGTTTACCGGCTCGCGGTCTATTTCGCGGCATCAAGGTCAGCTAACGGGAAGCTTCCCGATTCGCGAAGCGGGAACGAAGAAAAAAAAATATTTTAAAAAAAAATTATTCATAAACATATAAAATATATTTTTGGATTTAAAGAAGAATACATTTTACAGCTACAGATATTAGCTGTTAAAAAACCAATGAAATTCACAGAAAAAACCATAGGTTATAGACCATATATAGTTAGGAATTAGCATTTACAAAACCTTGAAAATTCAATGAAAAAACCATAGGTTATAGACCATATATAGTTAGGAAATAGCATTTAGAAAACCTTATTTTACTCACACAAAACCATTGAAATTCCATATATAGTTAGTTGCACTAACTATATATCGCGCACCTGCAATCCACTGCTGATGATGTCACATATTACATCATTCATGACATGGTCAGTGACATCACTGATGACATCACTGATGACATCTCAAATGACATCACTGATGACATCACTGATGACAACATCCAGTGACTGTATGCTTCTGTAAAGTTAAAATATGTCTTACATATTGAAGAATGAGTGGATGTATAAGTGTCTGGATGAAGGATTTAGTAGGTGCATGACTGACTGTATAAGTGAGTGATTAAATGTGTCTCACTGAGTGCATGGGTTAGTGACTAAACTGTTTTAAATTGTGCATCATTGTGTCTGTTGTTTTGTAATCTGATGCATGTGTTGATCATTAGCTATATGACTAACTATATGGGTTATTGATTAGTTGCCCAAGTATTTGTATGGGAGACTGAGTGTGTGTGTGGGTGTCTGGGAGGTGTATGACTCTGTGCATAGATGTGTGAGCAGTTGATTCACTAGATGTATGGGTTCAAAAGTGCATGTGGAAACATCTGTATGGGCGGTTGACTGTGTGCATGAGTGTATTGGTGAGTGAATGGATATCTCAGTGCTACATGTCAAAGTAAGTACATATGTAAAACACAGTACATGTGATAGTTGACATATATAAATAACTGTGCATAAGAGCCAGTGAATGTGTGAGTGGCTGTATGGATTATTGTGAACTTGTATCAGGGATTGTATAACAGAGTAAATATGTGTTATTATATGTTCCAATAAGTAAGGTGTGTATAACTATATAGTTGAGGAAATCGAGGTGTGATTGATTCTTTGCAAGACTGACTAGGTGTGTGAGTAACTCCATGGATGAGTGACAGTCTGTGAGTGTCTGTTTACACTGAGTGTATCTAAGGTTATATTAGAGTCTGAAGAGGTTCATTGTATCATCACATGAATGATGTCATCAGTGATGTGATCAGTAATGTCAAATGAGATGTCATCAGTGATGTCATTTGAGATGTCATCAGTGATGTCATCAGTGATGTCACTGACCATGTCATGAATGATGTAATATGTGACATCATCAGCAGTGGATTGCAGGTGCGCGATATATAGTTAGTGCAACTAACTATATATGGAATTTCAATGGTTTTGTGTGAGTAAAATAAGGTTTTCTAAATGCTATTTCCTAACTATATATGGTCTATAACCTATGGTTTTTTCATTGAATTTTCAAGGTTTTGTAAATGCTAATTCCTAACTATATATGGTCTATAACCTATGGTTTTTTCTGTGAATATATATATATATATATATATATATATATTACCTACTGGCAGTCGCCAGTAGGTAGTTATAGTTAGGACCTAGCTTCCATAGGAAATCCACAACATTCCATTTGGAATAACTTTGGCGCCGGTGGACGAATCTTTGTGAATTTCTCCAAGAAAATGGCTTGCTTGGTTCCGCTCCTTCCCTGAAAGTTTGGGGGGTGATTCGTCAAGTGGGGGCCAAGAAAAAAGGGGGTCCCTTAATGTGTTTTCCCCATGCAATTTTCCATAGGGACCTTTAGCCAGGGCTACAGCCCGAACGGCTGAATGGAATTACAGGAAATTTGGCAGAGAGGTAGAGTTTTGTTCGCAGATTGTGCTTTTCGTTAAATGGTGTAAATCCGTTCAGTATTTTCTGAGAAAATTGCAAGTAAAATCAAAGCGATATCTAGAGGCGGAGTTCAGCACGCGTACGGAAATCTGTTCAATTACGAGCGCGAGCTGCATGCTGATTGGCTGTGAACTGTCTGTCAACACTCGAAACCAGGAAGTGTTGGCGGCCATCTTGTGCCT
The DNA here is from genome assembly GCF_964261635.1 of Lissotriton helveticus. Taxonomy (NCBI): domain Eukaryota; kingdom Metazoa; phylum Chordata; class Amphibia; order Caudata; family Salamandridae; genus Lissotriton; species Lissotriton helveticus. The sequence continues at coordinate 1,194,397,825 of NC_136069.1, forward strand.
CGCTAGAACCGAGTCACAGGAAAACAGTAAAACAAAGATGAGAAATAAGGGAAGGGGGTAGGCTAGAAATATTCGGACCCTCTGGGCTTGCTCAGGGGGTCGTACATGGATGTTTAGGCTCTAGTTTTTATTTTTATTTTTTTAAAGGAAAATCGCGGCGTACGCGTATGGAAATACGTACAATTACGAGCAAGAGCTGCATGCTGATTGGTTGTCAATACTCCAAAACAGGAAATGTTGGCAGCCATCTTGTTTGTCGCGAGAGCGGAGTCACAAGAAAATAGTAAAACAAAGTTGAGAAATAAGGAAAGGGGGCAGGGTAGAAACATTCTGACCCTATAGTCTTGGTCAGGGGGGTGGTACATGGATCTTTAGGCTCAATTTTTATTTTTATATTTAAAAAAATGGCGGGGTACTCGTGCAGTACTTGTACGCGGTGGAAAAGGTGAAAAAAAACTAGAGGTCCATTTTGTTTATTAGGTCCCCGGGGGGGCAAATTACGGGGGCAATTTTTAGAGCTATATTTCTGACAGTATTTAAAACTTTCCGTTTTTTTCCCTGCATCAGTTGTACTCTCTACGCATGCGCAGCCTTGTTTGCGAGTGCACTTTTTTTCTTTTTCTTCAAGTTCGCCAGGCAAACCTCTCCTGATTTTAGGTATTAAATTTGCGCTTTCTTTTTCCGGGTCATGTGTGTCATCCGGTGCTATACTTTTGTAATATATTAATAAACATATTGTATGTATATTTATTTGAGATGTAGTATTGAGGAGCCAAACGTTGATTACATACTCTGTCCAACCGCCATTTTAGTAGTTTTCCTCCGTTATTTTTATTATACCTGTTACTTTCATTTTACCCTGCGCATATTTTCTGTGTGATCGATGAGATTTCGTGCCACAGATACCACGGTGTTTGTCCTTGGCCTCTGATCTTATCAGACTTGGTCACACGTATACCTAGAAACTAATTTGAAGGACGTAAGGCACAGGCATTACAACACGTGTTGGTCAACAAAAAAACATTATTAAGATTATGCATTTATCATGTGTGGTAAATGCATACTAGTTGTAAAAGCATGTGTGGAAAAGCGATATGCGTGCTAATGGTTTTGTGGTGACGATCACGCGTGCTTATGAACCGGGTCGGGGCATGGTGGAGTCTAGGGTACCTGGCCGAGGGGCACGCAGCTGCACTCATACAATATAGAAATAATACAGGATTTTTAAAACTTAAAAAAAAATCATTCCATAATTATCCTAGATTAAGTCTTCTGTTAGTATGTTCATTAAATACATGAATATATGTTTTTAAACAATTAAAAACATTTGCGTCTTTTTTGTACGGGGCGCCGTACATGACGTCACACGGAAGCTTTGATGCGACGTGGAACGTCAAAGGGTATTCGTAGCGTATGCTGAGAATGATTAGCAGTACAAACTATGGTGTGATCACTCTCTCACTGTCAAATCAGAGCACAGGGCGCGCTATGAAAATGGTTAGAAGTGGTCACTCATTGGAGATCCAATTCAGGTGTGTGGCTTATCCACAGTATCATAACATTATTTTTTAACCTGGTTAAGTTTGAGGTTTGCATGAAATACTATGCTATAGGAAGTTATATGGATGTTTAGGGAGCGCTTATCTGCATGAAGCTTGGTTATTACCATTTACATATAGGTGTCTGAGGGAGGGAAAAGAAGTCTATGTGAACAGCGAGGATTGCACAATACTACCAGATCAATCCTTAATTTGTAGACACTGACAATTGCATGGCTCTTGTATACAAGATATGCCTAATTTGGACTGAGTTTTGAAAGGTAGTCCGACACCTGCTATCATAACAACGTTCAGTTTACTGGAAACGGGAGTTATTTACTTTGAAATAATGGAGATTGTTGTGCAATGTTAGCAGTCATCGCTTACATGATTACGGTAATTGAGCGTGTGGTTTGATAAAAAAAAGTTGTGTTAACTCCTCTACATGGGAAGCTGGATGTTTCCATCTGGCTGTCGATTTCGACCTTGAAAGCAGAGTCAACTAAATGAGTCGTATTAGAGCGCTATTGTCTCAAAAAGAGGTCGCTCTTATATCTGCTACAGAAACATTTGTCCTTCATGTAGCAAACACCAGCACAGAAGTGCATGATTTATTAAATACAGACGTGCTCTTGAATTTTGGGGAGTTAATTTAGAGTATCTTTAATGTGTCCTTGACTATGGGGTTACCTTACTTTTTTAAAGTTAGAAGCAGTGGCCTTGTGACTTCTGTAGAAAGTATATTTGCAGTACGGTGTCTCCCAACGCGGAATATGACCAGCTGATGAGCCCCTTACTGGTTCATGATGTGCTCTGTTCTGGCGGCGGGATTATGGCCTTAGCAGCGACACATGGAATAATGGGACGTTGGAATGTTTTGCAGCGGCGCTTGAGTTCTTGGCACGCAGTTACATTGAAGATGACCCGAGTTTTCCTCCGATGGTGATAGAGTCTCCGGTCGTTGAGGAACATGTATGTTCATTCCCACTATTGAATTGGATGGCTGAAATGTTTTCAGATGAGAACAATGACTACCTCTTGGAGGCTGTTGCTAAATACTGTGCTTACACGCTGTTGGATTAAGACTCTTTGATTTTTCTACGTATTCTTTATTATTTAGTTCCTGCTTTCTATCAAAGAGCAAATAACTTTTTTTGGAAATGTGAACTTGACTCTGCTTTTTAGGCTTGGACTCTGCGTTCCTAATTCGCCCACGTTTATATCACGTGCTTTCATCAAGAAAGGGTGCCGTGGGGCTGAGCCTTGCACTCACACCCTATTAAGTTAGCATGGGTTTATTAGAAGCTCAAATGCTATTTTTGCTTTCCTGCTCTGCTTTGCACACAACATGTACTTGTGATATTGTTTAGAGAAGGCTGAGTATTTTGCTTTCTATGAGAATAATTTGGTATGCTAGATTTGTAAACTGCCTCGCTAGTTTTGTGTGTATAGTGAGAGCATGGAACATCAAGGTTATCTTGAATACTGTGTCTGTTATTCAGAATGATCCTCGCACGTTCGAGCCATAATACATATGGAGCTGTGGCCACCTCTGATACTTGCGTGTTTCATAATGCTTTGTGGAGGCAAAGTTACACACAGTTGGAGAACATTCGTATCTTGACAGTTTGTGGAGCACTGAATGTGATCCACTACTGCTTAGTACCAGAGGTATGGGTCTGCCCATGTAATCCTATGAGACTTTCTGTAGTTATAAACTAATCTGCTAGGTAGGGAGGGTGAAATGTAGGTATATTTTAAATTTGTTTACCTTTAGCATTATAGAATGCTTTTTCCGTTTGTATTTCATAGAATAGTAACAATGCTGACAACCTTGTTTCTGATAATATGTTTGGTTGTATTTTCTAAGGTACTGTGCATGAGATTATGGCGTTAGAAATAAACATTTCAAAGTTGCACGTGTCTTTATTTACATCTCTATCACCATTACATCTTTTATTGGACTGGTGTAAGATTATATTGAAAGAGTGTTTTTGTTATCCACTTTACTTCATGTAATCTAAGTCGCATGTTCTGGGTTGATTAGTCATTGGTGTTTTTGCTCTAGGGCGAAGAACTAATGAGTCACCGATTGCTAGTTTGGTAGGGGGTTTGTGTAGTAAGGTGGGTTTTGGTACACCGTAATTCACTGAGGTCCTAAGTCTTTATGCACAGTTCTGTGTATGAGCAGAATTCCTGGAACAGTGGTTACAACAAAAAGGCTTGATAAAGGGCTTGCACTTTGAATATGAATATAAAATAGAAGAATAGTTGATAATCACAGCTAAGGAATGCAGCAATTAGATGTGTGTATGTGTGGATGATGTGTAGATTGAGTGGAAGATGAAAAACGTGAAAAATAAGAAAGGTTGGAGAGACGCAAACTACCCACTGCATTGTCAGTGAAGTGGATCTTTGGATTTCCAGGTCATTACACAGATAGGGTGTTGGATTCCGCAGTGGGAGCAAGAGAAACTAGTACCACATCTAAGGAAGAAAGCTAGTGCATAAAGTACAGACAGTTGGGCAGATTTACAAGGTTGTGGGAAAAATGATGCAAAAGTGGCGCAAGGGGCTTGTAAACCTGCCGCAGTGTGTGGTAGAAAAGACGCAAGAAAGGACGGAAGTGTGCAAATTACCCACTGCTATTCACGGGTAGTAGATACCAAGAAGGCTGAATAAAGGGCCTGCACTTTGAATTTGAATTAAATAAGAAGAATTGATAAGCTCAGGCAAGAATGGTAGCAAGTAGGTGTGTGTGTTTGTGGTTGTTATGTTGATTGAGTGGAAGATGACTAAGGTGAAAAATTAGAGAGGTTGCAGAGATGCAAACTTTCCATTTCTTTGTAAAGGAAGTGGGTGTTTAGTTTTCCAGTGCATATATATATTCACTGAAAAAACCATAGGTTTCAGGCACGTTATAGTTAGGAATTAGCATCAGTGATGTCATTTGAGATGTCATCAGTGATGTCATCAGTGATGTCACTGACCATGTGATGAGTGATGTAATATGTGACGTCGTCAGCTGTGCATTGCGGGCGCGCGAGTTATAGTTAGCTGAACTAACTATAACGGGGGAATTTCAATGGTTTTGTATGAGAGAAATGTCCAATAACTATAACATGGGTGAAACCTATGGTTTTTTCAGTGAATTTCTAAGGTTTTTTAAATGCTAATTCCTAACTATAACGTGGCTGAAACCTATGTTTTTTTCAGTGAATTTATATAAATACATACACACATGCATAAACCCTTACCACCCAAATACCCACTACCACCCTAAACCTTAAATTAACCTTGGCACCCCAAACCTCATGCCCACCCTAAACCTTAAAATTACCCTTGCCACCCAAAAACACATACCCCCCCAACCCTAATATCATTGCAACCTAGTGGAGGATGAGAAACAATGATAGGTAAAGAAAAACGAAAGGTGGTAATGTTCGGAGCGTTGACAATACAAACACTCACCCCCAGTCAACGGATCTGGGTTTAATCCATCATCGTTCTTTAGCTCACTGCGCCACCCCAGTTAAGACATGGCCATATGCAAATCAGTCTGACCCTGTGCCTCATGGGAACAGTCCAGCCCGAACTGCCAAGCCATGTCTTCCCTGGACCGGAATCAAGCTTCCCAGGACCGGTTTCTGGCATTACAGCCGTCTTCAGCCGGGCTTGCTTGACTCCAGTGGCAAAGTGAGCAAGGGACTCACGTCTGAGCATACCCTGCCAACTTAGGGCGAACAAAGAAAAACCAAAGGTGGTGATGGACGGAGCGTTGACAATACAAACACTCACCCCCAGTCAACGGATCTGGGTTTAATCCATCACCGTTCTTTAGCTCACTCCGCCACCCCAGTTCAGACATGGCCATATGCAAATCAGTCTGACCCTGTGCCTCATGGGAACAGTCCAGCCCGAACTGCCAAGCCATGTCTTCCCTGAACAATGATAGGTAAATACATTTTTCAGTTAAGAATGGAAGCTACCTAACAGTGACGACCTGTAGGGTGGTCGGGTTCAATGGGATTAACCTTAGAGTAGGCCTAGGCGGAGTTCGCGGAGTCGTGCTATGCAGTCCAGTGCGTGCAAGGCTAGGGTTAAAAGCACTCCTGGGCATGGGAGAGGCTCGGATACGTTATTCATCAGGCAGAACTTCGACAGAAGTCTGCAACTGGCAGTGGCAGTAATGCCCTTCCACTCATCCCTGTGAGCCACTTCCCTCTCCATCTTACAGCTCTGGTGCTGCACTGTTAGTCCCACAGCTGGCACACAAAGGTAACCTTTGTGTCTTCACCACTACACCACTAAAAAAAGGGATAGTACCGTCAATGTGGGAATTATTGTCCTGTCTCGTGCCCTCTGCTGATTTACTACTTGTGCATCATCAAGGTACAGGCGGTGAGTGCACTAATCATTGAATCATGTTCAGCCCTGCCTGCAGATTAAGTGCTCCCTGCTGTCAGCAAGAACCGAAGGTGCAGGCAGTGAGTGCACTAATAATTGACTCCAGTGTTCACGCCTGCCTGCCTGCCAGTCAAAGTGTGCCCCACCACCAGCGGCCCACCACACACACACTACAAGTGCTTCAAGTAAATCGCCCCTCCAAAGTAACAAATGCACATAGGGGATATTAAAATGTTTCAATACTTCCTTATCTGAAATCAGTGCAAAGTAAATGTTTTCATTCACGCTGTTGTCCCCGCCAGACCATGGGCATAGGCTGGGGGCAGGAGTCGGTGTGAAGCAGTTAAGTGTGCAGTGAGTGGGCAGTGGAACCTGCTTCTCTCCGAAAGATCGACCCTTGTGCGTCCGTTGCTCTCTCTGTCAACTTGCGTGCTCCCTCACAGCCACCCACTGACAGCATAGGTGTGCGCCAACTGCGTGCAGATGCCTGGGGACAGCGAGCATCCGCACGCAGTTACAGCATGCGCAGACCGCAGATCCAGACAAAACCATCAATCAAAGTCGCCACCCAGCAATTCAAGCGGGACCGTTATGAGCCGACCAAGGGCACATTTACATTTCAGCTCGCATACTGCCTGCACGTCTTAAAGTGGATGGTGAACTCCACTACACTGCAGTTGGTGCAGAGTTTTTTTGCTGAATTGGGCAGGCAGGCAGAGCAGAGTTTACCGCCCACCCTTACATTAGAGCTGGTAAGTGGGAAAGGCACGACGATCGAGGAGGAGTGTGAAACCTGATTCAGTAGTGTAAGCCAATAGTGCAAGTGGGTCCAGCGATACTTAGGCTTGTTTTATAAGGTTGCATGTGATTTAATAGAAAAACAATTCCGTGGAATATAATACTGAAATGTTCAGAATTAATGACAATTACCCTTTTATCAAAATTGGATTTTGCGTGCATATTTTTGAATACGTACATACAATGGTTACAGGTCGTACTTTTAGAAACAGCCTTGTCAGCTCTATTTGCAGGTAATGGAGATTCCGACAACATGGCTAGCGGCAGAAATCATTTCTATTTTTAAGAAGGGTTCACTCCTCCATCCTGCTAACTACCAACCCATTGCACAAAAAATCTTTGCCTGAGTGCTTCTGGACCGTTTGCAAAACTGACAGAAGTTTTTCTCAACTTTACTACTACTAAACTGAGAAAAATCCTAATTTTAAGACTTTCGGTATTCACAGAAGGCATTTAGGAGTCCTAAAGTTAGGAGTCCCAACTTTACTACTACTAAATTGAGAAAAATCCTAATTTTAAGACTTTCGGTATTCGCAGAAGGCATTTAGGAGTCCTAAAGTTAGGAGTCCTAACTTTACTACTCTTAACCTGAGAAAAATCCTAACTTTAGGACTTTCGGTATTCACAGAAGGCATTTAGGAGTCCTAAAGTTAGGACTCCTAACTTCTGTGAATACCGAAATGAGCAAGTGTCTTCTGTGAATACCAAAATGAGTAAGTGCCTTCTGTGAATACGAAAATGGTAGTAAGTTTAGGATTTTGTCTTAAGTTAGTTCTGTGAATCGGGCCCTATATGCAGTTTAGGCATGGTGTACTTCCTTTATGTTATGTTATGTTATGTTATGTTATGTTAATATTTATTTGTAGAGCGCACGTACACCCGTCGGTTTCATGGCGCTAATGTCAGAGGACCAGATGCAATCCTTAAACATAGATTTGCTTGAATAGCCACGTTTTCAAGGATTTCCTGAAGACCAGCAGATTGTCACAATTCCTGAGTGAAAGGGGAAAGGAATTCCAGAGGGTGGCCACCAGATAGGAGAAGCAGCATCCTCCTTTTTTTTCCTATTGAATGATGGGATGGTAATCAGATTGAGATGGGCAGAGCGTAAATTGCGCTGGGGTTTATGCTTGGTAATCATGTGTCTGACAAATTTTGGGCCGTTGCCGTGCAGTGCTTTAAAGGCAATGCAACCGGTCTTAAAGGCAATCCTTTGGGCCATCGTTAACCAGTGAAGTTTTTCCATACCTGGTCTGGCTGACTGCCATTTGGGTTGTTTCCAGATGAGTCTAGCCGCCTGATTTTGGACCATCTGGAGTCGTTTCATCAGTCCGGCTGGAAGACCAAGGTACAGAAAATTCGAGAAGTCCAAGCGGGAGAATACTAAGTCTATTACTACCTGTACGAGTGCCGAGTGGGTCTGCAAGTGTGCAATTTTCCTGATTTTCCGTAGGTGGAAAAATCTGGAGGAGACAGTAGCTCCCACCTGTCCTTTGAGTGACAGGTCGGCGCTAAGGATGACCCCCAAGCTTTTAACCTGAATGAGAAGCCATGGGCGGAGAGCCCATGTCTGATGGCCAGAAATGGGGACCCGAGCTACGCTCATTCTTCCCGGGCGGAACTAATTCTGTCTTGCCCGGGTTGAGTTTAAGATGGTTTAGGTTCATCCACCTCTGTATGTGAGACATTGTTGCCTGAAACTCATCGACAGACTCTGGAGAGTTCAGGGGGATTATTAGCTGCAGGTCGTCAGCGTAGTTAAAGATGGTAACTTTACGTTTTTTTAGGGAGTGTAGCAGAGGTCTGAGGTACAGATTAAATAGGAGTGGCGAGAGTGACGAGCCCTGCGGCACCCCACAGGAGGAAGACACGTTCTGGGCTGTAAAAGTTCCGAGTCGCACTGACTGCGACCGATTGGTAATGAAGGAGGCTATCCAACTGAGCGCGGCTCCCCTGAGGCCAGCCTGCTCGACACGGTTCAACAGGATGTTATGGTCGACCGTGTCGAACGCGGCCGACAAATCAAGAAGCACCAGGGCTTGGTGGATGTCATTGTCTGCATTGGATCTTAAGGTTTCCTGAACTGCAAGAATCACCGTTTCCGTGGAGTGAGCCGGACGGAATCCGGCTTGATTCTGTTCTAGGTAATCAGATTGCTCTATAAACTTTGAGAGATAGCTAGACACATGAGCCTCAAGAAGTTTGGACAAGAAAGGGAGGAGAGAGATAGGCCTATAATTAGCCGGGTCCTGCGGATCTGCACCGGGTTTTTTTAATAGTGGGACAACCGTGGCGTTTTTAAATGAACAGGGGACCTTGCCCTGTGAAAGAGATTCATTCAGAAATGGGAAAAAACTCAGGGGCAGAGCTGAGCAGACCTCTTTCAAGATGTGTGGAGGGCAACTGTCAAAGGGGGATCCGGAATTACCCCGGGATAAGAGCTCCAAGAATGTTTCTGGATCGATGAGGGGGAGAGCATCAAGAGTAAATGAATTATTACAGATGTCGTCCATAGATTCTGAGCTAAGCCAGTCAGGGATGCTCCTTTTTATAGTAGCGATTTTATTTATAAAGAACTCATTAAGTGAGTTGCAGAGCTCCTGGGTGGGGGCCTGAGTAGGAGCTGTTGTATCGCTGGTACAAAGGTCATTTACTATTTTAAAAATGTCCTTGGATTTGTTTTGGGAGTTTAATATTTTCTTTGAAAAATAATCAGCTTTACTTTTTAGAATGGTTTTTAGATATTCTCTGCGGGCTATGATATACCCCTCCTTGTCTTGCGAGCAGTATTTCATTCTCCAGATCCTTTCTTTCTGGCGCAGTTCCAGTTTTAGTATCCTTAGTTCAAGGGTAAACCATTTATGGGCCTCCATGTGCTGTTACTTAGAAATGGGGCGGAGTTCTACGAAAGACTGCCCATCATGCGAAAACTGTACGGAGACTGATTTGCATGTTCTGTTTTTCTGCCCCACCTACAAAGCAATAAGAGCTCGTTGGCTACAACGGCTTTGTAGGAATCTTGGAACCCTTCACTGCCTACAGGCTTATAGGATCCTCAAATATGACACTGGCATGCCAATTGTTTACTCAGTTTCCAGCTACCTGTTTTCAATGTGGTGTGCTTGTTGTGCGGTTCTAAAACAAGCTCAAGTCTAAATCCCCCACTCTATGCACCTGTTACGAGTTCGGATTCTGTATTTTTATTTTAATTTTAATATACATGAATTTTGTATCGGATGTTTGAGATACCTAGCGCCCATCAGCTCATTTTACCGATGACATCCGAACCCTGATGGACAACGGAGAAACAGCGGCCCTCATCCTCCTAGACCTCTCCGCCGCATTCGACACTGTCTGCCACCGCACCCTAGTACAGCGCCTCAGCAACGTCGGAATCCAGGACAAGGCGCTGGAATGGATCATCTCCTTCCGCGGCGGAAGAACACAGAGAGTCCGCCTCCCACCGTACAAGTCAGAGGCATCCGAAGTCATCTGCGGCGTCCCTCAAGGATCCTCTCTGAGCCCCACCCTCTTCAACGTCTACATGAGCCCACTCGCGGCCATCACACGCCAACACAACCTCAGCATAATCTCCTACGCCGACGACACCCAGCTGATCCTCTCCCTGACCAACGACCCAGCCGCCGCCAGAGCCGACCTGCACAAAGGGATGAAAGAGGTAGCCGAGTGGATGACGACCAGCCGCCTGAAACTGAACTCCGACAAGACGGAGGTCCTCATCCTGGGCTCTTCACCCTCCGCCTGGGACGACTCCTGGTGGCCTCCCGCCCTGGGCACCGCACCCAAACCGACAGACCATGCACGCAACCTGGGCTTCATCCTGGACTCCTCCCTCTCCATGACCAGGCAAGTCAACAACGTCTCCTCGGCGTGCTTCAACATCCTACGCATGCTACGGAAGATCTTCTGGTGGATCCCCACCGAGACCAGGAAGACCGTCACCCAGGCCCTCGTCACTAGCCGACTGGACTACGGCAACGCCCTCTACGCCGGTACCACCGCCAAACTCCAAAAAAGACTCCAGCGGATCCAGAACGCCTCTGCCAGACTCATCCTCGACATCCCACGAACCAGCCACATCTCCGGACACCTGAGAGACCTTCACTGGCTCCCCGTCAACAAAAGAATCACCTTCCGCCTCCTCACCCACGCACACAAAGCCCTACACGACCAAGGCCCGAGCTACCTCAACAGCCGAATCAACTTCTACGCTCCCAAATGCCACCTCCGATCAGCCAACCACGCCCTCGCCGCCGTCCCCCGCATCCGAAGAGCGACTACAGGAGGAAGGTCCTTCTCCTACCTGGCCGCCAAGACCTGGAACTCCCTCCCAACCGACCTGCGCCTGACCCAAGACCACCTCTCCTTCAGGAAGAAGCTGAAGACCTGGCTGTTCGAGCAGTAGCGGCACCCCCCCTCCCCCAGCGCCTTGAGACCCTACGAGTATGTAGTGCGCTCTATAAATGTCATTGATTGATTGATTGATTGATTTTATAGTTTTTTAACAATATCAATGTTTCCATATTTTTATGTGTATGTAGGAACCTTTTATTCTAATCAATTGTAATGAATTTTTAATGTTGTATCTGTGCTTTTAAGGTCTTGTGAGGCCGAAATAAAGTATCTCTTGACTTGACTATTTAACTCCACCCATACCTGATCCCTAATAAACCCTTTCTGAGCATTTACTTCACCAATTCTGGAGCCTTAAAATCTCTGACCACCCCTAAACATTACCCATCCCTGAAACCAAAAAACATTCACTGGTCCTAAACTCCACCCAGGCTTAATATAAATTTGAATTCTTTCTTAAAATTATCTTCCCTTCAAAATGCTTGTCATAAGTTTTGATTTATTTGTATTTCTTTAAAATTGTCTTTCCTTAAAATTGGTTTTCCATGATTTGTTTTTCTCCAATGCATTTTATCAGTTTTCCTTTTTTCCATTAGTCCGTTAGGTCCAACATCAACTGTACCACCAGGCTTGCGATCTATGTGATTGAGTGCACCTGCAAAAAACAATACATCGGCAGCACCATGAGACCTCTCAAGGACAAAATTGGAGAACACATAAGGGCCCTGCATCAACAAGATGTCCGATACCCAGTAGAGTTACATGTGGCAGTTTGCCCCTCACAAGGTCCACATAAGAGCTTCACTTTCTATGGCATTGAAGTGATTGAACCAAATATTTGTGGGGGCAACAGAGAACTCAAGCTAAGAAGATCAGCGGCTACTTGGATCATGCGCATGCACACGGTGGACCATGGACTTAACAGCTATCACGAAATGCAATACCACCCTTTCCCTTATTGTACTTTGGTCCACTTGTCTCTAACATTCTGTGTATAGACTCTTTGTCTCTCCCCATTGTGCCGGTTAGCTCCTGGTCAGGTAACTTCTGTTACATCTAATACTGTGATCTTTTCCCATGACTAGCAACATCCACCGACAGTCACCCTGAAATAATATTGTCAGAAACATTTGTTTTAAGTCTGCATACATATTGATATTTAAGGTTCTGTTACAACGTTTTGTAGTGTTTACACCGTGTCTCTTTTGTGTTTTCACTTTCTCTCTTATGGAGTGTTGGTCTGTTATTTAGGGTTTCCACGTGTAATAGGTGATATGCACCAATGTCACCAAACTAAGAATTCTGATTCCTCAGTGAGTCATTCTCCAACTTGGTGTGCTCACGCCACTTTTGTATCATTCCCAGCCCTGAAGAGTCAGAGGTTCACTGATACCCTGACGAAACACGTGTCGGCTGGTTCTTCTATGCTGAGTGATTGACAACATAAAGGAAATAAAAAGAAATAAGAAACAACTCCTCTGCAATTGTTATTAATGGATTTGTTTACTACGGACTTACACTTAGAGAATTTTTCGAACTACTTGATTTACTATTGTATGTGAGTGCCCGGGACTTGGCTGTAGGTCTACTAAACTGTTCCTCCCATATTTCTCTCAGGGCTTTTAGCGAGATTTGATTTTGGGCAGCTAGGGCCCCAGTGATACACCCAGCAAGCCTGTGAGTGCTACCCAGTGTGTGCAGATACTGTATAAGCTGGTGGATGGCCAGCTCTGAAACATGAATTCCTCATTTGTCCCTGAGGGCACATTTTAGGGAAGCATATAGGACGAATTGACCCTCTTGTAGGTCATACTGCTCCATCAAGGTCGGAAAGGAGAGGAGTTGACTGTTCTGGAAAAAGTCCCCCAGAGTAATGAACCAGGCCTTGTCTCAAATTTACAGCTCCTGGCTGGTGATACATCGCTGCCAAATCTGTAGAGCGAGTAAAGTTCTTGTAGGCACGTAGGAAGGCAGATGTTTGGTGATCTTCAATATCCTTTCTAGGCAGGTAAACACCAGTCATAGAAGGCAGGAGCGGTTCTGCTTAGACCGGGGCCCCAGGTCCATAAAAGGCGAGAGCTCCGCACAAGTGAACAGAGGGCTGGCTGTGCACGTTTCTGCAAGGAAGCAATTCATCAACCAATAGGACAGCCACTGTAATTGGGCCACTATATATAGATTATTAAAATTTTGGTGGCCCAAGACCTCCTCAGTCTGGCGGAAACTGTAGTTTAGGAAGGCCCACCCATCTGCAGGAAATGTGCATGCTAAATCCCGCAGGAGTTTACACACATCCTGGAAGAACTACCGGGGGGAGAAATAGAGAGGTTTGCAAAGTAAAAAAGTAGATGAGTGGGCATTACCATCTTGGAGACGGTAATGCTGCTAAAAGGTTACCTGAGACCGAAAAGATTATACAGCTGCTGTTAAATTACCAAAATGTCTTGAACGGTATGATACATATGGATACCGAGCTAACCAAAGGAAGTAGGCTTCCAGCAGACTGGGCTTTTGCCCAGATCTAGAGCCACCACCATCTCATTAGTGGCCAAAGGGAATATACAAGCTTTGTTCCAGCTCACCCAAACTCCAGGGACTGTGCTAACTCTGCAAAAAGACTAGCTATGGAGGAGGGATTAGACAACAGGCCTTTAAGACAGAACAAAATGTTGTCAGCATACAAAGAGATTGGTTGGACTCCGTCTGGTAGAGGGATTCCACACTCACTTCCATCCTGCATGGCACAGGCTGCCAATGGTTCCCTCACTAATGCAAGTAAGAGGGGTCCTGGTATTACCTCAGACAGCTGACCCCGATATCGGACTTGAACTGTAGGGTCTGTATAAAGTATGTGGATCAACCTGACAGCATGTGCGCCTAAACTCAAATTTGAAAACCCACAAAACAGGTAGTCCCAGCTTAGAGTGCTAAATACTTTCTGTAAATCTATCACCAGGCCTGCTGCCACCTTCCCTGGATAGCCTCTATCATTTGATAACTACGCCAAATGTTTGAAGAGGTATCCTACTTGGGACAAACGTGTTTTGGTCAACATGTACTAGGCATGGGAGCATTTGTTGAGTAAGATCGGCCAGGATTGTACTAATGATTTGGTAATCCATATTTAGTATGGCCATAGGGAGGCTTGAGGTTATGTCCGTGGGGTCCTTCCCGAGTTTTAGCAGAGAAATGAACGAGGCCTTGCGAAACATGGCCAAAAGCCATCCGGCCTCTTTCGCCATCTCCTATAACATTGTCAACTTAGGAACTAAGGAGCTTGCTAACATCTTGTAAAATTTGGCTGGAAGGCTGTGTTTCAGGAGATTTATCAGCCACTAGCCCCGTTATTGATGCCATGACAACTTGGGCCTTGATAGGGGTATCAATTTCCTCTCAGTCCTCTGGGGAAAGTCTAGAAAGAGGAATTCCATTGCTTCATTATGAAGGGACCTAAATGGGGGTTCTAAAGAGCCCTGTAATAAGTTACAAAGGATTTGTGTATGGCTTTTTGTGCTTGAAATAAGGTACCAGCTGGCACTACCTGGAGTTGTTTGAATTCCCTACTACACGTACATAAAAAAACTGGAGCCCTACTCCATTGTATGTGCTAATTCTCCTTATGGGAAAAAGAAACACAAGGCGTTTTTTGTATAACCCTAACCAACCAGGGTTACCACTTGTGGCATGCTTCATCATTGGGTTCTTCCCATTCGGCTGTGGAACAGGGCATGCTGCTACCTGTGAAATATACGTGAGCACTGTATGGTATACACAAATGATGGTAAATAGGAGTTGGAGGGGTTCTTTTGAAATTAGAAATACCTGTCAGGTAGGAAAACTATGCTCTATTCCATCATCCAGAAAATATGATTAAAAAGGGGAAGATCAGTAGGAGAGGATGTAGCCTCAAGGCTAGAGAAGTTGACCTCTAAGCTGGGGAACCAGGTTCGAGTCTCGGCAACAACGCTCAACATACTGTGATTCTAGGCATATCACTAAATCTCTCTGTGCCTAACAAAAATGTATGTGTCTTTCTGTAACGAAACTGGTGCTCATGTAAAGCACTCTGATACCCGATGTCTCGGGTCTAGTTTGCGTTACATAAAAGTCTTTCAAAAAAGATGGATTCAATGACCCTACTTTCTAAATGGTCTACATGTTTCAAGCCACGCTTCCCTGTGGCTTTCGTCAGGACCAAGGAATACACTCCCTAAAACCACTCCTAGTTTAGACTATTTAGTAGCTGCAAAGTATTGCCACTTCACACATTTTGCATGCGTAAAGCAAGAGTATTGCTCCATATGCCCTCCGGTCGCAAGGCAATCCTGTAGTCACACTTGCATCAAGGTCCCAACCGGTTAAATTAACCTGAGAGTGCTTTCCCAGGGTCTGGTGAACTGTTAAAAATCTCCAGCTACAAGGTCAGTAATTCTAAAATAAAAGGGACTCTGATTAATGCTCAGTCACTGAATTTGGATCCTGAGACATTAGAAATAGTTGGTGAGGGAACAGTCCTATATCTAGGCATTCAGGTTAGTGGTGAAATGTCAGCAATGATCAGACTCAATAATGAATAATTAGGACAAACGCTTGAGAAAGACCTGAGGGGTTGGAAACATTTACCTCTGTCTATGATTGGCAATACCAAACTTATAAATAAGTCACTTGAATCAGTGCCTTTTTTTCAACATCTTCAACCTAATTGGGAAAACTCAATATTTACAACTTAAATAGGCTAAATATTTCATTTGTCTGGGCAGGGGAAAGTCTACAAGTGCTGGCAGAAGGAACCCTGGCACTCCTCTGGCCTTAGTTTTTGTGCTAACCATACTGTTAGTGCTAAAGCAGGGAGTCTATTGTTTCAGAAAATCATATTAAGAAATGTCCAAAAATCAATAGGATTAGCTGCAAACTTTTAATGTTCTAAATTGTTTAACAGATCCAGTTTAAAACTTTAATTACACTTTACGGGGGGTACCCACAACAGATGAGATGACGCAATGTATACCATAATTGTTGCAATCCTACTCTACCAAAAGGTTTTATAAGGGGATTGAAATGTCGAGGTCTGACGGAAATAGAATAGTTTTTTGAATTAGGATGTGTTACTGCCTTTGTTTGCTATTTCAGGAGTGATTTGAACTTGTATGGGAGACAATTTTTAAACATCCCCACCTCCGTAGCTTCTTTGTAGGACATCATAAATAAAGTTGAGATTATTTGAAGCTGGGTTACAAAATCCTCTCCAGAAGGACTTCATAGCACAGGTCTACAACTTATTGCTGGAAACTATCCAGCCCAATCATTCTAAAATTAAAAACTGCATGCCAACAGGATTTGAATATTTTCTTGACAGTAGAGGCATGATCTTTTATTAGGCTCAAATGTAAGATAAATCCAACATTTTTTGGCCTTTAGACTATACTATATGTAGGCTTTCCTGTTTTCAGTTTCTATTTTTGGTAAATTCTGGTGGGTTTTTTCATTTTTTTCAGTGCCTTCAAAAACAGTGGTTACCAGTGGTTACATATTTTCGTGCCATTTCCGGTGTTATTGGAATTTTAATTTAATTCAAGCTATTGCTTGCTTTCTGCACTGATAGTGCATGTGTCTAGATAGCTTGTGCACACGGTATATGAGGTCCAAATACATTTTACTTCACCAGAATGGACTACAAAGTCAATAGCATTCTTCATTGACTCTGAAGATTGTAAAGATGTTTTCAGCATTCCGTCTAGCAAGTGACAAGGATCTCTTACAGTGAAGCTCTACAGCTTAGGTATCGATTTTGACAGGCCATCATACAACTTTTTCATATACGTTGCTGAATTACTGCAAATACAAACAGTATCATTCCGATCTTTATTGAACTTTGAAGGAACTTTTTTCAGCAGCATTCCAAGTGACACTGCGTTCCATGTTTACCAAATGTTTGGTGTCATGTTTTCACCACTACCTCGATGCGTGGTGACAACATTCTTTTAACATATACCTGTCACTTCATCTTGCATTTAATGTTTAAAGCCTGTGGTGTTTGCCAATTCACTTACAATCAATACTGACTCCCTAGAAAAGGTTGCTGATGTATCAAAGGCTTATCTTATCAGTGAAATCAAATGTAGCAAAAATATCAAATAGGATTTTGATATTTCCCGATTATCTACAGTTTATAATTTAACTAAATAAGACCCAAACATGCTTCTAAACACTTCATCTTTAGACCAAAGACCTCAAAACTGAAAAAAGCAGAAGGAAGAAGAGACAATGTTTTAGTGACATCACTAAACAACAAAACTCAGGCAGAATAATGTTAGCCCAGTCTTTCTTGACGCTACCATATATAACTAATTTACATTGCAGTGACCCCTTCAGGAAGAAATGAAAATGACTCTTTCACTCATCTTTTCCTTTCTTTGAATGGTACTTAGTTTGTGGTTGCAAAGGGGTTTTTCAGTGCTAATATGTTTACGCCGGTGATGGCTATTTTTCCTTTGGTCGGGTTTTATCAGTTATTATAGGTTTAAACCTAAAACCAGATAGCCTAACTATATGCAACCGCTCCTCCATAAAGCATAATTAGAGTATGGAGATCAATGAACTAGATGCAAAAATGGCATTGGCTCCTCAATTAATACAATTTTGGAATGCCAAAGTATTGGCACATGGTATTCAAAATTATTAAAACTGCTCTGGAAACAGGGGTAGGTCCAGGCCCAGATATGATCCTTCTGAGGAAAAGGATCATATCTGGGCCTGGACCTAGGATATGGATCAGGTGGGACTGTTAAAGGGAAGAGTTCGAGTTTTTTGGTTCCTTGGTGGCTCATTCAATAATCACACAAAAAGGAAAGCTGAAGAACCTCCATCTGCTGAAGAGCTAAAATATAAAATGAAAAAATATGATTCATGAAAATCTGTGTAATCAGTGTTTGGGAAAAGTAGATACATGTTTAACTTTGGCTACCTTTTAAGGACCGTAATAATGAGAAGTAAAGGATTAATTAGTTTATTAATTCATTGATCAGATTTTAATGCTAGGACAGGGCTAGTAAAATAATTTACAGGTTGTGACTTTAAAGGAAATTTACTGATTTAAATGCATAAACATAGTGGGTTAATGAAGTTTCTCTTGAATTTGACTATGAAAACTAATTGTCTTCCAACTTAAAAGAAAGTCATTGGGTGATGTACATTTTCGAGGCACTAAGCATTTTTCGTGGGATGCATAAGGTAGTGCAGAAACCGGGATGATTCCCTAACATTTTCTTGAATAATCTCCAGGAGTAAGTTATGCTTGAATAAACATGTTTTATTCCTGAAAATTCCTGAGTAAGTCACAGTGAAACCTTTTGCAAAGTGCACTTACTCATAGTAGAGGCTTTGTCAATGAAGAGTGAATATTCAGGTGTAATTCAAACTTGGGGCCAGATGTACAACACTTGGGGCCAGATGTACGACCATTGCAAGTCGCAATTTGCGAGGCTCAAATCACAATGTACAACACAGTTAGCAATTCCCAATGAGGTCTCAAAATGCGAGGCCCATGAATATTAATGAGCCACTCACAATTTGCGACCCCATTGGGAATGCCTGGTCCTCCCAGTAATGGTGGCCTGCTGGGCTCAGCAGAACACCATGTCTGGGACTACTTTTCAATGAAGCAGGTTTTTTTTTTTAAATCATCCCGTTTTCCTAAGAGGAAAATGGGATGCATTTTTAAAAAAAATTAAATGGTTTTGTTTCTTTTTTTAAGGGAAGGCAGTGGTCCCTGGGACCACTGCCTGCCCCAAAAAATATTTTCCCCTGCATTTTCAGGGGGGAAGCGGTCCCTCTCGCAAATAAATTGTGACTCGCTATTTAGAAATTGTACATAGCCCTGTGTAATGTTGTATGCGCAAATGGGTCGCAAACACATTTGCACATGCATTTTAGGGTCATACACCTGGCCCTTGATTACAGCAAGGTCAATTGTGGGATTCCTCAATGCTTTCCTCACATGTAAATGTAATCCCTCATGAAGCTCCTATGCACCCATTACTTCAATTTTCACTCATCGGATGATGATGCACAATATGCCTTTGGAGATCAGGGGAGACACACCAATGCATTGTAATATTCAACAGAATGCAATCCAGTAAAAAATGATAGGATGCAACTGCCTCAAGCTCGAAGGGTCACTAATGCATATTCCCATTCATGGTCAACACTCCTCAAACAAATTAGTTCAATATACCCTCTTGCCCACATTTGTCGACCACATGCAACCCATCAGAGTCAAGGTAAGAAACCTGGTTATCATATGGGACACTTACCTGAATATAGTTACACTGGTAGGAATGTCAATAAATCCTGCCCTTTTCCAATTTACACTCCTAAATAAGCGCCCTTCCAATTATAACCCCAGAAAAGCATGCAGTGGTTAACACACAAATTGACTAGAGTGGTTACATGTCAGAGTACTGCATTCAGAGATATTGTGCCCAAAATATCCTTTACAAAAATATTGTTCCATTAGGTGCAGATTCTTAAAATTTAACTCGAAATGGGGCGATATATATTTTTTTAAATAACAAGAACTCAATATAGATGTCATATTGTATTCAGACAGCAATGACCTGTATGTAGATTTTGTAACATATCATTTCAAAAGATTACAAGCAAATCCCAAAACTCAGTGGCTGCCTGATCTTTGGACTAAAAAACCTCATCCAAACTAAGAAACGTCCAATGACTCCATGTGACAGGGTCAAGATCATTTCACTCAGCCAAAAACATGCCTAATGGATCTTCATCTATATAGTTCAAGGAAGGAACAAAAATACTAGCCATTCTACTGTCCGTGTTCAGCAGTAAAAAAAAAGAATAAGCACCCCAAGAGCCAAAAGCAGAAGCAATCAACACTTTACCGTAATGGCACCTCACATTTGAGTGTTTGGAAATGTTCCAACAGTGGTGCATAGTTGGATGACTTCTTTGGTCCTGATAAGACCCGCAAAATTATGATCGGGTCGAACCGTCAACAAATACACCCATGGTATAAGATCCTGAAACAACAGTTTCCCTGGGCCTCCAGAGTCACGCCGTCACAAATAACCCCACCCGGGAGGGGAGAAGTCATAAGTATCGATGCGACGTGGGCACTGAGACTTTGGTCTTGTCACAGCCAGAGGTAGCTCCCCCGCCAAGCCAGGGCCGCCAAATTAGTTTAGAAGTCCAGCAAAAAGAACCTTTGTTAGAAGATATACGTAATCAAATCTCCAGAGGCAGGCGGGCAGGAGCACCGGCCCGAATGGCATACCACTGTTGCTATACAAGCAGGACATAGCCTTCTGGAGTAATGCACCAGTCCCAGTAATAGGACACGCTTTAAGAACAACAGAAATTCCAGAGTCATGGCGAGGCTCTATTATCAGTCCCATATTCAAGCAAGGTACGAGATCTGACCCAAACAACTACCCCCTGATAGCCTTGATCGACACAGGCCAAATACTATGTAGGCATTGTCCTTAAAGATCTGGTCGCTTGGTCTGCAAGAAACAGCATTATACCAATGACCCAAATGGGTTTCCGTCAAGGGCAAGGAACTATAACAAACATCATGGCCTTAACCATGCTCATGGACGCAACGAAGCAAGGTAAAATCCCCTGTACCTTTGCTTCATTGACTACTCCGCAGCCTTTGACCACGTAGACCGTTCCAAACTTTGGTTAAAGCTGAAATAATGGGGGATTCCGCTAACCCTCCTAGACCAACTCATACAGCTACACACCGACACATGGGTCAGAATCAAATTAGGTGCAGGTAGGCACCTTTCAAGAAAAATCACTACATGGAAGGGCTTAAAGCAAGGATGCGTTTTGGCCCCTTTGCTCTTTAGCCTCTTCCTGGCAGACCTGCCGGCAGAATTGGACGAGTGTTCCTCCCACCCCCCAAGCTTGGAGCCATGGAATTGACAAATTTACTTCACGCTGACGACCTAGTGCTGCTCAGTAGAACTCCAATAGGACTTCAGCACCTTTTAGGTGCCACCCACAAATTCTCACATTGGAACGCATTAAAAATAAATTTAACAAAATCGAAAGTTATGAGCGTAAACCACCGCAAGAAGTCAAATCCCAGTTGGTACATGGAAGGCAAAAGCCTGGACCAAGTAACTACCTACAAATACTTGGGCGTACTCCTAGATAAAAACAATTCCTTCAAACCACAACTTGAATCTTTACGAAGGAAGGGGGTAATGACCTGCTTGGCATTAAAGCCCCTAAAGAAATTGCTGCCGGACTTAACACTTGACCCTCTTTTAAAGGTCTTATGAGTGAAACTACAACCAGTAATTACCAACAGGTGCGAATCCATGACTGGTAGAGATGCTGCTACCCTCGACTGTCTACTCGCAACCTCCTACGGAGTGATATTCCATCTCCCTAAATATGTCTCACCAGCCCAAATAAAGCTGGAATTTGGAATCCAGAAACAGGAAATAGAAAGGCAGGGAGCTTTCTTAAAGAGTTGGCACAAAATCAGAGCTGGTGAGAGAGGGACCTTGAACAACCAACTCTGGCAAGAGCTGTCCTGCACTGGAAAATTACCAGTTAACGTGAACCATCAGAATTCTCTGCAGGTGCTCGGACTGGCAGATGCCTGGAACACTCCAATGGGCCATTTGGCCTTTAAAAAAATTGTAATCAAATCAACAAGGCTCATATCGGCTTTAGAGGACACAAAATCGGTTTCCAAGAGAGCTCATGGCTGGACCGTGCTTAACAACCACAATGTTCTAAAACCTCAGCCTACCTCAAGGTTGGAACCAAGCTTGAGACAAAAGAAACATTTCTAAAACTACGGCTGGGAGTCGGTCCGATCAACCCGTTCATGCCCCCGTGGGAAAGAAGAGAGGCAGATCACTTGTGCCGGTTGTGTGCGAATGACACTGAGACTTTGATTCACATTATTTGTATATGCAGGAAGCTAGACGACATACAGAAAAGCCTGTTAAAACCACTATTCAAGCAGCACGGAGTAAGGTCCTGCAGACAGGCAGTGATGATGTGTTTTACTCGGATGTATGACGTTTCAACGCATGCTTTTACCACGCATGCCTTTACAACGCAGGTTTTACAACGCAAGTCGTTACAACGACTTGCGTTGGGGGCACTGGATAGTGAATAGTTTAATTTACTATTCCAACTCCAGTCCCCGTGGATAGTAGGGAAGGTGTTGGATAGTAAATTAAACTATTCCCTATCCTAGAGCGCCCCCCAGCGCAATGCGTTGTAATAACTTGCGTTGTAAAAGTTACGTCGTAATGGTAGTGCGTGGTAAAAGTTGTGTGGTAAAGGATGTTCCCCGTTTTACTCCTTCCTTAGTGCAGCAAAACTGTCGTCTTACAAAATTCTTTGACCTGACAGCACAGAGACTGGTAAACTCTCGCTGCCAATAGTTGTGACCTACTAAGACATCAGCAGACTCTGAACTTGTTCGCTCCATTGGTTTTAAAACTACGTCGCTCGTATAAATGCCTTCAAATTGGTCTGCAATCCTGTGACAGCAGTGCTACTAAAAATGGAACAATTTTATGTCTTTTAATTTCAATACAAATGTTCTCTTTAATCTTAATTTTTTTTATTGTTTTATTAAATGTAATTTTCTTTGATATTAACCAACAATGTTCTGAATGCAACGGTTTTAATTAATCATGCATAATAAAATTCTTACTACTCTTACTACCATGGTATTTTTGGGTGATTCAACCCATGTTAATGCCTCATATAGTTGTGGATAGGACACTCATTGTCTAGTGACTATACTATAACACAACCATTGGGTGAAACCAGTATTTTATGTGATCCTATAGACATTGTCTTTCACATTATTGGGAATGCTTCGCATGCACTTTTTCAGAATCACTTGTACAGAACCTTGGGAATTATGCATTGCTATACAATACAATGTAATGCCTTGAGAAAAGAGATAGTTGAAATGTTTTTTGTGTGTACTCTTTAACTAAATACTATGCGTGTACGTACTGTAATTTAACTTGGATTACCAGTGATGCATTACACTTGGTTAATGAGAAAAGCATCCCACAGGCCCTTTGCTGATGCATCATTGTTTGTACCTTGCTGTCAGGATGTGTTTCAGTGGACGCACTGGTTATTCTACGAGTGCTTCCTTCCATTACAGACAGGGCCCGGACTGGCCATAGCGGGCACCGGGCAATCCCCTGGTGCACCGCTCGGGTGGGGGCTGGTTTTGGGCCCGTGGGGGCCGTTTTTGTTACAGGTCCGTTTTTGCAGCATAGCTGCAAAATCGGCCCTGTACCATAATCGGCTGAAAACCGGCCCTGGCAAAGAGCTGGGCGACACCTCCAATAGACCCCCCCCCCCCCCCGGCCCCAGGGCCGGCCGAGCACTTTGCCAGGGCCGGTTGTGGTTCCCAGTCCGGCCCTGATTACAGACTATACTTCTGTTGAATTGTAGGTCCTTCCTGTCAGTGGTTGCTACCATCAAACAGCAGGGTTTCCCTGTCAGTGTATGTTTCCATCAGTATAAAGAAACTCCTTGTCAGTGTGTGCTTCCATCAAAGTAACACCGAGTCCTGTGTATGGTCTCAAGTAATAATTTAGATCCTGAATAAGTAATGTAAACATGAATCCTTTCTTATGCAACCTGACAGTGCTCACCGGACATCCTAATAAAAACATCACTTCCTTCATTCACTAATAAATCGGGGAACAAACACCTGGCATCAAAAGCTGGGTTGAGTCAGTTGGCAGCTGATTGGCAAGCATTAAGCAAATCATAAACAGATGGGATTAAATCCGACTTGCAGTAAAATGAAAACTCACTGCACAAGTATAGTTTCACAAAAGCATGGCCAGAGGCGTTAGCTGGCAATTGTCTGCTTTAGTATGAAAGAGGCAGCAGCAAGGTTGTATCATGATTATCCACAGAGAAACTGAGGAAAGCAATTTCTGGATGTGGGAAATCGGCCAGTGAATCAGAGGGGTGAAGTGATTGTTCGCTGACTGCAGTTATTATTAACAAACAGGGCCTTATTTATGAGGCTATGCGTCACTTTTACACCGCCGGTGCATCACTTTTCATGACGCACAGGTGGCGTAAAAAATGCACCATGTTGCACCCTATTTACAAAGTGACGCATGTAGGCAGAAGCGTCACTTTGTAAACCCTGCACCACATTATACCTGCGCCTGGTACAATGTATGCAGGGTGGGCGTTCCCTCGCAAAAAGCCTCATAGAAGTGGTGCATTGAAATCTATGAGATTTCAGTGCGCCACTTCTAGGGCACCGTTGCCGGGTCTGGTGGCTTAGTGGACTAATGCATCCACTGCAGGGGCATGTGTTCGACCTCATGGTCACAGGTTCAAATCCCAGCAGGTCCACTCAGCCTTTCATCCATCTGAGGTCGATAAAATGACTACCATTGAGTTGGGTAACAATAAACATCTGTTATTCAGCGCCAAGATACCCAACGGTGAACATGAGCTTTGCAAATACATGTTATGTTATTGTGTCAATATCTTATGCCCGCCTCAAAGCAGTACACAAGGGGATGGTGATGGACGGAGCATCTGAATCAATCAAACACTCACACCCAGTCAAAAGATCTGGGTTTAATCCATCACCGTTCTTTAGCCCACTCTGCCACCCCAGTTCAGACATGGCTATATGCAAATCAGTCTGACCCTGTGCCTCATGGGAACAGTCCAGCCCGAACTGCCAAGCCATGTCTTCCCTGGACCGGAAACAAGCTTCCGAGGACCGGTTTCTGGCATTCCAGTCGTCTTCAGCCCGGCTTGCTTGAATCCAGTGGCAAAGTGAGCAAGGGACTCACGTCTGAGCATACCCAGCCACACTTATGGCGGCCAAAAGCGGTACAAAAGGGGATGGTGATGGACAGAGCATCTGAATTAATCAAACACTCACACCCAGTCAAAAGATCTGGGTTTAATCCATCACCGTTCTTTAGCCCACTCTGCCACCCCAGTTCAGACATGGCTATATGCAAATCAGTCTGACCCTGTGCCTCATGGGAACAGTCCAGCCCGAACTGCCAAGCCATGTCTTCCCTGGACCGGAAACAAGCTTCCGAGGACCGGTTTCTGGCATTCCAGCCATCTTCAGCCCGGCTTGCTTGAATCCAGTGGCAAAGTGAGCAAGGGACTCACGTCTGAGCATACCCTGCCACACTTATGGCGGCCAAAAGCGGTACAAATGGGGATGGTGATGGACGGAGCAGCTGAATCAATCAAACACTCACACCCAGTCAAAAGATCTGGGTGTAATCCATCATCGTTCTTTAGCCCACTCTGCCACCCCAGTTCAGACATGGCTATATGCAAATCAGTCTGACCCTTTGCCTCATGGGAACAGTCCAGCCCGAACTGCCAAGCCATGTCTTCCCTGGACCGGAAACAAGCTTCCGAGGACCGGTTTCTGGCATTCCAGCCGTCTTCAGCCCGGCTTGCTTGAATCCAGTGGCAAAGTGAGCAAGGGTCTCACGTCTGAGCATACCCTGCCACACTTATGGCGGCCAAAAGCGGTACAAAAGGGGATGGTGATGGACGGAGCATCTGAATCAATCAAACACTCACACCCAGTCAAAAGATCTGGGTTTAATCCATCACCGTTCTTTAGCCCACTCTGCCACCCCAGTTCAGACATGGCTATATGCAAATCAGTCTGACCCTGTGCCTCATGGGAACAGTCCAGCCCGAACTGCCAAGCCATGTCTTCCCTGGACCGGAAACAAGCTTCCGAGGAACGGTTTCTGGCATTCCAGCCGTCTTCAGCCCGCAACTTTGCCACACTGCAAGTGCTCCCTATTGTAAATTGATGTATTAATTAGTGGTTCCATGTTTGGCTATTTGGTTTACTCATCAGACCCTAGTCTAGTGCACTGAGTGTGCCCAGGGCATGTAAATCCAAATGCTGCTGGTGGGCTTGCAGCACTGGTTGTGCCACCCACAGAAGCAGCCTTGTAAAATGTGTCTAAGGTCTGCCATTGCAGAGCCTGCATGCAGTCTGGTACTGTCATGCTGACTGGGCAAGTGCACCCACTTCCCAGTCCCTAAACCTTCCCTTTGCTTCATATCAGTCCCCCCTATGGTAGGCCCAAGGGCAGGGTGCATTGTAAGTATAAGGTAGGACAAGCCCTGATGCGTGTGGCATGTCCTAATAGTGAATTACAGCCATTTTTGTTTTTCACTATTGCAAGGCTACTGTTCTCCATAGGCCAGAATGGGCTGTTAGAGTTGTTACATTTTATAATCCTAACTGTATCAGAAAACATGGACTGGGCAAAGGCCCCTCTCCCCTCAGAGAACAAAGGATTTTGGGGTATAAATATTGGGAACCTGATCCCATGAAATTAGATCACTTTGGACTACAAGAAGAAGCCTTTACTGAGGAGAGGAACCTGAAGAAACTGAGGAGAGAATATTCCCAAGCTGAAGTGCTGCTTGGGGGATTGGCCTGCAGTGGTTGCCTTACTGCCAAAGGAAGAAGAAAGGAACTTTGTGTACTTTGCTTTCAACTTGTGAAGGATGTCCAAGGGCTTGGAAAAGAGCTTGCCTCCTGCTGAAGTCTCAGGGACAACAGACTTCAACCCCCATCTCCCCAAGAGTTCTCTTGGAAGTGCCTGCAGCTGTTTTGGGCCTTCTGAGGAATTGCGTGTCACAAGGAGCTGGTTCGCGACTCAAGGAGAAGAAGCGCGTCGCCGTCGCTGTACCTGCCATTGCAACTCCGAAGGAGTCTGTCATCGCTGGAAGTGTCGCACTGCGCCGCATTGGAGAGAAGTGTGCCGCAACGAAGAGGAAGCGTGTCGCCGTCGCTGCTGCTGCCGTCGCAACTCTGAAGGAGGGTGTCGTCCGCTGTAGTTGTCGCACTGCACCGCATCAGTAGACGAACCTTGCAAAGAGGTCGTAGCGTGTCACCGTCGTTGTGCCTGCCGTCGCAATTCCGAAGGAGGGTGTCGCCGTTGGAACTGTCGCATTGCACCACATCGACCAAGAGCACCTCGCATCCCCGAGAAGCACGCCGCCGTCGGAGCTGCTGCCCTCGCATCTTGGATGTTGCCGCTGTAGTTGTGGCTTCGAGCGGAAGCTTCACGCATCGTGGGAGAAGAGCATCGCCGCTGGAGCTGTTGCCGTCGCATCGTAAGGGGGTCGCCGCTGCAGTCCACGCGTCAAACCGAGGACTTCTCGCCTCCCCAAGAAGCGTGCCGCATCTGGAAGATCTTCACGTCTTTATTTCTTTGTATCTGAGCTTTGCTGCATTTCCCATCGCTGCGACATTGCTTGTCGTGGAAGCGCAACGCAACCTAAGGTATATTGACGCAAAGTGTCGCATCTAAGAACTGAACTGAACTAAGCTTAAATCTACCATCTTAAAGTAATCATAGTGTGTATTTTTGTCATTTATGGTCTTGTGGTAACTCTATATAAAGTCTACTTATTTTTTATATAAAACCTGTGTGGTGTTTATTTGTAGTGCTGTCACTGGGTTCCTGTGTGTGGTCACAACTGCTTAACTTACAGCGCTTCTGAAGTAAAGCCTTTCTGCTCAATCCAAGCTACCAAGGGGGTGAGAAGGGGTTATTTTGGGAGTGTAATCCCCTTATCCAGACTAGAGGAGAGGGTCCATATTTGTCACAAGTTCCTACCTGTGCCAACTAGAGACCCCCAAATCTAGCATTGGTGGTCAGCGGTGAGGATTCTGAATTTGCAGTTGTGACTCATGTACAGTGACTGATGAACACTACTTAGTGAGTGCAGACCATAACGATACCACATACTTTTTGGTAGATTCCTGTTTGGATTTTTGTTCTATTTTTGAAAGATGCCTGATTCAGTTGTCATGGGAGATACAGAGTCAGTAAGCCTCCGTGGAGTGTGAATGGGAAGAAGAAAGGCTAGAAAGCTACAAAGTAAAGCAGCTGAAGTATTTTTGCAAGAAATTCAAGGTTTCCACTGTTGGGTGCACCAACAAAGAAGAATTCTACAAGGCGCTGAGGGCCTGGGTAGAAGCTAGGAAAACACCTTAAATTGAGGAGGCTGATGACCATGCAGAAGTACAACAGGAAGAGCCATTGGGCTCAAGAGGAAGGAAAGTACCTTCCCCTGCAGGTAGCATTGGGTCTAACAAAAGTCTGCCTCCAGAAGAGTTGGAGGACAGAGAGAGATGAAGGAGGTATGAAATGGAGATGACCAAGTTCAAGGTGAATAGGCAGCTGGAATTAGAAAATAGAAGGTTAGATCTTGAGGCAAAGATAATGCAATTTGAGCATGAAAAGGTTTTGAGGGAGTTGGAGTTTAAAACCAAAAGTTTAGAAGTTACTCCCTCTCGAGAAAGCATACCGTCAGTACATACAGAAAGTAGAGTGTATATTCCGAAGGATTTGGTGAAAGAGTTTTACAAAAATGATGATATTGGTCAGTGGTTCAGAGCCTATGAGGTAGCCATGTCTTCCCACCGGGTCCCTGAGAGATATTGGAGAGCCGGGATGTGGGGAAGGTTCCTTAGTGAGGGGCGGGATACATTGTTAGACTTGCCTTCTGAAGTACACAATTTATACAGCCACATGAAAGAAGCATTGATGTCTAGATATGGTTTGACACCTGAGCTCTATAGGCAGAGGTTCAGGAAATGCAAAAAGTTAGAAAACAGCATTTGGGTTGAATATGTCACTTTCTTTTGCAGAGCATTGGATGGTTGGGTAAAGGGCAGCAAGGTTAATAATTTTCAAGTTCTCTTTGATTTGATTGCATGGGAGCACTTGTCTGATAATTGTTTTCCAGAGCTGCGCCAGCATCTGATAGATAGCAAGCTGACTAGCCCTAGGAAGCTTGCTGAGGAGGCGGACCGCTGGGTGAGCACCCGGGTCCACAAGGGTCACGTGGGAGACTCAGTCAAAGGTGGGCAGGGTCCCCAGCAGAAGAGTGGGGGGACAAGGTTAAACAGAAGGAGTTCCGCAAAGAGCCCCAAAGTAGTCCCCAAGGGAACCCCGTGAAAGGTTCCCAGCCTCCTATTGAGAGAAAGCAAAGGGTCCCGACAGGTAGTCCTGTTCCCCAGGGGCCCCTGAAATGTTACAAGTGTGGTGACCTTAGTCATAAGGCAAATGATACCAGGTGCCGCCTGTTTGTAAACAAGCACCCACTGGTGCTCCGCCCCAGCAGATGGCTAGTGTAGCCTTGGGGGAGGAGATTGATGTCCAAGGTGTGTGTGGTCCCGCTAAGATGACCTTAGTCTCTTTAGGAGACAGTGAGATGGTCTCAGAAGCTCAGCTGCCCAGGAACACTAAGAAATATGGGCAGCGAGTGACCGTCAATGGCCAAAAGGTGGAGGCTCTTAGAGATACAGGAGCCAGTGTGATAGCTGTCGAGAGTCACCTGGTGTCTCAAGAGCAGATTGCCCCTCATGCATTTTGCCGAGTTGTTAACGCCGACAACACAGAGAGTCATTGTCCAAAGGCTCGCTCAGGTTCCCTTTGAGTGGGGGTCTGTTGTACTCTTCAGGTAGCTGTGAGGCCCGCCATGCCTGTTGACTGTTTGTTGGGAAATGATTTGGAGAGCTCCTCTTGGGAAAAGGTGGAGAAGACAACTCACTTGAAGACGGTTGGACTGCCTGACTGGGCGTGCGTGACCACCCGGTCAATGTCAGCCAGTAGGGATTCTGGAGCCTGAGAGGGAGGCCCAGGAACCTGCCGAAGAGAGAAGTGGCGGGGGCACGGGAAACTAGCCCCCGAAGTTCCCACGGCCCAGGAGGAGGTAGACCCTGAGGGGGATGCCCTGGAGCCTACCGGGGAGCAAGTAGCTGAACTGGGGGACCTGTCTGAGCTGACCCATTGGCAGCAAGAAGGAGGCCCCTCCAGGGAGGAATTTTGCAAGGAACAGAGAGAGTGCCCTTCTCTTGTGGGCTTGCGGCAACAGGCTGCAAGCCAGGCAGCAGGTGATCAGTCAGGATCACACTTGATTTACTGGGAGAATTGTTTCCTGTATAGTGAGACTAAGGTTACTGAACCTGGGTCAGCCCGTGTGCTGGTGGTACCCCAGAAGTTCAGAGCCTTCCTACTGGGGCTGGCTCATGAACTGAACTAAGCTTAAATCTACCATCTTAAAGTAATCATAGTGTGTATTTTTGTCGTTTATGGTCTTGTGGTAACTCTATATAAAGTCTACTTATTTTTTATATAAAACCTTTCTGGTGTCCATTTGTATTACTGTCACTGGGTTATTGTGTGTGGTCAAAACTGCTTAACTTACAACACCTCTGAAGTAAAGCCCTTCTGCTCGTGCCAAGCTACGAAGGGGGTGAGTAGGGGTTATTTTGGGAGTGTAATTCCCTTATCCTGACTAGAGGAGAGGGTCCCTATTTGTCACACGTACCTACCTGTGCCAACTAGAGACCCCAAATCTATCAGAGATTAATAGGATCCAAGCCTGTTGAAAGCCTACGAGGATTGGACATTTCTAGGGGTCATACCCTCTCAGGGGATACTCACTCGGACAGGTCTAGGACTACGGTAATTGCCCAGTGATCACTACCTTCATATTTTGCCACCTCAAAATTCTTAAAAAAGGTGTAATTGCCAAAAGGGTTTACATATATAATCAATAGGGCCCGAAGACAGGCCTTGTCGGAAAGTTGCTGCTGCTGGTGGTGTATCATTTTTATATCGTCCGTTTAAATAAATCAGACCATGATTTGCCAGCTATTGACTCAGCACTTTAGACTCCTTTTTAATGACACCAGAAGGAAACTGTGCTGGGGGAATGTTACAAGATTCCAGGACTTCCACCAGCTGCAGGTCCAACTGTTCGGGGAAAAGACGAGTATTAACATCTGAAGCCATTTTTATGACAGCTTCCGGATATTTTGCTACTAGATGCTGGAAAGGGGATTCAAATAATTCCAGCCAGCCTTTCATTTGCCAATGGTATTCTTTCTAAGTAGGAAGTATCTAACAATGGTATTGTTCAAGCCCATTTCAACCATTGAAAACTGCAGACCACTTGATACATTTATAACCTCCAATGATGTTTTAACAACCTTGATAGATACTAGTGTTAGGTCACCTGCGGATGCTCTCCCCTTACCCCGGGTTCCAGCCTTTACCATTCAGTGCCATAAAGCCTTCTACTGTCTGGTCCTCTCTAATCCAGGATTCCTGAAGGAATACCAAATGAAAGGGTTTCAAACTTTCTTCCAGTTCACCACTGTTCCTCAAGCATTCAAACCCATGGATATTCCAACTCAGGATTCTCAGGTTTGGAGAGGACCCCTCATTCTATGGTGAACTGGGCCTGGTATTCCAGTCACCATCCTCCAAAAAGTGCTGTAAGGGAGAGAACCTAATACCCTGACCCAATGCTAATTGCTCAGGCTGCATGAGTGGTCTATTATTTACTATAACCCCTCTTAGATCTTTAGGCGGCTGGCTACTTTGCCATGTACATTCTGACCATACGGGCAGTTTATAAGGTATGAACTGCTCCACTGCTCCCATTGGGTGACAGATAATCTGCCATGTATACTTAAGATAGCAGAAGGAAGAGTGCTCGACTGGGGGACTAATGGGGGGGGGGGCTCTTTTTTAAAGAGCAGAAGGCTTGTAGTCCTGCCTTAGCTAATTCCTCCTTGGCCTTAAGCTAGCTGTGCAATAGAGGGCGAAAAAGAAGAGACTCTAGAAACGTCTCTACCTTGTTTGCCTTGTTGAAATCCAATCGAAGTTAGGCCCAATGAAGATATCCCTGAAAGGGAGGGCGTTTAAATATATGGAGAATTTTTGAGCGGTCAAAGGTCGAAGTTTCTTTGCTTTTTCCCCCGACAGGTAATTTCCAACAATAGCTCTGAAGACACCAGCTGTGAGCTGGAGGAAGATTCAAAAGTAAAAGGGAGTTCTTTATAGGATTTATTCAGAATCTGAGGCTTAGACTCCTTTCTACGAGCTAATGTTAGGCCTTTATTATTTGAGGTGGGGCAAACAACCAGGGGTGAAAGAATGGGATTGGGGCTCATTTTAAAGCAAGGTTTAGCATTTGGTTTCGCCTTATTGCATGAGGACGCATCTACAGTTCTACCACCAGAGGGCCTTGAGTATTGACCTTGGGGGCTAGCACCATTATTGGCTTTTCCCTTCATACTCTAGGCCTTCTTTTTGCCTGTACATGAGGCAGGAGACCCAAACAATCTATTCCGAGTACTTGCCCTCTGTGCACAGCAAGACCTTGAGGTACATTTAAAAGGATTTAAACAATGGTGCTTTTTCCTCACAAGCATAGGGCATTTGGAAATATAAACAGACCCTTCTGAATTTGATTGACCTTCAATTTTCCCTGAAATAGCACTGTGGCCCCCGAGGCTCAGCGACCGTTATTTGCAGGGGGTGGCTGGATGATCATAGTTTCGCCTACAGTTTTTTTTAAATGCTGAAGTTCATGTTGAATGTCTTTCAAAAATTTTGATTGGTCCACCTGATTTGTCCCTATTGATACTAGCACTTCCAGAGGCCATGTAAAGTGGTTTTCATAAGCAGCATTACATCCAACATAGATGATGAGGTGGTAAACTAAATTGTTTTGGACCTTCCCTGGGATCCAAAGGTAGAGTTTGGTTCCCCAACTAGTGGAGCCTTATAGGGTGATGAAATAATTCGATTCAGATGTTCTTCTTCACAATCCAGCTGTGAAAGTTCAGGATCATTTGAAAGGGTGGATGATACGGAGATATCTAAACGAGGTGAAGAAGACCGTCTGGGGCCCCTGCTTGTAGTCACACTTGTAGCCTGTGAAGAAGACACCGAAAGATTGGTTATTTCCATTGCTTAGCATAATAAGTGTGTTGCTAAGTCCGATGCACTGGGTGGCTCATGGGGTATCTTTATCACCTCCTCTGATGACAAATGGGCTCCATTATTAAAATGTTTGAGAAAGAAGTTCTTTATTGAGGTAATAAGAGGTGAGCGTGGAACTTTCCCTTTTGATAAGGCCCTTTGATCGAGTTCAACAAACACCTTCTCCCCTCCTGTTTTCCTCCTTTTACAGATTCTCCCCTGGAATCTACCCTTAAGAGCACTAAGGAGAGCTCTCTTACAGCGAAGCAACGGAGGTGATGTACGAGAGGAGGCATTCATTACTGAACCAAGGGGCAACAGATGGAATTGTCGTCAGCAAAAAAAACAAAGATTGCACATCCCTCCTTCTTGGACACGCCCCCAACTGCCGCAGCCTCATCCACTTATTTTAAAGTCTCTTTGCGCTCCTTCGGAGACCATTTTAAACCCCCTTCCTATTCACAGGGGCAAGGGGGTAGTCATCCTAATCCACAATATGGGTGTGAGGACCAAAGAATAAATTACCGGGTCTGGAAGAAAAATTACAGCTCTGGTCCCAGGGCACCTTGGGCTCTATGGGCCTCCCTGGGCTCTGAATGGTAAATAGGTTGACAGTTGGCCAGCTAAAACCTAGGCACCACCTCTCAGCCCCATTGCACCGCCGAACCCCCAAGGGGATAGGATGCAGCAGGGAAAGAGGCCCTTGGTGGCTGACCAACAACAGCTGCCCCAACCACGATTCACCTGGCCTGGCACGTTGAGCATCTTCGGGCTTGTGCGGGATCAGGACAGAAAACTCCTCGTTGTCCCAACCATTGTCTCAATCCAAAACCACCCAGTCGCTGTCCCAACACAGTGCGGCCGTATTGCGGAACGCTGATATCAGAGGAGGAACCTGGCCCGGAAGCAGGAGCAAGAGCAGCAGAGACACGGCCCGGATGGGCGGAGCGGCTGCTGGCAAGAAGGAAGCACCAACACAGCTGTCACAGTGAATTTTGTTTGTAATATTTAACTATTTTTAGAAGTTTTATACGTTTGACATTGATATTGCTATATGATATTGATTTAAAAAAAATACCAGATGCTATGAACTGAAGTAGTTTTTAGGTGGTACTTCCTCCTGTCCTAGAGCATTTCTAGATATTGAGAGCATATGAGGGCATCTATCCGCCTGATTCATCAAGCTAAATTGCACTCGCAAAGGGCAAGATTCTCAGAATCTTGCCTTTTGCGAGTGCAATTTTTGCATTTGGGATTCATCATCCCAAATGCAAAATTCGCTATTTAAGAATTCACACATTTGCGAAGAATTGAATTTAAGGAATCTCTATTTGAGATTCCTTAAATGCAATTCATGAAGCATTTTAAAATTGCGAAAATGCAATTTTGGGCCACTATTTACCGAGAGGTCAGACCTCTCGGTAAATAGCAAAAACTTAGAAAAATGCTTTTAAAAGCATTTTTCTAAGTTGCATGTTGCACACACACATGTCCTTTGGACATGTGTGTGCGCAACACCTGTTTCAATTTGCATTTAAGGGGTGCTACAGGGTGTCCTTTGGACACCCCTGGCACCCTTTAAATCGCTATCTTATTTGCGAGTAGCAAATTGCTAATCGCAAATAAGGAATACTCCCCATTCATTCCTAGGGGCCTTTTGGCCCATAGGAATGAATGGGGAGTTATTCCTTATTTGCGATTAGCAATTTGCTACTCGCAAATAAGGAATGTGTAGGAATCGCTATTTATTTAGCAATTCCTACATGAATACCGTTTTGCGAGTCCTTAATAGCGATTCGCTATGAATCGCTATTAGGGGCTCGCAAAACGGCCCGTTGATGAATAAGGCTGCAAGTTTTTATACTTTCTAAGCTGTTATTCTAAATTGGCCAACAACAGTCTTCTCAAAAGTGGTGTTTAGATTTGATGAGCCAGGGTCCATCCATGGGGAAAACTATTTTCCAGTGGATAAAAGAAAAAGTAGGGAAATGCATTTGAGAACAATGTTTTCTGCATGTAAAAATGCAATTCACAAAAGCTTTCCAGTCCTTCGATCTTGAAACCTTTCTATGTTCCAGCATCCATCAACGTCACAGACCTGCGGTTGAGGACATCATTCAAGAATCAGACTCGTAATTCTAAGATGACACATTAGCGGCTTTGTCATGGGCCTTGTATTCCATGAAGAGGATGCCCTAACACATGGGTACTCACAAACTTTCTCTCGGGGGCCAAATTTACAGTGTGGTTTGTGGCCGAGGGCTGCACCGGTGGGGGCGGGGTCACTGGGGGAGGGGGCGGGGCTAGAAAGAAAAAAACTGTGACCATGAAGTTGGACACAGGCACCTGCAGCTGACGCGTTCATCCACTGAGCCAACAGACCAGCATACACACACATCTCTCTTTCTCTCTCTCTCTCTCTCTCTCTCTCTCCCTCTGTCTCTCTGTCTTACCTCTCTTTTTCTCTCTGTCTCCCTCCCTCTCTTTCCTTCCCTCCATCTGTCTCCCTCTGTGTCCCACTGTCCATCTCCCTCTGTCTCCCTCCCTCCGTCTGCCCTCTGTCAGTCTCCCTCCCTCCCTCCCTCTGTCTCCCTCCCTCCCTCTGTCTGTCTCCCTCCCTCTGTCTGCCTCCCTCTGTCTGTCTGTCACACTCCCTCTGTCTGTCTCCCTCCCTCTGTCTGTCTCCCTCCCTCTGTCTGTCTGTCTCTGTCTGTCTGTCTGTCTCCCTCTGTCTGTCTCCCTCTGTCTCCCTCCCTCTGTCCCTCTGTCTCCCTCCCTCTGTCTATCTCCCTCTGTCTGTCTCCCTCTATCCCTCTGCCTCCCTCTGTCTCCCTCCCTCCCTCTGTCTCCCTCCCTTCATCTGTCTTTCTGTCTCCCTCCCTCTGTCTGTCTCCCTCCCTCTGTCTGTCTCTCTCTCTCCCTCTGTCTGTCTCCCTCTGTCTGTCTCCCTCCCTTTGTCTGTCACCCTCCCTCTGTCTGTCTCTCTCTCTCCCTCTGTCTGTCTCCCTCTGTCTGTCTCCCTCCCTTTGTCTGTCTCCCTCCCTTTGTCCGTCTCCCTCCCTCTGTCTGCCTGTCTCCCTCTGTCTGTCTCCCTCCCTCTGTCCGTCTCCCTCCCTTTGTCCGTCTCCCTCCCTCTGTCTGTCTCCCTCCCTTTGTCCGTCTCCCTCCCTCTGTCTGTCTCCCTCCCTTTCTCTGTCTCCCTCTGTCTGTCTCCCTCCCTCTGTCTGTCTCCCTCCCTTTGTCTGTCTCCCTCCCTCTGTCCGTCTCCCTCCCTTTGTCCGTCTCCCTTCCTCTGTCTGTCTCCCTCCCTTTGTCTGTCTCCCTCCCTCTGTCTGTCTCCCTCCCTCTGTCTGTCTCCCTCCCTCTGTCTGTCTCCCTCCCTTTGTCTGTCTCCCTCCCTCTGTCTGTCTCCCTCCCTCTGTCTGTCTCCCTCTGTCTGTCTCCCTCTGCCTGTCTCCCTCTGTCTGTCTCCCTCTGTCTGTCTCCATCCCTTCCTATGTCTGTCTGTCTCTCTCTCTCTGTCTCTGTCTGTCTCTATCGCTGTCTGTCTCTATCGCTGTCTGTCTCCGTCTGTCCCTGTCTCTGACCCTATCTAGCTCCGTCTGTCCCTGTCTCTGTCTCTATCTCTATCTGTCTCACAACACCCAGGCTCTCACTCCCTGCTCTGCCCTCTACCTCCCTCACCCGGGCTCTCACTCCCTGCGCTGCCCTCCACCTCCCTCACCCGGGCTCTCACTCCTCCCTGCTCTGCCCTCCACCTCCCTCACCGGGCTCTCACTCCTCCCTGCTCTGCCCTCCACCTCCCTCACCCGGGCTCTCACTCCTCCCTGCTCTGCCCTCCACCTCCCTCACCAGGGCTCTCACTCCCTGCGCTGCCCTCCACCTCCCTCACCCGGGCTCTCACTCCTCCCTGCTCTGCCCTCCACCTCTCTCACCCGGGCTCTCACTCCTCCCTGCTCTGCCCTCCACCTCCCTCACCCGGGCTCTCACTCCCTGCTGCCCTCCACCTCCCTCACCCGGGCTCTCACTCCCTGCTGCCCTCCACCTCCCTCACCCGGGCTCTCACTCCCTGCTCTACCCTCCACCTCCCTCACCCGGGCTCTCACTCCCTGCTCTGCCCTCCACATCCCTCACCCCGGCTCTCACTCCTCCCTGCTCTGCCCTCCACCTCCCTCACCCGGGCTCTCACTCCTCCCTGCTCTGCCCTCCACCTCCCTCACCCGGGCTCTCACTCCTCCCTGCTCTGCCCTCCACCTCCCTCACCCAGGCTCTCACTCCTCCCTGCTCTGCCCTCCACCACCCTCACCCGGGCTCTCACTCCCTGCTCTGCCCTCCACCTCCCTCACCCGGGCTCTCACTCCCTGCTCTGCCCTCCACCTCCCTCACCCGGGCTCTCACTCCTCCCTGCTCTGCCCTCCACCTCCCTCACCCGGCTCTCAGTCCTTGCTCTGCCCTCCACCTCCCTCACCCAGGCTCTCACTCCCTGCTGCCTTCCACCTCCCTCACCCAGGCTCTCACTCCCTGCTGCCCTCCACCTCCCTCACCCAGGCTCTCACTCCCTGCTGCCCTCCACCTCCCTCACCCGGGCTCTCACTCCCTGCGCTGCCCTCCACCTCCCTCACCCGGGCTCTCACTCCTCCCTGCTCTGCCCTCCACCTCCCTCACCCAGGCTCTCACTCCCTGCGCTGCCCTCCACCTCCCTCACCCGGGCTCTCACTCCTCCCTGCTCTGCCCTCCACCTCCCTCACCCGGGCTCTCAGTCCCTGCTCTGCCCTCCACCTCCCTCACCCAGGCTCTCACTCCCTGCTCTACCCTCCACCTCCCTCACCCAGCTCTCACTCCCTGCTCTGCCCTCCCACCTCACCCGGCTCTCAGTTCCTGCTCTGCCCTCCACCTCCCTCACCCGGGCTCTCACTCCCTGCTCTGCCCTCTACCTCCCTCACCCGGGCTCTCACTCCCTGCTGCCCTCCACCTCCCTCACCCAGGCTCTCACTCCCTGCTGCCCTCCACCTCCCTCACCCAGGCTCTCACTCCCTGCTGCCCTCCACCTCCCTCACCCAGGCTCTCACTCCCTGCTGCCCTCCACCTCCCTCACTCAGGCTCTCACTCCCTGCTGCCCTCCACCTCCCTCACCCAGGCTCTCACTCCCTGCTGCCCTCCACCTCCCTCACCCAGGCTCTCACTCCCTGCTGCCCTCCACCTCCCTCACCCAGGCTCTCACTCCCTGCTCTGCCCTCCACCGCCCTCACCCGGGCTCTCACTCCTCCCTGCTCTGCCCTCCACCTCCCTCACCCGGGCTCTCACTCCTCCCTGCTCTGCCCTCCACCTCCCTCACCCGGGCTCTCACTCCCTGCTCTGCCCTCCACCTCCCTCACCCAGGCTCTCACTCCTCCCTGCTCTGCCCTCCACCTCCCTCACCCGGGCTCTCACTCCCTGCTCTGCCCTCCACCTCCCTCACCCGGGCTCTCACTCCTCCCTGCTCTGCCCTCCACCTCCCTCACCCGGGCTCTCACTCCTCCCTGCTCTGCCCTCCACCTCCCTCACCCGGGCTCTCCCTCCCTGCTCTGCCCTCCACCTCCCTCACCCAGGCTCTCACTCCCTGCTGCCTTCCACCTCCCTCACCCAGGCTCTCACTCCCTGCTGCCCTCCACCTCCCTCACCCGGGCTTTCACTCCCTGCTCTGCCCTCCACCTCCCTCACCCGGGCTCTCACTCCTCCCTGCTCTGCCCTCCACCTCCCTCACCCGGGCTCTCACTCCTCCCTGCTCTGCCCTCCACCTCCCTCACCCGGGCTCTCAGTCCCTGCTCTGCCCTCCAACTCCCTCACCCAGGCTCTCACTCCCTGCTCTGCCCTCCACCTCCCTCACCCGGGCTCTCACTCCTCCCTGCTCCGCCCTCCACCTCCCTCACCCAGGCTATCACTCCATGCGCTGCCCTCCACCTCCCTCACCCGGGCTCTCACTCCTCCCTGCTCTGCCCTCCACCTCCCTCACCCGGGC
This sequence comes from Lissotriton helveticus, assembly GCF_964261635.1. Classification (NCBI taxonomy): domain Eukaryota; kingdom Metazoa; phylum Chordata; class Amphibia; order Caudata; family Salamandridae; genus Lissotriton; species Lissotriton helveticus. Next base: position 1,194,436,797 of record NC_136069.1, read on the forward strand.
TCTCAGTCCCTGCTCTGCCCTCCACCTCCCTCACCCAGGCTCTCACTCCCTGCTCTACCCTCCACCTCCCTCACCCAGCTCTCACTCCCTGCTCTGCCCTCCCACCTCACCCGGCTCTCAGTTCCTGCTCTGCCCTCCACCTCCCTCACCCAGGCTCTCACTCCCTGCTGCCTTCCACCTCCCTCACCCAGGCTCTCACTCCCTGCTGCCCTCCACCTCCCTCACCCAGGCTCTCACTCCCTGCTGCCCTCCACCTCCCTCACCCGGGCTCTCACTCCCTGCGCTGCCCTCCACCTCCCTCACCCGGGCTCTCACTCCTCCCTGCTCTGCCCTCCACCTCCCTCACCCGGGCTCTCACTCCCTGCGCTGCCCTCCACCTCCCTCACCCGGGCTCTCACTCCCTGCGCTGCCCTCCCACCTCACCCAGCTCTCAGTTCCTGCTGTCCTCTCACCTCCCCCCTCCCACCCCCCACCCCCTCTCCCCTGTGCGTCAGCCTGGCTGACACAGCCTCCCGGGCACCCCAGTACTTAACACGTCTTTAAAAAACCATTTGTTTGTTAATGAGGCTTTGTTCACCTCTTAGCGCCCCTGCAGCTCCACTCTTGACTGTGGCTGGAATCGCCCAGGCCCCCACAGAGCAGTGTCTCTGACTCGCACTGCTGCTCAGCGAGGTGTTTGCTGAAGTAAAAAAAAAAACACATGACACACAGCACACACAGGTGCAATGTGTCTCAAGCTCCGCGGGCCGCCAGGGAAGGCTTGCCGGGCTGCTACTGGCCCGCGGGCCGTACTTTGAGTACCCCTGCCCTAACATAAACCCATGCATCCAAATCCAGGTGATGTCAGAGCAGGCGCTCAGGAGGTTTACGCTAGTTTAATGAATCCCCAGAAAAAAGCTCCTCCTGAATATAAAAAGATGCTAAACATCCCACAAATGAATGCAAAGGTGGAATGTTTGACTGGCGATGCCCTCCAGGATGTGCGAAAAGCACCTCATAGCCTCAGCCACCCTCCTGCCAACTTTCATTTACCTCTGCAGACGCGGGGTGACAAGGGGTAAACGGCCACTACAACGCGGCCGTTTCCACACATAACATTAACCACTTATGTGTTACAACGCATGCGTGGGTAACACGAATAGCCTTTACCACGCATACCTTTACTACGAGATACGTAGTAAAGGCATGTGTGGTAAAGATTATTTGTGAAAAAGGGGGCAAAGGGGGTGCGGGGATCTCCCCCCCCCCCCTCCCCCGCCCCAAAAAAAGCAGGCAAAAAGAAAAGGGGGCTTTGGGGGGTCTCCCCCCCCCCCCAAAAAAAAGCACCTGATAAAGGCAATTGACGTTGTTAGAGGAAACAGAAGTCTCACTTCCGTTTCCTCTTAATGACGTGCAATGTGAAAAAAAAAGAACATGAAGAACAGAGGACAGACGAGACAAAGTGGAGAGGTAAGGGGAATTTTAGAATTTAAAAAAATTAAGGGGTCCGAATTAAGGGTAAAGGGCAGGGGAGGGGCATTTGTAAGAAGGGTTTAAGGGTAAGGGAATAACCTTTAACAAGAGTAGGCCCTTCACATGCATACATATACAACGAAAACGTTGTAAAAATATGCCTTGTAAAGGAATATTCATGCTAAAGGTTATGCGTGGGAAAGGCATTCGCGTTGTAACGCATGCGTGGTAAAAGCATGCGTTGCAACGAAATGCGTGGTAATATCATACAACCGTGACAAGGCATTGATTGAAGCCGTAAATGTGAAATACACTCTCAGACAGAATCAATTTGTGGAGCCTTTAATATTAATGCAGGGAGTGATTGTGTTGCACACAGTCATGGTTTGTGAATAATTCAGGAATAATCAACAACTCCCCTGTGACAGCATATTTTCCAGGATGACAACAGGTGACCCCTATGCAGCGCGTTGTGTACTGAGCATGCCCCCTTCCAGGCGCTACACTGGAAATTCACAGGTTAGGCCGGTGTCTTCCGCTGAAGCACACATTGTGCTCGAGCCTCTGATAGGCTTGGGTCAGTGATTTAAGTAAAGCGTGTGTTGCATCCAGAGCCAGACAGAACTGATATTAATAAGGAGCACCTCGCTTTGATCTCTGGCACAACTTCAAGAGTCAGATCTTTGAATTAACAATCTAAATGGCTCACAGTTCACAAGAAATAAAATATTAAATGGAGCATTTTAGATTTACATCTATGGCCTCTGCTGATAGGCTCATAGTTGGGATTTACAATATACCAGTGAGTACGTCGAGAAATTCATGAAAATTCAATGTTCATGACCTCACAATAATTATACAAATAAACAAGCAGTGTTGTGAGGATGTAGTAGCACAGGCTGCCACTAGGTGTCCCTTGGGACCTCTTTTGGAAACATGTGATGCAACGTGGCCTAGGAAAGGATATGGCGCAGCAGTGAGAGCTGCCGGCCAGAGAGCTGGGGATCTGTTTTAGAGTCTGGAGTCAGCCTGATTGTTTAATTTCCCCCGAGCGCATGGATAGGTGTGCTACCTGAATAAAAGCTAGAAATGTAAAATAACATTAGAATGCTCAGGGGCGGACAAGCAGTGTCCTGACCAAAACAGCTGTGGTCTGGGAGGGGTGATGGGGGCCTAGAGCAATGTTATGGGAGGGGTGGGTTGGAGGCACGGGCAAGCAGTGTCGTGAGCAAAACAGCAGTGGCCTGGAAGGTGTGGTGGGGGCCTGGTGCAGTGTTGTTATAGGGGTGAGGGGGAGGAGGGATGGTGGGGGCCTGGAGCAGTGTTGGAGGAGGCACAGGAGATTAAGGGAAGGAAGCAACAGAAGTTTCATTGCACAAGTAAACAGAACACTTAAGGAGCAAAGATGCAACCCAACCAAAAAAAGAGTTCTCCCAAAGTATAAATAACCTGAACAGTAAGAACACATGTAAGCGAGACAGTCTTCATGGGAGGATACAAAATTTCAAAAGGAGTGACTTCTCTGTGTATTCACATATGAAAACCCAGCACTTCTAAAGTACAGCAACAGGAACCAATTAAAAGGATGGTCGTTTTTTCAAGCCCATATCCTAGATGCAGCATGTCTCGAAGAGACAGCGCAAGCACTTCCTGGGCGAGGCCAAAAAATGAAAGAATCCAAGTAAACTCACCTTATTCAACCATGTGACCCTGCCGGATTTCACTGGCCACTTTTTAAGACGCTCTGTCGGCACATCTGTCTCAGCTGTCTTCAATGGTTTCTGAAAGCAAGGTGGGAGGCTGCTCCCTAGGATGTGCTAATGTGAGATTTCATCACATGTTTATCTTATTTCATAGCCTTTTTTTAGAATCCAAACTAGTTGAAGATAACTGTCTAGCATTCATATATTTTTGCTACCATATGTCCATTGGTTTTTCAGGAAAACATTGAAGAGTATACCAAAGTCAAGCCTGAATACTCTTAAGGTCGGATTTACTAACATTTCACCCAACGCAACACAGCAAGGCAAGTTGCTGAGCTGTGTTGCGTGAACGGAAAAGAGCTGAAATATGCCATATTTACAAAGACATTGCACGTTTCTACTGCCTCTTTCAGCTGGTGTACTGGGTGCTGTCTAGCACTAGTGCAGGCACCCTTGCGCCACTATGCCTGCTTTATCAGCAGGATTGTTTTCAATCCTTAATGGCATTTTTATTTCTAGGTTGAAGCCTACTAAACCGTTAAGCTGTCTGGTTTGCTAACAACATTCTGGGGACATTCTGAAAGCTTCTCGGGGAATGAATTCCGCCCATTGCTTACCATTGGTTTTGTGGTTTGTAACTCACCATTGCTTGCTTTCTATTTACTGGCTTTATTTGTTTTAGGCTGTTCAGCTTGAGTGCGTCCCTTCCCTAGCCCATACCCCATTTGCTGCATTCTTTCTCCAGTACTCGTTGTCTGTAAACAGGCATTTAAATGTTGTTCTTATCTTGTAACATTTGCTGTGCATTCAAAAATGAGGTCAAATGTCAGGCCCTGTCTTCTGAGGGAACTTGGTGTTCACTTTCCTTTCTCTGACTTCAAAGTGAGAGGCTTTATCGGACATGCATGCTGATTACTGTGGGTGTGCTGGAGGAAGGCTGTAGAATGTTATTTTTTTCTAGCACACAACAAAATTGAAATGCCTATAAATTAACTGTGCAGATTTTTCAGAATATAACAGAATTCTAAAAGCAAAAATGGAACACAGTTTTTTGGGTAATTCTGAAGTTTGGTGGAAACAAATATTTTAATATGATGAAAACAAATCAACACCCTAGGTGATGACATTTCCACACATTATCGTTTGTGAGCTGTATACTTTTATCAGTACAACCATATGTCTGTGAAAATGGTAACTTTAATTGAAGATGTGTTGTCTGTAATGACAGTGTGCAACCACACCATGGACACTCTCCTTTACCCCATTTCACTCTACTCTGCACCACTTCACACCACTGCACTCTAAACTGCACCACTTCACACTACGCCACTCCACTCTATGCCACTCCACACTGTGTCACTGCACTCTAGTCTGCACCACTCTACACCACTTCAATCTATGCCTCTCTACTCTACTCTGAACCACTCTACTCCATGCCAATGCACTGTTCTCAACTTTACAATGCACCACTGCACTCTGCGCCACAGCACTTTACACCACTCCAGTCTACACTGCACTACTCCACTTTATGCCGCTATACTCTATGCCACTCTACTCTGCAAAACTGCACTCTATACCACTGTGTTCTACACCAATGCACTTTGTACCATTCCACTCCATGACAGTGCACTCTATGCCACTTTACTCTACGCCTCTCTACTCTACTCTGCACCACCCTACTCTATACCAATATGCTCTCCTCCACTTTACTCTGCTATGCACCACTACACTCTTTGCCACTGCATTCTCTACTCTACTTTGAACCACTCTACTCTATACCAATGCACTCTTCTCAACTCTACAATGCACCACTGCACTCTACACCACTCTATCTAGGCCACTCACCTCTACTTTGCACCGCTCCACTCTATGCTACTCTACTCTGCAACACTGCGCTCTGTGTCACTGCACTCTACAATCAATGCACTCTACTCTGTGCCACTTCACTCTATGCGAGTGCACTCTATGTAAATCCATTCTATGCCACTCTGTCTACTCTGCACCTCTGCAATCTATGCAACTGCATTGTACAACTGCACTCTACCCTACACCACTCCACTGTACCGTGCACCACTCCACTCCACTCTACACCACTTCACTTCTACTTCTACTTCTACCAGCAATGTGTGCTGCCTTGTGTTATTCTGGATATACTAAGCCACACAGAGCCATGCAAGGTGGCTTTGACTGGCTTAGTAAATCTCATTGAAACTCATGTGTTGCCTTGCGTGATGCAAGAGCTTCGTAAATCTGGCCCTTAATTTTCAAATAAAATCATTTTAGCTCTAAGCAGCAATATCTTACCACATAGGCATCATCAACATTATTGAATGTACTTTTTGCATATTACAGCTTGCTTTTAAAGACAAAATAGACACTCTTTTATATGTTTAATGTCAGTTAATTTATCATTTACAGACTGGTATTGAGTCACTCTGGTTCCATTCCAAGTATGGGTCACAAGAAATACAAATATTATGTCAAATATATGTATTTACTTTTTTGAGTTTTCCCGTAGACTAGACGAAATGGCAGTCAGGCAGCTGAAAATAAATTCTGAGCGAAGATCCTTATACAAAGGGGGAAACACCACAAGCAGCAACTCTGGATATCAGGTGGCGGCGCATAAGGGGACTCTTCAAGACCATCCTTCCATACGCCTACAGGGTCTCAGTCATAAGGCCTTTGCCTCTTCCTCCACTTCCTCATTCAAGACATTACATTACGAAGCGTGTCTGCTTTGAGCAGAAATGCTTTAGCAAGATGCGTCCATCAATCAAAAACAACTTTATCCTGCCCTAAAATTCATAACGCCCAAGCCACAATATATCTTGTTTTTTTCGTGTCTGTCTCACACACGGGGCTTATTCTGGACGTTGGGTTTATTTTACTGCAAGCACTATCAGATGACTGCACAATTTCTGTTTATTTCTTCCTCAGCTTCTGCTGCGGTTAAGCCGAGGTGGAGGGGTTGTGCGGGAATGGCTTTTGGAGGACAACAGGACCTAGGGTAGATGGAGTGGTATGGCAGTACCGATTGACTGTTTTACCACTTTGGCGAAGTGAAGACCTCTCCTCTGGGTCTTCTTCACAGTTCATGCTGGGGAGCAATGTCTAATAGATTGAGGGGCATATTTATCATTGGACTGAGTCAATTTTGCACCACACACGGGGTGCAAAAGCGATGCAACCCATATGTGTGATTTTTCAAATCATGCATGGCTACCCTGCGTGGCCTTGAGTGGATTGATAAATCCAGAGTAACACAACGCAGTGCAAATTGCTGCATTGCGTTACTCTTCCCCTGGGAGGCATTCCATTGGTGGTGCGTGGGTGTTCCCTGGCAACACTCATGGATTTTGGTGCATTCCCAGATTTACCATAAGTGATAGACCTGGGAATGCTTCAAAACTGCTATGCATCCCCAGGGGACGCTTAACAATGAGAAATATCTTAATTTCTCCTAGTTTTTTCCTCTTTCTATGTGTGCTGCACTCTGCAGAATACATAGAAAGTGGAAAATGCCTCAGGGGATTGTTTTTGTGCAGGAAGGTGGCCATTCCTGCATAAAAGCAATCCTGCTAACAATGCAGGCACCCATGCACCAGGGTGCAAGCGTGCCTGCGTTGGTGCTAGACAGCACATTGTGGCTGGCTGCACTCCGTGACTTAATGATAAATATGCCCCTGAAGGTGTATCGCACGCAATAGATAAGAGGTGTGAAGCTCAATTTTTTATTGAAATACCAAACAGGTACAAATATAAGGCCATAGGGTGTTAGAAAAATAAACAAAATGTGTGAGTAGGAAAAAAGTACGGTACCTTTAAAAAAATACATACAAATTTGAGTAAAAAGAAAGAAAAGTACCTTTTCTTTACGTTGACTTGTGCTAAGCTTGTTTGATTGGCCTCTTTCAACCATTTTCATTTGCGTATGAGTTCTCCACAGATCTCTTTTTGGGCCAATTTTGGTGTAAGATGTAGAGGAAGCTGAGAAATACTCTTTCCTTAGAGTCCTTAATAGGGCCACCCATATGGAAAATAAGAGGAACAGCTGAGATTCTTAACCGCATGCGTGCGGGCGGAATTCCGCTCGTACGCTGAGATTTTTCAAAGCGCATGTTACGTGATGAGCTGGGCTCGTCATCAGCGTGCGAGGAAGCTACGCCATGACGAGCCCAGCTCGTCATCAGCGTGGAAGGGGTTAATGATGTAAGCCCTAGTTAGCTCCATCACAAAGAGGAATAGTGGGATGACAACCCCCATAAGGCTATCCTTGATAAGATACACAGATGCAACAGAGAACTAGTAAGTAGATAATTTCCCTCATAAGGTCCACTCAGATCAGAAACATGCGAGCCAGTGGAGATTTAGTCAGACCTCATCCTTAGTCAGCCCCACCTATAGGAGTGTTAGCGGATAAGAAATCTAATTATAAGTCCACCCAACCCAGAGATCCAGAGTCAGCAGCAATTTACTCAGTTCTGAGATACAAGTACAAATACTCGGAATATGTTAAGCAGAGACAGCTACTAATATCCTTACAACAGATCCCTTAACATGTCCACATCAATCAGTAGAACTCAACGAGAGATGTAAGGCAGCGAAAAGCATTCATGCCACAATGGTTGGCAGATTCACCAAGACAAGCTAACTGTGGATCACTTAGGCTATAGATCATTAAACTGGTCTGTTTAGAGGACAGGTAAATGGCTTCAAGAAATCGTAAGACCTCTGATCTCTGTAAGCAGCCCAGGCTAGAGGTGGTATGGGCTACTTGAAAGGAGCAGTCCCCAGTAGCTCATGGATCTCAGGGGTTTTGTCTTGGTCCCCAACAGCAAAATGTGTACTTTTAAAATAGACATTTACACAAGACAGAAGTTTGGAGACAGAAAATTATGGGGACATTAGCTTGAGGGATGTCACCTGACCTGAAAATGATATTCTTAAAATTGGGTGGCAGTCAGAAGGCCTGGATTCCTGGTTGAAGACATTTCAAGCCCACACAGCACCAAACAGGTGTCGATAAAGGTGGCTACCATTTACATAAGCCACCCCAATCAGGTGAATGTCCAAGCAAGCATCCCTGTGATAAGAGATGAAAAAGTATTTTCCTGGTCACAGGACTGATCACAAGTGAACCTGCCTATAATCCTCCTTCAGGCAGCCAATGTGGGTACCATTGGTTGCCAAGTTCAAATGAGATGACCATGTCCAACTGGAGGTCATGGAACCCGCTAAAAACATTGATTAGTTGGGGGTGTTATGAGGAATGAGCAACAGCTGTTGCTCATGTTCATCAGCCCCTGTTGCTTTCACAGAACCTTCGCTACAAGACATACCTTTCCCCTCCTGCGCAGTGTCCCCTCCACACCTCACAGAAACTATTTGTTTCATGAGGGACCTGAACATTTTGTCCTGAGAAGATAGCATCTGGGGTCAAGTTACAGAGCCCGGGGGCACAATATTTTAAAAGGAAGGGCCAAAATGTACTCTCAAATACTAGACTACTAGACACCATCAATACAATCAGCAAAAAACCTTAAAGATGTCTCTGGGCAGACCGCTGCCAAGACGGGATATACATAATTTGACCTCAAATTATTCCATGTCAAAATGGTGACATGCTCTTCCGGGTCAGCATAGGTGACCATTTGGGAGATGAGTTTATAAGACGAGTAACTGCTGAGTGAAGTGTATCTCAATACATCATCAATTCATCTATGTCACAATGAGCATCTTTCAGAATTCATTGTGATTTATTATTTTCTCACTTCTTCGACATTGCTTGGCATAATGATTCCTGTCTTCTTGAGAGATTTATCTGACTTGTTGCATCTTTGTCCGCTCTTCTTATGTGCTTTCCTCTCTGTTTATCTGAAGGTTATCGTAAACACACAAAATATATTTGCAGGAATGTTTGCAATTTGTCTAACCACTGGCAACTGATCGGGAAAGCATTCAAACCTATTGTTCTTTTGCCCACCATGTCACCTCAGACTAACCCAATCATACGCAAATCAGTCTTAATCCTGCACCAATAGGAAGAGTCCAGCCCGAACTGCCAAACCAGGTCCTCTCTGAACTGAAACACAAGCAACCAAAGACCAGTCTCACCCAAATTGAGGGCAGTCAGTCGGGTGCAGCTTGGTTCCGCTGGCACATTGAGAAGAGGACCCAGGTTGGGGCATACCAATGGCCATTTAGGGAATTACATCAAACACACAAATGGTGATGGGAGGAATGCATGCAATTAGTCTAACCTCTGGCAATTTCTCAAGTAATATTCCAACCCATTGTTCTTTTGGCACCTGCCACCTCAGTTTGAACCCAGCCTTAGGCAAATCAGACTTGACTTTGCTCTAATAGGAAAAGTCCAGCCTGACCTGCCAAACAAGATCTCTTTAAGCCAGAACACAAGCAACCCAAGATGGGTTTAGCCCTGATTCGGGGTCATCAGTTGGGTTCAGCTTGGTGCCAGTGGCACAGTGAGCACGGGCCCCATATCTAGGTATACCCTTGGCCACTTAGGGTGATACATCAAACACGCAAAAGGTGCTGGAAGTTTGTCATCTATTTGAGTGGCACATATGAAATCTGCTTTACATTTCTTTTTGCTTGGGCCAAATAAGCAGCAGGTTGGCATCTGGGAAATGTAGCCCAATTCATATTTTCAAAGAAAACTGTTGAAGTGGAGGATTGACCAGAAGTCGCACCGTGATACTGTCATGCCCTTGTGCTAGTACTGTCCTAAGGCCACTAGGCCTGCTGAAATATTGCATTGTTGGTCAGAAGAGAGACACATTTGGTACTGGCAGTGGGCAGCTGTTGCTGACCCCCACACCCATCTAAGCGGTCTTCACAGGTAGGCCTGGAGGTGCCTTAGTTCCAGTTGCCAGTGGTTATGAACGCACTGCTAGACAGGGTCCGCCCTGCACAATGAGTGTGATGTGTGCACGGATCCGATAGTGACCACACTTCAAAATTAATTACAAAGTAAAAAAAGAAACGTTTTAAGCCGTTGTCAGTGGACAGCACATTATATGGTAGCAGGCCAGCTCCTCTTCCACTGATGGAGCCATCTTGCATTTTGCCAACAGTGCGATACTGATTGCGCATGCACGGACTGGGCTTCACCCTAACGCTTCGCACCTGGCGGGACCAAGCCCTGCACTCACCTCGCCCACTCACCCCTATGGTCACCTATCATTGACAACGCCTGCTATAACAGTGTGACTGCACGGGGGCGTGGCCTAACAGCATGACCGGCTAGACGCGTTGTGTTGGACATCCTGCCCCAAACGACATAATCCTTCCAAATCCTGGCAGAACGGGCACCAACCCTGGGGGAAAAAGTGTTGAAAAGCCCCTGCATAGAAGGAACAAGAAACGGGAGGAAGCCAGAACACACCGATGAAGAAACAGCTGATTGGGACTCTGGAGGCGAGATGCCTGCCTGACTTCAAAATGGCAGTCCTCATACAAGGGGAGCTGAGAGGGATAAATACAGGACCTAGGTTGGCCTCCACTCACACTATATTAAACAAACTAAACCTAGGTCCTTTACAATAGGCAATAATTTTTATCATCAGCTGTGATAGTCATTACTATAGACTCAATGTAATCTATTGGTAATAATATTCCTATCAACAGGGTGTGCCTCTTTCATATCTTCTAGAAAACCACCCTCTAAGTGTCTGTGTGCATATGTTTAAATATCGAGCTGGCACTCTACTAAATATGTAGAAGAAAAGATTAAGGAAAAGGTGTGGAAGGGAGGAAGGAACCTCACGGGAGCAACCACCAGGGAACTTCTGACTGGTACTCGTCAGTGTGTTCCTCTTATCATCATCGGCTCCTTCCAACCCAAAGAATAAGAAAAGTTGCAAAGAGTGATGTAGAAAGGAAAACAATAATGAACAACTCAAATAGTGGTGATACCTATACTATATATATGTGCACTTCAACCCCCTGGGGAGTGAGAGCCGCTATCCGGCCCTCTACTACTACTAAAAACTGGGTCAGGTATCCCTAGCTATCTGATAATTTATTCTGTGCCGGGTACCTACTCCTATTAAAACCTACACTCTACAGTTGTGCTTCGGTTTAATATATAAGAAGCCAACATGTTTCGTTGCCTGACACTCTTGGTCAGCAACTTCTTCAGAGCTGGGGGTTACCTTTGCCACACATTTCTGGATTCTTCCAGTATTTAAATTTAGAGACACATAGAGACACATCAACAAAGATAAAAACATATCGAGTGACACGGTTAGATATATTGCCCTTGTTGTAAACAGTTTATCATATGCCAACTGTGCATTGAGACTAGCCGTGTTTACCTTGATAGGGGTACGCGATGGCATACCTATGGTTAACTCCTGTATACGCATTTCACTGTGTCGGCCCCCTTTAAAAGAGTCGGTCACCTTATGTCAACCTACAAGTATCATCATGAAAAACGAGTGGTTAGATGGTTTATGAGGGAACCCCCTCATTCACTCGCTTCCCTATGTTCAGCTTCATGGTCATTTTACCACACTGCACTATCTGTACAAAAACCGCCGTAGCTACACTGCCTCACATTGTATTACAGGACTATGGCCATGCGTTAACAATGTCTAACAACAACACGCATTATTCAAACAATGTTGCCCCTCTGTTACTTGCGCCGCCCGATAATGCAGAGTGGAGCAAGCGCTAAGCGCTAGAGGTGTCTATCACACGGAGAAAACTGGCATCAGACACTCGTGATCCTGTACTATTAACATCCTAACCCCCGTAGAGTGTACAAGTGGTCCCGCACCCCTTACCGTCACTTGTTGTCAATATTGACTCGTCTCGGGCTCCGGTTCCCGGTCACTAAGACTGTGTTTCTCTCAGATGAATATATCAGTGATTATGACGCGAAACGTCGGGGCGTGCGTCCCGAACGTGTGACGTCACAGGACCCATGTACGCTTGGCGGCCATCTTAGAGTGGTGCAATACCAATACAAGCACCCTTATCTGAATGTACTATGGGCTTCTGTTCTAATATAACCCTATTCCATCTCACTGATACTGAAGGTTACTGGAAATGTAAGCTCAGGGTTGCCATGAGTATCTACTCAAGTACCTATTACTAGTTCACCCTAGATATATTATATTCGATGTGCAAACGGGGTAGGGTTCTGACGTTCTATTGGTGGATCAAAATGTGACAGGTGTACAGTTTAAAGGGGAATCCAGTGCTACTCTGTCTGATTCTGCCCCTATATGTATATTTTAATCTGAGGACTCACTGGGGAACAGTCGCATATGTCATGATACAAGGGTTAGGGCACTGTTGATCATCAAGGTGAAAACTGTTCATGAAGGCCCTTCTGTTACGACAGTATCATTGTGTGATGACCTTATTCCATTCGATAAGGTCATTGAGACCTTGTCTGTCCGCTTGTTCCTGATAAATCCATCGGGCTTCCTTAGTTATTAGCCGAGTTTCGATGTTTGTGGAATCCCCCTGAATTTTTTCTAGAACTAACTAGCACATCTCTCTGGGTTGGTGTTTCAACTCTTTGTAGTGTTCGACCAGTCTAGTAGTTAATCGGCGTGCTTTAATCGTGCTTAAGTGTTCTTGAATACGGACCTTCAATTTTCGCGTGGTTAGACCTATATAGTGAAGACCGCACGGGCATGTCAAGCGATAAATTACATTGGCCGTGTTGCAATTCGGTAAGGTATTCAAGTACCAAGTCTTGCCACTCATAAGTTGGACACTTTTGGTCTTACCAGTGAGCCCGCATACAGAGCACCCGCCACACGGGTAATGTCCAGTTAGGCTCTCTCCTGTGATTGTCGTCTGCCTGATGCGAGAATGCACCAGTCTGTCTTTCAAGTATTGCGATCTTTTAAATGCGAACCACGGGGTGGCATTTTGAAGTTGGTAGTACTAAGAAGGTGCCAGTGTTTTCTCAGAATCTGACGGATTTTCGTTGATAACGGGTCAAACGTGGTGACCACTGGTACGCAATCTCCTTTTTCCCTTGGAGTTCTTTCTAAAAGAGCTGCTCTAGGTGTATTAAGAGCCCTTTTCCATGCTGTCTTGACCACTTTTTTGGGATAAGCTTGTTTTTCCAATTTCTCCACCAGATCACTGGCTGATTGCACGTATTTCTCTGTAGTGCTACAATTTCTCCGGTAAAGGAGAAATTGTCCCACCGGTAAGTTATCCCGGATTGCACGGGGATGAAATGAACCATAGTGCAACAGTGAGTTTTTATCTGTGGGTTTCTTCTGGACTTGTGTAGTGAGCCGCTCGTCCAGGGCCACAATGTCCAAGTCCAGATAAACTGCAATTTCTCTGTTGTAGTGCCAGGTAAATTTGAGACATTGGTCTAAGTTGTTTAACCACGTGAAGAATGTTAGTAGCTCAGTTTCGGTGCCTTCCCATATACATAACACATCATCAATAAACCTTTTCCAGAGACAGATGTTCTTCTGGTAAGGATTTGAAGGATGGTCAATGTAATGTTGTTCAAATTGTCCAACATAGATGCAGGCAAGACTGGGGGCAAATGTAGCCCCCATCGATGTCCCGGATATCTGTAGGTACAACTGGTCTTTATATTGAAAAAAGTTCCGAGTGAGGGCTAGCTCTACACATTGAAGGACAAAAGATTGTGGTGTGTCATAAAACCACTCACTAGTCGCTAGTGCCCGCGCTGCTGCCACCAGCGTGGCTTCCTGAGGTATACTCGTATAAAGTGACTCAATGTAGATGGTAACAAGATATTGTCGCTTGGGATCATACTTTATTGTTTCTAAGATGTTTAGGACATCGGTCGTGTCCTGCACATATGAAGCTTGAGTGATGACACATTCGCGCAGAAAGAAATCTGAAAATTGGGACAATGGTTCCAATACAGACTGGATGCCTGCAACTATAGGGCGTCCTGGTGGTGGAGATTGTGCCTTGTGGATTTTTGGCACAATATAGAATGCCGGGATCCTGGATTTGGTGTTGATTAAGAAATCCATCTCCTTCGCCGTGATCCATTTCTTTTCTTTACCATTGGTCACCATTGTCGTGATGGTGGTGAGAAGTTCACTTGTGGGGTCACGTGCTAGAGGCTGGTAATTCTGTCGTGCTCCCAACAGACGCATGATTTCTGTCTCGTAATCCACAGTGTTCATCACAACGACAGCACCGCCCTTGTCTGCCGGTTTAATTGTCAACAGGTCGTTGTTTTCCAAAGATTTAACCGCTATCCATTCCGCCTTGCTCATGTAAAAGCCTACCCTTACATTCTTTCAAAAAGGCAAAAAACATCCGTGACCATGTGGTATGCTCATTTTTGGACATTTCAACTGAATCTACTCTCACCTCACTTTGGAATCTGCCACCTATCGTGGGACATTACGGATGTGGCAATTGTAAAGCTTGCCCATCTACCATCTAGACAAAATAATTCCGGTTCAAACATCACTTCATTAGTCTAAAAACACACACTAGCTGCAATACCAAGGACGATCTAATTTATGTTGGCCAAACCCAACAACGTGCCAAAGTGCGTTTCTTGAAACATTGTAGTCGCATTAGGTGCAAAGTAGCGGGGGCACCGTTGGTTTATCACTGTACCAAAGAAAACCATAAACCTGATAGTCTTAAGTGGGTTATATTGGAACATGTCACATTGGGTCCCCGGGGTGGCAATATAGTACCCATCCTTAACATCCGAGAGCTTAAATGGATTGATTTCTTTGACTCGGTATAGAACGGCCTGAATGAGTTTGAGAATAGTTTTGCACAACTTGCCAATCTTTAACTTCTATGATACTGGTTATGATTTTCCACTACTTGCTGTGAGGACGTGTATCTTACCACCTTGTACAGTAGGTGCCTACACTCAGCTCTCATGATCTGTACTGGCTGTTTTCTAGTGTTTTCTAATGTTTTTCTAACTGATTTTAATGAGTAACAGGTGTCATGCTGTGAGTACGTGTATCTTACCACCATGCTTGGTAGGTGCATACACTTAGCTCCTATGATTTGTACTGGTTGTCTTATAATGAGTAACATTTGTCATACCACCTTGTGGGTAGGGACAGACATGTATGCTACTGCTTCTTACCCTCCCCCTTTAAATAGGTCGGTCTATCACCCATATATAATACATACACCTTTGTGGTTAACCAATGACAACATAACTCTGTATCAACATGTGTGAAGTATTGGGCTGCTAGCTTACATTTTTGACAACGGTCTATGAGTTTCTACTTTGAAGTATGGCATGGATCTCTAACGCATTGTGGTCTGTTTTCCCCGGTTACCTGGCAACCTAAATAACTGAAGATCGCATAGTCTTTCTTCCTTTTTCACGCGGTATGCGTGGCAATGCCCTCTCCCATTTCCTGGTTACGGGCCCAGTGCACTCTCTGCATTCATGGCCGCTGACGTGATATTTTTTTTTTCGTCTGACAATACTCACAAATTTGGTAAGTGGCCGGATGGGGTCCCAGGGGCCGGATGGGGTCCCAATAGACGTATATAAGACTGCACCGGAGATATGGGGTCCATTGTTGACCAAAATTTTCAATGCAGCCATTTGTTGTAAAATACCGTCTACTTGGGTGGAATCAATAATTGTCCCCATTTACAAGAAAGGTGACCGGGGCGATGCTAAAAACTACCGACCAATATCCCTATTGGACTCATCTGTTAAAATTATGAGTAGGGTCCTTCTAGTAAGACTAGAGGAATGGGCAGAAACCAATGAGATTTTAAGTAATTGTCAATTTGGATTTAGAAAAGGCCGTGGTACCATTGAGCAGTGCCTGAACCTAGAGCTCTTGGTAGGGAAATATACCCAGGCCAAAAATGGGTCGCTCTATTTATGTTTCGCTGACTTGAGCAGTGCTTTTGATTTGGTAGACCACGCTATATTATGGGTCAAATTATTAGAAATGGGGGCACCTGAAGGTATAATATACTTCCTCGCCCGCCTATACGAAAAGCTTAGCACCAGTGTCCACTACGGACCTAATGGGGAGTGTACGACTAAGTTTGGGATCGGAAGGGGGATCAGACAGGGGTGTGTTTTAGCACCCCTGCTTTTCACCCTCTTCATAAACGAGGTAGATTCCGTCCTGCAGACAGTCACAGCGGATGCCCCTAAAGTTAATAATCTCAGTATACCTGTATTACTTTATGCAGATGACGCAGTGTTACTGTCTAGGACTCCCCTGGGTCTCCAACGTTTGATGGACCGTTTTGTACGGTTCATCAAAAGTAGGAAACTGGTGAGCAATAAATCAAAAACATATGTGATGGAGTGTGGGCTTGGAAGAGCCAGAATGAAAGGTAAAACCCATTATTTTATTGATGGCGAATTGGTTAAAAAAGTAGAAAATTTTTGCTATTTGGGAATTACTTTTTCCAACAATGGGAGCTGGGCCACTGAACATAATGTTGTCAGAACAAAGATGATTAGGAGTGCTAACGGAGTCTTTCTATTTGCCAAGAAGCTGGGGAATAAACGTATCAAAGACATGTTAAAAATCTATCAATCCAGATGTCTTTCTGCGGCCCTTTATGGGGCTGGTGTTTGGGGTGTGTCATCAGCAAGGAGCCTTCAGGTAGAGGAGAATATCTTCCTGAAAAGGCTCCTGTGTTTACCCAAGTCTACCTCCAACTCCTTGGTTCATAAGGAAACGGGGATTCAAGCCCTTAGTGATATGATCATGTTAAGACCCCTATTATTGTGGCGCTCCATTTGGCTCAGCGACGGTACCTCATTGAATAGAGCGATTATTAAGGACTGTCTCTTATTAGACCAGCACTTAAAGATCCCTTGGATCAAATACATCATTGAAGGATTCCAAAAGATTTTTGGGACCAATGTGATTAATGATCCTTATAGCGTCTTGGATATCTCTAAATCAAATATGAAAACAATTTTCTTGAATTATTGTAATGAAAGGCATTTTTTGGAGGATTCCAAATTACCCACATGTGTACTGTACAATAGCATGAACGATTTTATTGGATTTCAACCGTATTTGTCACAGGTAACTAGAGTTTCGCACCAGTTTGTACTAACAAGAATGAGGATGGGCATAGTACATCATCTTGTTGCGTACCCTAATATTAAAATGCGCCCTATTGGCCCCTGTGAATGTGACAACAAAACAGTACAAAGCACTAAGCACTTTTTACTAACATGCGAACTGTACAGGGAATTACGGAAATTCTATCTAAAGCCAATGTTAAATAGATTTGGAGTGAGAACAACTACGGACGCTATGAGACTGCTTTTTAATTTGAATCATGTGGATGTCTGCTTTTTTACTGCTACATTTTTGCTTAAAGCTATCAGCGCCAGGAAAAGTATGTGTTTTTAATATTTTAAATATTTATTCCATCCCCCTCTGGATATTATGTATTATGTATCATGTGTTTTCTTTTGTGTAATGTTTAATGAAATGTTTGTATCTGTAACTGCATGTGCTTTTATGGACATGTTTTTTAAATGTTCCGAATAAAGCTTTATGAATTGAATTGAGTAACATTTGTCATACCACCTTGTGGGTAGGCACAGACATGTATGCTACTGCTTCTTACCCTCCCCCTTTAAATAGGTCGGTCTATCACCCATATATAATACATACACCTTTGTGGTTAACCAATGACAACATATCTCTGTATCAACATGTGTGAAGTATTGGGCTGCTAGCTTACATTTTTGACAATGGTCTATGAGTTTCTACTTTGAAGTATGGCATGGATCTCTAACGCATTGTGGTCTGTTTTCCCCGGTTACCTGGCAACCTAAATAACTGAAGATCGCATAGTCTTTCTTCCTTTTTCACGCGGTATGCGTGGCAACGCCCTCTCCCATTTCCTGGTTACGGGCCCAGTGCACTCTCTGCATTCATGGCCGCTGACGTGATTTTTTTTTTTTTCGTCTGACAATACTCACAAATTTGGTAAGTCGCTTGTGAACATATTTCACACTTTTGCCCACACGGCTTATCTGACGAGAGGTCACCTAACCTAATTCCATTCCATCTTCCCAGATTGAGTTATTCGACTAGTCCATGAGGAAACTATTGTGCTCACTGAACACGGAGCCTCCTCACCCCTTAGCTGCGACTTTGCCCAGTATTGGATAGGTGAGTCGCCCGACCTATCTCCTCCTTTTGTGTAATGTCCAATTTTGGTGACCGATACAGGCTAAGGTACTATTTTATGCCTGCTCCTTACTTTTTTCAAATAAGGACTTCCCCTTCTCTGCCACAGTTGATGTACGAATGAGGAGGTAATTACCTGTTTAGCCATGCGCTTGTGTGATGTGCTGCACCCTTCCCAATTAATCTTATTGTCACTTGTGCTTGGACCCTTAGAATACCACGAGGCTCCTTGTTTACAGAGTGCGCAGTCCTCGACGCGCCTACTACGCTAGCTCCTCAAGGTAATTAAGGCAGCTTAGACCAGTCTGTTCCGACATGCAATTTCGGGGTGTTCCTCTTAGTCTTGTAATGCTGTGATGTAGCATAATGTTGCGATTAAGATTCCTCAATTCTTGTAGTTTCTAATGGATTGCTAAGGTAATGGAGGCAGCTCAGTTCTGTCTCTTCCAACAATGATCCACGTAGCCTTGTAATGCTGTAAGACATTGTAATGTTGGAATTTCCTTTCTCCGTTTAGTTTTTAATGATCGTCCAGGCATGCTCCTGCTGCTATGGCTTATGATGGATCTTTTACAGACCCGGGATCTTTACTCCGTTTTTTCATTCTCTCTTATCCCTAGGAGGTCTGCCCACCTTCCCCCACTGTCCTGAAGAAGACCCGCGCTGTAAGGGCAAGCTTCCCTACATGCAACTGGGTCGAAACGTAGACCTTTTTCCTCCATTTTGACCAACTCCCAGCGCCAGCAAGATTTGTACAGCTATATGGGTTGTTTGGTGGTAAAATGTTTTGAAATGACTTATGCCATTTTCTCCTGTGGCCCTTATCCCAGTGGACCACGTTTTATGTTTGTATTGAGAAATAATGATTATTGAATTATTTCTATTCTGATGAATGATAATTGTATAAGTGTTCACCTTTGTCACTGAACTCCCTCACGGCACGTCCCTCCCTTCACATTTGCATCGTATGTGGGCGCAAGCCATCAGAAAAGTGTAAAAACTACTGTTGATACTTATCCTTACCTATTAAATAGGTTTTCTGAGAGTACTTTGTGAATTAAAACACGGTACTTCCAATTAATTTTCTCCTTCCTTTTTGATTCTATGTTTTACTATTCCTTATTGATGATAATTTGTTCCTCTTGGTCCGGGACCCCCTGTCCATAACTCTGAGAAAACACTGGCACCTTCTTAGTACTACTAACTTCAAAATGCCACCCCCGCGGTTCGCATTTAAAGGATCGCAAAACTTGAAAGACAGACTGGTGCATTCTCGCATCAGGCAGACGACATCCACAGGAGAGAGCCTAACTGGACATTACCCATGTGGCGGGTGCTCTGTATGCGGGCTCACTGGAAAGACCAAAAGTGTCCAACTTATGAGTGGCAAGACCTGGTACTTGAATACTTTAACGAATTGCAACACGGCCAATGTAATTTATCGCTTGACATGCCCGTGCGGTCTTCACTATATAGGTCTAACCACGCGAAAATTGAAGGTCCGTATTCAAGAACACTTAAGCACGATTAAAGCACGCCGATTTAACTACTAGACTGGTCGAACACTACAAAGAGTTGAAACACCAACCCAGAGAGATGTGCTGGTTAGTTCTAGAAAAACTTCAGGGGGATTCCACAAACATCGAAACTCGGCTAATAACTAAGGAAGCTCGATGGATTTATCAGGAACAAGCGGACAGACAAGGTCTCAATGACCTTATCGAATGGAATAAGGTCATCACACAATGATACTGTCGTAACAGAAGGGCCTTCATGAACAGTTTTCACCTTGATGATCAACAGTGCCCTAACCCTTGTATCATGACATATGCGACTGTTCCCCAGTGAGTCCTCAGATTAAAATATACATATAGGGGCAGAATCAGACAGAGTAGCACTGGATTCCCCTTTAAACTGTACACCTGTCACATTTTGATCCACCAATAGAACGTCAGAACCCTACCCCGTTTGCACATCGAATATAATGTATCTAGGGTGAACTAGTAATAGGTACTTGAGTAGATACTCATGGCATCCCTGAGCTTACATTTCCAGTAACCTTCAGTATCAGTGAGATGGAATAGGGTTATATTAGAACAGAAACCCAGAGTACATTCAGATAGGGGTGCTTGTATTGGTATTGCACCACTCTAATATGGCCGCCAAGCGTACATGGGTCCTGTGACGTCACACGTTCGGGACGCACACCCCGACGTTTCGCGTCACGATCCCGGATATATTCATCCGAGAGAAACACAGTCTTAGTGACCGGGAACGGGAGCCCAAGACGAGTCAATATTGACAACAAGTGACGGTAAGGGGTGCGGGACCACTTGTACACTCTACGGGGGTTAGGACGTTAATAGTACAGGATCACGAGTGTCTGATGCCAGTTTTCTCTGTGTGATAGACACCTCTAGCGCTTAGCGCTTGCTCCACTCTGCATTATCGGGCGGCGCAAGTAACAGAGGGGCAACATTGTTTGACTAATGCGTGTTGTTGTTAGACATTGTTAACGCATGGCCGTAGTCCTGTATTACAATGTGAGGCAGTGTAGCTACGGCGGTTTTTGTACAGAGGGTGCAGTGTGGTAAAATTACCATGAAGATGAACATAGGGAAGCGAGTGAATGAGGGGGCTCCCTCATAAACCATTTAACCACTCGTTTTTCATGATGATACTTGTAGGTTGACTCTTTTAAAGGGGGCCGACACAGTGAAATGCGTATACAGGAGTTAACCATTGGTATGCCATCGCGTACCCTTATCAAGGTAAACACGGCTAGTCTCAATGTACAGTTGGCATATGATAAACTGTTTACTACAAGGGCAATATATCTAACAGTGTCACTCTATGTTTTTATCTTTGTTGATGTGTCTCTATGTGTCTCTAGATTTAAATACTGGAAGAATCCAGAAATGTGTGGCAAAGGTAACCCCCAGCCCTGAAGAAGTTGCCGACCAAGAGTGACAGGCAACGAAACATGTTGGCTTCTTATATATTAAACCGAAGCACAACTGTAGAGTGTAGGTTTTAATAGGAGGAGGTACCCGGCACAGAATAAATTATCAGATAGCTAGGGATACCTGACCCCGTTTTTAGTAGTAGTAGAGGGCCGGATAGCGGCTCTCAATCCCCAGGGGGTTGAAGTGCACATATATGTAGTATAGGTATCACCACTTTTTGAGTTGTTCATTATTGTTTTCCTTTCTACATCACTCTTTGCCACTTTTCTTATTCTTTGGGTTGGAAGGAGCCGATGATGATAAGAGGAACACACTGACGAGTACCAGTCAGAAGTTCCCTGGTGGTTGCTCCCGTGAGGTTCCTTCCTCCCTTCCACACCTTTTCCTTAATCTTTTCTTCTACATATTTAGTAGAGTGCCAGCTCGATATTTAAACATATGCACACAGACACTTAGAGGGTGGTTTTCTAGAAGATATGAAAGAGGCACACCCTGTTGATAGGAATATTATTACCAATAGATTACATTGAGTCTATAGTAATGACTATCACAGCTGATGATATAAATTATTGCCTATTGTAAAGGACCAGGTTTAGTTTGTTTAATTCAAAATGGCAGTGCCTGCCCCTAGCGGCTGACCTAGAAAAGGCACCGGAAGATGTCGGAACCTGAATCTGGGGCCCTGTTAGGAGGGGAGCCCCTGCACGGCGAAGCAGCTTTGCGGGGAAGCCAGCTGGACACATGGCGGTGCTGGAGCCCACACGGAGAATTGGCCACTCGAAACCCCGGTGACGAGGCGGCCTGCCTGATTTCAAATGGCAATTAAGAAAAAAGCGGTGACCCTGTGTCCCTCAGAACCTGGGTAATTAATGGTAAATCGAAAAGTGGTTCTGTCGGGTGGAAACGCGAATAATTCAAAATTCTGTTACTGCAATTTAAGAACGCCCTCTAAACAACACAATTCTAGGGCCTCACAATTAATGAAAAAGGACCTGAGATCAATTAGTTGTACTTATGTATTTATCCGAATTAAATTCATTCAATGGATGTTTCATACATTGCATACAAAGACTGTCAAGGTGAATGAGAAGTGCAAAATACGTGACAATGGTGAGTAGTGATGACGTGGTGAAGAAATATATACAGTGAAGGATCAATTCAATACAATCAATATATACATATATATATACAAGCCTTTTTTCGGTGGCCATGTACTGGTATGTATCTAGAGATTCTCAGTGTTTCTTTTAGTTGTGCAGAATCCTAGAGGTACTGGGCCTTTGTAGAATGTCGACGTTTTGACCCTTTGTGTCAGCTAATTAGCTGACACAAGGCAGCCGATCGATGGAACTACGAGCCAGCGATCGTTGAATCTCTTCACCACCCAGAAGCGGACTTGAGGCCATTGCACCCCACCATTTCAGGCGACTTACCCCGACCTGCATTCATGGACTGTCGTGCAAAGCACTCCACATTCCTGTCTTGATAAAGACCCGCCGCGACCTTAGACACAATTATTTACAACAAGGGGTGGTGATGGACAGAGTCTCTGAATTAAGCAGAGTACTCTCACCCAGTCAAGAGATCAGGGCTAGATCCAACACCGTTTTTTAGCTCATTGCACCATCCCAGTTTCAGAACCTGGCTGTATGCAAATTAGTCTGTCCCTGGCCCAGTGCATCATGGGAACAGGGCAGACCAGACTACAAAAGCCAATTCTTACACTGGGAAGGAAACAAGCTTCCGGGGACCGGTTTCTGCCATTTCAGGCGTCTTCGGCCCGGCTTGCTTGAATCCTGATGGTGCAATGAGCAAGGGACTCACATCTGAGTATACCCTTCCACGCTTAATTCAGACACTCTGTTCATCACCACCCCCTTTTCTGTATCGTTTTTGGCCACTATAGGTGTGGCAGGGTATACTCAGACATGAGTCCCTTTCTCACTGCTCCATCAGGATTCAAGCAAGCCGGGCCGAAGAGGCTGAAATGCCAGAAACCGGTCCCCGGTAGCTTGTCTCCTTTCTGGTGAAGAATTGGCTTGGTAGTTTGGTCTGCCCTGTTCCCATGATGCACTGGGCCAGGGACAGACTAATTTGCATATAGCCAGGTTCTGAGCTGGGATGGGGCAGTGAGATAAATAACGGTGATGGATCAAGCCCTGATCTTTGGACTGGGTAAGAGTGGTCTGCTTAATTCAGACACTCTGTTCATCACCACCCCCTTTTCTGTATCGACCTTAGACACAGGCGGGAATTACTCGCGTTTCCACCCGACAGTACCACTTTTCGATTAACCATTGTTTTCAAATGGCGGCAGCGGACCCTCACGGATAAATTGCAGAAGGCCCAGGAAGACAGCAGAACCTGACCACGGGCCCTGAGGGGAGTGGTGCCCTCGGTGGGCCAAAGAAGCTTCATGGGGAAGGCCCTCGGGTGTGTGATGCTGCCAGAGCCCACCCGGAGCGTGTGAAGAGTGATCCCAGAAGAGCGGAGGACGGAGATCTATAGGCCTCCACGGTAGGAACGAACGGCTGGAACCGCCGGAGCATAATACCTAGAGCTAAGCGGCTGGGGGCCCAACTGAATGCAAACACCAATAGTCACTTACAGAGGTGAATATGAGAGGCCCGAAGGAGCTGAGGGAGTGACCCGCTGGGCCTTGATAACAGGTACACTTTCCAGGGCTACTTGAGGCCGAGATCAATTCATGCCATAGAACTAGAGAAACAGAGGGAGCGGTTATATGAGGGGCCCCCCTAGGCTGAATCTGGACATATTTGAGACATTCATGCAGCACCTGGTACAGGCAACACGCGTCGGGTGCACTGCGAGCTCCTGTAGCTGTGGAGATATTGCAGGCCGCATTGAAACGTAGAATAAGGAGTCACAGCCGGGCGGGATCCCCCATTACTTTAGATGAGAAAGGAAGAGACTCCTGGTGAGAGGCATATACCTCATAAGAGGGGCAAGACAATGAAATAAAGTGAACAGTTACCAGGTCCTTGTTGGGGACCCCGGTTGCTCCTGCCCCGGGCTAGAGAAAAGATCATGATCTAAGAGAAACGTCTGAGGCGGCCTTGTCTGGACGGAATATGGGTAAGGATAAACTGGCGAGGGGAGCGCAGGCCAACAAAATAATGCAATATACAGTAGCAGGCCCAACAATACTCAAGCACAATAGAAGAGAACCTGAACAGATGCCGCATCACAGTACTATGGCGCAAGACAAAACGGAGATTCTAGACGCCATCAAAGACTCCCGAGTGGCGCTTGAAGCAAAAATGGACACGATGGCAATGGATATTAACCACTTTAGATTAGACTTGCGGAAAGTGGTTGACTGAGTCACTAGCACAGAAGGAGAGCTGGGTATGCTGCGAGATGAAGTCCAGAGGCTATGCACAATGGTAACTTCATTCCAAGAACAGTCTAACCGCCTAGAAGATAGAGCAGAAGACGCGGAAGGGAGGTCGAGAAGGAATAACCTCCAATTTCTTGGATTTTTTGGAGAAAGCAGAGGGGTTGGCGGCAGATCTTTTTCTCGAATAATGGATAGGGTCGGCGCTCCCGAATATCAGACTCTCCAAAATGTTGCCATAGAAAGAGCTCACCATGCCCTGGGGCCCCCACCGAGACCAGGAGCTCCTCCCAGAGCCATAATAGCCCGTTTATTTAATTTCAGAGACAGAGATGTAATGTTGCAACATGTACGTACTCAGGGCTCTCCTAAGTTTGAAGATCGAGACATTCATATATATCCGGTTTATACCAGGATAGTGCAA
This sequence comes from Lissotriton helveticus, assembly GCF_964261635.1. Taxonomy (NCBI): domain Eukaryota; kingdom Metazoa; phylum Chordata; class Amphibia; order Caudata; family Salamandridae; genus Lissotriton; species Lissotriton helveticus. The sequence goes on from NC_136069.1 coordinate 1,194,461,870, forward strand.
GATCTTAGGAATTACTTCCTGGGGGAGAGAAGATGACTTAGAGACCTTAACATTAAGTACAGCCTGATGTTTCCTGCCCTGTTTCGAATACAGAATAAAGGCAGAGTTTACTTTTGTATGACACCGCAGGAGGCCACTGACTGGATGGACTCAATAGGCCTCGCTGGGCAGGTTCATGACCAAGGCTGGTGAGAACAACAAAGACAGAGTGGGCGACAGAAAAGCCAACGCCGAAATACAGGAGAGCAAAGATCTACACCCCAGAATGCACCTGAGATGGGACGTATCTTGGTGGGCCCGGATGGTACCCTACGGACTGAGTTAGAGGGGGTAACAATGCATAACCAGTTCTCCCTGCTCTGTCTAGTACAAGAGACTGAGTCACAGTAGGAGGGTAACCCAGGCTAAATGAAAAGAGACCTCAGAAATATAGCGAAATGCTTAAGGGGGTGTTGCCGAAGAACATTATGGACAAAGAAACTGTGAGTACAGGATCTAGCTATATGGGGTGAGATAATAGTTAAAAGTCAGGAGGGTATTCCCGAAGGACAATGAGATGAAAACTGAGATCCCGGGGTTGGGACACTGTTCCGCCACAATACAGTTTAGGATGTTCCCACTGTGGTGCACTGTAGCTGCCTTGCTAAGTCTAGGGTTGGTCGGTGGCATGGTGCCTGGCAGTTTGGCCGTAATTCAGGATTTAGGCTTTCTTTGGAATTCATTTAGCGAATGTGTTGATTGTAATGTTGGGGGTAGGGATTCAGGGTGGGGGAAATAAATATGTGGGGGAGTACCAACTCCTTAGACAAAGGTTGTGCTAGGAGGATCAGTTACTACTGCCTGGGGGAGGGGGTTATTGGAGATTGCATAGTTTTGTTAAACAGTTCGCTACCGAAAATGAGCAGAGAAGATATCCCACACAATCTATAGGTTTACACAGGGTGATTGCCCACGCTGATAAGATGGGTTCCTCCCAACGAGATAATGAGATGTTATACCACAATATACTGCAGTTATGAAGGAAGATAGACAATACTATAAGTTCATAACATGGAATGTTAGAGGGCTAATTAATATGGCCAAAAGAATCTGGGTGGCTACATATTTAAAATGATACAAAGTGGATATAGCCTTCTTTCAATGAAATGAAGGAGTTTTGTTTCGAAAAACACACTTCTGGGGAGATTGCCTTAAATATGTCCAACGAAGATGGAGGGGTCCGTTTTTTGTGACATCCTATTCAGGTTATGCGAGGGGATCGCTAATATGGGTGGCACCCGGAGCCCCATTCAAAGCGGAAAAGTCCAACCCAGAACCATTGGGCAGATATGGTATAGTGGAGGGAACACTTGATGGGCGGAAGGTTTGCCTGATCGACATATATGCCCCGAATAGTGACAATGGTTGGTTCCTAGGGTCAGTTATGGACAGATAGATCTTGCACCGGATGTAGAATTGATTGTTGCAGGGGCCATAATTGTGCCTTGAATGGTACGCTGGACAGATATCCCCCAAGACCAGAGGCCAAACCTAATACTAGAGAAGCTATGCGACGTATGTTAATAAATTAAGACTTGGTGGATATCTGGCAGCAAAGCAACCCCCACCAAACAGTGTACTCATGTCACATGCCCGCTACTAATACACATAGCAGATTAGACTACTTTTTTATACAGCAAGGGCAGCGAATAGAATTGAGGATGTGCAATATCTGGCTCGATATTTATTGGATCACTCCCCTCTACTGATAACATATACTATGGGCAGGCTGAGATCTAAGATTCCGCTTTGAAGGATAAATACCAAAGAACTAACTGATCTAGTATATAAGGCTACAATTGGCCAGGAGCTTCAGTGGTATTTTGACAGAAACTGGAATACCACCAGTACTAAAGCAGTGGACGGGATGCCATGAATGTAGTGTAAAGGGGGGCATGTATGTCTACTGAGACCAGTGTTAGAAAAGTGCTTGAGCAAGATCTGAAGAGCCAGGAGCAACAGTTGGCCATCCTAGAAACAGCACTCCCCATTCATACAGAGGGACTTACTAAATGGACAGCGCAGGGGAAAAGAAGGGGAAATATGGGATACATTAGGCAAATATAATAGAAATAAGAGTAGGAGAAGTTGGTATATGGAAGGGGTTAAAGTAGGCCATCTACTGGCACGTCTAATTAGTATGGAGACACAACCACAACCGATCCTGTCAATTAGAAATGACCAACAACAAATGGTCTATACACAACATGAAATCAATCCATTTAAATACAATATATTCGGAGTCCCCAAACCCCACACATACCCAGACCATACAAACCTATATGATGGATATAGAGACACCCAGCCTGGACCCTGAGGATCAGGAAATACTAGGCAGCCCTATTAGTGAGGAGGAAATTAAAGTGCCAATATCCTATTTGAGAACAGCTAAATCTCCAGGTATGGTTGGTCTGACAGTAGAATATTATAAAAACTATAAAGAGCAGGTGATTCCCAGGTTGTTAGAGGAAATTGAAGAAGCAGAGGAGAGGGGAGAGTTGCCAGATTCAATGCGAGAAGGATTAATTGTGAGAATCCCTAAACCTGGTAATGACCGGTCAACTCCAAATTCCTATAGAACAATCTCTATGCTAAATGTAGACCTTAAAAGTATCAGCCAGGTGCTGGCGAGCAGGCTGCTCCCCCATCTTCCACGGCTGATACATGTGGATCAGTCAGGGTTTATACCCGGCTGGAATACGCGGCGGAACATTCACCGACTCGCTCATATAATGCAGACTCTTGGAGAAAAAGCAGAGGAAAGAGCACTTGCGTCTCTTGACATCAAAAAGCGTTCTTCTCGGTCCGATGGGAACATCTCTGGCAGGTTCTTTTGAAAATGGGACTAGGGGCTGGGTTTGTAAAATGGGTCAAAATACTTTTTGCTGGACCCATGACGAGAATCCGGACGGAACGATTTGTATCAGATGCGATGATGCTACAAAGGGGCACACAACAGGGGTGCCCACTGTCCCCTTTGTTATTTGCCCTCGCAATGGAGCCGCTGGCATGTCACTTCCGGATGGAGCTGCAAGGTCAAGGTATTAAGATTGGAGAAACCGAACATATAGTCTCATTTTACGTGGATGGCGCATTGGTCTATTTGCGACGTCTGACTCATTAAATCCCCATAATGCTCCGTGCATTAGGTAGGTTTGCCGGGGCCTCCGGCTTACACATTAACAAAAATTGCAGTTATATCCGATAAAGATGATAGAGGACATAGAGGTGTCCCAGTCTCCTGGGATGGGTCTTACAAGGGAATTTCACATGGTATGTTACCTTGGGATATGAGTTGCCAGGGATAAAGACCCCTTTTATGAATATAATATGGGTAGGAGTTAAAAAGCTTGCAAGGGAGTATAAAGTTCTGGAATACCCTAAAATTATCCATGATGGTAAAAATCGCTTGAATCAAAATGGGGATACTCCCCAGATGTCTGTACATAATGCAAGGTTCTTTCCATGAAATTCCACATAGAGTTTTTAAAGGCCTAGATGTACTTCTCACCCAAATGCTGTGGAATGGAAAGAGAAATAGGGTAAGCTTGGAGGTGATGAAACAACAGTGGTGTAAGGGAGGTCCAGAAATTCCAGACTTAGAGTTATACTATTTGGCAGCTTAATTGCAACATGCAGTAGCATGGATAGATACGGATCCTTCGTGGGAGCGATCCCTCCTCGAGGGTACCTATGGTGGACAACAGCTGGGAACACTTCTCTGGACAAATAAGCCGCATCCAGAAATATATTCTCCTTTAATTGGACTAATGCCGAAATATGAGATAGAACAACTAAGAGACTTCTCAAAGGTGTGCCTTATGCACTAGAGGTAGATATATGGGTTATGCCACAATTTGCTCAAATAGAGCAAACAAGGTCAACTGGGAAATGGTAGGCGGGGGGGTTGTCTGGTGATGTCAGACCTATACCCAGGGAATAGGTTCATTACCTACCAGGACGCGATGGATACATTTGGATTGGGGACGGGACAATTCCTACAGTATGCCAAGATAGCAGCTATAGCCCGGCAACTTTGACCAACATTTCCGGAGGCTCTGGAGCATACGCATACACTGGTCACCATAATTACAATGGCGGGTGGCCAAAAACGTGTTTTTCACTTATACAGGGCACTGAGAGAAAAATATTAAACCCTTGAAAGTAGAAGAAAAGTGGCAAGAGGTTAGTGAACACATAATAACAGCAAAAGAGTGGGGAAAAATCCACGGAAGTGTCCGTACAGTATCAATATGCAATAGATTCAAACAAATACAATATAACATAGTCCATATGACTTATCTTTCACCTAGGAGGCTTCACACGATAAACACATCCAGAGACCCCAAATGTCCCTGTTGACAACATACTCAAGCAGATTTTGTACACATGATATGGCATTGCCAAAAATACAAATATATTGGGCTGGAGTTTTGGAACAACTGAATAGAATAACAGGATGGAAGACAGCCTCAGAGACAAAATCCTGTCTCCTTGGGTTGAGCCCCAAAAATCCCAAGCGTAAGACTAGCATACGATTTTTGATACTGGGACTTATTGTAGCAAAAAGGAGAATAGCAATCCACTGGTTGACCCCGCAGGGCCCCCAGTTAGAAAAAGCATTGGCATAGCCCATTGTTCTTGCCTTTGGGACCTTATAAGTATTTAGTTATGCAGCACAATATCCTTGGTACAACAATATCAACTGTTGCATGGCTAAACACATATAGGGTCCCAAAGGCGAGACCTATTGGCTATGCCAATGCTTGTTAAAACAGTGGGAGGTCTGAGGTTATATTCAGTCATTACTTTCACATCCTTTTAGAGCAGAGTCTTGTGTGTAGTATGAGAATTTTGTAGGGACAGATAAGGGTTGTCTGACGCAGCCAGCACCGAGTGGTCAGGATGGAAAGCGTCACGAGGATGGGAGTCATTACAGTGAATCACTAGGATTCCTAGAAAGTGTTCCGGAATCTGCAACCACAAACGCTGATCAAAAGGACAGAACTAATTAACTATGAATACAAAGAAATGGGAAAGGAAGTGATTGACAGTGTTCCATCCAAGATACTCAAAGCAGCAGCCATGAAGGACTCTAATGTAACTTACGTTTTATACAAGCATCTGTGGGACTAAGCAGCCCGTAATGTATGGAGTCTGCTACATTCACGGGAGTCACATCACGAGCCCACCAGAAGCCCCTCCGTTGAATGTCCTTTGTCTCAAGCAGGATGTGCTTCCCTTACTTACTAGTAAAGGTATGGTAAAGCCAATTATGCCGGGATCTATACTATTCATTTTAGCTATCAGCCCTTGCAAATCCCACATGCATATCCATGCATGTTCAGAACGAGTCCAGGGCACATCTAGACCATGCTCGGGGCACAAAGCTGATGAAGAGATCTGAAAGAAGTTCAGACTTCGCTTTGGTTCCGTACACATTTCAAGCCCCTTGGGGAAGAGTTGGTCGATGAACACACAGCTGCACGGAGCCAACAGACGTGAGGCACTCCTGATGGTAGAAAAGATCCGAAGTATTAAGGGCATTACAAGACTATCCGGAGGGCACCGGTGCACAGCTGAAAAGCATGCAGCTGAGGGGGCACGAAGAGGCCCGCGGCCTTCGAGGGACGGAGAAGAATATGGACGAGATCCCTGAAGAGCAGTGAGCCTACACAGATCAAGCCGGAAGTAATGCGCAGGAATGACCTGCAAGCAAGCCTGCAACCCTAACACTACTGGGCCCAGGCCTCCGTTTCTTCCAGGTAAAGGCACCGCCATGAAGCCGTGTCCGGCTCGAGCGCTGGCACTACCTGGCAGCAAAGGGCAGCATTCCTGGAGGTAGAGAGCTTGCGTTTGTGTGCGAGAGCTCTGTGTAATGAGACAGGCCTATTGTCTTAGGACCAGACTTTCCTGCACGTTTAACAATACGGTGAAGGGGCAGCGAAGGCACAAACTGTTCTCCATTCCATTCCAGAGGAATGAACCTAGGGTGAGACCTGAGAGTTTACAGTAAACGAGCACCCAGTGGGGTTGATAAGGTTGAGCAGCCGGTGATGTACACAGGGTCGGGGTGAGAGAAAATAAAATGTGCGTGCCGCGCGTTGAAAGTTAAAAAAAAAGGAATTCAAAGTCCTGCGAGTGGCGCGCTGAATTTAAAAAAAAAGGAATGCAGCGTCCTGCGAGTGGCAGGCTGAAATTTTTCAAAAAAAGGAATGCAGCGTCCCGCGAGTGAGACGATACAGTGAATCAAAACGAGTGGTGCGCGTGCACGCCACAGCAAGCAGTCTGGTTTGAATTATCGCGCACACGTCTGGGCACAATAATTCAAAACAGATGGTGCCTGTGCGGGTAACCGTAAGCAATAGGCCGTGGGTGGAGCAAAGGCGGGACATGCACCCGCCTTTGCCCAATTGCGTGCTGTCTTTCTTAGAAAGACGCACGCAAAGCCCAATAGCCTCTGAACAAAAAAAACACACGCACAAGCATGTGGTGAGCTTGGTGAGCTTCCTGAAGCCCCTTACACGAAACCTTGCCAGAGCAGCGAATGCGCGCTGCTCCAGGCTCGACTTAAAAATGGAAGAAGGATTTAAAAGAATGGGCAGTGGCTGAGGAAGGGCACATGGGATATACTAGGATAGATGATAAGCTCCCGGAGGTACTGATGGTGTGGGGGGCAATGCTACAAGAGATAGAAGAGACGGCCGCGCAGACTCAACCTGAACAGTTGGATGAGGAACACCACAGCGCAACGGCTACACATAGCTAAGAAACATGGGCAAAAACACCTAACAGATTACAATAGATATGGATTTGGGGTATCATCTGACAGAAACCGGTAGAGGTGGGGAGTTTCTTTTTATTGTTCAGGATTGCAGATAGTTAGTCAATGTAATGTATGCTCCAGGATTGTAACTCTGAAAGGAGAAACTTTAACCAAAATATGTTCTCTGCTCCTGATATTGTGGAAAATAACTAAGGGACTTTTGTTTTTCCTTTGCTTGCTCAGGTAATAGAACTGTAATGAAGAGGAACAGACAATACTGTACTATGTATATTGACTATGCTTGTTTTTGAAATAAAGAAATGTTTAATTTTTTTTTTTAAAACACTGTGATAGCACCACCGGGCACAGCCTTCGCATATTTTTTTAAGACTCAGTGACCTTTCCTTGGCAGGTGACATGAAATGCAGCAAGCACGTGCGCCCCACCCGTTGAACCCCGGTGCAGAAAAGTGCTGCATTGTATGTGAGTCAGAGTGAGTCTAAGATAAGAGGCACAGCCAACCGAAGCATACACCCCAACCTCCAGAAACAAGTAAGAGGAACATTTAGTAAAAAATGAGTCACAAAATCCACCATTTTACCACCATGTTCAATTTTTTTTAGAAGGAAGACTCCTTCCAAAGTTCCCTTAAAGCAGTATTTCCACAAAGTTTGGTATGGCCAAACCCACGAGGGTTATTTCTTGTTCCTGGACTGGCCCTGGTATGAAGGTCACGGCGTGGAAGGAACTCTTATCTTTCAGGCGAAGCACACGTAAGTAAAGACATATCTGCATTAAAAGGAAGTAATCGCTGGTGCATTTAAGCGAAACAATTTGTCAGACATCGTGAATAACCAGAGACGTTTTAAGGCGAGGGCAAAGTAGGTTCTGGTCCTAGTTTCAGGGGGACCCCTAATAGAGCCGGCTATGTTCTAAAGATTCTTGCCTTGAGGAACTTTAATTATTCTTAAAAGTATTGTTTTAAACCCTGTTTTCCTTTAATTTATTTATAATGTGGGTGATGTGTGATAGTCTTTTACAGATATTTTGCAGAGAAATGTTTTTATGTTTCATTCACCAGCTGTAACAAAAGTTTCATTCAGATCAAAACAGAACCTCGCATATGAGAAATGTGAAGGTGTCGCACGGATTATGTGCTGTAATATTAGTGAGCACCTGCTGTTACAATATTTAAAACTCCCTCACCATTCCTGAGTATTAGATGTAAAACATTATGAATTTGGACGAGTGGGCCTGTGCGCTGGCAGTGACCTGGGCAAAGAGGGCATGAAAGAGCTGAAATTGGATCATAAATTCAAAGGAGTTCCAAACAGGTTCCCAAAAATACGTTTGGGTCAGGGCCCCCAAAACCCTTAAGATGTCCCTGTGAACAACCAGCAAATAATAATATGGCACTATGAGGGAACTACTTTCCACAGTGCAGTATAAGATGTCTTTAACAAGAGTGAACAGTCCACACATCGACCATACCTTGTATCATTTCAGTTTCTTCAAGACGTGAATGAAATGCATTTTGGAAAGTGCATTAGACATTTCTGGCATTCGACTTGCAAAAACAGCACTCCACCGGCAGCAAAACACAGAGCTGGACCTGTACTTGTCATGAAAATTCAAGCCCGGGTGCCAATAGCTCCAGGGCCCGAGGAATTCCGTGCAAACATAGAGACGTGTTTCATACGTGCAAACGTTACTCTGGAAAGAAATACAGTGCTTCTTTGACAAAATACAGCCGAAGGCAACTCCTGAGGACATCTTTTAAATGTCTCATAAAACATGAGAAGAGTTCCTGACGGGCCAGACACACTTTGCAGTTTGTTTCCAGTGGATGGATGCTCAGCGCCAGCTGGTTTGCTTCGGGTTTCTAAGTTGCATTCCATTGCTTGTGTCAGCTCGCGCGCATCCACGAGAGCTTTCTCCAGAACAGAAGATGGCCTCGCGCAGCAGCAGCACGCTCCACCAGGGCTCGGCCAGTACCGCCAGGTGGTGGTGCCCGCGTGGGCTCTCCCTGGCAGCATTCACCCTCCTCGTGGCCCTCATCTGCCTCTGCCCAGGTGAGCAGAAAATCCCAAATGCGCATGCGTGATTTTAACTCTCTTAATATTGTATAAAGGATGTAATCTTAATATTATATAAAGGATGTAAAATGTCTGAGGAACTTCCTCGTTTAGTGTTTAATGGGCAGAAGAATTTCCGTCTATGGAGAAATGTGGAGGAATTCCGACTCCACCGCTATTTCGACGTATTTTATTTATTTTTGTATATATATATATATATATATTTTAATAAGCTGGTGAATCTATCATTGGTCGAACGTCTTTGGGGAAAAACACTCAGCAATTATATAAATGCCTACTACTTCTGGTGGAATTTCAAACAGCAAATTGTGTAAAATGGGAAAACAGTTCAAACAGGGAATCTATTGTCAATGCCAACGTATCTGTTAATAGCTGGTGGCGTTCTTAGTATATTAGGAACATCAATTCCCTTTTATTTAAAGTCTTCCGCCATATGCATTAGAGTCTTTCGTTGAGTTTAGGCTGACAGATGAGTTGGTGAACCAGACACCCAGTATTGGACAGCTCAAGACGTTTTAAGGCATGGGCAAAGTGAGCAATTGCGCAGGTCGCCCAACTTCTGCCCTCCCCTCCCCCCACCCACACATAGGCAAAAAAAGAATTAGTCAAAACAGTCAGAAGGATCTCTCTCCCTTTCTCCCTCCCTCTGTGTTTCGCCCTCCGTGGCTCTCCTCTCTCTCTTTCTCTCACTCTCCCCTGTTTCTTCATTTCCTCCTCTTGATGCTTCCCTCTGTCTCTCTCTATTACCAGGGTCTGATTGGAATCACAATTCAGCCGGGGCATTCTCCAAAAAGTGTTCGGCATCTCCGGATCATGCCCTTTCATGAAAATGAAACACCATTTGGCTTGTCTCATTTTTCGAGATATGTGTAGTAAAAGAAGCATTTTAAAGCTAACAGTCAGTAACGTTGGTGAAAAGTATAATGAGCACTGCTTTTTGTCCCGGCAGGGGAGGTGAAATAAAATGAAATAAAATAAAATGGCCCAAGGGCCACAACATCTGTCTTGGCTAACGTTGCCACCTGTCTGGTTAATTTATAAGCATACGTGGTATTTTAAAGTCCCGGACCGTACGAAAATGAAGAAAAGCACCCAAAACTGGTATTTTTCATTCGATCAGTATGTACCTGAAATTGTAACCGTTAAAATGAGTTCTAAAGCTGCCCGAATTGTCCATGACGGATAGGTAAAGCCATGGTAAAAGGGACTATATAAAGAGTCCTCTTTGATTATCATGTTCTGAGCTTTGCAGAAAAAATGAACAAATAGACGTTTTTATTTTTTATTATAACTTTAAATAGTGTGACCACATCCCAAGGGGGTTCGAGCAGTTTACATGATCACCAGTTTCATTACACAAGCTGATATACATTTTTAGGTCTCGGCAACGAGAACTATTGTCGCCGAGTAAGCTCGCAAGGGAGTACAGAGCGGTGCACGAGCCGACCAGGGTCTGTGGACGCGCACACACAAAGGCAGGCAGGCACACACCAGACACACAGACAGACAGACAGACAGACACGCACGCACACACACACACGCACACGCACACACACACTCCCTCTCTGCCGCCCCCCTCTACCCCCACTCACTGGGCTCTTTCCCTCTGCAGCGGGTCAGTCACGGCAGCAGGCAGGCTCGGTGTCTTCTCCGGCGATCTTCAGCTGATGTGCACGCTCTCGCTGCGTCTCCTGCGCCCACCACGCTGTTTCGCGCCCGTTGATCCTCAGCTTGTGATTACTACTCCTTCTAACCCGGATTCTAAATTACTATTTCTTGGTTCTCTAACTCCACTCTGTTGATTCGTAACAAACTGACATTCAGCACATTTCACAGTCTCGCTTTTGCTTCTCATAAATACAATAAGATTATTTTAAGCAATGTCTACCCTTCTTTTGGTTCTGTGCCTATTATGCTTCGGACTATAGAGTTTTAGAAAGTGTGGTGGAAGATTCCATGATATCAGTGGTGTGCACAGTGCAGAGTGAGTGTGCAGAGTGCAGAGTAGTGAGTGCAGAGTAGTGAGTGCAGAGTAGTGAGTGCAGAGTAGTGAGTGCAGAGTAGTGAGTACAGAGTGTGAGTGCAGAGTTAGTGGGCAGAGTGAGTGGGCAGAGAGAGTGTGCAGAGAGTGTGCAGAGTAGTGAGTGCAGAGGAGTGAGTGCAGAGGAGTGAGTGCGCAGAGGAGTGAGTGCGCAGAGTAGTGAGTGCGCAGAGTAGTGAGTGCAGAGTAGTGAGTAGTGAGTAGTGAGTGCAGAGTAGTGAGTAGTGAGTGCAGAGTAGTGAGTGCAGAGTGCAGAGTAGTGAGTGCAGAGTAGTGAGTGCAGAGTAGTGAGTGCAGAGTAGTGAGTGCAGAGTAGTGAGTAGTGAGTGCAGAGTAGTGAGGAGTAGTGAGTAGTGAGTGCAGAGTAGTGAGTAGTGAGTGCAGAGTAGTGAGTAGTGAGTGCAGAGTAGTGAGTAGTGAGTGCAGAGTAGTGAGTGCAGAGTAGTGAGTGCAGAGTAGTGAGTGCAGAGTGCAGAGTAGTGAGTGCAGAGTAGTGAGTAGTGAGTGCAGAGTAGTGAGTGCAGAGTAGTGAGTGCAGAGTGCAGAGTAGTGAGTGCAGAGTAGTGAGTGCAGAATGCAGAGTAGTGAGTGCAGAGTAGTGAGTAGTGAGTGCAGAGTAGTGAGTAGTGAGTGCAGAGTAGTGAGTGCAGAGTAGTGAGTAGTGAGTGCAGAGTAGTGAGTAGTGAGTGCAGAGTAGTGAGTGCAGAGTAGTGAGTGCAGAGTGCAGAGTAGTGAGTGCAGAGTAGTGAGTAGTGAGTGCAGAGTAGTGAGTAGTGAGTGCAGAGTAGTGAGTGTAGAGTAGTGAGTGCAGAGTGCAGAGTAGTGAGTGCAGAGTAGTGAGTGCAGAATGCAGAGTAGTGAGTGCAGAGTAGTGAGTAGTGAGTGCAGAGTAGTGAGTAGTGAGTGCAGAGTAGTGAGTGCAGAGTAGTGAGTGCAGAGTAGTGAGTAGTGAGTAGTGAGTGCAGAGTAGTGAGTGCAGAGTAGTGAGTGCAGAGTAGTGAGTAGTGAGTGCAGAGTAGTGAGTGCAGATTAGTGAGTAGTGAGTGCAGAGTAGTGAGTGCAGAGTAGTGAGTGCAAAGTAGTGAGTGCAGAGTAGTGAGTGCAGAGTGCAGAGTAGTGAGTGCAGAGTAGTGAGTAGTGAGTGCAGAGTAGTGAGTAGTGAGTGCAGAGTAGTGAGTAGTGAGTGCAGAGTAGTGAGTGCAGAGTAGTGAGTAGTGAGTGCAGAGTAGTGAGTAGTGAGTGCAGAGTAGTGAGTGCAGAGTAGTGAGTAGTGAGTGCAGAGTAGTGAGTAGTGAGTGCAGAGTAGTGAGTAGTGAGTGCAGAGTAGTGAGTAGTGAGTAGTGAGTGCAGAGTAGTGAGTGCAGAGTAGTGAGTGCAGTGTAGTGAGTAGTGAGTGCAGAGTAGTGAGTGCAGAGTAGTGAGTGCAGAGTGCAGAGTAGTGAGTGCAGAGTAGTGAGTGCAGAGTAGTGAGTAGTGAGTGCAGAGTAGTGAGTGCAGAGTAGTGAGTGCAGAGTGCAGAGTAGTGAGTGCAGAGTAGTGAGTGCAGAATGCAGAGTAGTGAGTGCAGAGTAGTGAGTGCAGAGTAGTGAGTGCAGAGTAGTGAGTGCAGAGTAGTGAGTAGTGAGTGCAGAGTAGTGAGTGTAGAGTAGTGAGTGCAGAGTAGTGAGTAGTGAGTGCAGAGTAGTGAGTGCAGATTAGTGAGTAGTGAGTGCAGAGTAGTGAGTAGTGAGTGCAGAGTAGTGAGTAGTGAGTGCAGAGTAGTGAGTGCAGAGTAGTGAGTGCAGAGTAGTGAGTAGTGAGTGCAGAGTAGTGAGTGCTGAGTAGTGAGTAGTGAGTGCAGAGTAGTGAGTAGTGAGTGCAGAGTGCAGAGTAGTGAGTGCAGAGTAGTGAGTTCAGAGTGCAGAGTAGTGAGTGCAGAGTAGTGAGTGCAGAGTAGTGAGTGCAGAGTGCAGAGTGCAGAGTAGTGAGTGCAGAGTGCAGAGTAGTGAGTGCAGAGTAGTGAGTGCAGAGTAGTGAGTGCAGAGTAGTGAGTGCAGAGTGCAGTGCAGTGCATGTATGTGCAGTGCAGGTGAGTGCAGTGCAGTGCAGGTGAGTGCAGTGCAGGTGAGTGCAGTGCAGGTGAGTGCAGTGCAGTGCAGGTGAGTGCAGTGCAGTGCAGGTGAGTGCAGTGCAGGTGAGTGCAGTGCAGGTGAGTGCAGTGCAGTGGAGTGCAGGTGAGTGCAGTGCAGTGCAGGTGAGTGCAGTGCAGATCAGAGCAGTGCAGGTGAGTGCAGTGCAGGTGAGTGCAGTGCAGGTGAGTGCAGTGCAGTGGAGTGCAGGCGAGTGCAGTGGAGTGCATGCGAGTGCAGTGCAGTGGAGTGCATGCGAGTGCAGTGCAGGTGAGTGCAGTGCAGGTGAGTGCAGTGCAGTGCAGGTGAGTGCAGTGCAGGTGAGTGCAGTGCAGGTGAGTGCAGTGCAGGTGAGTGCAGTGCAGGTGAGTGCAGTGCAGGTGAGTGCAGTGCAAGTCAGTGCAGGTGAGTGCAGTGCAGGTGAGTGCAGTGCAGTGCAGTGCAGGTCAGTGCAGTGCAGGTGAGTGCAGTGCAGGTGAGTGCAGTGCAGGTGAGTGCAGTGCAGGTGAGTGCAGTGCAGGTGAGTGCAGTGCAGGTGAGTGCAGTGCAGTGCAGGTGAGTGCAGTGCAGGTGAGTGCAGTGCAGTGCAGGTGAGTGCAGTGCAGTGCAGGTGAGTGCAGTGCAGTGCAGGTGAGTGCAGTGCAGTGCAGGTGAGTGCAGTGCAGATCAGAGCAGTGCAGGTGAGTGCAGTGCAGGTGAGTGCAGTGCAGGTGAGTGCAGTGCAGTGGAGTGCAGGCGAGTGCAGTGGAGTGCAGGCGAGTGCAGTGCAGTGGAGTGCATGCGAGTGCAGTGCAGGTGAGTGCAGTGCAGTGCAGGTGAGTGCAGTGCAGGTGAGTGCAGTGCAGTGCAGTGCAGGTGAGTGCAGTGCAGGTGAGTGCAGTGCAGGTGAGTGCAGTGCAGGTGAGTGCAGTGCAGGTGAGTGCAGTGCAGTGCAGGTGAGTGCAGTGCAGGTGAGTGCAGTGCAGGTGAGTGCAGTGCAGGTGAGTGCAGTGCAGGTCAGTGCAGTGCAGTGCAGGTGAGTGCAGTGCAGGTGAGTGCAGTGCAGGTGAGTGCAGTGCAGGTGAGTGCAGTGCCGGCGAGTGCAGTGCAGTGCAGGTGAGTGCAGTGCAGGTGTGTGCAGTGCAGGTGAGTGCAGTGCAGTGCAGGTGAGTGCAGTGCAGGTGAGTGCAGTGCAGTGCAGGTGAGTGCAGTGCAGTGCAGGTGAGTGCAGTGCAGTGCAGTGCAGGTGAGTGCAGTGCAGGTGAGTGCAGTGCAGTGCAGGTGAGTGCAGTGCAGGTGAGTGCAGTGCGTGCAGTGCAGGTGAGTGCAGTGCAGGTGAGTGCAGTGCAGGTGAGTGCAGTGCGTGCAGTGCAGGTCAGTGCAGGTGAGTGCAGTGCAGGTGAGTGCAGTGCAGGTGAGTGCAGTGCAGGTGAGTGCAGTGCAGGTGAGTGCAGTGCAGGCGAGTGCAGTGCAGGCGAGTGCAGTACAGTGCAGGTGAGTGCAGTGCAGGTGAGTGCAGTGCAGGTGAGTGCAGTGTGTGCAGTGCAGGTGAGTGCAGTGCAGGTGAGTGCAGTGCAGTGCAGGTGAGTGCAGTGCAGGTGAGTGCAGTGCAGTGCAGGTGAGTGCAGTGCAGTGCAGGTGAGTGCAGTACAGTGCAGGTGAGTGCAGTGCAGGTGAGTGCAGTGCAGGTGAGTGCAGTGCAGGTGAGTGCAGGTGAGTGAAGTGCAGTGCAGGTGAGTGAAGTGCAGTGCAGGTGAGTGCAGTGCAGGTGAGTGCAGTGCAGGTGAGTGCAGTGCAGGTGAGTGCAGTGCAGTGCAAGTGAGTGCAGTGCAGGTGAGTGCAGGTGAGTGCAGTGCAGTGCAGGTGAGTACAGTGCAGGTGAGTGCAATGCAGGTGAGTGCAGGTGAGTGCAGTGCAGTGCAGGTGAGTGCAGTGCAGGTGAGTGCAGGTGAGTGCAGTGCAGGTGAGTGCAGTGCAGGTGAGTGCAGTGCAGTGCAGGTGAGTGCAGTGCAGGTGAGTGCAGGTGAGTGCAGTGCAGGTGAGTGCAGTGCAGTGCAGGTGAGTGCAGTGCAGTGCAGGTGAGTGCAGTGCAGGTGAGTGCAGTGCAGGTGAGTGCAGTTGAGTGCAGTGCAGTGCAGTGCAGTTGAGTGCAGTGCAGGTGAGTGCAGTGCAATGCTGGTGAGTGCAGTTGAGTGCAGTGCAGGTGAGTGCAGTTGAGTGCAGAGTGGTGTGTATTGACAATGTAAATGACAATGCCATTTATTTATGATTGAAAGAAAAAAAAATGTCATGAGCAATGCCAATAGCTCTACCTTTAATGATGCCGAGACCATTGCATTGTAAATGCTTGTTTTATTTTAGGCATGGGGTGATTGATTGTCCGGAATCACAGGATCTTGAGAGGACACTGAGACTTGAACCTAGTGCCCCAATTTCAAAGTCGGCAGCTTTTACCCTAAGACCACATCCTCTCTGTGTTTTTGTTTGTAAAAGGTGGCCTCACAGGGAGGCATATGGAAACATGCACTCCCCTCCACCAAGTCCTGAAAGACACTGGGGCTGAGGTGATGACACCTGGCTCCCAGCTAGGCCTCTTTTCTTATTTCCCACTCCCCAGCCCATGGCAGCCTCAGTGCGATGGCCATGTAGGGAAGAGGTCAGGAAAAACACATAGCTGCTGCTGCTCTAGCAATGGGAGGAAGGAAAAAAACACACAAATGATGGCCGTAACTCAGAAGAAATCAAACAATCACCTCCAGTCACAGATCTGGATTAAATCCATAATTTTTTGGTCACCATGCCACCATTTTGGACGCAGCAATATGTAAATCAGTCTTGACCCTGCTCCCCATTGGAACCGTCCAGCCTGAACTTCCATGCCAGATCCTTCCTGGACCAGAAACAAGCACTCTGTGACCGGTTTCGGGGGATCACCTCTCATTAGCAAGGCTAGCTTGAATCCAGTGGTATAGCGAGCACACTGGTTCACACTAGAATGGTGTGGTGAGCAAATAAACTATGGATTTAACACAGATCTGTGACTGGAGTGAATGTTTGTTTTATTAAGCGTTCCATCCATCATATGTGTATTATAAACTGCCATGTAGACCTGGCAAGTTCACCTACTTGCCAGGCCCAAACATTCTCTTTTTCTACGTGTAAGGCACACCTAAGGTAGGCCCTGGGTAGCCCCATGGGCAAGCTGCAATGTACTTAAAAGGTAGGACTTGTACTTTGAAGTTTTACATGTCTTCGAAATGAAAACCTGCAAAATGTGTTTTTCACTACAGCAAGGCCTGTCTCTCCCATAGGATGGCATTGGAACTGCCTTGTAACACTTTACACGTTTATCTTCCAACGGGGAGCAGATAGAAAACTGAAGTTTGGTGTCTCTGGACAGTTAAAAAATACACCTTTTAATGAAGTTGGTTTTTAAATTGCAGGTCTAAAAATGCCACTTTTACAAAGTTTCCATTTTCTTACATTAACCATTTTGTGCTCTGCCTGTCCCTAGAATACATGCCTTGGTCGGATAACAGTTGGGCTTTGTGAGTTTACTATAGACAGTAACACACAAAGGGAGCTGAGGTGTGCCCTGCGTGTCCTGGTGGCCCATTACAAGGCCGATAGGTCTTTCTGACCTAGGGTGGTGAGAGGAGTTGGCACTTGCAACTGAATAGGGCTTCGCCTGTCCCCACACAAAGAGCTGCATACCACCCCTGTAGTGTGTCTGGAGCCAGGGCCAGGAAGGGTAGGGTACTGTGCACTTCAAAGACCATGCTTTGAAGTCTCCCTACTTCAAAGGCTAAAATGGGTATAAGTACTGGACCTCTGATGCCATATACTTAGAACACTTCTGGACTGAGGACATTTTGCCAGGAGGAAGAGCTGTTGTACTGTTAGGAGGGACTGCCATTTTGCTGCTTGCTTTGCTGTGTTGGCCTGCTGTCTGCTACTTCTTGCCTGCTTTCTAGGGTTCTCAAAGGCCTTGACTGAGCTTGTCTCCTGTTGCTGAAGTCTCAGGGGCATCACAGACTTCACCTGCCTCTTGTTACCAGCACCTGGGCTCCTCTGCTGTGAGTTCTGACCTGCCAAGTGGTTCTAAATCCAGTCGTGGGCCTTGGAGGTGATTCTGGTGCTGCAACCAAGAAATCAATGCAGAGACTGCAAAGTGTCAATTCGGAACTGGGGCATCCCTGTGAAACAGATACATTGCCGCAGCCTGCACCGATGCCGTGGACACCGCTCACTGAGTGTGCGATGCAACAACTTCGACTTTCAATGCAGCCCAACTTAGCCAACGCAGTGCCTCCTGCAGACCTGCTGCAGCAGGAGTCTCTAGTACTGCCTCACCAAAGTCTGTGATGCACCAAGAAAACTCCCACGCATCCCCGGCCCTGCGTAGCTTTCGACCGACACTTCACCTTCAGCCCAGTGGTTTGACTTTGACGTCATGGAATTGATGCACCACGCTCTTGACATCGACGCACCATCAACACCGCTTCACCTTCACAAACTAAAGGCCTCACACCAGCAACCACTGCATCACCTCCTCTGTACAACGCATCGTCTCGGAGCAGCAAAGCTTCAACGGCCCTGCACTGCTTTTAGGAACCGAAGCATCACCTGCATACTTGATGCCTCACCTCCTCTGCGCGACAAATCTTCTTTGATTTCCGATGCATCAAAGGTACTTTAGGCGGTCTGCGTGATTCCTGTATCTGGCCCACGCTCCATCACAGTCAGACTGAACTTTTGGATTCATCCCAGTCAAGCGTGACCAGATAACCGCAGTTGGAGCTGTAGACTTCCTCGCACTGCATTTTAATTTAATCTTTAAACATTCATATCTTGACTTGTGTATGTTGGATTTTTGTAGTTTTGGCCTTGTTTTACTCACATAAATATTGGCTATTTTCTGAAACTAGTGTGGAGTACTTTTTTGCTGTTTTTAATGTGTTACTGTGTGTGTATGCACACATAAGTTACCCATTGCCTATAGTTTAGCCTGACTGCTCTAAGCCAAGCCACCAGAGGGTGAGCACAGGTAAACAGTTAGTGTGTACTACACTTACCGTGACTAGAGTGTGGGTCCTACTTGGACAGGGTGCATACCTCTGCCAACTAGACACACCATTACTAACAAGGGAGAAAATGTTTGGGAATTTGGGGAGATTTTAAATGTTAAATAGTGCATGTATATGCACATCATGTTTCATTATGGATATTTCCAAGAAACACTATGTATTTATAAGTTTGTAACTCAAGGGTAAACCAATGAAAATGTAAAACTAGAAATGTACTGGTCAGGGGTGTGTGGCCTAGGAAGGTGGCGGACAGGACGTGCTCTTAGGGAGCTCCGTCTCCCCACAGACTAATCCTCCAATAATCCTGCCTAATCAGACTCAGTCACACTGTATTCATCCCAGTGCTTACTTCTGGGTAGTCTGGAGGTTCGGTGTGGAGGGCTTTGTTCAGCTCGAAACGACATCTGCCACTTTCAGTGTCCGTGAGGTGTTGGGCCTACTTTAATGAGAGGTCTCGTGATCAGCGGTCTTGGCCCTGTCTGCAGCACTAAGAGTTGCCGGCTCCTGGCTGCCGGGTAGAGGTGACCCGCAGGCTCCTTGCATGCCGCCGACCTGCTGGGAAGCAGCCGCACCCCATATTCAGACCAGCGGGATCCAGATCCCACAGAGCAGGGAGTGGTGAGAGGGGCACGTGGCTCGACGCAGCCTGGTGCGGCCTGGCCCCTGATGGCTGGACGGAGCTGAGGTGCTGGCAGCACAGGAGGATGTATTCATTGGCCTCTCGATTGGAGTGGGGCCTAACAGGGGGTGAAGGACTGGTGTTGCGTCCCCCTGGTCATGAGAGGCGCCGGTGGCTGCCTGGGGGACCGCCGAATCTGCAGCAGAGACCTCCTCTTTCCAGTTCCAAAGGACAGCAGTGCACTGGCCTGTTGTGGCGGCTGCGAAGAGATGAGGAGTGGTACAGAGTGCCATAGGATCTGTGAATTGATAACCCCCCTGGATGATTGGAGCAGAGGTACTAGGGGGGGCATCTGGGCCTTCGTAGAAGCCCTGGAGTGCTAACCATGCTGCAATAGAGGCAGTGTTCCCTGAGGATTGACTATCGGTTGCAAGTGCCCTGGGAAAAGTGCTGTGAAGGACACCTGGGGGCCGCTGTTGTTCCTGCCATTGCGGGGCCCCATGCCTGGGACTGGAGTGTTGATGGGAGCCGGTGGATGCATGATCCTTGTGAGGTAATACCCAGCCTGACTGTGATCTCGAGGTCAGTATCGCTGGTAGTTCTGAGCACCTACACAAATGCACCTGGGCCCAGTAGGGGGCCTCTTCTGGAGGCTTAGTCACTGACTTGCTCTTTCATCTGCTGTCCACTCTGGTACCCCAATGATCTTGCAGGGGGACTTTACTCAGCCTCCTTCTTGGACTGACGCCTCCCTACTTGAAGCACAGTTACCTGACCAACTGGGCTTACCTTGTTATGCAGGCCAATGACTTCGGCACTAACATGGGGCGAGACAGATCGCAGTATCAGGCTCAAGGTAACACCATCACCCAATATACCACTACGCGCCAGCAGCCTCACATGATCACTCAGCATGGTAAGGTGGCCACGCCAAAACAGTCTCCGGCATGTGAGGCAGAACCATCCAGGGCAGCTTGACCGGCAGCCATTCAGGGCCCTGGGGAAGCCCTTGAGGGACAAATAGCAGGTGTATCCATGGGAATCAACTCTTACCTGCTGATCTCCACAAGATAGCAGGCAAGGTAGACAACGCAGAATCCAATATCAAAACCTTGCAATCGGAGGTCCGTCAATTTAAGCAAAAGGTGTCATGAATGTCAGTTTTCACAAATTCGCTCAAAAACAGAGTTGAAGATGCCAAATGTCACTCATTACGAAACAATTTAAGACTCTTGGGAATTCCTGAATGGGTAGAGGGTGCATTTGAGGAGACCTTTCTTAAAGAACGGGTACGGGACACTCTGCGTCCTAGGGCCTCTCAGACGTTTTGTGGTGGAGAGGGCACACCACGCATTGAACCCCTATCCGCTGCTGGGAGGCCTGCCCAGGGCCCTCATTGCCAGAATTATGTACTACTGTGACAGAAACGTTATCCTTAGGGCCACCAGGGAACGTTTATTCCTGGAATTTAAGAATCACAACATCCCCATATACCCGGACTACAATCATAAGGTTCAGAAGAGGCTCAAGTCATTTCTTGCTATGAAAAAGAAGGTCTTGGAGATGAACCTTAAGTATATGCCGTCAAATCCTGCAACGCTCCGAGTCATTGCCACTGGTAAATAACACTTCTTTGAGCCCCCGAGGAGGTATGGTCCTGGTTGGATTTATCTTCTTCCATTCCAGCATGACTGCTGATTGATGTTGGACCCCTACCATGAAGATATTGGAAGGGTCTCGAATGGATGCCCTCAGAGTGGAAATAGTGGCTGGCGGGAGCCACAGAGGTTCGGTGCATTGTGGTCAGAGAGGATGGCACCACAGACTCTGCTGCAGAAGATCAACCCTTGGTTTCCAAGACTTTTATCAACGTGAGACCTGTTAAAGGTGGTGCCCTTGGCTCTCCCCCACGAACCACTGGCATTTTACCCAATACTGTGAAATCCTGATTTGGGGAGTTTCTCCATTACCTAATGGACATGAACCTTGTTGGTACTGCACATTAGTCTTGATCAACTTACTCCCCCAGCCAAGGGGGTGTCAGCTCTCTTACACCTAGTTATTTTGGCGTAGGCAATGGGATGGAGATGTGCCAACACCTAGCCATGGACTCAGGTATGATGGATATTGGATTGGAACCTGCTAATGACTGCCCCCTGTGCCTCGGTGTGGGGGGGTACACTATCACTGAGTTGGGCGGATGGGATGATACACCCCTGATTTTTTGAATCGGTGGGAGGGAGACTTCCGAAGGTAGGACATCTATCCCTCTTGCCCCTTTTTCTTTCTCTTTTTTTTCTTTCCCTTAAAGGTGCCACTCATTGGTGTCTGTTGGGGATTCGGGGCATAGAAGTGTCCCTCCATTGGCACATTGATCTGGTTGGACTTGTATGCAAAGGTAGTTTGGTTATACCTGTTCAGGGTGGTAGTGGGGGTGTTGTTATTGTTTTTTAATCTTGTCCTTCAGGTTTATCCCATCAGGTTGCAGGGAGGAGCATCTTGATTCACACTCACACTTACATTTGCCACGGTCAGTCCTGATGCTTACAAGTTGATATCTTGGAATGTGAGGGGTCTGGGTACCTACACGCAAAGATATAGAGTGTTTTCCTTCCTGCAGCGGAAT
The DNA here is from genome assembly GCF_964261635.1 of Lissotriton helveticus. Taxonomy (NCBI): domain Eukaryota; kingdom Metazoa; phylum Chordata; class Amphibia; order Caudata; family Salamandridae; genus Lissotriton; species Lissotriton helveticus. The sequence goes on from NC_136069.1 coordinate 1,194,483,231, forward strand.
GCTGTCCAGATCGCATATCTACAGAATCCCATCTCTCTGACTCAGAACCCAGTACATTTGGTAGGTTGTGGAAGGGGCAGCTTTACTTTGCTAATTACTAAACATATGCCAGAGTGATCCTTGTATGGATAGCACCAGTTGTTCCTTTTGATCTGAGGTGTATGGAGGTCGAAATTGAGGGGAGTTACTCACTCACTGCTACAAGGAAGACTTGATGAGGTAGACGTATCCATTGTGAACACTTAAGCACCCAACACAGATGATAGGCAATGTTTCCCCAAGATTCAGGATGTCCTCACACTGGCCATAGAGGGATTGGTGGTTTGGACTGTTGATTTCAACTGTGTTGATTTCAACTGTGTTGTGGATGGTGGTCTGGACAGACACCCTCCTCGGCTGACCACTAAACCCAGGATGAGTGTCTCCCTGCAGGAGGTAGTCGTTAATCTGGGCTCTGCGACATATGAAGGGCAACTCACCACGATGTGAAGGAGTTCACTTGCTACTCCTCAACTCACAACACATACAGATGATTGGACTGTACACTGATCTCGGACTCCCTGGGGGGAGGGTGTGCTCGGTGGCCCTTTTCTCTCAGTATTTCTCCAATAACACCACATTACCCCTTAGAGTTCAGCTGGGGGAGTATGTCCTGCTCACGTCTGGGATGGAGACGTACCGCTGAGACCCTCCAGGATGCAGAAGGTTGGGAGACTATTGTGAAGGCAGTCTCAGACTATTTCAAGGTGAACTGGTCCTGCAGCCTACATTGTATGACCGAATTGGAGGCGAAGAAGACAGTGATCTGGTAGCATTGTGTGGGGCTCTCTTGTGGGTAAGGTGAATGTTCTGAATTGGGACATTTAGAACAGTTGAAACAAGTTGGCACCTCCAAGCGCTGGGACAAACGGGATGTTCTGCAACATGTCGAGGAAGTGAGGAATAGACTGGTGAAATATACCCTCAAATCATATTGCCAGTTCCTCTACAGGGAGGGCGACACTTCAGGGCATCTGTTGGCCTGGCTCCTTAGAAGGGAGTCTCCTCAACCCCCTGTATTCCAGCTCACAGACTCTATCTGAAGAGATGTGCCCACACAATGGGGATTGTCAAAACCTCCAGGGTCCATCTGGAGGGTGTCTACCATAGTCCTCGTTGACCCTCCCCATACCACGTCATCACTTTCCTGAATCTCTTACACCTGCCCCGATTGGACGACAGGGCAGTCATGGATTTAGATGTCGATCTCACTTTAGAGGAGATCCATGTGGCAGTGCAGTAGCTCCCCTGTGACAAGATGCTGGACACCCATGGCCTTCCTGCAGAGTTTTACCAGGCTTTTTCCCCCTTCCCTTACCCGGCAACTATTGGAAGTATACCTGGAAGCCAACAGCGATGTGTCCTACCAGAATCTATGTGGGAGCACTACATCTCCTTGATGCTCAAACATGGGTGTGACAGTTTGAATCCCTACTCTTGTAGACCTTTGTCCATGACTAATACTGACACTAAAATCCTTTGCAAAGCTCTCACTCTCAGGCTGTGCCTTGCCATTCAGCAATTAGGCCACAAAGATCAATGTGGATTCATTTCTGGTCATAATGCCACCATGGACCTATGTAGGTGGACTTGCACAAGGTGGATGGTAGGGAGGACTAACTCGTCATTATCTCCGTAGATATTGCTAAAGCCTTCTACACTGTGGAATGGCCATAACTAATGCAGGTGTTGAGGGCCATGGGGATTTGCCCTTGATTTTGTTCCTGGGTGCAGATATTATGCAGGCGGCCTGATGCCAGGATGTGAGTGGAAAAAATTATGTTCAGAGAGCTGGCCTATTTACAAGGGAATGTGGCAGGGTTGCTCCCATCCCCTCTTCTTTTTGCCCTTGCTCTGGAACCCATGGCCATCTGGATTTGACAATAGACTGCGCCCTGAGGGATCACCGTGGTGGACACCAATCATATTCTGTCCCTGTATGTAGACAACACTCTCTTTTACTTGTCTATGCCAAGACACTCGCTTCCCCGGTTGCTGGATCTTTAAGACAGGTTCGGGGAGGTTTAGGGCATTTAGATCAATTATCAGAAGTCCTTGCACTTCCCATTGGGAGCACAATGGTCTCAAGACCCTGCAACCTTACTGGCCCTCCCTATACGATGGGAGACTGACAGATTGTGTTACTTGGACATGATGGTGGCGCACACTCCTCAGACACTTTTACAATACAATATCCTCAGAATCATCAAAGGCCTTCACTCATCCATTCAATTTTGGAATACACTTCCACTCTCCCTCATGGAACATGCATCTATATCAAACATGGGCCTTCTGCCGCGGTGGCTTTACTACATCCACCACTTATTCACCCGTATCCCCTCAGCCGTCTTTTGGCAGCTGAACGCCCTGATCTCTTTTCTGATATGAGCGAGGGGACACTCCTGTGTTGCTAGGAACAATCTGTTTTGCATGCTGGTGGAGGGGGGATTGGCAGTACCTAACCTGGAACACGGCTGCCTGGCTTTACAGTTACAACATGTAATGCAATGTCTAATGGAAGGGGATACTTGAGAGAAGAAATTGCCATGGGACAACCCTTGTGCCTTCTCATTACCCCAGATACCGATCGCAAGGGGGAGGGGGGATGTTTAGGGGCCATTTCTGGTGAAATAGCATAACATGTATTTGTAAAGTTCACATTCACCCGTAGGCATCTTGGCGCTGAATAACAGAAAGTTATTGTTACCCAACTCAATGGTACTCATTTTATCAACCTCAGAAGGATGAAAGGCTCAGTGGACCCGTTGGGATTTGAACCTGTGACCATGAGATCAAACACAGGCCCCTACAGTTGTTGCATTAGTCCACTAAGCCACCAGACCCGGCCTCTAAAATACACTGCACTGCTGTAGGAACACACAGTTAAATTGATATTCAAGATGTCCCCCTTTGCCAGGGAGTTTACTTTCTGGGACATCCTAGCGTTTAGGGCACTCCCAATTTGAGTGGACATGACCCAACGGCAGTATGATGGGCACAAAACTCTAGAGGATCTATTCCCTAATGAAGAATTCATATCCTTTGAAGCTACTCATGATGCGTTTAATCTGAGAACAGGACACTTCCTACAACATTCCATCCTCTTGGGTATTACTAGAGGCATCTGGACCTCTTAACCAGCACCTCACACACTTCACACACCTTTCAGGCCCTACTGGAGATGGGATGAGGGCGACACATGGTCACGCACTTATAAAAGGCCATGTCAGTGGATAGATGGCCTGTTTCACCCCTCGCTAGAGCAGACTGGGTTGGAGAACTTGGGCTACAACTTGATGATATGCATTGGTCATGTATGTGTGGTCTGGTACAGTCTATTTCTAGCAAAGCCAGACTCAAACTTACACACTTTCACTTTTTACCCCGGACATACATAACACCATCCTTGCTACACAGAATAGACCCTTCCTGGGCCCAGCAATGCCACTATCCCACAGCATCATTTCTACACGTCACAAGGCATTGCCCATTGGTACATGCCTTTTAGGTGCAGTGGTAGCGATCCCCTGTCTGGTGGACATAATTACATGTATTTTGGGGGACATTTGCTGCAAAAAAGGACAGAAAAAGCCTTTCAAGTTTTTACATTTACTCCTCGTCCTTGCCAAACAGCGTGTTACAATCACCTAGATGGGCACAGTGAGCCCAGACTTGAGGCGCTGGGCGCATGATGTGGCTGAATGGGTGATAGAAGAGGGATTGAGATTGAAAAAATGCAGAACTGATGACAAACTGTGAGAGTAGCTTGATGTAAGCTGCTCATCTAGACCCCACTTGCTCATGCTGGACCTCAGGAGACGAGACTGGTATCTCCTCTATGCCAACATACAACTTTCAAACGTTGTATTGCTTGCTTATGGGAGTATAGCACTGGCTATTACTTGCTGTGTATTGCATACTTACACATTGTATTGTGGATCTGGGATTGCATTTCCCTGTGAATAGGTTTGAATTGCATATGTTTATTGATGACTCATTTTTCTTTTCTCTATTGATGCTACCAGTAACCAATAAAGAATGTTTTTAAAAAAAAGAAATGCATGGATATATTCACAAAGGTAACTTACACTTTCAGTAATTTACACATGTATGTTTGCTCTTACATTTTTGAGTAACTTTACTATGTGTTTTTTATCCTTTTTTGTATAATATTTTAATGGGTTTTTAGCACATCAAGACATGAATTACTATTCGATTTATATGATGCTTTATACTGATTTGCGGTCTTACGTTGCACTTTTATGGCTCTAATCAGCCGAATAAAGTTGATTTTGACTGACTATGAGTAACTTTACTACTTTTGGCTACACACAAATCGGAGTATAAAGTTACTCAACAGTGTAGACTTACATATCTGCATCCCTGTCAAGTTTACGAGTGTAAGCTACTACTGCCAAAATGAAACAATAGTAAGTCCAGCACCACACAAGGCCAACCACTAGTACTGCAGCACTTTTCCGTCGAAAATATTGGAAGATGGGATTTAAAATAAAACCCCTCAGGAAAAAAGCTTACTCTTTTGAGGGTGAGTGCAAGTCCTTCCCTGAACTCCATCCCTAAACCCCTCCTCACTCCTCCCTAAGCCCCTCCCATTTAGTAGTAAGTATGTCCCTTTTTCAAGCCAGTCGTGCTGGCCCCTCCCACCTTTACTAGTAAATCGTACATTTACATGTATGAGGAACTCCCCATAGAAAAGATAGGAAAGGTGGAGGTGAAGATATACACTCGTAGGTTTGCAGATAGCCTTTTGTAGTACATAAGTAGTAGTATTTTAGTACTACTAAATGTACTACGAAATGCAGTTTGTGAATAAGCCCTGTAGATGTTGTTAAAGATCATCCTGAAAGTAATTTAGAAAACACTGCTAATTCGAAATGTATTGATTGTGTGTAAACAGTATTATTTCTGTGTCAATGGACACCATTTGGGATTTAAGTGTCACAACAATTAAATTCCATCTTGTTCCACAATTTGATTTATGTTCTGACAATTTCTAAATGAACCAAAACTAGAGATAATAAATCTTGTCCTGCTCGTTTTCCTAAAAACGTTAAAAATCCACATTTTCAGAATCAAAAATTGACAAGTTTTAGTGTGACTTACTTCTCGACCTAGAAGCAATTGGTCGCATTTTGTAACTGATAATATATGTGTTAACTCTGCTTCCTTGCGACCTACCTCTTTTCCGTAATAAAGAAAACATGAGGCTACTGAATCTATGAAAATGCGGGGAAGGTTGTCTCCTTCCCTTGACAGACTGATTCACTTTAAGCTCCCCAGTAGACAAAATAAAATTCTACCAAGACAAATAGTTTTAGATCACACATGGACTAATACTTAGTACCAAGGCAAGGAAAACACGTCTCTTGCACTTATTAATCCACATGGATACTATCCGGAGAGCCAGTAGAAAATTAGTGAGATTAAAGTACTCATGGATAGTGGTTCAAAATGTCTCAAGCCAATGTCTCAAAACAGCAGCTCTGAGGCACAATTCGTATAAAAAAGGGATTAAAAATCAAAAGGAGTTAGCACGAGGGCAAAGTAGGAAAGTTTATTTTGCATCACAATTTTTTCTAAATCAATCCGTAATACAAAACAAGGCCTTTAGTCCAACTACTAGCTTATGCCAGTTGGTACAGATTGCTACATCGGCGGGTGCAACAGTGAGATCAAGCAGGATAGCCCGGAGAAATGTTGATTTTGCAGATGCAGCTAGATTATACCTGCTGCATTTTGAGAAACGAGTAGAAGCAGCACCCTGGAAGTGCAATAGAACAAAATTCAAGAGTCCAGAGAACACACTAGAGCCAAAATGACAATTCCTACAGTGAAAGAGAAATATTTCCTGTTTTTTATGAGATAAACGAGCTAAAATACTCTTGCACTTGACCAAAGCAAACAAGGTCTATGCAGTCACTTGATCCTTGGGTGGTTGAAAAATAAATGTGGTCCAGTAATCGTCAGAAAGGACAAAAGACTGCCTATTAAAAGATGTACATGCAACCTAAAAGATATCGAAGTAGAACACAAAAATTATGAGGTGCAACCCAATCATCAAAATAATTTACAATGGCCCATTTCAAGAGCGATTATATTCTGCAGTATCCGGTAAGCTCATTTTTTTTACATTTCAGATAGAGCGGTGAAATACTTCCTGATCAATTGGTGCACCCAATGCAATATTGTGTGCCAAATTCCAATATTTTAAGCCTTTGTCTTTTCACTCTTCCCTCTTGTCAGCTCAATGTAGTTTCCTAGGCTTCAGAGAGACAAATCCTTGCACCTAACCATTGTTCCCTCATTTCTTCTTTCATTTCTTCTCTAGTAGGATAGAACAGAATGTTATTTTTGACATATCTATTACACTATGCATTATATACGTTTGTTTTACTTTTAAATGATAAACTTTTCTATGCCTGCACCACCAAAGGTTTGTAATTAAGCTGGAGAAAGGTACAAGGAAACTTAAACATTTGGAAACTTAGAGGAAGCAGGCCAGGAAATTGACTAGCTGAGACTGATGACCCATATCAAGCATCAATATGTATTTATTAATGTCAAATACTAGTCACTCCCAGATTTGCAGACGACACACAACGGTTATTTTGCTTTTCAGGCTATGCCAATAAAACAGATCCTTTCATGAAGCTTTTGAACCCACCCCCACTTTTTACCTCACATAAATCACTGATCATCAGTAGGGTGTAGCCTGAGTAATTAAGCTATCATTGCATTGGACAATGGGAAATTGGCCATTGCTAGAGAATTCCTAGCCATTGACTATCTCATTCCAACCAGTATGTATACTAAAGGTCTATCAATGTGTGCCTTGATTGATATATAAAAGTAGTTTACTTGCCTGGCTGTCATGCGCTAAACACACAGTAAACCCAGCCTCAGAAGTTGCATGCAGACAGTGGGGGTCATTATCATGCACAGACGGGCAATGAAACATCCAGCTTGGCTTTGATATATGTAGTCATTCTCATTTGTGCTGCATTCTACAGACTAGCACTCTTCCACTAACAAAATTGCCCCAACTCACAATTGTTTCTACCGACAACTTTGATTGGGAAGGACTCTCCCCCACCCAAGGTTCCACCAAGTTGGAGTTACAACTGCACAGAATAAACAGAGGTTGAAAAAAGATGGGCAGGAACCCTCTCATAAATTGTCTTTATCATTATTATTTTGGGTAATTAAGTGTCGGGGATTGGCCTGTGTGAAGTCAGAGTGACTGCACGCCCCTCACACAGATATACTGGCACAACTCTGCTGTGAACAGAACAGCGATATGACAGAGTCTATTGTCTCACACACAGGTAAGTCATGACATTTTCCACATGAAAGAGAACAAAATGTGTGTGAAATAACAAGAGCTGAAAGGCATTGTGTAAATGTGCTATATCCTGTCTTCCGCTTAGGGAGGGGAAATACATTCTTCTGAGTGCACGAAGTGTGTACTGTATTGTAGCTCTGCGAGAATATGTTTTTAATGATCGCAATTGTACATATTTATAGCAAAAACCACAGTTTAATTGCTTTTCTACATTTTATTGATCTCCAAAGAATGAACATTTTACTTAGCCCTGCAGGGATTTAACCTTATGCTTTGTATGTTACATGCAGGTCTACATAGTGTTACATAACTACGTGAGTTATTTTACAAGGCTGCTTGCAAACTGGTAATAATGCTCGGATCTCTTAAAACAAATGGACAATCTATTAAACTCTCCTGGTAGGATCCAAACCTGTGATGGAAATGGAATTCTTAAATCTCAAACATCGGGCGTAATCATAATACAAACCCTGCCACCGACCTTAAATAATTGAAGTGGGGAGAAACCTAGTAGCAACCACTGATATACATTTCTATAACAGTGAAGACCAAGGGGACTGCACGGGAAATAACAAAGAGAGCTGTGGTGAATTTAAAGGGATTTAACAAATTTAGTCAGACTAGAAATTGTTAATCATTGTCAATCAATCAATCAATAAAAAAAGTTATTTGGTTATTCCGAACCATAAGTGCATTTAAAAAATATTAAAAATATACATTTTTCGCTGAATTCAATCTCTCATTAGTCATTGGATCTTCAGAATTTAAGAATCATTATTACAAACTCAAATGGTCCAAAAGCCAATATTTTAACATAAGATAAAACAGAACATTAACAATAACTACAAAAAGAATAGAGAATATACAAAAAGTTTGTTCCATGATGGAAACCTCAATAGTCTAAATTAAGCAGATATAGTTCGAGAAAGGGCATTTGGTTAGGCAAATAAGATTAGGTGTCAGCTTCAGAAAACAAAATAAAGGATTCTGATGACCGAATATGAATGTTTAGGAATAATGGGAGAATATGAATGTTTAGGCAGAAAGCCTTTGCACTAGGGCAGTGGAGATCAGTAAGAAAGATTTTCTCAGATCGAAGTCAGAAAGTATATCCCCTCTCTAATCTAAGGAATGGTCCATGCATGACTATTTCTTTGAATTGTTACACGCGACAGACTGTTGGAGGTGGTCAGCTCTTCCCATGAGTAGGTAGGTTGTCTGAAGATTTGCAAAAATGTACATATGTTCCTCTAAAAATGTACATTAATGGTTTATGATCTGTTTTTAAAGTAAATCTAGCTCCCCACAAGTAATGAACTTATATACTGCCACTACAAGCAATCATCTTTTTCTCAATTACCAAAGCAAGCACCAGTCTAACTTCACCATTTTGTTACTCCTTGAGTCAGGAGAGTACTAATCCCATGCTCACTTGAATGCACTGTCACACTTACTGGAACACCCGGCACACAGGAGTGGAGAATGAGAACGCTCAATATTCCCTCCAAAATGATTTCAAATATGTGCTTTCGTCCCCCCTCCAAATTAATTGCACCCTTTTTCCAACCACCTTGAATGAGGCTTCGCTAAGTATGCAAACTTTGGATTAAAATGTGGGTACATTTTACCAAAACTTGGAAATTACTCAGGGGCCTATTAGGATGGCGGACGGACCTGCGTCTGTCCGCCACCCCCGAGGTAGAGGGACCGTCCGCAGGGGCAGCGGCGGTCCCTCCGGTGCAATTAGGATGTGACCGCCACCCTGGCAGTCACATCCTGTATCTTTAACCTTGCGGCGGGTGCTGCTTGAAGCAGCTCCCGCCGCAAGGTTAAAAATGCATGTTTAACATTTACATGCACAAAGCGGCAGGCGTCGCGCAGTGCCTGCCACTTTGTGCATGTAAATGCTGGGGGATACCATAGGTACCCCCCATGTGCACCCCCACCCCCGACACCCTGGGGGCCAGCAACGGCCCCCAAACACCAAAGACCACATGCTTTTCCATGGCGGAGAAGCCATCGCGGAAAAGCATGGTTTCTGCCCCATCCTAATATGGCTGGCGGTGTCTGATAGACACTGCCACCATATTAGAGCTTTTCCGCCACGGTCGAAAGGCGACCGCGGCGGACGGTCTTCCCGTCCGCCGATGACCCCCTAACCATCCTAATCTGGCAGGGGGTCTTTGTAGGCACCGCAGCGGTGAATACACATCCTCCGGCCCGGCGGTGGCTTCCGCCGGCCCGGAGGATGCGGATTCACTATAATCCTAATCGGCCCCTAAGTTTGCTTCCTACCTTTGGTGGCTTGCACTTCTTCATCCCCTTCATGCAAGTTAGGTATAGGCTTAGTCTAAATCCCAGTGGCTGAAATGACATGCCCCCTAATGCAGTCCCGCAGTCTTACTAAAAGCACATATATACACATGCTTGTGACATAATTAAATCTGCATCGAGTCTCACCACAGAACCACGTCTTCACTCATCTATCCCTGTGGTGATCTTAGTCTACATTAAAGCTGGACACATAGCCTGTTCAAAATTGATGCCCTATGCGCAATCGCAGTGGCAGCGGGGCAAAGGTGATGTTCATTGTGAATGGACCCAGTGCTTGGTCTAAGGGTGGTAATATTTCACAGCACATAACAATGCAATATTGATGAGCAAGGCTACATATTCAAACAAAAAATAGCATATACATTACAATGTAATTAGGGATGTAAAGGGTAAGGAGGTATAAGATGTGATCAGTGATGTCATTAATGATGTAATCTGTGATGTCCTCTGTGACATCATGTGTAAGGTCATGAGCAGTGAATTAAGGGACAGTAATGGTTAACCGAAGTGGTACATCGGTGGACTAGCAGCTGAAAATCCCACCAATGAAGTCACTTTAACTGTAGCTAGGGATTATCATTGTTTTTTAAAGTTCTATGAGACACAGTAACCATATTTTATCTTTAATAAAGTTTGTTATTGCTTTCTGCATACAGCTTCCATATTTATAGAATGTAAATGTACTAGTCATATTTTTTAGTCTAGTCATATTTTTTAGTCATGTGCGGAAGTATCTGAGCATATTCTCTGGCCTACAGCCAGACACTGGGCCAGTGAACTAGTCATGTACTTTCTTCAGCCATGTGCTTTTTGCTCTGGGTGCAAGGACTGCCCTTTGTTAAGGACCAGTGCCAGACCTGATGCCAAGAAAGCTACAGTCTTTGGCCATGAGCAGTAGGGTGTGGGCACCAGCTACTATACCATCCAACTTGCTATACCTTGTATTGTATTGTATTAATATAGCATTTACTGTCCCTGATAAGGCATTGAAGGGCATTATGGTGAGTATCAAGATACTCGGGAATCCAAGGTGAGTAGTTAATCCATAGGTTATTTGTTATCAGTAGTTATTGGGATTAGCGCTAAACTCTCAAGAAACTTTTCCATGCATTTCCTCCAGTTTCAGTCTGGTAGCTTAATAGAAATTAGGTGTGCTCAATAGTGTGAATTCATGTAAATGGAAAGTGGGATGAGAAGATTCTGTTAGATTGCAAGGAAGGGTTACACAGGAGAGTTTGTGATTTAGGAGGAGAGGAGTGGTCAGTTTGCAGTAAAATAGCACAGCCTAAGGCAGGCAGGCATTTGATAGAGTATGTTACGCTCAGAGACTGTAAGGAATGACGAGGATGGAGGTTAAGGAGAGGGTCATTTAATAGAAATGAAGGAGACAGAATACTCGATAGATGTAATTCAAGATCAATTTTCATGCAGGGTTTTAGGAATATAGTGGGAGGAGAAATTTGAGATAGCAAGCAATATGTAATTTGAGGATGTAAAATCTGTAGGAAAAAAAGTTTGATGTTTGCCACCTATGGGCATCTGCTCTATGTTTTTACTTCTTTGTTTGTTCTGTTTGTCCAGTGATGGTGTTAAATAGTTTTTCCTTTAAAAAGTTACATTCACAGCACAGTTTATTCCTATTATTTTCGACTTTCTACTTCTAGAACTCTTCATAATGAAGCTAAGTAATGGAATATTGTGAATTGCTTTGTTGTCGGTATAGTGTTTGAGGATGTGAAATTGGGATCTTATAGAATGTGCACTTTCCCAAATTAGTAGACAGTTGTTATCCCAATTGTGGCATGCTGCTGCTGCTCCTTACTCGCTATGAACATTTACAATATATAGAAGCTATTGAAAATACAATCTCACAAACCACTTGAGGTAGATGTAAGTTTCTTGAGTGCATGCACAAAAAGAACAGGAAATATGCAGTTCCAAAAGTGTGAGAAACCCATCTCTTGTAAAGATCTATTCGCTCTACTCACCCATAGGACAGCCATCGATTTTGTATCCCTTACTCTCCTGGTGATTTATGTTGCAGGCATCTGCCTTGTTTTTTAGGCAAAATGAAACAATGTCATTACCTCCTTCAGAGTTGGAGTCACGTCTGTTGGCTATGCACCCTGAGATCTAGTTGCAGGGCATGATCTCTGACTAAGCCTTTTCCACCACCTGTGCCTCTTAGTCTGCTGGCAATGAGTTAATTGTGCAGGGTACAGCATGATGCTAGGTCCTGTACCAGATGCGTTGCCTTCAAACCTATTGTAACAAAGCCCTTCGTCTTCTGTAGGGGGTTCTGACGGCAACCCGTGTGCAACTGAACAAAGTGCTCTTGTTAAAGGATGTGCACAGATGTCTTCAGGTGCAGTGCCTAAAATCTGACCAGGCCCTGCCCAAGGCCCATCCCATCCAACCCAGCTGCGGACAATCTTCAGCTGTATACTACAGCCCCTAGGCAAATTGACTAAAGGGCTTGGAATATAACCAGGCCCTGAACAACACTCAGGTCCCCAGCGTTCACTCTGCAAGGTCTTTGATCATGCATAGTCTCATTGTGATTTCTGTGTTTCCATTTGTTCATAATCTGCCAAAGAATTAATGAATAAAAGATAAAAGTCCGTTTTTTAAAACTTTGTAAGTCAGTATCTTCCTCTGCAAATTCCCAACTGTGTCTGCAAATGTCTCAAAAATGTTTTTTTTTTTGGGGGGGGGGCATTTTCTACTCCTTTAGGACCCCTCAATCCTCCTGTAGTCATGAGATGCGCCCCATGGTTCCTTATATGACCCTTAACACTTTTTCCATGATGCTGGGTTTGATACCTGCCATCATATTATGGCCCCTGCTACAAAAAATGTCAGTTGCTCTCAGTTAATTAGATTGTCGAGATTCGTGAACCCCCCCCAAGGGTCTGCAAACTGATGAAAAGAATACAATATATTAACCCTTTGAAGCCCACTGACACATTTTCAACACAAATACATCAAAAGCTAGTGAATGTTTTTACATCAAACCACAAACAGGCCCTGTTCTGGGTATAGCTCAGATTTCATGCCAAGTCTGGTGTAATTTCATTCAGTAGATTTTGCTGGCCTAAAGAATCAGTTTGCATTTCCTAATTCTACTTCTCTTTTTGATTTATGAATGGTAGGATGTTTTCAGGAAACGTGGTCTTGTAAAAAGTTTGAAATGAAAAACGTTAAGTGCAATTATGCTAAAGAGGGTCTTTGTACTTTATTGAAATCAGCTATGGAATAGTCGCTTCTAGAGTGATTTTCTCCTTGAATTTAGAAATTTTGGTTTACTGTTTTGTGTTTTAATTACCTTTTAAAAGTTGTTTCTAATGGTGACGGGATCTTAAGAACCCATCTAAACAGGATCTATGTTATTCACCTAGTTAAGAATGTGAAGGTAATCAATCATTCAGTCAATGAGGATTTATAAAGCGCAACTAATTACCCAATAGGGTATCGAGGAGCTTGCAGGTCCTGGAGGCGTATTCAAACAGCCAGTTCTTGAAGGGCATACAGTAAGTTAGGTTATGACTATAAGGTGAGGTAAGCTTGACTATTCAATCTATTGTTAACTCCTCTCTAGGAAATGTTATCATCTCTTCCTTTGAGAATTTAGTTTGAGAAATGTATTAAGGGTTGTCCAAACCAGTATGTTCTACTTCAAAAACTAGTATTCATCCTAGGAAAAAGTCAATTAAATGGTTCAAAAAGCAACAAAGGGAACCACAAATAGCAAAATTATGGTGGTCCTTGCAAAGTGCTCTGGTTTCAAGAAATGGTAGTATAATTTTGGTTCCTTATTGCAAAGTGCTTGGGCAAAGGTCACTATAAAAAAACAATTCCACTGGATGAATTTCGCTGGGAGGCATATATGGAGCTACTGTATACAGATACAGGAAGACAATTCTTTTCTGGAACTGGAGTATTTTCCTCCCATAGGGCCTGATCCACCAAGGTAAACTTACAAAAGTAGTTAAGGTAGACTTTTGGTATAAGTTTACCTTTGTGAATACCGAAAAGTAGTAAACTTACACAAAATTGTAAGTTTAACTTTGTGAATCGGCCCATAGTTTAGGAAGACCTGACTGTGGAAGAAATCATCAATGCAATTAAAGGGTTGAAAAACTCTTGGGCTCCCGGCCTGGATAATATTGTTCCAGGTCCATCCCATCTTCTTGGAGGGCTAGCATAATTATTCCTCTTTATAAAAAGGGTAATAGAAATGATCCTAAAAGTTACAGACCTATTGCCCTATTAGATTTACTTTTTCGACTGAATAATGTTAGCTAAATGCCTTTTTGACAGACTTTCTGAATTGGTAAATGGAAAACATTTTCTCCCTATGGAGCAGTGTCGTTTCAGGGAGGCCTGCTCTACTATAGTTACCATTCTATCTTTACTATATGCTGGGTGTTATGAGAAGCTGAGGAAGGACAAACTTTATGCTGATTTTGTTTATTTTAGCAGTGCATTTGATATAGTTGACAAGCCCTTACTGTGGCAAAAATGAATATATTTGGGCATTCCAGCTTGGGTATTGAGTCCACTGATATATTTATATTCTAACAACTTGTTAAACGTCTTTCTCGTTTCCAGGTCTGAATATACCTCCAATATTGCATTTCCAAATGGCCTTCAACAAGGCTGCATTTTTATCACCCCTGTTATTCTCTCTTTACCTGGCTGATTTTCCTGAACATGTAAATACACTGAATGCACATCTTCCTCGATTAGGGTTGAAACCAGTTGTGTTATTGATGTATGCCGATGATTTGTTTTTGTTGTCTATAAAGGGAAAATATTTGTGTGTGTTGGGGATCAGGGTTTGAAATCTCAAAGTAAATGGTTTTACGAGAGGGGTCAAATTAGAAACAATTTGAGTATATAATTATCTTGGGACACTTATCTCAAACAAAATTTCATGGTCTAACCATGTCAATAGGCAAATCTCAAAAGCAACTGCAATTGGGTTTGGCTTGAAGATTTTTTTTTACTCTGTGGGCAGTAGAGACATTTCATTATTATCCAAAGTGTATTTCTCAAAAATGCCTTCCGCATTACTATATGTGGAAGAGTCTCACTCAATAGCTACTTTGAAAAGGTACACCAACATCAAATCTAAACTTTGGAAACATAACTTAGGTTTGGGACTGTCATCCACAATAGAAATTATTTGTTTGGAGATTGCGTTAACTAGTATTAACCATAGGCCATTGGTCAAATCCTCTGTTAGGCATATAAGCTCTTTATCGGTTGTGAAGATGTTAATAAAAAACTAATTTGGGGTGAATTTGTGCATGATTGTGAAATTTACCTTTGCTAAATTATTTTGGTACTCGGTGGCTCAGCTAGATCTTTCAAAATATTATATCTTTGGCTCGAACTTGATTAAAATCCTTTCCTAAAAATTGAAAACATTGACAAAACTTAAAAGCTATCAATATGATTTAAAACCTTTTCAACGAATTCCAAGATTAAAATTGCATAGTTTCCTTGTTACTCATGACCCCCATGTGAGTTTTATAGGTTTGGCTTGCTCCCATTAAGCGTTGATCCGTTGGTTAAGAAAAGGGGGGTGGTGATGAACAGAGTGCCTGAATTAGGCAGACCACTCTTACCCAGTCCAAAGATCAGGGCTTGATCCATCACCGTTTTTTAGCTCACTGCACCATCCCAGCTCAGAACTTGGCTATATGCAAATTAGTCCGTTCCTGTCCCAGTGCATGATGGGAACAGGGCAAACCAAACTACCAAGCCAATTCTTGTACTGGGAAGGAAACAAGCTTCCGGGGACCGGTTTCTGCCATTTCAGGCGTCGTCGGCCCGGCTTGCTTGAATCCTGATGGTGCAATGAGCAAGGGACTCACATCTGAGTATACCCTTCCACGCTTATGGTGGACAAAATGATTCAGAAAAAGGGGGGTGGTGATGAACAGAGTGCCTGAATTAAGCAGAACACTCTTACCCAGTCCAAAGATCAGGGCTTGATCCATCACCGTTTTGTAGCTCACTGCACCATCCCAGCTCAGAACTTGGCTATATGCAAATTAGTCTGTTCCTGTCCCAGTGCATGATGGGAACAGGGCAAACCAAACTACCAAGCCAATTATTGTACTGGGAAGGAAACAAGCTTCCGGGGACCGGTTTCTGCCATTTCAGGCGTCGTCGGCCCGGCTTGCTTGAATCCTGATGGTGCAATGAGCAAGGGACTCACATCTGAGTATACCCTTCCACGCTTATGGTGGACAAAATGATTCAGAAAAAGGGGGTGGTGATGAACAGAGTGCCTGAATTAAGCAGACCACTCTTACCCAGTCCAAAGATCAGGGCTTGATCCATCACCGTTTTTTAGCTCACTGCACCATCCCAGCTCAGAACTTGGCTATATGCAAATTAGTCCGTTCCTGTCCCAGTGCATGATGGGAACAGGGCAAACCAAACTACCAAGCCAATTCTTGTACTGGGAAGGAAACAAGCTTCCGGGGACCGGTTTCTGCCATTTCAGGCGTCGTCGGCCCAGCTTGCTTGAATACTGATGGTGCAATGAGCAAGGGACTCACATCTGAGTATACCCTTCCACGCTTATGGTGGACAAAATGATTCAGAAAAGGGGGGTGGTGATGAACAGAGTGCCTGAATTAAGCAGACCACTCTTACCCAGTCCAAAGATCAGGGCTTGATCCATCACCGTTTTTTAGCTCACTGCACCATCCCAGCTCAGAACTTGGCTATATGCAAATTAGTCTGTTCCTGTCCCAGTGCATGATGGGAACAGGGCAAACCAAACTACCAAGCCAATTCTTGTACTGGGAAGGAAACAAGCTTCCGGGGAACGGTTTCTGCCATTTCAGGCGTCGTCGGCCCGGCTTGCTTGAATCCTGATGGTGCAATGAGCAAGGGACTCACATCTGAGTATACCCTTCCACGCTTATGGTGGACAAAATGATTCAGAAAAGGGGGGTGGTGATGAACAGAGTGCCTGAATTAAGCAGACCACTCTTACCCAGTCCAAAGATCAGGGCTTGATCCATCACCGTTTTTTAGCTCACTGCACCATCCCAGCTCAGAACTTGGCTATATGCAAATTAGTCCGTTCCTGTCCCAGTGCATGATGGGAACAGGGCAAACCAAACTACCAAGCCAATTCTTGTACTGGGAAGGAAACAAGCTTCCGGGGACCGGTTTCTGCCATTTCAGGCGTCGTCGGCCCAGCTTGCTTGAATCCTGATGGTGCAATGAGCAAGGGACTCACATCTGAGTATACCCTTCCACGCTTATGGTGGACAAAATGATTCAGAAAAGGGGGGTGGTGATGAACAGAAACCGGTCCCCGGAAGCTTGTATCCTTTCTGGTGTAGAATTGGCTTGGTAGTTTGGTCTGCCCTGTTCCCATGATGCACTGGGCCAGGGACGGACTAATTTGGATATAGCCAGGTTCTGAGCTGGGATGGGGCAGTGAGATAAATAACGGTGATGGATCAAGCCCTGATCTTTGGACTGGGTAAGAGTGGTCTGCTTAATTCAGACACTCTGTTCATCACAACCCCCTTTTTTGAATCGTTTTTGGCCACTATAGGTGTGGCAGGGTATACTCAGACATGAGTCCCTTGCTCACTGCTCCATCAGGATTCAAGCAAGCCGGGCCGACGAGGCTGAAATACCAGAAACCGGTCCCCGGAAGCTTGTATCCTTTCTGGTGTAGAATTGGCTTGGTAGTTTGGTCTGCCCTGTTCCCATGATGCACTGGGCCAGGGACGGACTAATTTGCATATAGCCAGGTTCTGAGCTGGGATGGGGCAGTGAGCTAAATAACGGTGATGGATCAAGCCCTGATCTTTGGACTGGGTAAGAGTGGTCTGCTTAATTCAGACACTCTGTTCATCACCACCCCCTTTTCTGAATCGTTTTTGGCCACTATAGGTGTTGCAGGGTATACTCAGACATGAGTCCCTTGCTCACTGCTCCATCAGGATTCAAGCAAGCCGGGCCGATGAGGCTGAAATGCCAGAAACCGGTCCCCGGAAGCTTGTATCCTTTCTGGTGTAGAATTGGCTTGGTAGTTTGGTCTGCCCTGTTCCCATGATGCACTGGGCCAGGGACGGACTAATTTGCATATAGCCAGGTTCTGAGCTGGGATGGGGCAGTGAGCTAAATAACGGTAATGGATCAAGCCCTGATCTTTGGACTGGGTAAGAGTGGTCTGCTTAATTCAGACACTCTGTTCATCACCACCCCCTTTTCTGAATCGTTTTTGGCCACTATAGGTGTGGCAGGGTATACTCAGACATGAGTCCCTTGCTCACTGCTCCATCAGGATTCAAGCAAGCCGGGCCGACGAGGCTGTAATGCCAGAAACCGGTCCCCGGAAGCTTGTATCCTTTCTGGTGTAGAATTGGCTAGATAGTTTGGTCTGCCCTGTTCCCATGATGCACTGGGCCAGGGACGGACTAATTTGCATATAGCCAGGTTCTGAGCTGGGATGGGGCAGTGAGCTAAATAACGGTGATGGATCAAGCCCTGATCTTTGGACTGGGTAAGAGTGGTCTGCTTAATTCAGACACTCTGTTCATCACCACCCCCTTTTCTGAATCGATCCGTTGGTTAAGGCAAAGGGAGACTGGGGGCCGCGGGTTTCCAATTCTATAACACCATGATACAAGATTTAGTGCATGGGCTGTGTTTTTGTCCAGGCCTAGAAATTTAGAGATCCAAACATTTGGTAACTATAAGGAAAATATGTTCCCTTGAGGCACACAATGAGGCATTATTTTTAATGTTTAACCCACCATCTGTTAATATATGTTATCAATTAGAAAACTTTGTAATGTCATTTTTTTATTTTTCTCTAGGTTTTTCAGACCAGTTTAAAATTGTTTGAGGGAAGCACTTTTTAGAACAAGCATTGGAAATGCAATAGGTCTCACCTTTGTTTAAGTTAAAGCTATTTGCTTTGCTAATGGTATTGTATTTTAGCTATGTCTTATTGAGTATTTGTATGTGACACCTACATCATGTTTTTGATCTCCGAATGATAAATGGCCATCACCCCTAACTTTATTAGGACATGTTGCCTACGGTTTACTACAGAACTCCGCAGTATTTGCCTTAACCAGTCGAGCCATCTTTCCAGATGCGGCGCAAGCAGTACTCACTGCTGAGTTCAGTCAGATTGTCTGATTTCCGCTCTGTCAAGGCACAGCAGGAATTCATCAGCACGAAAAAGTTTAACAAGAACCCCAGCTCCTGGAATAAAAAAACTACACGTATATTCATACCACTTAGTTTCATGATGATTACAAAGCCTGCACTATGTATGGAAATTTGTGTTTTAAGCTGTGTAAAAAATTAGAACTACGGAGCAAGGAATACAATTAGCTTAATTTCAATATAGAAATGACATGGTCGGGGATAATCAGACCCTGTCCCTGCAATACTAATCTAGCTGCCATTAAGGGCCTCGGCTGTGCACCACTTCAACTCTCCCTGACTGGGCGAAAGAGGTTGCGCATTAGCAAAGTGCCCTAACAGGTTAGGAATTGTACCTAATTGGCTTTTAGCCTTATTTACAGTTTTTAGTAACGGCGTTTCTAAATGGAATTGTTTTTTTTTTAATATCGGCTTTAATAAAATGCACATTTATTGTATTAATACATTGAGCAAAATTCAATTTGCATTATTACAATTCGTTTCCGAATCAGATGAAGTGCAGTAGGCAGAAAGCCAGCACTTCTTAATTGAAGAGACGCGCTGGCTGACTGCTGAGGAAGAGCGAACAAACTTCACTGACAGATTTATACTTTGTCATTGTAGATGGTAGTTCGTTGTAAAGTCTCTCGCTAACAAATGCCTAAATAGGAGGAGACAAAAAGTAATGTCGACCAAAGCAAAATATACTCACTGTAAGATAAACTGGACTATTAGTAAGGCACTTATAAGGTGCGATCTCTTGAACCTCGGACAATATTTCTGTATGTTGCTATGAGACTAATACAGCCGGTATGCGGCTCGCGCGACCACTAGGTGACAGCATTTCGGTATATTACTTTGCCTCAGCCACGCTTGATCCACTGGACTTTATGATTCAAAAATAAATTACATGTCGGTTGGAAACTCACTTATTGATACTATGGCGTGTACATTCACCTGGTGCTTTCTACAGTGATGTTTTGGCTAAAAAAGCCTCTTCAGATACAGTAAAAACTATCTGGTGTGATTAGAAACGGAGACTCGCGGATATGGCTGTGTTGTCGACCGTTTGCACCTAATGTTCTTTTGTTTGTGTAACTTTTCTTCAGAACCGTCTGTCATCGCAAGCCTGGCGTCCCCTTGTGGAGCCGATAATGTGCAAAAGGTGTTTTCTTTCGAACTGGTATAAAAGTCCAATTTCTAGTTCATCATTCTGAAGAGCAGTAGCAGCTTGGCACCATCTAACACACTGAGCCAGTGCCTCTGAAGCGCCAAACGGCGCCATCGACCTTATTAGTTTAGATGCCCTCAGACTTGAACTGAACTAAAGCAAACTTCCCACGTGACAGAGCCAGGGAGTCATAATCAACACAGCAACTGCAGCACCGGTGGAAAAGCCAAGGAACCCATGCTTAGAAAATGCAATTCCATGCGTACATTATTTAAACATAATGATTTTGTTGGCACAAAATGTACTGTGCTTTCTAAGTGATACTGGGTAAAAACACAATGTGCCCTAGCTGTATCTAGTATTAAATTTGCGTCTAATGATTCCTACTTAAGAGGCTTTCTTTGCCTCGTGCTGGCTCCCTCAAGCTCGTTCACGTTCCAAATGCTTTCCACTGAGTGAAGGAATACCCCCGAAAGAGCCCCGCCTGCACTGGTTCCTGTACTTAGCAGCAGTGTTAGGTAAAGTCCAGACGCTAAACTCACTTTATGAAGAGTTCCTTAGCAGCTGTGCTAAGTAAAGTCCAGGCGCTAAATTCACTTTATGAAGAGTTTGATCCCCGATGTGATAAAGTTCACGCAGTGTGGCCCATCATGGAACGTGAACGGCTCTTTACAGGGAGGACAGAAGATGTGCACGCGGCGACTGGCTTTACTGGCAGTGAAAAAAAAATCCCCAGAGTATCACACCACCAGTAAAGCATCCAGTCCCCGCATGCACATCTTCTGTCCCACCGCGTGCACGCCTGGAATCCGTATCGATTCCAAAAGTCCCTTGCCATGGCGAGAGCAGCACATGTGCACTGCTAACGCCAGGTGAGACCTAAAAAGTATTATTAGTGGGACCAAGAGCATTTGTGTCTGTACAATATAGTTCAAATGTATTAGACGATCTATCTGTAAATTGAAATTTTTAATAATTTTTCTTTTCATCAAATAACAATTACATTTTTGGGAAAACATTTTTATTGATTTTAGCCACAATCTCCCAAGGTTGTTACAGAATACACATATAGATCCAAAATATTCATGGCAATATACAAGAAAGAAAAAGCCAAACCTCTCATGACAGGACATTGGGAAGCCAAATATATACAGAGAGACCCCACTGCTCGGTTCCCAAGACCCAATCACCTAAACAGCCATCCTAATCAATCACACACATTCGTGTGGTTCCATCCATGGACAATGGCCTAGCTGGGCAAGGTTTTAGCAACTTTCCCCTGTAACCGGCTCAATCATTCCATATCTAATGATGTTTCTGGGGGCACACTCTCACCAGATATAGGGGGTGCTCTAAACCCATGCAGTGATCCATCCTTGTGGCCCATTCACTAATAGGAAAGGCCTCTGTACTCTTCCAAGCCTGTGCAATGTCTCGCTTAGTGATCATCAGGCCTAGCCAAAGCAACTCCCTCTGATACCTATCCCTTCCATGTTATCTGTAATATGTAAAAGTATCAATTTCGGGTCCCTAGGTATTGTCCAACCAATACTGTTTTGAGGGTGCCTAGTACTTCATTCCAAAAAAGCAAAAGAGCAGGACAGTGCCAGAAAGTGTGCATCAAATCGCCATCGGGATCATCACAGTGCAGGCCATTTCCTATCACGATCAACCCTAGACTGAATAGACATGCTCTAGTGTAGTATGTATGGCGTAGTAGTCTAAGTTGAATTGAACGGAACTGTGAGGCTATGACCGGTGTAGGAAGGTGGAATCTGACTATATGGTGACCCCAACTTTTTTCCTGGCTTTTTGCGGGTTTTCGACTTAGTTGGCCTGGGACCCTGCTATTCAGGGCCCCAGTCTATCTGCTTTCTCTATAAAATGGACTCCATGTACTTTAGGTACATACCAGATTGGTTGCTGGGTAACCCTTGTGAGCCCCTGTATAGTGTACCATAGGTACCCAGGGCATAGGTGCATCCCAGGCCTACCAGGGGCTGCAGCATGTATTATGCCACCCCTGGCTGGCCTTCCAAACTGACACCACAGGTCTGTTCACACAGCCTGGGTAAGGTGGTGTAATCACCCCTTACTTAGATATAGTATACCTATATCTACCTTTACATATGGACACATATACACCTATAAGCCACTCCTATGGTAGGCCTCGACAATCCTGGAGGCAAAGTGCTTGGTTCTATGTGAGAGGGTGCCCTAGTATGAGCTGACCCCTCTGCAGCTTTCAGAACCATCTCTTTTAGCTGTTCTATGATATAGCCATACCATATACTCTTAAGTGCATTATAATCCTCGCGGTTAATGCTAACTTTGGTTTGGCTTTATCAAAACATGTCGTGTAAGGTGTCAAACACTTTGGAATACTACCCCCCTGCCAATTCCGGCGGCGGGGGTAGCATTCCACCCTTATAGAGGGAAAAGACATGTAAGTTACTGCTTTACCCAGTTAAAATTAAACAGAACCTCAGCATCACAAAATGGATGCTGCTGCCACAGACACGAGTCTGACCTCCTATTGCTGGGGGAAACTCCAGCAAGGGTGGCCTGGGCAATAGGTTTCCTGTCCAGGGAGGTGCCAGCACCTCCCCAGACAGGGGTTTTGTGTATTGGGGCAGGGAGGGCTGCATTCAGTGAATTCATCTAGACACTGCCTGGGGCACACAAGGTGCTCCATGCATAGCCCGGTTCAAACCAGTTGCTGGGGCACTCCAGCCCTAGCTCTGGCGTGAAACTGGACAAAGGGAAAGGGGCGTAACCACCCCCTTCTCAGGTCCACTCATAGGAGGGACCTAGTCAGGTAATCCAGCCCCCATCCTTAGCATAAGTATAGGAGCTGTGTCCCCAGGACTTTAGATTATCCTGGACGGATCTTTGTAAGACATTTCTTGGACCTTCGACATTCCATTCTGACTGGAAGATGGAAGGCATCTCCCTTGTGGTCAAGGAGTGACCACCCTGTGCAAACAGGCACCAACAGCAACTTTGCCGATCTGCAGTTTCAAGGCTCCCGCCGGAACCCGAAGTCTCTGTGACTAAAGAGCTGGACTTCCAGACTTCTCTGACCTCTACCCACATCCAGAGCAAAGCTGAGACCCGTGGCGGACACGAGAGACATGGGACCGGACATCTTAGACATCCTGCATTTTGCTACCTGCACTCTTTTCCTGAAGCCTCAGTAAGTTGTGCATTGGGGTACTAGAAGCGCCAACCCCGAGCACCATTTGAATCAAAGCTCAGGCTCCCACACTCCGTGAGTGTCCCGCGGGCCCCACCTTTATATTTGTGCTTGACACGTCTTCCTGGCTCCTTTTCCCATTGGCTAGTGAGCCCCCTGAAGACGCCATATTGAATCTAACTTGCAATCCTGGTTGCTTCAGGCTTGCTCCAGTGTTCCTAAAAAGGAGAAGTGCCACAGACCTTGCTGGTTTGCAACAGAGCCAATCTTGATATCCTGCGTGGTTTGCAGTTGCCAAGGCTTATTGGGTCTAATCCGGATACCGATGCTGCAGTCATCTAGATCCATTGTGGGACAGCTCGAATCCAGCTCCTGGTCATCATCGATGCCTCCTGGACTTCGTGGCTGAAGAGACAAACTCACCTTCTTCACCTTAAAGCACCCGACCGCCTGGTTCCTTCCTGGTTCCTTCCTGGTCACTGGCTAGTGACCCAGACTCTGTCCCCTCTGCTTTCAGGTTCTTCACATCTCTGATCCACCCGGACACTTTTCCTCTGGTCGCCTGCAGCACTTCTTTGCAGCTCTCCATAGACAACGACGACGAAACCCGACATCAAAAGACACCTATGCACCCGGCTTCCGTGGGTGAAGTAACACGAGTACTCTGGTAGTCTCGAGGGTATTGGCCCTCCTAGTGTCTAAGTCTAAAAGGGTTCCATCCTAATCCATCCAGAAGTGTCCTTAAACTGTAACTTTGTAACTTTTACGAACTCCATAGAAAGTCAATGGGACACTGCACGCGGCTCCCGTGGGTCTCCTACTTCCTAACCTTTGGTTGCTTAGTGTAGCCCCAGCGATTCTACAGGCCCTAGGCCTGCTTTCTAACTCTCACAGGGTACTTATACCGCTTTCTTAGTATATGGTTTGTGAGGCCCCTAGGGCATAACGTATACTGTGCAACGTATCGCATATTAACTGTGCGACTTGTATTGTATTTTTACCTCTGACCTCATAAAGAGTGCGGAGGGGTTGTGTTTGGAATAAATACATATATATTTGATATATACCTTGTGTGGTGTCCTTTCATTTGGTATTCAAGGGATTATATATGGTAAAACGACTTGCTTAACTCGCCTACTGAAGTCTTAGCCTGAAGACTGCTGGTTCATGCTACCACTAGGATAGCTTTCTTTAAGGTTGACTTTACAACCACCATCAATAAGGGTCGATTAGACTGGTACAAGGTGCCCACTAGAACTAGTGGACATCGTATGCCAGACTAACTTCTCAAAACCGGCTCAATCCAATCCTTGTTCCTCAGTGGCCCCAGGTCCGGCTCCTATAGTGCCCTCGTCCACACCATTGGATCAGGTTGATTATGAAGTAGAGTCTGATAAATGGAGGAGAGTTTTCATTCCTTATTATTTGTACTTAAGGTCTTAGCTTCCAAGGGGTAAACTTTAGGTATGACTGCGACAGACTGAAAGTAAAGCCCTAGCGCTGTCATGGGGATGAGCCTTGCGTTTACACTGTGTTAAATTGGCATGAGCTTATTAGAAGTTTAAACACCATTTTTCCTTTCTTCTGCCTTTGCACACGGCACACATTATTATAAATGTTTAGAGTTTAGCAGAGTGTTTTGCTTCACACGAGAATAATATGTTTTTCTATATTAGCAGCCTTGCTTGGTAAGCTTTGTCTGAACAGTGAGTGCCGAGGCCTTCAAGGTTATTTCAACACAGTGGTTGTTGTTCGGACTGATCAGTGCACGTTCTAGACATAACATATATGCAGCTGTGGCCACCTCTGAATTTGGCGCGTTTAATAAGGCACTGCGTAGGCATAATCAAAAACACTTGGAGAACATTCGCATGCAGAGAGCCGGTGCAGAAACTGATGTGATCCATTTCTGCTAGAATCAGAGGTATGGGGCCGCCCTTGTAATCCCAAGAGACCTTCTGTAGATATAAAATAACCTACTAGCAAGGGAGGGTGAGATATAGGTGTATTCTAACTGGTTTTCCAGTTAGCATTGTAACATGCTTTCTCCCTTTGTATTTTATGGAATAGTTACTATGCTGACAATCTTGTTGCTTATAATATGTCTGCTTGTATTAGCTAAGATACTGCACCTGAGAACACGGCATTAGAAATAAATATTTCAAGCTTGCACGTGTCTTTATTTACTCCCTGTTTTGGACAGGTTTGTGAGTATAACGGAAGAGTGTTCATGTGTTTCACATTGCCTGAGGTAATCTAAGTTCCATGTTCTGGGTTGTGTAATCATTGGTGTTATGGAAGAACCAATGAGACATTGATTGCTAGTCTGGTAGGGGATTTTGGCTACTAAGGTGAGTTCCGAGTCTCTATGCACAGTTCTGTGTATGAGCAGAACCCCTGCTGCAGCGCATGTCAGAGCTGAAGGTACCACAAAAACTGGGTGCAGTGCAGTTAACATGCCGCTTGAAGGTCCTGAAAAGAATTCAGAACCCCTGCTGAAGCACATTTCCCTGCAGGAGGAAAACCCTGGAGGGCCACAACCTGTGGGAGCTGAGTTCCCGTGTACAGCACAGTCTCCAAGTTAAGTCTACCTGCCCTTCCCATGGATTTCACCGTGTCCTCTCAGGTCTTCAGCACTACTTTTGTAGTGAATGGAAAAGTGGGTGAGATAGCTCCCGCATAAAGCAAGTGAGGGAGGTTGCTGCGACCCATGATCCAATCCTCCGTCACTTAGGCCGGATCATTAAACCCCTCAAAACATTAATCGTTGGGGGGGCGTGGCCAAGATGGCCAGCGGGTAGGACGTGTCTCTTTGTCTCCCTGTGCCCGTCCACCCGCAGAGTTACTTCCCAAGACTCCTGATAAGATACGGACCCCTGATGGTGATGGGGAAGAATAGGAATGTAGCTCGACAGCTGCCGAGAGAAGCAACCCAAAATGGCGACGCAGAACGCAGCCAGAGGATAGGGGAGTGCCCTGGAAATGGGCTGCACTTGGAGCAAGCAGCGCTACAGAGCCCCGGGATACTCCTTTGTGATAGCAGGCTCTGTGTGACCGACTTCATCCTGCCGAAGGATTTCACGCCGGGTAGCAACGAGATGGAAGTGGCTTTGGGGAAGATGCCGTAGCGAAACCAGAGCGGGCGTCCATACCACTGATGACAGAGCTACTCAGCGCTCCTACAGGAGACGCACTTATTGCCCAAAGATTGGCATTGAATGCATTCCAGGGCGTTCCCTCAGCAGTTCTTCTCCTCAACTGTAGAGAACAAAGCAGGTGTCGCCATTTTAATCGCTAAATGTTGCAAGGGAGAGGTAACAGATAAAGTGGAGGAAATAAAAGGGAGGTTGTTGGCGTACACAATCCAATTTGGTGACCAAACTATAGTCCTGGGCTCTATATCTGCCCCTAATACGGGACAGGAGGGCTTCCTCAGAGCAGCTATAGCAGAGACCATGGCCCCGCAAATCTGCATGACGTTAGTAGGTGGGGACCTGAATTTGGTTCTAGATACAGACACAGATAGGTCTAAAACTAGTTTCCATCAGAATGGGGCGCTATCAAAGGAAGGGAAGAAATGGCTACAGGAAATGGGTTTAGTGGACATTTGGAGGGAGGCCCACCCCAATGCAACACAATATTCATTCTTTTGAAATGTCCACAGGTGCTATGCCCGACTTGGCTATTTCATAGGAACGACAGAGATTAACAATGTGGCAAATCTAGTTCCTGAGGCGGAAAGCCGGGAACAAATGCTTGTGACTTTTTAATTTGAAAACTGTATTGTCGATTTTAATTTACCTGCTCCCTCTCTTCTGGGCATTCTTCCTTGTTATCAGCTGTGGCAGCCCCTCGTGCAGCGGACCTTAGCGTTGCCGAGGCTTGAGATTACACCCGCCGCCATTTCCCACTGGCCTACAGGCCACGCCCACGGCCGCGACACGCCCCCTTTTCCCCCGCAGCCTACTTAAACACGCTGATTGCTAGCACGTGACAGAGGCAAGTCTAGTTCCTGAGGCGGAAAGCCGGGAACAAATGCTTGTGACTTTTTAATTTGAAAACTGTATTGTCGATTTTAATTTACCTGCTCCCTCTCTTCTGGGCATTCTTCCTTGTTATCAGCGGTGGCAGCCCCTCGTGCAGCGGACCTTAGCGCTGCCGAGGCTTGAGATTACACCCGCCGCCATTTCCCACTGGCCTACAGGCCACGCCCATGGCCGCGAGGCCACGCCCCCTTCCCCCCCCGCAGCCTACTTAAACACGCTGATTGCTAGCGCGTGACAGAGGCAAATCTAGTTCCTGAGGCGGAAAGCCGGGAACAAATGCTTGTGACTTTTTAATTTGAAAACTGTATTGTCGATTTTAAATAACCTGCTCCCTCTCTTCTGGGCATTCTTCCTTGTTATCAGCTGTGGCAGCCCCTCGTGCAGCGGACCTTAGCGCTGCCGAGGCTTGAGATTACACCCGCCGCCATTTCCCACTGGCCTATAGGCCACGCCCCCCCTATAAATATGTGCAATCCTCGTACGCGCAGCGGACGAGCGCAGCGGGCGCGCCATCAGCGCGCCGAAGGGACGCCTAAGGCAAGCCCGTCTGCGCCCGTCCGCGACCGACCGGGGACAGGGGCACTCCACTATGCGCGTTCTCTTACTTACTCCTCTGAACAACTGCATATCCTTAATAAACATTGGCCGCTAAACCCTGAAACCTTGTCCTATGTTCAAAACCTTGGCATTGTCTTTCCTATGTGCACTACGTCTCCTCCCCCCCCTCCACCACTGCTCTCCTCTTGAACACGAGATCAGCCGTCAAGCATCAGACTGAAATATTTGACCTCTTGGATTCCAACTCCCCTGATCTACTGTTCCTAACCAAAACTTGGTACAGATCTGATTCCCTACCGAGTGTACTGGCAGCCCTCCCGCCTCACTACTTCATGCTTCGCGCAGATAGATCTGAGGATAGAGCAGGTGGTGGTGTAGCCCTGATTGCCCGCAAGGAATTCCACTTTCAGATAATCGCGTCTCCCAGGCTGCCAGCGGCTGACTGCCTTGTAGTACGTTCAACCATACTTAAGACCCTTATCACCTGTGTGTTGATGTACAGACCACCCCAGCCAATCCCTGGCTTTCCTTCTGCTTTCCAGGACTTATTGGCCACTTTAGTAGTCAATAATGTCGCTGTCCTCGTTTTGGGAGCCTTTAATTTCTGGCCTACTGACCCCGCTGAAGATATCACTTCTAAAGATTTTACCCATCTACTCCTCAGCCTCAATTTCACTCAGCATGTCCACGGTCCCACCCACATCAGGGGCCATATTCTCGATCAGATTTGGACATTAAACATCCCGACCTCTACTCCTCTCATATCTCCCTGCCCATGGTCAGATCACTCTCTGCTTGCCTTTTCTTTGGATCTGAGCCATAAAATAACATCTTCCTCCCCCAAAAACACCTGGGCAAGGAATTGGACTCAAGTCGACATACCATCCCTGTGTAACTCGCTAACTGCCACCTGCCCAGATCTATCGGGCCTAGCCCCACACTCTCAGGCCACCATTCTGGACCACTGGCTCACCAAAGCCTGTGACCCAGTGGCTCCCCTGAAACGGGTCACCATCAACCGCACCCACAATGCTAATAAGTGGTTCAATCCTGGCCTCAAAGCCAAGAAATTAGAGCTACGGCAGGCTGAACGAGCTTGGAGAAGGACATACTGCCCGACCCGAAGACAATTCTTCACCACCCAACTCAGTGAATACAAACAAACCATCTTGACAGCCAAAACAGAATACTTTTCTGGGCGCATCTTAGCCGCAGAAAACCAATCTCGGGAGATTTTTTCCACCGTCCACGTGTTGGCATCATCAGACAGAACCTCACCCAAGATTCCCCCCTCCCAGTCCTTATGCAACTCACTTAACGAGTTCTTCATCGAAAAAATAGTCTGCATCAAAGCTAACATCCCTTCTCCCTCGCTCACTTTCACCCATCCGCAGCCACCGGACAATAATCGGTCCCTCACTACCATTCCCTCACTGACTAAAGAATCTCTGCTCCCTCTACTGAGGCGTGTCAAGTCGGGCTCCCCAGCTGACATCTGCCCGGCACGCATCCTCTGTCAGATTTTTACTGAATGCCCAGCCCCCGCCCTCACCCTCCTGAATAATTCCCTTACGCTTGGTTCTGTCCCTGCTTCCCTCAAAACCGCCACAATCCTCCCAATTCTAAAAAAAACGGGCGCCGACCCGTCCTCCCCGGCAAACTATCGCCCCATATCCCTTCTTCCTTATCTGGTTAAGGTAGCTGAGTCCCACGTCACTCAGGTGCTCAGCTCTTTTATAGAGGACAGTAATTATCTTGCACCCTGTCAGGCGGGCTTTCGTCCCCGCCGCTCTACTGAGAAGGTGGTTATTTCAGTCATGGACCAACTCAGGGAGGGACTTGACACTAACACCCCATAAGCCCTGGTCCTCCTAGATTTGTCCGTCGCATTTGACACGGTGGACCATTCCATCCTTTTGTCCCGTGTCAAGGCGGCAGGCATGGGGGAACAGGTACTGACCTGGATAGGTTCCTTCCTGGCCGATCGTACTCAGGCAGTCCACCTTGCTGAATTCTCTGCCCTGCCTCGCAGGGTGAATTGCGGCGTTCCCCAGGGATCTTCCCTCTCCCCCCTCTTATTTAATCTTTACATTTTCCCCCTTATTTCTGCACTGCAACAACTGGAGGTCACAGTCTACAACTATGCTGATGACCTCCAACTCATTTTTAATTTCTCTTCCTCCCTATCCGGTGCCGCTAGCCTCCAGTCCATCATGCTGTTTATCCGGGATTGGATGAATGCAAACCATCTTAAACTCAACCCGGATCCATTTGGGGTTCTTGTGATTTGAGTGACAAGTAAGGGATTGGTTTGTGAAATTTTGGTTACCCAAAGGGATTAATCTTTTTAGACATTGTGTCAGATACAGGTATCACCAAGACAGAGGAGGGTGGGATGTTGGATGCTCAAAGAATATATGCTCCACAATAAGGCAGTGATGGCCAAATGCATTAACGACTATTTAGATATTAACGATTCCCCTGAGGTAGCCATCACTACACTCTGGGAAGCTATGAAGGCAGTAGTGTGGGAAGAATTAATAGCTTTCTCTGATGCCGAAAATAAGGAATGCAAAGAACTACGCGCACAGTTAACTGAGCAAGTTCGAGAACTGGAATGGGTACATAGCCGGACAGAGGCACCCAGAGTCTGGAGACAGCTTAAAGCTGCAAGGGCACAGTTAGCAGGAATAGATCTGGACAGGGAAGAATATGCAGCGATTAGATTAAAACACTCCTACTACATCGGGGCGGATAGGACGGGACGTTTACTGGCAAATAGGCTCTGGGCGCAAAGACAACATGCAAAGGTACACACGCTAAGAGAAGTGGAAATGGGTAAGCTACTGGGGATCAGGAGATAGCTCAGACTTTTCTGGAGTTTTACGAAACGCTACATGAAATACACTACATCTGGACGGGACATGACGTTGTACTTGTACACCAGAACAAGCCAAATTCGTAGACAATCCAATACGAATCGAAGAGGTGGTCACCGCGATCTCGTGACTTAAATTACTCACATCCCCTGGCCCAGATGAATTTCCCGCACTCTTCTATAAAAAAAGTTGCCATATTTTAGCCCCGATACTGACGAGATTATTTAACTCCTTCGGTAGTAAAGGATTCATCCCGTCAAATATGCCATCGGCGGCGATAGTGGTACTACCAAAACCGGGAAACGATTAGCAGGACTGCAGATCGTATCGACCGGTATCGCTACTCAATGTAGATTTGAAAATATTCACAGGCTTACTGGCCACGAGATTAGCTCCTCTTAAGCCGAATCTAAAAGAACCGGACCAGGCGGGGTTTATTCAGACTCTGCAAAGCGGAGACAATATGAAGAGGATTCTCCAACTCATAGATAAGGCCTACCAAATGGAAATGGACGTGCTTGTCCTGAAATTGCCGGAAAAGCGTTTGACGGGGTGGATCGGAGATTTTTGGAACAGACGATGGTACATTTTGGGTTGCACAACAGGTTTCGGGAATAGGTGGGTTGCTGTTACGGAGCACCTACAGCCTCAATTAATGTCAATGGTGTTTCTTCTCGTCCCTTCTTTATTCAAAGGGGCACCAGGCAAGGTTGCCCGCTGTCACTCCTTTTATTTGCACTATACATTGAGCCCATAGCACAGAAAATTCAGGACAATCCTGAAATTAGAGGGATACCGTTTGGAGGGGAGTCACACCCTATCAGCTTATAAGCAGATGATATCATAGTGGCGTTGGAGAAACCAAGGAGACCGCTCCCCGCTTTTTTAGAGGAACTGGAGGTCTTTGGTCAGGTTTTGGGTTTTCGGGTCTATGTGGGTAAATCGCTGATCCTTAATTTGAACCCAACAAGTCATTATTTCCGGAACGAAGGGGAACAGATCTTGGGGATTTGGGTGGTCGAATCAATGCCATATCTGGGGCTGGAGCTGGCGGCGACAATCAATCAAACGGTCAGATTAAATTATGACAGGTTAACGCGACAGATTAAAAAAGAGCTGAGTAATTGGGGTAGACATCATCTTTCACTCCTAGGGAGGGTGGCAGCACTTAAAATTACTCTTTTACCAAAGGTATTATATTTATTCCAAACTTTGCCTGCTCTCCCGCCCGAAGGGGTATTCGCCTCACTGCAGCAAGAAATCAATCGCTTTGTGTGGGCTGGAGCCAGGCCCCATATGAGAAGAGACCTAGGATACATGCGACCCAAAAATGGGTTCTCGGGATACCGAATTTAGTGGATTATTACAAAGCGGCCCAATTGCGATACTTGGTGGAATGGAATAGGCCCGAGTTCGAAAAGAGATGGCTCTTTCAGGACAGAGTCCTAGCGGGGATTCCTCTTTGGAAGGTCCCCTTCCTTAAGAAGTCGCACAGACCTCAAAGTTTACTGAGATCACCGATTACAAAATCTGTAATGAAAGTATGGGAAGGGGTGGCTACTGCCAGGAAGCTCAGGCCATTTCCATCACCTTTAACACTTTTGTTTGGAAATAGTGAGTTCACATCAGGAATGGAAGACAAGGCATTTCAGGCGTGGCATGTCACTCCCTGCAGATCGGTGGGGCATCTGTTTGACTTGACGGGAATAATTTAATTCCCACAGATAAAGGAGGACTATGGGGTGTCGGAGACGGAAAGGTTAAGATACATGCAATTTTGACACTGGGTGCTTCAACCTGAGATACGATCACAGGCTAGTTGATAGTTGACACGTTACGAGAAATGGTTAATCACAAAACAGAATGACAAGGGGCTGATATCGGAACTCTACAATATGCTCAGACATTCAGTGCTACTGCACTCCAAATCTAGTCAGAAAAGATGGGCGAAAGAACTGGGTAGAGAACTTTCACAGAAGGAATGGGAAGGGATATACTGTAGAGCAAAAACACACAGCTTGCAATGTGGCCAGTATTGAAACAGCTAGGAAAATAGCCACATACTGGTATCTTACACTGGTGTGCCTTCATAGAGGTAACGCTGACAGGAGCCTTACTGCTGGAGGGGTTGTGAGGAGGAGGAAACATTAGAGCACCTATTATGGGACTGTCCGACATTAACAACTTACTGGTCCAGAATCTTAGATGACGTAGACCAACTATTCGATACGCAGATACCAAGACTACCAGTGTATGTGGTACTAGGCCTTCCCAATTCGAGAACATACCAACTCAAAAGCGGTTGTGCATGGCAGATGGGGTTAGCGCTGGGGGCAGCTCTTCTAAACATCCTGACACACTGGGGGACATCAACCCCACCCACTTACATAGGCTGGCTACATAGGATATGGTACATTTGGGGTATGGAACATACCACAGCCTCCTTAACTAGTTCTGAGAATTCGTTTCAGAAAGTGTGGAAACCATTTTTAGCGTTATTATCAACAGAGTTTAACAAAATTACTCGGACAAAATACCTGAGAGTGCAGCTCTTGACGGACCCGGAATGTGAGACCCTGCCACTCAAGAATGATTGATATGTGACACCATTGAACTATGAATGAATGTAACATGAGCAGCAATAGGACTACTGGAAGGGGAGGGGGGCTGTTCAAGTTATTGGTTTATTTCAAAGAGAAAGACTTGAGATACAACGTGGAGATATACATTGTGATAGAATTGATTGTATGAGCATTGTATTAAGAAAGTCACTAGAACATGTGAATTTCCGAGATTACTTTGACTGTAAAGCAAGTTAGACTTTATTGTTGAAAGATATTGTATCGCTCTCCCAATAACGATAATAATAATAAAAAGATTTAAACAAAAAAGACCAATCGTTCACAATGTGAAGGTGTGCTGCCATATAGTAGAGGAGGCGGTATGGGGTAGCTATTCACTATTCACCAGTCCAAGGTAGGCCAGCCACATTTATCGAGGGAAATCCGGTGGACTCCCCAGTTCCATAGCAAGTCACAAACCAGAGCGCTAACCTTAACAAAGAAGGTCTGGTGCAATGAAAATGGGTAGTTCTGGAGCTGATATAGAAGTATGGGCAGGGAAAGCATCTTAAAGATGGCTGAGTGACCCAATAGAGATAGCAGAAGGAAGGAACAAAATGTAATGCCTTTAGAGAGACCGTAGAGTTAAGGTTGGCGGTTAGAGCCATATGCACAATGCCTGTCATCGGCAACAAAGACTCTCAAATATTTAAAACCCAACGGGAATACCTGCAGCTCAGACGCCCATTGCATGGTCAGAGGGCATAGGGCAATGGGGGTATATGGAGGACTTGGCCCTATTCACAAGGAGTCCGGAGTAAGACCCATAGACCTGAAGGATCTAAAGAGTACGAGGTCCCGTCTCATGTGGGTTATCCAAAACCAACAAGACGTTTATAGCATAAAAGGAGATCCTATTACTCACGTATGAAGACCATTGGAACTCGTGGACATCCACATGCTATCATGTCACCAAGGGCTCTATGGCCATGGCAAACAGCAAAGGGGAAAGAGGACACCCCTGTTGGGTGGCCCGTTCTATATGGAACCAGTGTGACAGAGCTCATCTGACCCACGGCCTCGCCAGGAGGTTGGTGTAGAGGAGGCACACAAAACCAATTAAATTGGGACCAAACATGAAGTGATCTAGAAGGGTGAACAGGTAATCCCAGTCGAAAGAATCAAATGCCTTTCTAAAGTCCACATAAGCGCAGTCTGGTGCCTGGGTAGTTGACCACTCAGCTCGTGCATTGTGATTTTGTGTATATTGCCCGATGAGGCATAAATCCAGATTGGTCCAGGTCCACCAGATGGGCAGTCACTCTCATGAGCCAGTTATCCAACATTTTAGCCCACATGTTAACCTCTGAATTTAATAAGGAGATCACTTGATATTCCTCACAGTGTATGCATCAAGGCTTGTTTTTGGGATGACCATGATTTCTGCTGACCGGAGATCCTGAGATAATTCACCACTCGTCAGAGCTTGACCACAATTTTGAAGCAACAAGGGGCCCACCTGGGGCCAAAGCAGGTGCCAAAAATTGACTAGATACCATTTGGGTCCCAGTGCTTTGCCTGCTTGAAGCTGTGCTAGGGCAGCCCTGAGCTCTTCACATGCGACCTCCACTTCCAAGCAGTCACGCTCCGCTGGGGGGAGGCACAGCACTGGTATGTCCGCTAAGAAATCATGGAGGTCCGCATAGGGGCCATCAGGATCAGAACTGTAAAGGTCCTCATAGTAGGTTGAATGCAATTGCAATGTTCTCACTACCCGTTTTTCGAGACTCAGCGTCAGTTTCAAGGTACGCAACTGGAGCATCAGTGATCCACGGAGTGTAGAGCCAATGTAATATTTACCTGCCTTATCCCCCTTTGATAAATATAGCCGTGGGTGGCAAGACATGCTTTGCAGGCCACCTGCTTGAGTTTTTGCCTAAAGTTTGTGTGTGAATAGAGTCGCATAGGAGAGCCTCCTCCAAAGTTAAAACATATTATCACTCGAGGTCCAACACACCTGCTCAAGATATTCCACCATCTGCAGAGCTCGTGCCCTCTGTCCCTGCCAATAGCTCATTATGTCACTGCAAAGGGAGCCTGCCAAAGGCTCGTTCTAAAAGGCCTCCCACGAAGAACACTGACTCCTGATTCTCACGCAGAAATCTTTGGCTCACGCCCTTGCATGTCTCCCAAAACATCTCACCCTGGAGGCACCAGGGGCTCACCAGCCACCTGCTCTAGAGCTTGTCTGGCCTCAAGCCAGGTTCAGCATTACCTGCGAGTGATCTGGGAGGCCCTTCACCAGGATACGCACACTAAGTATAGAGTGGCCTTTTTGCCGGGGGTAGGAGAAAATGGTCCAGACGGGAGAAGGATTTGTGAGCCCCGGAATAAAAGGTAGTTTAGCAAGCAGTCACGCGATTGGTGCACCACACATAACTGAAGGACATGTTGTGAAGAATAGTTGAGAGCAAAGTTGGGCTGTGACCAGCCGCGGTGGGGACATAGGAGCCCACCCCATTGAGGTCACCTCCCAAATTCCACAGTGCATTGGCCATCACCCAAAGGATGTCGTCCAGCTTCTCCAAAAACTCAACAGTAAGGCGCCGATCAAAGATCCCCAAAAAGTGTCTGTTAACCACTATATAACGTCCAAGGCTGTTGTGCCACACCCTGGACACCACCATGGAGATGTGCAGATGGATCATAATGGATGCTCCTCGTGAGCCTTGGAGGAAGCCTGAATGAAATACCTAGGAGTATCCCCTGCTGGCCAGAAAGGGGCAGTTGTTACCCATGAGATGCGTTTCTTGTAACTTTAAGATATCAGGGTTGGACATATAAACAGCATTGAATATTGCCCCATTCTTGATTTTATCTAGCATACCATTGCCATTCCAAGAAAGAAGTGTCAGCTTGCCCAGGGAGACAGGATGCCAAGTCTCAGGGCCTGATTAGGATCTAGGCAGCCAGGGTTACTCCATAACAAACGTGACAGATATCCCATCTGCCAATTTACATTTACATTATATCCAATGGAACTTGTAATACATCGGACAGGATATCCGTGCAACTAGGGACAGTAGCTAACTGGTCTCGACTATGATGTAAATCTCCCCTACTATGGAAACCAGCACCACAACTACTCTAAAGAAAGACTAGAAAGAAACAAATAAAAACCCACAAAAGAAAAGCGTAATGGGTGCTTAGTGTGTGTGAAAGTGTGAAAAATATGGTGCCATTTCTACATCTACTGAGGCACCTGTCCTAATAGAGGTCAGAGTTATTGCACAGGGTCCAGTAAAGTCACCAATGATGACAAGGGCCCCCTGGGCACTCCTCAATCCAATCCCATGCTGTCTCAGCTGCATCAAAGAATAAGGTATTTTCATGAAAGATGACCTTCAAGGTTGCTGGGAAAAGATGCATGTATGTGATATCCATAGCTGTACACTTTGTCTTCAGTTCCTGGAAAGAGCGACGCTGCTATTGGACTTTAAGAGTGTAATCTGGAAAGATCATCACTGGGGAAGAAAGAAATGTCAAGGATTCTGCCTTTCATGCCGCTCAGGATATCATCCCAATCTGCGTAATTAAGCACCTGGGCAATGAATGGGCCATGCGTGGCACCCACCAGATGCTTCACAATCAATGCTTGATGTGCCTATTTGACTATAAAATAAGTGGAAATCTCCAGCGTGGGCACCCAGCTCTGTTAGAAATGACAAAAGAGGGCATGATCCTGTCTGCCCCCTCAGGCATGCCCACAATGCACAGAGTGTGGTTAAGTATGGGCCAAAAGTCCGTTCCGCTCGCGAAATTTGCAGATTTTCGGCAATTTCGCAATCCGCAAATCTCGCGCAATTGCCGAAAATTCGCAAATTCGCTTGCGGCGGATTTTTTAAACATTTTTGGGGATGGCCTGCTCACTCAAGGGACCCCTGCGCCCTTCAGCACGATGGCAGTAACACACACATGGTCACTGGAGACAAATCTTCTGGCACTTTACGCAGCTGTAGTGTAGGAAAAGCACTGTATTTACCCAACGAGGTAGCACTTACTTATTAGCCAGTAGAAAGTACTCCAGTTGAGTAGAGGTATCGCCTAAAACGAAGGCATCTTCTTGGATAAATATGAAGGGCAGGGTTCATTGTGGCACGATGCTCCTGTCACAAAAAGTAAACCTCAACAGGAAGCGCTTACAGATATAAATAAAGCAGGTGCCAGAGTTGCTTACTTGCAACTATTCTCTGACCCTGTCCTAACCCTAAACAGCTGGGTGCCCGAGGCAGGGTCAGAGAACAGGGCTGGACTGGGAACCAAAACCAGCACCGGCAAAGTGCTCGGCCGGCCCCCAGGGGGAGGTCTTAGCTCTTTGCCGGGGCTGGTTTTCGGACGATTTTGTTGCAGGGCAGATTTTGCAGCTATGCTGCATAAACGGCCCTGTAACAAAAACGGCCCCCAGGGGCCCAAAACTGGCCCGCACCCTTGCGGCGCACCGGGTTATTGCCCGGTGCCCACAACGGCCAGTCCGGGCCTGTCAGAGAATAGTTACAAATTGCACCGGCAAGCTGCCAGAGTTTAAGTTGCTTACTTGCAACTATTCTCTGACCCTGTCCTGACCCTAAACAGCCGGGTGCCCGAGTCAGGGCCAGAAAATAGTTACAACTAAGCAGGTGCCCGAGTTGAAGCTCAAATTCAGTAACGCATTAATCAGCCCAAAAACAATCGTGAGCTTTGTCGAGGCTGGGGAGCTGTGCTTTCTCCCCATATCTACTGTTGAAAATTAGCTGTGATGCTAGATGGAGGCCTTTGCAACCTTCACTTTCACGAGTGCAATCCCCGTGCAGTTCCTGTGACCAGGGGCTTCTTTCTCCTCATCTGCTGCTCTGATCGGTCTTTGACCTTTTATACACACAAGAAGCATGTGAACTCACATAGAAGCCCCTCTCTCTGGCCCCGCCCAGACACTAGTGGTGTGTACTGTTTTCCCGCCCTGACCCACTATGATGGACAATTCACTCAAGCGACCCCGGCGCTGGGCAGGTGTGCTTTCTCCCCATATTTACCGTAGAAAATTATCTGTGATGCTGATGGAGGCCTTTGCAACCTTCACTTTCACGAGTGCAATCCCCGTGCAGTTCCTGTGACCAGGGGCTTCTTTCTCCTCATCTGCTGCTCTGATCGGTCTTTGACCTTTTATACACACAAGAAGCATGTGAACTCACATAGAAGCCCCTCTCTCTGACCCCGCCCAGACACTAGTGGTGTGTACTGTTTTCCCGCCCTGACCCACTATGATGGACAGCTCACTCAAGGGACCCCGGCGCTGGGCAGGAGTGCTTTCTCCCCATATCTACCGTCGAATATTAGCTGTGATGCTGGATGGAGGCCTTTGCAACCTTCACTTTCACGAGTGCAATCCCCGTGCAGTTCCTGTGACCAGGGGCTTCTTTCTCCTCATCTGCTGCTCTGATC
Source organism: Lissotriton helveticus (assembly GCF_964261635.1). NCBI lineage: Eukaryota > Metazoa > Chordata > Amphibia > Caudata > Salamandridae > Lissotriton > Lissotriton helveticus. Next base: position 1,194,522,057 of record NC_136069.1, read on the forward strand.
GGTCTCTGACCTTTTATACACACAAGAGGCATATGAAGTCGCATAGAAGCCCCGCTCTTTGGCCCCGCCGCACACACTAGTGGTGTGCACCGTCTTCCCGCCATTTACCCACTATGATGGACAGCTCACTCAAGGGACCCTTGCGCCCTTCGGCGCGATGGCATAGTAACACACACATGGTCACTGGAGACAACTCTTCTGGCACTTTACACAGCTGTAGTGAAGGAAAAGCACTATACATTTACCCAACGAGGTAGCACTTACTGATTAGCCACTGTAGACAGTGGGAAACAGTCTATTTGGTCAAATCCGCGAGTTCGCACATTTTTTCGCGAACTCGCAGATTTTTTTGCAAATTCACGTGAATTTGCAGACCGCAGATCCACAAAATTCGCCCATACTTAATTGGTGTACCTCGATCTACCATTGCTATACTCCACTCGAACCTTCAGTTCCCCACTAGGTGCTGCAGGGTTGTGAAGCGAGACTCATGCAATTTGACCATGTCCTCAGTCTCGAATAACCTGCTCTCCACCACAGTAACCATGTGTGCAGTGTTCCGTAAGTTCTGTAGAATCAGTTTTCCCATTTTGTACTTCATTGTTTCCTTCACTGCTGTGCCGGTGTCATCTGAGGGGGTCGTCTGATTAGTGTACTTGTCCATTGTTTGCTGTGATGCAGTGCCCGGAGGCTTGTCCCATTTCATGTCGAGCCCCGGGGACCCAGGCGGAACAGCAGTCGGAAGAAGAGAACCAGGAGGAGGGCTCTAAATGGTGAGATGCTCTTCACTCCGGCACTGCAATGGTAACACAAAACTAAGCCCACGAAGGAGTCCGCACCAATCAGCCCCTAGTCATACACCGGCTGATGTCCGTCACCACCACTCCCAGAAAAGCAGCACCCACTGTGTGACACAGAATATCACTGACCTTAGGAGCAGCACGGGGTCAAACACAAGCCCAATGTCCACACATCATCTGATGTAGCAGTGGTAGTTGCAGTTCCTCAGCTGCAAAGGTGAACGGATGGTCGGGGATTATGCGCCTCCAGCTGGTTCCCCGACAGAGGCCAAGCACTACGCAGCCTGACCATGCCACTGAATGTGGGCTGTCCCAAGCAGCCCCTAGGATGCTGCAGCGCTAGAAATTGGCCCCAGGGGACTCCCAGGCAGTCCACCACTGCCCAGTAGAGGGGATAAAATGACATGAGACCAGGATTGCTGGGAGACAACAGGCCCAGTCTCACTTACACCAGAAGTTGGGCATGGTGGTCGGGCAGGGGCACCCTAAGGAAGCACAACCAATGCACCCTAAGATGGGCCAGGAAGCACCCAGGCCTGCGATCTTGCCCCTTTATGGGCTGTCCTCCAGGAAACAATGCCACCACAGTCCGGGCCCATTGCAACATCCCTGCAGTGACCTCACCACAGGCCAAGAGCAGGGTAGAATGGGGCCCTAAAAAGGTTTTCAAGAACCTGCTGTGGGCACAGATAGGTGCACAGGATGATAGGCAGTCCTCCGCTCCAGGCCGCAGCAGTGATCACGGCTCCTGCTGCAGAATGTCCACTGATCGCAGATGCGGTCCCATACCCAAGGCTCAGCCGCTCAGCTTCGGTTGCAGACCCCATGAGTAAGCAAGGGGTGGGAGGTGAGCCAAGTTTACCAATGGAGCACCTGGCAAGCCGCAAGTCCTCTGCTTGCCTCAGAGCCGATACCTGGTCCAGGGTACAGTCAGCGGCTCGGGCTGCACAGCGGGCCTACGCAACCCCGGTTGAACCGACACCAGGTGGGGAGGGTGGCCCCCCTCTCATCCAGGCCAGCTAGCAGGGCTACCGGATCTCCACTGAGTCACCTCTTCGGCCCTCCACGAGGCGCAGGCACACAATGCCTATTGGGCTGAAAGGGCTTCAGCCCCCCCGTCGTGTGTCTCATTCCAGGCTGCTGGGTGCTCGTCTGGGCAGTGTCTGGAGTCTTATCTCCGGCATGCTCAAGTTTTTCACAGGTCTTTAAAGACCAATTGAATGTTTACATACCTTTGCAAACTGCTAGTTTTTTTTCTGGTTCCAGTACCCCCCCTGGGCCTATTCCTTTGCTGTAGTGTGAGAATGCATTTCATGAAAAGGAATATAAAGTAGGGTTGCCAAAAGAAAAATGCCAGACTGCAAAGATCTCGTCTAGACTAAATAGGGTTTCAAATAAAACAGTATCCATTCATTTGTAATGTGACTTTTCAGTCTTTGTTCCCATTAATTATCAGTCATGGATAATTCAGGCAGCCCTAGAACACAATTAAAAGTGCTTTTTATTTCTATTTGCTGTTCGAAATATGCACAGATAAGTGCTGAAAGTACAGCTTTAGGTGACTGTTTATTTTTTTACCATTTGGGACATCAAAATAATGAGCTGGCAACTCTAAACAGAAGACTTGATGTTTGTTGCAGGATCAGCACATTATTTATTTCCTCCACCCTCGATCGCTGATTAATGCCATAATAGCAGTAGTTTAACTTGTATCTTAAACCCTACCCCACTGTCAATAACATGCTGAACTACTTCAAGTGTTGTCTCAATGCAGGGTACATTCCCAGACACACTCCTCATTCTCGCCCTTCGCTTTCACGTTCACCCTGCACTCACAGTGATCACCATGCACTCCCATCATTCACGCACTCACCCTGCACTCACAGTGATCACTCTGAACTCACAATGCACTTGCGCTGTTCACCCTGTACCTCACCTTGCAGTAACACAAGTACACTACTCACCCTGCCCTCATGTGACACTTCACTCACCTGTCCCCCTCACTGCTCAATCTGCAATCTCACTCAAACAAGCCCATCACTAACCATGCATTAATTCATCCCACTCTGCACTTAACATCCGCACCCAAATGCATATGGTCACCTCACTCACCCTGCAGTCACTCCTCTTACCCAACTCTCACACTGTTGCATCGCTCACAGTGCACTCACATGGGCACTCTTGCCACCGACACAGCACAGAGGGTTAATGTGCCTGCTACAAAGAATGTGTACTATGCAGATCACAGAACTGTGTGTGACTAAACTATGAGTAGCGATATATAAAAATGAAATGTTTGCAGAAAGGTGCTATAGAGAAATGCGGTGCATTATTGGTGAGTGGTAGTGAGGGAATTTATGGAGAAGGAGGAAATGGGGGAAGGGTGCCAAAAAGAGACTGTTGCACCAAGTGTGACCAGAGCTAGGGCCAGCACTGGCTGGGAGTGTTAACCCCCAGTGGCGGCTCCTCCGCTACGGCAGAGGAGCAACACTCCCTGCTTTCGAGCAGTGTAAAGGAAATATAAAATGATAATAACTTTGTTATTATTTTATGTTTCCTTGAGGCTGCTATGCCTAAGGAGCCGGGCAGGGGAGGAGTGATATGCCCTATCCTAAATACGCAATGACTGTTTGGTCTGCCCTCTCGTGCCGCATAAACAGTCATGCGCACTCTCCCCTTTTCCATGCTGGCTGTGTCTGCCTCTGCGAGCCATTCCGGCCACCCCTATTAGCCCCCCCTCAGTTCGGATCTAGTTGGCCCCTAACCAGGCATTATTGCGGTCCTTCATTCACGGGTCCCGAGATGCCGCTGGCAACACTGAAGATATCGGGCACCTCCACAGCAATCTATCTTATGCTGAGGATAGCCGGAGTGCCTGCTCCGGATCAAAGCAGTGACACTGAGGTGCCACCAGTCTAGTACGACCGGGCTGAAGAGCCCCCGGGGAGCAGGTGGCATTGACGGATATCTGGCACAATGAGGGGGTGCTGTAACAAAGAGCGACCACCATGTTCGCGATCAAAGCAACGCCCACTGATAGAATAACAACTTGAGATGAGATTGAGTGGTGGATTTATACCTTTGTGCAATTTTTTTACCTATATCACCAGTTGATGTATCAATAAATTCTAAAAAATGTTAATGAGTTTCTTTTATCAAATAACAATATGAGGAGGGGTTGAGTGGAGGATGTTTAGTGGTATGTTTTAAATGGTTCATCTAACCAGTAACTTTTTAAGCTGGTTCATTCTATTTGAAATTTCAGTGCCTCTTTGGGTTCACTTCACTGAGTATAAATAAACAGTATAAAAATAACTTTCAAAACCTTGGAAGTAAATGCAACTTCCAAGGACACCAATATAGTCTATACCAGAAAGAGAAAATTCCTTTGGGAGCTTGAATGTGAAATACAACTTTTTGAAACTTATCCCCCTTTGATATTTTTGGCCCTGAACTAAGCTGCACAAAACTTAACAAACCAAAACTTTCACATTGTATACCATTTTTGTGCCAAATTTCATGCAGAGTCAAACAGATGCAAAGATATTAGTAAACAAAAAACTGTATTTTATATTTATTATCGAAAGAGAATCTTAAACTACACAATCACTATCATCGAATGTGTAGCGTATACATGCATTATAGATGTATACACAACAAAATATTTTTTGCTTTATTTAGCTATACCTTTGATATAATTATAATTAATTTTACATTTTTCGAACGACACATACCACTCATTCACATATAGTTTCGAAAACTGATCCACCCATTTAAGCACATTTACCCTCTGTCACATAACCTATACCCTGCACACCCACTGACATGCTTTGCAGTCCCAGGTTTGCTGCATACACTCTTTGAACATGCGGTCCTTCCCTTTTAATTACATTGTTACCCTCTTTGGCTGTACTGAGCACCGTCAATGAGCATCACCACCGATACTACTACGCAGTGTAATGAGCAATATCGTGAAACACGAACCACTCTAATTTTTGGTGTCCGGGACAAATTTGGTCCCAATCGCACCCTGCATTTTGCGTAACATGCAAGGACGTCTGTGATCAGATAGGTAGCAGACAATGTGCCTCATTGAGTTAAGTTCATATCTTTGATATGTGTGGTGATCGGCAGTGTTACAAGTTCAAATCGCTGCAGGACCAACTCAGCCTTTCACCCTTCCCAAGAGTATACATTAGATGATATTATGTGTTCTGCAGTTCTCAGAAATGTCAAAAGCTCTACTATTAAACGCTACGTAAAAGCACCATTGGGTAAGCCAATAAGTACTGCTTTACCATGCGGTGAAGGAAGCAATGTGATAGGCCAGACCTGGCTCAGACCTAACGAGGGATGATGGACATGGAGAGATGAGCAGGAGACAATTGTGACAACCAGATGTAGAGACTGGTCACACACAGAAACTGGGGGACTCATTTATGAAAAGTGATGCATCGCTGAGTGAAAACAGTGATGTGTCACTTTTCATTGCACTCTCCTTGTGACATGCTGGACGCAACTCTATCAATGGGTAATTTCACATGGGCAAGTCCCTTTTCAAATGTGCCTGTGTCAGTCTTACACCTCCTGTGAGGCAGGCATAAGATATTGACTCATTTGTGTCCTAGAAGTGACGCAGTCAAATCTCATAGATTTCACTGCACCACTTCTACGAGGCATACTTGCGTCAGAAGGCCCACCCTACATACATTATACCTGGCGCAGGTATAATGTGGCCAGTGGTCGAAGTGGGAAAATAAAAGTAGGGGAACTGTGGGTGGAGAATCAGGGGGCGGGAATAACCGAAGATTGGATCAGTGGGCGGAGTCAGGGGTGTGGCTAGAAATAGCAAAACATACCAATTTTTAGTACGTTTAGCATTTCACTGACCAGTTACAGCTTATAACGTTATTTAATTAAAAGAATGGATATGTTTATTTGAGGTTTAATTCAGGAAAAAGCAAACACTCATAGGGAATACAGGTTTATGTAAAGCGTGTGAAATATAAGCAGGAACAACATGTTACCTTAATGCTTTTACTCTCCTTGTTCAGAAATCCATGATTATTTTTTGTCTCAAACATTGAGGTCATGAATGCAGGGCTCCTCCTATACACATGTGTTAAGCAGGGCTCAGAAGAGAAAGGGACTCTTCAGGAGAATCTAGACTCACGGAAACCCACAAAGGCTCCTTCTTATTCATGTCAGCCAGCTAGCTGCTCGATCATAATATAGCAAAAAGAACAACTGGTGGGCAGAATGCAGAACAATATCATACATTCACCTCAGTGCAGAGATCTGGGCCTAAATCCATTGTTTCTTTGCACACCATGCCATTCCAGTTTGGACCCAGCCATATGCAAATCAGTCTTGATCCTTATTTATTTATTTATTTATTTAATGCGATTTTATATAGCGCGAACTTTACCCGAAGGTGTCAGAGCGCTTTACATAAGAACTAGTTGCAAAACATAAGGACTTAGGATTACATGTGTTACATAAAAGATACCCACAGAAAAAAATTGCAAATGTACAAGATGTAAAGTCACACAAAGAAGAGACTGGTGATTATAATTATCTCTATATACATAGGGAAGGGATATGAATGGATATACTCTAAGAGTCACATAGGAATGGTAGAGAGTACAATGGTCTACTGCATATACTAGTGATTAGAGTTATCTCTATATACAGAAAAGCAGAGTCCCATTAAGTGGGGTCGGAGGGGGGATGCAGTCACAGCACCAAGCGAGGGACAGAGAATGGCAGGAAAGTGAGACAAACGAGAGAGGAAGCAGATAGTAATGAGTAAGACAGTGAGGAGTGTGTCAGAGGCAACAGGAGAGACAAAAGAAAGGTCGCTGGGACATAGGGGCAGGTCAGAGATCGATAAAATGACGGAGGAGAAAGTTAGAAGAAGAAGCGAGTCATAAAAAGAAAAAGAAAATGGCGGGGAGCATAAAGGTCCAAGTCCGAAAGTCCAGGAAGAGGGCTGCCATAGCCAGCACGTCCGGGGGGAGAAAGGCAGTCCGCAGCAAAGTCACAGCCTCATCGTCCATGAGGAGCTGGGGCAGAGGAGTTCAATCTGGAGACCAGGGGTCAGGGAAGAAAGACCACAATCGCCAAGGCAGCTGATCGCAGAGCGGGAGGCAGCAAAGCCTAAAACAAAGTTTAAAGGGAAGGAGGAGGGGGCCTCTCACCAGAGCCCAGTTAAACACGCTGTGGGTGGTGGCGTTGTGCGTGGGGGGCTCAGCGACAGCCAAAAGCAGGCTCTCGGTGTTCTGACAGACCGGCAGTCTGCCCGCCCATCACATCACCTGCCTGTCACGTCACCTGCCAGTCACTTCTTGTGCCTGGTCACCTCTCCTGCCCTGTTGCCTTTCCTTCCACATCGCCTCTCCTGCCCCATCACTACTCCTGCCCCGTTCACTGCTCCTGCCCCGTTCACTGCTCCTGCCCCGTTCACTGCTCCTGCCCCGTTCACTGCTCCTGCCCCGTTCACTGCCCCTGCCCCGTTCACTGCTCCTGCCCCGTTCACCGCTCCTGTCCTTTCACTGCTCCTGTCCTTTCACTACTCATGCCCGGTTACTGCTCTAGCTCATGCCGCGTCACCTCTCCTGCCGAATCACCTCTCCTGCCGCGTCACCTCCCCTGCCACCTCCCCTGCCCTGTCACCTCCCCTGCCCCGTCACCTCCCCTGCCCCGTCACCTCCCCTGCCCCGTCACCTCCCCTGCCCAGTCACCTCCCCTGCCCCGTCACCTCCCCTGCCCCGTCACCTCCCCTGCTTCGTCACCTCCCCTGCCCCGTCACCTCCTCTTCCCCGTCACCGCTTCTGCCCCGTCACCGCTCCTGCCCCGTCACCGCTCCTGCCCCGTCACCTCCCCTGCCCCGTCACCTCTCCTGCCCCGTCATCTATCATGCCCCGTCACCTCTCCTGCCCCGTCACCTCCCCTGCCCCGTCACCTCTCCTGCCCCGTCACCTCTCCTGCCCCGTCACCTCCTCTGCCCCGTCATCTCCCCTGCCCCGTCACCTCCCCTGCCCCGTCACCTCCCCTGCCCCGTCACCTCTCCTGCCCCGTCACCTCTCCTGCCCCGTCACTTCTCCTGCCCCGTCACCTCTCCAGCCCCGTCACCTCTCCTACCCAGTCACGTCTCCTACCCAGTCACCTCTCCTGCCCGGTCACTTCTCCTGCCCCGTCACCTCTCCTGCCCCGTCACTTCTCCTACCCAGTCACCTCTCCTGCCCCGTCACCTCTCTAGCCCCGTCACCTCTCCTACCCAGTCACCTCTCCTGCCCCGTCCCTTCTCCTGCCCCGTCACCTCTCCTGTCCCGTCACTTCTCCTGCCCAGTCACCTATCCTGCCCCATCACCTCTCCTACCCAGTCACCTCTCCTACCCCGTCACTTCTCCTGCCCCGTCACCTCTCCTGCCCCGTCACTTCTCCTGCCCCGTCACCTCTCCAGCCCCGTCACCTCTCCAGCCCCGTCACCTCTCCAGCCCAGTCACCTCTCCTGCCCCGTCACCTCTCCTGCCCCGTCACTTCTCCTGCCCCGTCACCTCTCCTGCCCCGTTACTTCTCCTGCCCTAATACCTCTCCTTTCCTGTTGCCTCTTCTGTCTGGTCACTGCGGTCACTGCTCCTGCCCAGTTCACTTCACTCCCTGTAAAACATTGACAAAGGCTTTGTCAAGTTCCCCACAGTACTCTGCTTGGGGAAAGCTCCTCTCTTATCACCAACTCTGATCTCACTGGCTCTTGATAGGGCAGCGCATTGTCATTCTAAAGGGGATAATCGGCCTCAATCGGAATAACAATGGGCCTCCTCGGTCTGTGCGAGCTCAGGGAGGGGCTGCTGCAGCCTCTGGATTTCAACAGAGAAGTGCGAGCAGCCCCTGGAAGCGGAATGAAAAAAGTTATCGTTTCAAAGTTGGATTATTCTTGCCTCCCGGGACGCTTTTTTGAAAGCAAGAAGTAGGGGAACGGACTGAACAATTTTTTAGAAGTAGGGGCACGCCGTGCCCTTCCGTCCCCGCCCACTTCTACCGCTGAATGTGGCGCAGGGGTTTACAAAGTGATGCATCTACCTAGATGCGTCATTATGTAAATATGAAATAAAATGGCGCATTTTTTACACTGCTGGTGCATCACAAAAAGTGACGCACCAGCGGCGTAAAAATGACGCAAGGGCACATATTTAAGCCCCTGGACACTTAGCAGCAGATAGGTGGAGAGGCAAGTAGACATAGGCGCTGAATGGAAGAAAGAACGAGGCAGTAGTGAAAATAAAAGTGAAAACAAAGTCTTTTGACTCATTTGTACTGTACAGACTCATTTCGACTGTACACAGCGTGTTTTAAAATAAGTAAAAAGAAAAAATATACATTAAGTGCAGCACTGCTCACAAATTGAACGTATTTGTTAATTTTGTTCAGTTAAGGTATTTCATTTCTGTCAATGAAGTAAAGTAGCACTGCAGTGGGTGGGAAGCATTCTTTCCAAAAGTTCCTACTTCCCCAAATGGTCCCATCCGAAGCTGTTGCTTCTGAAAACAATTAATCTTAAAGAAAGTGTTTGATAGAAGGTGGGAGAATATACCGTCAGACAGTACCATGATAGTGTGAAAGAAATACCCCTCTGTAACACCCATACATATCTTGAGAAACGAAGTGACAATATGTCTGCCAGACAGCTGTCTGTAATCAGACCTGATTATGTTGGTAGTTAACATTATCCCCTCACTATTAGAGACGCGAAATACTAAAATGCCAATGGGAATCTGCTTCTATCTGATGAAGGAGGTATATATGGCCAATTCCTGGCGGCTTGGGTGCTCCCTATGTGGCAGCGTTGGGGAGACTCAAATATGGTATATCGGTTGTATCAAAAAGTTCAAGCAGGAGTTGTATTAATTCAGAGGCTGTGCTCCACATTTTCTACCAAGAAATGGCAATGTTCCCTAAAGTTCAGCTCCGTTCATAATAACTGATTCAAAGGATGTGTTTTCTCTGGGTTTTAATAAACGTGTATTAGCTACACATTCTGTAATTAACTTGTTAGTTACTGCAGGAAATGTTCCCAATTAACATATGTACTTCAGCATTCTTAGTGTTCAAAAAAAGGGTTTGAGAATTTTGGAATGGAACCTTTATATTGTACAGATTACAAAATGAAAATATCATTTCATCAATATTTAACACATAGGGGTCCCTGCCCGCCATAAGGGCGGGGGTCCCGTGGGCAGCATTAGGATGCGCCCACCGCAGTGGCGGGCGCATCCTGCATTCCTGCCATTGTGGCGGGCGGTGCACTCAGCACCGCCCGCCACAATGGCAGGAAGGCATGCTATGCACTTCTATGCACAGCATGGCAGGCATCGCGCGGTGCCTGCCATGCTGTGCATGGAACTGCTGGGGGGTATCATAGGTACCCCCTATGTGCACCCCCCAAACCCCCCCCCGGAGTCCCTGGGGGCCCGCAACGGGCCCCTGCAAGGAGTCTCCGCATTCCTTTCTGCCGCCACTGAAAGCCATTGTCTAAAGCCCATGCTAATATGGACGGCAGTGTCTGATAGACACCGCCACCATATAATACTGCCACCATACTAATATGGCGGGGTCATTCCGGAGCGGATGGCGGGCGGATTGCCCCCGCCAGGCCGGCGGTGACCACCGCTAGCCTGGCGGGGGCAATCCGCCCGCCATCCTAATGGGCCCCATAGTGTCTGCAAACAACAGTTAGAACTAAGGTCTGCACTTGTGCACTCCTTTATACCATACAGAAATCTGAAATTGTATTCATATACAATGAGGAAGATACCACGGAGGCGGTATGAATAAAGAAGTATTTATTTATTCACGTGTTAGAGACGTCTTATGCATGAACGTCAATTCACCAAAAGGCCAGGAGTAGCGGAAGTGAAATCACACTCCATTTGACCTTTACGTACACTCAAGCACACATGCCTAAACATCCATACAAAATCAAACATACACTCTCACACACACACACACCTTCAAGCATGCACACAACATACATTTAGAAGCATGTGTTACTTACCGCAGGACAGGAATGACCACATTCCTGCTACTTGTACTTCATTTATTATTACACTAATAGTGAATATTTGTATTCCCTATTTGTATCATAAAAACATTGACAAAAAACAATGAGGTTGGAGCAACTGATTTTCACAGCTCTGAAGCCAGGGGTCTCAAATACAGTGCCAGGGGTTGCAAGGGGCAAGCTAGGGGTCGCAGCTGAGACCCCTGGCGACCCCTAATTGATGCCCATGTTCTTAGGTGAGCCCGGCAGGCGGTGCGAAGCAAGAGGTGCACACGTGAAATGAGTTTGATGGAGGGGTCTAAGCCCAACCTCCCGCTGTACACGGCCAAAGACCGCATGCAGTGTGGGATGGAAATTTAGCCCACATGACATTCATTGTAAATAAAATGCAATTAAAAGGTGAGTTATGGTTCTCGCTTAAACACATATAACCAATGATTTTTAGGTCTCGCCTGTCGATGCGCATGCGCATCGAGCTTGCGAGACTATGGGGGCTTAAACACTCTTTAACCAACTTGCAAGGAATCGTGGCGATTCCTTGCAGTGCCCGTGAAATTTAAGCTCAATGCGCATGCGCATTGAGCTTAAAAGCGCATGCACATGCCCTCAGCCGCCTGCCTTGCCCACTCTCTCTCTCACAGCCTCCCCCAGCTCCGCCCCCTCACTTCTTGATTGCACGGCCGCTAGGCCGTGCCTCCCCTACTCTCCTCCCCCCTCCTCCTCCTACTCTCCTCCCCTGCCTGCCGTGTCGCACCTCTCCCCTCTCCCCGCTCCGCCCCCTCCCCTGCCCGCCGTGTCGCAGAACACAGAAGCTTGTTTATCTACTTTCAAGCCGGCAACCATTCCGTCCTTGGTCTCTCACGCTTGACCGATCTGGCCCGCGGTTCTCACTCTTCCTTGCCCTGGCCTATTGAACCTATATATTTTGTGCCTTACCTCTTTAGGCACACCCCGATCCTTATTGTATATACTCCTCCATGCAGCCTAGGCTGGACAAGCATGTGACACAGCAATTCCTCGTGTTCTGTTAAGCACCGTTGCTTCTCACACGCCCGGTCCTTTCTCTCCCGCCGTCCAACGAAACCACGAACGGTATGCACAGTTTTCATCCTCTTACACATTGCTTTTAGGCACCATCTCTGTTTTCTACCCTCTTTTTCTCTCCCTTTACCACCATTATAAATATACTAAGCGTCCTGCCTTTAAAATTACGACCCAGTTCCTTTACATTTCCTGCAGTCATAGGCAGCACATTTCCCCCACTTGCAATAAAATTAAGTTCACCTAACGCCAAAGTTTACCACAGATGCAGTCACGGCCTGGGGCGCTCTAACTAACATAAATTAACAAGTTGCTGTGACAAAGCTTCAGAGGAACCACAGCAGCGATGCCATATGAACAGCAGGCAGCCACAACACATCTCCCCAACTTTGTGAGGAGGAACGAGGTTACAACTTCAGTGTGCGCTTCTTCGCAGCCATGCTTTCAGGGCAACTTTTCTGGGCGCGCAGGGCCCATCTGTTATTAAAAAATGCTTTAAGTGCAACAGAAAACTTCTACCAGGGCCGTAATGTAATTGCGTTCAGGGGCCTTACATGTTATCACGTGCTGTAGCATTATATTAAGCTACTGATCAACAGTGCCTACTCCTGCTTATTAATTTTGCGAGGGGGGACAGTGTTACGACTACAGTGTGCGCTCCTTCACCGCCGTGCTTTTGTTGGAATTCGCTTTAAACTGGGATGTAATGTTATTGTGTACAGGAGGCTTACATAAAGGCGCTGTCACGATGTTTACACGCACTTAACAGACCTTGCGTTCCTGGCTTCCATTTACGCTTACAATGTATATGTAACAGAGCACTGAACAACTTTGCGAGGTGGGACGGGGTTACCAATAAAACTGTTGAAATTAGCTTAAACTAGGATGTAATGTTATTGTCTACAGTAGGCTTACATTAAGCCGCTGTCACAATGTTTACACGCACTTAACCGAGCAGTTAACAACTTTGCCAGGGGGGACGGTCGTACGACTGCAGTGTGCGCTCTTTCGCCGCCATGCTTTTAGGGCAACTTTTATGGGCGCGCAGGGCCCATCTGTTGTTAAAAAGTACTTTCAATTCAACAGAAAACTTCTACCAGGGCCCTTATGTTATCGCGTTCAGTGGCCTTACATGCTATCACATGCTGTGGCATTATATTAAGCTACTGTTGAACACTGGCTACTCCTGCGTATCAACTTTGCGAGGGTCATAGTGTTAGAGTTTGCGTTCTCTGGGCCCGGTATAACAGGAGGAGGGCATGTTCTTCACTGTTAAAGTACATTCTTGTGGGGCTCACATTTGATCTTTAATGTGGTGCACAAAGAACAGACTGGTCCGTACTTTTAAATGCGAGTGAGATTAACCGTAGGGAGAAACCACATGCACATTTGACTCAAGCTGCTAGGTGTGTGTAAGCCTCATTTTATTTTCTGCTTCTGAAAACTGGTACTCGGTGTCACCAGGAGGGCTCCGAGATTCTGAAAACTGAGCTACACAATTTAATACCTCTGTGCGTTACTTATGTGCCATCAACAAAGAGTGGTTTGTATTTGGGTTTTGTTGGTTAACAAAACTGTTTTTTAGGAGATACATTATAAGTTATACCTGTCAATTTTTCGGTGCCTTTTTTAGGTCTCGCCTGAGCCAGCGCTTTCTTTGCAAGCCCTTCTTTGCCCTGGAATGATCTGCTAATGTGCATTTCTCTGTAAATCTCTTGGTTCTGTTGCATGTTACCTCTGTTTCTTTACTATTGCATCATGCTTTGCTGATCGTGAATCACCGTCATGTTATTTATCTAAGGCACATTGATGAATACAAAAATCAACAAACATTTCACACACCCTCACTCACCCTCACCACCCTCACCTCACCACCCTCACCCTCTCACCCCCACACACCGTCACCCCCACACACCCTCACAACCCCTCACCCTCACAACTCCTCACCCTCACAACCCCTCACCCTCACAACCCCACACCCTCACAACGCCACACCCTCACCACCCCACACACTCCCCTCACACCCCCTCACCCCCACACTCTTGCACCCCTCACACACCCCCTCACCCTCACACACCCCCTCCCTCACCCTCCCTCACCCTCACACCCCCTCACCCACCCTCACACACCCTCACTCACCCTCGCACAGCCTCACTCACCCTCACACTCTCACCATCACACACCTTCACACCCCCTCTCACTGTCACACACCTTCACACCCCCTCTCACTGTCACACACACTCACTCACCCTCACACACCCTCACACCCCGCACCCACCCTCACCCTCACTCACCCTGGCACCCCCTCACCCTCGCACCCCCTCACCCTCGCACCCCCTCACCCTCGCACCCCCATATGAACAGCAGGCAGCCACAACACATCTCCCCAACTTTGTGAGGAGGAACGAGGTTACAACTTCAGTGTGCGCTTCTTCGCAGCCATGCTTTCAGGGCAACTTTTCTGGGCGCGCAGGGCCCATCTGTTATTAAAAAATGCTTTAAGTGCAACAGAAAACTTCTACCAGGGCCGTAATGTAATTGCGTTCAGGGGCCTTACATGTTATCACGTGCTGTAGCATTATATTAAGCTACTGATCAACAGTGCCTACTCCTGCTTATTAATTTTGCGAGGGGGGACAGTGTTACGACTACAGTGTGCGCTCCTTCACCGCCGTGCTTTTGTTGGAATTCGCTTTAAACTGGGATGTAATGTTATTGTGTACAGGAGGCTTACATAAAGGCGCTGTCACGATGTTTACACGCACTTAACAGACCTTGCGTTCCTGGCTTCCATTTACGCTTACAATGTATATGTAACAGAGCACTGAACAACTTTGCGAGGTGGGACGGGGTTACCAATAAAACTGTTGACCCCTCACCCTCACACCCCCTCACTTACCCTCACTTACCCTCACTTACCCTCACTTACCCTCACTTACCCTCACTCACCCTCACACAACCTCACCAGCATAGCGTAACAAAGCATAGCATAATAAAACATAGCATAGCTTAACAAAAAAAGCATAGGATAGCAAAACAAAACCTAGCATAACAAAACAAAACATAGCATAGCAAAACTAAACATAGCATAAAAAAACAAAGCATAGGATAGCAAAACTAAACATAGCATATAAAAAAGCAAAGGATAGCAAAACAAAACATAGCATAGCTTAACAAAACTTAGCATAACATAACATAGCATAACAAAACACAACACATAGCATAATAAAACATAGCAAAACACAACAAAACATAGCATAGCTTAACAAAACACAACTAAACCTAGCCTAACAAAACATATAATAGCATAGCAAAACATAGCATACCAAACACAACAAACATAGCATAGCATAACAAAACATAGCAAAACAAAGCATAGCATAATAAAACATAGCAAAAAATAGCATAACAAAACATAGCTTAGCATAACAAAGCATAGCATAACAAATCAAAGCATAGGATAGCAAAACATAGCATAGCAAAACAAAACAAAGCATAGCAAAACAAAACATAGCATAGCATAACATACAGCATCACTCCGCACCACAACAGCATCACTCAGGGGCACCACAACAACACTATGCGCCACCACAGCATCACTGAAGACCACAGCATCACTCGCTCGCCATCACAACATCACTCCGCATCACCACAGCATCAATCTATGCAACCATTCAACAACAACAGGTTCACATATGTTCTCTCAATGTTTCAAGCTTTATTACAAATGTAACAAAGATGTTAATATTTCACTTCGGTTCTTGGTTTTTTGTCACAATAAAATACACTGAACATAATCTTCACAAAAGTTATTTACAAAACTTTAAGCTAGTGCCATTATAAATTACAATAACTTTGAAAAAAAATTAAAAGCCATTGTTATTTGTAATATCAATACATGTAAGTCACGTAAATACAACACATATTGCATTACAAATGCTATAGGTGTCACATTTGCGAAAGTTATAACTATTGGCATTGTAAATGACAAAGCTATTAATTTCGCTATTTTAAAAAAAAAAACATAAATAAAAAATGTGTCCTTTACAATACCAATAGCTCAAACTTTCCTAATACGAGACATATTGCATTCCTGTGCTTCTCTCCCCTGCTGCACTCTCCTGCTCTCTAGAGATGTAGCATAACGACGAGAGCTGCCATATAAGTCACGTAAATACAAAACATGTTGCATTCCAAATGCTATCGGTGTCACATTCGCGAAAGTTATAACTATTGGGATTGTAAATGACAAAGCCATCAATTTAGCAATTTTAACAACGAAAAAATAAATTAAATATGTCATTTTCAAGACCAATAACTACAACTTTTCTAATGCGAGACCTATTGCATTCCAACCCCACTCATCCACGCAACACCACTCACACACGCAACGCCACTCACACACACAACGCCACTCACACACGCAACGCCACTCACACACGCAACGCCACTCACACACGCAACGCCACTCACACACGCCACTCATCCACGCAACGCCACTCATCCACGCAACGCCACTCATCCATGCAACGCCACTCATCCACGCAACGCCACTCATCCACGCAACGCCACTCATCCATTTGCAAAACGAAAAATGTAAAACTCTTCTATTGCGAGACCTATTGCATTTTCAATGCTTGTTGCCATTTATGGTTATCAATGCGTCAACACGTGCCATATTTTGTGCCGTCTGCCATGCTCTTAACACCATTTTCGGAATGGCACAGACACACAAACATAGCTTTGAAGATAACCACATGGAGAGTGCCACCACTTACAAAGTGCATTGATTGCATTGATTACCATAACTGGTGAATTTTAGAAATTGTATGCGTGTGATCAAGAATCAAAACTAATTTTTTTCAGTGATACATTTATATCTATATTCACTGAAAAAACCCGGTGAAAAGTTGAGTTCTGTCTGCAGTTCGAAAGCATAAACCACTGTAATAAGCCAGTGCTGTTTGTCAGGGCACTAAAAACATACCATAACACACGGTCATCTGCCACATGTAAAATACGTATTTGTAGACAAAACCGATACACAGGAGCAGTTAATGGATTAAGTCCCACCAAAATCCCAGGACAGCCTAAATTCGTGCGGCGTGACACTCACTTATGCCCAGTTCCATTTTCCTCATCGCAATGCATGCTGACCCTGTGGTCATTTCAAGAGATGCCAGACAAGGAATGTGCATAGAGATTAGGGTAGGGGCTAGACTACACTTGCACCTTATCATATCTGATCCTGCTTTCTCCTTTTAGATCCATCAAGTGGAAACAAACTGAGACTGATGCTACAGAAAAGAGAAGGTAAGCTAAGGAGAGGGGGAAGATACGTTTCAGATTTCTCACGTTTATTTTTCTTCCTTCCTTTTATGAAATAAAAAAGAATGAAAATTAAATATGGAATGATATTAGATGTAACTATGAATATCAACCTAAGATGTATGCCCAAACATTACATTATTTAATTACTACCGCTTCTGTCTAGCCACTTCAAAGCACTTGGAGGTAGGGATAAAGGTCTACAAATATCTGCAGATCTCAGGAAGACTTCTTGGACTCTCAGATAAAGTAAGGCGGGGTTCTAGATATTGGAGTCTCGTGTTCAAAGGGTTCTTCAAGCGAAAGACTTGTGTTTACAGAGTTGAAAAGACATTTATGGGCAATCATCCACAGGTATCTGGTCACCATGAAAGGGCAGATGGATGCCTTGGTGAAGTAGACTGGTATTTTCATCTTTTGGTTGCCAGTTCAAGTCTGTTACCGCTGGAGTGAAGCAATCAAACTTAAGCCGTCCAGGTCTGGTGTAATGAATATGGTTTTAGGCCCTCTGGAGTTTGTTGATTATCTTGGCTGGATGTCCTGTGCATGGGTTACAGAACGCAGGCAAGAAGCTACCAAAACATTTATTATTTCAAACCATTTTCTTTTGCACAGAACCAGTTTTTCAGCACAGAAACACAATCTGCTACCAATACCTGCTTCTTGCTTTGTGGCGCTGTGGGTGGATTCAGATGAAAGGCAGCTGAGATAAAGAAAGAGGCGCATATCCGCCAAACTTTCTAAAAGGATTGAGGTTCTTGCTGGTTGCAACATATGCATGCCACTGAGATGCCTACTTTTGCAGCAGACAACCACGGCAAAGTAGTTATTGAGTGGCACCACAATAACTACATCAAAAGAATGAGCTTTCAAATCATGGGGCAAAATGTGCCACACTTGAGGACCATTCTGTGTGCTGTCAGTGTAAACATTGAGAATCTCCATAGTAACTGGCGAGACTGAGCACCACTGGATCACCCTCATTGTGTAACGCTTTCAGAGAAGAAAGATGTTTTATAGCAAAAGAATGTAAATATCGTTTTGCCAGGCGAATCCTTGCTGGACACTGTTGCAGCATTTATATAAAGAAATGTCTGCCTTTTAAATGGTCTCATGATGCAGATGTACTGATAATAATTACAATCTCGCAACATTTTCATCAGCCTTCAGAAGTCTCAATTTTAGGTCAATACAGAGAAACTTTGGGTTCTTTAACCGAAAATCCACTTTTGCAAACAATGTATTTATTAATTGTCTTTCTATTAATATGCCGTATGCTTGCTAGGCTTTCAAAAGGGATTTTTCGCCTCAAAACTCAGAGAAATAGGTTTGTAGAATTTTTGGGTTGACACGATTTTAGGCAGGTTCAATATAGGTTCTCTCCCCATCATGCTACAGAACAAGACCTTGAGGCTTTTGACTATCTTCTTGTAAGAACAACGTTACCATGCTCGGCTCGGCTCTTTCAGCCATTTGTATATTACTGCCAATCATCTTCTCCCTTATACACTTAGGATTTACTAATATTTCATGCAATGGAAAGCAGCGAGGAAACGTGCTGCACTGTGTGAGAGGGAGATAGCAGAAACGTGTCATATCTACTAAGATATGGTGCATTTCTGATCTCTCCTAGCGCTGTCGCAGTGCGCTGCCTAACGCCAAAGCAGGCATTCTTGCACCATGCTACAAGGGTGCCTGTGTTAAGTCAGGATTGCTTTTGTGTAGGAAGGTCTTTCTTCCTGCACAAAAGCAATTCTAAGAAGCAATTTCCTATTTCTATATGAATTGCAGAATGCATCATGCATAGAAAGAGGAAGTAATTAGGAGAAATCTATATCTCCTCATTATGCCGCTCTGTAGGGTCGGTTCTAGGGCGGTGCGACCGGTGCCACCGCACTGGGTGCTGACTTTGGGTGGGGGTGCCCTATTTTCAAGTCTAATATTCTTTTAAAAGCACCTGCTGCTGCGTTCCTGGCCTCCAGACATTTTCAGGCAACTATAAAAATGTCAAGATAACTTCGGTGATTAATGTTCTTCCTGGAGCAAGATGAGTTTTGTCAAGTGGAAGTTTTGATTCATCCAAACTTAGCTTAGAGGGATAATATGCCTGCTGCAAAGAAAATACACCATTAAGATCACAAAGTGCATATTATGTAAATAGGTCAGTGGGTTACTGCTTTTGTCTGAAAGATCTTTTTTTTACTTGCAGTTTATAGATTATAATCCTAACATAGAAGAGTGAGCTATTAATTTTCTTCTAAGAGCTGCATGCAAGCTGCAAGGTATAGTTTAGAGCGTTATGGTTTTCCCCCAGTCTTTCATTATCCGAATGTTGCAAAAAAGGTTAATTTGGCTATATATCAATTCAGATGATTAAAATTAACCCCCAACCATGGTGTTAAGTTTTTAATTCTGAGTATTTGCTTCTCCAGACCAAGCACTGTTAAACGATACTGACTACCAGTCTGGACGACATGTGATGTGACTCCTACACCTTGTAGTCCTCTGCCTTATGTAACATTTCCTAAACACTGATTTACACATCTGTGATGGTCTCTGTGTAGTGTGTGTCATGTAAAGTGCTCTGACACCCTACACTGGTATGAGTGGCGCTATAAAACTAATTAACCACATCTGACAGAGAGTGGTTATAGAGACTGGAGGGGCAGTGGTAAAGAGTGGTAGTGAGGGAATCCGTGGCTGAGGTGGTCATTGAGGGGGCGCCAATACTCATTGTCACATTGGGACCCACCCCCGGCTAAAGCAGTCTCTGCCGCTCTGTAGTAGGCACACCATTTTGGCACAATGCCAGGTTTACTGCATTTAGTTAATCTGGGACTGTGTCAGATACCCATGAAAACGCCTACCCATACAAAGTGACGCAACAGAGCACTATGCATTTCTTTATATTTACTAAACCCAGCAAAGCCACACAAATAAACGTTGCATGGCTTATTAAATGCCTAAATGAATTTTGCATGGGCTATGCCACAAAAGTGACACAACCCTGATACGAAATCTTAGCAAATCTGGACCCTAGTGTTAACAAAATCTAGTTACAGATAATGGAATTCTAGTTTAACTCAGTTTGATTTTCTTAATGTATTCAAAACTGTCATTACTAAGATGCATGTTTACGGAAGTGAAGCCTTGCTCCTGGACTGTCACCACAAATGGTATTTGTGTTTACGACCTGTTGGAATGACACCTCATGCCCCTTGACGGCTAGCAAATTTGACTGCAGCAGTCCATATACTGAAATAGTAAACCACCAGCATTCAGATTGTGCAATGACCTTTGATGTTGATCAACCTTCGTTGTATTTTAACTTATAATCTAAAGCATACACACATATTTCTTAATGCACTTTTGATACTTTTATGTTTAATATACTGTCATAGATTAGAAATATGGGGCAATGCACCCTTCTACATCTCAGCCCATCACCAAAATTCCACAATCTCTTGCGTCACCCATGGGTACACCAATATTCTGATCATGCACAGGTGGGTTTGTATCTCATCCTCGCCGCCACAATGTTGTGCCATGATAATCGGACAAATTACACCGTAGACATTTCACAAAATGTATTAAAGTTATTGAGTACACTTAAGAAGTGACACACCCACCTGGGTCTCTGCTAACTAGAAACTGGCACCCTCTAGAAAATTTCATTGGAATCACCCAGCGCACACCAGCACATCCATGCGAAAATTCCACCTACAGTCTTGGCAAAATACTACCGTCTGCAATGCTTCAACGAGATTTATGTGACTTTTTAACACAAGAGCTTTTCTGCAGTTTATGGAACTTCTAAATTATCGCAAGACCAACGGCAGAATTTGCAGAAGTATACTTATGTTGGTAATGTTTTGTTGCTCTGTTTTTTTTCCAGCCCCAGTTCCCTCTAAGGCGGAGGTGTCAGTATCGGAGAACGCAGCCAAGGCCTTCTTAAATACCCCCAAACGTCAGAAGCGCCAGCTGTGGGACAGAAACCAGCCAGACGTGCAGCAGTGGTACCAGCAATTCATCTACATGGGGTTTGATGAAGCTGTAGGTATTCAAATACTGCGAGCAAAAACAGAGTCTTGAATAATGACGAATGTCACAGTGTTATCATTAAAACCTGCGTGAATGCAGCCAGTGTCTGCTTCGAGACAGCCTAGATCAAACCAAATCTTCGGTGTTTTTCTTGTCCATGTTGTACAGCAGCGCGGCTGCAGTGCTGCGTGGTTGAAAATAAAAAATATGATGCGGCAATCGTTGATAGCATAATAGATCCAGGATTCATTTTATTGATTCAGTATATGTGTAGGAACTCAGCTACATTTGTGAGGTGCAATCTCAAAAGGAAATGTACGACGTTTAAGCAAAGGTGGACATTATCACCCTATAGGCAGCCATTTTAGTCCACTCCTTTATGAGGATAGCGTAGTGCTTACCTCCCCTGATCTGTGTACAAACATACATAAATAAAAGGTAATGCTAAGATAAGCGTTTTCAATTTGAGACGTGGCAGATTGGAGGACTCAGTGGAATTCTGTGAATTCCCCACCCTTGCTGTAAAAATAGAGTAATATCCTGTCCACCACCTACTGTCAAAATAATGATATATCATGTTTCTCAGCTGCAGTAACAGGCCCATGGGCAGTCTTAATGTACACCAGATGCATTTCTGTACATGTTGGGTTCTAATTGCCCAAGGTTACTACAAAGTTTAAGTGAGAAAACTGATGTTGAGGCAAGGCGCACAGGGACTGTGAATGTATGGTGTGACCTGTCGCCAGGCAGGTGGAAGAGTGGAAAAGTGAACCTGTCCTTGGTACAGACACTGCTGCAATTGAGTTCCCTGGGTGACCACTACCTCGCTAGTTGACCCCTGACTGACCCGAAGCAGGTCAGCCTTTATGTTGGAAGTGGTGACTAGATCCACACAGCCAGAGTATTGACAGGCTCGAGGGCTTATGGGTATTAGCAGGGCTGGACTGGGAATCCAAAGCAGCCTTGGCAATTTAGTCAGACCAGTATCCCCGCAACCCCCCACCGCCAGTGGGCACGGGCATGTGGGGGTGCAGCTGCTGCTTTTGTTACCGGGGGCTGATATTGCAGCACGGTTGCAAAATTGGCCATCACTAACAAAACCTGCCTCCACAGCTGTAAAACTGGCGCCCACCATTCCAGCCTGCCGGGTAAACACCCGATGCCTGCTACGGCCAGCCCGGCCCTGGGCATTAGAGATAAGTTGCTGGGCAGCACTGGCATAGTGATGGTACTGGCTACCAGCTAATTTATGTGGTGAGGTTAAATGAAATAGAAGTAGGGACGAGGCCTCTACTAGTGCTGATGAAGTGTTTCCAGAGTGTTGGGGCTATTAGTTGTCCCTCCAGCTTCAGTCTTGTTGCAGTGAAATGCCCCTGAGTCATTAGGAGCAAGGAAGCAAAAGGCTGCAACCCGGGAAGGAGGGTTGACTGTTCCAGGAGATCTGATATGAACGAAATGATATATATCAGTGTCGCTAAATTCTTATCCTCCACATGGATTATTCACAAGAAAGCTTCTGTGCCGAGGTTGACCATTGACCGACCATGATTATATTGGTCATCCAAGAACTTTCGCTAGGTATTGCTTGCTTTGCACTTATTGTAATTATGGTACTTTAAGACAATGCAAGTGCAGTCTCATTTGATTGCTGGTGTTAATATTAGTCTGCTTCTTTGCCTTAGCATTCGCACTTTATGATATTTTTTAAGGCTGATAATGCTAGAATGGCATACTTTTCGCTTGGACACACACTATATATTGCTATGAGATATTTTACTATCGCTGATTTGATCTCAATCATAACGATTTCAGTTGACTCTTCTGATTATGATGTAAGCTGTTTTAATCCGAAATAAACTACTTTGATGATGATGTTCCAGGAGGTAGTACCAGCCAGCTTGGACACAGAAGCCTCAGTACCACTGTACCACACACGGTCTGTGAGCTCCCCAACAGTCTTTGCTCTGGATCTACTCTCGAAGCACATGAGCCCTAAATTTCAGTACCTTCCTGGTGCTACAGTGGTCCCTCTGCCACCGAGCTGGGGAGCAGGGCTCCAAGGGATAGACTAGAGTGAGGTGGAAGTGGGAGATGCACGAGAGCACCTCCCTGGGTACTTCAATGGGGGGCGAGCAGAGGAAATGGTGAAACTCTAACAAGCTCTAGTAAATTGAAAGACTCCTCTCTCACCCTGACTTCGCTTTGATTCTTTCCACCTTGGACACATCCTGCTGTCTTCTTCAAAACATCAGCCACCAATACCAGTTTCCTATTGATAATTTAGTTGAAGCTTTATGTTTGTTGGAGCCCTATCATATGCACATTAAACATGAATACTCCAGACTGTAGTTCAAGAGGGACTGTATGTTCCACAATTGTGAAAGGAATAAATCCTTCTTTAAGAACGAAAACCCTCATCCACCCAAGGGTGGCCTGCTTCATCACTGGGCTCCTCTTCATGTTTGCAGGATACCAGTGTAGGCTTCATCCCTTCTTAGAGAAGAGCAGTATGGGAGATGTGATTAGGGGGTCTATTCCTATTGAAAAAGTGGGTGAAGTATGAAAAGTCGTGCAGAGGAGAGATAATCAATGAAGAGAAGATATTACAGATTCCTCCTGGGAGACTCCATCTTTAATGTTGTAAAGGAAGCAGAGATAGATTTCACGTGCAGAGTGTGGTCCACAAGTGTCTGCCTCAAACAAATGCCTTCATCAAAGAGGTGCAGTGGCCTTCATCAGGACCTGTCCTTCTCAGCTTATCTTAGTGCAGTGAACTAGTGAATGTAAAATAAAGGTTGGAATACAACACTAATTATCTTTCTAGTGGTTGAGCTCCACAGGTGTATTTGTGTATTGTATGAGATGCTTAAAACATACGTAAAATAATCATACAGTATAGATACAGCAATAGTGATCAAACTTAAGCCACACGTGAACACTGAACACCATAGATCTAAACATCTCGTAGGTCTGTGCGGTTTCCTACCCTGTGTGACTCAATGCGGAAACCTGTTCCCATTCTCTCTGTTCCGGCATTACAATCCATTGTGTCCACCACAGTTATTTCTCGGCTGGACTATGGCAATGCTCTTTATCTAGGCCTCCCTCGGAAGCTCCTCAGGAAATTGCAGGTAGTTCAAAATGGTGCAGCCAGGCTCATCTTCCCCCTACCGAGGAGAACACGAGCTACCCCCTTCTACATAAATTGCACTGGTTGCCCATTGAACATCAAGCGCAATTTAAGTGCCTTTGTATTGCCCACAAAGCTATTTATGGAGAGGCTCCTAAATACATTAAAGATCGACTAGTAGAGTACACCCCAGGCAGAGCCTTGCGCTCCTCCAAGGCCTGTAAGCTTGCCCCATCGAGATTTAAACTCAAATCCAAGGGTGGTAGAGCTCTGTCGGTCCTCCTTCCTCAAATCTGGAACGAGCTACCAGAAATCGTACAAGGGGAATCGGTGCTTTTATCCTTCAGGAAGCCTCTGAAGACCCACTTGTTTAAAAAGACAACATCCTCAATTTAAACTGCCAGCTTGGTTGCTGGCGGATCACCGGTGGCTATCCGTTTTGTTCCTTTCTTTAAAAGCGCTTAGAGACCAGTGGTGATTTGTGCTATACAAAAATAAAAAATAAAAATAATGTATACATTTCAACTCACCCTCCAGAACTGGCATGGGGGTTTAATGTTAATATATTAAATGAGAAAGTATTAAGAATAAATAAATCAATTAAGATATGGAGATGAAGATAAAAAGTGAAACTATGTTGCCTCAATGTGTGGTAACCTCCATAGAGCATGAGCTGTAATGCAATAAGCAATAACATTGTATAAAGAAATGGGCAGAGTCTCAAGGAATGGAACTCCAGGATCTAACTAGTGTCTGCCCCTAGGTGGTGGAAAATATGTCAAGAATTTCAAATGAACATCCCCTACCCCACTTACTTGGTTCTTGGTGCATGCGTGCCCATCGATCTTGTGAATTAGAAATGAGGGAACAATGTACAGTCGGCAGTGCACTTTATATATCGCTCAAGTTGTGAGCCAGATTCATCGTCTCAGCGTGCACAGGAACTGTGTTGTGTTACAAGCTAGACGTGGAGAAATGTTTTCGTTCCCAGTGCCCTGTGCACAGAGAGACAGAGTATATTGCGTCCAGTTGCACTCACATTGGTAGGCAGAGAAGTACATCCGATTACATGCAGGACTTTGAGAAATGTAGGACCCGATTCACAAAGGTAAACTAGGACGAAATTCTAACTTTACAACTTTCGCTATTCACAAAGGGCATTTACGAGTAGTAAAGTTAGATGTTTGTCTCAGTTAAACTTATGTTTTGGTTTTAATTTTAACTGAGACCAAGACCTGTGTCAAATGTCTAACTTTACTATTTGTAAATGTCCTTTATAAATACCAAAAGTCGAAAAGTTAGACTTTCATCTCAGTTTACCTTTGTAAATCGGCCCAGTGATTTTGGTCAGGGGTGGCTCCTACTCAAAGGTAGAGAAGCATCGCCCCACTGTCTCAGAGCTAGCACCTGAAAAATAAAAAATATACTTTCATCGTTTTATTTTTCAGTTGCTGGCTGAGCCAGCATGTAGTAGAGAGGGGGGCAGGGCCACGGGAGGGGGAGGAGGAGTACTATGTGCACTTCTAAGTGTGCATGTGTGTTTGGCCAGCCGTCTTAGGTTTCTCTAGCCCTCTCGTATTGAACAGCCAGGCTGGAGAAACAGAACAGACACCCTGTCTTGAGCGGAGTGACATTACAGCCTGCTCAGGCCAATCCCAGCGCTGCTCTCATAGTATGAGAGCAGTGCAGGGATTGCACAGGGAGTGTCAGCTGGGAGGACCAGACGAATGAGGCGCGACGCAGGGGGCGGCCAGCAGCTGCAGGTAAGTTTACCTTTCTTTTTTAAAATTATTATTAAACTCCCCCTCAAACTCCCTCTCCCGAGCTCCCCTCGCACCATCTCCCCCGCCTCACCACTTTTTATTTATGGCAGCTGACACTGATTTTGGTTCCCAATACTTGGTGCACACAGTGAAACAGAGTGTAATGCTGCCAGCTCCACTCACATCAGTGGTGGGGAAGGGAGACCTGCTTGTATTTTGCACAGAAACGATTGACATTGGGGGGTGTAGTTGTTGCCTGTAGTCGGATGTGATTGTCACGGCTTGTAGTGAGTGACTGGCTCACATGATTGAACCATTGTGGTGTAAAAAAATAAATCCATTTACCCGAATATAGGTGAATGAGCTTCATATTTGGGGGAAAAATCACAGCAAATTCTAAAACTTAGGACTGTCAACAAGGTATCTCATAGTTCTATGTATATAGTGTTACCAGAGCCAGGAGACACAACTTGACTGGGTAAGCTCATAATCATGGGTTGGCTGATTTTGTTATCTATGTAGCATTAGACCAAACTGTCAAGGAAAGAGACACAAAATCCGATTCTGGCATTGAAAGATCCGTTTTTAAGGGGTGAAATCATGAGTCACACAGTGTAGTCAATGGTATATCGTCGCCTCCAGCTGCTTCCACACCCTCCTCATCCTCCGAAAGACCTTCAAATCGATGCCCCAGAATCAAAGAAGACCGTCACACACGCACTTGTAACCAGCAGACTGGACTACGGAAACGCCTTCTATGCCGGGATCAACAGGTCTAAGCTCCACCAACTCCAGAGCATAAATAACACCGCTGCCAGCCTCGTCCTCGGCATTCCTTGACACAAACACATCACCCAACACCTGCGCTGTCTCCACTGGCTCCCCATAGAGAAAAGAGTCACCTTCAAGATACTCACCCGCGCCTACAAATGCCTTCACAACACCGGACCCAAATACCTCAACGAGAAGATCTCTTTCCACTTACCCAAGAGAAACCACCGATCCTCTGACCTCGCCCTCACCGAAACCCTGTGCATCCGCAAAGCCAGGACAGGAGGAAGGGTGTTCTCCTACATTGCGGCCAAGACCTGGAATGAGCTCCCGATCGACATCAGACATGCCCTCACCCTGAACATCTTCAGACCTGGCTCTTCAACTGAAAGGAGCTGCAAACCACGCCCCCCCCCCTAGCGGCTTTAGACCCTTATGGGTGAGTTGTGTGCTTACAATTCCCCTGATTGATTGATTGAAATACCCAGCATTGTTATTTCTTTAGGAGAGCAAGTGGTCTAACAGTGGGAAAGCATGATAATTGAGGTTTCTCCATTATTGCCCAGTTTATGTCGTCTTCATAATGTGACATGTCCAGAAAATGATTAGTCAATATTGTAATGGAACACCTGTACCTTACGTTACTCTTGTGTTTGATTATCCGTGTCTTAACCTTCCTAGTGTTCATTCCTACAAAGCAAAGCACACAAGGTGATTAAGTAGATTACTCATTCGCTGTTGGAGTTAATAAAACAGCTTACCTCCCATTGAGACGTGAGTCCCAAATCTAGCAGCATATTTACAATAAAATGTCAGAGCGCAGAGCTGCGCCAAATTTGGCAGCACCGCACTCCGACATTTTCAAAATGCAGGGATGCACTGTATTTACTACAATATGACGCACCCCTGTGTTTTCCCTAGTGCTGGCCCTAAAATTAGCTGCCTAGCATCAATACAGGCACCCTTGCACCATAGTGCAAGGGTGCCTGCATTGTAGGGAATGATTGTTTATGTGCAGGAAGGTGTCCCTTCCTGCACATAAACAATCCATAACGGCGATTTGTTTCTTCTTTGTGTGGTGCCTTCTGCAGCACACATAGAAGTAGTAAATCGTCATTATCTAATGATTGTTTATGTGCAGGAATGGAAACGTTCCTGTACTGAAACACTCATTAATGGCTTTTTTGCTCTTTTTATGTGTGATAGAATGCAGCACACAGAGAAAAAGCAAAAACATGGAGAAATAAAAACATTTCTCCACATGCGCCGTTCTAATATCTGCGCTTGCATGGCATTCGTTTTTGGCACTGCCTCAGATTTACACTACCTTGACACACACAATCTCACTCGATGGACAGCTATGCTAGGTTGTGAAAGCATGTCTATCCATTTGGTGAAGGACACACATCCCTTATATGTCCAATCCATGGATGTTCCTCCAATTAATACAGAGGTCATACTCAAAACTATCCTTCACAAAGCCTACTCGCTAGACCTTTCAGACCCGAGCAGGTAGATTTAGACCCAGATGCTGACACACTAAACTAGAATCACAATGTGTGCCCCTTTGATTCCTTTGCACTCAAAATACTTTGTCCCACCAATGGAAATCCAGAGGCAGTTTTACACTCTTCATGAATTTATTTAAATTTGATTTTGTTTGCAAATGCACATATCAACTTTTTAATGTCTGGACAAAATTGATAAGAGTATGAAAGAAATGTTGTTTTGGGAATGAGGCAGATGGCACTATCCATGGAATCACTGAGCAGGTTTCCCATATTATCAATAGAATATATTTCTCTTACTATATTGATTTACCTACCCATATTATTTTGCTTTTCAGGGCATGCCCAGGCAGATTACGACAAGATACTTTAAAGCATAATAGGGTGGTCACATCCTTTCATTTGGATAAGTAATCGTACTGCAATGTGGACATTGATGTTGCCTTATGACTAAGAAGGACGAGCGACCCCACATTTCGAGTTGTAGTGTTGAGATGTGTAATGCTGCATATTGTGAACTGATTTGATGGAGACTCACCAGGCCCCTTCACAAGTGTGACAAGTCCTCATTGGCAAGCGCTTGCACACAAAGAACATAGAAGACGAATTTGAATTGATCATGCAAGATAATGAACTTGGTTGATTGCCCCAAGCACAATAACTTAACATTTCAAGGAGACTCCAAGGTGTGCAGAAGGACGAGAGTCAGTTTAACAAATTGGGATGGGTGTAGAAGATAGTTTCCTATAGTTCGTAGAGAATATATGTCCATATATGCAGGGTCAGGCAATGGATTTTTGTAAATAGAGGCTCTGGCAGTTTGCGAATGTGAGCTTACCTGACATGTATAGAGCAAATGCAGTAATACCCTCCTTGGTACGGGAAAGCAGATTAATCGCAATCTTGTGCGATGCTGCTAGGCCAGGTGAAGGCTGAGGGGAGAAAACCCTACTTACATTTATCTCCACAATCACCTATATTCAAGGGAAGGGTGACAAACATACAGTATTGCATTCATTTGCACTGCAGGCATTGTGGGCCATGTTTGCCTAGTTCATTATAGATAAACAGATTGTTCCGTGTATCATTGGGGGACCTTCCTGCACATAAACAATCTGCGTTTCTGAAGGGGGTGAGTGAGGCGTTAAGCCAGGAAGGCTAATGCCTCCCTCCACCACTTCCTTTGTAAATATGCCCCCATATGTCGCTGGACGTTGCCACTCCTCCTTCTACCAATTGCTCCTTCATAGCTCAGGAAAAGCACCAACTGCCCTATCAAAGGAGGACATAATGCTCCAGGTTACTAACTTTAATATGCTCCCAGCATATGTAACCACTGAGAACAGCCGTAGGACAATAAAAAAAGAAACCCAAGCCCATATCTTTTACATACCTACCTGCTGTTGCCTGATAAGAGTTGCCTTATGTGTTCATTAATGTATTCATTCATTTTTTTCTGAGAAAAGGAGTAACACTTTTATATGCATCATTAAACCCGTTGTTAGGCAAAAATAAAAATGTTTTCGGTCCCATGATATGTATTATGTGTTTGGTTTACCATTATGTGTCCATTTTCTGCAGAAATTTGAAGATGATATGACCTACTGGAAGAATATGGGCCGCGGTGGCAGTGAATACCATGGGGGGTACTACCAGCACCACTATGATGAGGATGCGGCAATAGGACCAAGAAATCCACATACCTTCAGACATGGAGCAAGCGTCAACTACGACGACTATTAAGAGCCTCTGTTACTATAAAGAGTAGCATTACCTTTATTCATGCATTGTTGGCTTCCCAATTGAGAGCACCTTTCGCTCTGTGGCTCACATGTATTAATAGAACCGATTGCAACAAAAAAGAAACATGCAAGCACAAAGTAACCAAGCACTTGACTCTGTCAAGTCCACCTGCATTCTATTCATACTTCTTGCATTCTCTGATACTATATATTGAGTATATAATTAAAACATTTTTATAAAAAAAACTTTGTAGTTTCTGAAAATACTGCCTTTTTATTACATTACATATTTAAAGAAACCACAATGTTTATATACAGAATCTCAATAAAATATCAACTTTTTTATGTAAGATGTAAGGCCGTATCCGCACATATTGCACTTTAGATGCTGATGTAGGAAAGCAGAGGATGACACAATCATTTCCGCCTTCACAACTAATCAAGAAACATGAAAACACATACCTCACCCACATAACTACGACTACACGATCACAGCCACGAGAAAAGACAGCCTCTTTTACCATTAAATCACCACATTGGTATTCAGTCAATATGTACTTCCCAGGGCGGTGGGCAGTTGTTTGCTCTGATCCTGGTGTATCAATTCAGCCCAGCAAAGAGCATGTAGTCATAATGACCCATAGGTACCCTGCCTAATCAATATTCATTAGGCTGGATACCTTCAACAAATTCTTGCAACCCGGTGTGAATGCAGACAGAGGGACCGCCTTCTCTCCATTTACACAGTAACATTTTTGCAGCTCCTTCTCCGTAAAAGGGAGGGGATTTGCAATGCCAAAAGAAAGTGTAATTTTGCAAAGGGACTTTCAGGGCTTTAGGTGGGATTAAAAACGTGCTGGGTCTCTAAAAGTGGTATGGCTATGCAATTAAGGGCGTGGCTTAAACATTTAAACTAGATTTCTGTGATTCCAATAGTGTGCCACCGGAACGGTATTTCGGTGCCTCTTTGAGCTTCTTTTATTGCTTCAGATATATAACACAGCAACTGACATACACTTAAAACCAGTTAAGACTATTGGCTTTTCCAATGGTTGTTAGCTGTTTAAGATAAATGAGTAACAACGATTTTGTTGTAATTTATATTGAAAATGGTTCAATTCTGAAATTATGAGACTGTGAATTAAACATTACTGAGGTCTGTTGAAGGTTGAAGTGGTCATCAGAGTATCTCAGTAACTCCTGTCATGTTCACTCTGTTAGACATGTGCAACCTTTTTATCTACTTGCCTCCATATACATTTTTTGTGCATTATCTCGTTCCACTCCAGCCCCACTTTACTCTCTCCTGAATGCACTTCCTCGCACCTCCTTCACTTCATCACCCCCAGAGACACAACACATCCACTCACCTGTAAGCACTACATTTTCTTTTACTCCTGCCTTGTCTATATTTTGATACCTGTAAACCACCTTCACACACATTTGCACAGAATCCCAATTGCAACTGGAATACGTGACCATTTCTCTGTACACTCTGCAGAGAGACCAAGGATTGAATGATGATGTATTCTGACCCCCTTTGGACTCACTGACAGGCACTGCGATAAATTCACATTGCCTGCATTCTCCACTCCAGAGATCTCAATCGTGGGCTGGAGGCAACTCAGTTCAAAGTACCCACTATACAAGAGTAATATGCTACATGACAAAAATACAAAAACACACCATCCTGGAAATAGCTAGGAAATGCAAAATTAAATAAAATGTGAAATATAAACTAGAACTAAATCACTGACATGGATTACCTTAACATTTTTTACATTCATTGTTCAGAAATCGATCCATGCTTGTACCAGTTCTGTTAACGACATAAAGATAGGGCCCAATTGAGACCTATTAATATGTTTGTTTTTTAATTACTGCTGGGTCTGAGACCTAAAAGGATCTGACTCATTTAAAACCCTGTGGACAATGGTGGAAGCCAGTAGCAATCTAAGTGAATACTGTCTGCCCCCTCTTTCCAACAACGGCCATCAGCCCAGAGCCCTTCCACATCCCAATTGGTTACCAACTGGCAAGAATGGACGCTAAACATTGTTGGCCAGATCTACTAACAGTAAGACATTGGGTTATTGGTTGAGGGGGGTAAAAGCCCCACTCAGGAAACAACCTCTGCTGTTTGACCATTAAAACTAGCAAGACCTTTCTGGTGATATGTGCGCTCAATAAATATTCTTGATTTGATTTGATTTGTCAGGGTGAACCACAAAAGTCACTAATTTAACCTGTTACTACCCTCTAGTAGCTTGGCACAAAGCAGTTATGCTTAACTTAGAGGCAATGTTTAAAGTATTTATGTAGTACACAAACAGTAACAAACTGAAAATCCCAAACCAATTTAAAAAGTAGAGTGACCTTTAATACCTAATATGATACCATAATTACAAAAACTCAATTAGTAGAATCAAAGGTATTCAATTTTAAAGCTGTGGGCAAGATACAGGGATCAGGTTAGGCCTGCTGAGAGTTGTAATTAATGTCTTTGAAGCAAGGCTTCACGTTGCTCTGCATTAGTTCCAATCAGGAAATGCAATGCAAAGTCCTGTGTTGCATCGCACAGTGTCATTTCTGATCAGGAGCTGAAAAGTTTGCAATGCAAAGTCCTGCGTCGAGCTGCAGTGGATTTGATGGAACCCAAAGTTAGGCAGAGAAAGGTACACTGTGATGCCAGCCAAGGGTCCAAGACCTGGGGGGGAACACTTCTTGTTGATCAGGACTCACCCCGAGCAGTGGCCAGAAGAAGGGCTCAGGCAGGTCCAGTCACAGGTCCAGTCGAGCAGGTCAGCTGAGCAGTAGCAGGGTGAACTCTGAAACTTATATCCCTGTAGCTCACACAGGAGGTCTGCCAACTGACCCTTGGAGTTACTCTGGCTATCTTTTCCTTCACAGACAGCAGAGTATCCTTCCGAGCAGCAGGGCAGTCCTCTGGCAGCAGGGTAGTAATTCTTCTGTAACGTCCACTGGTCCAGGAATGTTCTGATGAGTGGCTCTGGAGGCAAGCCCTTTGAAGTGCAAGTGGGGAAGGGCACAGCTCCGTCCCAGGCCATCCTGGCAGTATGGCTCATCCTGCCCACACATAGTCCCATTGTGTCACAGTCTGGAAGCGATACACAAACCATAACAGCAGAGACATTCAGAGGCATGCGACCCAGGACACGGGCAGAATGCATAAATGGGTAGGACAAGAAAAAGCCACCTTTCAAAAAGATGCATTTTAAGAATGAATTGTGACCTAAAATTTGACTTGTCAATTAAAGAAGATTTGAATTATTTTGAGTGAAAACGGTAAATTTCTATCTGCTCCCAATGTAAAGTTACCACTTATTACATATAATAAGGTAACCCAGTGTTAGTCAATTGGGCCTTACAACAGTGAGATGTAAAACTTAAACATCCATATTCTACTGTTTAAATACAATGTACCCTATTTTAGGAGCCTTTATGGTCTGCCTTAGAAATGAGATATATATTAAAAAGGACGTTTTGCACCTGGAAAAAGGTTTATTTTGCCATATCAAAATGGAAGTTTAAACCTACCCTAAAGATTGCAGTGGCAGGCATGAGACATGTTTTAAAAAGCTACTTTAGTGAGTGGCCCAATGAGTGCTGCAGGCCTACTAGTAGGATTTAATTTACCGACCCTGGGTACATGTAGTACCATTTAAACAAGTTTAGGGCTGGAAAGTTAATTAGGAAAAAAACATTTTGCTTTTATTTGCATCACTTTTGTGATGCAAACACGGCGCAAAATCTTAATAATCTCCCCTTAGGTGTGCATGACTGCTTAGTAGGCCGTCTGTGTCAGGCCAAACACTCATGCACAATTAGGATGTTCCCCACCAGCCTGTAATGCACAGCCTGGTGGGGAACATGCTCAGGCTCCCAGTCCTCATCTGAGCTCCGAACCACGGTGCTAAGATCAATCACAACGCTGTATTGCAGCATTGTGATTGGCTTAGGGAAGCCTGGGTGCTTCCACCTTCTGGGTCAAAGCAAAGGAGAAGAGACTGCGGCCAGCGGCTGTGGGGACAGAGGTAAGTATTTTTTTAAATATTTAGTTCACCCCACCCCTACCACCCCGTTCCCTGCTGTTCCCTGCCATTCCCAAAGGGGATGATGGACGGAGTGTTTGGCAAATCAAACACTCACCCCCAGTCAACTGATCTGGGTTTAATCCATCATCATTCTTTAGCTCACTCCACCACCCCAGTTCAGACATGGCCATATGCAAATCAGTCTGACCCTATGCCTCATGGGAACACTCCAGCTCGAACTGCCAAGCCATGTCTTTCCTGGACCAGAAGGAAGCATCCTGGGACCGATTTCGGGTTCATAACCCTCATCAGCCAGGCTATCTTGAATCCGACCAGTGGCAGAGTGAGCAAGGGACCCACGTCTGGGCATACCCTGCCAACTAATGGCAAACAAAGCGATACCAAAGGGGATGATGGTTGGAACATTTGAGCAAATCAAACACTCACCCCCAGTAAACTGATCTGGGTTTAATCCATCATCATTCTTTAGCTCACTCCACCACCCCAGTTCGGACATGGCCATGTGCAATTCAGTATAACCCTGTGCCTCATGGGAATAGTCCAGCCTGAATTGCCAAGCCATGTCTTCCCTGGACCGGAAACAAGCATCCTGGTACCGGTTTTGGATTCATAACCCTCATCAGCCAGGCTATCTTGAATCCAGTGTCAGAGTGAGCAAGGGACCCACGTCTGGGCATACCCTGTAAACTTAGGGCGAACAAAGCGATACTAAAGGGGATGATGGACGGAGCATTTAAGCAAATCAAACACTAACCCCCATTCAACTGATCTGGGTTTAACCCCTTCCCTGCTGGGCACATTCCCCTGCTGTGTTGAGGGGAGGGGGGGCATGTACAGCGCCCCGGTGCTCATGTCAAGCTCAGCTCGTCATGCAACACAGTGCTCGTGTGCTCATGACGAGCTGAGCTCATCATGACCACACCCGTTTCTTTAGAACGCTCGCACTGCAGGGGAATTAGCCTAGCATGCGAGCATTCTAAAGGCCATGTCGAGCTCAGCTCGTCATGAGCACTGGAGCACCGTGGCTCATGACGAGCTCAGCTCGTCATGAGCATGCAAGGGGTTAATCCATCCTCATTCTTTAGCTCACTCCACCACCCCAGTTCAGACATGGCCATATGCAAATCAGTCTGACCCTGGGAACAGTCCAGCCTGAACTTCTAAGCAATGTCTTCCCTGTACGGGAAACAAGCATCCAGGGACCGATTTCGGGTTCATAATCCTCATCAGCCAGGCTATCTTGAATCCAATGGCAGAGTGAGCAAGGGACCCACGTCTGGGCATACCCTGCCAACTTAGGGCGAACAAAGCGATACTAAAGGGGATGATGGACGGAGCATTTAAGCAAATCAAACACTCACCCCCATTCAACTGATCTGGGTTTAATCCATCCTCATTCTTTAGCTCACTCCACCACCCCAGTTCAGACATGGCCATATGCAAATCAATCTGACCTTGTGCCTCATGGGAACAGTGCAGCCCGATCTTCCAAGCAATGTCATCCCTGGACGGGAAACAAGCATCCAGGGACCGATTTCGGGTTCATAACCCTCATCATCCAGGCTATTTTGAATCCAGTGGCAGAGTGAGCAAGGGACCCACGTCTGGGCATACCCTGCCAACTTAGGGCAAACAAAGCGATACCAAAGAGGATGATGGACGGAGTGTTTGAGCAAATCAAACACTCACCTCCAGTCAACTGATCTGGGTTTAATCCATCATCATTCTTTAGCTCACTCCATCACCCCAGTTCAGACATGGCCATATGATCCATTCTTTGTATTAGCTTGAAGTGACATTGGTGTACTACAGAGCTTGTGTGTTTTACCCTGCGCTCCGTGAAAAAAACGGATCGTTTTAGGAAAATTTTAGCGAATTTTTTAAATTGTATATTTCCATTCTGTAATGCACTCAGCATACTTATAATTTACTTGCACGCATTTTCGCTCATTTTCCACGGCGTTTGCTGCCGTTAGAGCTTCAAACCGGGGTCGGGCTTTTCTGTACTCGGCGGCCATCTTGAGTGGGGGCTAGAGTGGTGGGAGCGCTCTAGTGGACCAGATATAAGGAGCCCTGAAGCAGCGCTCGCGAGATCCATTCTTTGCATTAGCTTGAAGTGACATTGGTGTACTACAGAGCTTGTGTGTTTTACCCTGCGCTCCGTGAAAATAACGGATCGTTTTAGGAAAATTTTAGCGAATTTTTTAAATTGTATATTTCCATTCTGTAATGCACTCAGCATACTTATAATTTACTTGCACGCATTTTCGCTCATTTTCCACGGCGTTTGCTGCCGTTAGAGCTTCAAACCGGGGTCAGGCTTTTCTGTACTCGGCGGCCATCTTGAGTGGGGGCTAGAGTGGTGGGAGCGCTCTAGTGGACCAGATATAAGGAAACAGTGGTGTACCGCGCTAGCGGTCGCGTTTGCGGGGGCGCCTTCCCTGCGCCGGAGTCACGCCAGAGTCAGCCCGTCTGCACCCGTCCGCGCCTTGGACGTGCACCGGGCGTGTCGTGAGATATGACGACATCTCCATCAGGTACCAAGGAACACTTAGAATGTCCTTCTATAATCAATGCATTAACAGACACAACTGGCTCTTCACGCTTAAAATATGCAACTGATTTTCTATTATCCCTACGACCCGCAAGTCATCCTTTATGCAGGACAATAGAGCCGGATCTAGAGAAAGCTATATGCCAATGTTGCCAATTCTCCACTGACCATGCAGTAATTAAAGCTTTGCAGGTCAAAAAACCTACAAATAATGCAGAAATGAGTTCAAAATCGTTTTTATTCTTCAGTATTAACTGCCGTTCAGTACCTAAGCATAAAACGGAAATTTTTAACTTGCTCTTGGATGAGGCTCCCGATGCCGTGTTTTTAACGGAAACGTGGCTTCAAGACAGCTCTGGCCCTGACTTAGCTATGGCACTCCCTGAAACATATGCTATTGTCAGACTAGATCGTAAAAAGCAATCAGGAGGAGGAATAGCAATTATCTTCAGAAATTGTTATAACTGTGAATTTAACAAACTCCAATGTGAGGGTTGCGAAGGCGCAATTTTTAAACTCTCACTTACACCTAATTTTACCTTTTCTGGAGCACTTATTTATAGGCCGCCAGGAGCCGCCTCTAAATGGTTACCTAACCTTATTGAACTCATTGGACCACTAGTTATGAAAATGGCTAGCTTTACCATTCTAGGGGATATGAATTTACATTTGGAGAAAGAAGATTGCTCAATAGCCAATGATTTTAAAATGGACTTAGCATCACTTAATTTGACCTTAAAGAATTCCGGCCCCACACATAGAGCCGGTCATTTGTTGGATCCCATCTTTTCCAACTTAAATGACATGTTCACACACACTGCCCTTCCAGTGCCCTGGTCAGACCATTTTCTGATCAAATTTTCCCTTCTTGTAAAATTTTCTAACAAGGATAAAATATCAGTACCTACGCAACTAGTCAGGAAATGGAAAATGCTTGACATAGAAAACCTCAATTCCTTTCTCGAAGGCCATCTTCCCTGCACAAAATCAACAGTACAAGAGTTTTCAACATCGGTCCAAACTTGGCTGATAAAAGCTATTGATTCCGTTCTGCCTAAAACTAAATTAAAACA
Organism: Lissotriton helveticus; assembly: GCF_964261635.1. Classification (NCBI taxonomy): domain Eukaryota; kingdom Metazoa; phylum Chordata; class Amphibia; order Caudata; family Salamandridae; genus Lissotriton; species Lissotriton helveticus. The sequence goes on from NC_136069.1 coordinate 1,194,559,947, forward strand.
AAATTCCCACCGCCCCCCTGCCCCTTGGTTCACTGAGACCTTGAAACACGAAAAAAGCACCTGCAAAACTGCAGAACGGCAATGGAGGAAAACCTACTGTCCAGATGCCAAACTAGCCTACAAAAATAAACTTTTAAATTACCAGAGGCTATGTGCTAAAGCCAAAGCTGAACATGCCTGCACAAAAATTACTGAAGCCCTATGCCAGTCCAAAACACTTTTTAAAACAGTGAGAGAACTAGCTGGTTCCCTCACCTTACAATCTCCCCCAGACCTTAATAAATCACAATGCGACTCTCTTGCAGCCTTCTTTGTAGAAAAAGTGGATAAGATATATCAGGGTATAGAACAAACCACAATTGACATGGCCAAGACTCATGTGATTTTGCCTTCCACTGATATCAATTTCGAAACAAATACTTCAGCCTCCATCATCCCTGGTGAAACAGCTCTGTCCTCCTGCACACCCCCATATGACGTAACACCTCCAGCTATTCTAAACAACTGGCCGAAGCTTGACCTAGACCTGGTTCGCAAATTATTAAATTCTATAAAATCAGGCTCACCTAATGATCCATTACCATGTTCAGTCCTGAAAAAACTCAATAACGAGGCCCTGGAAATAATCACTAATCTTCTTAATAAATCCTTACAGGAAGAAACCGTACCGAAGGAGTGGAAACATGCGATGATTCATCCATTGCTGAAAAAAGCAGGAGCAGATCCCAATTTGCCATCCAACTTTAGACCTATTTCCCTGTTACCAACCTTTGCGAAAATACTAGAAAAACATGTTCATAGGGTCCTTACTGATTTTATTACTATTCATGATTTATTACCCCTTCACCAATCAGGATTCCGCACAGGCTTCTCCACAGAGACGACCTTGTTAGGCGTCACCGAGAACATCCGTCTAATGTTGGACCGTGGAGAAACGGTAGCCTTGCTGTTACTCGACCTCAGTGCAGCATTTGATACTGTGTCACATGCTGTACTTGAACAAACACTCCTTTCCATTGGTATCAGGGGCGCAGCTTGTAATTGGATTAAATCCTTACTGGAACAGCGCACTTTTCAAGTTTTCTCCAAATCCGCCTGCTCAGACATTATGAACCTTAAACATGGAGTACCTCAGGGCTCCATACTGAGCCCATTGCTTTTTAATATTTACATGAGCCCGCTGGCCAAAATGATAGAAGAGAGTGGATTACTTATGTTCTCCTATGCTGACGATTCTCAGCTTATCTTCTCTCTATCATCCACCGAATCTAATAACATCTCGCCATTAAAACTCGGTTTAACCAATATCGCGGAGTGGATGAGAAAAAAAATTCTCAAACTCAATGGGGAAAAGACCGAGCTACTTGTTCTGGGTAAGAACAAAGAGCTCTGGGGACCCCAACACTGGCCAGATGTGATAGGTACCCCCCCGATCCCAGTCAAATCAGCCCGCAACCTCGGGGTCATCATAGATGAATCGCTTAATCTCAATCAACAAGCTGCGAAGACGTCCGCTACATGCTTTGCGATTTTAAAGTGGTTGAAAAAAATCTGTTGGATGCTGCCCAAAAATACCCAGAAAACTGTCATCAACGCTCTTATAACCTCCAGACTTGATTATGCCAACGTGCTATACTTGGGGGCCAATAAGGCCACTACCCGACGATTACAGACAGTGCAAAATGCCGCCGCGAGATTACTGTGGAAAATTCCCATCTCCACACCTACCACCAAGTACATCCGCGAATTGCACTGGCTGAAAATCGAAAATCGGGTGAAATTTAAATCTTTATGCTTTATGCATAGGATCTCAACCAACAATGCACCCAAGTATCTACAAAATCTAATACATCCCTACCGCCCATCTCGAACCCTTCGTTCAGCCACAGCCAACCACTTTGTGATTCCTAAAATCAGGCTGGCGCGAATGGGTGGAAAATCCTTCTCATATCTCGGACCCTCACTCTGGAACACTCTTCCGGTGACACTTAGGCAGGAAACCAACTATATGAAATTCAGGAAGGCCTTAAAAACCTGGTTGTTTAACATCTAGAACCTGAACCTATCAAAGCACTGGATCACTAGCGCCGGGAAACCCTTTGTTGGGTAGCTGTCTGCGCTATATAAATGAAATAAATAAAATAAATAATAAATAAAAATATGCAAATCAGTCTGACCCTGTGCCTCATGGAACAGTCCAGCCCGAACTGCCAAACCATGTCTGCTCTGCACCGGAAACAAGCATCCTGGGACCGGTTTCAGGTTCATAACCCTCATCAGCCAGGCTATCTTGAATCCAGTGGCAGAGTGAGCAACGGACCCACGTCTGGGCATACCCTGCCATCTAATGAGGAACAAAGTGATACCAAAGGAAATGATGGACGGAGCGTTTGAGCAAATCGAACATTCACCCCCAGTCAATTGATCTGGGTTTAATCCACCATCATTCTTTAGCTCACTCCACCACCCCAGTTCAGACATGGCCATGTGCAAATCAGTCTGACCCTGTGCCTCATGGGAACAGTCCAGCCTGAACTGCCAACCCCGCTCAATGCCAGCTGCTACTGTAGATAGATAGATAGATAGATAGATAGATAGATAGATAGATAGATAGATAGATAGATAGATAGATAGATAGATAGATAGATAGATAGATAGATAGATAGATAGATAGATAGATAGATAGATAGATAGATAGATAGATAGATCTTCTGAACAGATCTGGCACACTCATTGGATTTGATGAGTAATGGAACTAGTGGGAGCTAGTGTGAAACCAATTTGCAAGTGTGTATTTCAGCCAGCCAACTTGCCCTGTCTGTGCATCCAACAACCTTTGACCATAGAACAAATGTTCTCTTTATGCCTCTAAATCCCATTAGTAGACTGCTTCATTGATGATGGCCTGTAATTGGTTTCTCACTTTTTCTGCCATCACAATAACCAGGTTAGAGTTTCTATGGAAACCTGAGATGTCTGGAGCAATAAACCCACAACCTCTGGCAAGTGAAATTTGCAAAAGGAATTTGCTTCAATGAATATCAGAATATATATTTAATTAATCACACCTTGCCTAAAGTGCCACATTTAGATGTAGCAGGAAACGCTAAATATAGAAGTTGTCTTGAAGAAAGAGTTACATTTTCCAATGAAGCAGAAAATAAGAGATTTCTGGCCCATATAGCGGAATTTCTTCCTTATTAATAGAGTCTAGAATATTAGTTTCCTGCCCATTTCCCAGTTTCTGTTCCCCGACCTCACTCACTGTTATAGGGAAAGCCTTTGCCCCTAAGGGAGATCACAGAACCGCCATTCCAACTCAGGAAAATGCGTCACTATTTGTTTTCAAGATACAGATTAATAATGTTGCATTCCAGTGTAGAATACGCTGCACACCGGAAGATGTGCAAAGGCTCACTTGAAAAATGTGTAGCATTTTTGTAGCTAATGTGAACTGGTGGTGGCATGGTTAAATTTGCTGTGTGTGATTGGGGATGATAATTCGCTCACTGGAGAGTTAATTGGGCACATCAGTATCATATGTTGGAGCGTTAAAATATTTATGCTGGAGAGATGCCACTAGGGGAGGGTGGAACTTGCGGAGTTAAAGAAAAACTCAGCAAGATTCTCCAGAATTCCGTGAACAGGTGGAAAATATGCAGCTTGTGCTGCAATTTAGCACCGGTAGCACGAGCCATGAGTTGCACAAGAATGTGCAGCTCGTGCGAGGTGGCTTTGCTGCTGCTCGAGTTGACAATCCGCGCAAGAGGCAGCAAATCTACTCAAACGCAGCCCTCTGACCACAACCGCTCGTGAACGCTGGCCTTTGCCCACATTAGAAAGACACGCTAGGGGATCCCAAATCTCACTCGAATATTCTGGAGACAGGGCCGGCTTTAGGCATGTGCAAGCTGTGCACCTGCACAGGGCCACCAAACCCCAGGGGCCACCACGCCAATATATATCCTTAATATATTAATCCTCTGAGGATGGATACATATTTGTGTGGCGGCCCCTGCAGGGATTTGGCGGTCTCCGGCTCTGTTCCACTTCTAAACACCCTGACCCCCTCCCCTCTTCACTGGCCTCTGCGCTCCGCCCCGCCCGGACCCCCTCTTCCGGGCCCCCTACCTACGCTCCCTGCCCAGGGCCACCATGAGCCTAGAGCCGGCCCTGCTGGAGCCTCGCAGGAGAAACATTCTGCCACACAGTGATTGGTAGAATTTGGCCAGAACTCTTCATTAAAGTGTAACGCGGAGTCGCTAAAATTCCACCAATTCCAGGGAGTGGCTAAAATTCCACCAATTCTACGGGCAGAACATAATATTTTGGCCACCCCTAGACGGGGAGAACATAATATTTTGGCCACCCCTAGATGCCATCACTTGAAAAATGTGTAGCATTTTTGTAGGTACTGTGAACTGGTGGTGGTATAGTCAGACGTGCTGTGGAGGAGTGGAGGTGAAAAAGTTGCTTACTGGAGAGTAAATTGGGCACATTGATATCATATGTTGGGGCATTAAAGTTATTTTTGCAGTGTGTAGCTATGTTTAAGTTTTCCTCCATGCTGTCTTTGAAGCAGGTCCGCATCCAGGGGGGTGCCACCACATTTAACATTTGTATTTATGCCAGGTTGCGTAACACTATAAAGGGTACTCTGCTGGGTTTTGCAGATGAATCTACTGACGTTCCCCCCACTAACGCAACTCATGGCCTCTGTCACTGGATGGGTCTCTAGCCTCTATATCTAGTTATCACAAAATTAAAAAAATAAAATTTCGTGGAGCATGCCTTACTGGATCTCTCTGTAGTAAGCTTTTCTTTTCGCTGCTGTAAGTGCCGGGACGCCCCTTCGCTGGGGCAGCTAAGCGCTATATAAGTAGTTATAACATAACATAACATAACACAATGCAAACGGAATTGGTCTGATGAGGCCAGGGCGACTTGCATGGCGGAGTTGGGCAAGCCCTTGGATATATCGCTGTACAAAAACTGGTATAATGTCTATGAATTATAGATACAAGCTATTGCATTATAAGTATCTTCAACGAGCCTACAGTACTCCACGGCGACAACACAAGGTAGAACCATCTCTCCCCCACAGCTGTTCCTGATGCAGACAGGACAATGCCAGGTTTCTTGTCCCCCTATCTCTAAATACTGGCAGCAGGTTTCTCAAGTCATGGATGACATGACACAGAACTTGCTATAGCCAGATCCACGGTGACATTGTCGGGCTGTGCCAAGGACATCCCATGGGCTGTGCGCCGCCTGCTTCGATAGCCCTCCTCATAGCCAAACATAGAATAGCTATGAATTGGGGACGGACTAGACTACCCACCTGTGCTTATTTGTTAAACAATATGGCGACATGCAATGACTGTGTGGAAACTTACTCCTTGCTGATTGTCCCCTACAGCCAGACCTCGGGATATCTGGGGACCTGATAGGTCTTATCTTCGTCGTGTGGAGACAGAGACAGCTGTGGACCCTGCTGAGGGTAAGACCAAATAGCTACACAGCCTATACATCGTCACCTGACGCTTTCAGAAGCGGTCGCTCCCTTCGCTCCCAGCTCTCTCCTGGTATCGTTGGCTACGCTCTTTATTAATCTGCTGCTCTCTAATCTGCTGGCTCCAATACAGCATAGCGCTATAGCGCGATTACCATTGTGGAATAATAGAAGTATTTGTAGCGCTTTTAGGAGATTGTAGTACTGTGCTTTGATTCGCGCTTTTCCAGCTGTAGCGCTATTTGTGCTGCTTTATTTGAATGTGCATTGCCTGTTTTTTCACTCGAACAATGTCGCGCTTGCCAGACACATTGTCTCAGCCATTATTCAATCTCTGTGCCCCAGCCTATCTCTAGTTTAGTTTTCGCTGCCATTTTAGTTGTTGTGCCTCGGAGCCCGTCCTCCACAGCCCGCCCCGTCTCCCAGCTGACCCTCCCTCCCACGGACTGCATAGCCTGCTCCCACACCCGTAAGCGCTGTGACCGTCCTGACGCTTTCAGAAGCGGTCACTCCCTTCCCTCCCAGCTCTCTCCTGGTATCGTTGGCTACGCTCTTTATTAATCTGCTGCTCTCTAATCGGCTGGCTCCTATACAGCATAGCGCTATAGCGCGATTACCATTGTGGAATAATAGAAGTATTTGTAGCGCTTTTAGGAGATTGTAGTACTGTGCTTTGATTCGCGCTTTTCCAGCTGTAGCGCTATTTGTGCTGCTTTATTTGAATGTGCATTGCCTGTTTTTTCACTCGAACATTGTCGCGCTTGCCAGACACATTGTCTCAGCCATTATTCAATCTCTGTGCCCCAGCCTATATCTAGTTTCGTTTTCGCTGCCATTTTAGTTGTTGTGCCTCGGAGCCCGTCCTCCACAGCCCGCCCCGCCTCCCAGCTGACCCTCCCTCGCCCCTCCCCTCCCACTATCTACATATGACAGATGCTTTCGCGCGCAGCGTTCACGCGCAGCGGTCGCGCCCAATGCGCGCAGAAGGTGCACCAAAGGTAAGCCCGTCTGCGCCCGTCCGCGCCTGGACCGCGTCCAGCACCAGACCCCCTAGCCCCCGCATACCGCATTCCCCCCTCATTACATATGACGCCACCACCCTCTTAGCCCTCAACCCCGAACGGACTACACGATGCTACGAAGCTACCCCAGGACTTACCCATGGTCCCTTCACCTGCCACTCCTGCAAGTTTGCCTGCATCTAGACCCACACCAATTCCACTTACCCCAATCACAGCTCCGACTCTAACCACCTGAAATGCATCCTACTGAACACCCGCTCGGTCCACAGACATACCACTGAACTCTGGGACCTACTAGACACTGTGTCACCGGACATCGCCTTCCTTACAGAAACCTGGAGGAACGCATCATCAGCACCCGACATAGCCATTGCCATCCCGGACGCATACAAAATCATCCAAAAGGACCGCACCAACCAAACAGGAGGAGGTATAGCCATCGTCCATAAGAACAACATCAGAATCACGACCAGCTTCGACGACAATCTTGCAACCGCCGAACACCTCCACTTCCAGATCCACACCGACCCCAGGACCACACTTCGAGGAACCCTCATCTACAGACCACCAGGAACCTGTAAACAATTCAGCGAAGACATCACGGACTTCATCAGCCCACATGCCCTCCCCTCCGAGAACTACATCCTACTGGGAGACTTCAACTTCCACCTGGAAAAGAAAAACGACAGCAACACCTCCACCCTTCTGGACAACCTGGCAAATCTCGGACTCAAACAACTTGTTGACACCCCCACTCATATAGCAGGACACACGCTCGACTCTGTCTTCACCTCCTGCAAACACATCTCCTTCGACCACACCACAGCTCTCCACTGGACGGACCACGGATGTGTTCACTTCAGCTTCAAAACCACCACGACCCACAACCCCCCACAACATCTTCCTCGAAGAAACTGGAACAAAATCACCACCGACCAACTCCTCACATCGCTCAACCAAAACCCTCCCGCCCTCTCATCGGACCCAAACGAAGCTGCCACCAAACTCAAACAATGGATTACTCGCAGCGCCGACGAATTAGCACCCTTGAAAAACCACCAGATCAAACAAGGTAACAAAAAGGCCCCCTGGTTCAACGAGGACCTTAAGAAATCCAAGAAACTATGCCGCACTCTCGAAAAAACATGGAGAAAAAACCCAACCACTGACAACCTCACCACCTTCAAGGCAGCCACCCGCAAACACCACCAATTGATCCGAGCCACCAAGAAATCAGCATTCAAGGATCGACTCGACAACAAAACCCATAACAGCAAGGAACTTTTCAACATCGTCAAGGAATTTACCAACCCAACCGCAGCCTCAAACGACATCACCCCCTCTCAAAACCTTTGCGACTCGCTATCCTCTTTCTTCTACAACAAAATCGCCGACATACATAACAGCTTCAAGAACATCTCCATAGAACAGTCCACTCCACCCACCCCCAAACTGGAACTGCTTGCTAACAACCTTAACACATGGAACCCAATCACCACTGAAGACACCATTCGCATAATGAACTCCATCCACTCGGGTTCGCCTACCGACCCCTGTCCCCACCACATCTTTAACAAAGCAGACTCCATCATCGCACCCCATCTCCGTGATGTCATCAACTGCTCCTTCAACTCCGCTACCTTCCCAGAAAGCTGGAAACACGCCGAACTCAGCGCCCTTCTGCAGAAACCCACAGCTGACCCCTCTGAATTTAAGAACTACCGCCCCATCTCCCTCCTCCCATTCCCTGCCAAAGTCATTGAGAAAGCCGTCAATAGCCAACTCGCCGCTTTTCTTGAATCCAACAACTCCCTCGACCCTTCACAGTCCGGCTTTCGAGCCAAACACAGCACTGAAACCGCCCTCATTGCAGCAACAGACGACATCCGAACGTTGCTGGACAACTGAGAAACAGTTGCCCTCATCCTACTCGACCTCTCCACCGCCTTCGACACAGTCTGCCATAGCACCCTCATACAACGCCTCAGCAACGTCGGAATACAAGGAAAAGCCCTGGACTGGATCATCTCGTTCCTAGCCGGAAGAACCCAGAGAGTCCGCCTCCCCCCTTTCAAATCAGAGGCAACTGAAGTCATCTGCGGAGTACCACAAGGATCATCACTCAGTCCCACCCTCTTCAACGTATACATGAGTCCCCTCGCATCCATCGCGCGCCAACACAACCTCAACATCATCTCCTACGCAGACGACACCCAGCTGATCCTCTCCCTCACCAAAGACCCAAACACCGCCAAAACCAATCTACACGAAGGGATGAAAGAAGTAGCAGAATGGATGAAAAACAGCCGCCTGAAACTCAACTCAGACAAAACGGAAGTTCTCATCCTCGGATCCTCCCCCTCTGCCTGGGACGACTCATGGTGGCCACCGGCCCTGGGCACAGCTCCCTTACCCACGGACCACGCACGCAACCTAGGCTTCATCCTTGACTCCTCCCTCTCGATGACCAAACAAGTTAATGCTGTCTCATCTTCCTGCTTCAACGTACTTCGCATGCTTAAAAAAATCTTCCGTTGGATCCCCACCGAAACAAGAAAGACGGTCACCCACGCACTGGTCACTAGCCGACTGGACTATGGAAACACCCTCTACGCAGGAACCACAGCCAAATTACAGAAAAAACTCCAACGCATCCAAAATGCATCAGCCAGACTCATACTGGACATCCCTCGCCAAGCTCACATTACCGACCACCTGAAAGACCTCCACTGGCTCCCCGTCAACAAGAGAATAACGTTCCGTCTCCTCACCCACGCACACAAGGCCCTCTACAAACTAGGACCCGACTGCCTCAACACACGACTGTCCTTCTACACACCCACCCGCCAACTAAGATCTTCCAACCACGCGCTCGCCTCAGTTCCGCGCATCCACAGATCCACCATGGGAGGAAGATCTTTCTCCTACCTGGCGGCCAAGACCTGGAATTCTCTCCCCACCCACCTCCGCCTCACACAGAACCACTTCTCTTTCAGAAAGGAACTTAAAACCTGGATATTCGATAAATAACGATCCCCCTCCCAAAAGCGCCTTGAGACCCTCTGGGTGAGTAGAGCGCTATACAAATTCTTTGACTTGAACTTGAACTTGAACTTTTGGGGTCCGATTTCTGCCCTGTTGTGATTATTTTACTTCACAATACAATTTTTTTGTTTTCCATGGACTCTTTTATTTTCACTTTTTAGTTTATTTCCATGATGCCTATGCACTGTTGTATTAATCTGTATACATTTTAACTCTACCTTTGGATTGTCATGTGCTTGCGATTACTTCTCATGGATAATGATAACGTCCTTTGATGAGCTATATTTGCCCGACTCTTTCTGTGCATGATCGCTTGTACTGCTTCTATAGGATTGTCCTTGGTACTCTGATCTTGAAATTAAAATGTATAGTTTTGAAAAAAAGAGTTTTTCTCCATGTGAAGCCAGTAATGAGTGTTCTGTCCTGGTTACGCCCACGGGCATCACCATGAGACCCTATAAGTCAGGGATACAGCGCAGCATTAGCAATAGACTCACATACTCTTGGGGGCAGATTTATGTTGCCTGACGCATCTCTGCAAATCAGCAGAGATGTGCCAGGAAAGATGCGGCACGCAAGTTTATCCTTGCGCCACCCATGATGCGCCGAATTTACAATTCGGCGCAGCATGGCGCAGGAATAAACAGATGCGTGTCGTATCTAGGGCGTGACGTTGGCGCAGTGCTGAAGTTGTGTTGTGTGCGGCACGCAACTCCAGCACTTTTCCAACTTGCCATATCGGTAACGTGGTGCGTCAAGCCTTACGCCTGCTTCAAGCAGGCACAAGGTTTTGACGCATCAGCGTTGGTAAAGTGACTCAGTGAAATCTTGTAGATTTCACTGAGTCACTTTTCAGGGGCGTTCCTGCGACGTAACACCCCCCCCTGCGTGGAAACGCCCACATGAAACCTGACACTGGTTTCATGTGGCTTAGGGCCTTACACCGTGACGCATCTCCATAGATGCGTCACGATGTAAGTATGTCGCAACGTGTCGCAGGGTTTACGCCTCCGCTGCATCACAGAAGTGACGCAACGGCGGCACAAAAGTGGCGCAAGTCCAACATAAATCTGCCCCTCGGTCTCTTGGTGTAGACCAGTGCCTGTGCTCACTCAATCCCTTTCATTCAAACCTTGCCCACCCAGAGGGGTGGGTGCAACAGAACATTGGCATCCTATTTTCACATCAGAAGTGATTGCCTGTTGTAGGTAATAACAGTGAGTGAGCAGCGGATATGAATCTGAAGTTACCTAAATACACACCTTTTCAGTGTCTATGGTTGATAATGGAGGCTATGTATTTATGTGAAAGGAGAAAATTACGATGCCTGATATTAGCATTATAAATTGTCCTTTTTTTATTTTGTGAAGCAATGGGTGATTAAGCTGTTCCTGTTGTGGGTCCTTGCTCCCTGCTTATGTGCTGTAGGTGGTGGATGAAAATTAAATGTTACTGGTTCTGCAAGACTACTCAGTAGAGAATGATATGTAGGAGACCTCCTGATTCTGTTGTTGGTCAAGTGGATGAGATGTTTAACTGGATCTGTGCGTAGTAGATGATGGTGTGTGGGACAGGTCTGTTGTTTATTTTTGTGGTTTCATTTGGATGGGGTCTGTAAGGGGTGAATCTTGTTTCGTGGACATAGGGTTGCATGTAACAAGAGTCTGCACACCTCCAACCCAGCTGGTCTAAGCTGATGTCAGTTTGTGGTTCCATCATGTGTTTCTGGAAGTTGGCAGGACACTAGTAGCACAGGCCACCAGTGCCACGATGGAAAAGCTACCAGTGGTTCTGCTTCGGCTTGCAGTTAGAGAGACTGGGCAGTACCAGTATCCTGCTGCTCCAGGACGGAGGTTCTTAGGCCTAGGCGAAAATGAAATTCATTTGTGTATTTTGGGGGTTTGGGGTTTTGCTGGTTATGCCAAAGTCCCAAAATTACACAATTATGCTGTTTTGCATAATTATGTGCCATTCGTGGTAAAAATGTATTGCAAAAGTGGCATTTGCTGTAAAAGTTTACCGTAAAAGCACAGTAACAAGAGAACACTGTTGTTCGCTGTGGTTTCAGTTTTTTGCACTTTTTTTCAGCTAAAAACGTGTCTCCATATCACAAATCGACACAGATAAGCATTTTGCTGTCAAATATAGCACTAAAATGATAGATTTGCATTTCATGTAATTATGCGTAACCGTGGAATTTTGCTGAAATTTCTATGTAACTATGCAAAAGCAAATTACACAAATTTCACACACCCATAGTGTTCTACTGAGAAATATGTAACCGGTCTCTTTCAGTATCAGCTAACTTAACTATATGAACTTGCCTGGACTACTGATTAATATAGAGACCTCAAGCTCTGTTGCTACATTCTTCCATCTGAATATGGACTGTTTTCGATTATTTTATTCTTGAGTTAGAAAAGGCTCCAAATACATAATCATTGACTCTGAACAACCAAGCCCTTTGCAAGTAAAAAATTAGGCCCTTTGTATCCCTGCAAACATTCTTCTACTCTAGAAAGGCAAGATGAAGGGGAAAGGTTTGCCAGCTAAATTATCAGAAATGCAAAATCACTTTCAGAAAAAAGACAGACTTGACCCATAAAAAATACCCTATTCTAGTGATAAGAAATGCGGTGTGGAAAGATGGAAACAGCGCACCATTTACTCACCTTTATGATAGATTAGCTACTAAGAAATCTCATTTTAAGGTAAGGTGTTAGAACAGTTCGGAGGCCCACGGGGCATACAAGGTTTATAGGGCCACATCCATGGTGCTTGGGATCTTTTACCATTGATGTCCAGTAGCCCATCCTACTATGACACTGCACACTGGACCAAGCACCCCCCTTCCACACGTAACTCTCAGAATAGTGAGGGCAATATGTCAAGGGTTCTTCAGGGAGGTACTGCGGGGAGTAGAGCCTCAGAACTAAACAATCACACAATAGACACAATACATAAATCCCAACCTAGTGATTTTATTTAGAAAAAATAAGTACTTTAACCACATCAAAACACAATAGGATTCCTACAGTAGAGTTAGCGGTCCTGGGATTAACACTAAGGAATCGATGGGGCTCACTACACACTAAAACAGAAAGTTATTGACTTAGGCACATGCGCAGTCTAAGAATGGCTGCATGAGAGCAGCGGTCATGTAGACTGTGACCCATATATCTGTTGAGCCAGTTTGCAGTCCATGCTTTCCAGGCATTTGAGCTGTCAGATTGCTGGTCCACACTCAGATCTCCCAAGCGAGGGTATGTTGTTGCTCTGCTGCATGGGGCTAACTGTCATGCTTGTGGTAACAAGGGCTTATCTGTGGCCCTTCTTCTTCTCTTCATATCCACCAGTGACAGGTGCCGTGGTTTGGCACAGAAGGACGACTCCTGCATTTGTGGTGGAGAATCAATTTTCCCCGCAATTGTCGGCAAGATGAAGGCGGAGTTAGCCCAGGTTCCTCAGCTTCCTCTGTAGAAGACACAGGAGCAAAGCACTCAGGTGAATCTTCCTTGAGGAGTGTGGGCTTTGATTGAAGATGGAGGTCTGGGGGTCGGGAGCCTCTCGGGTTTACGCAAGTCAGCTCTGGGCACTCTTCCTTAGGTAAATTATTTGTTTTGAGCCTCTCCTCTCACTGTCTAGGCTTCTACTCCTCAGGGAAGCAGCTCCAGTGGAACAAGTTATCTCCTTCTTCCCCCTCAGCATGGCTCCCATGACACAAGTAGACTCACCAAAGAACGATGAAGGCGTTTGGCTCCAATCAGTAAGGATGAGCCCTATTAAAAAAACACATCACAATGCCAGTACTGATACTCATTTGCCTCTTTCTTATGGTGCATAGAATTAAATCAATGTCACCTTAAACAAATAGTTTCAATAGAATTTAATCAAAATCGATTCAATCGATTAAATTCTATTGAAACTAATTTGTCAACCCCACCCCCCACCACCCTGGGGGCCCGCAACGGGCCCCCAAACACAAAAGACCACATGCTTTTCCTTTTTGGAAAAGCATGTTTCCGCATGCATCTTAATATGGCTGGCGGAGTCTTGCAGACACCGCCACCATATTTGCCAGCATACACCGCGGATCAGCGGCGGACGGACTTGCCGCCCGCCGCTGATCCCACCGCCATCCTAATCTGGAGCTGGGTGTTTTCTGTTACTCCAGCGGTGAATCCGCATCCTCCGGGCCGGCGGTGGCTTCCGACGGCCCGGAGGATGCGGATTCACCGCCATCCTAATTGGCCCCTTAATTATTTACAACGATATTTTGGATTCGATATGTTTGTACTTACCTGTTTGTAGATAGGAAGTCGATATTCTGTCGTTCTATATTTTTTCATCGATAATTTGGCAGGTCGATGTTTTGCTCCTCGATATTCTGTCAGTGATCCACTCACTGTACGTGTCCTAAGGGCACAGACAGTAGCTATGTGCTGCCAAGGGGTAGGCTTGTGGTGTTCTCTACCTAACCTAAAAGCTAGGCTCTGGGTTTCAGGGTCAAGGCCAGGCCTATGCCTCATGATAATGCAGGTTTTTGTGTGTGCTAGGCCAAAATAAAATTAGGATATCATGCTCATTCACAATTGGGTAACGTAGGCCAGGGTGCAAGTCTATCTACCATGCAGGGAATAAGGGGGCATATTATCAAGACTGGGCGATAAAATTATCGCCGCTTTATCGGCAGGAAACTGCTGCTAAAGTGGCGATAATGGGCTTGATAATATGCCCTTGTGAATTCCCATAGAAACTCAGGTTAGACATCTAACCTGGGCTTCTATGGGAATTCTCTAGGGCATATTATCAAGCCCATTTTCGCCACTTTAGCGGCAGTTTCCTGCCGATAAACGGCGACACTTTTATCGCCCAGTCTTGATAATATGCCCCATGGTATCTCATAGCAAAAGGATGCAGCGGCTCAAAGGGAGAATGCATTACAAATGGCCAGGATTAGGCTTGTGGTACCATGGCTGTCACGAAAAGGGAAAAGAAGAATAAAGATTATTTAAACCTTTTAAAAATGACACACTTGGAGGTATGGGGGAACCTAATCTACGTGCCCCTTGCGCCGCAGGTACGTAATTTTTTCCCATTTTAAAAGTGACGCACTGGTGGCGCAAGGGGCTTGTAAATAAGCGTCTGAGCCTTTCTAATCAGTGGTAGGAAAAGTACAAACATCCATACGACTGGATCTTACGTGGAAAACTGTTGACATCTCTGAACAAGAAAATATGTTCCATCTGCTACGGTAGGCATACCTGATTGATCGCGGAGTGGATGCCAGCATAACTCTGTCATATAGGGGCAGATTTACAAGCCCCTTGCGCCACGTTTACGCCGCTGTTGCGTCACACAAGGTGGTGTAAACGTGGCGCATCCCTACGAGGCATTTACAACGTGACGCATCTATGGAGATGCGTCACGGTGTAAGGCCCTGCGCCACATGAAACCTGCGTCAGGTTTCATGTAGGCGTTCCGGTGCAGGGGGGCATTCCGTCGCAGGAACGCCCCTGAAAAGTGACTCAGTGAAATCTATAAGATTTCACTGAGTCACCTTCCCAACGCTGATGCGTCAAAACCCTGCGCCTGCTTGAAGCAGGCGTAAGGCTTGACGCACCACGTTAAAGATAGGGCAAGTTGGAAAAGTGCTGGAGTTGCGTGCCGCACGCAACACAACTTCAGCACTGCGCCAACTTTACGCCCAAGATGCGACACGCATCTGTTCTTTCCTGCGCCATGGTGCGCCGCATTGTAAATGCGGCGCATCATGGGTGGCGCAAGGATGAACTTGCGTGCCGTATCTTTCCTGGCGCATCTCTGCCGATTTGCAGAGATGCGTCAGGCAACGTAAATCTGCCTCATAGTTTTTAAGCACACTTTCATAAGAGAATACACATTTAAATTCTAAAAAGACTTTTTTTGAGGATATATAAAGTTTGACCTCCCCCTTTTACAGCTTTCAGGTGCTCGAGGAAGCAAAGATCGCACGAGGGAGCGTGGAAGCTCCCTGCACAATACATAAAACTAATGCCCAAGCATTTAGAGTGTTGGCCCATGCTTAATTAACATTTTGCACCTTAAACGACAGCGCAGCCGAAAGCCAGAGGGCTTTGCATGAAGAAAACTACAGAAAAGCGCGTAAAAGAACTATTGATGCTTTTGGACCGCAATACGGAAACTTTCAAGTTTACTGGCACGGGAAGCAGGAGAGCATTTATGTGCGCTAGTTCCTGCGGTTGACGCTCCGACATTGCCACCTAGTGGCAGTGATGCAGAATTGCCAGAACAATAACTCAGATTTAGCCTTTTAAATGGGAAGCAGAATCATCAACACTTACATTCACATAACTTTTTGGGGGGTAAACGAGATAGACACCACACATCAGGGTTCTCTTTAAAAAACCTTGCAGAGACAAAGGTCCGATCACTTTGAAGGGGTTGTAGTGATCTGGTGCCCTATGAAGATGCAAATGTCAGGTCAGACTACTCTAGAGATGCTAGAAGAAAATTCAAGTTGTCTGATCAACAGCATACCAGAACCATAATTGTAGCTAAAACTAGACCATTCCTTTAGCAAATGGACGTAAACTGTGAAGCCCCAAACCAGCAGTAGAGGTGTGCGAAATTCATGTAATTTGCTTCCTTGTTATTAGGCAAAATTTCGGCAACAATACAGAAAGGTCTAAGGTGAATGTTTTCGAACAACACCTCTGGCGAGAGACCAAGTGAAATGTTGTGCCTTATTAGATGGAGTACACAAAAGGGCAGTCATACCTGTACTGAATTCACAGAGGGGACAAGGTTTTACTTAATCCTCTTTTTGGTTCAAATGGAATCTAGAAGCTTCAAACAAGTGCTGAGTCTAAACGCACCTTTATTCCTCAAGTAAAATGTAAAATAATTGCATTACAGAAAGTGTTGCATTATGTAAAGAAAGGAGACTTACTGGCATCCCCAGATCTCATGGACACGTACATGCACATTTTGATACTTCAAGCATTGCACATATATCTGAGTTTTGTAGTTCAAGACAATCAATACCAGTCCCAGGTTCTACCTTTTGGGCTGACCATCTCGCCAACACTCTTTATCGAGGTATTGGCACCTTTGGTGGAGCTGTTACACACAAAAAAATTCTGGTTTTTGGATGGCTCAAAAACATGTGAAGGAGGTCTTGTGAGTTGTGAAAGAGTCATGTTTTTCTAATAAACTATGAAAAGTCTCACTTCACACAAACTCCAGAACTCCAGCACATAGGAACCCACCTCTGGATAGATCTGAGGAAGGTGTTCTTGGCAGCTACCAGGAAGCAGAAACTGGTGTTTTGCGTTTCAAATCTGCTAACTTAGGACGATCCAACACCCAGAGACTATTTGACACTGTAGGGTTTCATGGCGTCCTCACCAGTAATTCTTCCCTGGTCCAGGCAGCATCTTTATCCGACAGTCAATCATTTACTTCAACACTGAAATCCCAAGCCCCAGTCATTCGAGCACAGAGTGCCAGTTTTGACATGTCTCCCCGACACTGCATTAGTGGTTAAATCCAAAGAACCTGGACAGGGTATTTTCTCTGAAAGTTCTTACCCCCAAAGTGCCTGATCATGGGTGTGAGCAGGATTGGGTGAAGAATGAGACTGGATGAAGAGGCTGGGCAGGGTGAGTGGTCCAAAAGACAGAATGTTTTTTCTTTTAATTCGAAGGAGTTGAAAGTGTTTCACTGGCATTGCTGCATTTTGCTCTGCCAGCGACGGGTCACATTGTGCAACTCAGGACAGGCAACTGGGTGATTCTACCATCAAGAAGGTTTGGGACTTCACACACTGTGGCTGCAGGCTTAGGAGTGCTGCTCCTGGGCAGAGATCAATCACCCCTCTTTACATGCAGTCCATCTTCTGGGGAAGGAGATTGGGTCTGCAGGTCAGCTGAGTAGCTTCTTCGAGAATGGGCCTGCAAATCATCTGAGCAACTTCTTCCTTTCTTCGGTAAATCAAGCCCTAACTCCAACAGTATTCCATCGGATAAAGCAGTGGTTTGGGACCCTTGAGCTGGATTGGTTCATGGCCACAGAGAACACTCTTCGTCTCCGGTTCTGTGCTAGAGTGTCTTGTCAAAGAGTTTGGAAAGTAGATGCGCTATCATTTCCATGGACCAAGGTTCTTCTTTATGCCTTTCCGCCAATTCCCCAACTGTTGAATGCATTAAGGAAGGTGCAGGAGGATCAGGCAGATGTTCTTCTAGTGGCTCCATTTTGGAAGTGACGGTCATGGTTCATACTTCTTCTCCAGTTGGCAGTTCAGGATCCACAGAGGATACCACAGTATCCCTATCCTCTGAAAGGCAAACCCGTGTCTCAGGCATCTCTGATCCTACTCCAACTGGGGCCATGGCACTTGAAAGGGCAAATCTGGTCAGCTTGAGCTGTCCTCTGAAGGTAGTGGAGCTCATAAAACAATTTCGGCCCTGACTGCTCTTATCTTTTATTTAAAATATTGGTAACATTTTGAGAAATGGAGTTCAGCCAGAGACCTGAACCCAGTGCCTTGTGATCCAGCCTCAGCCTTTAGAAGTGAACATCTGGGGTTCTTAAACCCTGTTGGTGGATAGATTAAGACTTTTATCAAATAAGACCAGTGATGCATTCACCAACGCCAGCACGTAACCTGCCATTTTGCATCACAAGCACTCCAAAAAGCTTCATTTGATCCATTGGAGTAAGCATATATGCCTTGCACAAAGTATGGTTTCCATGTTGCAATTTTCCTAAGGAGGTGAATTGGGGAACTGCGAGCCCTGTTAATATTAGAAACGCCTCTTAAGGATGTTTTCGAACAAGGTGATCTTAGTTCTAAATACCTTAGAAGTAAAAGGGCATTGGAGATTTATTTTGAAAAAATCAGCCCTTTCCATGTATTTCTTTTGGAACTTCTGGGAAGGGAATACAACCCTCACGGTCAACATTGAAGGTATGGATGAAGCCAACCATCCTATTGTCTTATGAGTGCCAAGAGAAGTCCCTGTACAACCAGGGGATATTAAGTAGAGGAGTATCAGCTCCTTGGGGCATTTTTAAAGATGTCACAATGAGTGACTTATGCTTTGCTGCCGGATGTATGACATTACAACGCATGCTTTTACATCGCATGCCTTTACAACGCGGTTTTTACATCGCAAACCTTTACAACGCATAGCGCTTTGGGGTGCTGGATAGTGAATAGTTTAATTTACTATTCCAACTCCAGTCCCCGTGGACACTAGGGAAGGTGTTGGATAGTAAATTAAACGTATTCCCTATCCTAGAGCGCCCCCCAGCGCAATGCGCTGTAATGGTTTGCATTGTAAAAGTTACGTCGTAAAGGCACTGCGTGGTAAAAGTTGCGTTGTAAAGGATGTTTCCCCTTGCTGCCACATAGGCTACCCCTCGTGCTTCATTGGGCACTACGTATTGCAGTTTGGGGCAGGGCCTCTCCTTCGTTTGGTACTGCGGTATTGAGCGCACTATTAGAGCAGGGATAAAAAGAGAACAAACCTTCATATGTGACTGCAATGATGTATAAGTCTTTCTTAAAAGTGGGGGGAGTTGAAGCTGAGTGCTTAGCTTTGAAATCAGCTCACTCTTAAGGACTGTGCCGAGGAGAAGGATGAGAAGGTAATGCCCAGTTACTCACTGGTAATCTTCATTACTCTAGGCCTAGGCCTTCTGCGTCACAGTCTAAGGTTTCCTACTCACCCACCCAGAGGGGTGGAGGTTACTGTCAGCCTCAATAGCGAGAATGAGCTTGAGTAACAGGAGGGCTTCCTTTTTCTATTGCATGATGGGAGAGGAGCAACAGGAAGTCATCTAGGGCGGGCGGGTGCTTTAAGTTTGGTTTGGTTTGTGAACTTCTGCCAATAAGGAGGGAACGCTCATTTGTCAGGACTGTGGTGAGGAAGACCTGGACTGGTTGTAATGAAGATTACCAGTAAGTAACTGGGCCAGCTCCATTTGCTTTCAGCACAGTAAGAGGCCAGCAGCAATGACATTTGCATGGCTGGAGCAGGGTTTTTCTCAGAATCCCTCCAAGTTGTGGCTCTTTGAAAGCAAACAATGTCATGACCATGTGTGAGCTCATTTAGCCATTTAGCCAGAGGCCTAGTGAGTGGCAGACAGTTATTTTAGCAGGGAGATGGGTGGGTGGCCACACATACGCAATCACTCACACAAATGCATTCACACGCATGCGCACAGACCCATTCACAATGCTCACTCACACCGACAAATATATGCATACATTCAAACATACATACATGCATGGACGAACCAAACATCAAAAAACATAAAGCTTACCTTCACTGCAACTCTCCAGAAGGTCCCAGCAGGGTTAGGACTGCTGCCTTCTAATGAGAGAAGGCAGCAGTCACTCACTCATCACAGAGTGGGATGAGGTCAATGAGGCTTCTGAGCCCACCCCACTCTGCGACTATGTGTGACTGATTGACACTCGGCCCGGGGCGCTTCAGGGCCTAAAACTGAAGAGCCCAGGTACAGAGGAGGTGGTCTGAGGGCTAGATTGCTGACTTTGGAGCTGGGAAACCAAGGTTCAAGCAGGGCCGGGCTGGCTACCGGGCATTTTGACATTCTACATAGCTGGGGGCTGATTTAGTTGATGGGGACCTGCGTGTGCAAAACGAAATTCGTTTTGCATTGTTGATTTCGAAGCACACGCAGGTCTCCATCTACGAAATTAGCCCCCACAACAGTGACATCAGCCCCCAGCTCTGCAGAATGCCAAAATGCCCGGTAGCCAGTCCGGCCCTGGGTTCAAGCCTCGAGGTCTCATCCACATCCTGTGAATCTGGGCAAATCACTTAATCTCACCGTGCCTACCAAACAAATGAATGTGTCCTTGTGTAACATAACCGGTGCTCATATAAAGCCCTCCAATACCTTTGGGTCGAGTTTGTGCTATATAAATCTTCACAAAAAGGCTATCAGTGAATTCTCACCCCCGTCACAAGGGGGAGGGCCTCGCTTTTGCCTGGTTGAGGAGGTCACGCTAGGGTCACCAGACATCCTGGTTTTCCCTGGACGGTCCAGATTTTTGGTGAAGTGTCCCAGTGTCCCGACACTTTCCTCCAAAATGCATAAATGTCCCGGTTTTTGTATAATGGCCGGATTGAGCATAGAAACGTCCCGGTTTTAAGTAGTGAGTGAGTTGAGCAAACGCACTGGTGTTAAAAAGATGTGTGCATGCTCACTTCTCACTACTGGATGGAGAAGATACAGCGTGACGGTTCTCCAGGTGAGGTTGTTGTGGGAAAGGATATCCTTTAAAGGGAGACATTTTCTCTCGGGATTTTCCTTTTCTTTCTACAAGGCAGCAAGAATTCCTTTTAAGTTCATACGTTGCTCGAGTCTTGTGATGGTTTGTAGGCTGCGAGGCAAGGGGCGGGGGAAGCCCTCTGGGACTAAGGGGCCCGCCCTCCTGATGGCCACCGGGTGGCCTCGGGCAGCCGCACATCTGTGGCTGCTGATGGATAGTCAAAAAACACAAAGGGCCTTGACTCAAAACTCAGCAAGGCTGAGCCAAACTTAACTAATTAAACTAAACAATTGCCAGTGCTGAGAAATTCACTTGAAAGCTAACTAGCTAGAAGAAAAGATTGTTATGAATGTAACATAAACAACTTGCTTAAAGAATTGCAGCCTGTAAATTTATTAATATTTCTTTTTAAGTTACTTCACTTTTTAACACAAGTTTTTGTGCATGGAAATACAAAAAAACTTTTTATATATACAAAATATATACAGTATATATACAAATACCATTAATACAATGAAAATTGACATTTACACACTTCAAACATTCTTGGCCGGTCATTCAACAGAACCATTCATACATACAGACAAACAATAATTGGTCTCGGTATCAATGAACCTATAGTTGTAAACAAAGGGAATTAGTCCTTTTCGTTTTTCAATGTCAAAATAATTGCCAACATGCAAATTGAAAAGAGTGTCCAAGATCACTTGCTATTCACTGACAGTCGTTGTGAGCAATATGTTTTGAGTGACCCGAGACCAAGTTGGTCGACGTGTTTCAAACCCCGCTTAATGCCGGGGTTCTCATCAGGACCAAAATTGACACTTGATTCCCTGGTTTAGAAATCCAAATTCGCAATGGTAGTATCTCCAAGAGAAGTGCGCACAGGGGCCACTAACGTATTGGCGTCTAACTCGCCATTAGTCTGTTGTTGGGTCGATCTCGTAGTTGAAGAAAGGGGCGGATGAATCCAGAACCTCCACGGACTAAATCGATTGAGCACTTCAAACGGAACTGCTGGGTGCTTCTCCTTCACTCGTTCCCGTGTGACAATCACAACACGGGAACGAGTGAAGGAGAAGCACCCAGCAGTTCCGTTTGAAGTGCTCAATCGATTTAGTCCGCGGAGGTTCTGGATTCATCCGCCCCTTTCTTCAACTACGAGATCGACCCAACAACAGACTAATGGCGAGTTAGACGCCAATACGTTAGCGGCCCCCGTGCGCACTTCTCTTGGAGATACTACCATTGCGAATTTGGATTTCTAAACCAGGGAATCAAGTGTCAATTTTGGTCCTGATGAGAACCCCGGCATTAAGCGGGGTTTGAAACGCGTCGACCAACTTGGTCTCGGGTCACTCAAAACATATTGCTCACAACGACTGTCAGTGAATACCAAGTGATCTTGGACACTCTTTTCAATTTGCATGTTGGCAATTATTTTGACATTGAAAAACGAAAAGGACTAATTCCCTTTTTTTACAACTATAGGTTCATTGATACCGAGACCAATTATTGTTTGTTTGTATGTATGAATGGTTCTGTTGAATGATCGGCCAAGAATGTTTGAAGTGTGTAAATGTCAATTTTCATTGTATTAATGGTATTTGTATATATACTGTATATATTTTGTATATATACAAAGTTTTTTTGTATTTCCATGCACAAAAACTTGTGTTAAAAAGTGAAGTAACTTAAAAAGAAATATTAATAAATTTACAGGCTGCAATTCTTTAAGCAAGTTGTTTATGTTACATTCATAACAATCTTTTCTTCTAGCTAGTTAGCTTTCAAGTGAATTTCTCAGCACTGGCAATTGTTTCGTTTAATTTGCTGATGGATAGTGGCTGGAGCAGCTTTGATCTGGAGGCAGGGCCCTGACTTGCTGGTGCTGTCAGGGCTTGGGCGGGGCCATGCCGGTTGGTTCCCATCAAGGCCCTTTTCGCTTCTGGCTGCTGCTTAACTCTGCTGCAGTCCACACGCTCCCTTTAAATGGCAGAGCAGGGCCACACTAGTGGCTGGCTGGATCTTGGTGCAGGCCGTGACTTCTGACTCCAGTGAGCAGAGCAGGGTCGTGCTTGTGTTTCAGACATGCTGTTGCCCCAATGGCTGGCACAATTACATTCTTGCTGTGTTGTTTCCACCCCTCCCTAAAAAAATCCGTCCATTTGTTTAAACTTTCTTGGGCACCATTCTGATTTGGATGGGGTCTCAACAGTTGCCATCTTTCCCAGAGACAAATATCGGCAATTTCATTTTACATTTACTTTAAACAAAAAAAATCTACTATAATTTGAACATTGCCTTGCTGTGTTTATTTACTTTACTTAGCCATCAGGTGTCAAAAAAATATGGTGATACAAAGAAAAAAAATGCAACCATAAATAGGAACTTGCACACACCAGTAGGAGTGGATCCGTCTGGGCTACATAAATAGGTCAAAGCAACTCTGCTTTTTGAAGACTATCTTTTTTTTTTAAAACAAAGATGTTGCAGGGGGGCTTACATGATGGCTGGACTGTTCCCATTGGGCGCAGGGTCAGGACTGATTTGCATATGGCTGGGTCCAAACTGGAAAGGCATGGTAAGCAAAAAAATTATGGATTTAGGCCCAGATCTCTATACCGGGGTCAATGTATGGTATTCTTTTGCATTGTCCATTAATTGTTCTTTTTGCATTTGTCCCCCCGAGTGGGACAAGGTATTCCCAGACGTGGGTCCCATGCTCTCCATGCCACTGGAGTCAAGCTATCATGGCTGATGAGAGCTAAAAGCCCAAAACCGGTCCTAGGATGCTTGTTTCAAGTCCAGGTAGGACCTGGCCTGGTAGTTTAGGCTGAACTGTTCCCATTGGGCGCAGGCTCAAGACGATTTGCATATGGCAGGGTCCAAACTGGAATAGCATGGTGAGCAAAAAAATGATGAATTCAGGCCCAGATCTCTGTACTGGGGTGAATGTATCACATTGTTCTGCACTCTGTCCATCAATTCTTCTTTTTGCAGGTGAATATTATGTGGCAGCAAAGAGGCCCTTTTATATCCCTGGCTGGCTACATCCAGTGGCTTCAAGGGAATTCGTTTAAGTAAAGTTTCTCAATTCACAATGTGATTTCTAGAGAATCAGTTAATTATTCTCATTGGAACCCAATTCAACTGAATACAAATAAAATTAAACAAACATGACTACATATATGACAAACATAAGCAAACGCAAGGTGTATAGAAAATAGGATTTTATCAGACAATTGAAACTGATTCATATGATATACAGGAAAAAACATAGGACTGAAGGTTGACACTGAATATATGTACAAACAACTCAACAGAACCTATTGACGCCTATCCCAAAAGTATATTGAAAAAACAAACAGGATGAAGCGGAGGTCAACGTTTCGGTCTCCTACAAACTACTTGACGAGACCATCTTCAGGACTGGCGATATTTTCAATCTGTATATTACAAAGTGTAATAGCGAGTCTTGCGTCTGTAGCAATTAAATTACACCGACAGAAACACGTCGCATTTATTCAGTGCAGAGCATGGTACTTCAAGGCGATTAATGATCTCCGCCAATAACGAATCTTGCGGCTGTAGCAAATCAATTGGACCAATAGAAACACGTCGCGTTATTCAGTGAAGAGCATTGGTGCTTCAAACCGATTAATGATCTCAGCCAATCTTAAATTACGATGGACTGCATGAATGCAGGGTGCCGCTTTTACTTGCAGCGTCAGTCTGGCAGCAGTCCGACTGAAAACGATCAAACTGGGAGAACTGTCAGTTCGGCACACGCAACCTTGCATCAAACTTCCAGGGGCTTCAGTCAGTACGAAAGCGCGATGAAGACGGGCCAAAATACGGGGATCCTGTCTATCGCCGCCTATTCGATAGACAGGATCCCCGTATTTTGGCCCGTCTTCATCGCGCTTTCGTACTGACTGAAGCCCCTGGAAGTTTGATGCAAGGTTGCGTGTGCCGAACTGACAGTTCTCCCAGTTTGATCGTTTTCAGTCGGACTGCTGCCAGACTGACGCTGCAAGTAAAAGCGGCACCCTGCATTCATGCAGTCCATCGTAATTTAAGATTGGCTGAGATCATTAATCGGTTTGAAGCACCAATGCTCTTCACTGAATAACGCGACGTGTTTCTATTGGTCCAATTGATTTGCTACAGCCGCAAGATTCGTTATTGGCGGAGATCATTAATCGCCTTGAAGTACCATGCTCTGCACTGAATAAATGCGACGTGTTTCTGTCGGTGTAATTTAATTGCTACAGACGCAAGACTCGCTATTACACTTTGTAATATACAGATTGAAAATATCGCCAGTCCTGAAGATGGTCTCGTCAAGTAGTTTGTAGGAGACCGAAACGTCGACCTCCGCTTCATCCTGTTTGTTTTTTCAATATACTTTTGGGATAGGCGTCAATAGGTTCTGTTGAGTTGTTTGTACATATATTCAGTGTCAACCTTCAGTCCTATGTTTTTTCCTGTATATCATATGAATCAGTTTCAATTGTCTGATAAAATCCTATTTTCTATACACCTTGCGTTTGCTTATGTTTGTCATATATGTAGTCATGTTTGTTTAATTTTATTTGTATTCAGTTGAATTGGGTTCCAATGAGAATAATTAACTGATTCTCTAGAAATCACATTGTGAATTGAGAAACTTTACTTAAACGAATTCCCTTGAAGGCACTCTTACCCTTTCATTTAATTACCCAAGCCCTCAAGGGTAATCTGGGTCGCTCACTTTTCTGTATCACTACATCCAGTGGCGGCTCCTCTGCTAAGGCGGAGGAGCGTCACCACACTGCTCTGTGAGCAGTTCAAAAAGGGAAAATTAAAATGATAACAACACAATGTTATTATCATTTCATTTTTCCAACCTTGCTTAGCTCGCTTACATTTTAGGGGCGGGCGGGGGTGTCACAGGAGCAAGGGGAGGAGTGGGGGGCACTTTCTTAAGTGCGCATGACAGTTTAGCCGGCCGTCTTGGGCCGGCCATACAGTCATGCCCACTTAGCATGTTCTCCACCCAGCGGTATTGCACAGCCTGGATGGGGAACATGAACAGGCTCCGAGTCCCTGTCTGAACGCTGAACCACGGTGCTCAGACCAATCATGATGCTGCTGGCATGCTGGTGACAGCAGCATCGTGATTGGCCATGGGAGTCTGGGAGCTTGTGTGCTTCCTGCTTCTGGAGTCGACCGAAGAGGACCGAGAGGTGGCGGCCGGCCTGCAGGTAAGTTATTTTTTTTCTTCTCATCCCCCAACCCCCACCACATCACCCTTGTAAGTAGCAGCCGCCACTGGCAACATTAAAGTAGTGAAGTGCCTCTGAACACAGACATTTCTGGACCTCCCACAACTCACCTGGTTCACTCGGAGGTCAGCTTCTCACACTGGTGCCAAGTTGTTTGTTTATTTAATTTTTTATTTATAACATTTTATATCGCAAACATGACCCTAGAGCAGAGGTCTTCAAACGTGTAGATGCCGAGACCATTTGTCAAACCTTTTTAGGTGTAAGGACCCCCTTCTGACAACCTTGTCTAGAAACCGGTACTCCTCATCAGCAACATCTGTTGACAACCATAAATTCCCCTGTTAGACCTGGCATCTTTTGGTAAGTTTCCCCTGATTTTTTCCTTTCTGATCTCCTAGTTTTGACTCTTCTTTTTCTGGTTTAGTGTCACTGCGCACTTTCTCAATGCTGTTAAGTGTTAAAGTGCAAGTGATCCTATTGTAAATTGTATTATGGAGTGGTGTTTCCATTATTAGCATGTTTGACTTACTAATAAGTTCCTAGCAAAGTGCACAGAGGGTGCGAGGGCCTGTAAGTCAAATGTTCCAGGTGGGCCTGCAGTATTGATTGTGCCACTCATCCAAGCAACCCTGAAAAGGGATATTAGACATGCCACTGCAGTGTCTGCGTGCACTTTTTAACTGCCATGTCAACCTGGCATGTGCACCCACTTGCCAGGCCCTATGCTTCACTTTTCCTAAATATAAGTCACCCCTAAGGTAGGCCCAAGGTACCCCTGTGGGCAGGGTGCCATGTATATTAAAGGTAAGACATTTACTGGTCAGGGCCAGACTGGGACAGAAACCGGCCCAGGCAAACTGCTCAGCTGACGCCCCCTGGGGTGAGGGGGAGTGCAGCAGAGCAGTTTGTGAGCTCCGGTTTCGACTGATTTTGCAGGGACAGGTGAAGCTGGGGAATCTGCTACCCCCTTCCCAGGACTCCACGATCCCCCGGGGGGTCGTGCCCCATAGATTGAAGAACTCTGCCCTAGAGTGTATCAGAGCGCTTTACATTACACCATTTGGATACATTCGAAGGTTGAGGAGAGGTAATATACATACACTCGATTTAAGAGGCAGGCAGTGGTAGATAAGATAACATACTGCGTACATCTGGTGGTAAGAAGTTCAAAATCTTCGGTGTGATACCTGAGAAGGCTCTGCGGAATGTTATCTTCATGTGGAAGGACTGTGCTTTCAGTAGTAGTGAGTTTGCACTTCACAAATATCTGCAACCTTCCGAAAGCTCTAGATTTTTTGCTAAGTAACTGGGGGGTTTGATATGAAGGGCTTTATGAGTCATGAAGGCGATCTTTAGTTGTATTCTTGCCTCGTATGGTAGCCAGTTCAATACATTTAAGGTCAGAGATATGTGGTTATTTATTTTTGTTCCGGGAGACCAGCCTGGTCGCAGCGTTAACATATGTCCTCAGCAGGGCCAGCTTGTATTTGGGAAGTCTGCATAGAGTGGTGCTTCTGTAATCCAATCTTGGCAACACTAGGGCTTGTCCCACGGTTTCAAGTCGACCTGTGGGAGGAAGGGTTTGAGTTTCCTTAGGATACTCATCTGGTGATTAGCTCCTTTGGTGGCATTACTGATAAGCGCCTGCGTATTCAAGTGTTTGTCAAAGGTAATTCCCAGTGATTTAGCGCAGACAAAGATGTGGGGAGAGCAGTTCAAGGTTGTTAGATGCTTCAGCCAGAGGTCTATCTTGGGTGTGTGGTTGGGTGAGGTGAAGAAGGAGGAATTCCGTTTTGGTGGTGTTGAGCATGAGGTGGTTGCCAGTGAGCCAGCTTTGAGTGTTATGCAGAATAGTGTTGAGGGTTGTTGGAGTGGGGAGGGGGTTAATACTGTGTGGCAGCAGTGTGAATGAATAACTTATTGCGAGATTAATTAAAATCATTGCAAAATCAGGTCAAACAATCATGTAGCATACAAGTGTTAAAACCAGAGCATGGTGCCATACAACAACCAATAATCTGTTTTATGTTAACATTAAAAAGAAACCCTCAGTTTGTACATTCAACATGTTTTTCTCCCTGTTTAAACTAAGGGGAGATGAAAAGAGGCTTTGAGCTGATGTTAATCAAAATTAACCTGTATAAACTATTAAAGGATTATTACAAATTACACATTACAAAAAAGAGCTCCAGTTAACGCTGAGCACGAACTGCATGACATCACAGGTACTCAGTTAGCCTGTGTTTTGCGTTTCTTGCTCGAATTTCCATTTTAACTACATCAATAGGTGCATGTGTGCAAAGTGGCATAGTGCATCGTCCATTTAAAGCATTACTAAGGTGTATATGGGAAAAATTACAAACAGCATAGTCCAGTATAAACATCACAAAAGGTGCACCAATTAACGCTGAGCACTCGCGCATGACGACAAAGACTGATGTGATGTAAGAGTGACTATAGTGTGTCCACTTTACTTGCGTCATCAAGGTGAGCATATGTGCAAACTAGCATAGTACAATGTCAAATCATTGCTAAGGGATTATACTTTGATGCTGAGCACTCGCTGTATGACATCTCCCAGTCTGATTTGGCCTGAGAATGTGTTTTGTGCGACATGTTCGAATGCCCATTCTACCTGTATCATCAGATACAATTAAGATAGGAGAAAGGGTCTTAAGGCCAGGCATTTATTCACTATGGGGTGGTGAAGTGAGCTAAAGAACGATGATGGATTAAACCCAGGTCTGTGACTGGGGATGAGTGTCTGAAAAGTTTCAGCGCCCCGTCCATCATCTCCTTGCAGGGGCGGATTGGCACTGCGGGCACTCGGGCATGGGCCGAAGGGCCAGTGTCTCAGTGCACTCTGTGGGCCGGTTTTTCCCCCTTTACCAGTCCACTGAGCAACGACAAGGAGAGGGAAGTATCTTTGCCCGGTGTTCGTTGTTTTAATCTCCCCATCGGGATGATCTCCCCCTTTCCATAAGCCCCATAGGGGGAGACCAAACTGACAGGGGAGAGCATCTAGTTAGAACGGCTAGTTCAGTGATGATCATCTGTGGCCTCTCCTTGACCCCCTGCCCTGCCAAGCAATCAAGCTGATGGCGTGCTGGGGAGTGGTGATTGTGTGCCAGATTCGGCCTCCCAGGGGGCCAGGTGTTGCTCAGGCCTATGAGCCATTTTCACCTGGCCCCCTGGGGCCCACGCAGCCCAGAAACTGTGTTTGCATTACAGCCCTTCATTCAGGGCATAGTGGGGAGGAAGTAAGGGTCCCACTATGGGGGCCAGGTGATGTGGGGAACTGCACCATCTTCACCTTAGCCCCCCCCCCACCCCCAGCCCCATGGATGGCCCAGAAGCTATGTTTTTGCTTTAGTCCCTCTCCTGCCAGCCATTGCCCTGAGGCAGTGAAGGGTTGGGAAGGGTTGAGTAATGTACAAATAGCTGGAGCCTTGTTGTTTTCAGATGCTTCGGCGCTGGAGGGCTGGGGAATAACATTTTAATAGAAAGGGGTCTCGCTCTTTTCAAATGCTCCTGCGCTGGAGGGATGGGGAATCATTTTTTAAGAGAAAGGGGCCTCGCTGTTTTCAGGTGCTCCTGTGCTAGAGGGCTGAGGAATAATTTTGTAATAGAAAGGGGCCTCGCTGTTTTCAGGTGCTCCTGCGCTGGAGGGCTGGGGAATAATTTGTTAAGAGAAAGGGGCCTCGCTGTTTTCAGGTGCTCCTGCGCTGGAGGGCTGGGGAATAATTTTTTAAGAGAAAGGGGCCTCGCTGTTTTTTACAGTTGCTCCTGCGCTGGAGGGCTGAGGAATACTTTTGTAATAGAAAGGGGCCTGGCTGCTTTCCAGGTGCTCAGATTGTAGGACATTGTCACCTTGGCCTGTGTCCTTCCCAAGAACAATATCCTCACACTTACATTCCTTGTGTGTTTCATGAAAGGGCATGGCCGCGAATGTGGGCCACGCCCATGAATGTAGGCCATGCCCTGCGAATGTGGGCAACGCCCCGCAAATGTGGGCCACGCCCCGCAAATGTGGCCCACTTTTTTTACCAGTGCCCGGGACAAATTATGATCCCAATCCGACCCTGTCTCCTTGTGTTTGATTTATTCACTATGTCAATACATTTTATGAACATTGCCCTGACGAGAAGAGGGTCACCTTGCAGACAGAATATTATAGCATGTCGGCATGTTCTGCCTACAAATTGATTAAAAATGTTGGGGACTCAGAAGCGCCAGTCATTGAGCAAGAATGTACACATACATAAAATGTGTGCTAATGATTCTTCCTGATTATTGCAGAGTCGGCAGATCTTTGTTAAGGGTTTCAATAACCACTTCGCCCAATGATCAAGTGTCAATACATTAGCAAAACGGAGATGCATCAGCCGGATCTTGTAATAGCGTCTAAAACTCTCAGTTAGTATTTATTATTTTACATCCAGGCGTGAACTTCTACGTTGAAATTATTCCTTATCGCTGATGAATGAGATGCTTTTTACTTATTTATTAAGGACGTGTTTCAGCTGATTTTATTTGTTTTGGGTTGATCCCACATTGATGCAGCTTCAAGCTTTGAAAGTGTGTCGTTTAGTGCAGTTGCCCATATATTTTTAGGTGGATCTGTTTGAGTTTCTTTGCAAATTAGGACTTTGAGGGTTTTAGTGTCCGCCCAGAAATATTTAAATAGCCCTGACTAGTGGGTCTAGTCTTGTTCAATCAGCCCAAACTCAAGCCTAATTTGGGACTGTGAAGCATCTACTAGAAGGCCAAAAAGAATGTGGAAGACTTTGCATTGTGCGACATTTAGTAATGATGTTAATTTATTCAGGAAAGCCTCTGCCCCATAGGCCAATGTTGGAATTAATTAGGCTTTTATGACTTGAAGTAGCGGACTCAGCGAAGGTTTTGCAGTGTTAGCCAGGAGTTCCCGAAAGGCAAATGTGAGTGAGGCAAGCTTGGGCTTCAAGACATTTAAATGCTGGAGGTGAGAGGCGTGGGCTTTAAGCCAGGCTCCCTGATACTTATAATAATTTTTTCTCTTTATGATGGCTCCCCCAGGTACCATGTGCCCTTTTTGATGAGACATTTCCCAAAAATTAGGATGTTCGTCTTTTTCAGGTTAACTGTCATTTCATTATCCTTGAAGTATGTATCCAGGATGTCAAGTAGTCCTTGGAGGCCAATGCCACATTGACTCAGTAAGACTACATCCTCTCCATATTGAAGGGATGTAATATGTTGTTGAGCTTGTTTTGGCAGATGAGAGTCTGCTTGATCTCATCGAGTTGTGAGATCTGCTAAACACAGATTAAAAAGAGGGGCACCAGGCAGCATCTTTGTTTCAATCCTCTGGTTGTCAGAATTTTAGGGGACAATAAATGTTTTTCTCCCAGTTTAACCTAAACCCATGTGTATGGATATAGGAGCTGAATTGCACAGTGGAGGTTTGAAGGAATGTTCATTCCTTTGAATTTTTCCCAGAGTAGATCCCAGTCAACATGGTCAAATGCCATTGAAAAGTCAATAAAACACGCATACAGTGGCTGACTTTTGCTGATTGATTTCCCCACAAGCATATGAAGTGCTAATAGGTTTTCTAACATGCTTGTATTGGGCCTGAAGCAGGTCTGATTTATGGGAATTATCTTTCCAGATGCTACCCGCAATTCTAGATCTTCCAAAAGGAGTCTTGAAAAATATTTAGCTGTGGAGTCCGACAGGGCAATCAATCAGTAGCTCTTCGTATTTAGGTTAGGCCCCTTTTTAGGTTGCAGCCTTCCAAACAACTCAGCTGTCTGGCTATGCTAAAGACATCTTGGGGAGTTTCAGTAAGTTGATGTGGGAATGCATTCCACCCACTGCTTGCCATTGTATTTGTGGTTTGTAACTCATGTTTTCTTGATTTTCATTTGCTGGCTTTATTTGCTTTAGGCTGTCCAGGTTCAGTTATTTCCTCCCAATGCCAAAGCCGTGTTTACTGTATTCTTCCGCAAAATTGTTTTCTGTAATAAACAGGCGTTTAAATATTGTTCTTATCTCGTCACATTTGCTGGGCTTTCAAAGACCAAGGTCAAATGTCAAGCTGTGTCTTTGAGGGAGCCTGGGGTTTATTTTGCTTTTGCTGACTTCAAAGTGAGAGCATTTACAGGAAAGAGGAATCAAGATTGCTTTCCCCAAGAAGTTCCCTTGTGCCCTTCCTATGCTCCATTTATGAGGCTGTAACATTACCCTTAAATAGCACATCATATAACATGCGGATGACAGATTTTATTTTTTACACACAAGAGATAAGTGACTTGCCCAGAATCACAGGATGTTGCAGCAGCCACTCTGTTCCTGTCTGTCTATTGCAGCAACTTCTAGCTGCATTGATTTGGGGGACCATTCTAAAGTGTTCATGCAAACTGGAGGTTGCTATATTCTGAAACACTGAAAAATTTGCCCAGCACTCACTGCAAATGCATTTTCCCTAGTTGCACTATGCAACGGGTGATGGTAACAGTAGGTGATGGGATAAATGCACACCTAATGCTCAGGCAGCACCCTCTATGTGTACACTATCAATAGTTACATTGTTAAATACTACAAACAGCACTGAAACAGTGTGCTGCCTCTTCCAAACCTCCTTACAGAGCCATGACAGGCAGCTTTGTGGCATTATGGTAATATGACTACAGATAGCCTTGTGGTCTTGATTTTTCTGACAGAGACCTAAAACTCTGCATTTTCGCGCAAAAGTAGGCACTACACTGCTGTCACACTGGGAGCATCCCAGTGCATTGCGCTTTCTCGTGATGAATTGCCCTGCAGCACCAAGCGCCCTCGTTGGAACAAATATTCTTTGCTACGCTTAGAAAGGACAAAAAGTTGTAGCATTGGGTGCTGTATAAATCACTTTATTATCATTCTGATAAACAGCTAGTCAAATATGTACAAACTTTCTGATGCTGAGATATAAATCGCATCATGCTCTATAGTAACAACCAGACACGCTGACCCTTGCTTTTCGCCATACTAACAACCAAGCAGCATTTGACTTTCTTGTGACATGGCGGGTCCCTAGCCCTGGGCTGCCTTAACAGAAAAATTCCTTTCCTTAAGGAACTGGACTATTGCCATTACAAACAGCAAAATAAGGCAACTGATTTTCTCTTTATCAAAGAGCACAACCATGTCATGCGCTTTCTCTCGTGAAAGAGCAGTTAAATATCACATTTCATTTGAATAAGAATGTTGTTTATTTTAGGTGGGGTGTTCCAGCTCGCGAATTGAAAGGACTTCAGGCACTTTCTAGCTCGAGTCAGTGTTAGGATACAGATGCCATAACTTCCATGGAGCCTCACATGTAACACTTTCAGCTAGTCATAGCTTTTTAGTCAACAGGACTTTGCCAGCTGAATTTCTTTCCTGCCCAATCTGTGAACAATGCACATAGTTGCCAAGTGGCCCCATATGATGATGACACCTTAAGCTACTTTGGGCTTCAGAGCAAACACAAGGAGATGATGGACGGAGCACTGAAACTTTTCAGACACTCACCCCCAGTGACAGATCTGGGGTGAATCCATCATCGTTCTTTAGCTCACTTCGCCACCTCAGTTCAGACCCAGCCATATGCAAATCAGTCTCGAATCTATTCCTTATGGAAACAGTCCAGCACGAACTGCCAAGTCAGGTCTTTCCTGGCGCGTAAACAAGCATCCAGGGACCAGGCAGGGGGAAGCACCCCTCATCAGCCAGGCTAGCTTGAATCGAGTGGCGAAGTGAGCAAGGGACCCACGTCTGGGCATACCTTGCTAACTTAGGGCAAACACAAGGAGATGATGGATGGAGCACTGAAACTTTTCAGACACTCACCCCCAGTCACAATTCTGGGTTGAATCCATCTTCATTCTTTAGCTCACTTCGCCACCCCAGTTCAGATCCAGCCATATGCAAATCAGTATTGACCTGTTCCTCATGGGAACAGTCCAGCCTGAACTGCCAAGCCAGGTGTTCCCTGGAACGGAAACCAGCATCCTGAAACTGGTTTCGGGTGAACACCCCATATCAGCCGGGCTAGCTTGACACCAGTAGCAAAGTGAGCAAGTGAGCTAAGTCTGGGCATACCCTGCCAACTTAGGATGAACAAAGCAAACACATGGAGACGATGGTCGGAGTGCTGAAACTTTTCAGACACTCACCCCCAGTCACAGATCTGGGTTGAATCTATCATCATTGTTTAGCTCACTTCGCCACCCCTGTTCAGACCCGAGTGGGATGGGTATGCCCAGACGCGAGTCCTGTGCTCTCCATGCCACTGGAGTCGAGCTAGCCTGGCTGAGGAAGAGTGATGCCCTGAAACCGATCCCAGGATATTTTTTTCGCGTCCAGGGAGAACCTGGCGTGTAAGATCGGGCTGGACTGTTCCCATGGGGATCAGGGTCAAGACTGATTTGCATATACCTGGGTCTGAACTGGAATGGCACGGGGAGCAAAACAACTATGGATTTAGGCCCAGATCTCTGTACTGAGGTGAATGTTTGACATTGTGCAGCATTCTGTCCATGAAATGTTCTTTTTGCATTTGTCACCCCGAGTGGGATGGGTATGCCCAGACCTGATTTACATGCTCTCCATGCCACTGGAGTCAAGCGAGTCTGGCAGATGAAGGGTGATGCCCTGAAACTGGTCCCAGGCTGCTGGTTTCCAGTCCAGGGAGGACCTGACCTGTCAGTTCGGGCATGGGAACAGGGACAAGACTGATTTGCATATGGCTGGGTCTGAACTGGAATTGCACGAGGAGCGCAAAAGCAATGGATTTAGGCCTAGATGTCTATGCTGGGGTGAATGTTTGAAATTGTGCCGCATTTTGTCCATCAATTGTTCTTTTTTACTTTGAACTTCAGATCAACCGCACAATGCAATCCAAAGCTTGTAGTTTAACACTTCTCTTTATACAGAAGGGACTACAAATCCCGGAAAGCAAACTGCTTTTGGGCACAAAGCCAGGACAGGTTGGTGATATCAGGTCTAACAAGGGTTACTTTTAACTTGGTTTGGTCTTAATGGACCAGGCCCATACGTTTTAGGTCTGATCTAGTTCACAGTTGGATGGTTGTTTTTAGCTGCATGAAAGCATGAAGGAGAGAAAGTTTGACATTATTACTAAAGCAATTCTACAGGAGACTCTTCAGACTCATGGTAACCACAATTTATTATAAGACAGAAATAACTAAACATAAAGGGACCTCAAGATGAGAGTGTAAAAATACATCGGAATCAGCATAAAGCCAAATCTGCACACCCAGCGTAATTTATGCAGCATAAACAGAATGATTAGTTCAAGATATAGAATGCATAGGATTAAAGAACACAAGTCCAAATTCCCCTGGATCAAGGTGGATGGAAATAAGGCATTAGTCTATCCTTATACTAGCACTAACGCTGCACCCCTGTTAAAGATTGGAGGGGTTTGTTAGCATGAGCTGAAAGCCATTTTGTATTTTGACAGCCATTTTAGTTAGCCATGTGCTCGCCATGTGCTGTTTCCCTCTTCAGAGCCTTGCACATGCTCAGAACGGCCTAGCTAGTAGAATGCACCTGCTCCTCTAGAATAACTGTCTGGCTATTTTTGCTGCTGTATGGAGAAGTAACTCTCCTCCTACTTTGTTGAGAGTGCAGATCGTGTATGCCCATATTAAGCATTTTGCATGCTTACATGAGCCAGGACCTCCCCTTGGTTTTATGCCGACTATGTAACCCTAAGCATATATAAAGCCCCTGTTTTCTGTACTCCTTAGACTGCCTCATTCATCTGCTAAGGCTTCTGTGTGACGTTGTCTCCCTCATCTGAGGTGAATAAATGCATTCTTTTTATATTTCAGCTTTTGTGCCAATTTCTTCTTTGTTGGTTTAAAAGGACCAAGTATCAGTGAGACCCCTGAGAAGGTTTCTATTTTCTTCACCCCTACTTTGACATTCTCAGAGGAGGAGTGAAATAAAAGGTGTCAGCATGTGGAGTCTTCCTAAGAAGTCTCTCCACATCAATGGGTCGGGTAGCATGAAGCTACAGAGCTCATTCTAAAAGGCTCTTTCTCCTAAAGCAGAGAAGGAAGAAGTGAGCATTTTCCCTACTTGCATTCCATTATTTCAGGTTAATTTCCCAAGAGGATTTGTGACGAGTCACTCCATCCGCTCCGTACATGATTCCCCGGGTAGTTTTCCACTTAACAGCGATTCTCCTGAACTACAACATTGATAACCTTGATTCCCAGGCCTTCTCCGGTATGAAACACAACAATTTCTCTAATCAACGTAAGCTCATGATGTATCCCGTTTCTCCTCGCCTGACTAAGAAAACAAAGACATTATTTCAGCTAAAATTAAAGCTTCTTCCACCAGTAACACAAAATCAGAGAAAGAACAAAATCCACAGCGCACATGAAATTCAAGGACTAGTTTCTTAACTGTAACTCCAGTTCTGTAGTAGGGGTATCTCTGTTATAGTCATAATCTAGTGAATAGTCCCGCCCATGTGCGTGGACCCCGGAGCAATCAAAAATAATCTCTTAAGCTGTCTTCATTGCAGTCCTGCATAGACACTTAAGAGAAAATTAAAGACAATAATGCAGCATGTACCTGCAAGGCTACACTGTCCAGTACTTCAACTAGAAATGCCAAGGATATAAAACCAATAACACATTTAACACAATCTGTCAAGTTTCACCCATAGAGAAACTTTCCTCCCCTCACCAAATCCTTGGAATGATAGAGAGGAAGGGATGGACA
Organism: Lissotriton helveticus; assembly: GCF_964261635.1. NCBI lineage: Eukaryota > Metazoa > Chordata > Amphibia > Caudata > Salamandridae > Lissotriton > Lissotriton helveticus. The sequence continues at coordinate 1,194,596,877 of NC_136069.1, forward strand.
GACAAACCTCCATAGGCTGCCATTATGTGTCTGGAAAAGGGATACCGTGCCTTTAAGGAACTCTCCAGAGACCCTCGGTATGCCAGCATGCACAGCCCACTCCTTTTACTTTCAGTTTGTTTTTCCGGCTCTTGCTAGCAGGACCCTGGAGCATTGAGCTCTCCCTTTTTGGGTGTTTTGTGTAATTTTTGGCACTTTTGAAGTGTGAGAGTGTGTTCACTCGACGTATTTTTGCTTCTTCTTCACTTTGCTGGAGTTTTCTGGTGATTTTGGCCGCTCTTTTGTCAAATATGCCTGCCTTATTTGATAAATTCCCAGAGTGGGCCAGGAAGAAGGCAAAATCTGATCCAAACAGGGTGTGTATCCTGTGTCTCTCTTCTTCTCATGTTCCTGGGACTTGTGAGATCTGCCTGCAGTTTTCCAGTAGGACCCTGAAAGACCGAGAGAAGATCAGGCTCCAAGGACTGGAGCAAAGAAAACAGCAAGGTCAAGGTGGGTCTGGGCAGGAAGGGGCCTCTTCATATAAGGCCTGTAGCATACATCACAGTACCATTTTCTCCACCGGGGAGGAAGGCGGGCGCTTATGACTATAACAGAGATACCCCTACTACAGAACTGGAGTTACAGGTAAGAAACTACTCCTTCTGTAGTAGGGGATCTCTGTGTATAGCTCAACAAAAGGAGAGGTAGGGAAAGTAAAGCGACACTCTTAGACCCCGGTAATGATAAACAAACAATAGAAGAGTGTCAAATGCTATAAACTTAAGCACGACCACACATGGGGAGCACAACAACGGCTTCAGTTAAGACGTTTTTCAATGGTTGAAAGGAAGCCCTCACTCACCACCTAGTGATGACATGCTTCATCATTGGGCCCACCAAAGAGACCGAGTGTCTCTTCGGTGTGCTGCGACGCCAGATCTACTGCGGAGCGGGTTGGTGAGTTTAGGCAGTGTTGTGCGGAGGGAAAGTAACTAGTGAGTGTTGGGTGGTTAAAAACCAGTCCGTAGTGTATCAAAAAATAACTTTATTAGAATGATCACTAGGGAAAGACTTAAAATTATGTGTCTGGAAATTGCGTTCACAATCAATGGAGTGGGAATTTCTTAGGTATCAGTCGACATGTTTCAGCCACGAAACGGTGTGATTTTACCTGGCATTCATCAGGACATTACATCGGCCCGCAGGGTGAGTGAAATTCAAGCATTGTGTTGCCAGGAACCTTATACTGTATTTCATGCTTCTAAGGTTGTTATGCGTACTCACCCTAAGTTCCTTCCCAAGGTGATTTCTGATTTTCATGTTAATCAGCTATAACTTTACCAACATTTTTCCAGAATCCTTCCACTCCAGCGGAACGGTCTCTTCATTCCCTGGAAGTCAGAAGGGTGTTGAAATTCTATCTGGATAAGACCAAGGGTATTCGTTGATCCAACCAATTGTTTGTCAACTATGGGTCGGTTAGGACTGGTCTGGCTACTTCGAAACAGTCCATCTCTAGGTGGATTGTGTCATGTATCCAGCTCTGTTATCAGAAGGCTAATAAGACCTTAGGGGGTAAGCCTAAGGCTCATTCTACCAGGGGCAAAACAGCTACAACAGCTTTGCTTCCAAATTTTCCCATTGCAGAGATCTGCAGGGCGGCCACTTGGAAGTCGGTCCAAACCTTTGCTAAACATTACTGTCTGGACTCTGATGTCGGAGCAGATGCTCAGGTTGGACAGGCTTCGCTACGGAATCTGTTCGCACAATAGTGGTGTTGTCTATTTTTCTCCACCGCCGGGTTGTTTTTGGATTGGCTTGCCATTCTATTCACTAGATTATGACTATACACAGAGATCCCCTACTACAGAAGGAGTAGTTTCTTACCTGTAACTCCAGTTCTGTAGTAGGGGTATCTCTGTTATAGTCATAAGCGCCCGCCTTCCTCCCCGGTGGAGAAAATGGTACTGTGATGTATGCTACAGGCCTTATAGGAAGAGGCCCCTTCCTGCCCAGAGCCACCTTGACCTTGCTGTTTTCTTTGCTCCAGTCCTTGGAGCCTGATCTTCTCTCTGTCCTTCAGGGTCCTACTGGAAAACTGCAGGCAGATCTCACAAGTCCCAGGAACATGAGAAGAAGGGAGACACAGGATACACACCCTGTGTGGATCAGATTTTGCCTTTTTCCTGGCCCACTCTGGGAATTTATCAAATAAGGCAGGCATGTTTGACAAAAGAGCGGCCAAAATCACCAGAAAACTCCAGCAAAGTGAAGAAGCAGCAAAAATACATCGAGTGAACACACTCTGACACTTCAAAACTGCCAACAATTACACAAAACACCCAAAAAGGGAGAGCTCAATGCTCCAGGGTCCTGCTTGCAGGAGCCGGAAAAACAAACTGAAAGTAAAAGGAGTGGGCTGTGCATGCTGGGATACCGAGGGTCTCTAGAGAGTTCCTTAAAGGCATGGTATCCCTTTTCCAGACACATAATGGCAGCCTATGGAGGCTTGTCTGTCCATCCCTTCCTCTCTATCATTCCAAGGATTTGGTGAGGGGAGGAAAGTTTCTCTATGGGTGAAACTTGACAGATTGTGTTAAATGTGTTATTGGTGTTATATCCTTGGCATTTCTAGTTGAAGTACTGGACAGTGTAGCCTTGTAGGTACAGGCTGCATTATTGTCTTTAATTTTCTCTTAAGTGTCTATGCAGGACTGCAATGAAGACAGTTTAAGAGATTATTTCTGATTGCTCCGGGATCCATGCACATGGGCGGGACTATTCACTAGATTATTACTATAACAGAGATCCCCTACTACAGAACTGTTCATTCTAAAATAAGAGCTTTCAGGGAGAAAAGCATTTCAGGCCTACAATGTAAGCTTGCATAATGAAAATCATACATGAGCTTTATGAGTTTGCATTATAAATAAAACACATTCAATTAATATTACTACCTACATCTAAAAAAACACGTTCCATAAGCACATTAGATACATGAATAATTGTCAGCTACACAACACAAATTCCTCACGATAATGTTTACATTTGCCTTCTACATTACTTGCTCCATGTTACATTCAAATGACCTAGAAAACATTACGTTTCAAGTTATAACAGCACAAATTTTAACACTCAATGTTATGACGACAAAGGATTATGTGGGGATGCGGACTACACGTGTGATTACAATGCACCCCTACAAATAAAATGCGTTTTCTGCTACATCAGTCCCATTGGAACGTGCGATTCGGTGTACCTATGCATGTACAAACCTATTTATTTGTGTTTTCTTTGTGTACTACATAACAATATAATTTGAGTACAATATTATTAATGAATCCTACACTTTTGTTTTCCTTCTTTTCTGAACAGCCCAGCAACTAAAATGTGCTACCAGGCCTGTCCTGCCTACGTAATGCATGCTTGCTTTTTGCATTATTCAATTTGCAGCTCCATGATTGCGCCCACCAACTCGGAACATTAAATTGAAAGTAAACAAAAAATGGCCACCCCAAAATCCTGACGCGTATGTGTACATGCATGGAGACAAATATATGCATATGTCATCACACTGACACAGCACATTTTGGCTTTTTTTGATGCTCTTCTTTATCACAAATCCCAATCAGTAGCTGCCATCAAGCTTCCCCGACCACCTTCCTGGCCCTGTGCACTGCGCAGGAAGCATCCCTAACCACGGGAGTCAATGAGCAGTGTTCTGGACGCCGTGCGGGGCAGCGAGGCCAGCTGCCTGGAGACAAGAGCCACATGGCGGCTGGCCTCCCTCAGACCCACACGGGGCATGTGGACGTCAATACCAGGCGTTCTCCTTCGCTAACTGTACAGCTGGTCCCATGAGGTGAGGGGCCGGGAATGGAGCCCCAGTTACTCGGGACGACTGGTCGTAAGGGGAGGGCCTGGGACCCAGTGAGGCCTCTCACCTGTTCCCCCCTTCTATGCCGGGATGGGACTCGTGGTGCAGCGAGGACCCTGCACCCTTAGTTCTGAAGCCGCTATTTTCTCTAAGGCTGGTGAGGAGATCCTTGCTCTATCGCAAACCCGCCTGGCTGGGTAAGGCATCCTGTATCTGGGCACTCCACCGGCCCTTACTATAGGACTGTGCCTCACGGTGGTGCTCGGCCTGGGATATCACAAACCCTCCTACCCAGACATTTATAATACATCACGGCGCCCTCCAGGTGCCACTCACAAGGCCCTCATTTTCTCTGTGATGATTGCTCTCTGCGGCCTGTCGTGGCTTTTTGCTGGGCCCTCACTGCTGGCCCCTCACTGCTGGCCCTACGAGTGGCTTTGCTTTGTGCATGGACTAGCATTTAGGTGCGGCGCTTCGGACATCTGCTCATGCCTCCTGCGCCTTCAGACACTGGGTGCGAGCCGCTTGGGAGAAGCGATCTCGTTTGAAAACACTCTGTGCCTGGCTGGGCCTCTCTTCGTCCTTGGCCCATGGCACCAGCAGCATTCCCTGCAGAGGGCCTTGAATGACCTTGCCATTCTATTGCGGTGGTCTTCGTTTCTGGGCACCGCTCTCCTGTCTTTGGCCTTGCCAGGTGGGTTTGCGTTGAGGTGACATGGAGACTGGGCCTTACGAAGTAAGCCATTTCTAACTTCTGCTGCTCTAGGCCCTTTTGCACTCAACCACGTTCCTAGATTGCCTACCTTGTGGAATCATTTCTCACAGAGGCCCCTCTGTGTGAGAGCTACTGGGTCTTGGCATTGAGAGGTGGGGGTGAATTGGCCATCCTCTGATGGCATATCACTGCACCCACCTGAGTGATCTATTAGCCGTGCTGGGCCCACCTACCTCTACCTGGGTCACTGCCTACTTTTGCGACGGACTGCACCATTGAGCTGTAGCTGCCTCCTATGTTCCAGTGCTCTACTTGGAGGTGGAGATTCCTCCTACTATCCATAGTGATGCCTGGCCATTGATCAGCTTAAGCATCTATGCTCTTTATCTACTGCGGAGAAAGGCCATCATATCAAAGGGGCCAGCTGCTAGTGCTGCTGCGCTCTAGTGGCAAGCTGTGTGGGGCCTAGATGCCCCGAGATCTCGCTGTGATGGGCAAAGATAGGTCCTCCTGTTCTGCTACGACGCAGACCCGTATAGACCAATACACTACTGGAACCACCAACGGGCTGCTAGGCTCTTCTCAGGGAGATACGTCCGTTTCTCCGTCCAGCTACCTCACCACTATCCTTCAAGCTATTGAGACATCACAGGCTGAAGTGAAAATTAAAACCAGAGAGGTGAGAATGGATGTAGCACTATTTCAACAGGATCTTCAGAATGCCACTGCATGCATCACAGAAGCCGAATTTCGGATTTTCACACTTGAGGATGCCGTCTCCCCTGTCAAGGCTCAGGTCTCTACTTTGTTCACTCGTACGGCTGAGCTTCTTAAGATGCCGAAAAACGCTCCAGCTGGAACAACGTGTGCATAATTGTCGTTCCTTAAGGTTGGGAGGGCACTGCACCCCAACTGGTGGCTGACTTTTTAGAGCACTGGATTAAATCCTGGATGCACTCTTAACATTTGTCCTCCTGGTTGTCAAAAGAAAGGGCACATCAAGCGCTTACTGCCAAACCTCTACCCCGAGCCTTCCACAGACCGATTATCACTCGCATCCTTAATTACAGGGATAGGGATGCTATCCTTAGGGAGGCTCTGAAACAACCAGACCTACCTCCAATGTGGTGACACTAAAGTTCTCCTTTTCCCAGACTATACCCGGGAGTTGCAACATCAACACCACTTCTACACGGAGGTCAAGCAAAAGCTCAGGGCCATGGGGCTTCAGTATCACTTGCTGTTTCCAGTTAGACTCTGTGTCATCCATGCCAACAAATCACACTTTTTCGACAATCCAGAGTCGGCTTGGCAATGGCTTACTAAGGACAATTTACTCTACAGCCCTGCTGACCTCCTTGTCACGATGACCTACTCTACTGACTTGCAGGTACTGCTGTTGCTGCCTAAACCAAGCAGGCGATGCTCTCTTTCTCAGAGGAGGCGGAGAACCTCTTGCTCACCTCCGTGATCCCCTTAGATGTGGCCACTTTTACCATTCTACCTGTTTCACATCCCGCTTCTGAAGGAGAGGGGACCGGATCTAGACAGGCCTCCAGACTTACCATCATCCACCCCGGCAGCTTCCCATACGGACACTGATCTCTCTTGCAGCCCCACAATTTGACTGGAATTGAGTCCCAGGTAGCTGCTTGGTTTCCACTCCTATGAACTGTTTTGTCAGTTCTTTGGAGGTGCTTTTCGCTCATCTGTTTGTATGTCTTTCTCACAGATGCTTCTATCAAACAGAATGGCAGCTAACATCTTCTCCCTTATTGAGATGGGGTTCTTCTCTTTGATGTTTCTACACTGTTGTATATATTGTTTTTCTTAAGAACTTTTTTTCAGGGCCACAGATGCTTCTGGGGTAGAGGTGTTTGGTGGGGTCTTATTTACAGACTGTTGTTGTTTTAGTTATTTTATACATATTGTATGTATGTTTACTTTTCATTTTCCTTTTTAGGTTTTGACACACATGTTCACAATAGTGACGCCAGCGATTCTCTAGTCATGACCTCTTGTGGTGCCTTATTGGCGCATTCCCTATTCAGCTGCTGTACCTTGACAGGGCCCTTCCTCACACTGTCCATTGCACATGATTACACCCGACCCCCTTAGTGATGACCTTCTGAGTACTGTCGTGGAATGTTAGTGGTCTCCTGGACCGCGTTAAGTCTGCTGCAGGTCTCAACTTCACTCACCTCCGTCTCCTTGAGGTTCTCTACTTCAAGAAACTCATCTTATGGGGGATCGCTGCCCATTCCTAGCACATTAGGGGTATGATAGGGTCTGTCATGCGAGGTATGCCTGTGGGTCCCAGGGAGTTGCTATCCTGCTACAGCATTCCTTTCCTCTCACTCTTTCCCACGAAATGTGCAACTCGCAGGGCTGCCTTCTTGCCCTGACAGGATCCCTAGTGGATAGGTGATCACCTTAGTGTGCATTTCTCAACGTCTGCCTCCGAGACCTCTCCAAACTCCTGTTGAACCTCCCACAGGGTCTTACATTGATAAGAAGCAACTTCAATGCAGTGCCCAACCCAGAGCTTGACACAACTGGGTCTCCCACTAACTCTAGAAGTTCCGGGGAGCGTCATCTCACAGACTGAACCGCCACTCTCTGCCTCTGCAATGCCTGGAGGACATGACATCCGAGACTTCGCCAATTTACCCATACCCCAGCAGCCTATCACACTCACTCATGGATAGACCTCTACTTTTTACCCACTTCCGACTGTCAAGCGCTCCCCCAAATACTACCTCATTGAATTTTAGACTATTCCCCTCTCCTCTTCATCTTGGACCTCCCAAATCTGTCCAACGCCCTATGTGGCATAATACCTGGTATATCCAGGATAAGAGCTTTGTTCAAGCCCTTAGTGATGAACTTCAAGCTTACTTTCGCAGTAATGATGCATCAGTGGCGAAGTTTGGTACCTTATGAGCTACTAGCAAGGTGACTATATTTGCTAGGAGGCGTATTAGGGCTCAGAAGTGTGTTTGTTCCTCTCATGTTTCCCAATTAGAACCGTGGGCCCTTCACTTGGAAAGGCGCCACTCATCTGATCCCAAGGAGAGCATCTCCCAACAACTCTGTCTCCTTCACAAAGAAATCCAGCATTATGCCCTTGAAGCCTCCAAAAATCTTTGGGATGCCACAACTGCCCAGATCTACGGTTTTGGGGTGGGGGGGTTGGCACAAATGGGAAACTGTTATATTGGTTGGCCTCCCATCAGCAGGTAGATAGAATCATACCCAAAATGATTGATGAAAGTGGTCGATCAAGTCATTCTCTTCCTGAAATTGCACAAGCCTTCATCTATTGTTATAAACACTTGTATGAGGCCTGGTTTTTCCTGATCACTTCCTTGAAGAAGTCCCTCTCCCTCACATGTCTCCGGCTGAAACTCATATGCTTGTGAACCCTTTACAGCCGAGGAGTTTGGGGAGGCACTGTCTGGATTGGCACCAGGGAAAACTCCTGGACCAGATGGCTTCCCTATGGAATATTATATTACATTCCACAAGATGCTGTCTCCCCACCTCCTGTCTACAGAGAAATGTGCCACACTGGCGCCTTTCCTCTGGATCTGGACTTGGGCACTATATTGGTGATCCCCAAGACACAGCCTCCCTCCACATCATGTACAGACTACCGTCCAATATCACTCCTTAATGGAGATGTTCAAATCTTCGCTACCATGCTGGCTACTCGGCTCAACCACGTCCTCGCCATGTTGATCCACCAGGATCAATGCAGCTTTATGCGAACCCGAAGCACAAAGCACTGCCTCAATCGGCTCATCGATTTCCATATGCTTTAGCCCTCCTTTTTATTGACTTTGAAAAGGCCGTTGAAGTGGTGGAGCGGGGTTATCTACAACTAGTGCTGACCCGAGCTGGTATCGGACCTTGATTTTGTGGCATGGTTTGTGTTCTCTATTCCAATCCCACCACTTGAGTCCAGATTAATGGTGTCCTCTCTGCAACTTTCCCCATAGGGCGAGGGACTAGACAGGGCTATGTACTATCCCCCCTCCTATTTGCACTTGAGCCTTTGACTCAGCTCGTCTGTACAGACGCCCAGTTTAGGGGATGGAATTGGAGTGATGGTTAGGAGGACAGCATAGCTCTGCACGGCAACATCGTCCTTCTATACCTGTGGATTCCACCATGAGTAGTACCTGCTGTCTTTATCAGCTAAGAGGCTTCGAGACAGACTCAGGTCTTAATATGAACCCCTCTAAATCTGTATTGGTCCCTCTAGCCTCATCTACAGATGAATATTCCTCTTCATCGGCTCAGCTTCAAATACTTAGGTATCTGGGTTCCTTTACATCCGGAACGCACCTGGACCCTTAATCTCCAACCCCTAGTCCTAAAGACCAAATCTGATCTTGTTAGGTGGCAATCCCTTCCCTTAAATGTTTTGGGGAGTATAGCTCTACATAAAATGATGATTCTCCCATGGTCCCTATACATTTATCAGACTTTACCACTTCACCTGCAGCGGACGTGGTTTGGAAGTCTAGATGGGACGGCCACATTATTTTTGTGGCATGGGTCTTGACTCCATCTTGCTTTCATGCATTGTCAACGAGGTCCCTATGACAGTGGCCTGGGAATGACCAATATTTATCTTTATTATTTGGCTTCTCACTTGCTTGTTATTCACGATTGGGGGATGGTCTGACTCAGCTTACAGACTAGAATTATCCCTGTTAGGTTTCCCTCGCCTACAGGCCTTGCTCTATGGTTTTCCCATCCCTACTGCCATACCTCAAGTAAATAGAGTTGTGGTCTAGCCTGTAGAGCTGCACTTACGCATATGCAGTGGGACGGTAAGCTCACACAGCAGACACCTCATCGGCATGGCGTCTGCTTAAAGGAAGCGCCAATGCTTCAAAACCTGGGATCTCATTGGCATCACCCAATTGGGGGACTTCTGGGCCGGGCTCACATATGCTCCTTCCAGGACCTTCAGTTCACCTATGCTCTTGCAAATACCCAATTCTATAAATATCTACAACTCCGACATGCTCTCCACACTCATGTCCTAGGATCTGAAAACTTGCTCGAGTTTAGTCCCCTTGAAGGCAGACTCCTTGTGGGAAACGGCCGCTGCAGAATCTCCCAAATTAATTGAACTTTGATAATCAATTCCCCCGGTACGCTGCAACAGCTCAGACTCCAGTGGGAGGGTTGGTTGGGTCCCATTGAAGAAGAGGGTTGTCAGGACGACCTGAAGGCCCCTCGGGAGCTCACAATTTCCAACGGATTGCGGCTGGTTCAAACATATTATCTTTATAATGCTTACCTTTCCCAGATTCAAATGTATTGGGCGGGCCTCCGCCCTAACCCCTTGTGCTCCGATGTGGTGTGGATCCAGCAGATTTTTATCACAAGGTATAGTCCTGCTCAGGGGATGGGAATTACTGGACCATGGTGATCCGGGACCTGTTGGATGTCCTTGGGTGGAAGGTTCCTCTCTCCCCCTTGTTGATATTGCTTAGTGTGTTTGAGGGCTCTCGAGGCACGGAGAGTTGAGCAGTCATTCCTGGGTATGGCCCTCCTAGTTGCCAAGCGTGATATTGCTTCTCAATGGATGCCCCTTGCTCCTCCCAACCCGATGGGGTGGTGGCGAGCGGTGGACTGGTGCAAGCAGCAGGAACTTGTAGTCTATGAGGCAAGAGGCTGCCTCCACTAACGTGGACGGGTTTGGAGGAAGTGGCAGGGTCAATCAATGGATCAATTGATTGACTCAATTGATTGATCAATGGATGCCCCTTGCTCCTCCCACCCCGATGGGATGGTGGCGAGAGGTGGACTGGTGCAAGCAGCAGGAACTTGTGATCTATGAGGCAAGAGGCTGCCTCCACTAACGTGGACGGGTTTGGAGGAAGTGGCAGGGTCAATTTGTCTGAAATTGAAACTGATGTAGAATTTCGGATGGTGTATTTTATAGCTATGATGTACTGCTTGAGACTCCCTGATTTGTGCAATTGCTGCCTCTTCTGTATCGTGATAAATGTGTAAATTGTTCAATTTTATCACTTGTGGTTTAAAACCAATAAAATGTGTTAAAAAATATTTAAAAAACAAGCAACGTGAAAGTGAAAACATTTATTAACACCTTGAAAGTCGAGACCTATTGGCTTTGCCACTTCTTGTTATAAATTGGGTGTAAAACCGAGCCATGCCAGGAAGAGGGGACTGAATTAGTTGCCAATCAATATTTGGTCAATTTCAGGAATGCCGCTACTCAGTACATTACGTCTTGTTTGAATATACTTGCCGGTAGGTTGTTTGGGCCAGGGGCACCATAATAATAATATTTGGATATGTATAGTGCAGCTAATCACCCGTGAGGGTCTCTAGGCGCGTCTTATACTGATGCAATGCTCTATATCTTTTAGCTGGTACTCTATAGACGTGCGATATCCAGGACCAGGGCTCCACAATGTTTCGTTTAATTCTTGATGAGATGTTTTGGAATTGCCTGATGATATTCCAGAAGACATGCTGGTTTTTGCAGGAACATGTCATGTGAAATTCTATCCAGATATCATTTTCTTTATTTTCCTTTGCTGCCCAACGTGACTTTTTATAGGCCTTTGTTAATAATTAGATTTTTTTTTCCTTTACGACTGTTGGATCTCCTGAGGCATTAATAGCCTTGCATGCCGATCCAAATTGTTCTTCTCTTTCCTCAATGCTTTAGTGTACCAAATTTTGGTTTTGAAGTGGTCTATGGGTGTTTTGAGGAGTTGTTTGCATTTCCAATAAGTTTTTTCAGCTCCATTTGAATTTGTTCCCAGATTTGGAGAGGATTTCCAGTGGCCCAGATAAACAAATGTGTTGCTGCTTACCATTCCTGAAAACACCCTGCAATGTAAAGTTCCAAAGAACATGCCTTCCTGAAAGTGTAACAGCATGTGAACCGATATGTAGAATGGAGTTATGGGGGCTGTTCCAGTTTTGAAGATAGAGTTTTTGGTGAATAATGATCGCTTCCACGCCTGGAGATAATTTCGAAGGAGATGATCTTGGCAAATAATGGCAGCAATACAAAGGTGTAGTCAATAATGGAACTGCTCTTGCTTGCCCTGTGGGTTAATGTATCAGGACCTACACGGCCATTGGGAGCACAGAGGCCAACACCCTCCGGGAAGCTAAGAAAGTAATGGTCCTGTTTAGGAAGGTCCATGAATGGTGAGATTTGCCGTGGAATTCTCCATTTAGCATCTACTTTGTTCGAGAAACCCTGCTTTGCATCCTGACTGGCCAAGTTTAGATTGAAATCTGTTATTGTCCATGGGATGGGACCGTGGACTGATTGTAGGTGTTCCAATATGCAGTCTATTGGTGTTATCATGTGTTGTTTTTCGAGTGGCCTTGTGTGGCAGCAGACGGTGAGAGTGAGATGGAGGGCCAAAAGTAGGCTGGTGAGGTGTTAAATACAACACCTGTAGAGCAAAAAAAAAAAGTGAAAGCACTTTCATGTGAATCACTGGAGCCTGGTGATAGGGACTCTGCTGTCTGCATGACCTTCTACAGACAGCTGCTTACACCCCTCAGAAGAATGGCACCAGGCCTGGGCCCAGCTCGCCCATGCCAAAAGCTGGCCCGGCCACCAGACACTTGTTGCCCCTTTGTTTCACTCTTGCATATACGTTTTCCTCCATGCTGCCTCTCTTTAATCACTGTTTTTCTGCCTTTCTCTTTCTTTCCCCTTTTGTGTTTTTCTCTCTTTTTCTCTGGGTCAAAGTGGCATGAGAAAAAATAGGCCCCAGTCTGTAATCACTGGCTCAAATTAAACACTGCTCCCCAGAAATGTATTCCACTGATTACATAGCAAACACAAAGAGATGATGGGCAGAGTGCTGAAACCTTTCAGACAATCACCCCCAGTCACAGATCTGGGTTGAATCCATCATCGTTTTTAGCCCCCTTCACCACCCCAGTTCAGACCCAGCTATATGCAAATCAGTATTGACCCTGTCCCTCATGGGAACAGGCCAGCCCAAACTGCCAAGCCAGTTCTTCCCTGGACCGGAAACAAGCATCCGGGGGCCGGTTTCAGGGTAACACCCCTCATCAGCCTGGCTAGCTTGAATCCAGTGGCAAAGTGAGTAATAGTCCCACGTCTGGGTATACCCTGCCAACTTAGGGCGAACAAAGCAAACACCATGTTTGGGGCTTGTATGAAGGATATATTTTGTTTGTGTGGCTGCGCAGCTCATGGGTGGCCGGGTGAATGTCATTTGGACCAAGTTGCATGCTGCACAAAATGTTAATTTCCTTTGTGTTGAGCTGGTGGTGTCCTTCAGGGCCATCCCTGCCTTCATAAATACCCTTCCTGTTCCGCTTGACCAAAGAAGTGTATCTGATGGGAGTCGGCACTATACTACAAAGCCTTTGTCCAGAGTAGCTTTTCAAAGACCTGCGTGGAGCATCCATTCCTCCAGAATACCCCCTCAGGACTGGAGGAGCCTAAACACTTTCAAGACGTCAAATCCTCCAACTGGAAATTAGGAAAGGAACTATAAACAGGAATTTCTATGTTGAAAAGCATACCAGTAGTTAGTCTGAAGAAACTGCTTGGCATTTGGCTGTCTGCAACACGGATCAAATGCTCATAGGAAGAAACGCGGACCTTTTTATTGCCTATTTTCTAAATAAACTCCATTAATAAGTTATTTGGGGGTAAAGCAGTAACTCTGTTTCCCTACTTCCAGAGCATCACCACAATTGATACACTGTAACTGTAGCTTGGGAAAATCGCCGAGGATGAAATGGAAAAGGTGCCAAAGACGCAGAGGTGCGCCTCCCCCCCCCCTTCCAAATGGCAGGAAAGGAAAAATAAAACACTGGTTTTATTTTTCCTTTTTTGCCGAGTCTTGGGGAAGGGGCCTGGTGGTAACAGGCACTGAGGGGAGTTGTAGTGCACTGCCATGATGGTTTGGCCGGCCGTCTCAGACCAGCCAAACCATCATGCGCAGTGAAAGCTCTCTCCAACCCAGCAACGCAGCTGGGTGGGACAGAGCAGGCACAGACTCACAATCTGCCCTGGAGCGCAAATCGAGGGCCCTCAGGCCAATCCTGAAGCTGCTCTCATGCCGGAGAGCAGCTTCAGGATTGCCCACAGGGCATTCTGGGAGCTTGTGCCTTCCTGAAGAGGTGAAGAGGAGCAGAAGAGCGCGGCGGGATGGCTGTAGGTAAGTTTTTTTAATTGTTTCATTTTTGTTTTATCCCCCCGCCCCACCCCCGTGACCCCCTAGTGCCCCTGCCTTCCTCCCACCCACCCACCCACTCCTGCAGCATACCAGCAGCTCCTGAAAACACAGCTCTTGTGAATATTTCTACATAGCTGCTAGACATGCATATTGGATTGCTTGGATTGAAAAAGGCCTGGGGAACGCTAAGCAAAATGGAATGTATGGGAACAAAATAACTTATGAGCTTTTTTTGCACTCTTTTTAAGCTCAAAATGTGTTTTTGTGTCTGTAATTGACTGAAGTACCCATTTCACATTAAAATATGTTATGTTATGTTATGTTATTAGTTTGTATGAGCGCGACCGCTGCCCCAGCAAAGAGGCGTCCCGGCGCTAGCGATCAATAAACGTGGTATAGATGGAGCGGGCCAAACAGGGCACAAGCCCTAGGAAGAGGAGAACAGGAAGGTCTTCACAACTTTACGAAAAGCAAGCAGATTCTCAGTACCGCGGATGGCAACCGGAAGGGAATTCCAGAGCCTGGCTCCCAGCACCCGAAAAGAGCGTCCACCCATACGGCAGAGCCTGCTCCTGGGGATAATTGCAAGGTGCTGACCAAGGGAGCGTAGATTGCGTTGCGGGACATAAGGAGCCAAGAGAGGGCGCAAAATGGCCGGGCTCTGAAGCTTGAGAATTTTGAATGCCAGACAAAGTGCCTTAAATTTAATGCGAGATTCCACTGGGAGCCAGTGCAATTTTTTAATCGTAGTTTTGGCAGAGCATCTCCGGGGAAGACCAACCAGGGTCCTCGCAGCCGAGTTCTGAACTCTCTGAAAACGGGCTACTTCAGTTTTGTTGGCACCTAACAGTAAAACGCTGGCATAGTCTAAGCGTGACAAGATGATAGCTTGAACCACAAGCTGACGCATAGCGGGTTCACAGAAGCCCAAGATGGGGCGGGGACTCCTTAACAGGCCTACACAAGTCGCAGCCACTCTCTTGGTGTGGGACTAAATGAAAGATTTGCAGAATTTTAGGAATATTTCGCTTGATTACCCAACTCAAATTTGGAAATTGCAGTCACCCTAGTGAGCACAGCTAGATTCACTCAACACTTCACATGTCACATGTGTCCTGATGGTGTTGCTTGGTAACAGTAGGAGGAGAGAGTGGGGGGATGTTACTTTTGGCATCAATGGCAGAGTAAAAGACACTCCTATGGTGGAGACATGCGGTGGGTGGCAAGCGGCAGGATCAGGCGTACACCAGAAGGGTAGTGGAAGGCTCTTGGTGCACTTGTAGCCACAGACACTGGTATTTAAGGCTCACCATTGCTTCAACCTTTAGGTGCACATTGTGGAGAAGTGTAGCTCAATGGTTAGAGTGGTAGACCCTGATGCAGAGGTCTAGCCCAGGACCAGGGTTCAATTCCCCGCCTCGGCGGGTCTTGAGCTCAAAAATTCCACGGACCTGATAATTCTCGCCTCCGTGCCTATTCTAATCATGGAGTCCCACTCTGCAACTCTAGGCAATAGCTTGCTTAATCTCCACAACGGCCCCACAACGCTAAGGATGCCTGGACTCCACCTTGGGGGTGCCCAAGAGTGGACACCTCACAGGGAAAGCCAGGATGGGTTCCACAGCGGTATTCGTACAAGCGCCTTGAGACCCTTGCGGGTGAGTAGTGCCTATACAAGTATCAATTTACATTTACACATTAAGCATGCATTTACAAGGAGTGCTGAATATGAATTAAGAACAAAGTAGTTTAAAAATGCAGTGGAATGAAACAACTCACCCAATCAGAACACAGACTGAAATGCTTTAGGCAGAAAAACACAATAATAGAGAGGAAAGCCACTGAATAAAGAGCAGGAAATCAAGCTAACCAAAGCAAACCAGTCATAACCATTTCCATGTAGCATATTTATTGAAAACAAAACGTCAGCCTGCACCCAGCTAAAACAGTCTGTACCCAATACCTAAAAAGGTAATGTAGAGCAATCTACTGCTACATGTATCACTAGTCCATCTGTTCCCCATAAAACCAGGAACACCGGTTGAGTACTGAAGATGGCCTCCATTGACTAGCAGACTATCTTTGTTCTGAGACTGGTCACCTAAACATCACTAAAAGGAACAGCGTAAAGCATCAAGGAATTTTCTGTTTGGGATCAACTACTTGTTTGGATGATAAGTCTTTGGGATAAAAAATGTGGGTGACATTTACTTTGGCCTTGTCCTTTTCTTAAGGGTCAAAGCTCTTATTCTATTCTTGATTGGCGTGCAGTGGCCAAGAATGGTCCAGGGCCAGAGTCAGGTCAAGAATCCAGCCTTTGGGTACCTCTAGCACAACTGTAATACCATTTGCCAAGGATCATCTCTTGCTAAAAACCAAGGACATGTGCCCTTTCAAAGATCCCCTTGTTGTCCCAAACCAATCCTTATAAACAATATGGGTCTTAAGGCTATAGTTAACAGAAATCTAATGCAGAGCAATAAGATGCAATACTATTGTTTGCGGTCGTGTTACTACCCAAGATGCTGCAAGCATCTTCTGTTTTTTTGTGCAAACATTTTTTGCTGTACCATTTGCTGATCTTTTAAGCAATGCTTTCTTCTTTTTCTACAGCACAATTCTGACTGTACATTCATGATTTTGAGTGTTATTCAGAGAGTCATACTGCTTCAGAGTTTCTAAACCCCTCTACCTCCTGGAGTAAGAATTAACCGTCCATTCTCACTACCCCGACAGCTAAGTGCTGAAAGGGAGTAATGTGGTTATCGTAATAGAATGAACCTATATTGTGACCCTGAGAGACTAGTTGGAAATAATAGGACACATACAGGATACTGTACTGTTATCAGACTGCTGGAGGACCCCAAGAATAAGCATTTGACAAAAAACATTACCCGACAAGGAGTCTTCCAAATATGGGGGTGGGATCTTCAAGAGTTTTTTACTTCTCCACTGAAAGGTTAAAGGGAAGTTCTATACAGGCCCAGGGATCTAACTTGAAAATTGGAATGACTAGTGACAGGAACTTGCAAATCATAGGTACTTCAAAGAGACTGCCCCGCCTTAACCACCCTGTAGTAATAAGAGAGAGTTGGCCCAATAACTATGTTCCATAATTTCAGGCTACCAGCAGAACTGATTCCTCCAAGTGGTTCCTCCTGGAACTGGACTCTTGCCTATGTGCACAGAATTTTAATGGAGGCTGATTTGATGCTGCAAACTACATGCATACACCCTAAAACTCTTGATGTTATCTTATTTGAGTGTCAAGCAACTTACCCTTCAGGTAGGTCCTTACATACTCTAAAGGCTGGAGGTCACCATTCAAAGCAAGTTCATCCATGCAAAAGGCAAGTGTCCTAGTGAGTTTGACAAAGCCCAGTAGGTCAACATGTATTCTTACTTGGGCTGTCTTGCATGTCTCCGTCACAAAGGCTTCCCGGACGGAACCTATTCCAGTCTGCCTCCTACATGACTATCTTAATCAGATGATTTCCTTAAGTAATTCCCAGGAAGATCCTTTCATTTGTCCATCTTGATCCTTTCCATTTTGTCATCTACCTTCAAGGATACCCAAGCTATTGGTTGCCAAAATGCTTTCCCTGCAGCTTGTATCCTAAGGCCACAGTTCTTCTGAAAACCTTCTCAGGGGCACAAACTCATTGATCAACCATTATTCTGTTAGGGACAGAATCTCAACAGAGCAAACATCTGGTGACCATCTCTGAACATGATTTTCAGAAAGGCATTGGTTATCCGCACAACTCGAGAGAAAACCGCAGGTTCCAACAGTCCACTATACAGGTTTGGCAACAGGAGCCCTTATGGACTCAACTTCCCCTAGGCAACGGGCACTGACTATTTAGGTTGTGGAGCTCAGTAAAGGATAATTTCTTTTTCCTGTGTCCTGGATGACCACAGTTAAAACAGTCATGTGGGTCTTGCTTGGGACATCCTTGCCGTCTGAGCATCTCTGACACTCTAGAAATAAATCTTTCGAGTTAGGCTTTTGCCATTTTGATGGCTCTGGGAACCACTGAGACATTGAGGGTTCTGCCATGCTTTCACTTAATCTACTATTGACCATGCCCAGTTTGTCCAAAATGGTTTGCTATCTAAAAATGTGTAAACAA
This sequence comes from Lissotriton helveticus, assembly GCF_964261635.1. Classification (NCBI taxonomy): domain Eukaryota; kingdom Metazoa; phylum Chordata; class Amphibia; order Caudata; family Salamandridae; genus Lissotriton; species Lissotriton helveticus. Next base: position 1,194,614,820 of record NC_136069.1, read on the forward strand.
TTGCCAGATTCCTATGACAAAATGTTGTACAATACCCAAAAGTCAGTGCCTTCTTTCATGACATCCTAACCATCAAAATCTCTCTTCACTACATGCATTAAAGTCTTTCATCAGACTCTCTAGCCATTCCACAGAAATTTACCATTGATGTAAACAAAACAAAAAAAAGTCAAATCCATTAACACCATATTTTCTACTTGTACAGTGTGTGATCTAGAAAACACATTTTACTCCATTCTGCTGTATAGAAAGATGTTTGCAGCAGGGCAATAATGGAGACAACTATTTTCGAATCATAATGCATCACATGTATTGTTTAAAAATAATTTATAAATGATTCAGATTTTAACAAATACATCCTATTCAACAATTCATTAATGAAACGAAGGACAACAGATTCTCAATATTGTTGCTGCCTCTGTGACAACAACAACACAGATCTGACAAAATAAAATGCGGAGGAAATACATTTAATCCACTCATGCAACCAGAAACGAGCATTGGCACAGCCTATAGGTCTTGGCAATGCCTGAGGTATTGGGCTAGTCAATTTGAATGCCTTTTAGCCATGTCTAGCAGCACATCTGCTGTTCAGCATGGCTGAAAGTCAGTGAAAGCCCAAAATCACAGGATGTTGAGGCAGAGTCTCTTTGCCCCCATGTTGAGTTTATTGTCCTGCCCCTCGTAACACAAAAAAGAGCTATGACGTGGTCTTATTTAAGTGGCTTTCAGCCATGCTAGACAAACAAATGTGCCAATAGCTTGGGCATTGCCGAGATCTATTGCTTTGCCAATGCTTGTTCGGTGTTGACAGGGTCTTACTGAACAAACGCGGAAGTGATAGTGATGAACAGTTGAGGAGCTTCGAAGTAAAGTGAGGATGTGGCATAATGGCAAGAGCTGTCAACCGGGGAATTGGGGAACCAGGTTCGAATCTTGGGGCCGGCTGAGTAGTTTGTGATTCTAGGCAAATCACTTAAGACTCTCCCTGGGTACGACAAAGAATGCGTTACTGTGTAGTGTAGATGGTGAGCAGTTAAAGTGTTCCACAACCATTTGCTGGTTTTAGCACTATGGCAAGATGGAGGACGGAACAAGCATTCCAATAGCATTGGATCGTGCAAAAAAAACCATACAAAAATAAAAGCAGCAGTGAGGAATGAGGTAGTGGAGAGACAGGTCAAGCAGGAGGGGATGGGTAAATAGGCAAGCAGCTACAGGAGAGGGCGGACGGAAGCAACAATGAAGGGGGAAATAAAATACCTTATTTGAAAGAGGATCAGCGACAAAAATTAATGTGTCCTTGTGGAATGTAACTAGTGAGCGCTTAAAGCACTACAACACCATCTGCTTGTGTTCACAATATGGCAAAACAGAAGACAGAGCAAGTGCTCCAATACCATTGGATCATGCAAAAATAAAATAAATAAGTGGTGTTCAGGTTTTAACAACTTTTTAAGAAATACATTTGCTTAGTAAACATACATGCATTTTAGTGGTTTGTTTCCAAAGGAGACAGCCAGAAAACACAAGCGCTCCTATGGAGTGCCTGATTACAAAGAAAAAATAGCTGTGCAAACCAGGAGCAATGTAAGGAGACATTTACTCGGTCCATGTGCTGTGGGAGGCCCAAACACAAGAAGAGGGCATGACATCTGTGCGCCATGACGAAGGGCATCAAAGATAATGAGAGCAACACTGAAGTTTACCAATACTAGGAGATGGGCAGCTTGTAAGCCTACAGAACACAGCATGTCTCTTTGAGACAGTGCATGCGCTGTCTAGCCGAGACCTAAAAACAATAGATTGCCCTCAGGTGAAACCTACTGACTTTGGCAATGATTGTTGTGTTTAGAAACAAGGAGATTAAGTGATTTATCCATAACTACTAAGTGTGGAACTGAGCCGGAAACTAGGGAGATGATATGGCCTCCTTCAGTGAGAGGATGTGGTGTAAGGGCCAGAGCTGCCGGCTATGGAGCTCGTAAACCAGGTTGGAGTTTTGGCATTGGCTTAACATCCTTGATTTTGAGCAAATCACTTTATCTCACCGTACCTACAAAAATGAATGCGTGAATGTACAGCGCTCCATTACCTTCGGGGTGGGGGTGCTATATAAAACTGCACAAAAAGTAATTAGTGCTAATGTAAAGCGCTCCAATACCTTTGGTGCTGTTGGTGCAAACAAAAATGTGAAAAACAGAGTCGGTGTGTGGAAAAGTAAATTTTGCCATGTTATATGTGCCTACGTGTTCCCCATGTTATGTTATATGTGCATGATCGATATGCATGTATTCCCCTCTGATCGATTAAAGATGCAATTACAGTTGTGTCCATCTCTAGTATGCCAGCTTCCAGTCATCGTGGATACAACGAATATTAGGCCTATGTAAAGCTACGTTGCCACGTTTCACAGTGTGCACGTTAATTTATTGAATTGTCCCCGTTTCTAGGCCTCAAAAAGGGCCCGGACTCAGATTCAGCTCCTGTCTCCTGAACCCTCTCCGAGGAGCGATACAGCCCCCACCTGCATCTCTGACCCTTAGCTTACTTCTTGCCACGCAGTGCCCGGCCCGGCCTGGCTCTGCCTCCCAGTCTGCCAAGAATATGTTATGTTTCTAGTTATCAGTTCAGCCCTCCTTCTCTGCACTCCTAAGCTACTGAATCGCATCAATAGTTTCCGTCACGGTCTAGCCTTTATGTCTCCATGTAAGAGAAATACTGTATTAATATTTATAGAATATTCCTCGCACACGCAATACATGTAGAATTATGTATGCACCAGTCTTAATGTCTGTTAGCCTTTGCCCTGATAACTTTTGGATTCTATCAACATGTACTCTAAACACCAGATACTAGATATGCCTGGGTACATGTCGCTCTGACACTCCAGACTTTAGTCTCCTCTTCTAGCGCAGAAGTCATAGCCCCCCAGTTCTCCCTGGTAACACGTCATTGCCAGTTTACGCGCACCACTAGGTTAGAGGTCCCAGCTGCTCAGGTAGCCCCCTCCATGTTTCCGCCCCTTTTATGACATATTCTGTTACGTTTGCATCACATGTCTATGTATACGCCCTGTACACGCCTTCTTGTTACATCATTTTGCCCTTATCTTTCGCGACTGTTACGAACCACGCCTACTGCTACGCCTACTGTATTGAATGTAATGTATTCTGTTTAACTATATATATTGTACACAGTTATTAAAAGTATGCGCTTATTCCCAGATCCTGCCCCCGGCAGCTGCCATCCTATTCCCGTACAGGCTGTCCTGTTCCTGTCCTTTATGCCTGATTAAAGCCTGTAAACTCCAGCTACCTCGAATCTTGACTCTTATTTATTGAGCTACCTGTTTATTGATTATTTCTGAAAAATAGATCCGGTAATAAATTATTTATTTACCACATAATGGCGCCCGAATAGGGACTTGCCCTTTCCCCACGCGCCGGAGAAGCCACGCAGGCCCCCTGATCCTCTGCAGCTGTGACGGAACCATACCGTGCACGTGCAGATATTTCTGCTTCAAGTATCCCTCAGGCCCACGGAGGAGACGGAGGTTGCGGTCCAGCGTCCAGACGAGGCGGTGAGGAACGCGGCGAGTCCCGACCAGAGCCCAAGCCGAGAGTCCAAGGTCCGAGGTATCCAGAGGCCCACCTGTAACTGAAGTCCGAAGTTCGTCCGTCCGTCGTCGTAGCAGTCCAGTCCAGTCCGAGGCCTTCCGTTCTTGCTGCCCGGTGAGTACCGTTGCTGGGGTAGTATCTAGACAGGGTCAATTAATTTGTCTCTGGTCCGTGGGTTTGGGTACGCAAATCCAACACGAAGTGTTCACTTAGGTGGACACGGGTCCTGACGTGTCTCTTTAGGGGACCGGTAAGTTTCGTGCTGTTTTAGCAGTACATCTAGTCATTCTAGTAAGTTTCTGTTCTCGAGAAAATTCATGTATTCTGTCCGAACTGTTACTATAAATGTTATTTCATGTGTTTTCAATGTCGTGGTATGAGTGATTTGTTTTCTTAGTTATTATTGTGTTTATCGTGTATTGTATTGTGTCCAGACTCCAGCCCAAATTATGCCTCTGTTCTCGAAATTACGTCAGTTAAAAACTAGAAAAGGTCTGCTAGAGGAAGCAGTTCCTGTCCCGCCTAGGGACAGTCCAGGTCATTTTATGTATCATAAGCATGGCATAAGTGCCATATTATATCTAGACTTATGGGTGGAGTACACCAAGGAATTAGAAGAGAAATATAGATGGCCCGTATCAGGTACGTGGGATGCCGAGTGCATCATGCGAGTAGAAGAAGCATTATGGAAAAAGAAAGCCAGACAGTCCCAGAAAGATGCCATCGAGTTATGGCGCAAAGAATCTCATAAGAGAACAGAAAAAGAAATCAGAAAAACAGAATTAAGTAGGGAATCCTCAGAAAGAGCCCAAGAAAGGGAATTAATCGAAGTAGGTGAACGAGTTAAAGCCGAACAGTCAGACAGACAGAGAAATGCCCTTATTAAGGGTATGTATCCTCTTCTTGCCGAGGGCTTGCCGAAAGCAACCCCGGAAGCACCATGTAATTTTCCGCCGCCATTGGTTCCGATTAAGCTACGTCACAAACCGACCGCAGCTGATATTTTTCTCTCGTCCTATTTGGACGACACAGTCCCAGAATATGCAAATACAGTTCCGCCAGCTCCTGTAAATAATGTAATTCCTGTCCCTCCAGCCACCGGGGCACCCGTTGCACCACCTGTTACGGTACCCCCGGTCCAGCCTATAGTACAAGTACCCGCTACATCAGTCACTCTGCCAGCACGAATAGTACCAGTCGACGATTCTAGTTTAGGAGCCGCGGGGGGTGGAAGTCCTCCTTGTACCCCGCCGCAACACAAACGTCCGTCATTTCTCGAGTTACATGAACGTGCGTTACAGCGTACGCCCAGACCCCAGTCCGTTGCAGATATCAAGCGAGCTCTTACCGAATGCCGTTATGATCCAGTCCCAGGCGACAATGATATGGTCATATATTCATTGCGTGTAAGACGGGTAACCGAGTATTTGGACACCCTACCGAATATGAAGGAAGATCTAGACAGAATATATCGTTTCATCCGTATAGGAGAAGATCCAGGAAGTATAGGCGAAGCCATGTCTCAAAGGAAAGCCGAGACTCAGCTCATGCTATTAAAGTTTCTAATTAATTGTTTAATAAGGGAACAAGATTATCCAACTAAAGATCCGACCGAAATGAAAGTCCTGACCAGGTGGAGTGATCATATAGCCGAGGGAAAACACAAAACACTAGGTTGTATAGAGAGTATGTACAAGAAAATTCGTAAGGAAATAATAAGGTTACACGAGAAACGCAAAGCAGCACAAGTAAGCGAGAAAGAGGACGACTCTGCTACCGAAGAGGTAGACGACGAGAATCCTACCAGAATAGCGTATGTAGGTAAAACTAGACTTCCCGACCGACATTCACGCCTAGAACACAAGAAAGTTTTTCCTCTTCCAGCACCAGAACAAGGTTCTCTTGAACAAGTATTTCAAGCTACCGATCACATTCTGAAATCACGCATCGGTTATAGTGAACTTAGCACCATGCAATAACAAGAACTAGCCCGATCAGCAGTCCGATGGGCTACTGATTCTACCACTTTTCCAGACGAAATGGTGGCACAAATGTTTCTGAAACTACCCCCAGCCGAGCAGCGACTGGTGGGTATGTATATGATCCAGCACCTCATTACACTGTATGAGGGTCAACATTCTGATCCAGGTCCGTTACATGATGTTCTGAACGAGTTACTCCAGTATAGATGGAGAGGTCTAGGTACTGATTTAATTAGTGTTATTCTAGAACAGCGCCACAAATATAGAACGTTTCTGAATCCGCATTTTGTTCACGTCCCACCTCCAGAAAGTAAACCATTTTACATAGATAGACAGCATCCGTTACGAGAAGTACATCCAGTTAGAGGAACGGGTGGTGGACTAGAACGAGTATTTGTTTACACCCCTATCACAAAGATGGAACTCTTAGAGATGAAGAAATTAATTCCCTGTCACGACAAAGATCCAGCAGGGTTCCATCGAGAATTAAAAGACATGCTCCGTATGGGAGAATACACGTATCCAGATATTATTAAAATGCTAAAGGTCCTGTTGCCCGCAGGGGTATATGAAAAACTCAAGGAAAAAGAATGGGAGGTGGGAGAGAAAAAGATTGATTGGACAGCTCTAGAAACTGAAGATAATATACGAGTACCAGGTACCGGTCTTGGGGACAAATGTAAAGAATTGCCCGAGTTATTGATTCAGGTTTTGCCAAGGTTACTAGCCACGAAAAAGGAAGATTGGGATGCAATCTCAGCATGCAAACAGAAACAGGATGAGGACACTAGTGATTTTTATTCTAGATTTGAGAAATGTTTTATTATCAACAGTGGTTTGAAGACAGGTAGTGAATCGTACCCTCATCTTTTTGTTACCAAACTAGTCGAGAATTCAAGTCCACAAGTTAAAAATCGAGTATTGAAAGTTGAAAGTAGTTGGCAAGCTAATACCCCGTCACAAATGCTCCAGATGCTCCAGTATCACCAGAATAGAATCAGGGAAGAGCAAGAACACGAAAGGAGACGTATGAAAGACAAGAAAATGAAAGTATTAGTTGCACAATCTGTTCCACAAGACAGTCAGAAGAGGGGTCCGAATCAAGTCAGTCATCCTGCAGCTCCTGTTAAAGGGACATGCAATTACTGTAAACAGCCAGGTCATTTTATAAACGAGTGTGCAGTTCTGAAACACAACATAGCCACTGGTAAAACTAAAGAAAGACCACGTCCGCCTAGACAAGAACAAGTTACACAGACTTCTCAGTCACCCCAAAATGCACAACAGACAGTTCCAGCACCGCAGCCTATCGCTGCAACACAGCATGTTACACAGCAGATGTACCAGTATGCCCAGTCAGAGTATCCAGAGTATCAACAGTATTCATGAAACAGCCTAGAGAGGGAGGTAGGCTTGCCTCTCATCGAGATACCTGTAGATCAAGAGGGTCCCTATGTACACAGTCAAGTATTAGGGAAAGACAGAAAGTTTCTGATTGATACAGGGGCAAGTAGGACTACTATCAGTCATGACGAGGTTCCAGGGGCTCCGCTCTCAGGCTCTAAAAATGTTTCCCTTGGATTTTCAGGAAAGCCTATTGTTAATGAAATTTCGAAACCAGTTTCCCTAGAAGTTGGTCCATTGTCCCGAACTACTGATTTGTTACTTACGAAGGCATGTCCAGAAAATTTGTTAGGCATTAAAACACTGAAAGAATTAGGTGCAGTAATTTGCTGTTCCCCAGAAGGAGTCCGATTGTTCTTGCGTGACTTTAAAGGTCACTATGTATTACGTGATTTTGATCCAAGATTACTGAATGTCCCGCAGCATTTATGGGCGCAAGGTCCAACTGATGTAGGATGTATGCACATCACACCCCATCGTGTGACTCTCAAACAAGGTATAGTCTTGCCACGAATCAGACAGTACAGATTGCCACCTGAGGCTGTAGCAGCCTTATCCAAAATTATTGGCGAGCTTATTGCTCAAGGAGTGGTTGTAGAAACTGACTCCAATGTATGTAATTCTCCTATCATCCCGGTCCTGAAACGTACTGATCCAAATGCACCTCCAGTATATCGATTAGTGATTGACCTTCGAGAGCTTAACAAATGTATCATACCCCAGTATCCAGTAGTCCCAGATATTTCATCCCTATTGACAGCTATTGATTCTGAAGCTACATTTTTCACTGTTATCGACCTCAAGAACGCATTTTTCAGTGTCCCCATTCATCCAGACAGCCAGTACCTTTTCGGTTTTTGTCTAAATGGAAGAAGCTATAAATTCACACGAGCTCCTCAAGGTTTCACAGAAAGTCCTAGTATTTACAGTCAAGCACTCAAGAGACAACTAGACAATATTCACATGCCAACTGACACTGCCCTGCTCCAGTATGTCGATGATCTACTGATCACAGCCCGTTCTGAACGTGACTGCGAGCGTGCGTCACTTACAGTCCTGTATTTCCTGGCCGAGCAGGGGCACAAGGTGTCCCCTTCCAAGCTTCAGTTCTGTGTCCAGCAAGTGATCTACTTAGGCCACTTACTGTCCAAGTGGGGTAGGCAGTTGACACCAGACCGTATCCAGTTGATAGCGAGTCTTCCACAGCCCAAGACACAGAAGGAGGTACGAGCTTTTATTGGCCTCACTTCTTACTGCAGACAATGGATTCCTCAGTATGCATTTCTAGCCAAGCCACTGATATAGTTAACGACACAGGAGGCAGCCGTATCGACTGTCCTCCCTTGGACATCTGAACATACACTTGTTTTTAATGAATTAAAGAAAGCCTTATGCCAAGCACCTGTTCTAGCTACACCGAACTACAGTAAGCCTTTTACACTTTTTGTCACAGAACGTGATGGTACTGCATTATCTGTTCTCACACAAGATCAAGCAGGACAGTACAAGCCCTGTGCTTATTTTTCGAGCACATTAGATCCAGTAGCCCAGACTCTGCCTGCGTGCCTCAAGTCAGTTGCAGCCACAGCTCTAGCCATCAGACAAAGTGATTCCATAGTATTAGGACACTCCCTGACAGTACAAGTTCCACACTCCGTGGAAGTTCTTTTAAACCGAACACAGACTCAGCACTTGACAATCGCACGTTTAACAGGTTATGAACTGACACTGTTCCAGCCACACATAGAAATCAGACGCTGCAACATTCTAAATCCTGCTACACTGTTACCGTCAGTTACTTCAAATCATGCCACACATGACTGTGTGGAAGTTGTTAACACTATGACTAAGCCGAGACAAGACCTGACAGACATTGCATTACCTAATCCCGACCTTACACTTTATGTGGATGGTTCATGTATGAGAACTAGTACAGGAGAACTAGTAGCCGTGTATGCAGTGACTACTGAAACCGAAGTTATAGAAACGCATCGTATTGACACCCTGTCTGCCCAAGCAGCAGAGCTAGTGGCTCTGACCCAAGCCTGCCTACGCGCCAAGAACTTGAAAGTAAACATATACACAGATTCACGTTACGCATTCGGAGTTGTACACGACTTCGGAGTGCTCTGGCAGGAGAGAGGTTTCATGACTTCTCATGGAACCAAGATTCAGCATGGTCTCCTCATTCAAGCTCTGTTAGATGCAATACATTTACCGACAGCTATCGCTATCATGAAGTGCAAAGCACATACGAAAGTTACTGACATCATTTCCCAAGGTAACGATCTAGCAGATCGAACAGCTAAGCTTACAGCTCAGACCCCAGACATTCCGACACAGACACTCACTCCAGATCCGACTACATGTATGACAGTTAAGGACCCTACACAAGATGTCATAGACATACAGTTACATGCCACTCCCGAAGAAGTCAAGAAATGGTCCGAACAAGGAGGGGTCCAGACAGATCAGGGATGGTTGACGAAGGGAAAGGCCACATGGTTTCTCCCCGACTCTATGGTTCAAGTCATTATTAATACTGCACATAGTCCAGCACATCTAGGAGAAAAAGCTATGTTAGACAGTATTCAGAACCTTTGGTTCAACAAGCACTTAGGAGCTGCAGCCAAGCAGAAAGTCCGTACCTGTATGATATGTTGCCAGTTCAATCCAGGTAAAAGTGTCCCGGTGGAACAAGGTGGATTCCAACCTCCTGACCACCCTTTTGAAGTCCTCCAGATGGATTATATTCAGATGGAGCGATGTCAAGGTTTCAAGTATGTCCTCGTAGTTGTATGCGCTTTGTCCAGGTGGACAGAAGCATATCCAGTTCCAGATTACACAGCCACGACCACTGCCAGGCAGTTGGTTCGTGAATTCTTTCCCCGCTATGGACTCCCTAGGGTCGTGTATTCCGATAACGGCCAGCCATTCTCATCTGAGCTTATGAAACATGTTTCCCTTTTGTTAGGGTACCAGTGGAAGTTCCATTGTGTGCGCCATCCTGAAGCAGCCGGTCTCGTAGAGAGACAATATCAGACCCTGAAAATTCGCATTGCCAAAGTATGTAAAGAGAAAGGTGTAGACTGGCTAGTTGCCCTGCCAGTTGCTCTATTTTATATGCGGATGGTTGCACATTCCAGATCAGGTCTGTCCCCTTATGAGGTCGTATTCGGCCACCCCCCAAATATGTGGGGTACTCCTAGACCCCGCAGTATTACAGATGTTTCCAGTAATATGCTGACAGATTACCTAGCTTCCTTGATGTCTGCCCTACACTCTTGTCGTTCACAGGTTGCCGCCGCATTTCCAGACAACACCGAGGTGAAACCGCATGAAGTCATTCCAGGAAACCTCGTGTTGGTGCGGAACTTTGATCGTTCAAGTCCACTGGAACCCCGTTGGAAGGAGCCTCGCTTAGTCTTATTAACTACAAGGACAGCAGTGAAGTTGGAGGGCAGGAAGGGATGGGTCCACCTGTCCCACGTCAAAAAATTCCATGGACTTCGTGAAAAATATTTTGCTAAGGACTGTTCCATTACTAAAGACTGCCTAAAAACAGACTCTGAACTTGACTCGGAACTTAAAGTTCCTCTGTTAGAGAAAACTCCGCAACAGGAGTATAAATTGAAACTCCGGTCTAGTAAAATAAGTCAGCCAGTTTAATTGTCTAAGTCCCTCTCGGGTGAAACGGTTAGACAGGTTTCTGACATGTATGAGATAGACCCCCATAGTGAGAGAGTTAGTCAAAACTCTATAAGATGTATCGTTTTTCTAAGTTTTATATTGTTTCTGAGTCTTATGGTTACCTGCACAAGTTATGCATTACATTTATGTTTTCCAAGTGCACATGTAAACAAGTTTTCTAATGCTACAGTAGAGCACACATTTAGTGATCTGCCTCCTCACGAGCTATCCTATCGTCTTGCTATGCGCAATAATACATTTATCAGAATGTTACACTATTCACACCAGACCAGCAATGCTACTAATTGTTGGGTGTGTGGTCGACTCCCCCCTTTTCAGACACCGAAGGGAGTTCTGCCACTTTTTCCTTATCCGTTTTCACATAATGGTTCGTGTGGAGCATGGTCCACTTTAACGTCATCCTCCAATGATATGTCCCTTCTGAACAGAACATGTTTTCCAGACAAGCAAGGTCTCCCCCATAGAACAGGGTTAGATCTAGAAAATGAAGTATATGATTTAGGTAATTACTCTTCGAATTTCATGGTCCTGAATGTTCAGTCCGATACTACTCCTGATTTGCCTGCTATTTCAGTACTACCAGTCAAAGGCGAATTATGTGTCAGAAGGAATGGTTCCGCACATGTAGGACATAGTGATTGTACTACTATTGTCGAGTATAGTGACAGTGGGAAATCTATTTTCAAAGCCTCACGTCATTCTTATTTTGTTTGTGGCCAGACCGCATATGTTCGTCTGCCCCTCGATTGGGATGGAACATGTTACATTGCCTTCCTACTGCCACCAGTTTTTCTAGCCCCATCTGATTATCACAGAAACACACATCTAGTACACGTCAGACATAAAAGGGAGATCGAGTCCCCAATTGTCGATCAAACTGAAACTGCTCTAGAACAGTATCAAGATTTTAATAAAGGTTTCTTCTTCTTTATAGGCCCCGTCCAGAATAGTAAGTTAATCCGTAGGTTAACCAGAACCCTTGAAGCAGTAGTGAATGAGACTACTTCTGCTCTAGGTAACTTAACCGAAGAGCAATCTGCTATGAGATTTGTCGTGCTCCAAAATCGTCTCGTTCTTGACGTCCTACTGGCCGATAGAGGAGGAGCATGTAGAATCATCGGATCTAGTTGTTGCATTTTCATTCCTAATAACGCGCTGTCTGTTTATTCAGCTATAACCAGACTTCATAAAATTGCCCATCAGTTACACCAGAATCCAGGCACCTGGACATGGTCCGGTTGGCTCTGGAGTATTATATCTTCCTGGGGATGGAAAGTATTGTCATTCCTAGGTATTGCAGTAATGATCATATTCAGTTGCTGCCTCTGTATACAATGTGGCCCTGCGATTTGCGGCATGTGCGCTACCTCTTGTATTCCTAGTCCTAAAACCCGTTCCAAGACAATTCGAGACGAGCAAATGATGCTATATGAAGTAATAGATGGTATCATGAATATTGATGTTTCCTGATGGAAACGTAGGGCACAAGGAGGGAATGTGGAAAAGTAAATTTTGCCATGTTATATGTGCCTACGTGTTCCCCATGTTATGTTATATGTGCATGATCGATATGCATGTATTCCCCTCTGATCGATTAAAGATGCAATTACAGTTGTGTCCATCTCTAGTATGCCAGCTTCCAGTCATCGTGGATACAACGAATATTAGGCCTATGTAAAGCTACGTTGCCACGTTTCACAGTGTGCACGTTAATTTATTGAATTGTCCCCGTTTCTAGGCCTCAAAAAGGGCCCGGACTCAGATTCAGCTCCTGTCTCCTGAACCCTCTCCGAGGAGCGATACAGCCCCCACCTGCATCTCTGACCCTTAGCTTACTTCTTGCCACGCAGTGCCCGGCCTGGCTCTGCCTCCCAGTCTGCCAAGAATATGTTATGTTTCTAGTTATCAGTTCAGCCCTCCTTCTCTGCACTCCTAAGCTACTGAATCGCATCAATAGTTTCCGTCACGATCTAGCCTTTATGTCTCCATGTAAGAGAAATACTGTATTAATATTTATAGAATATTCCTCGCACACGCAATACATGTAGAATTATGTATGCACCAGTCTTAATGTCTGTTAGCCTTTGCCCTGATAACTTTTGGATTCTATCAACATGTACTCTAAACACCAGATACTAGATATGCCTGGGTACATGTCGCTCTGACACTCCAGACTTTAGTCTCCTCTTCTAGCGCAGAAGTCATAGCCCCCCAGTTCTCCCTGGTAACACGTCATTGCCAGTTTACGCGCACCACTAGGTTAGAGGTCCCAGCTGCTCAGGTAGCCCCCTCCATGTTTCCGCCCCTTTTATGACATATTCTGTTACGTTTGCATCACATGTCTATGTATACGCCCTGTACACGCCTTCTTGTTACATCATTTTGCCCTTATCTTTCGCGACTGTTACGAACCACGCCTACTGCTACGCCTACTGTATTGAATGTAATGTATTCTGTTTAACTATATATATTGTACACAGTTATTAAAAGTATGCGCTTATTCCCAGATCCTGCCCCCGGCAGCTGCCATCCTATTCCCGTACAGGCTGTCCTGTTCCTGTCCTTTATGCCTGATTAAAGCCTGTAAACTCCAGCTACCTCGAATCTTGACTCTTATTTATTGAGCTACCTGTTTATTGATTATTTCTGAAAAATAGATCCGGTAATAAATTATTTATTTACCACAGGTGGAGAAGGGGGATCTGCGCAATGGAGCTCAGCGGTGGCACGCAGGAATGGGTGGAAGGTGGACAGGGAACCAACAGCAAATGCGGGCAGCCACAGGGAGATTAAGTGATTTGCCCATAATCACAAAATGTGGAACTGAGGCCCCTACTAGGGAGATGATGTTGCGCCCTCTTGGAAAAAGATGTGATGTAAGGGCTAGGACTGCCAACTATGAAGCTGGGAAACCAGGTTTGAGTTCGGCGTCGGCTTAACATCCTTGATTCTGGGCAAATGACTTAATCTCCCCATGCCTACAAAAATGTATGTGTCCTGGTGTAAAGTGATTGGTGCTAATGTACAGCGCTCCAATACCTTTGGGTGGCATTTAGTTCAATATAAAACTGCGCAAAACCATAACTAGTGCTTATGTAAAGAACTGCAATAACATCGCATGGTGTTTGCGCTACATAAAACTGTACGAAGAAACAAAAGTGAAAAGCAGAGTTGGGGAGAAGTGGATCTTGGGGAGAAGGGGATCTGGGGGAAGAGGGGATCTGTGCAACGGAAGTTCAACTTAGGCAAGCTATTCGTTTTAATTGTACCTGCCTGCTGGAACTCGACCCCTTTGCCTGTGAAGCTTTCTGGCGCTCTGAAACTCCCCAGCGCCCACCTTCTTAAAGGCGCTACCTCTCGCAGGACCCGCTCCGCGGGTCCCGCTTTGCGGCGCTTGCTGTTTGGAGTGCGTGGAGTAGAAGGACCTCGTGGAGACTGTGCTGGGCGATAAGTGCTGCAGGGCTGCGAGCGCGTTTGGTGGCTGGACTCCGAGTTCCAGGAGTCCCTGCTGCTGACCCGCCCGAGTCACCTGGGCCGCTCTCCCTGTCAGCCATGCCCCCTGTGTCACGGGTATAACTCTGTTCTGCTGCCTTCGTGGGATCTATTCGTTTTAATTGTACCTGCCTGCTGGAACTCGACCCCTTTGCCTGTGAAGCTTTCTGGCGCTCTCAAACTCCCCAGCGCCCACCTTCTTAAAGGCGCTACCTCTCGCAGGACCCGCTCCGCGGGTCCCGCTTCGCGGCGCTTGCTGTTTGGAGTGCGTGGAGTAGAAGGACCTCGTGGAGACTGTGCTGGGCGATAAGTGCTGCAGGGCTGCGAGCGCGTTTGGTGGCTGGACTCCGAGTTCCAGGAGTCCCTGCTGCTGACCCGCCCGAGTCACCTGGGCCGCTCTCCCTGTCAGCCATGCCCCTCTCTCTTTGACTCCTATAAACCACACAGGGCACAACCGCTGCGCGGGAGCGCCCGGGAGAAGCCCGGGACAAGGGCGGGACCGTCTGTGGCCGTCCGGGGCCGAAGGAGGCCGGGCTGGGCCCTGTCCCTTTATTTTTAATTAATTGTACCGTTGTGATTCTTGATTTAATCCTCAGTACCGTAAGAGTGTTTTATTATTATTATTGGTATTGTCTCTTATATTGTATTGTTTTATTGTGGTAAAAAGTTAAATAATCATGACGGCAAAAAAACTTCGCTCTGGTAGAGTAATAGTGGGAAGGTCAGGTTCTAAGACAAAATCAAATCCCTTGAGGAATAAAATTAATTCCTCCATGCAATTGAAAGGGCAATGTCAACTATTTAGCTTATGGGAAAGGGGAAAGGAAAAAATAGTATTGGATGTAGCCAATACTGAGGGTAAAGTGATCGAGGCAGTTCCCTCCCTCAATAAGGATAGGAGCAATCTGATGGAAGTTTCTGCCCTGTTCCATCATGTTAATTGTTCCTCTGAGACGGTGAAGGAGCAGCCTCCAGTTGTAACATCTTTGCATAGACAAACAAATACTCCCTCTGTGGTTTCTGAATTTTTTACTTCAAATATTTTTAATGTTTCCTCAAAAACGATTGTCTCTATATTGCCTAATTCACCTCATTGTATTACAGAGCAATCTACGATCGCTCCTGACCTATCCTCTACCCCAGTAATTCCGGTGGGTGATTTTACTTTACCTGACATTGATCTAGTGTCCCTTAAAAAGCATATGGAAGCTACTCCTGCCGACTGTATGATTAAAACAAATTCTAATGAAGTTCTTTTAACTCCTAACCCCCATCCTCATAACAGTACTCCTTCAAATAAATCTGATTTTACTCTACCTCAGTTAAATCTTACTTCTTGTTCGGGCACTAATTTGCATAGTGCTCCTGCGTGCCCCTCCACTATTGATGATAATGTGATCTCCAAATCCTTATTTTCTTTGGAGTCTTTATTATCGTCAATTTTGCGCTTATTGCAAAAATTTGTGGGTGGGTCTGATTGCGTTTTGGATACGGTAACTCATATCCTAAGAGTGCTTTTATTCAATCAAGGTGGTCTAGTGTCTGGGAAACTTCCTGAGCCCGATAGAACCTTTTTACATTCGAGGGAAATTAAAAAGCTTTCTAATGAAACGGAGACGCTAGATCATGTCCAAATGGTGCAACCCCCCATTCCTCCCATTCCTGATGGTCGGATAATTAACATGCTTGTGTCCATTCCAGCAGTGCCTAGTAATAACAATGTTGCTTCTTCTGGGGGTAATTGTATTGCTATCCTGGATGAGGAGATAGTATCTTCTGCGGTCCCTATCGTCACGCAAAATCTGGAAGTACCTCCTGTATTTCCTATATTTAATACTAATACTAAAAAAGTCGAAGAGGCTTGCAATGACCCCCCAACTTATGGTGAAAAAGTAGTGATTAACAAGCATAAAAAGAATAGATTAAAAAAAAAGAAACTTATTCGAAGGTTTTCTAAGAAAAGACAGAGGCGGCTTGTTTTTGAAAATAACCAGGAGGCCCAAGTAGAAAATTCTGGCCTAAGTGAAGCGTCCTTTATTCAATCCGATGATATAATTGATCCTCCATCAGAGGTTAATCCTACTGGTGTTGTTGTTTCTATGAGAGTTAAGAACCAACTTTGTCCCATAGAACCCTCCTTAACATTAAAGGCGCAATCATCTGTTCTTAACCCCCTAGCTAGGCCATATCAGGACTCTTCTTTAAGTGTACCCCCTATTTGTATGTGTAAGCGGGAGAAAGAAAATGTAGATACTGTTTTTTTAGATTTTGTTCCTCTTTTTGATACGGACCTTATCTTAAACAGATCGGCTCTTCTTAAATGTTTTAGTGAGATTGAAAGCTTAAAACTAATTCAAACTGCGGACTTGGATTCAGCACTCTTGTTGAATTCCAACTTAGGGAAAATTGCAAGGGTCAAATTCCATTCCAAATTGGCTTTGAATCATATTCTTCACTGGGCAGAGGAATTGCAAATTAGAGGGATAGATGCATCACCTCACTTTATGAAAGACTTGAGTGATAATCTATTTTCTAAACATTTAGCATCTTTTGGTGTTAATTTGAACTCCTCTGGTTGGTCCTCATCTAAAACTGAGGCTTTAAAAATATGGGTATCAAAGAATGAACGCCAAGTCTTGTATAAAAATCCCTCTCCTCCCAAACAAGTTTTATCGGATGACAACTTCAAATGGAGCTGGTTGCCTGGCGTTCTTTCTAGTAAACCCCCCACCTCTCTTAAACCCCATCCAAGTTTTTAACAAAGACCTGAAAATAATTTCCTGGAACATAGCTGGCCTTAAGAATACCCAGGAAAAATTGTCAGCTTTATCTTGCTTAGAAGCCGACATAATTTGTCTGCAAGAAACTTGGGTCGATGGAAAATTATTGTTGAAAAAAGATTATCTGGTCTTGGATGGCAGTGCAGTCCCTTCTAGGAGAGGCCACACAAAGGGTGGTATTGCCTTTTTACTTACCAATAAAATTATTTGGAATTTTACTTATTATTTAGAGCCAAATAAAATGTTTCAGGTATTAACTTTGAAAAATCTGTTTATAGATTGTCCTAATAAATTGCTTATTTTAATTAATATCTACATTCCCCCGGATACTCAATTTAATGAGGGTTTAAAGTTTCTCTTTTCCTTTTTGGCTAATCTTATGGATGCCTCTCCCGCCCCATATATATTGTTACTAGGGGATCTTAATTGTAAGATCTCCAATTGTGGCCTTGACCTATTTAGAAATAAACTTAGGGAAGAATCTCTCCAAATCCCCCAAGCTCAGTTCCCAACTAATATTAAAACCAACAAAAGAAGAAAAATAGTTTTGGAAGGTCTTTCTAAAGTGGACTGTCTAATAATAAATGGTAGACTTCCCTCTGACTCTCCTGCAGCTTTTACGCATAAATCAAAAAATGGAGAGTCAATAATCGATTATGTAGTGTCAGACTGTTCCTTCTTTCCTTTTATGAGGGATGTCTAGGTCGTTGACTCTGATTTAAGTGATCATAAAATATTGATTATTACAGCTGCTCTTAGGCCTCCTTTGGCTGACCCCTTGCACTTAGACTCTGAATCGGTGAATTTTAGTGCCAATTCTGGGAGATGCTTCTGGAACTCCTGGGCTTGTGATGGGTTGTTGTGTATTTTAACATCTACCAGTGAGAATCTATCCCAATGGGAAGGGAGGGAACTCCTAAGTTATGTAGATTTTCTATATTTGGTAACCTCAATAGCAAGAAAAATCCCTAACAGTAAAAAATCAAGAATATTTCCGGAATCTTTTCGGAAATTAAATACTGAAATAAATAAACTAATAAGGGGTCAATATTTATCTTTTAATCAGGAAAGGCTTCATCTACTAACTTTTCTAAAAAGAAGGAGATCAAGGTTGAAGGCAAGATTGAAAAGAGATATGGCAGACTCCTTATGGATTAAACTCCGGGAGCCATCCGTCAAGGGTCAAGCTAGATTATTTTGGTCCCTGATAGGCAAAGGTTGTGACTCTAGATCTTGTTCCACGCCAATTGCTATTGACGAGCAGACCTGGGTCCACTATATTGAGCTTTTATACAGCAGCAATGATTTGCAACGGAACATTATTCCTTATTTTGCATCCTCTATCCCATTTGAACCCCCGTCTGAAAAAGATATTGAATTAGCTATTAATGATATGCACTCTTCTGGCACGATGGGGCCGGATGAGGTTCCCATCTCTGTTTTAAAACAGCAGAGTAAATTATGGAGCAAAATTCTATTTCCAGTGTTCCGGTTTTGTTTTTTTAGCGGTTCGGTCCCTTCATCTTGGAAAGGGAGCATTTTGATTCCGTTATTTAAAAAGGGAACAGAGCTCTTCCTCAAAATTACCGACAAATCGCCCTACTTGATGCCATAGGCAAGGTCTTTTCAAAATGTTTCCTTAAACTTATTAACGATTGGGTGGCAAGGGCTTCTATTTTGCCCTTTGAACAAACAGGCTTTAGACAAAAGCATGGTACCCTGGATAATTTGACAGCACTCCAGGTTATATCGGAGAAATATGTTAAAGTCCGTGGAGGTCGAGTTTATGGTGCATTCATCGACTTCTCCACGGCCTTTGACAAAGTAGATAGAACACTGCTGTGGGGAAAGCTTTGTGATTTAGGGATGCCTCCCTTCCTAATTAAACTAGTTCACGCTCTGCACTCTGATACTTGGTGCAGGGTACTGATGGGTGGGGAAAGAGGTCTATCCAGAATCATTCCCACAGCGAATGGGCTAAAACAGGGTTGCCTATTGGCTCCTCTGCTATTTTCCCTTTACATAGCGGACTTACCTAAGGCTCTCTCTGATAGTACAGGTATTGCCCCATCTCTGGGGGGCTCCCCAATTGTGTGTCTGATGTATGCCGACGACATCTTGGTACTTGACCTAACACCTAGTGGGCTGAATAATCGTTTGCAAGCCCTACATAAGTTTGCTGAAAAACACCATTTACTGATAAATATTGCTAAGAGTAAAGTGATGTGTATGTCTGGTAAGAAGAGATCTAAATTTGTGAACTTCTCTTGGACAGTGGGGGGTCAAAAATTGGAGGTTGTGAAATCTTATACTTTTCTTGGTAAAATTGTCTTGAGCAATCTAAGTGAAAAAGCCCATATAGCCAATAACATACGAAAAGCTATTGTGCAGGGCAAGAGTTTGATATCCCTATATAAAGCTACTGGTAGAAGAAATGTTTCGATATTACTAGATGTATATCGTGCTAAAATCCCGGCCTCTTTACTCTATGGTATAGAGTTAACTGATATAAAAAGTTGGAGTTTTTTAAACTCCACGGAAGGGAAAATTTTACGTAGCCTTTTATCTGTCAATACAGCCAGTTCTACAGCTGCTTTTAGACAGGAATTTGGCTTACGTAGTAGCTGGGTTCAAGGTTTAGCGGGGATAGTGCGCTGGGTATTTAGCTTAGCAAAGAGTGAGCCAGGCACGTTAAGACATTTAATAAAAAATGAGTTGCTGGGCCACCTCAAAGACCATTCTTTAATTATAAAAAACTTTAGATATGCGGTGAGTCAACTACAATTGGATGAAGCTACTTTATTCTCTCTATCGTCATATCAGTTAAAAACCCTTTTGAAATATACTTCATGGGAACTAGGGTTTAGACTGGATAGAGAGCTTCTAATTTCGAAAAAGGGCATTAATCCAGCCATTGACTCTTGTCTGATGAGGAAAGCACAACCCTATGTACACTGGAATATATCTCATGGTGTAAAGCGTCTTATATTTTTAGTAAGACAGGATTTACTACCTTTGAATTTGCTCCTATCCAGATGGCACGGCTCTTCTGCGGCTTGCGATTTTTGTCATGCAAAAACTCAAGACTTACTGCATGTAGTGTTCGTTTGCCCAGCTCTAATGGCATTTAGGCGTAAATGGCTAAAACCCATCTGCCTGCAATTGAATATCCTATCTGACTCTGATTTTACTTTTGCCATGATTAATCCCCCCAACGAAGTGTTTTGTTTCAAATTATACAATTTTTAAAAATGTTTCTTGAATTTGTATTAAGCTTGTATCATTAGAGATTTCGTGTAATGTTGTTTATTTTTTGTTTTATTTCATATTTTATATTTCTTTTATGTATTCTAATCATGATTTGTCTGAATGTATATCTTATGTATCATTTATGTGGATCTCGTAAGAGTTCCGTAATCATAAATAAATAAATGAAATGAAAACTTAGGCAAGCAATGATGGTGGGAGGTAGACGGGCAACCAAAAGCAAAGGCGGGCTGCCACAGAGAAATCAAGGGAGTTGCCTCAGTCTATGGTGTCCTCTTGAAAAATAACTAGTGTGAATGTAAAGCGCTCCAATACCTTCGGGTAGTGTTGGCGCTATATAAAACTACACAAAAAAAGATACTGGGGGCGTGTCCAAGATGGCGGTCGAGTAGGACGTGCTTTCAGTCCTTCCGACGCCGCGCCTGCTTTAGCTTTGTCCAGCACCCTTCCGGGCCCCGCCTGAATGAGGCCGTCCTGTGGCTCAAGCTCCGGTGCCGGTTGGGACCTTTTTGAGCCGCCTGCGGACTTCCGCATACCTGCCTGAGGGGAGTTCGGCCCCTGCCCGCTGAGAGGCCTTCAACGTGGCTGGACCGTTGAGACCGGGGTCTTGCGTGGCTCATTGCTGCAGCTGAGGGGTCCCTTCTTGCCACGACTGCAGCGGTCGGTGCCTGGGGCTCCTGGGCGGCGCCCGGGAGGTGGTGACCGCAACATTTGCTGCCCGCTTTTGCCCCGACGGCCTCATCGCTGCTCCCCGAGGTAATTGGCGGCAAGCTGGCGACGCACTGTAATTGAGGCCGGGGATTGGAGATCGGTCCGGGCCTGACACCGCTAACTCGGCCCGTCCCGATGGCCTGCTGATCAGACTGTGGCGCAGCGCCGGCTGAGGGTTGGCCACGATCCTTGCTGCCGGGGACTGGGGCCCCCTCTTGGTGACTCTTGACCCCTTGCCGGGGGAGTCTCGGAGAGCCCGGGACGTGGGAGCTGGGCCTTCGCTCCGTCCAGGGCAGAGCTGAGGAGCCGGTACCCGGGGGAAGGGCCTGCCTGCCTGCGCGGGGTACCTGGAACGCCTACAGCCCGCGGAGGCTTCCTGCTGAGTGGTGCTGCCCGGCCCGGTGACTCGGAGCGCCGCCAAGAGCTCGCCCCCGTACCTGCGCCCTGTGACTGGCGGCCCGGAGGAGTGGAGCGCGGATCCCGGGCGGCGGGCGGCTGCTTGGCGGACCTCGGCCGAGGAGTGGGTGACCTACCTTTCGGACCCCCGCGGAGGAAATTGCCTGAGGCCGTTGCTGCTGCGGTGGGTGCCCGTTGTGCCGCGCCTAGCTGTCGGGACCACGGCGCTATGTGAACCTGGGGATCTCCGGCCTGTGGGCCCTTCTGCTGCATGGTGCTGACACCGGGGGGTGCGGAGTGGCGGCTCGTCCTCCCCCTTCCGGGGCACCTGGCATTTGCATTGGCACTGGGGCCGGCCTTCCCCCCCCCGGCCCTGTGTGGGTCGCATACTGGCTTCGGACCACCGGCGCCCCTGATCTGCTGCACCACCACGCTCCGCGCTCTCCGCCTATGTGACCCTCGCCTTCTTCCCTGCATGGACTCCGGCCTCCTGCCCCTTGAGGAGATTGAGGGGGGCGACTCAGGCGGCACCTACTGGTGCGGACAATTGGCACACCCCTGCCACCTGGGCCCGACGAGCTACGAGGGAGTAACGAACTACTGCGGCTGCCTCCTGGGGGGAGACGAGTCACTCCCTGCTTCCACTGGGGGAGATCCCCTGGCTGCACATCGCCTGGTGAATCTGCTGGCCTTCTGTGATATCGATGACAATAGGGCGCTGGGATTGAGTTGGGGGCTTCTCCCCCCCGGCACGCGGCCGGAGAGACCTCACACTAGCTTTGCCGCCTAGGGAATCCTGCCCTGCTTCGGGCTTGGGGCCTGCAGGAGGCGCCGACAACTGCGGAGCTTTGGGGAGGCTGGTGACGGACCCTCCGGTGGCAAGGCCGCTGAGCTGATGTTTCATTTGGCGTGGTGGTTCAGACGACATCGAGGCGATGCCCAACAAGCCTCGTAAAGAGAAACCAGGCAAGGACGCCCCGCCGAGAGGGTCTCAGCCGACGGCATCACCGGGCGCTAGCACCTCGCCCAAACTAAGGGACGATGAAGCGCCCGCCACTAAAGCCTTCATGCTAGAACTTTTCTCCGCAATTAAAGAGGATATCTCGGAGCTCCGCTCCCAACTCACTTCGGATCTCCGCGAGATGAGGAGGGATGTGGATGACATTGGGGAACGAGTAGCCACGCTCGAGGACCATGATTTGGGAATGGCTGGCGAAGTGCACCAGCTCCAGCAGGATGTGATCCGCCTCACGGAACAGAATTTAGACCTTCAGGCCCACGCGGAGGACCTGGAAAACAGATCCCGCCGGAATAACATCCGCATCCGAGCTGTGCCCTGGGATGGAGAAGCTGGAGACCTGCGGGGCTATGCGGAGGCCCTTTTCCTGCAGATCTTGGGAGAGGAGGATCTCCGCGAGGTCCGTATGGACAGGGTCCATAGAGTTGGCCTACCGAGGAGCGGTGGAGCTCCCCCCCCTGACATCCTGGTTTGCATCCACGAATTCCAACTGAAGGAGCGCATTCTTCGGAAAGCACGTGGGATTCCCTCATTGCAATTTCGGGATCATCATCCTCAGCTGTTCCAAGACTTAGCGGCCTCCACGCTTCAGAAGAGACGTGAATTTCGGCCTGTTACCGCTTTTTCGCGCGATCAGAATGTGGCTTACTCTTGGGGCCACCCCTTTCGGCTCATCTTCAGATGGCAAAATAGGTTGGTTCAGATTCGCTCCCTGCAGGCTGCCAAGGACCTCCTGGGCCTGGAAGACGCGGCCCCCTCCACGGGGGGCGGAGGCTCCCCATCGCGGTGGAGACGACGCTCTCCGTCCTGGCAAAGAGTGGGCAACGTGACCTCATTGAGGAGACCGGATCCCACGACCAGCTTGAAGGAGAGGGGTTATCCATTAAAGTAATGGGGTGACCCAAAAGGTACTGGACCTGGGTTTCATGCGATATAGAAAAATGGTCCAAGACCTCTATATTTTATAATAACTCAATTAATCAGTAACTTTTTGGAATCAACAAAGTTAGGAGCATGTCATTCAAGATCCGCTCTATTCAAGTAAATGTTACTTATTTTTCATAATTGAAAACACAAGGGCAGCAGCAACACAAAATATCTAGCCTTGAGATTTATTTAATAAACTAAGGTCCACATATTAATCATTTCATACATTGATTTACGTTATATATAAAAAAAAGGTTACCCCAAAGGAGCGTGCAAATAGAAAAAGAAGTAGAAAAAGTGTGTGCAATTTAAGAGGGAAAGGAATTCACAGAAAAATATTGTGACAAAATATATTCTTTGATAATTGGACTAAGCAGCAAGCGACAAATCAATTGACCATGCTGTTCAACCTGGCCAGAATGAGATACCAATTCTTTACAAGTATTGATAAATGTTCATAACTCCTCAGTGTCAAAAAATGTCCGGACATAGAAACACAAAAAGGAGGTCCAGGTTTTTATCATTAGATACGTCGACGTTTCGACTCGTCTTTGCGGCCGACGGTTATTTGAGCCTGAGCAATGCGAGTCTTCTTCAGGACGAAAGGGATAGAAGGGTAACTTTGGGACCATAGATGACCCCTTCCACAACGATGGGGGTGGTGCTTATTCCCACATACCCAAGAATTGTTCTTCAATCCAATACGTCACTCCGTGGGGAGTCGATAGTAGACGTAGAACAGCGAGTAATGGCTAAAAACGAAGGGATGCACTTAATTCAATCCGGGCACAATCTGCCAAAAAGGGGGGTTCTGTGTGTTGTGGAGGGACCACTGGTATTGGTTCGGGGCAACTCTTTATTGTAGACTCCTGTATTTAAGTCTCCATTCCGATAGGTCACCTCCTCACTATTTAAACACCAACCGGCATGTAGGCCATCCGTACCAAATGTAAATGCTAATGTTAATCTTGTGCTCTCCAAAGAGGCATAAGCCCATTAGTAGAAGCCTCCAGAAACCTCCTTAGTTAGGTCTCCATCTTACGACCTATGGACAATCTGTCCCACACATTTGCTCGGGTTTTCCTAATTTACTCCAGCGCCTCGTGTCGGTATCAGCCTTGATACCGACACCGAGACGCTCAAGTAAATTACCCTCGTTGTGGAAGGGGTCATCTATGGTCCCAAAGTTACCCTTCTCTCCCTTTTGTCCTGAAGAAGACTTGCATGGCTCAGGCTCAAATAACCGTCAGGCTGTAAAGACGAGTCGAAACGTCGACGTATCTAATGATAAAAACCTGGACCTCCTTTTTGTGTTTCTATGTGCGGACATTTTTTGACACTGAGGAGTTATGAACATTTATTAATACTTGTAAAGAATTGGTATCTCATTCTGGCCAGGTTGAACAGCATGGTCAATTGATTTGTCGCTTGCTGCTTAGTCCAATTATCAAAGAATATATTTTGTCACAATATTTTTCTGTGAATTCCTTTCCCTCTTAAATTGCACACACTTTTTCTACTTCTTTTTCTATTTGCACGTTCCTTTGGGGTAACTTTTTTTGATATAGAACGTAAATCAATGTATGAAATGATTAATATGTGGACCTTGGTTTATTAAATAATTCTCAAGGCTAGATATTTTGTGTTGCTGCTGCCCTTGTGTTTTCAATTATGAAAAATGAGTAACATTTACTTGAATAGAGCGGATCTTGAATGACATGCTCCTAACTTTGTTGATTCCAAAACGTTACTGATTAATTGAAGGAGAGGGGAGCAGCGGTTGCCTCTGTGACCACAGTGACGGTGGCTTCGTCACAGAGCAGCTCTGGAGCAGCCTGAGCCCGGAGCGGCTGAGTAGATGGCGTCGGAGGGGCACCTCCGATTCAGGTACCGTGGGTCCTTATGTACTTTTTGGGAAGACGCCCCGGACCGGACCACTGGGGGGCCACTGACTGTTACCCAGGCCCCCGTTCCCTGAGGGTACCTGTAGACTACCAAGCTCTGGGACTGTCGATCCCTCTGACCTGTTTGGTGAGACTCTCCTTCGACCTTCCCTATTGCTTCCCTCTGTTCAGTTGTTCTCTGGCGGGGTTTGAGGGGTTGGGTGGGGGGGAGATTTGTGGGGGGGGGCTCTTGTGGGAGGTGGGGAAGTTGGGGACTGGGGGTACAGTGGTGGTGACCAAGGTGTGTGTATGCGGATGGATGTTAGATGGTGGTGCGCTGTGTTTTTGCCTTCTAACCCGGCGGGTCTGGGTTCATGGGGAGCATTGTGGCCGAGGGGTGAGGGGGGAGGCCCGGAGGGGTGTTGGCTGTCATACGTCCCCCTGGATTGGGCTGTCTGTGGATGTGCGTGTGGGGGTGCATTGGCACGACGTGACTTTTGGTGGCCTTGGACGGGGGAGGCTGAGAGGTCTCTTCACTGCGTAAAAGTAGTAGGGGGTGAAGTCTTCACTGTGTAATGCCTCTTAATATAGGAACAAGGAATGTGAAAGGTTTGAATTCCCCGCAAAAACGCCAAAAGGTTTGGAAGTATGTGCATGATCACCAGCTAGATGTGGTGGGCCTCCAGGAGACTCATTTAGCACGCAAGGACGAGCTCCGCCTCAAACATAAAAAGTTCCCCCTTATTTATAGGTCATCGGCTTCCACGAAGCATAGGGGGGGTGGCCCTTCTCTTCCGGTCTGCCCTGCACTTTCAACCCATGGGCGTGCGCAGCGACAAGGAGGGTCATTGGCTGATGGTCAAGGGGTTGATGTATGATAGAATGTGCACCTTTGTGGTAGTGTATGCTCCGAATGCGGGCCAGAATAGCTTTCTCCAAGACCTGCTGCGGAGAGCGGATGATTTTGTGGAGGGCGTCCTGTTTTTGTTGGGGGACTTCAACCTGGTTTGGCACAAGGAAATGGATAGCTCTCAAACTCAAAGATCCGATACTGGAGTGTTCTCCACTGAAACGCAGCACCTGATAGGTGAACTGGGGCTGGTAGATGGGTGGCGCTCTCTCCATCCCCAGTCGCCGGGACTACACCTTCTTCTCCCACGTCCATCACACTTATTCCCGCCTGGACCATATGTTTTTTAAGCCAAGCCCTTAGAGGGGATGTCCGCGAGGCCCGTATGTTCCCGCTCTCTGTCTCTGACCACAGCCTACTCGTGCTGTGCTTGAGCTGGTCGGCGAGGGGTGACGGCCTACGAAAATGGTACTTCCCGGCCTCGCTTGTCCAGGATGAAACTTCCTGTAAGGGGCTACGTAAAGCCATGCGTGACTTTTTCGATCTTAATCCCGTATCCGATACATCGATATTCACCACTTGGGATGCCTTTAAGGCATCGATGAGAGGCACTTGCTTGGCCCTCAATGCTAATCTTAATAAACTGAGACGTAGGGAGCGTGAGGAGCTGGAGGGGGAACTCGCTACTCTTGAACAGGCCCATAAACGGAACCCCTCTAAGTTGACCCTTCGCCCAATATCGGCGGTCAGGGGGAAGCTCAGAGCCCACTATAACAACAGGGCGGAGTTTACTTTGCTGAAACTTCGACACCTCTCCTATTCCCAGGGTAACACGGTGGGGAGACACTTGGCTCGCCAGCTTTGGGATAAACGAGAGCGGGAGTATATAGGGGGCATCCAAGATGCGGCGGGGACTCTGCACCATCGGGACGAAACAAAGGCCGATCTCTTCGGGCGCTTTTATGCAGCGCTCTACAGAGGGGACGCCTCTGACCCTGAGAGTCAACGGACCTACCTGGAATAGTCTTCCGCTGCCCCGGGTTTCCGAGGAGTGGAATGAGCTGCTCGCGGCCCCGTTTACCAGAAAGGAAGTCTTGGAGGCTATTAAACGCCTGAAGCCTCATAAAGCACCTGGACCAGATGGCTATACTGCTCTGTTCTCTCAGACCTTCGCATCGGAGGTGAGCGACTTCCTGGTTTCCCTTTTTAACGCCATGGCGGAAGCTGGGGAAACGTCGGGATCAATGGCTGAGGCCGTGATCTCGGTTATCCCCAAACCGGGGAAGGACCCGTCTCAGTGCTCCTCATATCGCCCGATAGCCCTTCTCAATATCGACGCCAAGTTGTACTCCTCTATCATTGCAGGGAGACTCCAGGACCTGATGTCGGCACTCATTCGCCCGGATCAATCCGAATTTATTAAGGGATGCCAGACTCACGACAACACGAGAAGAGTCATCCACTTGATTGAGAAGGCTCACAGATTCAGGATCCCGGCGGGCCTTGACGCCGAAAAGGTCTTTGACCGGGTGGACTGGAGCTTCCTCTTTCACACCTTGGCCACCTTCGGCTTTTCGGCTAAATTCCTATTGATGGTGAGAGCGTACTATAGCAGCCCCTGCTCGAGGGTGGCGGTTAACGGCCACCTGTCTGCGTTTTTCTCGCACTCGCGAGGCACCAGGCAGGGCTGCCCCCTCTCCCCTCTGCTCTTCGCCTTGAGTATTGAGCCGCTAGCACTTGCTGTTCTGGGGCACGAGGAGATACGGGGTCTCCCGTTCACAGGAGAGCAGCACAAGATTACCCTATTCGCTGATGACGTTCTCCTCTCTATTAAGGACCCAGCTCATTCTCTCCCCTACGTCCAGCGGGTTCTGCTGCGTTTCGAAGACGTGGCCGGCTTCAAAGTCAACTACGATAAATCCTTTGTCCTTAACCTTACGCTCTCCTCCGCAGAGGTGGACGGATTGCGGCCAATCACTCCCCTGTCGTGGGCCCCCCATTCCATCCTGTACTTGGGGATCCGGCTGACTCCCTCGATTGGGCAATTGTACTCTGCAAACTTTCCCCCGTTACTGGCGCAGACCCGAGCAGACCTGGAGCGCTGGAAGCCGAAGTACATATCGTGGCTGGGTAGAATCCACGCATATCTCTTCCAGGTGCTCCCTATACCGCTAGAGGTTGACTTCTTCCGGCGTCTCAAGACCCAGATGCTGCGATTCGTCTGGCAGGGGGGCCGAGCGCGGTTCTCCTTTGCTACTCTCCGCCGACCTCGGAAGGAGGGAGGGGTGGGCCTCCCCGACATGCTCTTATATTACAAGGCAGCGCAATTGCGGGTCTTAGTCGAGTGGTCCCAACAATCCTCGGAGAAACACTGGCTGCACATGGACAGAAGTGTAGCGGGCAGATCGATCTGGGTCTTGGCATGGAAGCCTAAAGGAGACAGGCCCAAAAACGCATACATTAGTTCTCCCACCGGCACTACCCTGAAGGTCTGGGACACACTGGCTGGTGATGATCGCTGGACTACGTTCCCCTCTCCCTTCACGCCTATCCATTTTAACCCGGCCTTCCCGCCGGCGCTGCAGGAGGGGCCCTTCGACGTTTGGAGATGGGGGGGGTGCCGTGCTCTCACGCATCTGTTCCACGGCCATACCCCGCTTACCTTTCACAACTGTATGCGGGACTACGGGGTGCCGCTTTCCGAGCGCTTCCTTCACGTCCAGCTGCTCCACTGGGCCACGTCCCCTGCAGTCAACGATGCTGCCACGAGACCCCCCTCCACTTTTGAGGCCTTTCTGCTGCGGACCTCCTCCATGAAAGGAGTTATCTCCTTCCTCTATAACCTTCTGCTTACCTCCGCGATGTCACCTCGCCCCCGGTACATGGGTACTTGGGAGGACCTCCTTGGGCGAGATATTTCAGACGCAGAGTGGTCGCACCTGTGGCGTGACATTGCTGCGCATAACCGTTCGGTGGAACTCAGAGAGGCCTATCTTAAGACTCTCATGGACTGGTACTTGTACCCTGCCAAGCTACATCGCATTTTCCCGTCCTCCTCTGACAGATGCTGGAGGGGCTGCGGTTTGCTTGGGGATTTCCGCCACATTTGGTGGGACTGCCCGATCATCCGCCCCTTCTGGGAGGAGATTCTGTCCCATATTAAAGAGATTCTAGGATACCCTGTGGCCGACTCAATGGCACATGTCCTGCTGGGTCTTCGAGACCCGGAGCTCGAACACCAGACCCGAGCAGACAAAAAGACACTGTGGTTATGTCTCGGAGCTGCTAAACTCACTTTGGCTGCAGTCTGGAAGAAGCCGGAGGCTCCGGTGATCTCCCTGTGGCACGCGAGGTTGTGGAAACTGCTGAGCATGGAACGGGTGGTGGACATCTTCCTAGGCAACTTCAAAAACGTTATGTTCCGCTGGGGCCCCTTGGTACTTATCCTTTCCAGAGGTCTACCATCAGCGGTTTGTCCATCCACGATTCGAGCCCTCCATTTATTTCAGGTGTGAATGTTGTATTCGGAATAACTGCCAGAATGAATGCTGTCACCACCACTGGGGGGAGGGGGGAGGGGCGGGGGGGGTATGTTCTTTGTTCATTGTTATTCTTGCGACACTCTCAATGACAATGAGGCAGGCTCAGGACCTAAGCAGCGGGCACATTTCTCTCAATGTGGCTCTTTTAACTAACTGAGCGTCCTCCCCGCTAAGACTCTTGGCTTGTGAATCACCTGCGACATTGCCTGAACCATCTACTGTCTACTGGTCTGTTCCTCCGAGCTGAGTGATGTTCGCTCCATTGTCCTTGCCGTCCTGGCGACTTGCCTCTCTGATTGCCCCCTGTGTGGGAAGTTGTGCGGAATTGTCGCTTTTTTTTCCTATGTCTTCTCTTCTTAAAACAAAAATAAAAAAAAAAAAAAAAACTGGTGCTAATGTAGAGCCCTCTAATACCTTCAGGTGGTGTTGGTGCTATATAAAACTGCACAAAAAAATGTGAAAAGCAAAGTCAGTGGAGGAGGGGATCTGTGCAACAGAGTTCAGCACTTTGGGTAGTGTTGGAGCCAAATAAAACTGCACAAAAAAACTGAAAGCAGCACAGTGTTAGGCTGGTTAGTGAACATGAAGAAATACATTGCATCGGCAACCACATTTAGAAGGACTACTTTTGCCATGGACACTGAAGAGCAGGCAGACCTTGATGACAAAGACTCAGCCTTGCTCCTTTGAAGAGAATTCAAGTTTATCAACAATGGAGCAAGGAAACACTTCACCAGTGAATGCGGAAAAAGTAAGAAAGTGTCCAGACGGGAGAAATTTGAAGAAATAGAGTCCCACCCTATGAAATGAGAAGCAACAAAGTGAGACATGAACAGTTCGATTATTTAGCACAGGAGAAACGTGGCTATGCAATTCCAGTAGAAGACCACAGGTACTCTTAAAAGAGAGGCCTTCAAACTGCCGGGCGCACCCCCTGGGGTCTGTGGATGGTTTCCGGGAGGGGCCCGAATGACTCTGCAATTACATGTAAATGAAGATGGCCTGGAACTGTGGCCTTATTCATTCAGTTACACACATCCCTTGAAATGTGGAATAAAAAGATTGGAACAGTGATTTGGAGTGCAGGGAGGTCACAGATTTTCAAGAAGTTGGCTAAAGAGAAAATAACTAAATAGTCTAAGTATTTTGTTGTTTCACTGCCAGCTAACTGCATATAAAACAATTAGAAAACATTAACTGAAAAAATATCAAGTTAAACTAACCCTTGGTAAATTTACTCTTGAGTTTTAAATCCTCAGTTGGCAAAATAGAATCACTGCAGATATCTGTGAGTCTGAAACCTCAGGAACACATAACTGAACCCTAGTTGACACTATGGGGAATAGTGACCTTTGTAATGAAAGTGCTGTGAGATCCGAGCCTGTGACAGAAAGCACTTCAAACATGTAAGTTATTACTGCACCCTCGCATTGCACACAGTCTAACATAGATAGGCTGGTGCAAAATGATGCAGTGTTTGAAATAAAATCATGTTCCTACAAAATATAGTTTTTAGTGATAAGTAATCAGACTGTACCTAATGCAAGCATTTTTATAAGTATCTCCATTATTGCAGACCTCACCTGATCACTCCCCTGCATTACCGCTCCAAAAAAAATCTTTGTCACTATGAAGCATTAAGCAGGACCACTAGAATTATGTGGCAATAGGAGCCCGTTTCGCTTGGACCCTTGTTGCCCCACCCGCATCGGACCAGATACCGGCCATTCTCTTTCCTGCCAGTCAACTGGGAGGGCGCCAAACTACATTTCCCAGCACTCCAAGCGGCGCAAACGGCGCCGACGCAGTCTTTCGCGCCTGGAGGCGCTCAAGTAGCGGCCAGGGCTCCCGCAGCGCAGGACACAGGCGGTCGTGCCCGGGCCCGTCTGAGCCCATCAGAGGCCGAAGGAGGCTGGGCTGGGCCCGGTTATTGACATTTACACAGACGCTTGCTGAATCGCGACCAGGGCCGGTCCTAGGATATGTGGGGCCCCGGGCAGAATAGGAACATGTGAGGCCCCTAAGCAGAGACCACGCGGAATCGGATCGGGCCGGCTAAAGAAAGCTTTTTTTTATAATTAAAATTAAACCAAACTGCACACCCTCGACTGGGTTTGTCAATGGTTGTTAGCTGTTTAAGCTAAATGAGCAACTACAGTAAATTATTTTCCTTTCACCTTGTTGCGAACTGGAATGCAGGACCATTGCTCTTTGTGCTCTGCAGAGAGGCCATATTTTGAATGATCATGTAATCTGAAAATCTTTTTGACCCACAGACAGGCATAATGGGAAAGTTGTACCGCCTTCATCCTCAACTCCGAAGTGCTCAACTGCAGCCTGTTATAAACACTTGGAGGCGACAGTACAAAGGGTGCATCATCCAAGAGTAATATGCTGTGAAATGAAATACAGAAACACATATGCTGAAAATAGCTAGCACTCTTGAGGAAAGCAAGATTAATTAAAGCATGTGAAATATAAACAGGAACAAAATCACTGCATTGTTTTACCCTAACATCAGGACCACTGGAATCATGTGGCTGGGTGAGTAAATTATGCGGCATGAAAATGCAAATTATGCGGCATAATCCGTCACATTTTGAAATAGTATTACTTCATTTTTTGCCATTTTTAAACTTGGTAACACTGTTTGGGAACCGGTTGCACCCCATTAGTACCAATTTTACACCCAAATTTAGCCGTGAGAAATAGGAAGTTGACTATTCCAGTTTTTCAAAGGGCCTTCCCACATGCGCAAGACGTGATGCTGCGTTTTTAGTAACTTTTGAACTGTTTGAGATAGAAAGCAATTTTGTTGTTAAAATGTGTAGATTATTGAGCAGATGATGGATTATATGGCAAATGCGTCAAATGCATAATTGTGCAGAAATCGCTGCACAATCGCATTATTCCAGTGGCCCTGCCTAACATGCAGCATCAGACGGGGAAAGAAAATAGGCCCCAGTACCAAAATAAAAGGGGCCCCCATTAGTGAGTTAGTTAGCTAGAAAAGTGTCTCATGTTTGCAAACTAGGGCAGTTTTAAACTTGTAAAGCCCTGTTGTGGCTTAAAAACATGTAAGCTATATAAATCTGTACTTAGCATAGTGCGCCGCCCAACTGGTATTTTGCTGCTTCTGATATTGCCTCCAGATAAAATGACACCTATAACATGCCAGTACTATTGGCTTTGTCAGTGATTATCAGTTGCATACGATAAATAAGCAACATCTATGGCTTCCTTGTATATAATATCGAAAATGCTCCAGTTCTGACATGATGAGACTGTGAAAGAACTATAAGGAGTGTTGTTGAAGTTGCATTAAAGGCAGCAGAGAGTTGTGCTGCTGCAGTTAAGATTTGTGTTTTCACTCTGATGGTGACTGCAAAAATGGAGAGCAGCCCGTGTCATCATCTGCTTTTCTGAACTTTCATTTGTTTTGCAGACATTAGAATAATGTTTTTGCAGGAAAAGTTAAGGCCCCTTTTCAATGTCCATATTAATTTAATACCAGGTCTAAGACTCGAGTAACCCAGCAGACTTTAAACTACTGCTCCTCTGCATGCACCTCTTGTCTAGTTGCCATACTCCCACCTATCTGCCCCCCCCCCCCCGTTTATTCTGTTTATCTTACCCCTGTTTTTCACTCCCTGCTCCCTTTCCACTTGTCCTAGTGAGGAGTTTCCATTGTGATGCGCCGCCATTCTTTTGCTCTGCGCCAGCAGGATATTCTGCCTTTCCTTCATACAGGGGCAGGGCGCACTTCCCAGGCAAGGGAACTTCAATTAACTTTTTAATCACTGTCATCGACATGCAGATGCAGCCATTAGGCCCACCGAGACAGGACTGCAGGGGAGAGTTATAAAAAAAAGAAGAAATGTAATCTCTTGGGGGGGGGGCCCTGGGCCTCGGAACTCTGGAGTCCTTAAAGGCGCGAGGCCCCAAGGCTGCCAGCAGGCGCGGGGGCCCTGGGCAGTTGCCCATGCTGCCCATGCCTAGCGCCGGCCCTGAATTCGCGACATTAAGGGGAGCTACCCAGTTTGGGAAGATTTCAATACCAAAGCTGGAAAACTGCAATCCCAGCTTCGGGCCACAGTCGTCGCAGCTGCTGCATTTTTGGATGCCTTTCCAAAAGAGGCTGACATGGCGACCAACACACGTGAATAAAGCACGGGTCAGTGGATGAATCAGGGGAGCTCAATTTTACCCTGATACTTGCCTGCTATTACTCTGCCCGGCCCTGCGGTCTTTAAGGAGGGGACTGCAATGGCCAGCATTCCAAGTGGTGCGTTCGCCACCAACTTAATTTCCAACGAAGGAGGCCAAGGCTGGGTTAATTCTTTAAGAACTTCGATACTGGGACATTCCGCAATTTCATAGTAACGTGCTTTTATATTTTTCTTTCCCACTGTCATTGACTTTGCACCATTAACATGAGTAAGCGGAAATTAAGGACAGGACAGGGTGTTGTTGGGACACTTGGCGCTTTTCTATTAAGGGCGGAGTCAGCACTTATCAATGAGATTACACTCACAGAATGTAGAGCCCTTGTCCTCTCAGATTAGACTCCCTACTGCCCCTGTTCATGCAAAACCTATGTCAAGTAGTCACGAAGTGTCTTCTCCTCAAATTAGTCCATTGCAACACATAGAGACAGAGATAGAAACGGAAATAGTTTCCTTTATATCTTCTGATTCAGAGTGTAGATCTGACAGGCCTACCGTAACCACTAGAAGTCAGAAAGACAAATTAAGTGAAGAATATGCCACTGATACTCCATCTAAAACAAGCATTAGAAATGCAATCGGGCTCGGATTTATTTGAGTTTGAGCTAATGGCATTGTAAATGCCAATGTATTGTTGCTATGTGTTATGGAGTGTGTTCATGTGGTGTGTACTGCCAGTGATCTCCTTGTGAGTGTGAGAATATTGCACCGTTACTGCCTGTGTTGTCCTTCTTGTGAGTGTGAGAAGCTTGCACCTCTGCTGCCTGTGGTCTCCTTGTGAGTGTAAGAAGCTTGCACTGCTGCTGCCTGTGATGGCCTTCTTGTGAGTGTAAGAAGCTTGCACTGCTGCTGCCTGTGATGTCGTTCTTGTGAGTGTGAGAAGCTTGCACAGCTGCTGCCTGTGATGTCGTTCTTGTGTGTGTGAGAACCTTGCACAGCTGCTGCCTGTGAGTATGAGAAGATTGCATTGTGCATCTCTGCGCTGGGCCTGTTCTTTATAAGGGACTCTTGCTCTGTTGCTGCTGCTGCCTTGGCACAGTACCTGCTGTGAGTGTGTGAGGGAAGCTTGCACCGCTGCTGCTTGTGATGTCCTTCTTGTGAGTGGGAGAAGCTTGCACCTCAGCTGCCTGTGGTATCCTTGTGAGTGTAACAAGCTTGCACAGCTGCTGCCTGTGATGTCCTTCGTGTGAGTGTGAGAAGCTTGCACCGCTGCTGCCTGTGAGTATGAGAAGATTGCATTGTGCATCTCTGCGCTGGGCCTGTTCTTTATAAGGGACTCTTGCTCTGTTGCTGCTGCTGCCTTGGCACAGTACCTGCTGTGAGTGTGTGAGGGAAGCTTGCACCGCTGCTGCTTGTGATGTCCTTCTTGTGAGTGGGAGAAGCTTGCACCTCAGCTGCCTGTGGTATCCTTGTGAGTGTAACAAGCTTGCACAGCTGCTGCCTGTGATGTCCTTCGTGTGAGTGTGAGAAGCTTGCACCGCTGCTGCCTGTGAGTATGAGAAGATTGCATTGTGCATCTCTGTGCTGTGCCTGTTCTTTGTAAGGGACTCTTGCTCTGTTGCTGCTGCTGCCTTGGCACAGTACCTGCTGTGAGTGTGTAAGGGAAGCTTGCACCACTGCTGCTTGTGATGTCGTTCTTGCGAGTGTGAGAAGCTTGCACCTCTGCTGCCTGTCGTCTCCTTGTGAGTGTAAGTAGCTTGCACTGCTGCTGCCTGTGATGTCGTTCTTGTGAGTGTGAGAAGCTTGCACCGCTGCTGCTTGTGATGTCCTTCTTGTGAGTGGGAGAAGCTTGCACCTCAGCTGCCTGTGGTCTCCTTGTGAGTGAGAAGCTTGCACCGCTGCTGTTTGTGATGTCCTTCTTGTGAGTGTGAGAAGCTTGCACCGCTGCTGTTTGTGATGTCCTTCTTGTGAGTGGGAGAAGCTTGCAACTCAGCTGCCTGTGGTCTCCTTGTGAGTGTAAGAAGCTTGCACAGCTGCTGCCTGTGATGTCCTACTCACTACTCTACTCTACTCACTATTCACTACTCTGCACTCACTACTCTACTCACTACTCACTACTCTACTCACTACTCTCCACTCACTACTCTGCACTCACTACTCACTACTCTACTCACTACTCACTTCTCTACTCACTACTCTGCACTCACTACTTTACTCTCTACTCACTACTCACTACTCTACTCACTACTCAACTCACTACTCTACTCACTACTCACTACTCACTTCTCTACTCACTACTCTGCACTCACTACTCTACTCACCTCACTACTCTACTCACTACTCTACTCACTACTGACTACTATACTCACTACTCTGCACTCACTACTCACTACTCACCTCACTACTCTACTCACTACTCACTACTCTACTCACTACTCACTTCTCTACTCACTACTCACTTCTCTGCACTCACTACTTTACTCACTACTCTACTCTACTCATCTCACTACTCTACTCACTACTCTACTCACTACTCTACTCACTACTCTACTCACTACTCACTACTCTGCACGCACTACTCTACTCACTACTCTACCCACTACTCTACCCACTACTCTACTCACTACTCTACTCACTACTCTACTCACTACTTTCAACTCACTACTCACTACTCTACTCACTACTCTCTCACTACTCACTACTCTGCTCACTACTCACTACTCTACTCACTACTTACCTCACTACTCTACTCACTACACTACTCACTACTCTACTCACTACTCTACTCACTACTCACTACTCTGCACTCACTACTCACTACTCTGCTCACTACTCACTACTCTGCTCACTACTCTCCACTCACTACTCTACTCACTACTCACTACTCTACTCACTACTTTCTACTCACTACTCTACTCACTACTATACTCACTACTCTACTCACTACTCACTACTCTACTCACTACTCACTTCTCTACTCACTACTCTGCACTCACTACTTTACTCACTACTCTACTCACCTCACTACTCTACTCACTAATGACTACTCTACTCACTACTCTGCACTCACTACTCACTACTCACCTCACTACTCTACTCACTACTTCTCTCACTACTCTACTCACTACTCTGCACTCACTACTCACTACTCTGCACTCACTACTCTACTCACTACTCTGCACTCACTACTCACTACTCTGCACTCACTACTCTACTCACTACTCTACTCACTACTCACTACTCTGCACACTACTCTACTCACTACTCAACTCATTATACTCACTACTCACTACTCTACTCACTACTCTACTCACTACTCACTACTCTACTCACTACTCTACTCACTACTCTACTCACTACTCTACTCACTACTCACTACTCTGCACTCACTACTCACTACTCTACTCACTACTCACTACTCTACTCACTACTCTGCACTCCATACTCACTACTCTACTCACTACTCTACTCACTACTCTACTCACTACTCACTACTCTACTCACTACTCTACTCACTACTCTGCACTCACTACTCACTACTCTACTCACTACTGTACTCACTACTCTACTCACTACTCACTACTCTACTCACTACTCTGCACTCACAACTCACTACTCTGCACTCACTACTCTACTCACTACTCTACTCACAATTCTACTCACTACTCTGCACTCACTACTCTGCACTCACTACTCACTACTCTACTCACTACTCTGCACTCACTACTCACTACTCTACTCTACTCACTACTCTACTCTACTCACTACTCTACTCACTACTCACTACTCTACTCACTACTCTGCACTCACTACTCTGCACTCACTACTCTACTCACTACTCTACTCACTACTCAACTCACTACTCACTACTCTGCACTCACTGCTCACTACTCTGCACTCACTGCTCACTACTCTGCACTCTCTACTCACTACTCTACTCACTACTCTACTCACTACTCTACTCACTACTCACTACTCTACTCACTACTCTGCACTCACTACTCACTACTCTGCACTCACTACTCTGCACACTACTCTACTCACTACTCTACTCACTACTCTACTCACTACTCTGCACTCACTACTCACTACTGTACTCACTACTCACTACTCTGCACTCACTACTCACTACTCTACTCACTACTCACCTCACTACTCACCTCACTACTCTACTCACTACTCTACTCACTACTCTACTCACTACTCACTACTCTGCACTCACTACTCACTACTATACTCACTACTCTACTCACTACTCTACTCACTACTCTACTCACTACTCACTACTCTACTCACTACTCTACACTAACTACTCACTACTCTACTCACTACTCTACTCACTACTCTGCACTCACTACTCACTACTCTGCACTCACTACTCACTACTCTACTCACTACTCTACTCACTACTCTACTCACTACTCTGCACTCTACTCACTACTCTGCACTCACTACTCTACTCACTACTCTACTCACTACTCTACTCACTACTGCACTCACTACTCTGCACTCACTACTCACTACTCTACTCACTACTATACTCACTACTCTACTCACTACTCACTACTCTACTCACTAATCTGCACTCACTACTCACTACTCTACTCACTGCTCTACTCACTACTCACTACTCTGCACTCACTACTCACTACTCTGCACTCACTACTCACTACTCTGCACTCTACTCACTACTCTACTCACTACTCTACTCACTACTCACTACTCTGCACTCTCTACTCACTACTCTACTCACTACTCTACTCAACTCACTACTCACTACTCTACTCACTACTCTACTCACTACTCTACTCAACTCACTACTCACTACTCTACTCACTACTCTACTCACTACTCACTACTCTACTCACTTCTCCTCTTCCTACTCTGCACTCCCTACTCTGCACTCCCTACTCTGCACTCCCTACTCTGCCCTCCCTACTCTGCCCTCCCTACTCTGCCCTCCCTACTCTGCCCTCCCTTCTCTGCCCTCCCTACTCTGCCTGAAGCAAGTCTCTAATGATAGGACACTGAATGATAGTACAATGAGTGATCTGGTACAACGGCAGTAGGAATCTGGTAACCGGACTGTGAGAGTAAATGTGAGGCTCCCAGTGAGAGGAAAGCGAGGTGGAGTGTTTTTTTTATGAAAGGGTGGAGAGAGTGAGTCATGGTGACGAGACAGGGAGCGAGTGAGGAATCTGGCAATAGCTGGGAAGATGCAAGGGATCTGGTAAGAGGACAACGAGAGCTACTGCAAGGGGTCTGTTATGAGGGCAGTAAATTAAAGTGATCTTCTATTTTGACATTAAAAGTTTGAGTTCGGGTGAGTGGGCACGAGTGCTTATCAAACCACTTTGTTTGTTTTTTTTACTTTCAGCTGTGCTGCATAGCAGCCAGGCTGCTGTACAACATGGCTAAACATATCCCTGACAAAACCAACAGATTTTGTATAGGAGAGTCCTATTTGCTTTGCCAATGCTTGTTTAGCCTACCTCAGTCAAAGAGCAGGCGCGGGTTTGCCGGCGCGCACACAGAGCTCAAGGGAAAAAAAACACAGCAGTGCACACGCTCCCAGCACCATCTGTCTTCAATTACCGGCACCTCGGACAGCTGGTAATTGAGGATTTATGTATTCTTCTGCGTGTGTCCGAACACTTTATGCAGGAAGTGGACATTGAAAAAATTCCAAAGCCCTATGGCGTGCTGCCTTACTTAAACACAGCTTTGCCTGGACCAATTACCATTCACATGGCAGAATACCACACGCAAAAACAGCGCGCTTTCTGGAATGCGGCAGCCCACAGCCCTTTCTGAACTTTTTTTTTTTATAACATTAGAGCTCGGAAGCCCCGCCCCACTTCGTGTGACGTAGGCCCGAGCCCTAAAAAGGGAAGAGTTAAGGACCCCAGAAAGAGTAAATCCAGACTAAAAATAACTGGGCGGAAATCTAGAACTGCTATTAATGAAAGAGATCTTAATAAGGCCCCCCCCCAGTCGCTTCACATACTGTAATAGAGAGGATACCAGATTGTGTACAAGAGGAGGATTATTGGGGTAGATTAGAAACGCTGATATCAGTATTACTGGATCCAATATTGCTAAAATAACTATGTTATAAGCTAGATTAACTAAGCTGGAGGAGCTTGATAATAGCAAACCCCTGGCCTCATTGGTTATCAGTTCAAATATAAGCCCTGATTTGATGTGTAAGGGGGGATGGATAAGGGGGATGGCCAACCCGTAAGTACCTC